>NC_080189.1:33951250-35207500 GCF_030028045.1 Hippopotamus amphibius kiboko | reverse complement strand
CAAGTTTAGATTGTATCAAGTCATTAGAGAAGACAGCTTTTGTCATCACAGTGGCATTTTTAAGGTGATTTAAAGGGGAAATGGCACGAAATTATAAGATTTGAGAACCATTCTGTATTATTTGCTAAATATAAATTTTGACTCAACTATTGAAAATGATATCAACCTGATCCTAAAGATTTAAAATATACCTTTAAACTTCTAAATAATATGGGACAGTTTCCAAATCTTATAATTTCAAGCCATTTTTCCTTTAATTAAAATGTAGAGTTTTTTTCATTAGTCTAGTTTTTGTAAGTGTAGATCTTATAAGCAAACATGGAATAAACTACATATATTTGGGACTTTAAAAGCTGATATGACTCCTACAATAGGAAAGACTGACCAGAAGACAACATTATATTATTTCCTTTTAGCGGACATCTACTAAAAATACAAATATTATTGCCTTGGGAAATTAATTCCAGGATTTTGCTCATTTAAAATTTAGTCAGCAAAGAACCTTTAAAAACTTAATACCTCTTGGCAATTGTGCATCATTAACACTTTCCATTCATTTATATTTTGGTGTGTTTTGGGAATTGAATATTCTGGGGAAGAAAGGTAGCCTGACAAGAAAGTGATTGAGTCAGCCCCCTTGATAGCTGAGGATGACACGAGGTGAAGAACTGTAGCTGCAGCTGACAACTTTAAAATGAGTCACTTATAAATATTTACAATTCATAATTCAACAATAACTCTATGGGTAGCACATAAATAGAAGTATTTGATAATTTGTTTGGAATCTGATCATTACTGTTTTAATAGGGGTGTGTTTCTATTAAGTGTTTTTTTGTGTGAATTCATATGGAAAATATGGTCTTTTCTCAATGTCTTATTATTTCTAATAGATAACTTCCTCTTGCAGTTTACTTATCACATTTTATTTCTTTAAGAAACATACTTTGCATTTATCAAAGGTTAACTTCCTCTTCCATTCTGTCATGATGTTTAGGTGGATACATTTAAATTATATTTCCTCTAGAATATATTATAAACTGAGTAATTTTTTGCAACACCATATACTAGTTATCTTTTAAACATAAGAATGGCCATCATTGCAAAATCTGTGAAGTAAAAGACTGAGTTATCTTATGAAATACAAATATCTACAACAATCTGTTAGTGTAGCACCTAATTTTCATTTTCACAGACTTCATTATTGCTTCCCTAATATAACAAGGAGGATTTAAATGACCAATAGGGGTGTGGGGGTGTATACTCCTTTCTTTCTGACCTAGTGAGTAATGAGGTAGACAATCCCCTAACCCATTATGCATTCAATTGTGGAGTGGGAGTGCAGTTAACTTTCAAAATATAGAAAAAGGTACATATTTTTTTATGACAGTGAAAAAGAAAACATGCAGAATTATAATCTACATGTTTTAACACCTTTCTCAGTAATTACACAGAAAATTAACAAATGGCCACAGTCTTGGAGTTTCCTCTCTGTTGTAGTACAAAATGTTAATATTTCATATTCACATGGACAGTAAATCATTCAATACTTTCTGGTTTTAAAAAGAATGTTAACAATTTCTGACACAGAATATAGTCACTAGAGAGTAACTGGTTCTAGGCAGTGACAAGTTTACTTTTAAGAAGCATAAATAGGGGTGAGAGAGGTTTTTGATAATGTGATCTTTTCTTTAACCATGTCTGAATGCTTCCTGATTTTCTTATGAAAATGTATGTGCACATATGTGTGTGTATATGTGTGCATGTTTAGTAATTCTGGTATAAAGAAATTGACAGTTGTTTAGGGAACTATCATTAGAATCATTTAAAACGTCTATTTCCTTTGAATTGCTTCATACATAAACAATTAAAAGAAAACTCTACAGAATCTGCTTGTCATGGATCATACTTTACTTTGTAAACAACTCACTGACTGTCTTTGCATGAGAGTAGGGCTCATAATGTTCAGTCTGAAAATGACATATACAAATAAAGGAACTAAAGCATGAAAAGTAACATATTTTGGTCTTGTGACTAATGGTAACCTGGTGCTATTGAATTACTGAACTGTATCTGAGAACTAATGAGAAAGTTTTCCCAGGGGAATCTTTATCCAGTGCACTTGGAGAGCACCTCAGGGACCTATTCTGAGTCTGCCACCTTCCCCGTCTCATTGACACTCCACTTCTTTACCACCATTACGCTGTGCAACCATTTCACTTCACACCTCACGATTAGAATATTAAAAGGAGAGAATACTACATGACTTGTTCCAGATAGCAGAGTTGTTTTTGACACTTAGAATAGAAATTGTCATCAGAACATCACAAAGACATGAGAGTCTCCAACTGAGTAGAACATTCTAAGGCTTAAAGCTATTTTATTTCATTGCTAATGAAAACTTTCAAGAAATCTCTTAATGGCACATAATTCATTTACTCAGAGTTATTTAAGGGCTGCATAATTTTAACCAAAAAGAATAACTGTACTTTCAAAGTTACAAAAAATGATTCTGCCACAGAAATATAGCTTGGATCGTTATTATATTGATCTTTCATTGGTTACTGTTGTTTGACCTTATGTATACTTGGATAGAAGATATGTCCCTACACAGACGGTGGCATTCACGTACTGGTCAGTGGTTAAGATTAGCACTGTTACCACAGAGGTCTTACTGTAGTGAATAAAGACAATGTTATTACTTCTAGAACTAATAGTGACATACCTAACAGGATACTCCTACTTTTTGACACAAAGGAACAAAGAAGATGAAAAGACCATTTAAGAAGGTTTTCCACTATTACAACACTTTATATATGTATAAATAATTTTTACATATATAATATATACATTTATTATGTATTTGTTTCAGCAAGAAATTATTAATTAAGGAATTCTCTTCTGAAATCTGGGAACAATTTTTTATCAGAAGCAAAATTCCTGCTATTAAAAAGACAAACTTAGTCTTGATCTGTTATTTTACCCTTTCGAAAAGTGTGAATACTGCCTCTGCGGTTGGGTCTTATTACATCCCTATAGCAGAATAAGCAACGTTATTTCTACTGCTGAGGTCAGGCTATTAAATTGAATATTACACATTCATGCAAAAGGCCTTCCCATGCACATTTAGGATTGGAATTTATGAATTCTCCGACAACCTTAGCAGTTATCAGTATATTTTGCAAAATATACTTTTTACAATAAACTCCCCTTATTAATAGTATTATTGCTAAATTTACATTTGCCCAAAATTAGACAACCTCCACTCTTCTTAACAAGTGGTTAAATTCATATGCTCACATGGTCAAGTGTAGACAAATATTATTGAAGATAAAATTCTACAGAATAATAAACTTCCAGAGCCATTCTCCTCCATAACAAAGTATCTTTCTTTACACAGTGTTATATGTCTCATTACTGGAACTTGTTTGGGCTAAAAAAAAACATAGTTCTAGTTCGGTTATTCAGGTTTTCACTATGAACAGGCATGCTGGGATTTGGTACTTTTAAAATTTTCATTCCTGAACTGAACTGATAGATTGGTATTTCCCTTTCATAACCTTATTGTAGAGCACAAGGGGATTAAAGCAAATTTTAAAAGCAAATTTTAAATTTTAAAGCAAATTTCCTTCTAGACACACCCAGAAAGATTTATCACTCTCACAAAAGTAGGACTGAAAACATTTCAAGTTCAGGAGACAGTGGAAAGTTTAGAGGCTTGAAATCCATTTATATTGGTGGGCATCTTAGATGAAATTATCTATGAAGAACTATCCATCTTGAGGTAAATTTATCACCCCAATATAGTAAGTCCAGGGAAAAGAATGGGATAATTTAGGCGTGCATCCTGGTGTCATTCATGCTTTCAGTGTTCACTGAGTATCTACGTTTTTGCTACTTCAGATCCATTTTATATCATATGCTGGAGAGCTCACCTTATCCCTCTGTCTCATTGACCTTAAAAAGACATAAAAGCTAGATTTGGGCTCTTTTCCTCTGCTATGGATTCTAAAAAGTTATTCTTTTGATGTGTAATGTAGGCCTGTTACCGTGTCTGTTAATTTAATGTGGTAGAACTCAAGATAAAGAGAACCAGAAAGCTCTAATTTCTGATATATTTGTATTTAAGTACTCAAGTATTAAAGTGGTATTTGCCCAGCAACTTGAGTTTAGAATGCTTTTCCACATAGCTATCTTGAGCTTAAGTAGATGAAACCTTGTGACTCTTGAGTGGTAATGATTCAAAATATAATTCACATGGGGGAGTTCAACATGCACTCATAATAAGCCTACATGAGCCGTCCATGACAAGGATTTCCTTCATTTTCTATGCCAGAGTCACAAAATAACTTCACACTTTGTCCCAGAGATGAAATCAAACGTCCACCTCACATACATGAAAAGGGCATCTCTATGGATTTAAACCAAGACCTGACTATTCAGGAGCAACTTATTTGGCTTGTGGCTAAGTCAAAGTTTGCTACTTCTGGGCATGTTTGACTATAGGGAACTCACCCTCATTTTATCCCTTAGTCTGTTCTGAAGGATGTGAAAAACACACAACTTCATTTTTACTCATGTGGTTTTGAACAGGCTCTTATTCAACTCATCTTCTTTAGAAGTGGGAAAAAAAATAAGAAAGCTTTTGCATGTGCAGGGATTTGGGGATTTATTCTCTTTCTTCTCTTTTCCATTTCTTTTCCCCCTTGACAGAATTTCTGGTCTTCAAGCATTTGTAAGGTCTCTGCTTCATTCTTTCAAACCAATCCCTGATATACGGTGGGGAGATGGGGGATACGGGAAAACAGGAAATGGATTTCTATCCATAGGACACCTTCGAACCTAGGGGACTGCAGGTCACCACCCTGGGCAGAACACTTCAGCTGAAAGTGTTTCAACACAGCTTAGGCTGACATACAATGACAACATTCAATGGATGGGCCCTTTTCGATGGCGGTCATCAAGGTACACAACCCTCTCCTGGCAAATTACTCTTTCTTGCATACACTCTTAAAGCCTTACTTTTTTTCTTTTTAACTTGTTGCACCTGAATCTCTTCCAGTCCATTTGCTACTTAAGTTTTTAATTCTGGTACTAAACTAGAAACACAAATGAGACTTTGACAAACAGCAAACAAAAGAAGAGAAGCGCTCATCTCGCCCAAGACCCAGATCATGTCAGAAAAACCACTCTCTTCAAAGGCAACAGAGTAATAGAAAGCCACTGCTATGGAACTCAGTAAAATCAATTAGGTATAGCTGCAAAATGGTTTCTACAAAGGGTAAAAATATGGGCCAGTAGAAAAGGTGTGTGAAAACTTTAAAAACCCTTTCGACTCAAGGCTGAATTCATGCAAAAAGAGCCAAATTGAACTTCATTTATCAATCAGTTCAATTCACAGTAAGATAATATCATAAAAGGGAGGGTCATGCTTTTCATTGTTAAATTTCTACATTAGTATGTTTGGTATTTTATTTTCAGTGTCAAAGAACCTTGCTGACAGTTTGAATTAGAGTCAGTTTATTTCAGCAATTATTATAAATTGATACCTGTTTTATATTTCTGTTGTTTTGATAATCCATGGCTGAACTGATTTCTCCACACTATACTCTTATAACTTTAAAGTGTCATTTGAGAACAGAGGGATTTTATTTTCTCATGATTTTATGCAGTTGAAGAAAAAAAGTCTTTGAGGTATTTTTGGAGAGATTTCCTTTCGGCTATGTCTATACAGTGTCTAAATAAATAGTGAAAAGTTGAAAAGTTCAGTCAATTCCCTTTGTTATTGGCTTTCTAGACACCAAATAAGAGTTTAACTCAAAAATTTAACTCAGAAAATCTAACTTGTTCAATTAAAGTAACCTGTCATTTCAGTTCAATTAGTTAAAATCTTTGCTACTCAAAGGTTGAAGTCTTTGCTACTCAAAGACTGTAGCAAATTCACACATAGTGAGAGCCTCTGTATGAAATTTAAGTTCAGTACTGCATAGGCCTCAGTGTAGTGTTTTTCCCTGTCTGATTTTCTTAGCAGTTTTCTCCATAAAATCCTAATAACAAAATACAAAAATGCAGAGTAATTGGATATTTTCCTCCACTGGTTTCCCAAGGAAGTCTAAATTTTGGGCTCTTTTTTCTATGCAGATCACCAAATATTTAAAAGCTAGTTGCAGAGAAATGTAGATAAATGAGAGAGAATCTCTGCCTACAAGGAGCTTTGCATTAGTGGGGGGAGACTGCCTCCAACAGACTTAATAACAAATACCATGTTGAAGGAAATTAATTCAAACAGAGGTACAAGCAATATTTTGAGAAAAGCACAAGGAGAATGAGGAAAAGAGTTTATAGAAGAATGAGCAGTAGAGCCCAAATTTAAGGGATGATACTTAAAATTTAGGGGAAGAGCATTTAGAATAAAGAAACAAGATGAGTGAAATATATAACCTAGATGAGCGAATGAGTGTGCTTGTGTCCTAGCATAGATTGTGTGGAGAGATACAACAGATATTTCAGAGTCTCAAGAAGGACAATGCATAAGATGATTATATCTGAAATTACTGGCCACAGACTCTGAAACAAGATATTTTATAATCTTTTACTGTCAACAGGAATTCCAAGTTTAAAGCTAGCAGTGTGTGGCTAGTCAATTTAATTTCACTCTCAGGTATATTGAAGTATTTGTGTGCTGTGAATTACTCACTGGGAAGTCAAACTGACTCAAATGATGGTGAAAAACTTTTAAGTGCTACAGCTACAAAAAAAAAAAAAATTACCTGTGTTAAAACTTGGTTGTTTTACATCTAAATAAAAGGGAGAAAAATATTATTATGCCAAACACAGGTATAGATGCATTACCCATCATTCTTTTTGACAGTAAGAATCAGAAAATGGATTTTCCACAGCTAAGGACTTTAGAGAGGAATCATTAAGGGTTCTCATTACTATTCCCAAAGTGTTTTCTAACTCTCTATAGCTCTGCTGGTGTTTTGGGACCGCTTTGCTGGACACACTGAAAGCAAGCTTCAGCACTGCAAAGGCACAGTGCTTCCTGAATTCAGCCCATCTTCTGGAATTCAACAAGGAGAACCAAGGCAACTAATTTTGATCTTGAAACATTAGCTAAATTGTGAAGTCTTTGTTTATATGATTCTGGGCATGTAGTCACAGATGGAGATGAAGTTGAATCCTTAAAAAAATCCATCAAAGCATTTCTTTCAGCTATGTGTGTTGCTTTGTTGAGGAGAAGTTTCCAGCCACAAGGATAATACTATATATATTCTTTGCCAAACTTTTTGGGAAAGTAGCATCCAGGTCATGGGATTCAATGCTAAATTAATACGCAAGTTCCTCAAATTTATCATAATTGTTTTTAGGTTTCAAGTTGGTATTCTTTGGAATCCTCAATGAATCAGAGGCCTCTACTGATGGGGTTCCAAAATACACTTTAGAAACATCACGTCCAGAGCATACAACCTGTCCATTTGATTTGGTGATCCAGTTTTATACTAAGACTGGAAGACAGTGCTACAACAGGGATACACAGTTGAAAACACCCTCCAGAGAATACCAGAAGTTTGTATGTACTGGCTCTCACTTCCTCCCTTTTTTTTTTTTTGTTTTATTTTGTCTGTTTTGCATGTGCAATTTTTTGGTAATGATTTAATTGAAAGCCTGGGTATTCACACATAACACACTTAAATTTGATTTTTAGAAACTCTTTTCTTAAAAGATATTTAACCATCTGCCATAAGGTATTTCCCTCTTGCCTCTTTCCACAGGCTCCAATCTCCAACCATGTCACTTCCCTCCTCATTGTCTTCTTTGCTTTCTTCACATTTTTTTCCCATCTTGTTTCATATCATATATATTCCCTTCAACAATGTCATATTCTTAAATAGAGAATTAAAAGAACTTTGTGTTTTGCTGTCCCATCTAAATAATACTTAAGGATTTCTCATTCCTTTTTATTCTTTTTTCAGCTTTATTGAGGTGTAATTGACAAAAAAAAATTATACATATTTAAGGTGTACTACATGATGTACACACACACATTACCTCACATAGTTACCTTTTCTTTCTTTTCATTCCCCTACTCTCCTCCCCTCTGACAACCACTTATTTATTCTCTGTATTTATGGGTCTGTGTCTGTTGTGTTATGTTTGTACACTTGTGTTTTTTTTAGATTCCACATATAAGTGATATATAATATCTGCCTTATTTCACTTAGCATAATGCCCTTTAAGTCCATCCATGTTATCACAAATTCCCATTCCTTTTCAAACAGGTCCTTCAAACTCATTTCCTATAAAAAGAGATTTCAAATATGTTTTGGTGATTTAGCTTAAAAAGAATTGTAAAAGTATGTACCACCTTGGAATTTTTTAAGTTTTCATCTGAAACTTCTCATAATTTTAATAAGCTTAAGTAGTTGCAAATTATGCAATTTTTAGCATGTTCTAAATACCACAGTTCAAATAAAGCTTAAAACAAATTAACCTTAGAATAGAATAATTTATATTAAAAGTAAATTAAGAGAAGCACATTGGGAATGGTGGAATAAGAACTTCTAAAGTCCTCCACCACAGAAGAAATGAGAACACTGGCAAAAATAATCAAAATCAACTTCCTCAGAACCTTGGAAATTTAACCAAAGACTCGCAATAATCCAAGGAGAACTTATCAAGAAAAATGACTGAATCTCAATAAGCACAGTGAGCTCTGTGCCATTTAAATTTTCCCCATTCCTATCCCTCTCCTCCCAGGTCCACAGCATGCTTGAAAACCAACAGCCTCACAACTACGATGGCTATCTAAATTAGCAAGCCTAGTAGCCACTGGAAGAGACAGCTGGGTTTGGAGAGCCCCAAAAGTCCCATTCCCAGAAAAATATCACAATTTGGAAGCTCCCTGAAAAGCTCCATTCTTAGCGTTTGCCTTTATTTGATTAAACTCAAAGCTTGCCCTGTGTCAACAGCCATATTCCTAGAGCATTTGTTGAAAGTAACCAGTGGCAATCATTCAACATCAAAGCACCCTGAGGTGGAGTACTAGTCAGTGGTAAACAAAAGGCTGACAAAATCTTAAAAGGAGTATCTGGGGAATGATAGTTCCATAAGTAGTGCTGGAAAGCTCTGATATATTCTTGAGAATCTAGAATGCCAAGCACATATGCAGAACTGTGCACATTTCAAGGAAAAGCTGAAAACACCCTAAATGCCCACCTCTACCAGACCTTGAGGCTCTCCCCAGCAGGAACAGAAGGCTAAGGCAGAGGTATAGACTGCCTGCTGGAGCAATGAAGCATGCCTTCAAATACACAGAGAACCACTTGGCAAAGGCTGGGGAGACTTATTAATTCAGAACATGGAAGATAATCTCTGTCCCATCATTAATTGACCACTAAGCTTAGTGACCTTCCAGTGCCTCCACATAACTAAAAATACACTTTTGATACTTAGTCCAGTTAAGTCACTAAACAACAACAACAAACAAGGATATCAAGCAAATTCAATGAAGAAAGGACAGTCTCTTCAACAATTGGTGCTGAGCAACAGGAAATCCATACACAAATGAATGAGACCGTACCTCTAATTCACACAATATATAAAAGTTAACTCAAAATATATCATAGACTTAAATACAAACACTAAAACTCTAAAATACTTAAAAGAGGGACTTACCTGGTGGTCTGGTGGCTAAGACTCCGCACTCCCAGTGCAGGGGGCCCGGGTTCAATCCCTGATCGGGGAACCAGATCCCACATGCTACAACTGGGAGTTTGCATGCCACAACTAAAGATCCTGCATGCCGCAACTAAAAGATCCCACATGCCCCAACGAAGATCATACGTGTGACAACTAAGACCTGATGCAGCCGAATAAATATTTTTTAAAAGATTTATTAAAAAAATAATAAAATGCTTAGAAGAAAACTTAAGAGTAAATCCTTATGACCTTGAGTTTAACAATGCTTTCTTAGATATGACACCAAAAGCACAAGTGACCACAAAAATTGATAAATTAGATTTAAAAATTGATAAATGATAACTGATAAATTGATAATCGATAAATTAGATTTCATCAAAATTTAAAACTTTTGTGCTTCATAAGACACCACCAAGAAAATAAAAATACAACCCACAGAATGGGAGAACATTTTTGCAGACCATATACCTAATAAGGGACTTGTATCCAGGACAAACTCTTACAGGTCAACATAAATGGTCATTAAGTACATGAAAAGATACTCAGTATAATTAGTCATTAGGAAAATAAAATCAAAACCATAATTAAAGATCACTTTATACCCTTAGGGATAACTAAAATTAAGAAGACAGACATTAACAAGTTTTGGCAAGGATATGAAAAAGTTGGCACTCTCCTACCTTGCTGCTGAGATTGTTAAAGGTACAACCTCTTTGATAAACATTTCAGCAGTCCCCCCAAATATTAAACACATAACCACTACATAACTCAGCAATTCCACTCCTGGATGTATACCAAAGAGAACTGAAAACAAATATCCACACCGAAATTTATACATGAACGTGCAGAGCAGCATTATTAATAATAGTCCCCAAAATGGAAACAGAACAAATGTCCATCAACTGATCAACAGATAAAGAAAATGTGTAAATCCATAAAATGGAACATTTGGCCATAAATATGAATGAAGCTCTGATTCATGATGCAACATGGATAAACCCTGAAAATAAGCTAACTGAAAGAAGCCAATAACAAAGACCAAAATGGACAATTCCATTTATAGGAAATGTCCAGAATAGGCAAACCTGATGAGACAGAAAGTAAATTAGTGGTTCCAATGGGGAGAAGGAAATGGAGAATGATGATAATGGGCATAATTTTTCTCTTTGAGGTGATGAAAATGTTCTAAAATTAGATAGTGGCTATGGTTGCATAACTGTGAATATACTAAAAAGTGGACTATATACTATAAAAGGAGGAATTTTTTGATGTGAATCATGTCTCAATAAAGCTGTTACTTAAAAAAGTAAATTAACAGACTTTTTCATCAACAGTCAGAAATCAGCCATTCAATCAGCCTTTTTTAAGGGAGAGAGAATGCGGTTATAATCAGTTTAGTGTTCACTGATTAAAAGTGAGGCTGAATAATTTTATAAGTGTTTATTAGATACCTGCATTTATTTTAATCTTTTTAGTGATTTGATCTCTTTTAACATTGCTTATTTTATTATAATTAATGTATAAGAATTGTTCACATAATAACATCAGTCGTTGATCAAATATATTGAAAATTCTTTCCCAATTTGTGGCTTACCTTTTGGTTTCTAGTATTGATTTATATACAAAACTTCAAATTTGTACTTATTGAAATCCTTTCATTTTTCTTTTATGATTTCTTCTTTTTTTTATAAAGACCTTGATGTGAAATCACATTAATATTTGCTTAATTTTTCTTGCTTTTTTGTATATTCATATGCTATATTTAATTCTTTAACCAATCTAGATTATATTTTGAAGTTTTGAAGTATGGCATGTTATCGTGAATGTAATCATGGTTAAAAATAATTGTCCTAGCACTATTTAGAAAATATTTCATCAATTTGCAGTGACTTAAAATACTATTTTTATTATACACTAGTGTTTTCATTGATACTTAGGTTTGACAGTTTTCTCTTCTGTTCCTTGTAATAGGTATCTCCCTATTAACTACCATATTTTACACTGCACTTTAACACTTAAAAGCCAAGTACAACATTAAATAAGCTATATTTTTATAGCATTATCTTGGCTTTTCTCATAGATTTAATCTTACACAGGAAATTTAGAATCATTTGATAAAGTTTCCCAACATTTTTTATAGGGATTTTGAGTCATGATACAAAGTATTAAAGTGGGATGATCTCAAACTGTACAGCCTGAGACAAGAACACTGAAATGTTGCTCTCAGAGAAATTTTTAAAATTTTAGATAAAAATTGCAACAAATATATAAGTAGAAAGAAATTAAGTATACATTTATTTGTGAACAGTAAAAATTAATTGCTTGCCTGAATACCTCATTTATTTTTTTGCACAAGTGCCTACCAAAGTACAGTTAGGGAAATGTAAAGCTTAAATTTAAGAGTAAACAGATATTCTTCTTTTAAAAACATCTACTTAACCTGTCTTTCTTTCTTTCTATCTATCTTCTGATCTTTTGAAAAAACTTTTGTCTATGCCCATCCATAGCGGCATTAGAAACAGCAAACAGTGACACAGCATTAACTATTATAAAAGTATGGGGAACTTACTTTACAATAGATAATTGCTATCCCAGCAAAAGCCCAATGTTGGTTTTAGCTAGCTTTTCTTTAACTTTCTGGATTGCAGCAGAGAGCTGATACTGAAACCATGTCTGCAAGTTCTAAACTAAATGAGTTTGATGGTGTCAGCTTAACTGGAGCCAAAATAAGCCTACAGTATATGTTTATAGTCTCTGTTTTATACATGTCTGGCACACAGGAACAACTGAAGTTGAATTACTTCTCACCCCTGGAGAGTGTAGTCCGTCAGTGTCATGACAAAGGTCACTGACAGGTCATCATGGAGAAAACAGCTTATGGATATCAGAGTACAGTTTCTAAAACCTGTCAATTTTTTTTCACTTTTACAAAAACAAATCGTAAAAATGTTTTCATAAGAAACATATTTGTGGACATTTCCACGTTCAAATTTAAAATACTTATCTTCCATGTGGGTACAGAAAATAATAAATTGTACCTGAGAACCATGGCTATATTTGTAAGCATTTTTTACTTTGAAGTATATGGAATACGATTAGAAATAAGAAACCTTCACTTATGTATCAATGTCAAAAAAAAATCATAGCTTTGCCCAGGTTAATACTGAGCTTTATTGACAGTGCCAGAACCTGGTGAACCAAGTATAAAGAATATATTCCCTAGGGCTTCCTAGGTGGCACAGTGATTAAGAATCCGCCTGCTAATGCAGGGGACACGGGTTCGATCCCTGCTCCAGGAAGATCCCACATACCACGGAGCAACTAAGCCCGTGCGCCACAACTATTGAGCCTGCGCTTTAGAGCCCGTGAGCCACAACTATTGAGCCCATGTGCTGCAACTACTGAAGCCCATGCGCCTAGAGCCCGTGCTCCACAACAAGAGAAGCCATGGCAATGAGGAGCCCACGCACCACAACGGAGAGGAGCCTCCCACTCGCTGCAACTAAAGAAAGCCCGCGCACAGCAAAAAAGACCCAACACAGCCAATTAAATAAATAAATAAATTTATTAAAAACAAAATTTATATATATATTCCCCAGTTCAAAGGAACAGAATATTTTTCAAATCCTTCAGCATACATAAAGGACATTTATTTGTATATAAAGTGTTCATTACTATAATTTTAAATTTCATTTCTTATCCTGCCCCCACCCTTTTTGAAAAGAATGATTTTTCAAATGTTGATTTTCTTTAAATTTAAATATTATAAAGACCAATTACTCAAAGGATATTCTACCCTAATTATGACAAATTTCATTTTAATGTTCAAGATGCTGGTATGTGTAAATTATAAGTATGTGATCTAATGGTCCACCTTCAGCATTGATCAACTGATCTATGTGTGTGATGTCTTGTTGCTGTCGCTATACTGACCTCTGCAGGCTTCTGAGGCTTGGAACAACTGTTTACTTTGTGTGTAGCACTGCTGGCCTTTGTGTTAGAGTAAAATGAAAGCGTTTATAGTCATAAAGGATTTACACACTTTGAGAGTTACTGATAAGCTAAGATTCTTTACTATCTTTGATAAAGAACTTTGTATATATACATTTTGAAGAATGATTTCAAAAGCAGTCATTGGTCATTTCTGATTACTAAATAACTTTCTGGCCCAACAAACCTTATTGTTCATTTAGTATATGCAATGATTTTTGTTGAAAAAATACTCCTCTGTAAATAAACAAAGGACTCTGATTTTATTCCATGTGCAGTTTGGTTCTATTTTTCCATTTGTTACTAAGTAATAAGCACTTTCACTTGGAAGTTTAGGGAACCACTTGCAGACTTGCTGAAGCTCAAGTGAGGCAGACTACGAATTCTAAAATACTATTACAACTAATAAATAAGTTTTCTGAAATATCTATGTTGAATTCAATTTTATCAGTTAGAATTGTGCATTACCTGTAAAGAACTATTCTGTTCTTCCCAGCTTAAGCCTTCTTACCCTTTGGTAGTTTGTTTCCAACATTTGTCCATGTCCAACTATAGTCCAACTATAACTTTCCAATTAGACACTTCTTTTATACATATATATATAATTTGTAACTCATGGGTCCAGTCTGATTGCTTTGCAGAGCAGTGCTCCAAACTTTATTTATGCTAGAAACAAAAGCTCAGTGTTGAGCTACAGCTCTGTGTATGCCTATTTGTAGTTTAACAAATGACAAAATACAGGCTACTTAAAAATTTGGTCCTGGAAATATTTTTGTCTGGTTTGTTTTCCTTTGCTTTCTTCACATTTACAGATTTTAGAAACTATTTCACCCATTTCCTATAGCTACCCAAACCATTTTCTTAAACAGATACAGGGAATATTCAAGCAGTTTCCAGCTCTCCATAAAGTAAACAAAAATCATTTATGAAATGAACTTTTAATAATGCATCTTAGAAAACTGAATTTTGCTATGTTCTACCACCTTTCCTCTATCTGCAAAACTACAGATGATACGGATTCTGTAGCAGTTCATCTCATCCTAGCTATTGGCAACTGAATTTAGTCCAAAACTTTCATTATAAGCCACTACCATTTGAAACACTGCATGTTTTAACATTGATCTTAACAGTGTTGATTAGTTAAGCCAAAAAATACACTTTTATATGAAATATACAAATAAAACCAGGCAAAAAAAGTATCCTTAATATATTATCCCGAAGAATTTTTGAAAGAATAACGGGGAAAATTTTAATATTGACTAGGTATTGCAGAATATTAAGGGATTACTGTTAATGCTTTATGTGTGTTCCACTTATGCTGAACTGTATGCTCATGAAATTATATAACGTCTGGGAATTTGCTTCAAAATATTCCAGTGGTAGTGTTGGGATAGGGCAAGAAGTGGTTGGTGAAAATATAGATGAAACAACATTGCCTTCAAAAATATAGGGGGTACAGGCTTCTCTGGTGGCACAGTGGTTATGAATTCACCTGCCAATGCAGGGGACACGTGTTCGATCCCTGGTCCGGGAGGATCCTGCATGCCGCAGAGCAACCAAGCCGGGGCACCACAACTACAGATCCTGTGCTCTAGAGCACACAAGCCACAACTACTGAGCCCATGTGCCACAATTACTGAAACCCACGCGCCTAGAGCCCGTGCTCCACAACAAGAGAAGCCACCGCAATGAGAAGCCTGCGCACTGTAATGAAGAGTAGCCACCACTGTCCGCAACTACAGAAAGCTCGTGCGCAGCAATGAAGACCCAACGCAGCCAAAAAATAAGTTAAAAAAAAATAAGACTGAAAAGGAAAAAATCTAGGGGGTAAATACCTGGAGATTCACAATACCATTCTCTCTTTTTTTGTTTGATTCCCCTCCCCCCCACAACTTGAAAATAACAGTGATTAATGCATACCTTTTCATAATCATTCAACTGAACCATCATCTCAATCCTGGGTCACTGAGGTTCTTCTTTATCCATATTTTTTTAAATACAAAAAGTTATGCAATGTAGATCTGGCCAGTTCCACACCCACCAATGAGCCTACCTGTCCTCTCTTCTACTTTATAATGCAGCATTTGATTTCCTAAATACAATAGTACTGTGTTCTACAGCATTCTGTTTCATGTCTACACAACTTTGCAGGTATTATTTCACCTCTACTCCATGTATGCAGATGTAGAGAATGGACTGGTGGACACAGGGTGGGGGGCAAAGGGGAAACTGGGATGAAGTGAGAAAGCAGCATTGACATATATACACTACCAAATGTAAAACAGCTAGTGGGAAGCTGTTGCATAACACAGGGAGATCAACTAGATGACTGGTGATGATTTAGAAGGGTGGGATAGGGAGGGTGGG
Source organism: Hippopotamus amphibius kiboko (assembly GCF_030028045.1). Classification (NCBI taxonomy): domain Eukaryota; kingdom Metazoa; phylum Chordata; class Mammalia; order Artiodactyla; family Hippopotamidae; genus Hippopotamus; species Hippopotamus amphibius. The sequence continues at coordinate 35,191,444 of NC_080189.1, read as the reverse complement.
AAGGAACCACAGGAGGGAGGGGATATGGGGATATATGTATAAATATAGCTGATTCACTTTGTTGTACAGCAAAAACTGGCACAACAGTGTAAACCAATTATACTCCAACATAGAGCGTAAAAAAAAGAAAGTGAGGGCAGATACTACTTCTAAAAAAAAATCTTTGTGTTAGCTAAAACCTCAAAAAATTAGCTAGTTATGCATTCCGTTCTCTGTTACAGCGCTTTTCACTTTTTAATTGTTATACTTAAAAGCACATTGCATTTTATCCCTTTACACATATCTCACTGAAAGTATTTAAGATGTTACTGAATGTGTGTAATGCACAGATCTTATTTCTAATTACATTTTATTTCACTACTCTTATTTATTCTCCTCTTCATCATTCCACCTGTTTTTATTCATATTATACTGTTACAATGTATTTTTTAAGGCTGCCTTAAATTATTTTTGGTACATTTGGAGCATGCATAAATGAGCTAACAAATAATCTTCCTTACTAATTATGAAATTCTTCAGGACACCTTAATGCCTCTTGCTGACTTTTTTTTTCATAAATTTATTTATTTATTTATTTAATTGGCTGTGTTGGGTCTTTTTTGCTGTGCGCGGGCTTTCTTTTTAGTGGCAGTGAGTCGGGGCTACTCATCGTTGTGGTGCACAGGCTTCTCATTGCCGTGGCTTCTCCTGTGGCAGAACACGGGCTCTAGGCGCGTGGACTTCAGTAGTTGTAGCACACGGGCTCAATAGTTGTGGCTCACGGGCTCTAAAGCGCACGCTCAATAGTTGTGGCGCACGGGCTTAGTTGCTCCGTGGTATGTGGGATGTTCCTGGAGCAGGGATCAAACCCATATCCCCCGCATTGGCAGGTGGATTCTCAACCACTGTGCCAACTAGGAAGCCCCTCTTTTGTTGACTTTTGTATACCCAGCGATAAAGCTGTGTTCAACTGAATTGAAAAAACAAACAAAAAAATTTAAAAGAACAGGTAGTAATGGTTTGCTACAGAAGGATAAGCACAGTGAGGGGAGATTTCTGGATTATCCAATTTATAAAATGCTCTAAAATAAAATTTTAAAACTTTATTTTCCATCTTACATTTTTCTAATGTATAAAGTTATTACTTTTTATTACATGAAACTGGATGTACATTATTGATTTGGAGGCTAATTACTATTACTATTTATTATTCATTCATTACATTACATAGTATTCTTTTTGTTGTTGTTGTCTTGCCTTAAAAAAACAACTATTTAATAGTTATAGCAAAAAAAAAAAAAAATTAAAAAAAAAAAATAGTTATAGCGGCTGGACCAAAGTACATATTACTCCATAGGTTTGTTTGTTTACTGATAAATCTTAAGTTATCATGAAGATACATTTGTACACATGCTAATTCACAAACATATTTACAAAGCTAAGTATGGCTTTCATCTTAAACAATTAAGTATTCTTTCATTTAGTATGGTGAAATGAATAATCAACACATAAAAAGTAATGGGAAAGCTGAAGACATAATTCTGCTCTTAAGTGTTTTCATATAGTTTCAATTCCCTTTAAATAATATTCCTGGATTATGAACAATTATAACTGTGGGCTACAAAACCAAAGCAACTTTATTAAAATTCATAAATTTTCAGAATAGGAGAATGCCATATGCTAATATTTTTAATACAGTAGACTTTATGGTAGCATTCAGTCTAAAATTCAGTAGAACTATTAGATCATATTTAGAGTGTCAAACTGTGACATACACACTTGTATAAATACCAATTGGAAACAGACAGAAACTTAGTTGTTTTAGGAAGAAATGGAGATATTACTATAATCCTCCTGTCCATGAAATTCACTTTATACTAACAGTCTTTAACCACAATTGTAAATAGAAGCAATATGTGGGCTTTATCACCAGTAAGATGAAGGCATTTTAGGACTAATACACCGCAGAAGACTAATTCAAACACGTGTCCATGAGCTGCCTCTTCCCTCCCTCACCACTACTGTATAGGAATTGTGCTGCGTGTGCTTTCAGATTAGCCATCAAGGGAATCAAAAACTCCAGTGTAAGAAATCATTCGGCAAGTTCAAGTTTCTCTCTCAAAGCCTGCTTTCAACTCCTACAACACTATCATGAAGATAAGACCAAGAAGGCTTCCCCTGAATGCCTTGTTTCCCTCCTAAACTGGTTAGGATTGAGAAGTAATAACAACAAAAAGGACAGTCATAATATTTATTCCCAGCTTACTGTCGCTAGATGCTCTGTTAAGTCCAAGTTTCAGTCAGTCCCTTGTAATTAATTTGTGTGATTTCAGATTGCAAGGCTTTATCTGAATCTTTGTCTTTTGACTTACAAATGTTTGGATTAAAATCCTGAAGCTGGACAATAAACAGAAAATAATTTGTTTTAATTTTCTTGGACAAATTGACAGTTTCAGACAGGATAATATTCTTCCACATTAAATCTAAAACCTAAGCCAAGACATTTTTACGGTTAAAACATTATTTAATAATTTTTTAAAATTTTATACCAGAGATGAGGTATGATTTTATAATCACAACTTCAGATGTGCAAAATTATTTTTTATTTCTCTATAACTTAGCTCATGGCCCTCCATTTTTACATAATGCTGTCATTTTAAGGTACACTCAGCCACTGTCAGTTTAAATTTGCCATTTCAAGATTATATTGCCTTTTCCCATGTTTCACTTCACCTCTCCATGAGTGATCCATGAGGGTGGTTGGGAGGAGTTAACTTGTCCATTACCATCCTTCAATTTGCTCTAACTTGTACAATTCACACAGAGGCATTCATTTTTGGTACCTAATCCTACTGCATGTGCCCTCCGGTCACCAGGGTCATGAATTCCCTTTTCATTAAATACTAATCAGAAACCCCTTCAGGTTCATTGGTGAATGGTCAGCTACTCATGAGCCCTTCCCCACCTCATGAGAGGTCTAGAACCTTTAACATGATCTCTTCTGTAACGTATTGAATCCAAGGGATTTTGTATGGCTAGCAAAGCTCAATCTAAAACAAGTAAAAAATTTAAAAAAGTAAAAAGGAACAGGTAAACTTAATTGATAATATACTGTATTTAACTCCTATATTCAAATACTATCAGAAAATCTACTTCAATTTTGGAAAGAAATTCCAGATCCAATAGAAGCCTCATGAAATCCCAAAGAAAGTTTGTTTTTAGTATATCTTTAGGGATGACTTTTACATAGCTTGACAGACTTTTTTTTAATGCATGCTTTGGTGATTCATTAGAACCTCAATCACCACTCCCTTCTACCCACCACCCACTAAGAAAAAATAAAAAATCCCATAATGTTTTTATCTCAAGGTGGTATGGGCTGCTCATGCATGGATTTAGTTAAAATCTCAATAGAGCATATCCTGAGGTCTTTATAAAGGCAATATGACAGCTAGGGATAAAATTCAGAAGGAATATCCAAAATCCCTTGGATTCAATACGTTACAAAGGAGATCACGTTAAAGGTTCTAGACCTCTCAGAAGTAATATTTATTAAGATTATGATAACCTTACTGTGTGATGTTTGACTAATACCTAGTATATCTTACCAACTTAAACTTTTTGAAAGTAATTTTAATTTTATAATTGTATTTGTTCAGATTCATTTGATAAATTAAACTTCTTACAATTCTATTTATTCTATTTATGCTAAATCTGAATATCAGTCCATTTCTCAGGCTTGTGCTGGATAACAAGCTAATATTGAGCAAGATACCATTCTATTATAGTTAATTATAACAACACAAGCAACTTCTCTTTTCCTTTTTATAAAGTATAATTAAATTCATCTTCAAATATGACCACCATAGCTACTATATACACATATATACACAGTGAACCACCTGTGTTAAGGGACCAGGATCTCAGATATGCTATTTATCCTAAGTACAATGCACTTCTTTGTCCAATAGGAGATGAGAGCATCTTCCTGTTAATTCAACCTTAATGGAAATTTTATCCTACCAACACATGTAACCATTTAATTCTTTACCTTATTTTGACTAGGATCAGAACAGCTTTACTAAGTGATCAAGTTTCCCTGGTCTACAATATGGGGAAGGAAAAAACAAGATGATCAAATGGCACACATCCAAAGCATTTTTAAATGGTGGTAATCAGTTTATATAAACTGGATAATTTTATAAGTAAAAAGTCCTGTATTGTTAAAACTTTAGAATATCTCTATCTAGGGGAAAAAAACATTTTCTGTTATACCCATTAGACCATATACGTCAACACAAGATGTCTAAGTTTTTCTTAGCTGATTTGAAACAATTCAGCTGTGTCAGATGGAAAGGTCATAAAAGAGTTTCACATTCTGGGTAACTATGTGATTGGTGAATTAAAAGAAAAAAAGTGTTAAACTGACATTCACAATATGTTTTCACATTTATATTTTTGCCCTTTCATAATTCCTTTTTTCCTGTTTCTTGTGCTTTATGATAAAATGCAGAATGGAAGGGAAAATATCTATAAATCACAAGCCCTGTGTTCTACCCACACCATTAACTAGTTGTCAAATTTGCGATAAGCCTGTTAACTTCTTCGAGCTTCATTTTTCTTTATGTTTCATTTAAAACATTAATAATATGCACACTCTTTTCTTTTCTTTAATATAATATAATTGACATCTTTCAGCTCCTGAATAAAAAGGAAAGGACCATACTGAAGGAGTATCCTCCAGGCTTAGATAAATGTTCAGATAGTTTCTGGACCTGATATCTACATCACAAGAGCAGATAAATAATAGTAATAAACCTGATTTGTTAGCTGATTGAGTTAAATGATGGATTCAGTCAGCAGAATGGTTCCTAACTAATGAAGACAGAACTGTGTATCCCCAAAAACAATGATGGGATTCAGAAGAAACTTTAACATTTACCTTAGATATAGCAGGAAATGCTATATCTTAAAAAAACACTGTTGCTTCATGTAACAGGGAGAAATTATAAAAGGCATATTTGAAGACAAATAGTTTGAGTTACATGGCATGTACACACTGGGCCATTTTTTCAGCTATAAATCTAGAAAAAAAAGTATTACCTGTCCAAATTTGTGTTTGATGAAACTGTAATCTATCTTGTCTCTCTAATTGTAAAGGGAAATCTCCTCTCCTCTCAGCCAGAATAACATCAAAAAGAAGCAATGTAGAAGGATAGGAGCAACAGCAGTGGAAATATTAGTTTTGGCTAAAGCAGTATAGTAGGAAACAGTACATCTCAGGTGAGAATTAGATTGGGTAGAGCTTGAGAAAAAAAGGCTCTGTATAAGGGCTTACACAGAACTTACTGTGTTGGGCACTGTTCTAAGCACTTTATCATTACCTCAATTCTCACACTCAACAAGATATGTTGGATTACTACCCACCACGAGGCACGGAGGCACAGAAGGGTTAAGAACTATGCATCAAAGCACAAAATTTTTAAATTGATTACTCACCCCAAACCAACTACATCCTTTCAAATGTTTTCCATTTTCTCCCTCTTGTATCCCCATAGCATCTGCTTAATTTTTATAATACAAAATTAATTTTTGTAAATCACTGTATTTTAATTTCTCTATATTTTACACATATATTTTTAATAGAATTTCAGAGCAATTTTCTAGCAAGTCTCAAGTCATTGTTCTATCGCAGTCATACGGATTGAAGTCATTTTAATGAACCTCAATCTCTAACTTCTAAAATGGACATCACATTTATAAGAATTTATGGAAAGAATCAGACTGTTGTAGAATACTGTAATTAGGTGTATAATAAGAGCATCACAATTTGCAATGCATCCTACAGAGGAATAGCCGCCTACTATGATTTAACTAGGATTGGGCAAATGTGCAGCCCTCAGTGCCATTTATGAATTAATCAGGTGCACAAGCACCTCTTAGGAGTCTTCATACCGAGTGAGGAAACCTCCTAAGGGACACCATATTAAAACAGCCCTACAAAACTCATTAGTAGAAACTACATCTTCCTATTTTTAATTTAAATATATAATAGAAAAAGAAACAACCTCTTTCAATCTATCACTGGGCTTGAATTAGGGTCATTGTAATGCAGAAATTACTAAAGTTTTTTGTTTAGTTTCTGAATAAATGCATATTTTATATCCATGCAATTCCAAAACTAAAAGAAATATGAAAAAAAGCATTTTGATGTAGCTAATAATGTATCTAAAATACATATACCTTACAAACTTGCAAACAGAGGCATGCATAAATGCTTTATTTTTTTATCCTAAAGCCAACATAAAATACATATGGTTAAATGACCCTCTTGCCTAATTCAAGCCAATGCCAATGTCATATGACTTAACTATTATGAACTTTGAAACTGAACCAAACATTAGGCAAAGTTATAAAAAGTCACTATTTTCTTTTTCAGCTTAGCTATTTTAGAAGTACTTTTTAAAGTTTTCAGGCAGAGAAGGCAATATAAAATTTCCAATACTGACTTCAACTTGAGACAAGGATACACTTTAGGAGTTATTAGCACTCTGCAAAGTGTGTTAAGTCTGACATTCATGATGTCTCTGCTATTAAATGGATATGGTACGTACTGATGTTCTTATAAAACTTGATAATGACCTTTCCTTTAGGAATTGGGTTTCCACACTAAAAACACAGGCAGATATATAGAATTTGATACCAGACACAGACTGTAGCAGACTGTTGAGTTTTTATAAAGAGAGAAGTTGAAATGTATTTCTCACCTTGGGCTTTGAACACTGGTGTGCCATCATGGCTATCAAATGTATATATTTCAGTTCATAGCGAATACAATTAGTGTTACACTCAATTTATTACCTGATTCATTGTCCTTATGTTCCACTGCATCATTCTACTGTAGTGATTTGCACATCAGAGAATCCTATTAAGGGAAAAGCAGCTGATGGTACACATTTTTTTCATGTCTTTTTGCTATACTTAAAAAGTAGTATTCAGCCAAATTTTTATGACCACGCAGAAGCTAGTCACTTATAGATCTGATGCTATAATCCTTAACCTTATTCATAATCCAAGATTAAGGCTTATTCTAATATGATGCAATTAGGGATTCAATGATCCAATTAGTATTGTTTTGTTTTCCTCCAAAGTCTGAAGTTCTCATAAGCAAAATTAATCACATTATTAAATATTTCATTCAATATTCAAATGTGTGCAATAGCCATTAGTGGTTACCATTTTTTTTGGCCCTGAGGCAATAAGCTGCTTTATGATATGTTAAGTTGTATGTTCATCAAGGGCCAAAGAAGGGAAATCAACTATAAAATAATATCTGTACATATCAAGAATAAAGAAAATTTAACCATCTGTTTGCACTCAAAAACACTTCATCAGTATTAAAAAGTTTAGGTTCTTCTCTAAGCCTGTAATATTGGCTTGTGCTATATAACTTATATTTTACCTTAACTCCAATCATGTGTACAAGTTTATTTTTATATAATAAGCAATCAACAATAAGACTCCCACACATCAACCGTTCAAGTCTTTTACAAGGATATGAAAATTCAGCCCAACTAGACTTGACTTCAACTCAAATTTTGGCTCTTGTTTTTGCTACCCATATTAATTCCCACAATCTTCTGAACCATCTGTTCCATTAACTAGAATGTTTTTTGAGTCCCATTAGTGTGTTTGTGCAGATATCTTGCACAGCATGTGATGTTATGTAGATAATAAGCTACAATCTGAATGTCCATTCCTTTTGTTGATGCTAGGATCATTCTCTATCACCGGTGAAATTCACACTCAAATATATTTTTAACACTGTGTTGACTCAGCTTAATTAGTTTGCACATGGAGAGCCTTACTCAATTGACAAGAAAAGATGAAAGTTAAAAATTATTCTCTTTTTTACATAGGCCATAATGATAGACTGGGATGGAAAAGCATTTAATTGTAGGAATACTGTTAGAAGACATGTATAAAGGGAGACACCGGGATCACCTGGAAAATAAAGACTAAAATATGTTTTCATCTTACCCAGCAAGGTCTCAACCATTTGGGGCTTTGAGAGAGCCATGGGAGTGAGTGTGCAGTGGACAAGAACCCTTGGTTTTTAGCATTAGCTGAAGACTAATAAGATGTGTTACCTTGAAAGTGAACCATTTACCATCTCTGAGCATCAGTTACCTCATCTGTAAAAGAAGGTTTCAGTTAAAATCAGGAACTTTGAAATTTTCATCCTGAGAAACTCAGGAGTATATGGCATAACTCAGAAGCCTCTGAGGGATGTAACCAAATGTAGTGCGAGCAAATATCCAGGCTTTCTGCCCCATTCAATAACATCAATTTCTTTTTTATCTTGAGGTTCCCATGACTTCATTTGAAAAAAATTAAAAAGGTGTGGGAGTAGCAATGCTGTTAAAAAATCAAAACCACTGTTTCTACATGATATTCAAGTTCATTCAGTTTTAAAATGCCATACATTTTTTTTAACATTGAAATAATCACATCTAAAGAGTTATAAATCCTCTTAGTTATTTATTTAAACACTTAAATGGTGACTTCTATGTGCATGGTTCTATTTTGACTACCTCATAAATAATAACTCATTTACTCTTGTAAGACAGATATCATATAATGACCCCTATTTTGCAAATAAGGAAAACGAAGGTACAGAGAGGTTATCTATCCAAGGGCACAGGGATAGCAACTGGTAGAACTAGGACTTGAACCCAGGCTGCTGGCTCTAGAATCCATTGTTCTTAATCCCTACATTGCTCTGCCTCTCACATATTTCAAATGTATCAGTGATATACTTATGATACAAATGTGGATTGCTGATTAATATCCTTTAACAAGTCTGTAATGATTCAGAAATATGAGCTTTTTATCTCTTCCTAAAAATGTTAAAATTTGACTTTACCAGTGTAAAATAATGTAACATGGCCTTTGTAGAACTGTCAACCACAAGAATATAACCATTATTAAGGTTTGATGCTCTCATGGTCAGATTAGCATAAATGAATAAATATTCATATTATTTATATCAATCACTTTTAGAGAAGGTTTCTACTTTAAGCATGGATTAGAAGCTGCTGTTAACAACCACAAACTATTCTTGGTGATTTACCCAAATATACTTTCCATTAGCACAGATAATGTGATTCACTGGTCATATGTAATATTTATTAACTCCTATCCCTATTTTTCAGTACAAAATTCACCATATTGGATTCTTAAGGCTCTTTAGGCTTAGGGTTGGTACCTGGATTTTTTATATACAAACATAAATACACAAGTAGGTGAATAGATACAAAATGATAAATCATCCTCTTACTAGGAAAATATGTACATATAGTCTGTCTTTTGACTATTCATTTACTAAACATATGGTACTCATAAAATGGATGTTTATGAAGTTTCCTGAAAATACTGAAGATTATATTTTGGAAAATATTGGTATACTGCTTGAAAACAGACCTCGACTTTTAAAATTTTCAATTCTTTAGTAAATGAAAATAGATAAACACCTAATTCTATGTTTTGAAAAACTAGACATAAACTATAGGAAGCTTATTTTAAGAGGCTCTTAAATTCTGGATCTGAGACATAATATCCTTCAGTGTGCACTGCATTTATTTTTATTTTTATTTTTTTCATTTATAGCCTTAGTCTCTGGTACTCATTTGACTTTTCTTTTTTTTAAGCTCTTTATTGGAAAATAATTGTATTAACACTCTTGTACCAGCTTTTCAGGTACACCAAAGTGACTCAGCTGTATTTATACATGTATCCTCGTATCCCCTCCCTCCTGTGACTCCCTCCCGCTCTCTCTATCCTGGTCCTCTAAGGCATCACCCATCATCGAGTTGATCTCCATTTGTTATACAGCCATTTCCCACTAGCTATCTATTTTAGAGTTGGTAATGTATATATGTCTATGCTACTCTCTCACTTCGTCCCAGCTTCCCCTTCACTCCCCGTGCCCCCAACCCCGTGTCCTCCAGTCCATTCTCTGCACCTGAATCCTTATTCTTGCCCTGTCACTGCGTTCATCAGTACCATTTTTTTTTTTACATTCCGTATATAAGAGTTAGCATACAGTATTTGTTTTTCTCTTTCTGGCTTACTTCAATCTGTATGACTGACTCTAGGTCTCTCCACCTCAATACATATAACTCCATTACATTCCTTTTTATAGCTGAGTAATACTCTATTGTATATATATGCCACATCTTCTTTATCCATTCATTTGTTGATGGGCATTTAGGTTGCTTCCATGTCCTGGCTATTGTAAATAGTGCTGCAATAAACATGATGGTACAAGTTTCTTTTGGGATTATGGTTTTCTCTGGGTATATGCCCAGGAGTGGGATTACTGGATCTTATGGTAGTTCCATTTTTAGATTTTTAAGGAACCTCCAGACTGCTTTCCATAGTGGCTGTACCAACTTACATTCCCACCAACAGCACAGGAGAGTTCCCTTTTCTCCACACCCTCTCCAACATTTGTTGTTTCTAGATGTTTTGATAATGGCCATTCTGATCACCTCACAGGTGATCCCTCATTGTGGCTTTGACTTGCATTTCTCTGATGATTAGTGATGGTGAGCATCTTTTCATGTGTTTGTCGGCCATCTGGATGTCTTCTTTGGAGAAATGTCTATTTAGGTCTTCTGCCCATTTGTGGATTGGGTTATTTGCTTTTTTGGTATTAAGCTGCATGAGATGCTTGCATATTTTAGAGATTAATCCTTTGTCTATTGCTTCATTGGCAAGTATTTTCTCCCATTCTGAGGGTTGCCTTCTTGTCTTGTTTATGGTTTCTTTCGCTGGGCAAAAGCTTTTAAGTTTCATGAGGTCCCATTTGTTTATTCTTGATTTTATTTACATGATTCTAGCAGGTGGGTCCAAAAGGATCTTGCTTTGACATATGTCATAGAGTGTTCTGCCTATGTTTTCCTCTAGGAGTTTTATAGTGTCTGGCCTTACATGTAGGTCTTTAATCCATTTTGAGTTTATTTTTGTGTATGGTGTTAGGAAATGTTCTAATTTCATTCTTTTACATGTTGCTGTCCAATTTTCCCAGCACCACTTATTGAAGAGGCTTTTTCCCATTGTATATTCTTACCTCCTTTGTCAAAGATAAGGTGCCCATATGTGCTTGGGTTTACCTCTGAGTTCTCTCTTCTGTTGCATCGATCTTCCTTTCTATTTTTGTGCCAGTACCATACTGTCTTGATCACTGTGGCCTTGTAATATAGTCTGAAATCAGGAATCCTAATTCCACCAACTCCATCTTTCCTTCTCAAGATTGCTTTGGCTATTCAGGGTCTTTTGCGTTTCCATACAACTCGTAAGACTTCTTGTTCTAGTTCTCTGAAAAAAACCAGTGTTAATTTGATAGGGATTGCGTTGATCTGTAAATTGCTTTGGGTAGGATAGTTATTTTCACAATTTGAGTTCTACCAATCCAAGAACATGGTATGCCTCTCCATCTGTTTGTATCGTCTTTGATTTCTTTCATCAGCATCTTATACTTTTCTGCATACAAGTCTTTTGCCTCCTTAGGCAGGTTTATTCCTAGGTATTTCATTCTTTTTGTTGCAATGGTAAATGGGAGAGTTTCTTTCATTTCTCTTTCTGCTTTTTCGTTGTTAGTGTATAGGAATGCAAGAGATTTCTGTGCATTAATTGTGTATCCTGCTACTTTACTGAATTCATCGATTAGTGCTAGCAGTTTTCTGGTAGAGTCTTTAGGGTTTTCTATGTATAATATTATGTCATCTGCAAAGAGTGACAATTTTACTTCTTCTTTTCCAATTTGGATTCCTTTTATTTCATTTTCTTCTCTGATTGCTGTGGCTAAAACTTCCAAAACTATGTGGAATAATAATGGTGAGAGTGGGCACCCTCATCTTGTTCCTGTTCTTAGAGGGAATTCTTTCAGTTTTTCACCAGTTAGAACAATGTTGGCTTTTGGTTTCTCATATATGGCTTTTATTATGTTGAGGTAATTTCCTTCTATGCCCATTTTCTGGAGAGATTTTATCATAAATCGATGTTGAATTTTGTCAAAAGCTTTTTCTGCATCTATTGAGATTATCATGTGGTTCTTATCCTTCAATTTGTTGATATGATGTATCACGTTGATTGATTTGCATATATTGAAGAATCCTTGCATCCCAGGGATAAACTCCACTTGATCATGGTGTATGATCTTTATAATGTGCTGTTGGATTCTATTAGCTACTATTTTGTTGAAGATTTTTGCATCTATATTCATCAGGGATATTGGTCTGTAATGTTCTTTTTTGGTGACATCTTTGCCTGGTTTTGGTATCAGGGTGATGGTGACCTCATAGAATGAGTTTGGGAGTGTTCTGCCTTCTGCTCTATTTTGGAAGAGTTTGAGAAGGATAGGTGTTAGCTCGTCTCTGAGTGTTTGATAGAATTTGCCTGTGAAGCCATCTGGCCGTGGGCTTTTGTTGTTGCGAGATATTTAACCACAGTCTCAACTTCCGTACTTGTGATTGGTCTGTTCATATTTTCTATTTCTTCCTGGTTCAGCCTTGGAAGATTGTATTTTTCTAAGAATTTATCCATTTCCTTCAGGTTATCCAGTTTATTGGCATATAGTTGCTTGTAGTAGTCTCTCATGATCTTTTGTATTTCTGCAGTGTCCATTGTTACTTCTCCTTTTTCATTTCTAATTCTGTTGACTTGCATCTTTCTCCTTTTTTCCTTGATGTGTCTGGCTAATGGTTTATCAACTTTGTTGATCTTCTCAAAGAACCAGCATTTAGTTTCATTAATCTTTGCTATTGTTTCCTTCCTTTCTTTTTCATTTATTTCTGCTCTGATCTTTATGATTTCTTTCCTTCTGCTCACTTTGGGGTTTCTTTGTTCTTCTTTCTCTAATTGTTTTAGGTGTAAGGTTAGGTTGTTTATTCGATATTTCTCTTGTTTCTTGAGGTAGGACTGTATTGCTATAAACTTCCCTCTTAGAAATGCTTTTGCTGTGTCCCATAGGTTTTGGGTTGTTGTGTTTTCATTGTTGTTTGTTTCTAGATATTTTTTGATTTCCTCTTTTATTTCTTTAGTAATTTCTTCGTTGTTTACTAGCGTATTGTTTAGCCTCCATGTGGTTGTATTTTTTAGTTTTTTTCTTGTAACTGATATCTAGTCTCATGGTGTTGTGATAACAGAAGATGCTTGATATGATTTCAATTTTCTTGAATTTACCAAGGCTTGATTTGTGACCCAAGATGTGATCTATCCTGGAAAATGTTCCATGTGCACTTGAGAGGAAAGTGTATTCTGTCGTTTTTGGATGGAATGTCCTATAAATATCAATTAAGTTGAGATGGTCTAATGTGTCATTTAAAGCTTGTGTGTCCTTATTTATTTCCTGTTTGGATGATCTTTCCATTGATATAAGTGGAGTGTTAAAGTCTCCTACTAGTTTTGTGTTACTGTCACTGTCCCCTTTTACAGCTGTTAGCATTTGCCTTACATACTGAGGTGCTCCTATGTTGTGTGCATAGATATTTACAATTGTGATATGTTCTTCTTGCATGGATCCCTTGATCATTATGGAGTGTCCTTCCTTGTCTCTTGTAATAGAATTTACTTTAAAGTCTAATTTGTCTGATATGAGTATTGCTACTCCAGCTTTCTTTTGACTTCCATTTGCATGGAACATCTTTTTCTATCCCTTTACTTTCAGTCTATATGTGTCCCTTGGTCTGAAGTGGGTTTCTTGTAGGTGGCATATAGAAGGATCTTGTTTTCGTATCCATTCAGCCAGTCTGTGTCTTTTGGTTGGAGCATTTAATCCATTTACACTTAAGGTGATTATCGTCATGTATGTTCTGATTACCATTTTCTTAATTGTTTTGGGTTTGTTTCTGTAGGTCTTTTCCTTCTCTTGTGTTTCCTACCTAGAAAAGTTCTTTTAGCAATTGCGTAAGGCTGGTTTGGTGGTGCTGAATTCTCTTACCTTTTGCTTGTCTGTAAAGCTTTCGATTTCTCCCTCAAATCTGAATGAGATTCTTGCTGGGTAGAGTATTCTTGGCTGTAGGTTTCTCTCTTTCAGGACTTTCAGTATACCCTGCCATTCCCTTCTGGCCTGCAGAGTTTCTGCAGAAGGATCGCTATTATTCTTATGGGTTTTCCCTTATGTATTATTTGTTGCTTTTCTCTTGCTGCTTTTAATATTTTTTCTTTGTGTTTAATATTTGTTAGTTTGATTAACATGTGCCTTGTATTTCTCCTTGGGTTTATTCTGTATGGGACTCTCTGTGCTTCTTGGACTTGATTAATTATTTCCTCTCCCATGTTGGGGAAGTTTTCCACTATAACCTCTTCAAATATTTTCTCAGACCCTTTCTTTTCTTTTCTTCTTCTGGGATGCCTATGATTCGAATGTTGATGTGCTTCATGTTGTCACCAAGGTCTCTGAGACTGTCTTCCATTTTTTTTATTCTTTTTTCCCTTTCCTGCTCTGTGGCAGTTATTTCCCCCACTCTATCTTCCAACTCACTTATTCGTTCTTCTACCTCAGTTATTCTGCTGGTTATACCATCTAGAGTATTTTTAATTTTGGTTATTTTGTTGTCCATTACTCTTTGTTTGCTCTTTAGTTTGGCTGAGTCCTTATTAACTGTTTCTTGTATTTTCTGTATTTTGTTATCGAGATTTTGGATCATCTTTACTATCATTACTCTGAATTCTTTTTCAGGCAATTTTCCTATTTCCTCTTTATGTATTTGGTCTTGTGGGTTTTATTCCTGCTCCTTTGTCTGCATGAATTTTCTTTGTTTTCTCATTTTGTCTAATGTATAGGATTTGCTGTCTCCTTTCCCTATACTATGTAGTAGTAATTCCTCTTGTTTCTGCCTTCTGCCCCCTGTGGTGAGGTTTGTCCAGGGTCTTGAGGAGGCTTCCTGGTGGGGGAGTCTGGTGTCTGCTTTCTGGTGTGTGGCTCTATTTCTTTTCTCTCTGATGAGCAGGCCCATGTCAGGTGGTGTGTTTTAGGATATCTGTGAGGTTAATATGGCTTTAGGTAGTCTGTGTGCTGATGGGTGGGTTCGTGTTCCTGTCTTGTTTGTAGTTTGCTGTCAAGTGTCCAGCACAGGCAGTTGCAGACAGTTGGATGAAGCCTTAGACTCTGATACAGGGCTCTGTGAGAGTTCTCTGAAGGTAATCTTCCCTGTGTCTGAGGACTCCCTAGTAGTCTATCATCCTGGATTCAGTGCTCCCTCCCCAGAGCCTCCTACTTGACTTCTGATGGAGTAGTCCAGACTTCAGAGGTTGCTTGTCCTGGCAATAAAGGGGTTTAAAGAAGACTGTCCAAGCTCAGACTAATGGCAGAGTATTGAGTCAAACAAATACTAAGTCAAGGAAACACATACATATATAAGACACACAAATACTGAATCCAATAGAACATAAGCACTAGAAAGACCTGACAGAAGAACCCCAGTAGGCCATCAGACAATCAAAGAGAAAACCAACAGAAATTCAAAACCAAAAAAAAAGAAAACCACACAAACACAAATCCAGGGAGATTTTGAAAGCTAGGATCAAATATAATAAAGAGTGAGAGTACCACCAGACAGACTGAAGACTCTCAGAACATAATCAGACAATTATACTTAGAACTAAGATAAAGACAAAACCTAAAAATAAAAACCAAAGCAGTGTGTCATCTGGAGAATAAAAAAAGGAAACAGAACAGACCGATAATATTGCTTATAAGTATACTAAGATAAAAGAAACTAAAGGAGGATAGAAGACAGGGCAACAGAAGAGCATAGCGTGACTGGAAATATGAAAAGAAAAGGAAAAGAGAGAAAAAAATAGAAATGTATAAAAGAGAAGGAAAGAGGGTAGAAGAGATAAAGTTAGCACTACAAACAACTTAGACAGAAACAGAAATATGTAAAAATTCTAAAAATAAAAATAGAAAAAGATAGAATAAAAATAAAAAATATTTTATAATACATGTAGATCCCTTAGGACTAAGATCATAATTAATTAAAAAAAACACACACACGCACACAAACACATATCCAGGGAAATTTTGAAAGCTAGGATCAAATATAATAAAGAGTGAGAGTACCACCAGACAGACTGAAGATTCCTAAAACAAAACCAAAAAATTATAATCAGAACTAAGATAAAGACCAATCCTAATAATAAAAACCAAAGCAGTGTATCATCTGGAGAATAAAGCAAGGAAACAGAGCCGAGCAATAATATTGGTTATAAGTATATTAAGATGAAAGAAACTAAAAAAGGATAGGAGACAGGGCAACAGAAGAGCGTAGTGTGACTGGAAATATGAAAAGAAAAAGAAAGAAATAGAAATGTATAAAAGAGATGAAAAGAAGGTAGGAGAGATACAGTCACCACTACAAAAAACTTAGCTAGAAACAGAAATATATAAAAAGACTAAAAATAAAAATAGAATAAAAAATAGAATAAAAAAATATGTTATAAAATGTGTAGATCTCTTAGGATTAAGGTCATAATTAATAGAAAAAACAAAAAATGAAAAAACAACTACAGCTGACCCCAGAATGGACCAGATCAATAGAATTAATAATATTTCTGTTTCCTTGGGGTCTCAGCTGTAAGTGTCCTTCTACCTGCCCTGGGCTTTTTGTCTTACTCTGCGACAAGCAGAGCTTCCTTTATTGTTCGTCTGTAAGCGCCGGTGTGTGGGGAGAGAGAGGGTACAATAATGACTCCTTCCCCTAGGAGTGAGTGAGCAGTGGCACCCTGCCTGGGTCACGGCGGCTCACTCGGCCATGGTGTGCCTGTTGCAGAGGGACGCCGGTGGCTCAGGTGTAAACAATGTCTCCAGAGCTGGGCCACTCTGCAGACTTTTGGCTCTTGGCTGCAGGTACTCTAGGCCAGACCCTGCAGGGGGGGCCTTTGTTATCCCTGAGTGCATTAACCAGGCCCAGAGGGGTCCTTCCTTTGTCCATCGCAGGCACCAAGAGGCTATGCCTGCGGCTCCTCCCCCGGCTTGTGAGTCAGCAGTATCAAGCCACTGCCATAGCCGCCCAGCTTTCCACAGTAGGCACTCTCCGCTGCGGATTTCTTCCCTCCTGTCCTCTCAGTCCGTCTCCCCACTGCCAACAATGTTTCTCACCCTGCACCAGTTCTCCAGTTCCCACGTTCCAGCTCCCCTGTTCAGCTGTGAACCGATGTCTCAGTCCAGACACGCTGAGCCATGGTGCAGACCGTCCGTGTGTTTCCCACTCTTTCCCATCTGCCACAGCTCAGCCACTTCACCCTCTCTGAACAGTCCCAAATGCCTCCCTTCTGACTCCCCATTGGAGAAGGGGTTTCCCCATCAGATAAGGGACATTTCCCTAAATTTGGCAATCTCCCCTCTGTTTCAGATCTCCCCCGCCCCACGGTGTGGGACCCATCCCTTTACTTTCTTCTCCTCCTCTTTCTCCTTTTTTTTTTTTTCCCTCTGTCCTACCCAGTTACGTTGGGATCTTTGAAGTCCTTTCTGGTGTCCAAGTTCGTTTGTTGGTGTTCAGCTGGTTCTCTGTGTGAATTATTGCATCTTTTGGTATATTCCTGATCCATCTGTAGAGAGGGATGCATTCTTCATCATTTTACTTCACCATCACTTTTCCTCCCCATTTATTTTTAACAACAGAAGTTTCATCAATTGTGATATTAATAAATGTTCTGAGAATATACTCATACAGTGTGTCCTTTTTCAGAAATTGCTGTAACTTTTTTGATGCATCGTGGCAAAGTGTAATCTTAGAATTTTATGATTAATGAATTTACTATCCATTAATTTTTTTTGACTGAAACAATCCATAAAACATACTGAGTTTATAGTTAAGTGAGGACAATACATAAACTTTCACTTAGTTTGCAGTTTCGCACAGCAACTCAACTATTTAGGGTTATCCTTATAAAATGGACATAGAGATGTGGAAAGGAAGGCTGAATACCTCTAGTAAGTTAGGTAGAAATATTAAAACTATTGGTTATGACCAGATGTTCAATATTGATTGTTTATCCATACTATACCTACTTTGCTATTGCTGAAGAACAGTGAGAATTTTTTATATCATCTATATTGGTGACTATTCATACAATAATGAAGAGATGGGTGATCTAAAAAGGGAACATGTTAATACATATTTTGTAATTTTCTTACACTGTTATCATAAATTGTTAAGCTTTACTTAATTATTCTGACACTTCAGAAAACCCTTCCACTTCATCTTCACAAAGAACGTTTTTAAGTTAACATACAACACATTTAAAAAATCAACTTAATAAGAAGAACATACTATCAAAGCATTTGACAATAATGTTATATTTTAAAGTCTCTACTTAAAAAGATAGTCTCTTATCTCTAAATCTTTCTTTCAGGATTACTTGTTTCAATTATTTACCTATTCATTAATTCTTTTATTCATTTCCATCTTTTCCCCAAGAGGTTTCAAGACTCTTCTACAAAAAGAAAAATTCAAACAAAAATAATATAGTAGAAATAAAAGGAGGAAATCAGGGCTAAAAACAGGAAAGCAAGCATTCCAACATCAAGGATTAATACTGTTGCTGTAATTGAGCATAAAACCCACATCAAGTTTCCTGGCAGACAAGGTAAAAAATACAAAGCAGCAAGTTACGACTCTGTCAGAGAAAAGAAAACGTAGCTACGATTTGTTCCTGAAAAACAAAGCTTTTCCTAGTAGCAAACTTTGAGAAAAAATGATTCACGGGAGGCAGTGTCTTGCAAATTGTAGGTAAGCCCATGAAATAATTTCACTGCATCCTGACCAAAATATGTGAAATGCAATACAGTCAATTTTTGTTATTTACAGTAGTTATATTCTATAGAGTCCCTGCAAACAATGAATTAGCAAATACTGACTCACTGCCCCTGGAGAAATACAGTATTAAGTACCTGTCAGGCCGCATTTTCATAAACCTATCAATACATAAACTTATTTTATGTTTGTGTCTGTTTAAAAGACATCTTATTTAATACACATTGTTGATTCATTAACATTGAACCCATGGCCAACAGCACTATAATTCATGCCTGAACTAAGTTTATCTAACACGCATACTTTCTCAGTAAGGCACATCACAGCCCTCTCGTGCTTAGAAGCACTAGACAGTGCTTCAACGCTATGCTGGGGACCATTTCAAACAGCAAAATCATCAATGAAAAACACAAAAATGTGAAAAACTTTTATAGTATGAGAGTTAAAACAACAAACCAGTGTCTCTCACCATGTTTGACCACAGCTGGTAGGTGCCTATTTGGTAACTCAAACTTTTCACCATGCTGCACCTACACATATCTACAAATGACTCTTAAAGGACTACAAGTGTTGAGTTTGGTCTTAACAAACAAACCTCAGGGTTTAGGCAAATCTTCAAATACAGAATCTACCAATAATGAAGACTGACTCTATACTGGAAGTGAATGGAGAGAAACAATATAAAAAAAATATATTAGTGCTCATCTCAGGCAGTAAGGATACATTAGTTCCTGAAAGATTTTTCAGAGTTTATATATCTGTAGATATAGATACAGATGAATGCATAAAAATCCATATTCATAGATATATCAAATTACAATGAAAAAAATCCTTACTATCAATTTTTTTTATGTTTAGAAATCACTGAAATAGAGGATACACAGTAATGCAATGAACAATTCAATAGCAATTCTGAAATTTAATTCACTGACTAGTTTTTCTGAGGAGTCTTTACTTGTAAAGACGCTCTAGGAACCCTTTCAAGAATCCATAGGAGAATTAATGATGGCCTCTTCTAGGGCAGTGATGGTGAAAGAGAAAACAAGGCAGATATGAGACTACTGATAAAATGGGAGAATTCTTGTTGACTGAATGTGAAATGGAGGAAGCGTGAAGAAGAAACAGGGATCACTTAGAAAGGGAAATCCAAACTACCTGAGAATTGTGGTTCCATTTTTAAAGACAGAAAACACATAAGTAAGAGCAAATTTTTTTTCACTTTTTGTTTGTTTAAGGAAAAGATATTAAGAAAACAATCTCTAAGAAATGATTAAATAATATAGCTAAAATCTTTTGATTTCTTTCACTCTCTCCTAAAAGTGCAAATAAAAATTAGCTAATAAATAATATAACTTTAAAAAATATTCTAAATATTTTAATGGAAAACATTATTGCTATAATATGTCTAGCATGTTGCAAAGACCCAAAGAGATGTGAGCTACCTGTCAAGTGGTGTACCAAGTAGCGTCACTTGGGGGTGAAGGATGCTATATCACAAATAGCAAAAAACAAAAATCATGTCAGAATTTAAAAGAAGAAAATAAAAATAGTATTTCTCTTTTTTAGCTCAGAAGTGACATACCATGAGGAATAGTGAGAAAACTATAGAAATATTGATAAAATGGGAATACCTGAGGCAATGAAAATCAAGTTGCAGTTACAATTATATGGAGAAGTACCAATGAATCTCCCATCTGCCCAAGGTTAAATCATATTGTTGCCTTCCTCAGACTTGCCCAAGGTGTTTTCCAAGACTTTTAGAAATTAAGTCTTCAATGTGAGAAATTCTACCTCAGTTGATTTATTTATTTTCTTCCTTTCTTTTTTCCCCTTCCTTCTTCCTTTTCTTCCTACCTCCAAGACCAATCTGCTAACACAAAATATTCTAAGGACAACATGTTGCTTTTCTATGTCTAAATCTCCTGTATGTGTTATGTCATCATCCCATAACATGTTTTGAATCCGCTACAGGTTGCCAGGGGTAAAGGTTCTCACTATTTATTATTTTCCTTCAGTTATTGTGAGATTTTTGTCTTACTAGGTGTCCTTGGACTTTTGTGTCTAACTCACCTCAAAAGAGCAAAACATTCCCTCTGGCCACCAAAACCATATTGATGACAAATATCCAAAAAGTATAACTATAGTCTTCCTGTTAAGACTTCAATGCATTTTGAAATGTAAATATCAATGTCATGTAGTTTCAGTTTACAAGGTTCTCAAAATTTGTCAGAGTTTTGGTTTCAATTAAACACACCCAAAACATTTTTCTGTATAATGATACTAATATTAATTCTATGTTTAAAGCTAAATTATGAAACTGTTATTAATTGAGAGCTAATGAATATAAAAAGGTACTATAAGAGTCATATTAATAAGATTTAAAATGTTTTCTCTTGGGATAAAAAATTTTATCAAATAAGGTAAACACACAAAAATTCTAGGCCTTAGTGGGATTCTCTGTGCTTATGAATTTTAGATTGAGTAAAAAGACAGCAATTTGTTCACTAGCTTATGATAATTTAAGAAAACAGAGATATAAACTTTAACATTTCAAAGTCTGCATTTCATGTCATACTGAATCATAACAATATCCCTTGTTTTTACCTTTTATAACTTTTATTATCAATCTTTACTGAATTGTTAAAAACAAAAGGTATAATTTTTTGTATCTGTCTAAAGAAAATCTATTGTTTTAATTCCATAGCAGAAGTATATTCAAATTTCATACCTCACTTTGTTGAAAATTCAGTAAAGCAAAAGGGAATTTAAACAAAAATAAAACATCCTCCAATACAGAAATAAAGGGGAATTTTATTTTTCACTTTTTCCTGTGCTCAGTGTCGGTCCTAAGCAATACTCAACTCCCTCCTCGCCCTGACCCCAACCTTCTGCCCTCATCTCTTAGTACCCAAGATTGGTTTTGTCTGTTCTTAACACTGAAATAGCACCTTAATATTATTAGACAGATTTATTTAATAAAAACCACATTATTTCTAAATGGCATTCACCCTCTCAGAAGTTTAAATAATCTGCCAGAAATTTACCCCAGCACTGACCTTGTTTTCTTTAGTAGAGTACCAGCTTTCAATAAAACACTCTGACAGTCAACAGCAAAAAGCTGTTTGTCTCACCTTAATATATAATAACATGGATAAGTATCGTACTTCTTAACATGGACATATTTATATAAGCACACAGACTTAGGGGTTGTTAGTTAGTACAAAAACACATATTCCAAATGGTCCTTACATTCAAATCTAGCTAGTTATGGTTTGTTTTGATCTTTGAAAATGTGTTTGAAAGTTTTGTGGGCTTACTTCACGTATTATATCCTGTTAAATTTTAATACAAACTGACTTTTCCCCTCTACATAGTTACTCTCCAACTGCTGTCAGTCAGCAGGAGCTCTGCATACACAAACTCATGTTAACAGTGGCCTCTAGAAGGATGTGATTTCTAGCCCATTCAGTCTCCTACAGAAAAGCTCAGATTGTATTTCAAACCAAAACAAAAATTTCTTTGGAGGTGATTCTTTATCCCCCACCTTTACTAACTGCTAGCACAAGTAATCAATCAAAAAGGGAAAGAGATATTCAACTTCAGATGTGTAACCAAAATGTGAATGTTCCAACAAAGAGCATGTATGCTTGTGTTCTAGAGAAATATGGGAAAAGGTGAGTGGGCACTTATGAAATCTCCTTCAAAGAAGTCCTATGAAAGAAAGTTGATTTTGACATTTCTTTCCCCCCAGTGAATGGATTATCTAATATCTAAGCTTCTCCCGGGCATATGTTTAGTTCATGAACTTTATCTATTATACTTGATGCCAAGGTGGCTTCAAATGGTTTTGCATTCTTGCCCACTTGCTGAAGGCCCACCAACCTTTCAAGACTCAGCACAAACAACATTTTACGTTGAAACTTTCACTGAACTGACTCCACAAGCACATTTAGCTATTCTTCTGCAATTCTGTTTTCAGAGCAGCATTTCCTAAACTTCAATATTTAGCTTTATGCACAGCATCCAGTCTATCTTTGAATACACTGGGCACATAAAATAGAGCTGTTCACTAATTATTTTAAAATGAAAATCTCCACTCAGTGAAATCTAAGTTCTATTTTATGCCACTCCTCCGTGAATCTTCCTTACCAACCAAGCCAAAACAGCTTCTTTCTTCTGTGAATTGTTACATGTCCAACTCATTGGTTGTCCCCACTAATCTGTACTGCATGCAGTTCTCTAGCACCTCATATTTTCTACCAAAAAGAATGAAAATTTCTGAAAGGCAGGGAGAGTCCAGAACAGCCCAGAGTCTAGTCTGTTGCAAGAGTCACCCAAAATTTCTTAAGAAAATTCTAACTATCCTGGCCTGACACTAGAAGGCTTTAAATTTTTTCAAACTAGATTCTGGTGTCACACTAAAGTCTTTATCGCCCTTGAATACTAGTGACCAGCTAAGTCCATCAATGACCAAAATACCCTTCATGCAGAGCAAAAACTTCTTTCCCACTCACATCATCTCTAAAAAATCATAATGTCCCTAGAGTGTTCATTTTAATAGGTGCTTCCAATGTGGAATTTAAGGTATGCTCTGCTTCTAGATGTCAAAACTTTAATAAACTAGCCAAAACTTTAAAACAGAATAACAGGGAAATATAGGTTGTGGTTTATTTTGGAGGAATTGCTATTAGCCTGACTGCAAGGCTCATCTTCAAACATGACTCTAAAGAAAAAGTCAGCAGCCTGAACTCAAACAGAAATGGTTGTTCATAGATGAATGCAGTGATGAGGGCTCTCGTGGGTGGGTCAGCTCAGTGACTTTTGACCACCTCAGAAACACAAGCTGTGAAAACACAAGCATTCCTTCATTTTACTTATCATTTGGATCCTAAGCTCTGATTCACTTTTTTCAAAACTTATTTTGGAGCCAACAGTGATGGGTAAGTGAAAGGCTACCTGGGGCTGATTGTCAGCAGCAGCAGGGCCCCCACATCGAGGAGAATTATCGCTCTTGTTCACAAGACTACGTTTATAATACATCTGAAATTGCCTGGCAGAGGGTCTTTGAGGAGACTGCAGAGCAAGGGTGGAAAGAGATAAGAATATGGCTTGAAAAAGACACTCTAGTGATTTAGAACGTTCTTTGGGGAAATATTTTCCCTTTCTATTCAGTCTTTTCCATTCTTTATCAGCTGAATTTTATTTAGTATCTGTGTATGATGTTTAATACTTGCTTTCTATTTTTTTCCTATCCAAATAACTGTGTGCACAGTCTAGACAGTCCTTAACAGCAGAACACACACTTTGCATTTAATACTCATTTAGTCACCTATGAACAACTTGCATCAGACACCTGGATTTCAGCGGGCAGCCCTCAGCAAGCCACTGTCTGGCCAGGCCTGAGGAGTGAAATAGTGTGGTAGGTTCAGACAGACCTAGGTTACTATCCTCAATTACTAACCATGTAACGCTGGAAAGGACACTTACCTTCTCTGAGCTTTAGTGGCAGAACTGGAAAAGGACTTGGGAGGGATGGGTGGGACAAGAATTAAAATGCAGGTGCCACAAATTACATTTCAGAATTACTTTTAAAATATTCTCATAAAAAAAAATTCTCATCAAAGAGCATCTTCACAATAGACAGATTTTCAATTCTTATGATGTGGACACTTACAAATGATTCTGAAGGAAAATCCTGTGGTTTTACTTAACAAAAGTGAAGATTACATATCATTCAACATATCATCACAAAGCTCTTTCTATTTGAAAGGGCCAAAGTCTAGATATAACTTGTAACCCCACTGAATTCTATGCTTGAGAACAAAGGGTAATTTCTGCTCAGCAATCCTCAGTGGGTATGTAAATGAATGCTGCTGAAATATTCAAAAGCTGATACCAATACAAAGTGAAATGTAATAATCTAAATGTGCCATTGCTTTCCCCTGTTACTAATTACTTGCTTTAGGCTTTTTTCAACAATATTTTGTCCCCTTGCCTTTTCTGTACAGACTGAATGGATATTCAACTACAAAGGATCACTACAATTTCTTAACACAACTTGGAAGCATTGCCTTTATTTTACCAGCTTGGTTGGTGCCCTGGTTGTGATCACTTAGCAGAGTTGGCCGAAGTGTGAATCAGCCGAAGTCACAATTTGTATGGGCTAAATTTCTCTTCATTCTATGGAAACAGAAATCACTCTGACAACAGGGATAACATTCAATGGTTAAAAGAAAGATCATATAACTAGTGCACCTCAGAAGGTATGGTCAACCAAAGGCTAACAGGTAACTGCTGATTGCCTAAAAATTTTGAGGACACAAAATAAAATTGAATTGTCTCAAGTCTTCAATGCAATGAAGTTTGGTGGTGTTTTCACTCTGCATGAAATAATTCTTTCCATGGTTAATTACAGCCAATCTACCTCCATCCCTCTTTCCTCAGAAGGACTCAGACTTATTGATTAAACTTAAAGGCAAAGCCAGCAGGTTTACCATGCTTATTCAGAGACAGCCTCTCCTTTTGGATGCAAAGGACCTGTGTCTAGCAAAAGCTCACGAGCTAGCTTTCACTTCCTTCAGAACAAGTTCTGTACTGAGAGGCTCCTCAGGCTCTCTTGAAAATTGGTTCCTTATAGACCGACTCCTCCAACACTAATTTATTTTTTTATTTTTTTTTAATAAGGAATTCTTCTGAAATTATTTTTTTTTAATGTGGGCCCTCATTTTAATTTTTAATGGATCTCTATTGGAGTATAACTGCTCTACAAGTTTGTGTTAGTTTCTGCTATACAACAAAGTGAATCAGCTATAGGTATACATATATCCCCATATCCCCTACCTCTTGAGCCTCCCTCCAACCCTCCCTCCTACCCCTCTATGTCATCACAAAGTACCAAGCTAATCTCCCTGTGCTATGCAGCAGCTTCCCACTAGCTATCTACTTTACATTTGGTAGAGTACATACGTCAATGCCACTTTCTCACTATGTCCCAGCCTCTCCTTCCTCCCCACCCCCTGCCCCGTCTAATACTAACTTAATAGTCATAAATCCAGAAGCTGACTCAGCTTATGCTCGAGCTATAGCTGGAGCCACCAATCATTAATCATGTGAGTAACTAAGAAAAAGTTTCCAGTTACTTATTTTATAGGGTTCCAATACAATTTTATATCAAAATAATCTTTTTTCAAATGACTCCCACTACACAAAAGTGATGACAGTAGATGTGGACATGGAGGTGTAGAAAAAGCCCAGAGCAGCCACCCCAACTTATCCTTTCCCTTACAGACATATTCCCTTCGATTCAAGGAAAACAACTTTAAAACTGGACTAAATCATTCTACTCACAGAGTCACACTCTCTAAATTACGTATGAGTGTCAGGAATTAGGAAAATTAAAAGAATAAATGAAATTTGGGGAAGTACCTAAATATTATTATTAATTTATAATTTGTATTATTAATGAAGCAATATAGAATAAGAGAATTTTACAAATATCATTAATAAACATTGTACCTTGAACATTTACTATGTTTGCAACTGTGCTAAGCACATTCCATACTTTTTCTCATTTAATTCTCACAACTAATAATTGATGGTGCTATTATTATCTTCACTTTATAGTATACAAAAGTGAGTCTTGGCAAGGTTAAATAATTAACCCAAAGTCAACCAAACAGAAAAATGGAATAGCTAGAACTTGGATACAAGTCTCTATCCAACTCCAAAGATTCTTACTCTATTCTTTATTGCCATTTTCATTCATTCCTTTATTCCTTCAAAATATGTTTACTGAACATTACCCAGCTGAAGGGTTTTGGAGTTGATGTTATGGTGTATCTCAGAAACGATAACGACAGCTCTATCTTTAAAGAATTTACAGTTACTCAGAGGGCAAACAGTCTTCAAAGACACAGTATGTAAGAGGTATATATGAATAATTATATAATTATCCTGGGTGCATAATAACAATTTTTCTCCACTTTCTAAATATGAAGATCTTGGAAGAGATCTGAAAGGAATGACAAAGACCCCACCCCCACAAAATTATCATTCTGAGCATAGGTGCAAAGGGCAAGCAGTGGGGGATTAATCCAGAATCAAATTGTGCACGCCTTGAATGGCTGGAGAAGTGCTCAATAATTTATGGAGCAGTCTCATTTTCTGAGAAAGGGAATTCAGTATTTAATAACTCTAGCTAAAATATAAAATAATTCAGACTTAGTCTATTCTATCTTTGTGAGAACATTTGTGGGAATGATCTAGAAGACAGGATGGTGTCAGAGAAAGAAAAACTGTGGAGTCAAAAAAATCTGTGTTTGAATCCTGGCTGATCCATGTTCTAGGCAAAATGCTTAAATTCTCTGAAGCTGTTCTCACATCAGTAAAGTAGAGATGATAATAATGGCATCCATCTTAAAGGATTGTTGTAAAATGGTCAAGAAACACTTTACATGAGGGAGATACCCACTCTGTGTCACAACTTTTAGCACTGCTCATTCTTGCATCCTTTTATTTTCAAGAATATTGTATACATAAGTAGGTAACTTTGTCTTCCCTCCCTACTGTAGGTGAAATCCTCTTAAAACTGCATACTTGGTCAATGAAAAAACTTTTTTATGATAAAAATAAAACAACTAATTATAGTATACATGAGGTATTATTCTCTCCTGAGAGACTATTCAAACTCAAACTCAACTTCAAAACACTGGATTATCATATTCAGAAAACAGAATTTTTCTTTTTTTCTTCTATTTTTTAAAACCAAGCTTAGTGGGGTATAATTTAACATACAGTAAGACTGATATTTTTTTTAGTGTATAGTTCCATGACTTTTGACAAATACATACAGTCATATAGCCACAAAATCAAAATATAAACTGTATCATCACCCCCAAATTTCCTTATGCCTCTTTGTGGTCTATCTCTCAGAACACCTAAAGCCCCTGACAATTCAGATCTGGTTTTTTGAGCCTATAGTTCTACCTTCTCAGAATGTCAAAACAGAACCATAACATATTACAAAGTAGTCTTCCAAATTTGGCTTCTTTCACTAAGCATAATGCATTGATATTCATCCACTGATTGCATGTACCAGTAGTTGTTCTTCTTTCTTTATTTTAGGTATTTCATTGTATGAATGTACCAGAGTTTGTCTAGTTGAAGGACATTTTGATTTTTACACTTTGTGGCAATTATGAATAAAGCCATTACAAACTCTGCCAAACTGCTTTCTATAGTAGCTGTACAATTTTACATCTGCACCAGTAATGTATGAGAATTTCAGTTGTTTCACATCTTCAACAGCACTTTTTAAAAACAGGCATTCTAATAGGTGCATAGTGGTATCTCATGATGGTTTCAATCTGCATTTCACAAATGACACACAAGTTAAGTCTGACTGGTCAGCAACCCTGCCTCGCCTGTTATTAAATGTTTTTCATAACACACTTTATGCTATAGACAAAATATGTCCCCTGCCATTTCAGTAAACAAAGGAAGTTGCTGCCATAAAGCATCAGCCACTGCAGACACTCCCAACAGTGCACGCCGAGGGGAATCAGGATGGAGAAAAACAGGATACTGGCCCTAGGTGGTTAAGATGCACATCAAAGGAGTGATTCCAATAAGCCCAGACTTTTACCTTCCCATACATAGAAAAGCACTAAAATCATTAACTTGAAATGCTTTTTTTGTGATTAGCAGCAATCTTTTGATGTTTGACTACACACTGGGTTTTTTTTTTATGGGGGGGGAGGATGTTGGTTTTTTTCCCAGCGAAAACTTCTACATGTCTTGGTTCCTCCCTTACCATCCTGGAACAGTCCCTCAAAACTATCTGAGAGGCTGACATCCTGGGCTATAGCCCTCAATAAGGTCCCTGAATAAAACATATTCTCACCTTTTAGGCTGTGCTTTTTTTTTTTTTTTTTCAGTTTACAATGCCTTCCCATAATTTAAGCTAATGGGAAATATATTAAGATAACGTAAACCTCTGTGAGATAAACAATATCCCACAGCAGTACTCAACTACTCAATTGCACCTCAACATTTGTGGGTACAGCTTTAACCCTAAAATTTTACCATTATTTCTATATTGTGTAGTTTTCCTCTGATTTTTTTTTTAATCTGGGAACATTATATTTCTCAATTAGACTTGAGTCTTCAAAAAGACAGTGAGTTAATGATCTCTATCCTAGACTTATTTTTAAATATGAAACACTTCACAAATTTGCGTGTCTTCCTTGCTCAGGGGCCACGCTAATCTCTCTATGGTTTCAATTTTAGTATACGAACTGCTAAAGTAATCACTATCTTAAACTTTTATTATACTAAGAGCCTTATTCCACAAATGCTAGTGGAGTGAATTGAGAGCATTTAAGTCACAACTTTGTTCTGCCCTTCTCCAAGCTAAAGGTCACCAGTTGCTAAGGGACAAAACTGAACAGAAGACAGAGAAGGAAGGGTTAAGGGCATGAAAACATTTGAGACCTTAAGTAGGGGTTGGTCAGAACTCTAAAGAAAGTTGAAGAGAAAATGCAAAATGAAGCTATCATACACTGTAAATAAAGAAGCACAGGCAGCTAGGAAAAGATGGCGGCGAAGTAGAGGGATGTGGAGTGCATCCCTCTCCCCAGATGCATTGGGAATGCACGGAAGGATGCAGTCATTCCCACAGAGAACCAGCTGAACACCAGCAGATGGCCTCAGACACCAGAAAGGACCGCGGGGAGCCCGACATTGCCGGTAGGGAGGCATCTACGAAGGCTCAAAGAGGGTGAAGCGGCGGAGCTGTGGCAGACGGGAGGCAGTGAGAAACATATGGAGGGTCCGCAGCTCAGCTCAGCGTTCCCGGACCGAGACATCGATCCGCGGGTGAACGGAGGGTCCGGGAGCAGGAGCGTGGGAACCAGAGAGCTGATTCAGGGTGAGAAACATTGTTGCCGGTAGGGTGACGGACCGAGAGGACAGGAGGGAGGAGGTCCTCGGAGAGGAGTGCCCGTCCCTGAGAGCTGCCCGGCCATGATGGCAGCTGGAGGTTGCAGGCTCAGGGGCGGTGGGGAGGAGCCACGCGCATAGTCTCTCTCTCTCTTTCAGCTCCTCTGCAACAGGCAGTGGAGAGACGCCCTGTGGGCCAACTAAGGCTCTCAGGGATAACAAGCACCCTCAGGCACTCGGGCGGGGCTAGGTTAAAACCCCTTGCAATGCCAGCAGCAGGGAGGCTGCCGAGAGAAAAAAAAACAAAAACAACAGCAACAAAAAAAAACCCCAAGAGAGGCCCAACTCTAAGACTTTCTGTGTACGCCTGAGCCACCAGCGTCCCTCTGCAACAGGCACCTCCAAGCCTGACTGAAACAACAGGGCGCCACTGCTCACTCACTCCCAGGAGAAGGAGCCACTATTGTACCCTCTCCCTCCCCACACACCAATGCTTACAGACGAACAGTAAAGGAACCTCTGCTGGTCACAGAATAATGCAAAAAAAAAAAAACCCAAGGCAAGGAGAAGGACACTTACAGCTGAGATGCTAAGGAAACAGAAATAGTAGTATCAATACCTATTAAACTGGTCCATTCTGGGATCAGTACTGGATTTTTTTTTTTTCTTTTTCTCTCTCTCTTTTTTTTTTTTTTTTTTCCTATATTAAATACCATCTTAGCCCTAAGGGATCTACAAGTTTTATAACATAATTTTTTAAGGATTTTTTTATTCTCTTTTTTCTTTTTTTGCCTTTTTATATACTTCTATATCTAGCTAAGTTTTTGGTAGTACGGACACTATATCTCTCATACTTTCCTTTCATCCCTATCTTTTATACATTTCTATTCCTTTCTTTTTATTTACATATTTCCAACCACATTACGCTCTTCTGTTCCCCTTTCTTCCAGCCTTTTTAAGTTTATTTTATCTTAACATACTTATAAGCAACACTATCGGTCTGCTCAGACTTCTTGCTCTATTCTCCAGATGACGCACTGCCTTGGTATTTAAAATTAGGCTTTTGTCTTTATCTTAGTTCTTAGTACAGCTGTCTAATTACATTCTGAGAATCTCCATTCTCTCTGGTGATACTCTGGCTCTTTTCTATATTTGATCCTAGCTTACAAAATCTCCCTGGATTAATGTTTGTATGTGTAAGGTGTTATTTGTTTATTTGTTTGCTTTTGCTTTTGTCTCTGATTTGTTCTGTTTCAGTTGTCAATTTCTGTTGGGTTTCTCTCTGAATATCTGATAGCACACTGGGGTTCTGTCAGGTCCTTCTAGAGCCTTATGTCCTAATGGATTCAGTAATTGTGTGTCTTATACATGTATGTGTTTCCTAGACGTAATATTTGTTTAATCCAATACTTGGACATTAGTCTGAGGCTTGGACAGTCTTCTATAAACACCTCTATCGCCAGGACAAGCAACCCCAAAAGTTTGGACAACCATGAGGAAACAAAGAAACACCATGCAGGCAAAGGAGCAGGAAAAAAACCCACAAGACCAAATAAATGAGGAGGAAATAGGAAAAATGCCTGAAAAAGAATTCAGAATAATGACAGTAAAAATGATACAAAATCTCGATAACAAAATAGAGAAAGTACAAGAAACAATTCATAAGAACTCAGAAAAACAAACAGCAATGGATAACAAAATAATGGAAATTAAAAATACTCTAGATGCTATAACCAGCAGAATGACTGAGGCAGAAGAACGAATAAGTGAGCTGGAAGACAGAATGGGGGAAATAAACACCACAGAGCAGGAAAAAGAAAAAAGAATAAAAAGAATAGAAGACAGTCTCAGAGACCTCAGTGATAACATTAAGCGTACCAACATTCGAATTATAGGCATCCCAGAAGAAGAAGAAAACAAGAAAGGGTCTGAGAAAATATTGGAAGAGGTTCTAGTGGAAAACTTCCCCAACGTGGGAAAGGAAATAATGAACCAAGTCCAAGAAGCACAGAGAGTCCCATACAGAATAAACCCAAGGAGAAATACACCAAGACACATATTAATCAAACTAATGACAATTCAACACAAAGAAAAAATATTAAAAGCAGCAAGAGAAAAGCAACAAACAACATATAAGGGAAAACCCATAAGGATAACAGCTGACCTTTCTACAGAAACTCTGCAGGCCAGAAGGGAATGGCAGGATATACTGAAAGTCCTGAAAGAGAGAAACCTACAGCCAGGAATACTCTACCCAGCAAGAATCTCATTCAGATTTGAGGGAGAAATCCAAAGCTTTCCAGACAAGCAAAAGTTCAGAGAATTCAGCACCACCAAACCAGCCTTACAACAAGTGCTAAAGGAACTTCTCTAAGTAGGAAACACAAGAGAAGGAAAACACCTACAAATACAAACCCAAAACAATTCAGAAAATGGGAATTGGAACACACATGTCAATAATCACCTTAAATGTAAATGGATTCAATGCTCCAACCAAAAGACACAGACTGGCTGAATGGATACAAAAACAAGACCCTTCTATATGCTGCCTACAAGAAACCCATTTCAGACCAAGGGATACATATAGACTGAAAGGAAAGGAATGGAAAAAGATATTCCATGCAAATGGAAGTCAAAAGAAAGCTGGAGTAGCAATACTCATATCAGACAAATTAGACTTGAAAGTAAAGACTATTACAAGAGACAAGGAAGGACACTCCATAATGATCAAGGGATCCATTCAAGAAGAACATATCACAATGGTAAACATCTATGCCCCCAATATAGGAGCACCTCAATACATAAGGCAAATGCTAAGAGCTATAAAAGGGGACATCGACAGGAACACAATAATAGTGGGAGACTTGAACACCCCACTTACATCAATGGACAGATCATCCAAACAGAAAATCAATAAAGACACACAAGCTTTAAATGACACATTAGACCATCTTGACTTCATTGATATTTATAGGACATTCCATCCAAAAACGACA
Source organism: Hippopotamus amphibius kiboko (assembly GCF_030028045.1). Lineage (NCBI taxonomy): Eukaryota > Metazoa > Chordata > Mammalia > Artiodactyla > Hippopotamidae > Hippopotamus > Hippopotamus amphibius. The sequence goes on along the minus strand of NC_080189.1, from coordinate 35,158,707 downwards.
GACTACACTTTCTTCTCAAGTGCACATGGAACATTTTCCAGGATAGATCACATCTTGGGTCACAAATCAAACCTCGGCAAATTCAAGAAAATTGAAATCATATCAAGCATCTTCTCAGACTGCAACGCCATGAGACTAGATATCAATTACAGGAAAAAAACTGCAAAAAATACAAACACATGGAGGCTCAACAATTCATTCTGAAACAACCAAGGAATCACTAATGAAATCAAAGAGGAAATCAAAAAATATCTAGAAACAAATGACAATGAAAACACAACAACCCAAAACCTATGGGATGCAGCAAAAGCAGTTCTAAGAGGGAAGTTTATAGCAATACAGTCCTACCTGAAGAAACAAGAAAATGATCGAATAAACAACCTAACCTTACACCTCAAACAACTAGAGAAAGAAGAACAAAGAAACCCCAAAGTGAGCAGAAGGAAAGAAATCATAAAGATCAGAGCAGAAATAAATGAAAAAGAAAGGAAGGAAACCATAAGAAAAATAAATAAAACTAAAAGCTGGTTCTTTGAGAAGATTAACAAAATTGATACACCATTAGCCAGACTCATCAAGAAAAAAAGGGAGAAGATGCAAATCAACAGAATCAGAAATGAAAGAGGAGAAGTAACAACGGACACCTCAGAAATACAAAACATCATGAGAGACTACTACAAGCAACTGTATGCCAATAAATTGGATAACCTGGAAGAAATGGATATATTCTTAGAAAAATACAATCTTCCAAGACTGAACCAGGAAGAAATAGAAACCACGAACAGACCAATCACAAGTACGGAAATTGAGGCAGTGATTAAAAATCTCCCAACTCACAAAAGCCCAGGACCAGATGGGTTCACGGGTGAATTCTATCAAACATTTCGAGAAGAGTTAACACCTATCCTTCTCAAACTCTTCCAAAATATTGCAGAAGACAGAACACTCCCAAACTCATTCTACGAGGCTACCATCACCCTGATACCAAAACCAGGCAAAGATGTCACAAAAAAAGAAAACTACAGACCAATATCACTGATGAATATAGATGCAAAAATCCTCAACAAAATACTAGCTAACAGACTCCAACAGCACATTAAAAAAATCATACAAGTGGGGTTTATCCCTGGGATGCAAGGATTCTTCAATATACGCAAATCAATCAACGTGATACATCATATCAACAAACTGAAGGATAAAAACCATATGATCATCTCAATAGATGCAGAAAAAGCTTTTGACAAAGTTCAACATCCACTTATGATAAAAGCTCTCCAGAAAATGGGCATAGAAGGAAATTACCTCAACATAATAAAAGCCATATATGAGAAACCAAAAGCCAACATCATTCTCAATGGGGAAAAACTGGAAGAATTCCCTCTAAGAACAGGAACAAGACAAGGGTGTCCACTCTCACCACTATTATTCAACATAGTTTTGGAAGTTTTAGCCACAGCAATCAGAGAAGAAAAAGAAATCAAAGGAATACAAATTGGAAAAGAAGAAGTAAAATTGTCACTCTTTGCAGATGACATGATATTATATATAGAAAACCCTAAAGACTCTACCAGAAAACTGCTAGCACTCATTGATGAGTTTAGTAAAGTAGCAGGATACAAAATTAATGCACAGAAATCTCTTCGATTCCTATACACTAACAACGGAAGAGCAGAAAGAGAAATTAAGGAAACTCTCCCATTCACCATTGCAACAAAAAGAATAAAATACCTAGGAATAAACCTGCCTAAGGAGGCAAAAGATCTGTATGCAGAAAACTTTAAGACATTGATGAAAGAAATCAAAGATGACACAAACAGATGGAGGGACATACCATGTTCCTGGATTGGAAGAATCAACATCGTGAAAATGTCTGTACTACCCAAAGCAATTTACAGATTCAATGCAATCCCTATCAAATTACCAATGGCATTTTTCACAGAACTAGAGCAAGAAATCTTACGAGTTGTATGGAAACGTAAAAGACCCCGAATAGCCAAAGCAATCTTGAGAAGGAAAAATGGAGTTGGTGGAATCAGGCTTCCTGACTTCAAACTATACTACAAGGCCATAGTGATCAAGACAGTGTGGCACTGGTACAAAAATAGAAAGGAAGATCAATGGAATAGAATAGAGAACTCAGAAGTAAGCCCAAACACATATGGGCACCTTATCTTTGACAAAGGAGGCACGAGTATACAATGGAAAAAAGACAGCCTCTTCAATAAGTGGTGCTGGGAAAATTGGACAGCAACATGTCAAAGAATGAAATTAGAACACTTCCCAACACCATACACAAAAATAAACTCCAAATGGATTAAAGACCTACATGGAAGGCCAGACACTATAAAACTCCTAGAGGAAAACATAGGCAGAACACTCTTTGACATCCATCAAAGCAAGATCCTTTTGGACCCACCTCCTAGAATCATGGAAATAAAATCAAGAATAAACAAATGGGACCTCATGAAACTTAAAAGCTTTTGCACAGCGAAAGAAACCATAAACAAGACTAAAAGGCAACCCTCAGAATGGGAAAAAATAATTGCCTATGAAACAATGGACAAAGGATTAACCTCCAAAATATACAAGCAGCTCCTGCAGCTTCATACCAAAAAAGCAAATAACCCAATCCACAAATGGGCAGAAGACCTAAATAGACATTTCTCCAAAGAAGACATACAGATGGCCAACAAACACATGAAAAGATGCTCAACATCACTCATCATCAGAGAAATTCAAGTCAAAGCCACAATGAGGTATCACCTCATACCAATCAGAATGGCCATCATCACAAAGTCTGGAAACAACAAATGTTGGAGAGGGTGTGGAGAAAAGGGAACTCTCCTGCACTGTTGGTGGGACTGTAAGTTGGTACAGCCACTATGGAAAACAATTTGGAGGTTCCTTAAAAAACTACAAATAGAACTTCCATATGATCCAGTAATCCCACTCCTGGGCATATACCCAAAGAAAACCATAATCCCAAAAGAAACTTGTACCATCATGTTTATTGCAGCACTATTTACAATAGCCAGGACATGGAAGCAACCTAAATGTCCATCAACAAATGAATGGATACAGAAGATGTGGCATATATACACAATGGAATATTACTCAACTCTAAAAAGGGATGAGATAGAGCTATATGTAATGAGGTGGATAGAACTACAGTCTGTCATACAGAGTGAAGTAAGTCAGAAAGAGAAGGACAAATATTGTATGCTAACTCACATATATGGAATCTAAAAATGGTACTGATGAACTCAGTGACAAGAACAAGGACGCAGATACAGAGAATGGACTGGAGAACTCGAGGTATGGGAGGGGGCGGGGGGTGAAGGGGAAACTGAGACGAAGCGAGAGAGTAGCACAGACATATATATACTACCAACTATAAAATAGATAGTCAGTGGGAAGTTGTTGTATAACAAAGAGAGTCCAACTCGAGGATGGAAGATGCCTTAGAGGACTGGGGCAGGGAGGGTGGGGGGGACTCTGGGGGGGGGGAGTCAAGGAAGGGAGGGAATACGGGGATATGCATATAAAAACAGATGATTGAACTTGGTGTACTGCCAAAAAATAATAAAAAATAAATAAAATTAAATTAAAAAAGAAAAAAAAAGAAGCACAGGCAAAAGTAAGAAGCATTAGAACAAATAAGCAAAAGGAATATTGAAAATATAAGAAAAGAAAATAAATCATCATATAACAGGATAGGACTGAAGATCAGAAATATGCCAAAAATTATTATACATGAATAAATCTATTTTACTGGTAATATTTATTCTCTTGGTCTGTAAGTTAAATATTTTTAAGTGAAATCAACACTCCTGACTGAGATGTAGGATGAAGCATAAGTGATATATTACTTGCTATATTTCTGGGGATAATGCTTAAACAGATTTTTTTCTATTAACAAATCTCCTGAACTTTTATTAAAATTGAAAATACAGACTCAAAACAGTCAAGATAGTACCATGTAAGTGAGACTGGAGAGAAGATGGGGGAGACTTAGCGTCCTGCTGATGACCATCAGCCTACTACTATGCCTTTAGATACCACTAAACACGGACAACAGCCCAACCACTACTCTGAACTGTGTATTCAATTGCTCACTCAGTATCTCCCTTTGGATATCTGATAGCATGTCAAAATTTTTCATGGTAAAAACAGATTTATGTGTTCTTCACATCCGCTCCAGCTCTAGTTTCCTCCAACTCAGTAAATGGCAACTCTATTATTCTACTTGCCAAAACCTTAGGTCATCTTCACTTTTCCTTACATGCCACTCCAATCCATCAACAAATCCAAATAGCTGCACCTTCAAAATACACCCAGAATCCTACCAATTCTTATTACAATAGTCAAAAAAGCTACCATCCTCTCACCAGAATTACTGCAACAGCTTCCTAACTGGTCTCCCTACTTCCACCCTGGTTTCTCTGGTCTTATCTCTTACCAATCCCTGCCTGGCTCGTTCTTTTTTAGCCACATTGCCTTCCTTTCTCTCCTTGGAACATGCCAAGCTAGCACCCACATAAACCCTTGGTACTTTTTCTTCACTCTCTCTGAAATGTCTTCCCCCAGATATATACATGCTTCTTCCTATTCTTCCTTTCAATCTTCGCTCAAAGGACATCTTCCTTCTCAGAAGGGCTTTTCCTGACCATTCTACAGAAACAACAACCTCTTCCTATTTTCCTCCATCCAAATTATTCTGATTTACTTTTCTCAAGAGCACTTGCCACCACCTAATATTTTATATATTTGTTCATTTACTCTTATCATCATCTGGGTCCCCCACAAGAACCTAAGCTCCATGAGGAATTTAGCCTACTTTGTTCACTATTGAATTCCCAGGGCCTAGAAGAATGAGTGGCTGATAGAATATGGCAACATGGCTTTGTTAAATGAATGAATGACTTAGGAGCCTGAGGTAAGGTCACACACCAAGTGATAGAGTGGACACATGAACCCAGCACCTTGATGCCTGATCAGTGCTCTTAACCACTCTGCTTGCTCTACTTATCCTGAGAAAGCTATGGTAAGAATTGAAGGACATAATTTAGGTCAATTTTCCATCATAGCATTTGATACATTGTAATTACTGAATAAATGACAAATATCTTTTTATTTCCAGGGCTTTTTCAACTTCAACCCCCTCAAAGGTTGGTAACAGGAGTCATATTCTACTTGGTATTTGGCATAGTAGAGAATATCTGATGTGACTGTCCCCCATATTTTAGTAAAGTGAGGCCTCTACCAGTCACTTTCCAAAACATATAGTGTCCCTCCCTGCCTGACTCTGTGGCCAACTTGACTTCCCTTTCAAAATTCTGAATAAAAAAGAGGGCAGAGTATGAGGAAATAAAAGGTATAGAATACACCAAGATATACATATAGGTAAAAAGAATATTCTATATATCCCTCATATAGTTATAGACAGAATCTACCAAGCATAGGTTGTATCATTTGAACAAGCAAACTTCAGATTCCCCAGGGCTCACCTGAAGGTTAAATGAAATTATACACCCAGAGCCAGGGTGATGTTTCTTCAGTTCTTTCCCCTTCCTCAGTGTCCCCTTCTTTCCTCATCCACACTATTGAGTGTTTAGTGGGGTTTGGTCAGGTCAGCAGCAGATGGATATCTGATCACTTTGCTATATACCAAAAACTAACACAACATTGTAAATCAACTATACTTCAATAAAAAATTTTTTTTAATTCCTTGCGTATTAAAACTTACATACTGTTAATATTTCTGCAAAGTATCAGGTGTGTGTGTGTGTGTGTACTCTCTTTTTCATATTCTGTTCCATTATGGTTTATTACAGACTACTGAATATTGTCCCTGTGCTATACAGTAGGGCCTTGTTGTTTATCTATTTTATATATAGTAGTTTGTATCTGCTAATCGCAAACTCCTAATTTCCCCTTTGGCAACCATAAATTTGTTTTCTATGTGTGTGAGTCTGTTTCTGTTTTGTAAATAAGTTCATTTGTATCACATTTTAATTTCCACATATAAGTGATATCATAATGGTATCAATGTCTTTTTTTCACTTACTTCACTCAGTACAATATTCTCTAGTTCCATCCATGTTGCTGTAAATGGCAATATTTCATTTTTTATGGCTGAGTAATATTTCATTATATATATACCACATCTTTATCCATTCACCTGTTGATGAACACTTAGGTTGTTTCCTTCTCTTGGCTATTGTAAACAGTGCTGCTATGAATACTGGGGGTACATGTATCTTATCAAATTAGAGTTTTCACCTTTTTCAGATGTATGCCCAGGAGTGGGTTTGCTGGGTCATATGGCAAACTGATTTTTAGTTTTTTAAGGAAACTCCATATTGTTTTCCATAATGACTCCACAAATTGTAAGAGGGTTCCCTTTTCTCCATACCCTCTCTCCAGCATTTATTTGTAGACTTTTTAATGATGGCCATCCTGACTGGTGTGAGATGGTACCTCATTGTAGTTTTGATTTGCATTTCTCTAAAAATTAGTGTTGTTGAGCATCTTTTCATGTGCCTATTGGCCATCTGCATGTCTTCTTTGGAGAAATATCCTTTTAGATCTTTTGCTCATTTCTTGATTGGGTTCTTTGTTTTTTGATACTGAGTTGTTTGTATATTTTGGAAATTAACCCCTTGTCTGTCTCATCATTTGCAAATTTTTTCTCCCATTCTGTAGGTTGTCTTTTCATTTTGCTGATGTGCAAAAGTTTTTTTAAGTTTGATTTTTGCTTTTATTTCTTTTACCTTGGGAGATTGATCTAAAAAAATATTGCTACAATTTATGTCTGAAAATGTTTTGCCTATGTTTTCTTCTAGGAGTCTTATGGTGTCATGACATATTTAGGTCTTTAAACAATTTTGAGTTTACTTAGGGTTTTTTTGTTGTCGTTTTTGAGTTATACAAGCTGTTTGTGTATTTTGGAAACTAAGTCCTATTCAAGGAATTTTTTGAAGTAAAACTAAATTTATTTTGCACTAGTACTGATCTACAACCTTGGAAACCCCAGATTAAAGCAATGGGTCTCTAATGCATGTGCACTACGTGTGGTGTATGTAGTCTACAGAGATACAAGAAGAAAATGTTAGAACTGATATGTATTTTTACTTTTGTATAATAAAATAAGAAAGAAATTAAGCTTCAGTGATAATTTGTGATTTTATAGTAGCAGTAGCATATATAATTTATAAATGAATGTACACATATTGGAGTGCAAGGTAAAATTACAATATTTTACTGATAGCATTCTGGGATCAGGACGGATTCAACTGTGTTAATTTTCTAAGTAACAGATTACCATAAACTTAACAGATTAAAATCACACACATTTACTATCATGCAGTTTCCATAGGTGGTGAGTACTGCCATGGTTTAGCTGTTTCCTCATCTGGAACCTCAACTAGAGAATTCTGCTTCCAAGCTCATTCAAGGCTTTTGGGAAAAAATGCATGTCCTTTGCAGTATTATGACTGAGGAAGACTCTCAGGTCCCAGAAGCCTTCCTTGCCATGTAGCCCTCTCCACAGACAGTTTACAATATGGCTGTTTGCTTCTTCACAGCCAAAAGGAGAATCTCTTCAGCTCTAGTCTATAAAGGCCAAGTCTTATTTAACAAAACATAATCACAAGAGTAATACCCCATCATCTCTGCCATATTCTATTGTTTAGGAGCAAGTTACAGGTTCCATGAGCACTCAAGGGGAGGGGATTATACAAGGGAATAGATCAATGGGGGTCACATTAGGGTGTGCCTTCCATAGAGACCATTATTTAAAAGGAAACCCAAAGGTCTTTTTAGCTTCAAAAACACGGGGACTAATTTTAATTTTTTAAAAACCTAGCTAAAATATACCTTTCCTCCTGGAAAATTTATTGCATTAACCCAGCTCAACTCTGGTCACTTCCTACATTGGATTTCTTCATCAATTATGTCCTAAGTTCAGACTGTATTAAGTTGTACTGGTTACTGGATGCTAACAAGTATGTTTCTGACGTCTTGGGTCTCTCTAACATATACATCGTTCAAGTATATAAATGTCTATTTCTCTTATAAATAATACTACTGTCAGAGAAGGCAACATCTTTCATCTTCTCTTCCTGTGCTCGCTAACATACTCCCAGTCTGAAATTAGAAATTCTACATCTTGCATAAGACAAAATGGAGACAGGGGCAATGTAATGTGGCTGAAACACAATGCAGTAGTCACTGACAGAGTAAGGATTAGCCCTTAACATTTCCAATCCTTTATCCTTTGTTCATTCCATTAGGTCTTACTGTTTCCAATTAACTAGAAGAAATCTTTAAAGTAAGAAATGATCTTCAAAATAAAAATGAAAGCTTAAAGAATGCAGTTCAGCACTATAAGCTTCCAACGTACCATCTGGATGAATAATTCCATCTGGAGAGGTGGGGCTTTTTTCATTTTTAAATTTTCAGGACAGGTCTTTCAGGGCTTAAAGATCTAGCTCCCCTGGGTTGGAATTCTCAAGAGAAGGGGAAATCAAGCTCAGTGCACAAGCCAGTTCTAAGCAGTTGCGTAAGACTCAGAAGCAACTCTTTCAAGTTAATTCATTCTTCAAGCTAGTCTTAACAAGTTAAAACATAAATTTTAGGTTATATTTAATGCAATTTGATCTCTAATTAATCCAATATAACTCAATTTGTTTGACAACAAAAGCAAATAAATTCATTCTATTCCATCAATTTCTTGACCTTTTCCCTTCATATAGATGGGAGGAAAAAACTGATGAAAAAATAGTAAGTTGTATGCCACAAACAGACAGGGCTAGTAACATGCCAAGGCAAAGAACACAAGAGCAATTCACTGAATGTGGTCCTTCTCCCAGGACAAAAATAGATGACTGCATATCCTATGAGAATATTTCTGAGGCTTCAATAAAATGTTCACATTGCTCAAGAAAAATGGTAAATTCTGTCATTGCCTCTACAGAAGATTCCCCTATGTCCTCAGACCCTGAACTCCAATATCCACAAACATCTGCCTCTACTCCAGCAGGTAGTTCCTCTCTGTTGTGTGCAAGCAGCATGACACAAGAGGGGCTGTGAGGACACAGGGATTACGAATACTAGTAGGTGCTGATCAGTGAGGAACAGTGAAATTCTTTACCTCTCTCCTCTTGTCTAGATAACAGCAATACAAAGAGCAATATTAACTCTTTTGTTACAGGCAAATCTCTGACCTGCTGTTGCCACATTTTGGTCTGTTTTAAAACTTTCGTCATTTCAATTCACATAAAGCAAAGAATAAAAAAGGAAGTTTGCCATTTCTCATTTGATCAGCTAACCAAGGACAAAGTGAATTTCTTCAATATTGTAAGGCTCATATGGTGAACACAAAGAGATCTTTTCAGGAAAACAGTGTTGGTTAAGTCCTTTGTTATATTATGAGCACATTTTAAAATAATAAAAATGATCTTTAATCCTGATTCAACATAATTTCTAATAAATTCAAACATATTTGTTCCTCATTGAATTTTAATGTCAGTATTTTGTAAATGAAATGCCAGTATTTTTCTAATTGGTTCTCAGCTGATTTTTTTTTTCAGTCATCAACCCTATGATACATTTTGGGAGTTCAGTGTAGGCAGTACACACGCATTGCTTCTGTCATGTATTTTTTTTTAAGTCCTCCTTAATGAATTCTTAATTATATTATTCAAAAGATCTATTATTCAGCATTCATCTCACTGCTAAATGAAAGTCTTTACCTGACATGTGAATGAAATGAGTCTAAATGCTTTCCATGCCACCTAGGGATTCTGAATAGACTTTTAGCTTGATGGCAGCAATAGGCTTCGTTTCTGTTTTAAATTTGTATGGCTTGTTTTTAGAGATGGGTAGCCATGCAATAATACACCAAAGAGCAGCACTTGCCTTCCAGTGTGTTTTCAGACTTACTTAGGGCCAGAAAAATGCAAACAAGGTCAGATGACAGCTGAAAGTGGAAGAATTCCATACAAGGTTTGATAACCTGTATAAAAGTTTTAGATGAATGCAAGCATCACCTAAAACATGGACCAATTTCAGATGAGAAGAGTGAACTTCCTGAGAGCTCCTTATAAATGTCCCTGTTATTTCTTTATCAGGGAAACAAACAAACAAAACAGTACTAAGTAGTAGCAAGAGAAATTCAAAGACCCTTTAAAAGATAATGAGATTTTTTTTTTTAAACATACTTTCACTGTTTTCAACAGACTAATGTATAATGCTGGAGGTAAGAAATAGTCTCAGGCTTTATGCCCCCCTTATAGTAATACCTAAAAATGAGCCAGAGTTACTAGTCTACTTATCAAGGAGTTTCCACATCTTCAAATGATACTCCAAGAAGGTATCCACCAAGAAGGTAAAACTGGAGTATGAAATAGTTCTGACTGGGCTCTAGAACTCCCTCTGGTTCCACAGAATATAAATAAACCGGCTGGAGATTGTAAATCTAGTGAAAGCGAAGTTCATGTTCTAAAGAATTGAAAGCAACAAATTCAGAATCTTCATTCTCTGTGCCCCAGCTTCAGAAAAAAAAAAAAAAAAATAGCAAGAGCATCTAACAAGACAAGTTTACTTTGGCTGGGCTAGACTTGGTTTTGTTTTGATTTTTCTAGTGTAAGAAATCTGCCTGAAGACGCTGTTACTTGCTTTGCTAGGTGTGGGGTATGTCTGTGTGCAAATGTGTATAAGAACAAGCCCTATGTCACATTCAGCTATGCAGAGCTGATGAATAAACGACTTCATAGCCTTGCATGTAATACTGAGTTGACAAAAACAATGAAATCTTTTGGATCCCCAAGTCCATCTAAAAATATTCTTAGAGAAAGCTTAAGTTAATAGTTTATGATTCAGGACTCTTTGAAGATAGGAGGAAATCTATCTCTACAGAAAAGCAATACATTTTTCTTCCACGGTTGTTTTTATAATAACTGCCATTGTAGCCAAAATTGGAGAACAAATTGTTCTGCAATTGCTACAGAGAGTGAAGTATATAGAGGAGAAATTTCAACATAAAATTACCCCAAACACAGGGGGGTTGCTATATCTTCAGGGAAAGATATATTTTAATGTTTTCATATTATTAACTGAATATCTCAAAAATCCATGACAAATATACGTATTTTAAAAGTTAATGTCTACACATTTTTAAAGAAAAAAAAGGCAGTCCACAATATAAGAACGAGATGTGTCAGAGAAATGGAACATCATTAATTCAGTAGAAACCGTAAATGGAGAAGATTTACTTCTTTCACATTTTTGATATAAACCAAAATTTAAGATTTTAAGATAAAGTTTAAGATTATTCCATCAATGGAAGATCCAAACTTAAAATAAGTTTCTCATGGGCCAGAGGTGACACTAAAGGTGTGGACTTGGAGCTGATTAGAAATTGGAAATCAGTTCTAATCTCTAACTGACTGGAAAGAGAGAAAAGGTTAATTAAGATCTTTAGAAACAGCCTCACTATGTACTTCTTGCTAGAGAAGAATGCCTACTTTAAACTGGTCAGGCAGTAGTTAATGAAACACCTGGTATTTTCCAGGAGGAATGCAATACTTCCTAGCTTTAAAAAAAAAAAAAAAGCATACTTTAGAATACATAGAAAATATTTGGGGAAAGCCCACATTAATCCTCTCCTCTGATGGGCAACTCCTAAGGACTGCAGTCCCCCATTCTCACTCAATGGGTTCGAACAGTTAGAACTCTGCTGAGGCCCCCAGTCTACTCTAGCTCCTGGGATTAGGAGCCCTCAGAGCAAAAGGCTAAATCAATGGAAGACTTCTGCTGTGAGTTAAGCTAAAGATTTTGAAATAATCAAATGAATTGAAACATAACAAACAAATTTACATAAGGATGAAACCAGTTGGTAACTTAATAGAGTATCTGGGTACTCTAGGCTCCTAAACCAATAAAATCAAGATCGGCACAAATTCTGTTTTCAAAGTAGGTGATGCATTTGTTAGGAAATAAGTTCCATGGTAAAGATATAATTCTCTGTCATGAGAGCCTCTTTCATTTTACAGCAGAAAACATAGATCAGACTTCTCTCCCAGGGACAGTTTGTCCCTACAGCCTGGCTAGACCATTTTATGTCTTGCTGACCCTATTCCAATGTAGGTGGAAAAACAGACCTTAAAATAGAAGAAGCAGACAAAGAACTTGCCAAGCTTCAGCCCACAACCCATGCACATTTGCAAAAATAAAAGGTGTGTTTAGGGGGAAAAATCAAAACTGTTTAAGTGTGCTGAGAGAATGAGTAACCCTGTCTTGGTGTCTGGCAGTTTACAAGCATCTGCACAATTATTTTTTCATCTGTAGTGCAAAACTCTATATTTATCTCTGCTACTACCAGGAAAAAATATCCTATTGAATAATATTTAAAGCAAAAGTGAAGCTTATGAATAATATTTAAAAGCGAAAGAAACAACTATTTAATTATCTCATTACTTATACTTATAAAAAGCAATGTTACTTAAAATCCCAAAAGCTCCTTTCCTCAGAGCCATTGTAAATATCAACTATTGTTTACCAGATGTAACTTATTACTTTGGAAATGTCATTCTATTATACTTAAAGGAGGTAATTTGCAATTCCCTGTACCATTCATAGGTGTCTCTTTCTGAACCCCTTTAAAAAGGAAATTCTTGAAATAATAAAAGTGTTTTTTATATGACAATTTCATTTATTTTTAATCAATCTATGCTGCACTTTAACCTTCTGATTGTTTACCTTTTAAGCATCTATTAGATAGAGTAACTGCACTGTAGAATATTTTAACTTTCTATACTGACCATGATAAACAGGATTAAGAAAGAAAATGAGACTCCTTTGATAAAGGGCATTTCTTCACAGTATGATTAATGCTTTCTCCCTTGTTAAAAATAACAGCAATTTCCTGTTTGTCCCTTTTCATTTCAATTAAACAATCCTTAGTGTTTCATATGAGGAAAGGTTTCTTTTATTTCTTTTTGCCACTAGCAAACATTTGAACTTCCTTCTAATTTGATAATACTGGCCTACAATAGGTTAGTGTACAGCAAATTTAAAACCAAAGACTGCTTCTTATTTTGGGTGACAATTATTCCAAATTAACAAATTCTTATATTTAGAGCAGTTAAAAATTATTTCAAACAGGCTAAATATGTTTAAGTAAACGATTTTCCAAGTTGTTTCTCAACCCCAATCCCACCACTCTGTGTAGCACCAGGGGTATTTACAATCCCATACAAATGTCTGCTATTTATTCTGAATTTTTTATGAAATCATTAGGAGTATGAGTTTTTCACAGTCATTAATGTGTTAAAGGAGATGTACACTAGAAGCAATCCTTAAAGTTTAAACTTAGAATTATTGATAGCTATAAAAGCACTAGCTCAAAACCACCTAACCTTCTTAGCTGGTTAAGAGTATAATCTTCTCAGTTATTAGAAGACCTTTGAAGTGAAACACAGAAACTCAGCCCTTCTGCCTGTTTTTTTAAAAATTCTCCTAGACTCTAGACTAAATCACAGGGCAGTGTGGGCTCAGCCCCATCTGTGTGGTGAGCAGCAAATTACTTTACTTGAACTTTGCTCCAGTCAGGACATTTTAGGGCTTATAAATCTTGAATCCATCTAAGTTCACCTTAAATTAGCCTTGCAAAAACACACTCTAAACTCCAGTTGTCAGCCTGGTGGCTTTTGGCCAGATGCCACTCAGCAGCTGAAACACTGACTATCATCTTCTCTTTCGCTTTTGTCTTAGACACAATTTTTACGGGAAAGAAGAAAAAAAATAATATGCAAGCTAATATGATGTGGAGAACAACTATAGCTGAATAATGGTACTGTTAGCAGGTATATTTTACACTGAAAATATATGTGATGAAAATAGAGGGAGAGGCAGTCTAGCTGTGTGTACAATAATGCCACATACGGCACAAGGAATCTGGGACTGGGCCAGGGGCTGGGCTAAGCCATGCCAAGATATAACAGATTTTTCAATTTTCCAGCAAATAGAAACAAAATACTAGTTTCAGAAGGTGTACTCAACAAACACTTTCCAATGTGTTTCTGATTTGTGGTCAGAGTGTTTTTACTGCTGGTGCCCTGCACTTTTGAGACATTTATTTCCTAAAAGAAAGATTCCTTTCTATAAACCTCAACTGTCTGTTTTTCAAAGCAATTTAAAATCAAACACACAAATAAAATTCTTAACATATGGAAACCTTCATATAGGGCCTTACGTGTCCAGAGTTAAAATTGTTTTATAAACTGTAATGCTTTGCAGATGAAAATACAGAAAGGATGACTGTTTTTAGCACTAATGCTTTTTGACAGCGTTAAACCTTGTTTTAGTAATTGACATCAAAATATTTGGTGGTTTTAAATGGACCATTAATAAAAATGGCATGTTTTAAGTTTTTTAGAAATTGTGCTTAAATCTGTGAAGTGGGATAAAATTGCAAATGTAATACTGTATTTTTATTATTTAAAAAAAATTCTTATAATAAAATAACCCTTCTACCCATGTCCCTAGAGGAACTTCTGAAGCTCAAAGGGAGAAAACATTTCCTCAGAATCTCTACAGAAATGGACCTTTTGCCAGTTCCCAGTTTGGAAAAAGACAAAATAACAAAACAAAACAAAACCAAAAACAAAATTGGCATGTTCTAACACTAGGACTCTAGAAGGCTGCTGAATCCAATTGGATCCAAAATATAATCAAAGGTTCCCATCATGAACTAGGAAGTACATATCAGAAGACATGAATTTTATTACTACCTCTGTCACAGACGTTGCATCCAGAAAACCACACAAAATTCTCTGAGCCCCAACAAACTTATCTGCAAAATAGGAATAGTAATATTTACACTGCCAAAGTAGAAAGACAATTGGGACAGCTCATAAAATACCATATGTGAAAAATCTCTGTAATAGAAGGCAAAATTATTCAGTTCCATTTAACTCAACAAGCATTTTACTGAGCACCTATTAGCTCTTATCCACAATGAATGGGAGAGAAGAAATGGATATGAAAGTTATAGATCTTATCCTTGTGGAAATTGTAAAAAAATGAGTTGGATGAAGCAGAAAATGGGATAAAGTTGGGGCTAGAGCGTCATTTGGTTCAGAGGGAACAATTTGAGAAAAAAAACAAGGGCAGGAAACAGCACAGCGTGATTCTGTAACTTCAAATGACCCAGCATTGCAATATGAGGATCCACTAGTAAAGAGGAACAAATATGTTTGTTTGTGGGCCTGCCATCAGTGCAAGAGGAGGGTTCCAAGGAAGAACTTTATGTTAGTGCACCTGCCTTTCTTTCTGCTGCTTCTGGGTCCCTCCGGCCTCCTTCCTACTAGCTCTTAAAAGCCTCTGATTATGTTAATGAGAGTAACAGGAGACAGATCTGCCATAGTGGATGAGAGAAAGACAACAAAGAGGATTTACTTTGGAAATGAGTATAACTACTAGGTAGTCCTACAGAAGGTAAGGGAGAAGCAAAGGTTTGTTAAGAACTGCCAGGTTTTGTTTTGAGAAGTTTAAGTTAGTAAATAAGATACTGGGAAGGAAGAAATTTGGGGATGAATAGCTGCCATCCATGTAAAGAATATGGAGAATAGAAAAGATGAAAATAAATATTTAAATGGTACAGAAAAAATGCAAATAGTAGCCCTGATTATTCTTGAAAATTTACCAGAAAAACAAAGGAACATGGTGGAGGCAATGCTGAGATTGGAACCATGATTTGGGGGGGGGGGTGTACAGCTCAGGAATTGGTGTTTCAGGCTAAGACCTGAAAATATGTGTTCACTAAAATGAAAAGAAGTATAAAAACTGTTCTTAGGAGTTTATATCAGTCAACAAACACTGAGGTATTTTACAGACACTGAGACTCTATTCTCAAGGAGCCTGCATTTAATAGGACTGATAGATTTAAGACTTTGTAAAAATAAAAAAAATAATTTCAAGTACTATTAAGTAAATAAAACAAAAACACGGAGTCTCCTCTAGCTGAAGTAGTTGGAGAAGACATCTCTGAAGACATGCTTTCTGAACAGAACGCTGAATGATGAGGAGATGCCAGGTAAAACACCCCACACAGAAGAGCAGAAGGACACAGGGCTGAGACAGGAAAACCTTGGGATACTGAATATTTGAGGAACGCAACAAAGGCTTGTGTGGCAAGAATGTATTGAATAAAAGGGAAAACAGAAGAAAATGAGTTCAAAATGTAGGCAACATCCAGACAGCACAATCTCAGAGGCCACAGAAAAGAGTTTGGACTTCCTCACAGCTACAATGAGAATCATTGAAGGGTTTTAGGTGAGAAATGACATCTATTTTACATTTTAAAAAGATAAATCTGGCTACTACGTGGATAAGTTTTTGGTTGGGGTGGGGAGGTAGGGGTTATGGAAACAGCCAATTGTCAGGAGGCCATTCAGTCAATATAAGCTGCTGGTGCTCAGGGAAGGAGCATGTGTTTGATGGGGAAGGGTAGGTGTGAGTCAGGAAATCAAGAGTTTTGTGTTGGCCATGATAAATCAATACCTTTTGGACATTCATATGAGGCAATCACAACTAGAGGCAAAGGACTGGATAGAGATATAAATTTGAACATCATCTGCACAGCAATGTTATCTGAAGCCAAGACTATAGAGAAAGAAAGAAGGTGAAGCACCCTGGGCAATTCTAACATTTAGACTCTGGTGTAGAAAGAGAAACAAGGGAAGGAAATTGAGGTAAATCCACCTTGAATAGAAAATGTATTCAGAATAAAGGAGGAGTCAAATACTATGCTGGCGAGAGGCCAATAAAAATGAAAACAAAAAATTATCATTAGTTTGGCAAGATGAAGAAAATTGGTGACTTTGATAAAAGTCATTTACTACTGTGATGGGGATGACTGAAAAGGGCTGAGTGACAGTGAATATAAGCTCCTTGACTGACATTCTCTAATTAAATGGGGTTTCACTCCATTCTAAGGGAAATCCTTCTACTTACATGTGCCCTGGATGTCATCCACTGTCATCTTCACTTAGGCTTTGCTCCTATAATATTCCCTCTCTACTCCTGGAACTTCTCATGATTATAATTAAACTTCTCATTGATGCAATTAAACCTTCCTATCAGCAGAATGTGGCTTAATTGTCACCAATCTTAAAATATTTCCCTTAGTCCTAACTCCCCATTCCAGCCACTTTCTGCTTTCCTTCATATCCAAATGATATGCTAAAAATTGTTTTTTTAATCAACATCAAATTTATGAAGAAATCGGAGTTATCTGAGAAGAGCAGAAATCCAGGATCTCCTGGATACTTGGTATCCACCATGGGAGTCAGGCAGGCTGCAGAACAACTGGCATAGACTAACTGTTAGCATAAACATGGGATTAAGAATTCAGAAGGATCACCACGCCAGAGGTCAGAGAAAAAACAATACACTTAATGATCAGAAAATATCACTGAAATTCTGTAGGAATAGGAGGCATCAGAGGCAGAGGAGTGTTGGCACCTGAGTTAAGCATCCAAAAGACCCAGTACTGGAGATTATTCATGGACTCAAGGCCTCTAGAATCTCCATTATGATGGCAGACTGTCCTGTGCTAATTAAAAATCAAGGTAGGGAATGTCTGTAACTCCTGTGTTAAATTCCTAACTATGTATTAGCCAACAAGAAAAATGTTTCACCTTTAAAAAGGTGGCCCACACATCAAGGAATAGTCTGGAGCAGGCCATTCTGTGAGGATTTATAGAAAAAAATTGAGCTGCCTTGTCTTTCATCTTAAAACTGAGCCATCCCTAGTTTCCTTGCTACTGGTGAAGTCTGTTAATCAGCATTATTGAGGGAAAAAAAGACAACCTTAGCTGCCCTCCAGAGTGGAAATGGAGGGACGTCCCTGGTGGTGCAGTGGTTAAGAATCTGCCTGGCAACACGGGTTCAATCCGTGGGCCAGGAATATCCCACATGCTGTGGAGCAACTAAGTTCATGTGCCACCACTACTGAAGCCTGTGCGCTCTAGGGCCCACATGCTGCATCTACTGAAGCCTGCGCACCTAAAGCCTGTGCTCCACAACAAGGGAGGCCACCGCACTGAGAAGTCCACACACCGCAACAAAGAGTAGCCCTCCGTTCAATTAGAGAAAAGCCCGCGCACAGCAGTGAAGACCCAAGGCAGCCAAAAAAAAAAAAAGAAAGAAAAGAAAAAACAAAAATAACAGAAATGAGAAATGGAATCCACGAAGAGCAGCAAGTACGCTTCAGCCTACTGAAATAAGCCCCTCCGCACGAGAGTTTGTAGTAGGTATAAGTAGTCAGGTGTCTTAGTCCTTTCCAGATGCTATAATAAAGTACTACCAACTGAGTGGGCTCATAAACAACAGAAATTTATTTCTCACAGTCCTGGAGGCTGGAAGTCTAGGATCAGGGTGTCAGCATGGTCGGGTTCTACTGAGAACCCTCTTCCAAACTGCAAATTGCTAACTGCTCCTTGTATCCTCACATGGTAGAAAGAGAGTAAGAGACCTCTCTGAATTCCTTTCATAACAGCACTCAACCCATTCAGGAGGGCTCCACTCTCACGACCTCCCAAAGGCCCCGCCTCCTAATACCATCACTGGGGGTTAAGATTTCAACACAGGAATTTGGGGAGGACACAAACATTCAGTCCACTGCATCAGATTTTCCATTCTCTGCCAGGAAACACCGCCCCTCCTCCCCAAACAAACTAAACCAAGTCTGGAGAATGAGCCTAGCGATCTTCTAGTGCAGCATGTAGGTCACAAGCAGGGTGGCAATGACCACGAGTCTAACTCTGGCTCTTCCCAGACATCAGAAGGCCCATGGAGGTGGCCGATATTTACATCAGCTGTGGAAGAGGCACACTGCATGGCTAACTGAACCTGTAGGGAAAAAGTAACTCACTGAATGAGCCATCATCTTATCCCTGGCGGAGACCTATTAAATCAAAACCCTGGCATATTAGCTGACCAGTGTACTAACAGGAATTTGAAAGAACACAACAAAGTAGATTTAGGCAGTCCCCCCATAGATACCAAAAGTAGTGCCATTTGACCCAACAGAAGGGAGTAGGCAGAATGTGTGTGGCGAATGACAGGATGCTGATTGTTGGGGGTTGAAAGGAGCTTCCTTCCTATTGGAGGAACAGGTGCATGGCTCTATAAATTCTCTAGAGGAAAATGTACAAGTCTTAATAAACTCTTTGCTGCTCTGCTCTACTTCCCTGATTTCTCCTTTTTCTCTAACTTCTAAGGAAGAGTCTATGTTTTCTTACGTAGCACCAAGGCCTTCTGAAGGACAATCAGGATAATTGGAAAAAGGATTGTTTCAATAAAAGAAGTGAGAGTGTTTAAAAGATTTATATTGGAAAAAGAAGAAATCGCAGGCAGGAGAGAGACACAGTAGAGCAGAGCTTTGTGAAGGGGTACAGTGGGAGAAACAGGTGTCATCCACACGAAGGGTGGAACAAAGAAGCAGAGATGGGGTGGGGAGGCTTAAAGTACAATCATTAGAAATGTACTTCCTCCCTTTGGGTATTTTCTAAGAGACAGATTAGAAACTAGAGTTTTGATTCTAATTTCCCTTTTGACTCCTGTTTCTTCAAATGTGATTCCATGTGGGGGCTAAGGCCCCAACTTTATTTGCGTTATAATTTTTGATAATCCAAACAAGATAAAATAAGGGCCTAAACTAGGCTGTGACCTTTGTGATTTTGAGAATGGGAAAGAATGAAGAAATATTTAGAATATAGAAGCAATGGGATAATTGTTTTGGACATTAAAGGAAGAAGAGGGGGAAATCGTCTAGGATGTTTATTAGGCTTAGTTTATTGATTCATTGAGAATGCCAACAACCATGGTGGGTGGGGAAGAAAAATTCTGAAGATAACCAACAGGTTATGTTTGGAGCTCATGACAGAGTTAGAGCCAGAGACACCCCTGCATACATGTGAAAAATAAACTCATGAGAACTGATGAGATTCTCTAAGGGAGATAAATTAGTTAGAATCCAAAAGACATTTTAATATTATAATTTGGCCAATTGAAAATCTAAAATGTTAGCCGTAACTGATATTCTTCAGATAACGTAGCAGTGCAAAAACAGAGGGGGAAAATATATCAACTAATAACATACACTGTAGCTGCTACACGCCTCACTTCTGTAGCAGGTCACAAGGCCTGTGCCGATAATCAAAGCAACTCTGCTATGATTTTGTGCTCTCTTTACCCTCTGCCAGCCCCTTTAGCTAGACTGGGTTTGGATCTGGTGGAGTATTCCATATCTTGATTCCTATAGATCCTGAGCCATTAGTGGCCACACCTTCCTTGGGTTAGCAAAATTTTCCAAGGACTGTTAGGTAAGGAAGTAAGTATCAAGAGATACCCAAGTGATTATCCTGAGTTCTAAGCATCAGTCCCTCTTCCTCTATTCTGGAAGAGCAACCTAATTCCTCCTGGAAATTATGATAAATCACCCAGGGAAATATTGTGACTTTCACCTTCTCTATCTGATGGTTAGAGAAATTCAAAATGTCCAGGGAATAGTCTCAGCTTTCAATTTACTGGAAACATGATGATGCTTCCTCATGAAGCATGCACTATGCCCTTCGATCTCACTGAACCATACTCTTGGGGGCAGGAAGCAAAAATTCTTCTTGTGTATTACTTAAGAGTAATTGTAAGAGGAGCCACTCCCATTTCCATGCCTTAACTCTCTGACCTGTGAATTCTATCTAGGGGGCCTGTATTGGCATTGACTGCTGGTTTAAGGCATACATCTCATTCTATAGGGATATCATCCTCCTCCCACAAGGTGTTTTATCCTTGTTTGCACTATAGCTGAGGCTTTAGAGGCCATTTCAAAGTTTTGTCAAGCCCACTGCTTCTGGATGAGACATGTAGTAAAAAACTAGTGAACTCTGAGGTTGTGGGCCCACTGTCAAGAAATGTGGCCCTAATCAGACAAGATATATATGGAAGAAAATGACCACTGATAAGTCATTCTATAAATTCATGAATGATGCTGCTTGTGGAAGCACTGCAAGCATTGAAGGCAAATTCCTAATCAGAATAAGTTAGGAACTCAGCAGCGGCAGTAGCCAAATTAGCCTTGGCTGAAAACCCATGCTCTATCACTGATGCTATAGTCTTTGTATACATGATACACTGAGCAAGCACTGAGTATCTAAAGAAAGATAACTGTAATCTACTGGGTAGATCATCTTACCTAATTATTGAGAGCCTCTGCAGCAGTGGATTTCCTCTGCCAAACGTTACATGAAATACAAATATTTTCACACTCCGTACCTTTCCAGAATTGCCATCACACATACCCAACCCCCAAATCTTTTCCAGTTATTCAACTGTGCACTAAAAATTGTTTTCTTTCCAAGTCCCTGACAAGCCAAATAACTTGTTAGCCACTACCAACACTACAAGTGTAGATCTGTTTCTCAAGTCATCTCTCCTTCCATGTGCGGTGGATAACTAGACAAATATATTAAGATGTTCTCTCTTCACCTTGAGTGGGACTGTAGTAAAATATCTATCCATTTCCTTCCATTCTTACAGTGAAAACTGGTGTCTCTGTGCATCAGAGCAAGCAGGACTGCCCATCACCCAGCCACCAGAGATTAAAAGTAAAATATTAAAACATTAGAATATTCTAAGCCACTCATGGAATTGTGTTTTCCTTGCTGGGATAAGTACTGAAATAAGACTTAAGAGAATTATGCTTAGGGACCTCTTGGAAATGAATCCTTCTCCTAAAAAGTTATACGTAAAAAGAAAAGACCTTTTTTGTCTCTGAATACTGTTATATGCATGTGACATCTGAATCTAAAGCAAACATCTGCAGAAAATAAAGGACACTAGCTTAAAACTACAAGCTAAAAAACTGAAGATTGAACAGTGGAACAGTGGAAAGATGGAAAGAACCTGGTTCCTAGATAATGTCATTGAGCCACTGAGTTAACCATTCTTGGAATGGCTAAATGTAAGAGTAACTCTAGACTCTTTGCTACAACCTCAACATTGGCATCTTCTGGATTTTATTAGAATTACAGAATCTCAAGCTCCACCCAGTTCTACTTAACCAGAATCTGCACTTTAACAACACTCTCAAGTGATTCATAAGCACGTTACGTTTGAGAAACATCTTCCAAGACAAAATTTTTAGATGTAGTTACTAGCACATGGAATTGACCAGAAGAAAACAGACCTAAAGCTTATTAAATTCTTAAGGGAAATGTATTCCCATTGGGTTTTCCATTACTTGCTACTTAATGCAAACTCATTGATACAGAAGGGATAGCTTTTGAATGGAACAGGCTTAAACATATTTATGATCTTTTCTCTTTTTTGGTATAGTAAATATATTTGGATTATACAGTATGAAAACTAAGCAATGTAATTGTTAAGATGAGAAAACACATGTAGGACTTCCCTGGTGGAGCAGTGGTTAAGACTCCGCCTGCCAATGCAGGGGACACAGGTTCCATCCCTGGTCCGGGAAGATCCCACATGCCGCAGAGCAACTGAGCCCGTGAGCCACAACTACTGAAGCCGGCGGACCTAGAGCCCATGCTCCACAACAAGAGAAGCCATTGCAATGAGAAGCCCACGCACTGCAACGAAGAATAGCCCCTGCTCACCACAACTAGAGAAAGCCTGCACGCAGCAACAAAGACTCAACACAGCCAATAAATAAATAATTAAAAAAAGAAAGAAAAGAAAACATATGTGGAGGCTTTGGAACATACAATGTTTAAATAACTGCTTAAAAAGACAATGAAGTAAATATCACATGAAAGGGGGCATAATTAACAAATGAAGGCAATTCAGTGTCATCAGGTACTATCTATGTACCAGGGATAAAAACATGAATGGCATAATCCTTGCCTTATAGAAACACACAGTCTAAAACAACTGTAAGCCAAGTCACAGATGTAAATAAGTGGGACCAAACAAAGGACAGGCTTTTGATAGTATTTGACATGTTGACATGTACATCCCCAAACAATAAGTAGAAGCTCCACAGTGGGCTTTTTGTTTTTGTTTTTCTGACTTGCCAGCGTAAATTCCCCTTCTGCTAACAGCACCACAAATTTCCCTTGAGGTGCCACATTTCCATGCATGTGGTTCAAGGTAAGCTACACCATTGCTCCAGGGAAGAAAAGGGCCAATCAGAGCTCCTATAACAGATTACAGTATTGTTTTCAGCTATCATCTCCACCCTACTCCTAACTCCCACAAGATCAGTATATGTATATGCCTTTGCCATAGCAGTTGAGGTGTTGCCCTGTAAGTGGAATATACTGGAGTGGAAGAAATCACTATCTAGAGCTGTCAGTCTGGGAAACTAGAAAAATGATTCCATTTGTAGTGATGGAAATGTCAGTAAGTGAAGAGCATTTGGGAAGGAAGAGGAAGAATTCAATTTTAGATAATGAGATTTAATTTAAAATAATATTTATTTCTTTTCGATTATAAAAGTAATGCTTGGTTTTGTAGATAATTTTGAACATCAGGGAAAATGGAAGGAAAATAACCTGTTAACATTTTAATACATTTCCTTCCAAACATCTTTTCCCCCTCATACATAAATATATAAAACCAAAGTGGGATTATATTTTATACATTCTTGTATCCTGCTATTTTCATTTGACATTATGAGTATTCCAATGTAAAAAACAAACAAAAAATAAACTTGAGTATGTAACTCTTCACTTAGTGACAGATTTCTTCCATTTTTATAATTACAAATATAACTATAATATGAATATTTATATTGAAACCTGAATATATAACTAATTTCTTAAGACAAAAGTCTATAAATTAAATTATCAGGCCACAACAAATGAACTACTTTAAGGCAATGTAGATACAAACAGTGATTTCTCAAGAAGGTCTTTGAGGTAAAATGTCTACAAGGCTATAGGTATGTAAACCTTCTCTCACAGTAAATATTTTATCAAAAAGGACATATATACACACATCGAGACACACGTGTGTGCATCAAATTATTAAGGAAAACGGGGAAGCCCCATTAAAGAGTCTCTAACATAACAGTACAAGGATAAGCTTTCTGTCAGGAGACACAAGCCGAAAGTCAGCATGAGGAGTTTTCTTTCTGAACCAGGTGGTCATTACAGGCAGAAGGCCAGCTGAGTGGCGTTTGGTACCAAGTAAGCAAAAAGAGAAACAATACTCAACACTGTGGAGAAAATACAGCCAGAAAAGAGGGCATTTCTTTGAAGGCAGAGAAACCTTCTCTCAGGAAATAAATAAATACATAAATACATAGATAAATAAATAAAAACTCGCTCTAAAAACTAGGAGATTAAATACTCTGATGCAATTCTCAAGAAGTTATTGCATCTATAAAACTACAGCATGTAGTTATTAAAAAAACAAAACAAAACAAAACCCTGAGTTCTGTGAGGGCTAGGCTGTAGAACACACAACCACTATTTCCTCAAGTAAATAGCATAATGGAAGGACGGAGCCTCATGTTGGATAGAGCATAAAATCAAATTAATGCGATAAAGAAAACCCCAAGGTAGTATATGAAATTGCTACGTGAAGTGAAAACCAAGAAAATAAGTATTAAGAGAAACTCACCAAAGTCGTTACACGCACTGCCAACCCTTTGGTTTTCCCGACGCGCGCTTGCGGCGAGGGGCACGCTGGGCGGCCGCCGGGCGGGGCATAGACTCCCTTCATGGCTGCGTTGTTAGGTTTTTGGTTGCTGGCCCTGGGCTGCCTTGCATATCCATCCGGCCGCCGTCTACAGAGACCATGTGGACAAGTTTGGAGATAGCAGTATGTTCGGAAGCTCAAGCTTGCCTCCTTGGAATTTCCCCTGGATCCAAGAAGTTGGTTGTGGCCACAGAGAAGAACGCGATGGCGGTATTGAATGTTTAGTCTCGGGGGAGATAATCAGGTGCCACGCCATGTTGACAAGGGCACGGCTGAAAGGACTGTGGACGCCATGCTGCTCCAAGAACTGGATGCAGTCCATCGGATGGAGGCTGAATCGCGGGTTGTTGGGAGACTAACATTGGGGGTCTGAAGCTGAAGTGGCAGATTATCTTGGACAAATGGCAGTTTCCAGGCACATGGGCTGGTGGGTCTGCAGGAATCAGTGAGGTACCTTGCAGTTCTGAAGACTACTCTTGCCCTCTGTCACCTCTCTGATAGGCACCTAAGGTAACCAAAAAAAGAAGAAGGAAAAGGGGAAAGAGAAGGAGAGAAATATTAGAGTTATGGAGAACAGATCCAGATGATTCAATATTTATATAATAGGAATCATCGATATTAATAAACCAGTAAACCAACAAAACAGACTCTCTGGATCATGGAAGTTCAGCGGGAAAACCGTTATTAAATGCATGGCGTGATCCCAGATTGGATGTTGGATTAGAAAAAAAAAAGTTATAAAGGACATTTTTGTAAATTAGCATTTGAACTAAATATTAATGATTACTATATCAATATTAAATTGTCTGCATTTGATAATTCCATTATGGGGATATGAGAAGTCCTTGATCTTAGATAGGTACTGACAAATTTAGGAGTGAAAGGTCATGATGTCTGTAACTTTCAAAAGGTTCAGCAAAAAATAAACACTTGAGAGAAAAAACATGCAAATATGATAATATACCAATTGATGAATTTAGGTGAAATGTATAAGGTTCTTTATTCTTGCAACTTTTCTCTAGGTTAAAACTTTTTAGCTTATATTAGTTTATATTAAAGTCTTGGAAAAATATATGCCAGCCAAACAACAGCTAAACAAACTGGTTTAGTCATTTTGACATCTGGCAAACAGAATTTAAGGAAAAAGAAGACATAAAATATCAACATATAATGATAAAAAAAAACACCCAACAAGAAGTTACAAAAAATCTGAAAGCTGTATGGAGTTACAAAGTGAATTCGAGAATGGATTAGAGAAGGAAAAGATTCCAGTGTGAAGTTCGATGAGGAAGATAAGATTGTGGGTTGGATGTGGTAGTTTAGAGAACTTCTGTGGTCATAGAAGAGTGAACCAGATGCAGCAGGAGGAAGAACGAAGGAGAGGTAAGAAAGTGGAAACTTCAGAATTGTGTCTGGACATGACAGGGAGAGCCATCAGAGAAGCTGGAGCATTGGTGGTTTAAGCATAGAGCCAAGAGGTTTATTTTTTTTAACGTAGACATATTTTTAACAAAAGCTTGACAATATGAAACATTCTGATACTTTTCTTTCTTTGTCCTTTTCTTCTCAACCATGCAGAAGAAGGAATCAGAAAAAGAAGCCCTTTAGAGTCAGGCCACTTTGTTGGTGTAAGTACAAAAGAGAAAGTAGAAAAGATGTTGGAGAACCACACCCACAAGCATGGCCTCCTACCACCCTTTGATGCCACCTAGCAAAGTGGTTTCATCAGTGTCATGAGAGCTGTGCAACTCTTCCTTCACAGGAAGTGATGGTGAAGAAGTGAGAGATTGTTATGAGCTAAATGTGTCCCCTCAAAATTCATATGCTGAAGTCCTAACATCCAGTATCTCACAACATGACTGTATTTAGGAATGAGGTCTTCAGAGGTGTGCCCTAATCCAATAGGACTGGTGTACTTTTAAGAAGAGGAGATTAGAACACCAACACACACAGGGAGAAGACATTAATCTGCAAGGCAAGGGAAAAAGCCTCACAAAACCCTAACCCTGCCAACACTTTATCTCAGATTTCTAGCCTCCAGAAATGTGAGAAATTAAATTTGTTGTTTAAGCTACCCAGTCTGTGGTGCTTTGCTGCGACAGCCCTAGCAAATTAATACAGAGGTATAGGATGAAAAGATGGAATCCTGGACTC
Source organism: Hippopotamus amphibius kiboko (assembly GCF_030028045.1). Classification (NCBI taxonomy): domain Eukaryota; kingdom Metazoa; phylum Chordata; class Mammalia; order Artiodactyla; family Hippopotamidae; genus Hippopotamus; species Hippopotamus amphibius. The sequence goes on along the minus strand of NC_080189.1, from coordinate 35,131,818 downwards.
ATTCCTTCCTTAAATTCCCAAATATTTTTATTTTTATTTTTTAAATTAAGATGTGATAGGACATTGCAGCCAAGCCCATGGTCAGGCCAGTAATCAGAATCAGAGAGTCAGATCAGTAGATCAGGGAGATTGACCCTAATAGACCCAGAAAGAATCAAGTGCAAAGCCACTTTTGAACAATTATCTCATGATCTATGTCTTAGTCTTGAATTGCATTCAGATAATGTTATGCAATCCAGTGCACCTGGAATGGTGGATTTTATGTCCAGGTCATAATGTAGCCCAAACAATACCACACTAACAATTTTTAAATTCTCAAGTTAAAGAATAGCCCCATTCCATTGTTAAGAACCAATAGAAAATAATTGATAGCCTCAAAGAAATTTAAGTTGACACAGTGAAACCCACCCCTCTTGTGGTCACATAGAAATATAAAATATGCATAAGTAAAGGCGATTAGAAAAATAAAGTCACAATCTAAAAAGCTGTATCATTTATTTGATCAGAAACATTAAAGTCTAAAAATATAAACTTCCCTTTTACACAAGCTTGTGAGAGTTCCGTTTCCAATATACTTGGAGATAATTTTCATAATTAAAATAAATTAAAATAGTTTTAGATACTTAGTAAACTGTGCTAAACTTTGGAGTTAAATCTCACGTGTTAGAATAAAGAACATATAACATTAATGGCATAATATTTTGTGAAATACTTTAGTTCTTTGGCTTCCAGTGTTCTCAATGTGCAAATAAGAGTAATAAAGCAAACCATCCATTATGTTATAAAGATCAAATAAGACAGTTTGTGGGAAACCATTTTGTTAACTATAAGGCATGCTATTAGGAATATTATCTCATTATTTTTGTTTAAATTTGCACGTAAGTAAAAAAGGGGCCTTAAGAAGTTTTTCTTTCTGAAATTGTTCAACAAAACTGTTCTTTCTCATATATAGAATCTAGAATTTGAGTCTCATCTAGAATCTTATGGGTTGGTCGCTGTTAACCATTATGTTCTGAATACTGTTTACTGCAAAAATGTCATGAAACCCAGTTTTCTCCTTTTCCAGCACCTCAGACTGTCCATGTTTTACCTATCAACTCTTTATTTTTAAAATAGGTAATACGAAGCAATGGCCATTTGGACTTGCTGCAGCCAGAATTGTACTGCAGAGTGCAACGCTTATCACACCCATTCCTCATAGGCCAAAATGAGGGACCCCGGGATCAACCTCCCTTTCAGCCTGTGTCCAATTAAACATGGCAACAGGCCAATGGAAAACAAAATATCCGTTTTTAAAAAGAAAAAACTTCACTTAATTTATCTTTGAACCCAAGAATGTGTGACAGCATGTTATAAATTGTGCTTAAGGTAGGAAATTTTAAAGTTGAAGCTCTAGGTACTCCCCTCCCCAAAGACTTGAAGCCTCTTGTTCTTTTGAGTGTCAAATGGGTAGATATGGTGTATTACTTCTCTGGAACTTAATGATCTAGGTTTTCTACCTTTTAATATTTATAATCCTATATAAAGGCTCTGTGTACTTGACATTTCCAGGGCCAATTTTTGCAAATGGTCTTAACCCAGCCTCTAAATTTGCAAACACAAATTATTTGGGCAAATATTTCTGGTAGTTAGATAAAAATGCAGTGTTTGAGGATATTATTTGAGGCACACAATTTTAGAGATCATGCTGGAAGAAGGTAGAGTAGCCTCCCCAAAAAAATTATTGAAAATCTGAAAGTTTACTTATATCCACAAACTTTACCTTAAAAAGGAAATAACTGGGATGGAATTTTGAAATACTTTATAGTACATACCAGGTTATCTAAAATCTTCACCCAAGTCATTATTATTTGCAGTTAGCTTCATAAAAGAAGTCAGGTAGCACAGCACCTTCTATCTCATTCCTGGGGATTTGACTCCCTCATCTCATCTTCCCCGTTATAGACAATACAGTAAAACACCAAAAAACTAACCAAGAGATTTACAGGGATCAGTTAAGTAGAACGGGATGCTCTCCTCCTCCCAGGTGCTTGAGAAGGCTCAGGGGAACACTTTTTCCTCGATCAACTGGCCAAGGTTCTAATTGTTTCTTTCATTTCACCCATTACAACATTAGCTTAATACAATCACAAGGCTTCTTTCCAAATTCTAGTAGTAAAATCAATATGAAATGGAATTTTCCAATCCACATTTAATTGTGATTTTCCCTTATTTGTGTTTTAAAAAATCTTTTCTAAAGCTCCATGAGTGGTCTGCCCAAAGTGTAAGTGCCTGATTGACAGATTATTTTACAACTAGTACTTACTATTTCTTTTTATTAAGAGCTAAGTGGCTTTTAGAGTAAAAACAATAGGGTGAAAAAAAAAAGGTCTTTGATTCACTTATTTCAAATAGAAAATTAGAGAGAAAAAAATTATAAAATCAGTGATTTTGACAGTATGTGCATTTCTTGCATCATATATTAATTGGTAGTCATAAATTGTAACAAGTGGACATACAACGCAAAAAGGAAAAGGGAAAGATGTATTGAAGAATTTTAAAGGTATTATGCAGTAGGTGATTGATCTTTTCTTAGTTCTTACATAAGTGAGTTTTTAAATATAAAACTAGAATAAATAGAATGCGAGGATTGTGACTCCAGTGTATATTTTATGAAACTGTGGGGATTAGTTCTTATGAAAAAAAGTAGGTGCTGCTTTCTCTCTTTCAGTCTTTATATTGTTTTTATTTTTTCCTTTTAGAATAGTTGGATTTTTTTAAAACTATAAAAAAAAGTAGATGACTTTTCCAAAATTTTGTTTATATCCTTTCTCATATATTTATTTTCCACATATAGCTTTTCCAGGTTATTTCCTGTTTTAGGTACCCTTGGTTGATATTCGACGAAAGAAAAGAAAAAAATTGGTAACGTTCTTATTTTAATCTCCACGGAACTAGTAAAACCTATCAGCTGCATTCTGTTCTTATTGGGTTAATTTTAAATAATTATGCAGTACCTAAAGACATATAAACCCTGTATAACTTTTAATGAAAATAAACAAGACAAAAATTTAGCAACTTTGGGCAAGATAGGCTTCTCACTTAAACATGCTTTTCAAAAATCAATTCTTTGAAACAAGTTTAATTACCTGATATGGATAGCAACCTAGAACTAAACCATCATATATAATCTGGGCCATTGGTTTATAATGCTTCATATGTTTGACATGTCCATCTGAAGTCTGCTACTCAGCAATGCATAAAACTTAAGAGAGATGAACAGATTAAATAAATTACCCGGCTACTGGCAGATCATTTGTGTTTCTTGGTCATGCATCTCCAAATGGTAAGTACTCTAAATGGCAAGGCCTGTCTTCTTTCTATGTACCCTTACGTGAATAATCACTTGTAATGTGGTGGTGGCTAGAGAAAAGTTTAGCACAGCTGTTGCCCATTAGGCTCCAGTCTCATAAATGAGTTTTAAAAAATTCCTTGGGCAGTTGGGAGAGCTGATCATAACAAGCTGCATCTAAATTGCATATCACCATATACAGCAAACTTTCCAAAAATGTAATATTCTTTTTTTTTAATATTTATTTAGGCTGTGCCGGGTCTTAGTTGCACCATGTGGGTTTGTTGCAGCATGCGAACTCCAGACTCTGTTGTGGCATGCATGCGGGATCTAGTTCCCTGAGCAGGGATCAAACCCAGGATACCTGTATTAGGAGCATGGAGTCTTACCCATTGGACCACCAGGGAAGTCCTGCCACAACTGTAAAATAACATTGTTGGGCTGCACCCCTCAGGCCTGCAGGTTTGTAATTGACCAGCGGCAAGACCAAGGAAAGAGCCCAGAAGCAGTGACAGAGACATAGAGAACTTGATGGATAGGGAATCTTACAAATCAGAAGCAAAAGTCCTGGAGCAACAGTGTTTGACAGACAGCCGGCAGGACACAGGAACAATCTTGGCTACGTGAAGGAGAAGGAGGCTACCATTTACAGGGGGAATTGACTCCAGGTTGGCTCATCAGTAACCAGGGAAACCAGCGACTGTGGCGGGGTAGGGAGAGGGCCAAGCATGACGGTGGTTCTGATTAAGCCCTGTAATTAAGAGAATTGGATATTCATGTGAGTGAAGCAGGTCCTGGCTGAGCAGGAGATGCAGAGCAAGAAATCAGCCATCTTGAATGGCCTGACCATACAAACATCTGTGACCAAATTGAGCCAATAGATGAGAATAGGATTCAATAAGTACAGCTAAGTATTATTTATTTTTTAGAGTCATTCAAAGAGCTACTTTTAGGCTCATGCTGTGAGTGTCTTTAAAATGCTTTTTTGGGGATTTGTGATTAATTTTAGCCTGGAGAGACTGGTTTAGAGCTCCAAATTTAGGTGATACTGCTGAGCTCTTGAAATTGACTGAGGCAAGTTGTTGAATGTTTGGGCTAGAAACAGAAGCATGTTACATAAAGAGAGGCCACAGCGCTGAGGTTAACATTGCAGGAGGCAAAACCAAATTGAGTCTGCACCTGAGTTCAGCACACAGAGGGGGAAAAGGACTGAGTAAATTATGCACCTGTACCAAAACCAGGTCGATGAATGAAAGAGAGTGATTGATGAACAAGAGTGGGGGCTAAGTTCACATTAGTATCTTAGTAAGTGAAGAAGGGAAATATGATTCTTCTTAGGAAAAGCTTATGTGAAAGTATGATTCTGTGCTGATTTTTAAACAGAACCCATTCAGTGTAGGCAATTCCTGACTGCTCCCTGGCTGCCACTCTTTCTTTGTTCAGTGTCTGCCCCGACAGTCAAGGCTTTCAGGCATTCACTTGTTCTGAATCCCAGTCACCTTGCAACCTGCCTCTGTTGTTCTAGCCACATTTGCATTTGTCTTTGATGCCTCCTGCTTTCCCCTGCTTCTTCCTCCTTTTCCTTCTAAGGCATCTCGTCTGTTCATATTCCTTTTTATCTTTTCCTTATCAATAGCTGTGTTTGGCCCTTTTTTTGGGTTCTATGGTGATCATTTCACTGTGTCTTTATTTCTTTGGTTTGAAAGATCACCCTGTTAAAATTGGGTAGGGTGGGCACACATCCAGTGGTCAAGGGAATTTTTTCCCATTAATTTTGCACACTATTCCAAGATTCTCTTTTAGAAGGGTTACACTTTCCTTTTTCTTGATTTTGCATATCTAGGAGGAAATGGATAAAAAGACAGTTAATAAATAAAAGAAGGTAAAAAGCAGAATAACTGGAAGTGCCATTCATTGCTGATGGTACAAAGACTTCATAAAATGGCACCACTACTTTTGGTGCTTGAGAGGTTTTAATAAAGTATGGCACGTATGATACAGCAACTGCATTGCTATGTAGACCTCCCAAAGGAATGAGTGCTTATATCTACAAAAAAAAAAAACTGTACAAGAATATCCATAGAAACTCTATTCATCATAGGCAAAAAACTGGCAACAGTGTAAATGTCTACCTATAGGAGAATGAATTAACAAAGTATATATATGCACAACAGTATGGGTGAATCTCAAAACAATTGTATTTAGTGAAAGAAGACAGACATAAATAAGTATATAAGGTATATTTCCATTTGTATGAAGTCCAAGAATAGGCAAAAACTAACTAATGGTGATAGAAGTCAGGATCGAGCTTCCTCTGGGAGGGGGGATCACTCTCTGGGAAGGAGTATGAAGAAATTTCCTGGGGAATGGAAATATATTAATTTGCTCTGAGTGATGGTTACTTGAATATAAACATATATTAAAATTTTCCAAGCTATACACTTAGGATTTCTTCATTTTACTATATGAAAAGTATACTTTCTTTAAAAAGAAAAGGGGAGGGGATAAAAGAAGATTTGGTGAAAAGAGCACAAGTTTGGAAATAAGATGAACATGGATTCAAAATCATAACTTGAGTTTAATAATTCTATGACTTGGGGCAACTTATTTCATCTCTTTCAACTTCAGTTTCCTTACCTGTAAAATAGGAAAACATCACCTATCTCACAGATGTGTTAACCACATTAATTTAATAGTAGTCTATCAAGAAATATTAGTGCCTTTCATGGCCCCTTCTTTCCTGTTTTAACTAATTATTAGCAGTGGCAAGATTCCCAACAAGTATTCTGTCTACTATGCCACTGATAGCTTTGTATGTACATTAAGTTTGAGGAGCACTGCCCTAAAATTCCTGGTCTTTGTCAGCACATTCAAAGCTCTCATAAATTATGCTTTAAAGAAATCTATTTAGTACTGCTTGAAACTACATCCCCCAATCTAAGATCAAAGAACTGCCCCCGCCCCTCCAAACACCTATTTTTTTGGGGGAAAGACATAACCATTATTCCACCACCATATTTTTGTTCCAAAGAAAACACCTTGAGAAACATGTAAGTGTAGCACATCCTCCAGTTATGAATAAGAATTTTTGGGTATCCCCTGGCACATTTCAGAAATACCGAGTTCAGGATTAGTCTGCTGGATACAACTGCAGCTTCTAGAAACAATTAATTAGCTGCTTTTACCCTAATAATACATATGTTCTTGGACAAATAACCCAAGTATGTGATTCTCAAATGTGAGTGAAGGGCACGTCAGAATCATGTGGTGGGGGCTTCCCTGGTGGCACAGTGGTTAAGAATCCCCCTGCCAATGCAGAGGACACGGATTCGATCTCTGGTCCGGGAAGATCCCACATGACACAAAGCAACTGAGCCTGTGGCCACAGGTGCTGAGCCCACGTGCGGCAACTACTGAAGCCTGTGCACCTAGATCCCCTGCTCTATAAGAGAAGCCACTGCAATGAGTAGCCTGAGCACAGCAGCAAAGAGGAGCCCCCACTCGCCACAACTAGAGAAAGCCTGCACACAGCAATGAAGACCCAATGCAGCCAAAAATAAAAGAAAATAAATAAAAAAAAAAAAGAATCTTGTGGTGTGTTCTATAAAAATACACATTGATATGTCATTCAGATTCTACTTTGGATAAACAAGAATGACAATACAATCTGTAGGAACCGTTGAAAATACTGTCTCTGCCCCTCCCCACCCCACGTTCTGTGCATTCTGGAAGATATTGTCTAGTGATGACAAGATGCACCGCAACCCAGGTGAGAACTATTGGTTTAAATAAATGCATTTCAACCATGATTGCCCGTTAGTAACACTCGGGCTTAAAAACATCAATTCCAAAGCCCACAGACTGACTTAATTGGCCTGGGGTTAGACTTGGAGATTGGCATGTTTTAAAGCTTCCCACGTGATATTAATGTGCAGCATGAGTTGAGAACCACTGCTCTAAGAAAAATAACAGTGTTTCTTTGACCCCATAGTCAAAACTACCCATCATTTTGTTCTTAAGTAAAAAATACAGTCATTTTAGTGGTGGGTATTAGTCAAAAGAATGTCTATGCTGAAATTTCTTATGTAGGGTGCCTCGTTTTTATATGGAGAACAGTGAACATCAAAGTGGTGTTTCAGAAAGTACAGGACAGTGAGGTGGTTGAGAATTGCTGCGCTGAGTCATTAAGATAATATGAAGATCTGGGCAGTTTGCACACTGCCCTCCATCCATATTCATTCAGAGCTTTAAAACGATATTACACACAAGCAATTTGTAGACATCTGGGTGTAGAAAAACCTCTAAAAGCTTTTTTTCATTGTCTTTAAAAATAATCATTTTATAATTTAACTTCATTTGAACAATTTTTAAGTAAGTGCAGTTATAAGAGAACTAGATTTTCCCAAGTCACCTAATTCATACTAAGTAAAGGTCATAGCAAGGCTTTTAAAAATAAACATTATTCTTCTTCTTGAGAAGGAATCCACCATTAACAAAAATGTTTTTAAAGCTTCCATCATGTAATACCTTTAAGACTTCATTTCAATATTTATTATAAGTCAAAACTGGTATTCAATTAAATGTGTAAGTAGTAAATGATTTAAAAAAAAAAAAACCTTAGAAGCGCCTTATCTAAATTGTAGCTCCGAGGGCATATTTCTTGTCTACTTGTCTGCCTTATGCAGTAATATCCCACTTTTTTACCATTTGGAAATAAAGAGACTCATAGGTATAGGCGGGAAATTTTGTGGAAAAAGAAATATCTATTTACTTAAAATGTACCAATACTGTCTAATGGGGCAGGGGAAGCTTGAATAAGCCTCTGGGAGATGACTTAATGTGATTTTATTAAGCCAGCCCTCCAAACTGTGTGGGCATGAACCTAATGGAAATCTGAGCATTGATGTGTTTTACAACAACAAAAAAGTTTGTTTTTATTTGAGTTAACTGGATTATTAAACACACACACACACACACACACCCCTCTAATTGTCAAATGATAGATAATAAACGTTTAATGAAGTGTGTAATATATTTTTTAGTAATAGTAAATATAAATTGAGGCGGTCAGGTCTCTTATCAATTGAAGACATTATAGTATTGCTATTGATAGAACTTTTCTAGTCCTTGCCTTATATAATTTAAACAGTGCTGGTCACCAAAGCTTTGCAAGGTTTAATTGCTCTTCAGGGGAACAGTGTGAAGCAATTATATGAATGATACCAGGTCTCAACGATTAAGTTAAGTGAAAAGACGGGGAAAGTTGAGCAAATTCTCAGTGGAAAAGACTTCATGTAACCCAACTGAAGTTTTAAAAATTATAAGGTGGATTGATAACATTGATCCAAGCAAACTCTTTATGCTTTAAGACCAGAGAAGTGAGTAGATATGATCTGAAAATTAGAAAGTTGAGAACAAGGAAAAAGAGAAGGCAAAACTCTTTTACACAAAGGATAATAAGCATATGGAATAAATTACTATAAAGGGCCCCTGAAGCAAGGAACATCATTGAATACAGGAGGGAATGAAATGAATTTCTAAATGAAAAGGGAAGATAGAGAAGAACAGGAAGAAAATAGGCTAATGGAAATAAGGGAAACTTTAAAAGGCAGGTATGAGGAGCAGAGAAACCTTTCACTGGGGTCCCTTCACTTCTTCCTGATAGTGCTGTTAAATGGCTTTTGGCATAGCCTGTAATCTAAAATAATGTCATAGCGTGGTGCTCCATGCTGTCACATTTAACCAAATGCTACATGGCATTTAACATTCGTCTATCTTCAGGGATGTCTAAATACAAACCTATGTAATGTAATTCTACTCTGCAAATAGGTGATTTGAGAATACTACCCACCTTTTGACCAATGAAGTTCAACTTTTCTACAGATGTTGCATATTTAAGGATTCCTCCTTAGTCTGTTGCTTTAAGAAATAAAGTGTTGCCCATAAGCGCCTATAATCTAGTGCATGTCCTAATAACAGATGAAATTATTTTCAATAGGACAAACAGAAAATATAAAGGCATATTAACCATTTGTAAACTATTCAAATTGAGACTGATTGTCTGTCCTTGAGCACAGTGTCTTCTGTTATATCTGAAAAGAACCCCCTGCTTTTTTAGCTGGAAGCATGAATCTTTTTTTAGGAAAGTGTACTGAGGCTGAATACAGGATTTCAAGTGATGGATGATTTGAAACATTAATATGTAAGGTATTGCTAGCTAATTATTCAGCGGTTACTTCAGTGACTTAAATGGGGAATAGGTTACCTTTGGGAGACAGGATTCTGCTTTCAAGTGATGCTAACTAAAGTGTTAGTACTAACAGTTATATAGTATATGTTATGGCTAATTCTCTCCCAAAAGGTATAGGTACATCACTTTCTAAAATATAATAAAATGCTTAATATAAGCATAGTCATCGAGTGCTTAGAAAAGATCTACTTGGTTAAACAGACAAGAAAGTTTTCTTTAAATTAGATTTAATCTTGAATTTTTAACATTGTTTTCATAGGTATAGTCTTTTCCCCATACTCGGACAGCATACTCTTGTCATTTTCTGAATACCAGCACAAAACATGAGAGGACGTGGCTTCTTAATGCCTAACTCAGAACTTTTTGAACTTCTCAAAACAAAGGGACATTTTCAGATGGAAAATTTCATCAATAATGCATTGAGACCATTATCAAAGTTTGTTGGCCTAGATGTCCGACTTTGAGATTCAAGTCAGATATGGGACATATCCACTATTCACAGGCAAGGTTAGTATAAATTAATGCCAGATCATAATCTGCCAGAATGCCCAAAGGAGGTTATAGTTTTAAGAAACGGAATCTAAAATGCCATGAGTTTATCCAGAGAGGCAAATAGGTAGGACAGCCTCCACTGGATTCCTAGATTTGGGCACGAATTCTATACACTGTAAAAGAGATCCGGGTAACTGGCACAGTGGGTAAATTAGGTCTAAACCTCTGACTCTTCAGTTTAGGGCAGAGCTGATAAAATCAGGGAGCTGATCTCCCACTCCTGTGTTCTCTGACCTCACTTCACCCCAAGCCAAACCAATGAAAGGCATCGGTAAATAATAGTGGCATTCTTTCCCACTGATACACAATCTTTCTTAACACTGTTTTCCCAGGAGATCCTCACAATCTACTGGGTTTGGCACTGGAGATGAAACCTATTTAATAATCCTTGCACAGATCCTTACTTAGGCGCAAATTCAGGATGGGGCTTGAAACAGTGTCTATGGAAAGTATCAGGGTAAGCTTAAGCAACAGAACAAGACACTTTCCTACAAAAACAATCTTTCTCTTCTGATCTATTTCATAATGAATAATACAGGGCATGGAAGGGGGCATATTTTTGGTGTCAAAAGGCATCGAAAGTTAGTTAAGACATATTCCTTTTGTGGAGACAATCTCAAAATGGATTTTTGTTTATTTTTCATTTGAGGCTTTTTGGTTTCATTTTCTCGAAAGTTAGATACAGATTAGCAGACAGGTAAGTAGCTGGGTAAACATATATGTGCATAAGGAGGTAATAGCACTGATTCATTTCTGTTGACCATGCTTTGCAACATTTTATTTTGCAAGCTGGTTTTGTGTTGTAGAAATATAGAGACAATAGTACCACAGAGAAACATTTGTCCTGTGTTTCAATTTTAGGGGCCCTGAATTTACTGTGTATAGTTAAAGCAACACATACTAGTATTTTGTGGATGCTGAGATTAATTTTCAATATGCAGTCTCCCTTGGGATATTTATATTCTTCCAATCAGCATGGAACTGTCCATCAAAACTAACATTATAAATTTTTTTTTAACTTGGCACTGCGAAGTGTTTCAGCGTTTTCTTTAAAGAGCTCTAGACAGATTAGCAATCTTCCTGTAAAAATGACCTCTGTCATTTTCCCCAGTGCTGGCTACTTATTTCAATGCAGTTGAATTCAGAGGAGGAGAGGGGTACCCTGCTTTTTCTCCCTCTCCCTTTTAGATAATTTTAGAAGCATTTGTTTAAGGCATAGAACTTATGGCTATTTTAAGAAAGTACTGATATTTACTTTAGAATGCAACCTGCATTTTTGTTTAAAGTTTATTTCTAATTAGACCAGTGGAAAATCGATTCCAAAAGGTGGAGTACATTTTTTCGCACAAATTGCTTCCATAATTTTTGAACCCTGCTAAGCATTTTTAATAGATATGTGCCCTTAGCTCATCTTTTGCATGCTAACAATTTAATCTGAATACCAATATAGACACAAAATAAACGATTGTTTCCTGCCAGAGGTATCTGCAGAAGAAATCTTGGAGTAAAACATTGTCTTTGCAGCTCATTGTGTCTCTAATTAGAGTGGAAGGAGGCAGAAGCTTGCTGGTGTCAGTCTGTGTTTAGCATGCCCTGGAGCCTCAAACTCCTGTGGGTATCAAAGTGCACTAATTAAATGAGGGGTCCACAATACGGTACTAAACATCAGAGTGCGAGAAAGAGTCCAGTGTCCTCAGTGCCTTTGAGAATCTGTGGCCCACGCTAATTACCCATTGTTGAATTGACTTTCCATTCTGTGAGGAATGAATGGTTCCACTCTCCCTCCTCCCTCCACCCCCTCCTCCTTTCTATTTTACCATCTTTGCTTTGGCCGCCTAATTAATCTTATGGAAATCTCCCGAAGCCAGATTCCAGCAAGGTTGCCCCGATGTTTATAATTTGATTTGTGATGATAAAAGTGAAGGCACCCAGTGATGGAACAGTGTCATTTTCAACACTCTTGAGAATCGAAGAGGCTATCAATCTTTCCCACGTGCATGGCAAACTGATATCCTAGAAAATTAACTTCAATTAATAACAGAAATCCCCAGATACACAAGAAAGCGAAGCTGCTTTGAAAGAGAACCTTCAAAGATGTCTCTGGACTGTCTTTTATATGCAGACCTTTTTTATATAAGAGATCCTCAATGAGGAAATATATATGTGTGTGCTTGCATGTGTGTGTGTGTGTGTGTATATGTGTTTCTTTTTTTTTTTCCAATACTAATTTCAGGGAGGTAGTGTCGTTCATACCTAGTATAGAAAGAATTTAACCAAAGTTCTCTAGGTTTAATATCAAAGCATTCCTGTCCTTAAGCTCCAACATTTGGTGCCTTTTTTTCTTTTGATTTGATGAGCAATGCAATTTTAAACATCATTTGAAAAAATTTTTTCTTATCCATAAAGCCTTTATGTGGGCAATCAACATCTTAAATGTAATCACAAAGTATATATGCATGTACAAACGTACACAGATAAACTCACTGAAATTTTTGACAGGAAAGCGTTCAACAGAAACTTTCCAATATGGTAAAAGTTGGATTGAATAAGGAATAAAAAGCCTCTTTCCCACAGTTTTATATCAAATATCACTTGATTTAACACAGGTCTACTCTCTGTCTACTTACGTGCTCTAATTCTGGATTATACCTTTTAAAAAGAGAAAGAAAGCAGTTATTCTTGGACGGCACAATTTCAGTATACTGATTAAAAGATTTTAAACATTTATGACATTTTATAACAACAACCAGAATGAATGCACCATCCAGGATAATCTCAGAGATAAATACCTAATTCTTTCTCCCACTCTTCTCTTCCTTCTGCTTCTTTTTCTGCTTATATTTCTACTTATTTTATTTCTAAAAGCCATTAGGTTATTAAATTATATTAAATTATTATTAAATTATCAAAATATTAAAAGAAACCTAATTCTCATCAATAAATAGTGAGCACCTCTCAATGTTTTATTTAACTTAACAGTGAGGGAACCAGCAGGATGGCAAAGCTAGTTCAAGAAAGATGAGAGGAACTGGGCTTGTGTACAGCCCTTGAAACAAGATTGGTGAAATAAGTTAGGAAATTACAAGATTGATTAATCCTATGGCTCAATGAATATATAACTTTTATAGTTAAATTTTCTACTGGACAGACAAGAATGTTACCACACCTTAGTTTCTAAAAGTTAACTTCTAACTTTTCAAAGTTGTCAAATGCCTGGCCTCTAGTCGTGTGAATTCTAAATAAAACAAAGTTAAATTCCCAGTGAAAATCAGGTGATCCTCAGACTCAGGCAATCTTGTTAGATAATTCTCTAGTGTGAATTAAGGAAACAAGTTTTGGATAATTCTCTTTGACAAGATAAATACAATCACCAGCTTTGCAATTAAAACTAATGACCAAGTTAATACTGTTTTTAGAAGTCAAAAGCAGGAGGACTTGGAGATTCTGAAGTGAACAAAATAGGGACTTCCCTGGTGGCACAGCGGTTAAGAATCCGCCTGCCAATGCAGGGGACATGGGTTCGATCCCTGGTCCAGGAAGATCCCACATGCTGCGGAGCAAGTAAGCCTGTGTGCCACAACTACTGAGCCTGAGCTCTAGAGCCTACGTGCTGCAACTACTGAAGCCCGCATTCCTAGAACCCATGCTCCAAAACAATGAGAAGCCCGCACACCGCAACAAAGAGTAGCCCCCACTCACCGCAACTGGAGAAAGCCCTCATGCAGCCACAAAGACCCAATACAGCCAGTAAATAAATTAATTAATATCAAAATAAAAATAAAAAATAAAGTGAACAAAACTCTGGTTTAGTAACCAGATTTGGTAAATTTGTAGAATTTTAAGTTTCTGTTAGAATTATTACCACATGATTGAATTCATTTTGTACCATTTCTTGTTCTTTAAAGTCTTGTTGTTAACAGATGTTGGGGATCTATGGCACTAAGAGACATGGGACTCTCACAGAACCTATGAGTTGTATGATTGTATCATACCACCTTGACCGTTTATGTATATTGATTGGCTGAAATTTTGTTTCTATCCTTGATAGCTAGGACCATGTGTTTAAAAATGTGAAATTGCAATTCAAATAAAATCCCACATTTTAAAGTAGGCAAATGATATATCATGTACATTTTCACTTACATGTTGAAAGTAATATTCTGAAATCTCTAGCAAGTAATTAAAAATTACTTTGGCAAAAAAGAAGTAGTAATGTCAACCTTAATGTTTTAAACTCTATATATTAACTTTACATCCCTTAAGTTATAGCTGAATGCTGAATTAGGTATTAGAATTGACCATTCTTATGTCTTTTCATTAAAAAAGATCATAAATTCCAGAAGTCTGGAAATTCATTGACAAGGAAAAACATTTTCTACCATAATTTACTGATACTCATATGTCTTCAGCATGTGTAACATCAGCAACACTGCTTTCAGAAATGACTTAAAATAAATCTTTTGTTTATAAAAAGGTATGACATTTTTTAGAGATATGATTTCATTCTTAACATACAGAAGCATTATTCCTAGCACATTTTATTGTACATAATTCAATTATAAAACACTGCTTAATCTCACACTATATGGTATGCTAATAATTACAAATAGGATTTTTTCCCTATGAAATAAACATTTTCTTATTATGATTGGCTTTAATAAAGTGGAAAGAACCAAGACAGAATAAACCAGAAGTATCATGCAGATTCACGAATACTATTAACTTGATTATGCAAAATCTGTCCATGGAACCCTTACATAGAAAAAGACAATGAAATATAAGTGTTTATATATGTATTGCTATGATTAATACAAACTTTGAGCAATTGTATTTTGAAAGTCTAAAGGTGATATTTAAATTATCAAGGCATTGTACAAAATGTCAAGAATGAGGGAACTCAAATTCACAATGACTGTCAAAAGGATGTTTACTCTGGGTGTCATTAGGTCATGCAGCATGATTATCATATGCCAAACAAAACATTTTGCTTACGTACAGGGTGATGTTTTAAAACATGTCCTCACAAAGCTACTTCTTAAGTCATCTAGGATTCGTTTTTCTTAGTGATAGATATTTCTGGCTGCATTAATACTCCCCCAAGCTCAGTTAAAGACAGGACATATATTTTTGCCAAATGTATATTTAAAAACCATTAATTCCGTTTTTTCAGAACTAGGTGAAAAATCCTAGCATCCCAGGTAGGGTTGTATTATTTTACCATATCTCCCCATTAGTACTAAAAGGATCATTTCCAGATCCAGCGGGTTTCCCATTTTGCCAGCACTGGGCTACCTCCACATAGCATGATTAGCTCTCATCTTAGAAATTGTTTAACACATTACATGTTAAATAAAAAGGAACTGGATGATGTAATAAATGTTTTATATTCAATAAGATAATCATCATATTTCATACATTCATTCTTAGAGAGTGCCTGTTTCCATCCTTCAGAAATGACCTGCAAGTAGCCTAGCAATAATGTTAACTCTATATGGGCTTTATTCTTTGCTCAGTTAATCACACATTCAATTTACCTATCTTCCTGCCCATGTGCATTATAATGCAAATCAATTCAAGTAGAGACGTGAGAGCTTAGGAAGTCTGGCCTGGCAAGCAAGCTTCCTTTATTTCTTGCCTTAGAGCTAGCCAAGCTCCAGAGATGAAGATGAGCTTAATTAGAATTATAGAAGGATTTAAAAGTCAGTTAAAAAAATAGAAAACTATTCAAACTGAATATTCAATTCGCAACAAAGTAGAAGAAAGCCTTCATTCCCTATGTCCAAACATCTCAAACCTCAGAGGGTCAGAGGACAGTCTTGAAGAGAAAGCCGTTCTTGGCATTCACTGCAGCCCTTCCTCAGGAAGAAAAGTACAAAACGAGTTCCATGCTGTTTGCCACCTGGCAGTCAAGCCACTAAACAGGGCACACCTTTCACCTGTCTCACAGTTCCAGTTCTATTTCCTTCCGCCCAGATGTAATCCAGGGCCCTGTACACAGCACTTGGGGTTCCCAAGAGGCTCATGAGATACAAGCACAAGCGCTCCAGAGTCAAAATCTTAGAACTAACTCAAGAAAACAACTTCTAAACTCACAATGTTGAAATTTACTCAAACCCTGTGCTCCAAGAAAATAGTGAAGGTTAATTGTGCTCTGAGGACACCCTTCCCCACATGACTTAGGTAAGAGTCACTGATGCGCACCTGCTCCCACCTTGTTTACCTATAACAAAGCCAGACACAGAACCTCCACGTTTCATTTTTTTTGTCTCGTAAGTAATTAGTTGAACAGCTTGTTGCCACAGATCATTCAAGCAAAATGCTGGTTAACCAAAATTTTGTTAAGTTTTTCTCCCTCTCTCAGGGACCTGAATTTTGACCCACCCTCATCCTGATCCAGCATACAACTCCTCATGAGAACAGGCTGGCCCCACGGAAAAACATTCTCTGATCTATTCTCAGACCATGCCACTCTTTCATCCCACTTCCCCACACCCAGTATTTTCCAGTCCTGTTTCTCCCTATTGATAGAAAAGAAAATTATTTTTGCCAAATGCTATGGTCCCAGTGTCCTCCCTATTGCAATAGTCCCTTTCCAAACTCCTCTTGCAATAATCATTTTGAACAACGCCCAGGAATTTTGGAAAACTTTAGGTCTGCTCCTAACCTGGGGATTGAATCTTCCTAGCCTTCTGGCAGTATATTCCTAAAAGATCCTATGGGCCTATGTTCCCACAAATTGTATACACATTTCTGCAGGGTAAGCTTCATATGGTCAACCCTTCTAAAGAGTATATTACCAACAATTTGGAAGGAGAAATTTTTGTTTGTTTGCTTTTAAAATCACATTTTCACAAAAGCAAAATTTACAGAATCCTAATCATGTAGGCCTGTCTTAAGAATTTTAGTAAAATAATTAAAAATATCCTGTATGCATGAAACAATCTATCATGGCAGAAACTAATGATGTAAATATTGTAGTTATGTCAAACTGAAGGGAGCATCAAAATAGAGGCAAATTCCACCATGCTGATGTCACCTTCTCAAGATTGTCTTCATCAAAGAAGCTGGAAGCTGGACCAATCTGAGCAGCTTGTTTTTGATAACTGAATTTGTAGCTTAATAAACCAGCGGTTTTATTCATTTGCTTTGTTTACATACATGTATGTACACACACACACACACACACACACACACACACAGAGTCATTGTCTCTCCCAAATTAGTTTAACTTTAGCAGCATTTGTTCTGAAAGCATATTAATAGAGTATCCAAGGTGCCATATAAGTTTAACAGTACCAGTAATTCTGTTTAAATAAATGTATTTGTCAGTCTTTAGTTACCTTATAAAAGGTATGATACATTTAAATTAAATTTCCATCAGTGAACATATATGAGTTCATAGAAACAATATATGCTATGCCCAGATTTTTAAAGTATATAAAAAAATAAGAGAAATTCAAAACAACTGAAAATCTAGGATTATATCAGATCAGATGTCCTCTCTTGACTCCCAACAATGAACTTGGCAATGAAGATGAGGCTAAATTGCCTCAATAATAAACTTATCAATAGCAAAGAATTGTTTCAATTTAAAAAGATGTGGGATGCAGTTAAACACCTATTTAAAATATGCATTTTATTATTTTGAGGCTAACCGGACAAAATTTGGGTATTTTTCATGTGATATATCCTGAACAATAACAGTACTGAAGCATTCATCTTTTAAAGGATTTTCAAATTTGTAAGAAAAATCAGTAGGATGTTTTATAACAACAAAGAGAGAGTTTGATAGCAGAAATGACATTAGGCGCAATCAAAAATGAAGGTACAGTATTGCTTGGCAATCTACAAGGGAGAGGGCTTTAAGGTTATAGATTGAGAGCACTGGCAGGTACCTGCTGCAGCTGAGGAGGGAGTTAGAGGGCAGAGGGGACAAGGCATACCCCTGAGACACAGACCCCCATGCTGTCCAAAGACTGAGGCTTATATTAGAAGATTTGAAAATACTTCCCTTACTCCACATCCTACCACCAAGCTAATAAGACTTCAATAACAGGAACAGTCAAGTACAGCCAGAACTCTGAGAGGCAGACTTTTTCTGAGGATCAGCACAAAAGGAAGCACCAATGCCAAGCAGGGAGACAAAAACAAAGTGACAAAGTGATGGGAGGAATTTGAAGCCTCTGATGCCCGTAGTTACAATGAACATTAAATATAGTCCAACCGTTGGCCAGATCAACATATCTTTTCACATAAAACACCTGTTTACCTCAGTTTCTACTGCCCTATGCAATGTGTTTCGCTTTCTTCAAAAAATTGCTAAAAGGCAAGAAAAAACACAAGCTGAAGAGACAAAGCAATCAGAACCATATTTGGATATGATACAGATGTTAGAATAATCAGGGAATTTAAAATTATTTTGAGTAATATGTTAAAAGCTCTAAATAAATGTTAAAAGTTAAATTGAGGCATATTAAAATTTTTAAGAGTCTATTTAAGCAAAAATCAACTCCAGTTGGGCATTGCTAAACTGAGAGTGGTTAGGAACATTCCACCAACAGGAGCTTAGGGGGAGATTTTCATAGAGAGAAGCTGGAAGCAAGACAAGGAAATTATTTGATTGGCTATGTGTGCCTTATTTGGAAAAGCCTCATTGTTTAATTAATTTAACAGGGAAAGGTAGAGAAAAAACAAGACTAGTTGGGCAATGTCAATAAAGAGATGAAAGCCATAAGAAAAAGTTAAAAGTAAACGCCAGAAATTAAAAATATGGAGTGGAAATGAAGAATTCCTTGGAAGGGCACAACAGAGACTCAACACAGATGAGAAAACAATCAGTGAGCTTTAAGGTAGATCCATGGAAATTATCCAAACTGAAACGCAAACAGAAAAACAATCAAAATAAAAAGAATATATCTTCAAAAACCGTGACACAATATCAAATTGGGTAAATTTAGCCTAGTTGGAATACTAGAAGTAGAAGACAGAGAGGACAAGGCAGAAGAAATATTTGAAGAAATATGGCCCAAGCTTTAACATTGCAAGGGGAGCTAAATCAATCTAACTTGAAGGTTTCATCATCTAGCTTTTCAGCAGATGTTTGGAAAGCTAGATGCCACACCCTATGGTGTGGAAGGGCAACCCAGCCTAGGTAAGATGCTAACCAAGAGAAAGAAGGAATAGTCAGGAAGATCGGAGAAGATGCTCAATGTTTGTATCTCCAAATACTTGTATAACTGACTTTTTAAACAAAACATTGAACATATATTTACAAAATGTAAATTTTTATTAAGTATAGAATTGACTTACTATATTTCTTACTATTTCTATAGAATGGAAAAATATTAGTGCTGTCAAGAACTGTGAGGGGTTTAAAATTTTACCCTACTTGCAAGTTAGCGAGTTAGGCTGACACATTTTCATGGATGCCAGCAGAAGACACAAGACCCTGAATCACATATAAAAAAGATATTACTCATGACTAATAAGAAAAAAATATCAAATTGTGTACTTTAAATATATGCAGTTTATTGTATGTCAATTGTATCTCAATAAAAGTTCTTTTAAAAAAAAAGATATTACTCATGGCACAGCAAGCAGCATCAGCACCATCATGTGTGTGTCAGCTTCCCTTGCCTCCCACATCTCGCAGGGTGAAGTGGAGGCATCCAAGTGGATGTTGCACACACAGAGGGTTTGTGTTACAACAGAGGAACCCAGAGCTTAGGGGATCACAACCTTTTATAACAGTCTGCAAGGAAGCAAACATAAATGACCTTTTCCTAAAGGGTGGCATTATCTTTATTATACTGGACAGTAAACAAATCTACTTTTTGCTCTGACAAACACTATCTCTTATTCTTCCAGGGTTGTTCCTTATACACACATCCTTGAAAAGATATTCCAGAACAAAGGCTGTCAGTTGCTCTGCTCACAAGTCATGGCAAAACACGAGAAACCTCTCTAGAACTGTCTCCCAACCGGTTTCTATGCATGAAAGAGATCAGATATGTGATATGTCATCATCTAAAAGAAGGACATGGACAAACTAAGATCACCAGCACCTTGATTCAAAGCATTTTTCATACTCACTCTTAGGGTGCTGAATGGAAGAGAAATGTTTGTAAAAAAGAATTTTTTTAAAAGTAGCTTAAATAGGCATTATATTTGTACATGGTTTTAATGACATGAGAAAGATTTTGAAAGATTGTTCTAGAATTTTAGAAGTCACAATTTCTTCACAGGGTAAAAAAAAGGAAAATTTGAAAAGATATCTTGATAAGGTGAATGACTTCATTGTTTTCTTTAATCATAAGGATTGTCTTTCAAAATTATATATTTCACAGTTTTTTAAGGCTAAACACTTTCAATGAATAGCTAAAGAGGAGGCAAAACTCTTGAGTTTTATGTTCATAATTCAAATAAGAACACATTTTTGTCAGTTGAATGACTAGAGTTTGCTGTCAAAATTGAGTTATTTAAAATTCTAGTTAATTTTCATAGGATAAAAATTACAATATTTATAACAAGAACAAAACAATACTAGCAGTAATTATTCTTCATGGAAGAGCACTAAGGTATCAGAAACCCCTTTCTTTCTACTATCTGTCAGGGGCAAGTTAATCCATCAATAAAATCATACTCACCAAACTGTCTACCAAGAGCAGCTAGAAATAATTCCATGTACCCCTTTAGAGGATCTCTTCTCAGTGATGCCAATTATTATGCTAAATATCTATATACTGATGCGAAATCAGGTTCCTCATGTGTTTGATACCAACACAGAGAAAATAAATTGCCTGGATGTTATATCTTATATATAGTGTCAATTATCTACCCATTGTCCAAAATAAGACCTCCCACTCTTCAAAACCTGTTGAAATCTGAAATTTTTTAACCACAGTAAAAATGATTTTAAATTATATTCAGGCACACTACTTATCAAGGAAGGAGTCTATAAAAATTAAAATACTAAAAACTCATTCAAACGAAAGCATAAATGACTGACAGCTGAGCAATCATTCACTATATATTTAGCCAAAACTAGTAGGTTGTGGGTACTATGCAAAGAGCTGAACAAAAAATGTACACTAAAACATTTATCAAGGATGAAAAATATTACCTTGTGCTTCACTTAATATAGCTGAGATTCAGTTTCCTTAGCTAGAGAGCTCAAATTAGAAAAAGGATGCTATGCTCCTTCCAGGTCTAAGTTTCTTTGCATCAGATACTAATTGGTCTGGGCTTATGTGCCATATTGGTCTGTTCAAATTAAGTGAAGTCATAAGTGTTTGTATTAATATCCTTTCGCCCACCCATTCTCCTCTCCCATGTTTGGTACACCCGGCCCCTTCTTCTCTCAGATGTCCAGGGCCAACATGCTGTCCTGGATGCTCTGCATTTCTCCAACCCTGTGCAAGAGTTGGGACTATTCCAGTTTCTGGACATTTCTTATACCCACTAGCTTATTAAAATTTTAAAGTACAGATTTCCCTATACACTGAAAATTTTGTCTTCAATTTGCCAAAGTGATGAAAAATTATGAGGACTATTAGTCCAGCTGTAAGTTTTAATACCTAATATGGAATTTATATATTATACTTCTCAGAAGGATTTTCATTTTAATAGTGAATTCTTGGAAATACACTTTTTAAATCCAGGGGAATATGTCATTTTATCCATTATTACTATCTTTCTGAATTTAAGGGAAATTTTGTAAAATTTCCAATATAACAAGGTAAAGAAAAGATATATTTGGACTTTATAATGCATAGACAGCTGTCTTTATGCCCAGGATTGAGTCATCATGAGATGATGATTTCCCCTACTAAGTAAACTTTGCTGGGAGCTGGTATTCCTTTTAAGAGGCAGAATGGATCCTATTTAATTAGAGGCAACAATAAATCCAGGCAACATACTATAGTAGAAAAATCAAGGAATTAAAAAAAAAAAATCTCAGCAAACACCATACATTATCAGTATGCCTTAAATCTTATTTATTTTTACCCTCCTCTTTCTCATTTCTCTCATAAGTAAAGTTTAGAAAGGAATAATATATGAGCTATTATATGAATCAAATATGATAATCTGACAATCATACAAAAATCCAAGGGAGTGGATAGCAGATACTACTAAGAGGAAGAAATTTGGAGATAAAAACATGAGTGTTTAAAAAAAAAAAAAGACAAAAATGCTATAGAGAAGTAAAATGAAAATGTTTTCCAAATTTATTTTCCCTAAAGAGTAGGGGAGCTTCCACCTTCTCATTCTAACTTTTCATTATGACAGTTCTTAACCAAAGGTGCCCCTCAGCATCACTTGGGAGTTTTTCCAAAATGTGCACCTTGGCCAGAAACAGCCCTTGGGCACATCAAGAATATTAACTCAAGAGGTGCTACAGTACATCTGTCTTCAGTTGTACCTGTTCTGTGCTGTATGCACACACCATGAGACTAGAGCAATATTGGCAGCGATGTGGAATTTCAGTGAGGAAAATTCCTAGCAAACTTCAAATCTGCTTCCCACGGATTAAATATGGTTCAAGTCACAATATACATCAAAGGCCTGAATGACTAACAGACAATGAATTATACATAGGGATTGGTGCTTCATTAAAAAGAGTACCATAAATTTAAACAATATATTTTTGATATCTGATTTCACTCCCTCTATCCAAACTAAATCTTTCACTGAAATATTGTTCCTACTGTAAGGAACTTTGCTCTGAGGAATGATATCATGTGGGATATTAACTTCTAGTGGGTACAATTTACTAAACCACTCAATTGCAAACCCTGTCACCTCACTGTTCAATAATTATGGCTTTTTCTATTCAGTATATAGTTGATAGTTTACTTTCAGAATGTGAATTGTTCACCTTTTGTCTCCAGCAGCTATAGCTGTTGAATTTTCCATTATGATCTAAACCTAAAGGACCACTTTTTAAAAAATTCTTAATATCCCAAGGCACCTTGCTTCTTTAGACATGAATATTAAATAGGGTGAAAGCTTAAAACCCTTGGTGGCAAGTCCCGTCAAGAGAGGCCACGTGAGGACATTCAAAATACAACTAGCCAACTCACATTCTATTGTGGGATTAATTAGCTGTGAGCTACAGAGTCAGTATTGTAGTAAAGGTACTTTTCCATAGAGCTTTTGTCACATACTTCTGCCAGGTCCATTTATTTTTTTCTCAGCCTCAAGCCATAGTTTGAGGAAAAAGCAGCTGGACGTGGTGGAAGGAACAGGAGACAGAGGAGGAGGGTTCTGGATGATCCCACTCTCTTTACATTACACTTTGCCCAGACAGCAACTGACTAGCTACTTCCTCTGAGAAAGTCTTTCTCTTTTTCCAGATTGACACCATTAGAGGAAGCTATTCTTAACCCCTGGATCAAGTAAGCTGGCTAAAAATGAAAGTGAAATCTTTTAAGTTAAAAAAATTTTATATCATTGTCAGTTTGGTAAGAAGAAAGAAAAAAAAAAACCACTCTCCATCTAGCAGAGAGGAAAAAATCTCTCTCCTTTTCAAACTCTTATGATGTTTTTCCAGTATGTTGCTCAGAATTGAAGAAAGGGCTCATTTCTTGACTATCACCATGATTTTCACTGAGATTTATGTTCAATGACACCTGAAGATTACACAAAACCCTGACAGTAGTGTAGGCTAGATCCTGCTGCCTGAACTATAACAAAGGATGATTGTAGATGCATCAGAGGGCTAATTAGAAAGTCTTTTACTCCTCTGCCCAGCCAGCTACTCTTGGTTTCAGTTACTTTCTTTGGGGGGGGGGGGGCACGGGCATGTCTTCCTTTTTTGTTCTACACCTTGCTATAGTTTATAAAGTGTTGGAAAATTTTAAATGCATTTTCTCCAAAACAAAATAATGTAATAAAAGTGAGATTATTGAAGAACTATGTGTTTTCCTGAACCACAAATTAGCACTATTATTTTTTAATTGGCACATTTCTATCAGACCATGCCAATTAGGACGATTGCACTGTTTCAAATCTTTCAGTAAAACTGTTTAATAGTTAAAACTTTCCTCCTTTGGTTAAGAGGTTTAAATTTGTGGTTTTGGGGTTCCATAAATATCTACATGTTCTGATTTTGTTTGTTGTAGAGTACATTATTTCCCAGGAGTCTTTAAATATTATCTAACTCCTAAATGGCTATACTCATTGCAGATGTTGTGGAGTTTTGTCAAAACCTACTCAAGTAGGCATTTGTCTCTAAAATTCATGTAGTTTGAAAAAAGTACAGTAATGAGAATATATGATTCAACTGTAGATTCCATTGACAGACAATCAAGCCAAACTATATTGTCATTTAATTGAAAATATTATAATTGCTAAATTATGGTCATCATGTAGCATAAAATTATAGATTAAATTACAATCATGATTGTGAAAACTGCCTATTTGCTTTTTTGAAGTAATTTTTACTGAGACTA
Organism: Hippopotamus amphibius kiboko; assembly: GCF_030028045.1. Taxonomy (NCBI): domain Eukaryota; kingdom Metazoa; phylum Chordata; class Mammalia; order Artiodactyla; family Hippopotamidae; genus Hippopotamus; species Hippopotamus amphibius. The sequence goes on along the minus strand of NC_080189.1, from coordinate 35,107,232 downwards.
ATGTGTTTATTGGCATTGAAAGATATCAGCTATTCTGTGAATATATCTACATTAACCCCTTTTCTCTGTTGTACATGAGTCACAACTTCCTTAGAAATCTCCCTCTAGTGTTTTGAAGGCAACCAAGACACTAATAATGATTTGAATACTTCACTTTTGTGAAAGGAATATTCAGAAACAATATCAAGTAGATAAGAAAGGAAATCGATTTATACAGATGTGAGAAGGTCCAGTTTGCCAAATAAAAAACATAAGAGATATTTAAAGGAAACAACAACAACAAAAAGGCAAGATTAGAAAGTTTACCTTAGTTGGTTCGTGTTGCAAAATGATCCATATTTTCTCTCATTGTCGTATATACAAAAATAATAACATATCCTCCAACAACAGCATTGCAAAAGTCAGTGATAATATTTTTATTATGGTAGCAGTAATTTGCAGGGAATGCTTAAGGTTTCATTTAATTTGGGAACTAGAACTAGATAGGGAAATCCTTTTATTTTTTTGTTACCTAAGGAGCAAGGTGTGTGGTTTTTTTTCTGACTCTTGAACATATTGTGTGTTTCTGTGCCTGCTGCCTTAGGACCAAGGGTCAGCCTTCTCTCCAAGGTCTCTCACTGTAGGCAGATCTCTGTCCCTAAGGCATAAATTTGACTACACACATTTAAAGAAAAATTAATATTATTAATTTGCTCTTTTATTTGATCAGTTTTATTTATGAGAGTTGAGAGATATTAATTAATACAAACCTCATTAATATCTAGCTTTAAAAACAGACCCAGAGGATTCTAAAGCTTATGAGTGAAAAACTACCCAGATGAAGGATATTTTAAACCTCTAGGATTATAATTTACTGTTAGGCATCAGAAATATTTTTGTCTTTATAAGCTTATCTACTGAGATTAGGAATCACAGATCATCAAAATTACATTTACCAGGTTCTGCCTATAAAATCCATAATCTGTAAAAGCTATGACCAATCCTTTCTCAGAGAGTCCCAGGTTTGGGAATGTACCTGACCTATCTGTCAAAAAGTAACATTCTTGACTATCTGTGAATATGGGATTATATGCGCCACAGAGCTAGACCTTCAAGCCTTTATCCTGGGAGAACATTACAGACATAATTTTAACATATGATACATAGTTCTCATTTCTTATAGAGACATTGTCATATCTAATTAAGCAAGATCTTTGCTGTGGTAGGGTTGTAAATTTTAACTTTTTGGGGGGTGGGGGAGAAGGATAGAGTCTCACTGAAACTATATGTAAATAAGTCAGGAAAAGTATAAGAACTCAGTAAAGACACTGGTATAAGATTTAACTATTGTTTTAAGTAGTCTTGCAGACAGGACCCGTAAATATATATCATTGTTGTTGTTGTTGTTTGAGGTAATACACACACACAAAGTGCTTAAAGCACTACAATATTATGTATACAGTTAATATGAATTTTTATGTAAATACCATGCAACCACCGCTCAAATAAAGAAGTAGACCGTTTCTAGTACCTTCAAAATTTCTCTGATGCTTTTTCCCAGCTAATCCCCCCACCCAGAGGCAATGAATATTCTGACTTTTATTACCATGTTTTTCATATTATTGACATTCATATAAATGGAGTACACACATAAAGTTGTTCACAATTTCTCTTTACTATCCTTTTATTGTCTGTAACTATTCAATGTTCCCTTTTTACAGCTTTATCAATTTTTTTTTAAATTTTTTGAAAGAACCAATTTTCAGTTTTATCAAGTTACTCGTTTTTTTTTTCTGTTTCATTGATTTCTTCTCTTATTATTTCTTTCCTTCTACTGTTTTTTTTTTTTTATTTGTTTAATTTGCTCTTCTTTTCCAGGATTTTTGAGCTGGGATATTAGATAATTGATTTCAAAACATTTACTCTTTTTAACATATGTATTTAAAGTTACTATGTTCCCTCTTAGCTATGTTTTAGCTGCAATCACAAATTTTAAAATGCTGCATTCTATATTTTCATTTGTATAAAATTATATTCTAGTTTCCTAAGTGATTTTTCAAAATCAATTCAATATTAGATGTGTGCAGCTTAATTTCCAAATATTCAGGGATTTTCAGACACCGTGTTACTGATTTCTAAATTTGTTCCACTGTGGTCAGAATATGTATTTGAGAAACGCATAGGTGATGGTCCTCTGTAGATGACATTGCCCTGAAACAATTAGCCTGCCAGATAGTTCTCCGGTAAAGATGGCTTTATTTGGGATCAGCAGAGAATTGCAATTCAGGGTCTGCAATCATGGCAAGCCACATGCAAATACCAGGATGGCAAGGGAAGGGGAAAAGGAAGCTGGGAAGGCCATAGTAAACAAAGAGTACGTGGTTTTTCATTGGCTGAGTCCTTGTCAAGAAAGAAGAGGAGTCTTTCTTCTTCCTGTTGGGCTCTGCTATCATTTCAGGGCGTGAGAGCGCCCTGTTCCAGTCTTCCAATTCTATTTGAGGTTTCTGTTCATTAATTTTTTACAGTGAGAGAGATGCTGATGAGAGTAGGAATAATTGAAATGAACCCACTAATTTTATCAGGGTGACAAGAGTGACAGAGGCTAACTAGTGGCTCTGCTTTTCCTGCCTTCTTTTGCTTCTGATTTCAGTTCTTTGAAATTTAATTAATTAATTAATTAATTTATTTATTTATTTATTGGCTGTGTTGGGTCTTTGTTGCTGCGAAAGCGGGCTTTCTCTAGTTGGGTGAGCGGGGACTTCTCTTCATTGGGATGCACGGTCTTCTCATTTCAGTGGCTTCTCTTGTTGTGGAGCATGGGCTCTAGGCACACTGACTTCAGTAGTTGTGGCATGCTCAATAGTTGTGGCTCACGGGCTCTAGAGCACAGGCTCAGTAGTTGTGGTGCATGGGCTTAGTGGCTCTTCAGCATGTGGATCATCCCGACCCAAGGCTCAAACCCACGTCCCCTGCAATGGCAGGTGGATTCTTAACCACTGTGCCACCAGGGAAGGGCAGTTCTTTGAAATTTATTGAGACTTGTTTCATAGCCAGCACACGGTATAGCTTGGTGACTACTCTGCATACACGTGAAAAAAATATTTATTTTGAAGTTGTTGTGTGTACTGTTCTCTAAATGTCATTTGGTCAAGTTTGTTAATATATTTGATCAAATATTCTATACTCAATGAAATTTTTTTCCTGCACATCTTATACATTGCTGAGAATGGAATGTTAAGTTCTCCAACTATGATTTGGGATTTATCTATTTCTCCTTTTATATCTGACAATTATTTCTTCCATCTTGCTCTTTGTTAACTGTTTTCCCTATCTTTTTAGTTTCTCTTTTCCTATTTCTTTTGGTATTAGTTGAGTTTGTTTTAGTATGTTCCTTTTATCTCCTATTTTAGATTTTTAGCAATAAGTCTTTGTTTCAACTTTTAGCCTCTGGGGATAATAATGTATACACTTAATTTATTACAGTCTTACTTGAATTAATTTTATACTACTTCACATATAAGAAACTTACAATGTTCCCTGCCATTTTTGCTGCTGTTGTCATGTATTTACATCTCCATATCTTATAAACTCACCATACATTGCCAGTATTTTACTTTAGAGAGTTAATATCCTTTTAAAGAAACTAAGAAAACAAATTTATATACACTCACATATTTTTGGTACTCTTATTCCTTTCTCTAGATTAAGGTTTCTGCCTGGTGGTATTTTCCTTGAGCCTGTAGAACTTCCATGGTGTCATCAAGGTAAGAGAACAGCATAACGCCTTGTGGTAAGCTGAGAAGGTCATGAAGTCTGTGTACTAACTTATGAAAGAGCTGAATAGCTAGCCCAACCCTACAGTAAGACAGGAAAGATGTACTTCAGTCTCCATCAGGTAAATGCACACTATTTCTGATGGTCTGTGCTCATTGATAGAAAGAAACATGCATTATCTGTCAAAATTACTAGATGCACAGCAGTGGCAAAGGGCAATAATGATTTTCTCTACGAAAGAACCCATATCTGAAACAGCAGCTGCATTTGAATTTAATATGATTAAGCTTACAATTATCCACTGTCATTCTTATCATTCATTGAGAAGAATTAAGTAAGTTGGTAGGAGTTATTACCCCTGTATTTTCCAAGCTTTTGAGGGCAATATTAATACCTCTGATTTATCCAATAATGGTACTGTTTTTGGTTTATTATTCAGCACCATGAAGCAGCTTCTACTTCCTGTGATGATGGTTCTGACTCCATGTGTCAAGGAGTCAGAGCAGGGCTTCTGCTAATTGCTAATTGTACCTTTTTCATTCTGACACTCAGGGTTGCAACAGTAACCGTAGGGTGTGAAAGATCCACTGAGACAATTACAAGACAAGCAGAGCAAAATTCCATTTTTCCTTTGACCCCTTAAACCCTCACACTGAATAGTGTTGTTTTCTGTCTCAAGGATTAGTGCTGGTTAAGAGCCAGTGTCCCATAATCCTAAAAGGTCTGGTTATTTTTCCTTCCTCAGTGTTCAGTCACTTTGGCAAATAGTTGCAATTGCAGGAAGATGTTATAAAATATCATTGTGGGATCTTCCCCCAACAATAACCAATTTCCTGGTAATTCAGTTCTGGGAATTGCATGGGGGATATAACTCTCTTTCATGGAACTCAGGGCAAAGTTTCTCACACCAAACCTAAAGCTATATCCACTGACCAGACCAAGCAGCGCCTTAATGTACTTTTCATCTACTTCATCTTAGAGGCCCCATGATCCATTAGCCTGTAGCAAAGATCCTCATGGATGAAATAATTTTTACTCTGGTTCCCACATTGCATCTATCATAGTAACTCTGCCTTCATTGTCTCTGACAGTAAAACACCAGGATTTTATGACTCCCATTGAAATGAAGGAGATGAGGACAGTTACAGGGTGAGTGAGTAGACTGCACATGATATGCCCCTATCTCTCTATGTATTTGGCTTCCTTCTTATACATATTTATCAAGGAGTGTTCATTTCATTCATTTTAGACCACAGTTGAATTCTGCTTTTAGTTAACCAAGAAAATGCTAACTGCTCAAGCTAGCACATTGAATCTACCATCTTTGGTAAATGCCCCATGTTAATAAAATTTGCCCTATCCAAACATTTGTTGTTTTCTCCAGGTCCATCTATCACTGAAGAATCCATGCATGTATTCTCCAGGTTTTTGATTCTTTTAATCTCAGATTTGAATTCTTTTGACATGTAAGTTTTCTGTTCTTGGTTTTACTTGACAATCGGCCTCCTTGGGCATGCTGAGATCTGACTCTGCCTGGAAGATTGTCGGCTGTGGGGCATGGTAGTAGAAGAGCATGAGCATAACTAGCAACATCCTTGGTAAAGTTATTCTAGGTCCTCCTCTTTTGTTCAATGCAGTTTGGAGCTGGGGTATGCAGAGTCATCCGAATCCTTCCAAATGTCACTATTCTAATTCTCAGAGCCTCATTTTTCAAATCAGAACTGTAAACTTCACATAAAAATGTAGCCATAATTCACTCTGTATTGTAGGTTCTCCAACTTGTAGAATCAGATTCTGTCTGTAAATTTGAGTTATAAGAGAGGAAATGTTCTTTTCTTCTGACGCTGCCTTGAGCTGAGATCCTAGAGCCCTGAGCCTGTTGTGTTCGTCCTCTAACGCCCAAGGGCAGGTACACACAGCCAGACCATCCAGATTATTTGTATTCTTCATGCTTGTCATTCTGTGCTGTGACAGTTACCATGTGATCCGCCAAAGGTACTCCTTTAATAGACACTTTATTCCAGCAAGACCTTTCTTCTTAAGGAACTGTTTTGCCACTGGTTGACAAACACTACTAGTGTTCTATATGCTACTTGTAACCAGATCCTTGTGTCTTCAAATTCAATCAGGCCAGATGATCCATTCTTCAATAAATATTTATTGAGGATCTATTATATTCCAGACATATAAATATTAAAAAAGGGATACAACCCTCAGCTCCATGGAACTTATATTCTTGTCTTGGAATATAGATAAAAAAATAAAAAACAAGTATACAATACAATATGATGTGATAAGAAATATGGTATGATGCAATATAATGTAACATTACAAATCATATTATCAGGTAGTATGATAATTAAATGTGCCTTTGAAACCATTTTGTTCCTAAGGATGTCGGGGATACTATTTTTTAAATAGAAAAGATTCTTTCCAAGGAAAAAAAATTCTGGAAGTATATCCCTGTTGGTTGCTGACTCTATATACTTTACTTCCTTTAAAAAAAAACTGACATTTATAAATATTACTTCATATTTAATTGCTTAAACTATTTCACAGTAAACTTAAAGCACATTAGCGTGTTGTAAAGTCAAACGACTAAGCAGAATATAAATATCAAAACCTTAAAACAAATTAATAATTTACCTGCATTCCCTATGAACTTTAATGCTAGTTAATAATGCCCAGACGCCATGCCTCATGTCAGAAAGCACATCCCCTTTTGAGAGGTTGGGCTGGTCATACCACCCACACGCTTTTGATCATTACCTAGATATGCAGTGGTCATGTCAGTAGCTAATTGCCCACGTTACCTTCTTCATTTTTCTTGTTAAAGAGAGATGTTTAAAATGAGCTCAATATATCAGTCTTTTTAGCGGAATTATTAATAATACTCAACCCTCATTTATTATTTGGTCTTTTTTTTTTCCTGAACTCTTCCTTCTTTGATAAATCTGTAAAGTCTCTGAAAGACTGTTAGAAATAATTTTGCTCTCACTTTACCTTGCTAACCCTTTTACCTAAAACTACAACAAATTCATACCTTACAATTTGTTCTTTCTTAGTTGCTCTGATTTGAAGTTGGTCTAATTTTCCAAATTTATTCACTTGAATTTTAAACCTTAATATAAAGCAAATTTTGACCATAAGCAGAAGAGATAAGACTAAATAAGTAAAGTTTGAAAATGTGAAATAAAATAAATAAATCATAAGGATCAACAACAACCAAAAAATGGCATTGATTTAAGTGGAAACCTGGCTATAAGTTCCTAAAGCAAAGCTCAAGAAGGAAACATAAACTTAAAAAAAAAAAAATCACATTCCTTATATTTCCCAAACAGATATTTTTCCCCTGGTGCTAAAGTCTAAAAGAAATTTTCTACTTAAGCCATTATATACAAACATTGAATAATATAAGTATGTGATTTTCACCAACTTACTTAACCTTCCTGCCTCATGTTCCTCATCTGCAAAATGGCTTAAATATTGTACATCTTGTATATCTTCCAAGGTTAGTGAGGCAATGAAATACAAAACTGATTTTTAATTCAACAAATGTTTACTCTGCTGCTTAGTATTTCAGGCACAGTTCTAGGTATGAATATAAGCAGTGAACCAAACAATCACTGTCTGCCCTCATGAGTTTATGTTCTATAGGAAAAGGGAGAAAATAAACAAATGAAAAGGTTATAGCATGTAAAATAATGGTAAGTGCTTTGAAGAAAACTAGTGAGAGCTAAGGGGAAGATAGATGTGCATTTTGAATAACTCAGACAAAAAGTCTTCAAGAAGGTGATGTTTGACCAGAGACTTGAATCAAATAAGGAAGAGAGCCACATAAAATCTGAGGAAGGGGACTTTCTATAGGAGGGAATGGAATGCATCAATGAAGACTGGACTAGGAGAAGGGGTCAGAGATATAGGCAGGGGTTAAATCAGGTAGACCCTGTTTGTCTATGGCAAGGAGTTTAGGTTTTATTCAGAATAGAATGGAAACCATTGGTGGGCTTTGAACTGTGACATGACTTCATTTCATTTTTTAAAAAAAGGTCACCAGGATGGCTCTGTTGAGAACTGACTGTAGCAGAGCAAGAATAGAACTGTGGGTTGTCAATATATTAGCTTTCAGTGTAGTTTAATAGGCTTGGCTTGGGGAGGTTGCCTAAGATTGTGGGCAGGGGTTGAGTTTATGCTGTATCTTGAGTGTAAACATGAGATCTGAATTTGATGGGGCAGATGTGATGTATGATGGAGAGGATCCAAGGATGACTCCATGGAGAAGTAGGTTTCCATAGGGAAATCCACAGTTCCAGTTTAGACATTTTAATTTAGGCATTATTCATTCAAGAACAGATGTCATGCAGGCAGAAAATACCAATCTAGAGCTCAGGGAGGAGTGATGGCTATAAATGGCATCTAAAGCTGTAGGATTATGTAATATTGGCTAATGAAAAAACAAACATAGATAAGAGAAGAGGGCTAAGGTCTTAGCATTGGAGCACTTCAATGTGTAAAGGAGAGAAAGAATATGAGAAGCCTGGAAAAGTGACTGAAAACTAGTATTCAGTGTAATAAAAGGAAAACCAAGGGAGTTAGATATCCTAGAAGACATATGAAAAAACTTAATTCAAGAATAAAGAAGGTGGACTTCCTAGGTGGCGCAGTGGGTAAGAATCTGCCTGCCAATGCACGGGATATGGGTTCGATCCCTGCCCCAGGAAGATACCACATGCCGTGGAGCAACTAAGCTCATGAGCCACAACTATTGAGCCCATGTGCCACAACTACTGAAGCCCACGCACCTAGAACCTGCGCTCTACAACAAGAGAGGCCACCACAATGAGAAGCCCATGCACCGCAATGAAGAGTAGCCCCTGCTCACTGCAACTAGAGAAAGCCCGTGTGCAGCAACGAAGACCCAACACAGCCAATAAAATAAATAAATAAATAAATAAATAAATTTATAAAAAACCAAAAGAACAAAGAAGGTGACCATTAACGTCAAATGCTGTTGAGATCAAGTAAATAAAGGTGAAGAATAGACCTTGGATTTGGCAAGACAGAGACCATTAATGACCTTAATAGTAAAGTGGTGAGGTTGAAAGCTTGAGTGAAATAGGTTTAGAACATGGGAGGATGCCACTTCCCTGGTTGTGCAGTGGTTAAAAATCTGCTTGCCAATGCAGGGAACATGGGTTCAAGCCCTGGTCTGGGAAGAACCCACACTCAGCAGAGCAACTAAGCCCGTGTGCCACAACTACTGAGACCACATGCCACAATTACTAAAGCCTGCATGCCTAGCCCGTGCTCTGCAATAAGAAAAGCCACCACACTGAGAAGCCCACACACTGCAACGGAGAGTAGCCCCCATCTGCCACAACAAGAGAAAGCTCATGTGCAGCAATGAAGACCCAATGCAGCCAATCAATCAATCAATTAATTTAAAAAAAATGGGAGGAAATGGAGACACAAAGTATACATAACTCTTATGCGCTTTACTGGAAAGATCTTCATACCCCATTTACACTCTCATAGGTTTATCTATATGCCTTTCCCCTAGATTCCCCTGTTCCTAATCTTCTAATCTTTCTTCTTCTGGTTCCCTGAACAACCAGCCAAGACAAGTCACCACAGCCTATGTGTCTATATATATTCTCAGCTACATCTCATTATTTCCTATGGAAAGTATATGACTAGGCACATCATCCCCAAATATCTGCCCATTGGAAGAAGTTCCTCACCTGTGTATTTCAAGGTTACCCCTGAGTGGAGCAGCAGTCCAAACATAAATTAGGCATGAAATTTATTCTCTCATTAGCTGGTTCTATGGGACCCTTGCAGCCACAGGTATGAGCAACAGGTATGAACAAAAGCCCCAAGCACAACAGTGGTGGATGACATGATGGTAGTCTACTCTTGGCCCTGCTCTCACCTGATGTCACAGGTACCACTTCTGTCTTACAATAAATTGCTGGTCCCCCTGAACCTTATGTTTTGGAAAGCCAAACAGAGCCCAGCTCATGAAGGTCAGCTCTGGCTTCATGGTCAATTCATATCCCACCATCAGTTGCCCATTTATTATTAGAGCCCAGGAGCATTCAGCTGCTTCTTCTTTTTTTTTTTCTCTCTCTCTTTTGGCCATGCCATGCAGCTTGTGGTGTCTGTTGCCCAACCAGGGATTGAACATGGGCCTCAGCATGAAAGCCCAGAATCCTAACCCCTATGCCACCAGGGAACTCCCAGCTATTTTTTGCATGGTGTAAAATTTTCTGCTGAATATTTTGCTCCAGAAGCTTAGGGGTCTGAATTATGATTATTCTCCTGAGGCTTGCTATAAACTCCATGTGGCTTCTTTTTCAACCACAGATATATCTAAAACCAAAGTCTGTAATCCTCGTCTCACAGGCTGCTTCCTGAAGAATCCAGCTGTAACAGGTATCTAATGTCTTTCATCTTTTAAGAAAGTTTTAAAATAACAGCTATGCTACAACAAAATCATTATTTTCTTTACATAATAGAAACTAGGCAAGAAGTTGAAAGAACTTGCTAAATCAAGTATAAACTTAATATAATGCAGCCTAACCATGATAGCATTAACTTGCTATTCTTTATCAGAAATATTACACCATGGAGGCTTCATCCATATGTAGTATTTTAGGGGTATGAGTAGATACGTTATTCTGACAAATGACAATGGTGAACAGTAATAAATAGTTAAGGTGTACTCAGTTTAGGACTACAACAGTTAGTTTCCAGATATTTTATTGCATTGATTGCTGAGAATTAACCTAAAATATGTTAGCATGCACATTTGGGATTGAATCAACTTTTACATTTTTAAATCACATAATCTGAAATCTAGAATCTGTCTGTCTAGGCAATGTAAAAAGAGTTCTAGAAGCTGGACCCACAACCTCGACATGTTTCATATCTCTTCTGGAGGGAAAACTACAATCTTTAGTTACATCTCAAGTCAATTTATTTAACATAATACTATTTTGCTTTAAAATTCATGTGACACAAAGGAAATATTTACAGAATAAAAGACAGTCATTGAAAGTTTAATTATAGTATCTCTAGAAAATATAACTGTAAGACATAATTTAAAATCAAAAGTTTCCAAAAGGAAGAATTTTGCTTGAGTTTTCATCTATAGAGCTGACCCTGTGAGTCTTTAAGTTCAGGAAAAAAGAATATTTCACTTCCAGTTAATCAGTAGATTACTGACAGTAAAATTGCTAAGGATACCTTGAACCCTAAAATTAGATTTCTTTAGCTGTTAGACCAACCAATGGTTTCCAAAAACGTGCTGTAAAGAGAAGGTGAAAGTACATTCGTCACAGCCAAATTCAACCCCAGCTCTATCTTAGTCTCTATAAACAAAACAACTCTGCTTTTGCCTACTTCACATTGTAGACTCCCAAAAAAGAGTACCTTTGGAAGATGATGTTGGGGAGAAAAGGAGTAGCTGTGTACCATCGTCTTAAGTCAGGTACACTATACGTATAGCTGAGTCGATCTGTATTGATATTGTAAATTTCTACAAACATATTCTCCAAGGTCAAAAATCTACATTAAAGATTTAAGATTTATAATTAATGTCTCTATGTTAGTTGACCCTCTTGATTACATTGATGAGAATTTTTAGTGGAGGAAAAAAAGGGCATCCAGAAGTGGGTTTTGTATGTACAAAAGACTATTCAGAATTTCATTTTGGGAACTAACGGCTGTTATTCAACTTAATAAAGTTGCACATTCAAATCGTCTCTTTTCCCTTAATAATTAAGTTCAAGTTGCAAATTTTAATATTGTATTTGTGATACTGCAGATTTTAATAAACTTTTTGAAGATGACTTTGAATAATGTTTGGTCTTATTTACATACATGTATATCTCCACACACATATACATATTTTGACATATTTCAAATGGCATTTATAAAATTTATGGATTCTTTTTTACTCTCACGTATTTTAACCCAATTAGTAAATCAGATCTTGCCAAATACTAAATATGATTTTATTAACTTAAAAGTTAAACATAAAAATGTAGTGTGCTTTATATTATCTTGAAAGTTCTTGCTCTATAAAGAAACAGAGTATGATTTCAACTTAAAATCATTTCTAAATAAATTGCTCAATTATACACTTTAAGTTGGAGTTAAAAGGCTTTACTTTAAATGCCAAGATTCTCTTAAATATCAGAGTAAATAAAATGTCAATCATGCACACATTTTTTTCTAACAAAATATTTATACAATGTTTTTCATTTCCTTTTATAATAGATTCTGTGATGTGCTGCTGTGGTAGATCATATTTTCCAAAAATGATCACAGAAAAATTTCTGGTCACATCTCACTTCCCATCAAGTAGCAGGGTCTATTACTCTACCTCCTAAAGCTGGGCAAATTTTTGTCTATTGCAAAAAATAGAATGCAGAAAAGTGATAATGCACCATGTTGTGAGGAAGCCCAGGCCACACAAAGAGGTTGCCAGCCCAAGCTCAGGTCTCATCTGACAGCCAGCAACAACCACCACGTGAATGAGTATGTCTTCAGATGATCTCAGCTCCTAGCCTTCAAGCTTTTGCAGTTGATGTTGAGTGGAACAGAAAAGAGTTATCTTCACTGAGCTTTGCCCAAATTGCAAATATGCAAGCATAATGATGTCGTCATTGTTTTAAGCCACTAAAACAGGGAAGATTTGTTAAGCAGCAGTAGATGACTAATACAGCTGCTCAGAAACCTCCTTTAGGACTGTGGCACCCATTTCCCCAGCTGGTGAGAGTGTGGGCACCTGATGGGAATGTTTTCAGCTGAGTAACTCTCTGGAAATAGCCCTTTGCTAAAGAGATTTGCCACACAACACCCAAACAATCCAGAACCTTGCCCTCTTGGAGTCAGCTCACACCACATGACTGGTTGACATAGGGGTGCTAACATTCTCTTGTCCTTAACACCATGAAGGTGGAAGAATTTAAACTGCCTGAGCTCTATGAAATCCTTACTATGAGACCTTCTTTGGGAAACATTACACATCAACTCCTCTCTTTTCCTAATGCTACTTTCTTCAGTCCCCAACAGGCTTTGATCCTGAAAGCATTCCCTAAAAGAGTTCCTATACACAAATCTCCATCTCAGACTCTGTTTTTCTGGAATCCAACCTAGGATGCTTTTCTATTTTTAATTTAAAATCTTCCCAGAGTTAAAAGATGTATTCTCACTAGTGAAGACAACTATCTAAGCTTTTAAATGGAAGGCTGACATGATTCTTGTTGGCTATCCTGATGTGACATACTGAACCCCATTTATATTTGTTTGTGTCAATAATTTATTACTCAAAGGAGATAATCATGTAGCCCAATCCTTTGATTCAGTACTAATAGAAGTCTGCAAAACCTATGCAGATAAATCATTCAGGTCCAACCAGGAGACAGTAACCATAATGGTTATTTGAATTTAATAAAAAGAACTGTTAACAAGTTGAAGGTGGATAAAGAGTAAAAGAAGACACAGAAGTAACAAATACAAGAAAGCAACAACTACCTCTAATCTGAGGGAGTGTGGACATAAAACTAAAACAAAAACAAACCAAAACCAAACAAACAGAAAAATGAAAGACTAGGAGAGACCTGATCTCAAGGCTGAGATTCAGATCTTTTTCAATAGGGTGGACATACAGACTACTGTTGACAAAGGAACTTTCCTGAGGATGGGTATGGGAGCTAGTCTGTAGAAGTGGCCTGCAGTTGCTGTAGGGTGTACCCAGGACAGAGATGCTCAGAAGGGACCACTGGTAGGAGATCATAACCAAAGGGCACAGCTGGATTGCTCCTGCAGGAGGCTTCTGGGCTCTCTCATTGAATAATAATAATGGAAGAAGAAAGATGATGGTGAAGTAGAAGGATGTGGAATGCATCCCTCTCCACAGATGCATCAGGAATACACAAAAAGATGCAATAATTTCCACAGAGAACCAGCTGGGACACCAGCAAACAACCTCAGACACCAGAAAGGACTTCAAAGATCCCGACATAACTGGGTAGGACAGAGGGAAAAAATAAAAAGAAAGAGGAGGAGAAGAAAGGAAAGGGATGGGTCCCACATCCTGGGGCGGGGGGATCAGAAACAGAGGGGATATTGCCGAATTCAGAGAAATGTCCCTTATCTGACGGGGAAACCACTTCTCCAAGTGGGAACTTCCCTGGGTCAGAAGGGAGACATATAGGACTGTTCAAAGAGGGTGAAACGGCTGAGCTGTGGCAGATGGGAAAGAGTGAGAAACACATGGAGGGTCTGCACCACGGCTCAGCGTGTCCGGACTGAGATGTCAATTCACAGCTGAACAAGGGGTCTGGGAGCTGGAACGTGGGAACTGGAGAACTGATTCAGGGTGAGAAACATTGTTGGCAGTGGGAGACGGCCTGAGAGCACAGGAGGGAATAAGTCCACAGTGGAGAGGGCCTACCACGGAAAGCTGCATGGCCATAGTGGTGGTTGGATACTGCTGACTCACAAGCAGGGGGAGGAACCACGGGTGTAGCCTCTCTCTCAGTGCCTGTGATGGACAAAGGAAGGACCCTTGTAGGCCTTACTAACACACTCAGGGATAACAAAAGTCCCTGGGCAGGGCTGGCTAGAGTGCCTGCAGCTGAGAGCCAAAAGCCCGTAGAGTGGCCCAGCTCTGGAGACATTCTGTTTACACCTGAGAAGCCAGTGTCCCTCTGCAACAGGCACCGCTAGGGCTGACTAAGCCGCCATGACCCAGTCAGGGCGCCCCAGAGGAGTCATAGAAGGGGAAAGGAGCCCTGGTTGGAGTTCCACTCTTGGCCTGAGCCGCCCAAGCCACCATGACCCAGGCAGGGCACCACTGCTCACTCACTCTCAGGGGAAGGAGTCACTATTTTACCCTCTCTCTCCCCACACACCAGCACTTACAGACAAACAATAAAGGAAGTTCTGCTGGTAGCAGAATAATACAAAAAGCCCAAGGCAGGTAGAAGGATACTTACACCTGAAAACCCAAGGAAACAGAAATGTTAGTATCAATTCTATTGATCTGGTCCATTCTGAGGTCAGTTTTAGTTTATTTTTTTTTATTTTTTTATTAATAACGATCTTAGTCCTAAGGGATATACATGTTTTATAACATATTATTTATTCTATTTTTTATTCAATTTTTATTTTTAGCCTTTTTATATATTTCCATTTTTGGCTAAGTTTTTTATAGTGTTGACTGTATCTCTCCTACTTTCTTTTCATCTTTATCTTTTATACATTTCTATTTCCTTCTTTTTCTTTTCATACTTCCAGTCACACTACACTCTTCTGTTGCCCTGTCTTCTATCCTTTTTGTTTCTTTTATCTTAATATGCTTATAAGCAATATTATTGGTCTGCTCTGTTTCCTTGCTTTATTCTCCAGATGACACACTGCTTTGGTTTTTATCATTAGGTTTTGTCTTTATCTTAGTTCTAAGTATAATTGTCTGATTTCATTCTGAGAATCTTCAGTCTGTCTGGTGGTACTCTAGCTCTTTATTATATTTGATCCTAGCTTTCAAAATCTTCCTGGATTTGTGTTTGTGTGTGTGTGGTGTTTTTTGTGTGTGTTTGTTTGTTTTTGTTTTTGTTTTTGTTTTGTTCTGTTTTGGTTTTGAATTTCTGTTGGTTTTCTCTTTGATTGTCTGATAGCATACTGGGGTTCTCTGTCAGGTCTTTCTAGTGCCTTATGTTCTATTGGATTCAGTATTTGTGTGTCTTATACATGTATGTATTTCCTTGACTTAGTATTTGTTTGACTCAACACTCTGCCATTAGTCTGAGCTTGGACAGTCTTCTTGAAACCCCTTTATTGCTGGGACAAGCAACCTCTGAAGTTTGGACTACTATGAGAAAACAAAGAAACACCATGCAGGCAAAGGAGCAGAAAAAAAACCCACAAGACCAAATACATGAAGAGGAAATAGGAAAATTGCCTGAAAAAGAATTCAGTGTTATGATAGTAAAGATGATCCAAAATCTCGATAACAAAATGAAGAAAATACAAGAAACAGTTAATAAGGACTTAGAAGAACTAAAGAGCAAACAAACAGTAATGGACAGCAAAATAACTGAAATTAAAAATACTCTAGATGGTATAACCAGCAGAATAACTGAGGCAGAAGAATGAATAAGTGAGTTGGAAGATAGAATGGGGGAAATAACTGCCACAGAGCAGGAAAGAGAAAAAAGAATTTAAAAAATGGAAGACAGTTTCAGAGACCTTGGTGACAACATGAAGCACATCAACATTCGAATCATAGGCATCCCAGAAGAAGAAAAGAAAAGAAAGGGTCTGAGAAAATATTTAAAGAGGTTATAGTGGAAAACTTCCCCAACATGGGAGAGGAAATAATTAATCAAGTCCAAGAAGCACAGAGAGTCCCATACAGAATAAACCCAAGGAGAAATACACCGAGGCACATATTAATCAAACTAACGAAAATTAAACACAAAGAAAAAATATTAAAAGCAGCAAGAGAAAAGCAACAAACAACATATAAGGGAAAATCTGTAAGGATAATAACGATCTTTCTACAAAAACTCTGCAGGCCAGAAGGGAATGGCAGGATATACCGAAGTGCTGAAAGAGAAAAATGTACAGCCAAGAATACTCTACCCAGCAAGAATCTCATTCAGTTTTGACAGAGAAATCAAAAGCTTTACAGACAAGCAAAAGTTAAGAGAATTCAGCACCACCAAACCAACCTTACACAATTGCTAAAAGAACTTTTCTAGGTAGGAAACACAAGAAAAGGAAAAGACCTATGGAAACAAACCCAAAACAATTAAGAAAATGGGAATTGGAACACACATGTCAATAATCACCTTAAGTGTAAATGGATTAAATGCTCCAACCAAAAGACACAGACTGGCTGAATGGTTACAAAAACAAGACCCTTCTATATGCTGCCTACAAGAAATCCACTTCAGACCAAGGGACACATATAGACTGAAAGGAAAGGGATGGAAAAAGATATTCCATGCAAATGGAAGGCAAAAGAAAGCTGGAGTAGCAATACTTATATCAGACAAATTAGGCTTTAAAGTAAAGACTATTACAAGAGACAAGGAAGGACACTCCATAATGATCAAGGGATCCATCCAAAAAGAACATATAACCCAACATATGCACCCAACGTAGGAGCACCTCAATATGTAAGGCAAATGCTAACAGCCATAAAAGGGGACATCAACAGTATCACAATAATAGTAGGAGACTTTGGGACTTCCTTGGTGGTGCAGTGGTAAAGAATCCGCCTGCCAATGCAGGGGACACAGGTTCGAGCCCTGCCCTGGGAAGATTCCACATGCCATGGAGCAACTAAGCCCATGCACCACAACTATTGAGCCTGTGCTCTAGAGCCCGTGAGCCACAACTACTGAGCCCATGTGCCACAACTATTGAAGCCCACGTGCCTAGGGCCCATGCTCCACAACATGAGGAGCCTGTGCACCACAATGAAGAGTAGCCCCCACTCTCAGCAACTAGAGAAAGCCCGTGTGCAGCACTGAAGACCCAGCAAAGCCAATAAATAAATAAAATAAATAAATTTAAAATAAAAAAAATAGTAGGATACTTTAACACCCCACTTACATCAATGGACAGATCATACAAACAGAAAATAAACAAGGACACACAAGCTTTAAATGATGCATTAGACAATCTTGACTTAACTGATATTTATAGGACATTCCAACCAAAAACTACAGAATACACATTCTTCTCAAGTGCACACGGAATATCTTCCAGAGTAGATCACATCTTGGGTCACAAATCAAGCCTCGGTAAATTCAAGAAAATTGAAATCATATCAAGCATCTTCTGTGACCACAACACCATGAGACTAGATATCATTTACAGGAAAAAAACTGTAAAAAATACAAACACATGGAGGCTAAACAATATGCTATTAAACAACCAAGAAATCAGTAAAGAAATAAAGAGGAAATCAAGAAATATCTAGAAACAAATGACAATGAAAACACAACAACCCCAAACTTATGGGATGCAGCAAAAGCAGTTCTAAGAGGGAAGTTTATAGCAATATAGTCCTACCTCAAGAATCAAGAAAAATATCAAATAAACAACCTAAACTTACACCTAAAACAATTAGAGAAAGAAGAACAAAATGACCCCAAAGTGAGCAGAAGGAAAGAAATCATAAAGATCAGAGCAGAAATAAATGAAAAAGAAAGGAAGGAAACAATAGCAAAGAAACTGGAAGCTGGTTCTTTGAGAAGATCAACAAAATTGATAAACCATTAGCCAGACACATCAAGGAAAAAAGGAGAAAGATGCAAGTCAACAGAATTAGAAATGAAAAAGGAGAAGTAACAACGGACACCACAGAAATACAAAAGATCATGAGAGACTACTACAAGCAACTATATGCCAATAAATTGGACAACCTGAAAGAAATGGATAAATTCTTAGAAAAATACAATCTTTCAAGGCTGAACCAGGAAGAAGTAGAAAATATGAACAGACCAATCACAAGTACGGAAATTGAGACTGTGATTAAAAATCTCCCAACAAACAAAAGCCCAGGGCCAGATGGATTCAGAGGCAAATTCTATCAAACATTTCGAGAAGAGCTAACACCTATCCTTCTCAAACTCTTCCAAGATGTAGCAGAAAGAGGAACACTCCCAAACTCATTCTACAAGGGCACCATCACCCTGATACCAAAACCAGGCAAAGATGTCACCAAAAAAGAAAATTACAGGCCAATATCACTGATGAATATAGATGCAAAAATCCTCAACAAAATAGTAGCTAATAGAATCCAACAGCACATTATAAAGATCATACACCATGATCAAGTGGGGTTTATCCCTGGGATGCAAGGATTCTTCAATATATGCAAATCAATCAACGTGATACATCATATCAACAAATTGAAGGATAAGAACCATATGATAATCTCAATAGATGCAGAAAAAGCTTTTGACAAAATTCAACATCGATTTATGATAAAATCTCTCCAGAAAATGGGCATAGAAGGAAATTACCTCAACATAATAAAAGCCATTTATGAGAAACCAAAAGCCAACATTGTTCTAACTGGTGAAAAACTGAAAGAATTCCCTCTAAGAGCAGGAACAAGATGAGGGTGCCCACTCTCACCATTATTATTCCACATAGTTTTGGAAGTTTTAGCCACAGCAATCAGAGAAGAAAATGAAATAAAGGGAATCCAATTTGGAAAAGAAGTAAAATTGTCACTCTTTGCCAGTTGCATGATATTATACATAGAAAACCCTAAAGACTCTACCAGAAAACTGCTAGCACTAATCGATGAATTTAGTAAAGTAGCAGGATACAAAATTAATGCGCAGAAATCTCTTGCATTCCTATATACTAACAACAAAAAAGCAGAAAGAGAAATTAAGGAAACTCTCCCATTTACCACTGCAACAAGAATAATAAAATACCTAGGAATAATCCTGCCGAAGGAGGCAAAAGACCTGTATGCAGAAAACTATAAGACACTGATGAAAGAAATCAAAGATGATACAAACAGATGGAGAGGCATACCATGTTCTTGGATTGGAAGAATCCACATTGTGAAAATGACTGTCCTACCCAAAGCAATTTACAGATTCAACACAATCCCTATCAAATTACCAATGGCATTTTTCACTGAACTAGAACAAGAAATCTTACGATTTGTATGGAAACTCAAAAGACCCCGAATAGCCAAAGCAATCTTGAGAAGGAAAGATGGAGTTGGTGGAATTAAGCTTCCTGACTTCAAACTATACTACAAGGCCATAGTGATCAAGACAGTATGGTACTGGCACAAAAATAGAAAGGAAGATCAATGGAACAGAAGAGAGAACTCAGAGGTAAACCCAAGCACATATGGGCACCTTCTCTTTGACAAAGGAGGACAAGTATACAATGGAAAAAAGACAGCCTCTTCAATAAGTGGTGCTAGGAAAATTGGACAGCAACATGTCAAAGAATGAAATTAGAACATTTCCTAACACCATACACAAAAATAAACTCCAAATGGATTAAAGACCTACATGTAAGGCCAGACACGATAAAACTCCTAGAGGAAAACATAGGCAGAACACTCTATGACATCCATCAAAGCAAGATCCTTTTGGACCCACCTCCTAGAATCATGGAAAGAAAATCAAGAATAAACAAATGGGACCTCATGAAACTTAAAAGCTTTTGCCCAGCGAAAGAAACCATAAACAAGACTAAAAGGCAACCCTCAGAATGGGAGAAAATACTTGCCAATGAAGCAATGGACAAAGGATTAATCTCCAAATTATACAAACAGCTCATGCAGCTTAATTCCAAAAAAGCAAATAACCCAATCCACAAATGGGCAGAAGACCTAAATAGACATTTCTCCAAAGAAGACATACAGATGGCCAACAAACACATAAAAAGATGCTCACCATCACTAATCATCAGAGAAATGTAAGTCAAAGCCACAATGAGGTATCACCTCACACCAGTCAGAATGGCCATTATCAAAACATCTAGAAACAACAAATGTTGGAGAGGGTGTGGAGAAAAGGGAACTCTCCTGCGCTGTTGGTGGGAATGTAAGCTGGTCCAGCCACTATGGAAAACAATTTGAAGGTTCCTTAAAAAACTAAAAATGGAACTACCATAAAATCCAGTAATCCCACTCCTGGGCATATACCCAGAGAAAACCATAATCCAAAAGGAAACATGTACCGTAATGTTTATTGCAGCACTATTTACAATAGCCAGGACATGGAAGCAACCTAAATGCCCATCAACACGTGAATGGATAAAGAAGATGTGGCACATATATACAGTGGAATATTACTCAGCCATAAAAGGAACAAAATTGGGTCATTTGTAGAGATGTGAATGAACCTACAAACTGTTATACAGAGTGAAGTAAGTCAGAAAGAGAAAAACAAATATTGTATATTAACGCATATATGTGGAATTTAGAAAAATGATACAGGTGAACCAGTTTGCAAGGTAGAAATAGAGACACAAATGTAGAGAACAAACATATGGACACCAAAGCGAGAAAGCGGCCGGGGGCTGGGGGTGGGTGTGGTGGGATGAGTTGGGAGATTGGGGTTAACACATATACGCTAATGTGTATAAAATAGATATTAATAAAAATTATTTTTTTAAAAAAGAAAAGAATTGATTACAGGAACATCAGGCTAAATACTTGATTGGATTCTGCATTTATTTCGCTCCTTATACCTGTCTAAAAGCTTAAATACTTTTGAACTTGGCAGAATTCTGAACAATTTCAAATTCTCAGCATCATATAATTCCATCTATATTTAAAATGCTATCTGATTGAATTCTGGTTACCTCACATGGCTTTTTATAACTGGCTTTTGCACCTTAAGAGATCAGCTTATAGTCATGCTTCGTAGTACAGTAATGTTACCTCAATTAATAGGAATTTTATTTCAAGGAAGTACATGAGAATAAGTAGTTCAGAAATAGGAACCTTCGCCATGTGATCAGTCTTCATAAGAATGTACTGTAGGAAGAAGTCGTGTAGTTAGTTGTCTCTTAAATCAGAACACACTTCAGGTAGTAGAAGAGTCCAATGTTGAACTGGTAACAGTATTACCTCATTGTCCCCTCAATGGTGGAAATGATTCTTTCACAATGTAGTTTCTCAGGTTACCTCTATCTTTTCTTCTGCACCTTCCAACCAAATATTTCATTTTTACTCTGTAATGATTTTTTTGACTTAACAGAATATTCTAATTTAAAATTTATCCTTAATTTTAGCTTCTTTTGCCTTAGCATCTTCATGTTGCCTTTCTTTGTAGGTCCTTTAGCTTCTGTTTCTGCTACTAGCATGTTGATTTTTTCCCTATATCTCTAGTTCAAATCAGAAAGAAACAGACTTTTATTGGTTTGGCCAATTAATAATATCTCTTCTTGAAAGTGAATAAAGTTCAAGCCTCCTCATAAGCCCCTGGCCATCCTTATAGATTGGCATTCATTGAGTTAAGGGTCAATCCCTGATCCAATCACCTATAATCAGTGATATAAGTTCATATGACAGAGAAAATAGTCACCACTTCTGCGTTAGAAATCAAATCGAGTTGCTGTTCTCAGCAAAGTACTGTCCACATGAAAGGGAGGTATTTGAGTGGTGGAGCAGACCAGAGAATTTGAAAGGTCCTCTCTAGTACAACACTCAACTAAAAATCCTGATGAAAGGAGTTCCCCGAAGAAGTTCCAGTAAATTGTTCCTAACAGTGGCTTTCATCGCTTTCTGTCAGCACCATCAGCTGCTTCTGTTAACTGTGCTAACAGTGATAGGGTCTCCCATGGGTTTCTCTTTTTGACAGTGCCCTGTGTGCCTTGCCAACAGCTTGCAAGCCCCTTGGAGAAGGAAGAGTGCACAGTTGCACTCTCAGCACAGTTCACAACTGAGGCATTGCTGAGGCACAGCTTTTTCAAGGTTATTTTGTACAACCATCTAGTATTGCAATAGGAACTGGGCCGTTTCTCTGAATCCTCCTTGGTTCACGGTCAGCTCACTGTCCATAAAGTACAATATGCCTTTTTAAGGAGAGGGTTTTGCTATATGGAGTTCCTCCCAACACACGAATTATTAAGGATGAAAACTGCAATAATGGAAGGAACATATTGGTTTAATATAAATCCAACTAATGTGAATTTGACTTGGCTTTAATTTTTAGCCTGGCACAAACTATAAAAACGGCAAATTAAAACATAGATGCTGAGAGTTGAAGGACCCCTTTGGATTACATGGTCAATACTTGTAATTTTATAGATGTAGAAAAAAAAGAAAAGCCGAAAAAGTTCAGAGGGTTTTTCTATTTTTTGATACTTTGAGATTAGAACCCAGGCTCCTTGAAACTAAACTCTGTTCTCTTTCTAGAGATCATGCTGCCCCCTAGTGTTACTAGATTTTCGTAAGAACTTATGATTTCATTCACAAGAACAAATTTCCGTTAGTGTAAAGATTTGCAAACCTAGAATGCGTGAGCTAAATTAAAATGATCCAAAGAAGACCTAATATAAAACTCCTTTTCACAGTATTTTGTCATTTATTAGAATTACTGTGCATACTTGAAAGTGTGTTTGTCTTATCTTCTAAAATAAGTCTTCTAAGATTAAATTAAGGCCCCAATAAGTAAAGAACAAAATCGTGTATTGGGGGTGAGAGCAAGGGGACAGACTCAAAAAAAATAACAACAACAGCAACACTATCTTTAATTAAAACTTAATCTTTCTCAATATACCAATGAGTCCCTTTTCTCTAGTTATAGGTGGGGTTAACTGGCATCCTGAGGCAACTTGGGGTCTGTGAGAAAAATCACAAGGTAAAAGGAATCAAAGAACCACTTTTATAATAGGAAGAATTAAACATTGTGGGGGGAAAAAAAGCCAAATTAGAGTATGATAGTAAGTTTTACCATATATTTTCATTTACCCCCTTCCAACAAAGGGATAGATATTTATAAATAGAAGGGCAAAACAAATCAAATAGAAATAAGCAAATAAAAATACTGACTTGATATATTATGAGAAAAAAAAGAATTAAAAAATGTGTAAAAGATATATCAGGGGAAGACAGAAACAGAAGAGAAAATAGGACAACTAATAAATGAGAGGAAGAAAAGAATTAATTATTACACTAAGAAGGCTGATATATTGAGCTCATTTTAAAGTGTCTTTAAAAAAAGAATGAAGACAAAAAAATCAAATAAAGGGGAACTAATGAAGACAATGAAAATTGCTAATAAAAATGTTGAGAGGAAAAATGTGGAATATATTGTAAAATAGAGAATAGTGATTCAGAGGATCTTAAGTAGGATTATGAGATTCTTAAAAAGAAAACTCTTTGATGGATACACAGTCAAACATATGAACACCATCTTGGATTTAATATGTTTAATTGAATTAACTATGAAATTCCAAAAACATGCAAATCATGCTTTAAGATATATATTATTCAAGAAGGATTTCACAGGAGATGCAGAAGCAGCACACAAGTCTCTAGCGTGTTCCTTTTCCTCTTACCTCTGAGTTTCTATCTGATCATCTTTCCAGAGATTTCTGGAATAAAATGGCATTTGTCCAGCACTTTGCAATGCAACACAGTCTTCTAATGCAGTCCTTCTCAGTCTAACATCACACTCAATGGTGAAAGCTTGAAAGTTTTTCCTTTAAGATAAGGAAAAAGACAAGGATGCCTACTCTCAGTCCTCTTTTTCAACACAGTAGTGGAAGTCCTAGCCAGAGCAATCAGGAAACAAAATGGAAAAAAAGCATCCAAATCAGAAAGGAAGAAGTAAAAATATCTGCATTTCCAGATGATATGACTTTATGTATAGAAAACCTTAAAGACTCCACCAAATAACTGTTATAATTGATAAAGGAATTCAGTAAAGTGTCAGGATACAAAATCAACATACAATATTCTGTTGTATTCATATAAACTAACAACAAACTTTGAAAGAGAAAAAAGAAAATAATTTCATTTATAGTAAAAGCAAAAACAATAAAACAATTTGAAATAAATTTCACTATGGAGGTGAAAGATCTCTACCCTGTAAACTCTAAGACATTGGTGAAAGAAATTGAAGAAAACAGAAGACACAGATGAATGGAAATATATCTTGTGTTCAGGAATTGGAAGAATATATATTGTTGAAATGCCCATACTGCCCCAAGCCATCTATAGATTCAATATAATCCTTATCAAGTTTCCACTGACATTTTTTACAAAAATAGAAAAAAAAATCTTAAAATTCATATGGAACCACAAAAGATCTGAATAGCCAAAATAATCTTTAAAAAGAAGAACAAGGATGGAGTAATCACATGTTGTGATTTCAAACTATACTACAAAGCTATAGTAATCAAAACAGTATGGTACTGACATTTAAAAAGAGACATAGAACAATGGATCAGAACTGAAAGCCTGGAAATAAACTCAGGCACATATGGTCAACTAATCTGTGACAAAGGAGATAAGACTATACAATGTATGATCTCCCTTAGATGTGGAATCTAAAAAACAAACAAAAACAAACAAAAAAACCCAAACTCATAGAAACAGAAAGTAGATTGGTGATTGTCAGAGGCAGGGGTGGGGTAGGAAAAATGGGTGAAGGTGGTCAAAGTGTACAAACTTCAGGTTATAAGGTAAATAATTTGTGAGGATGTAATGCATATCATAGTGACTATAGTTAACAATACTCTATTGTTTACTTGAAAGCTGCTAACATAGATCTTGAAGGTTATCACCAAATACACAAAATAATGGTAGCTATGTGATGTGAGGGATGTGTTAAGTAACATTATTGTGGTGATCTTTTTACAATATATATATATATCATGTTGTACACCTTAAATTATACCATGTTATATACCAATTACATCTCAATAAGAATAAAAAGATGGAAACATAAAAATGATCACTTGCAAGATATTTTTGAAACAGAAAATGAGAATGCTTAATTAAATTAATCAATACCTTTAATGAAAATATAACTGAAATATGGTAGACAGAAAAGAGATAAGTATTTCGAATGCTGAAAATTTTAGAATTCGTCATTGAATTTATTAGTGCAAAAGTGTGTGTATATGAGTGTGTGCACTTGTGAGTGAGTTAGAAATTGAGGGCAGAAAAGGGGATTTTGAAGTAGGAAAACATGGAGAAAGATGTCTATTTCTTGGACCACATTCTCTGGATGTTAGTCCTTCTCATCCAGGCAATAAGGGTAGAGGCAAATTAGATAATGAACTCTTTCACAATACCTATGTAGCAAAAATACAGTGATGCACCTGTTGCTACTCAGGATCCATTTCTTCTCTAAGGGAAGAACCATTTTTTTTGTGGAAAACACTTGACCCATCCCTGAGTTCAAGCTTGTGTTTTGAATGGGAGACAACATGGTGTTACTGGCCTTACACCTCAAAGCAGAGATGAACACCTGACTCAGGCTAGTCCAGTCAGAGCCCTTCTCTGGATTTTTTACTTTGGACCATAGGTACTGTTAGCCAGTACTTTCTAGATGTTTGAGAAGTATAACTCTGGAGTGACTCATTACCATGTTCCCAAACTCTGTAATGTCAGTTTGCACCAAAAGAAGATGATGGACCCATCGCCTTGGGGATTAGTCCTGCACTTTCTAGAATTTTGTTATATAAGATATCCTGGTAGCTTTCAAATAAATTTCTTGCTGCATTTAAGCTTATTCAAATGGGTTTCTTATACTTGCAACCAAGAACTCTGGCGAATACAGTGTAATGGTAGAATACATGTTTTAAACAACCAGACCAATTCCACTGAAGCAATATAATAGTCAGTGGATGATTGGTGTGGTTAATTTAGACAAGAATGATAGTCTAAACTGTGAGGTCAGAGAGAGTAACAAACACCAAGTAGATTTGTTCATTTTGAGGAAAGAAAGCCAGGATGGACTCGTTTAGGGGCAATATTTTTCTATAAGTAACCATCAGACACCTAAATCATATTCACTTATAGTGACTGCTGTAGTGCACATTCCTGGGCCCCAGTCTGGACCCAGGACATCAGAATCTCTGGTGAGTGAAAGGAACAGCCTTAAAATAGCACCTCAGATGATCCTAATGTGGGTTAGAGATTGAGAGCCACTGCCTTAGAGGAATGTTTGTCATTATTAGAGTGCTAATAAAATGCAGTGTTGAGAGGCAACACATGCACATCCAGTTGTGTAGTTCAGAAAAACAATGAAGGAGAAAAATCCAGACAGTGTTTTCCTATTGTCATTATGTTACAATGGCTGGAAAAGGAGAAAGTGCAGATAAAGGCATAGGACCTTAGAACTACACATCAATAATAAAGCAGACTAAAGTTTTCTTTTTTTATATATATGAAGAGAAAATATTGACCTGGTTTTCTTACATGTGATAAGAAAGATGATTTCTACATTCATTTATGGCTGGTATATGAATGCATTTTATGCCACTGCAAATAGCCAACATACGCATGAAAAATTAAAAATCCATTTGATGCAATGAGTTAGTGGCCTATTGTAAAACAACCATCCCAAAATGTCTGTTCAACTTCCCCTCAACTGTATCAAATAAATTTGCCACTGAAATGGTGATTTCAGCTTCCATTGAGATTGCCCATCTAATTTAACCAAATATTCTCACTTTGAAAACGAAGTCATAATTTTATGGCTTGTACTGATTTGAAGGATCTTAAACCAGAGGCCCAAATCCAGACAATTTTCAGAGGAAAATTATTTGCTGCAAGTAAATTTCAAACCAAATGAATAAAATATCAAATGGAGAGCCATCATGTACATGATCATTTGTTCAATGCAGTTCATTTTTGTAGCTAGCCAGCAAGCATTTGTTTTTAAAAGAAATGCAGGATTTAATGCCTCTGAGAAGAACAGCCACAATCTAACCATCTTGTCAAATCCATTCCCTGGAACCTCAGGGATAGAGTCTTCCTACCAGCTTCAGGGAGGCCACATCAGCCTTTCCTTTCATTCCTCAATCTTCCATTGTCAGACGGTGTTGGTAATTGATTTTTAATTGGTTCATTTACCCGAATGATTTATACTGCCTCAGGTAGACAAGATTTAATGACACCCATTACAGGGCTTTAGATTATTTCACAAATAGATATGCTGTTGTCCTTCAAGATTGAAGATCCTTGCATATGAGTATTATCATTCATACATCTCTGATGTAGAAAAGTCCAATGCCAGGCTAACAATGATAAAAAATAATAGTTTATCAAGTGTGAACTATAGACCAGGCATTTTGCTAAGGACCTTATATACATTATCTTATTTAATAGACATTTCCATAAGAAGGGAAATAAAACAATATCTAAAGAGTTGCATTTAGTTTGAACAGAGACTGTTAACAACAGTTTCTCCTTAACTTTCCAGATGATCAATTCCTTTGCTCAAAATTAGTCACTCCACTTTGAGCAGTAATAAGGTACTTGGAAAAATCACTAGAGAAAATAGGTAAGAAATTAGGTTTATTCTTAATTCTCATAATAAGTGTGATAATACCTGTGAGAATCTAATCCAGTTATCTAACCTTTGGACTTAGATCGGCTCTCCCGAAAGCACTCTGGTAGTTCTGAGGTAATGTGGCTCACTACGTATTCCTATTCCTCATTTTCATTGATTAGCTCCTTGGGGTACTGTCAAATCTTGTAGAGTATAACCTATGTTTAAATACTTCAGTACTCTCTTGAAATATAATTTCTGCCTAATAGGAACACAGTTAAATATTTTTACAAGTTTCTTTTTTATTATTAGTTTGCATATATACACACATACACACACATATAGATCATCACACGTGAAGGGAGACCTGTTGATATTTAGATATAGATTCTAATGTTATTTATGTAAAACAACAAATTCAAATGGACTGTTCTGAGTTTGGATAAATTTAGAGAGGCACAGTTTAGCATTGGGCTTTGTTCAATTTAAAGATTTGCACAGAAAGCATACAACAAATAATTGGGCATGTCATAAAGTATCTTGCTTTAACAAGAAATAATCTTTGGCAAATCTAGATATTTTCAGAAGAATATTTTTTCTTACTTGGTTTAAAAAATATTTTAGTATTTACTTTGTACTTAATGTCATTGACAGATTTTTGTTAAATATCCACTTCTTCAACATGTAAAATTTCTGAGGATAATGTTGCATTTTTCTAATTGTTTCTCACAGTATCCCAAGTTTAGGGAAACAGATTTACAAAGATTTTACTTAGGTACTATTGTGTCACAACTCTGGATTAGTGCACACATATTTAAATGTAATCAAATCTTTGCTTGTACTAACATGTGCATGCCTTGATGCTTCAAATAAATTGAACTCAGTTGTTTATAAATGTAACTGGAAAAAAAATAGACTGAACCAAGGGGACTTACCTCAGAATTTATCTGTTCTAAGGATGAGAAAAGTAGTCTTAAAGTGTATGTTGTATCTTTTTATACCCAGATGACAAGTATGAAGGGGCTGAACGCTCTGTTGACTGGAGAGAATTTAGCAATAGTAGATCTTTTATGTACTTAAAGACATCTGTGTATATTTCTCTTCCTTAATTGAGCTCTGTGCTGTCCAGTACAATAGCCAATAGCCACCTGTGGCTACTAAATACTTGAAATATGCCCAGCCTGAATTGAGACTGTGCTGTAAATGTGAAACACACACCAGATTTGGAAGACCTGGCATGTAAAAAAAGAATGTAATTATACCATTAGTAATTTTTATATAGATCACATATTAAAATCATAAATTTTAGATATATGGTGTTAAATAAAATATTAAACGTCATTTGTTTCTTTTTACTCTTTTAAATGTGGCGCTCACAAAATTAAAATTGTACTTGTGGGGACTTCCTACGTGGCAAAGCGGTTAAGAATTTGCCTGCTAATGCAGGGGACATGGGTTCGATCCCTGCTCCAAGAGGATCCCACATGCCTCGGAGCAACTACGACCCTGCACCACAACTATTGAGCCTGTGCTTTAGACCCCTTGAGCCACAACTATGGAGCCAATGTGCCACAACTACTGAAGCGCACGTGCCTAGAGCCCATGCTCCACAATAAGAGAAGCCATGGCAATGAGGAGTACACGCACCACAATGAAGAGTAGCCCCTGTTCGCCATAACTAGACAAAGCCCGTGTACAGCAACGAAGACCCAACACAGCCAATAAATAAATAAGTAAATAAATTTATAAAAAAAAATTGTACTTGTGGTTCATATTATGCTTCTGTGGGGCAGTGCAGACCTAGATTCAGATTGTATTGTCTCTGACGATTACTTTTTGTCATTGAGATGTGTCTGTACGGTTTGATGCAACCATTACCTGATGAAAGATTAGGAATGACACAGAGCTTTGAGTTTACCCAGGTCAGGAGTGTCAACTATTCCCTGAACTGTCTTACTGAAACCATCCCTTGCGTCTTACCTCACCACCATCCCCTTCCTCACTCCTAGTCACCATGATATCATTCTAAATTTAATAATTTAGAGTTTGGGAAAATATACTCATCACATCTAATTCTATGTGCCAGGCATGGGTCTCAACTCTTCACATATCAATTTGTTTAATTCTCATAGCAATTCAATGAAGTAGGTTTTATTATAACCCATATTTTACAGATGAGGAAACTGAGGTACAGAAAAGCTAATAAACTCACCCAAAGTTCACAGAGCTAATAAAAAGTAAAAACGAGGCAGTCTGGAGTCAGAGTCTGGATCCGAGCACGCATTTTTTCACTCTCGTTTATTTTCAATGACCACAGATTCCACACCCCTTCTACAGCCCAGTTGCGGGGTTCTTCACGCTACAGGTTCTCCCAGGTCTGTCTCTTCCTCCCAGAAATTTCACAGTTTTACTTTTTCATGCAGAGCAGTTTAGCATTTTTGGCCCCACTCTATAGAATCCTGGCCTTCCCACATGTGTCCTCAGGCTCAGTTTTTTACAACCAAACGGCAAAAGGGGAAATTTTTAAGAAGATAACAGCATCTGTAAATATTTGTGAATTTAAATGACATTTTGTTTCTCACCACTACACTTATAAGGACTTTGTGTGAGAAATATTGTTATTGTTATGTAAATTAGTAAACTAGGTCACAGAATATAAATAACGTTCCCGAGTTCACACAGCCATCAAGGATTAGTAAAGGGAATCCTGCCGATCAGAATCCATAGCTCACTGTACTAGTCATGCCTAACATCTATTCACATCAATTGAGGTTCTTCTGGACACTCTGTCCTGGGGTCTTGTCTCTACCGTAGCGCAAACCTTGGTCAATTTAGATGGTCATAGCTCTGTCTGCTGGACATGAGTTATCACTACACTGCCACCAGACAACGCGAGGATGCCTGAGCAACCCTTCCTGAGAGCACAGCATTATGCAGTCCATTGTGTGGTCCAATAACCTTATGAACATCCCTTCCCAACCATCTGTGTCACTGTCTTTCACCAGGTTATAGGAAAGGAATCTCTAGTCTTGTTTTATTGTGAACACTAGTGGTGTCTTTGGTCAAAAACCTATGTGTCTTAAAAAAAGACAGAACTCCTCAGTCTATAATTGTTATCCCCACATAGGCAAAGGGAAGATGAAGGTCAGGAAGTATCATTTTCTCTATGTTAAATAAGGAAATAAAGAACTCTTTCCAGACATAGGAAGATGGAAAAATTGAATCTATTAGAAAATAAATTATTAGTAGATCAAAAACTGTTAAAAGAAATATGAGTGTTCAGAACGTGACTGGAGAGCAAACTAATCAGCCAATGAAACACTTTTGAGTTAATAATGAATGTCTCATCTCAATTTGAAACAAATCTGTCTGCTCTATTGGAAACATATAATATCAAAGGAGAGGAAAGCTGTCCCATAAAGGCATGGTAGCATTTGAACATCAGTTTGACAGGTAGTGTATTTTCTTACTAAGGACCGTGAATATCATATTGAAGCCTACTACAGAAATACTACTCAAATTCTCCACATAAGTCATCTGAATAGGAAAAGTTTCAGCAGAAGTCAGAGGAGATATAGGAAAAAAGGCTGAGGCTGATGAATTTCACTTATGACCAAAAAACCATGACCTTGACTTATTTCTATTTAATACTAATCTATTATCTCTAAACCAGGAACAAGTGAAACTGAAATCAGTCAGAAGCCAGAGTTATTTCTGCTCCAGATTTACTCTAAGTAGTGCTATGTCATCTGAGTACATTTGTATGCAAGTGACAAGACTTGGAGAATGTTCAGTTCTGGTCTGTGCTTCTACTACTAATTTAAGTCCCAGGGAAAGGGGATAGTGATTTGAACCTCTGTGTTTCCAGCATATAACACATGGTGTGCATGTAGAAGATGAGAAAAACATTTTATTAATCTTTTCTCAGTGTTATCTTGTATAATATATTCAGCTTTTTATTACCCATATAGGAAAAAGTTTTGAGAAATCTCAAGCTAAAATTTCAACTGTTTTAAAATATGTTTTTCCCTAGGCATCCCAGAAGACTGTCAATGTGCAGAGTATGGAAAACTTTGACTAGTTACGTCTTTCCATTTCAATGTGATTTACCAGAATACAGGAAACATAACAGAAACTATGATGACATCCCAACTCCCAAATGGTCTCTGGATTCAGGTTTGGTTACAGCCAAGTCATCAAAAAACTTCTTTAAATATTTTCTGAATGGTGTCCAAAACTTGGGTGAAACTCTATTCTGGTAGAATGAGCATATGAATGGACTATGTAGAGCTAAAAACAATTGTTGACTTTTATATACAATTAGCCTTTGCCAGTTCACAAGTACAAGTCACAAACTAGGTCTGCAGGTTATTTATGAAGCATAGCGTTATTTTTTTTTTCTTAAAGAGCCAATATTTTAAAGTTAGACTTTATGTTAAAATCTGCATTTCCATTCTCTTTTGAAAAATTTGAAGAACTGGTATGCTGTGACCCAGACTTCCTCACGGCGATAATTTGCAGGGTCCAAGGATCTGAAGCCCCTTTCACTTTTCAGTTCTTCACAGCTCCATCGTCCCCAGGGAGCCAACAGCCAAGTGCCATGAATTTTAGTTGCCTAACAAACTCCTATCAGCCTTTTATGTTATGACCTTGACCTAAAGAGTCCATGAAAATCCCCCAACAGAGCAAAATAGATAAACTACAATCTTCATGAGCGTATCCTCTGCTCCTGCTCTCAGAACGCAAACACTGCTACAGAAAACCACAGTTGTGAAAATTGGTACTACTGTGGAGGTTACAGCTTCCCACCTCCACAGGGTCCAACAACATTTTTACTTTCTCTAAAAAAGTCCCTTTCACACTTTCTAGATAGCCTATTCCCAAAGTATACCCTATTCTTGAATTCTCTTCTTCCACATTCCAGTCTTTACAGAGAAAATGAAGTCCATGGAAGAACTCACTCAGCTTACTGTCCTGCTGCTGTACTTTCCTATTTCACCTCACACAGCTGTGTGATCTTGGGCAAACCTTTGAAGATTTCTTAGCATCTAATTTCTCATTAGGCAACTGAATCCCCTGTGCCTAACTCTTGGTGTGACAACAATTAAGTCAGATCAGTGATTTATTAATCAGTAAATAAGCTCAGTGACTAGCAAAGAAATTGTTTTTCTTCGTGGTGCCACTTATTTTCTCTGTACCTGCTTCAGAGGATGGAGATGTTTGACCCCATCCGCTGTGACTCTCTCTAAATTTTTCTTCCTAAACAATCTATCTTGATTCATCTGTCACCTCCTTGAACTCCTGAAATATTGTTCATCCATGGGATTCTGTCTTTGCTCCTTTTCTAATCCCGTTCTACTTATTTTCCCAAGATTATCCCAGACATCCCCATGGATTCTAAACTACTTCCTTTATGCAAATGTCTCCATGTCTGTACATCAACTTCCTTTTTCATACTTTGGTCATCAGATTCTCACTCCTGATCTTTCATCTATACTTTACTGCCTAAGTGACATCCCTTGAGGCAAAACTGATCCTGCCAAAAACATCTCTTTTAGTTTTGGGCTAATCTATAGGATAAATTCCAAATTCTTTAGGTCACCATACAAAGATCTTTATAATAGGTACATTCCTATTTTCTGTGCCATCTTGTATCATTCTGCTACAACACACTGTGCCAAACAGAATTTCTTACCTCTTCCTGGTTATTTCAGCCGCTTTTCCAACTTTGTGCCTTTCACATGCTGTTTCTTCTTCTTAGTAATATTCCTATCTCTATCCCCGAAATGACTAATCTCAGGGCAGAAATGGTGTTTCACATGTGAATCTTAAAGCCCTAATACAGTACCTGTTATATAGTAGGATATAGAAAATGATAATGTTCAACAAAACTTTTTGTCCTGACTTTATTGTGTTACTCCTCTCAATCCCTACAGTAACCATATGAGTTAGGGATTATTAACTAAAGCAGAGAAAAATGAGGTTCAGTGAAATTATTGGGTTAAATTAGCAAATGATAAAACTGGAGTATTAATCTCCAAACTTCATGCTTTATCTGTAATACACTTTATAGTTTCTTCACTAAATGTTTGTTGAATTAGTGAATGATTCAACAAATCAGTACAAAGTGTCAGGTAAATCTTCACCAATCTTTACATAGTTAACTATCAGGATAGTATGCAGTATAGTACTCTTTAAAAGTTTGAGATATTTTAGCGTTTATTCATCACTACATTTAGTGAAATTCATTATCCTTTATTCTTCCAAATTAAGTAAACAATGTCCCAGAAATTAGTTTCCAAAATGTATCTTAAATTTACCTACTGAAAAATATTTCACCCCGTTTCTTGAGAAACATACAAAGTTTCATTTGTACATGCTTTAATATACTACAAAACTAAATGTTAAAATAATCTAATTTTAAAATTAATGCCAAGTAAAGCAAAGACACATAGCTTGTTGTTCTAGGTGTCTCCTATGGTTATTGTTATAAGCTTAATTTAAATTTTAATTATTTAGTTGTAAAACAGAGTCACTGAAAATCCAGGCAATTATTAAAAACACTTTATGGGGATTCCTGTTAACAAGATAAACTCCATTAGTATACTATGTAGTATCAGATGTGTTTTTGGTAATCATTTCATATTTCACTTAGTTACAAGCATATTCCATTTTCGGCTGCATTATGAAATGCTAATAACAATACCACTAATTAGTAATACATATTCATTGAAATTTAGTGACTTAAAGACCTATCTAGCTTTATATTTGTATTGTCCTTTGGGACACATATTCCAGACCTAGCATCACATGCAACTATAGATAGTGAGAATAAGATGATCTAGCTAGCATAATGTTTTTACAACAAAAACAAAAAATGAGGACCAGAAAGTACACACATCCTTTTCCTAACATGACCAAGAAAGGAGGATGACCAAGGACTACAACTCAGTCTTCAGATTCCTAACCCAATAAATATTTTTTCTATTACAATTAAACCTATTTTCAATAGTGAAACGATAGAACAATGATTTGATAAAGACAATACGCTCTACCCTAGGTAAGAGATCTATTGTCTTGTTTTCCTTTCTAAGGTTACTTACTAGCCTCTACTACATTAATGCCGCATATACAGTATATCTATAAATTGATTTGTTTAGTCAAATCTGTTTGAGAAATTAGTTTGACTATATGACTAAATTACTGGTTAACAAGAGCAGCTAGTAAATTTATGCTAAAATAGCTAATCAAACTTGTTGATGCTTATTAACAAACACATTCAGTGGTTGAGGATATATTTTATTCTTTGTTCTATTGATTTAGTGCAGGTTCAGGTTCTGAGTGAAGCCATAGTCAATTGTTAAAGGTTGTAATAAACTCAAGACAATTTTTTTTTACACAACATCAAATAATCACTTTGACTTACTTTTCATCTTTCTTCTAGTAACTCTGGCATCATGTTTCCTAAGAAGACAGTGTGATCTGGATTTCCTTTTTTCACTTCTGGAAATCATCATGAGGAAGAAAAGTTGGTATTGTTTGCCACCTGGGAACTTAGGACTGGAGGAGACAAAGGGAAATTGGGGTAATAGCTCACATGAGAAAGTAAACAGACAAAGAACAGATACAAAAAATGTGAGAGAAAAAGTAAGAAAAGAGAATTTGGTGAATGTGAAGTATCGTCATTATATAATTGTAATAAAAATTACACTTAGTTATGCTGCTTTGCTCCAAAGCTTAGAAACAATTTCAACAACTAAAAGATATTTTTTTGCTTCCATTTAAATGTTGATCTAATCCTCTAAGGCATCTTCCATCCTCGAGTTGGACTCCCTTTGTTATACAACAACTTCCCACTGACTATTTTACAGTTGGTAGTATATATATGTCTGTGCTACTCTCTCGCTTCTTCTCAGTTTCCCCTTAGAGGACTGGGGCAGGGAGGGTGGGGGGGACTCGAGGGGGGGGGCGTCAAGGAAGGGAGGGAATATGGGGATATGTGTATAAAAACAGTTGATTGAATCTGGTGTACCCCCAAAAAAATAAAATAAAATAATAAAAAAAAATAAAAATAAAAAAAATAAAAAATAAAAAAAAAAAAAAATAAATAAATGTTGATCTAATCCTATCTGTGTTAAAGAGACATATCATATGAAGAAGTCAATGCCAAAATAAAGATATGTTACAGAAAAGAAACTCATAGCTTCTAGCTAGTGTTTTACTGCTGAAAAATGTCCAGAAATTGTTATTAGTCAATTTTCTCTGCTCCTCTATGGGGCTGCAGCTCCCCCACCTTATTTCAAATGCTCACTTCTCTGGAGATTATGTGACAAATGAGGTTGGGGTGGATAAGAAGTGATTTAGCCACCTCTAAAGATTTTCTCTAGTGCATCCAAATTGTCTAAAATAATTTTTTCCTAGGAAATAGATTTGGGTTTATTTTATAGAGAGGAGGAAATTCTGAAAAAAAAGAGAAGAAAAAAGAAGCACATGTCAAAAGATAAAATAGTGCAGCAGAAGGATTCATTGCCTAGGTAACTTTTTTCTTCTCTCATTTTACTTTGCGATAAGTTCTCAATGGACTGATTCATTTAAGCTATGATTTTTATTCATATTTTTAAGCTGTTGGGCCTGATGTTGAAATCTCCCTTGTCACCAGTTAGACTTACTAGTTTTAATGATTTGGGTTTTAAATGAAGGTCATTATATAATATCCTGCATTGCATGCAGATTATAAAGTTCCTGCCGGCTTTGCCTTTTAATTAAATTATTCTTTCAAGTGGCGTATAGGAGTAGAAAAGTCCATCTTCTTTTTATATTGAAGAGACTCTATAGCCAAACTTTTCTGCTTTATTACTAATGGATATTTAAAATAATGTTCTTGAATAAACGTTGATTGGATCTAAAAGAATTATTTGTTTAATAAATCTTTTCCCCCACCCAATTCAATTATCTACATTCTGTAGATAATGTAATCCAACATATGACTCTTTCTGTATATAGAGAGATATAGAGGGAGACATATATAGATATATAGATCTATAGATCTATCTCCTCTATCTTGTCCTTCATTTTCTGACATCTCTGATACATAGCTAAACCAAAAAAAACCCCAAGAGATAAGACTTAGTAGTGAATCTGTTGATTAACACTCCAGAAGAAGTGAGGAACCACAAGTCAGGGAAAAGGGAAGAGAAAAGTTTACTGGAAGGAACAGAGTGATGGGAGAAGCTCTGTGGGAAAAGCCATTGCCCTGGGTAGGCCCATTCCATCCAGCAGTTCAGCTCTCTAAGGTGGGTATCAACCATGAGGGGAGACGGGGAGAAAGTCACCAACTCTGGTTGGAAGGTGAGCCTAAAATTCAGTATCTGCCCATCAATAGTGCCAATAGAGACAGCCAACTTGACAGGGGCATAGGGTACTTCTATGGTTCCAACTCAGATCACTTTATAACTATTAAGGCCACCTCAGCAGACTGGGAGACCAAGAAGCCATGTATGAGATAGGGGAAACTGACAATTCTTGGATTAGAAAGTGAACACAAAAAGCCACAAAAATGAATCATGATACCAGAAATAACCCATCCAATAAGTCACATTTTAGAGTCAAGAAGTTAAAAGTCATTCTGAATAGAACCATTGTCAGAAAAGTTGAAGGAAGGCTAAAAGGAGAGTTAGAAAAGTGAGTTTCTGGGAGAAAGTAATACAGCAGGAAAAAATCAGTCTTTTTTCTTATCTATTGCCACCTTGAACTGTATCATAAATCTTGACCAGAAATGTCAGTAGATGTCATCTGAATGCTTTTTAAATCTTCCACTGCTGAAGGTTAGTGCTCTAACCTCTCTGGATGGCCCCTGCTATCTAGAATAATAAAGAGTTGTTGGGTGGCACCCATAAGCCAGTAGCCTCATTTAGGCTATCAACTTGCAACGTCCCTGCAACTCTCTTAACTAGCACTATCTGCTGAACCATAGGATTGACAGCCTGAGCTTTAGTCTAGAAATTGGGTACCTCTGCAACAATTTGATGACTAATGATGCAGGGCCCCCTTGTTTATTTGCTTTCTCTGAAATTTGATCCTGTTTTTCGTTGCCCCTTTCTAGGTTTGATATAGAACTAATTGTTGGCAGATGTGGCGAGTATTTTGAGCCAAGATATAGTATTTGTTTGCACTGACTGAGTTTTCAGCCTGAACCAATGTCAGGTCATTGCAGCTGGTTTCTATCAAGACTCTGTATACCATAGACCATCCACCTGACAAAACAAGATTTGTTCATGTGACCTTCATTTGAAAGCCTTGAGTACAGGAATTCCACCAAAATAAT
Source organism: Hippopotamus amphibius kiboko (assembly GCF_030028045.1). Lineage (NCBI taxonomy): Eukaryota > Metazoa > Chordata > Mammalia > Artiodactyla > Hippopotamidae > Hippopotamus > Hippopotamus amphibius. Next base: position 35,069,132 of record NC_080189.1, on the reverse strand, counting down.
AGGGAAATTTTGTTGGAAATTTCTAATCAAATTAATGAATGGCTTAATTTTTTATTTACATGTAAACAACGATCTTACAATATACAGGAAAATGTATCATTTAAAAATGTATTCATTAAGATTTATGGTTTTAGCTCACCACAAGTATTAATTTTAGGCTTAAAAATTAAATTCTTATCCTCTATAGGCATCACTCATAAAATAAAACTTACAAACCACTTTTTAGCCCTCATGAAAAAGAGCAATCTTACCGTCAAAACTACAGTAAAGAATATGAGCTGAATCCAGCAAACTCATTTTGTATTAACATTCCTTTCTTTACTGACAGGGTCTTCACTTTTCCCTTACATGCCAGAATCAGTATGGTGAATTATTTTCATGACCTTCCTCGTTGTTTTAAATAAATAAAAGATTAGCATTTCAGCCACCCTGTTTACATTAAACTACAAATTCCATAAGGCACAGTAGTGTTTGTGTTTTCAACTTTCTTGCATTTTTTTCCATGAGTGCATGAGTTCATTTGATTTGTTCCAACTACCCAAAATATTTTAAGAGTGCTGCACTGTGGAGAAGTATTTATTTGAAGTAGCTGTGGATAATTTGCAAACTCTGTGATAATACAGTGGTCTTCACTAATGAAACAGAAAGCTTTCATTCTGTAGTCTCCCTGACACTGCAGGAAATAAAATCTCAAAGAGACCTAAGCTTTTATTAAAATGATTTTAGTTTTGGATTATATCTTGGGTTGTAATGCATCTAAGCATCTAACATAGTGTGATTCAAAGGCAATTTTACCTGTTTTTATGCCATCTACGCAGTTATGAGATACTCTACAGTGCTGTGGAATGAAAGTTGTCTGAATCTGAAACAGTACATAATAAAAAGATATATGGTTAGAAAAGCACAAAGCAAAAGGAATCTCACTTTCAGATTTGGAAAATGTTGAACATAAATTTATTTGTAAAGTTCAAGACATCTTACATTACCAAATATAAGGAGATCATGAATTAAGGCAATTCCCCACTTTTCCAAAAGAAGATCCAATTAAAGATTTTTTCAGTCAATTTGAACATACAAATACTTAGGGATGCAAGTGAGGTGGTCAAATGTCTACTTATAATATTAAAATAATTATCTTATTTGTGCACATTAAAAACTTCTCTAAAATAATAAAGTAATTATTAATATTGCTTTATGCCATGCTAATTTCATGATTGTTTTAAAAAATTCTTCACTGTATCTTTGACCTCAATCTCTTAATCATAACTAGAGAAAGTTTTAAAGTTTTTAAACAAAACTTTTCCAGAGAATATTACTTCTGGATTCACCTATGATTGTTTGTAATACAGCACTTTTTTTCATTCTTGTGTGAATTCTCTGTGGAAAGTATATTGCAAAAGATAAAGAACCCCTGAGCTTAACATTCAGACATATTTTTCATTGTTGTTTTGATCTCCAACCATAAAGTACATCATTTTTAAATGAGATCTAACACCTATTAAGAAATAAAATTTTGTTAAATTTCTGTTTCTTTGTTTATAACAATCCCATCAGTTAACCTCTAAGGTCATGCAAAGATAGCATTGATCTTAAAAAAAACGGTGCAACTTGGCAAAGAGAATGTTGATGTTCAAAATAAGATAACTGGGAAAGCACCTATAGTGTGAGATATTTCATAACTGCTCACATGTAAGTAGACTAATTTTCTTCTTTAAAAAATGATAGGGGAGATTGGAATCTCTACTTATATTCAAGCATTCACAGTGCATTCTTTCTCCAAATTATTCAATTATCCAAGAATTATTTTAGCTTCCTAATTACTGCCAAGATGAGTGACTTCAAATTTTGTTTAAATATATACCTATTTATCAAATAGGCAACACATTCTTATATTTAAAATTCAAAAGGTATTTGAAGGTATATGATGAAAAGTCTCTGTCTCATCCCATCTGCCCCTTCCAGTTCCTCGTCCTGAAAGCAGGCAATGTTATCAATGTTTGTGTATTATTCTGAGATATTTTATGTGTATATGAACCAATATGTATGTATATTATTTTTTTTTGTCCTTTTAAATACTAATTTTCACAGTCTGTGCATATTAGTCTATATTTTACTCTTTTACTCAACATTATATTTGGGAAATAATTTCGTTTTATATGTTGTTTCAATATCTTGCTCTTACAGATGATACTACAACTAAAAATAAGAGACAACAATCTTTTACATATGTTATTTTGCAGGTAATTTATAACTGTAGCATAAATTCTTGGAGGTAGAAATCCTGTGTTGGAACATGAGAACATTTGAACATTTGATAGAAATTGCCATAATGTCTTCCCAATTAAGATTTTTTTCCAATAAATATTCCCATCAACAATCTTAGTACCTTTTCCCTCTCCATGGTGTAGTTAAAAATTTTTTTAAAGGATTAGCTGGTAGCAGCTACATTAAGTGCCCATCAGTAGATGAATGGATAAAGAAGTGATATATATATACAATGGAATATTACTCAGCCATAAAAAGATGGACTCTTGCCTTTTTGACAACATGGATGGACCTACAGGGTATTATGCTAAATGAGATAAGTCAGACAAAGACAAATGCTGTATGATTTTACTTATATGTACAATCTAAAAACAAAACAAAACAAACAAAAAACAGAAAACAACCTAATGAATAAACACAACAAAACAGAAACAGAGTTAGGTACAGAGAACAAACAGGTGGTTGCCAGAGGGAGGTGGGGGAAGGAAAAAAATAGGTGAGGGAGATTAAGAGGTACAAAATTCCAGTTGTAAAATAAATGAGTCACCAGTATGAAATGTATGGTGTGGGAAATTTAATCAATAACTATGTAATATCTTTGTATGGTAAAATATCATAACTAGACTTATCATGATGATCATTTTGAAATGCAGAGAAATATCAAATCACTACGTGTGTAACAGGAACTAACATAGTGTTGTAGATCAATTATACTTCAAAAAGAAACAAACAAACAAACTCATAGAAAAAGAGATGAGATTTGTGGTTCCCAGAGGTAGGGGGTAGAGGGAGGGAATTGGATGAAAGCAGTCAAAATACATACTCCCAGTGATAAGATAAATAATTACTACAGATGTAAAGTACAACATGAGAAATAAAATTAACATTGCTATATTTTGTATATGAAAGTTGTTAACTCTCTTGAGTTCACATCACAAAGAAAATAATTTTTTTCTATTTTTTAAATTTTGTATCTATATGAGATGATGAATATTCAGTAAACTTAGTTTGGCAATAATTTCATGATGTGTGTAAGTTAAATCATTATGCTGTACTTAAGCTTATACAGTGCTGTATGTCAATGATATCTCAATAAAATTGGAAGAAAAAATTAAATATAATTGAATCTTGGAGGTGAAATTGGAGTGAGGTAACCAGGAAAAAAAATACTTCTCTGAATATTTAATAGTTGAAAAATAGCTTGAAATTGTAAGACAACAATGAGATGATCAAGGGATGCAATGAGCATTGGACAATAGGCTTTTGGTCAATAGTTTACATGCAGGGAGAAATAACACTTCAAAAATATGAGTCGGAAAGTGATTGAAGTATCAGGGGTCGATAACCAGCACTGTCCAGACTTCAAATCTTACTTAATCACTCAGAATAATTTTAGACTTTTCACAAAGGTGGCATCATGTTTCATCATTGATAAAATTTCTTAAGGCTTACCAAAGCAACATCTAAGTGACTAAAAACTCAAATTGGCTAATAGCATGAAAAATTTGAAACATAATTAATCATAATACTATTTACATCATCAATTTCACTATTATAACTCTCACTGCTAAAGAAATTGTTTGAATTTCTACAAGTGTTTTGTTTTTTCTTAATGTTGTAATTTAATAGCACAGCTCATATACTATTACATACAGATAACTGCAGTTAAGTTACAGAAACTTACACAGCTACTTATTATTTTCTTTTCTTTCACCCAAAATATAAATTAAATTCTAAGCAATTAACTTCCTAATAATTCTTCTTGTTGTATTACTTTAGCCCCATGATGAATGGTAAGATATATGCACATATCTTGAGAGCTTGTTTGGAGGTTCTAGCAGGGGAGCACAGCTACTCGTATACCCTTGACGGAAGAACGGTTCTCCTCTATCCGGGAAGGTCGTCCTCTTTGACTGAGCGCGCAGCTTCGGGAGGGACGCATATGGGATACACATATCTTGAATGCTCCAATGAATACATTTAAAGCAGCACTTTATCAGTTAGATCTGTCATTATGCACAAACTGTCTATAAAATTTCACTCCAGAATGTTTCTCTAGTCAAAATGGTCTATATGTTTGGAGAAAGTGAAGAAAAGGGAGGAAGTATGCTGTTTACACAGTGAGGTAATAGCCAGTTAACTGATGTACTCATCCTTTATTCAGTTAGTGTAATAAAGATCTGTTTCAAAACATGTACAGTTTGAAATCGGATCTTCTTATTATAATAGTAATAAATGTTCACTGAAGATATTTTAAGAAACACAGACATGAACAAAGAAAATACAAATCCTGGACAAACTCATCCAACACATGTACTGCTGAGCAGTCTGTGAATATCGTGGTGTACCACTAGTCCTTCATTGTTTACTTTGCTGAGAGGTTTTGGTCCTGCTCCTGGTCTGCTAAGTAAATAGTTCATTAAGTTCTCTGATAAGCGACATGAAACCTCCAACTCATCAGATTCCACTCCCACCTGTCATGGCTCTGCCTTAGCTTTCAGCAACAAAGACTAGCTACCTGAAAGCTCCAGCTTCCCCCTTTCTCTGCCAGGTACCCACTCTGAACCTTGTAACTCCTTCCCACTAGTGAGAGGGATCTGAATATGTGTCCAGAACATCTAAATGGGCTACATATTTCCTTCCAGTTCAGGACCAATAGGGCCTGTCCTTTTGACCTGGTCCCTGGTTCTAACTCTATTCCAATTGCTTGCTAGGGCTGTAGGTTCTTCAACTGGTCCGCAGGCCATTTTCAGCTTCTTTAATTTCTGGATCTTGATCACATTATTGAAATGCTTCACATAACCTTCTTTGTTCTGTGATTTGTTCACTCACCTATTATAGACACCTCTTGCCACTGTTTAGAAGTCACATTGCCATGCCCTACCAACTAATCTTAGGTTGACAAGACTTCAATATCAAGCCTACATTGAAGTTGAATTTTTCTGCATTAATTTTGATTTGTGATTTCAACTATTCCAATCCTTTGTGTCTGTTGGATTTCCCCAATGTCTGGTCTTATCAGGTAATTTCTCTTGAATGGGAGCTTTTAAGAGGCCTGGGGGCCATGGCAGCAAAAAAATATCTGCCTAAATACTTACAGCCCGTAGATTTCCACAATGATCAGTCATGGAATACAATCTACCCTAGAAATTAAACACTGCATAAATGCATCCCAGTTAATTTGTTTATTCTATTCTAGAAGCCAATGACTCCAATTTTGGGGTTACTGTGGAGAGTTCATGTATGGTATAAATATCCCACTTTCTGGAGCTGTACCCCGATGGACAATTCCAGAGTTTGAGAATTTAGCCCCCAGAAAAGCTCTTGGTTTGTAGAGGAAGTGGAATGACCTCTGGAGATAAGGGCATAAAACTTTTGGACTGAAGAATACACATCATAGACCTCTATAAGACCAGAATGGAAAATTTGAGAGGATAGTTAAGGGACTGCTAAAGGAATTTCTCAACCATCTTGCTAAAGATGGCATTAGGCAAAGAGCCTCTGTTAGCTTAGTTAACCCATTGGGAACTGTCTTGGCCTTTGCTCTAAGCTTGATCCTTTACCTTTATTCCCTTTTTATCCCCCTTAGGTATCATTCTCAGTCAGATCAACATCCCTGTTCTCTTCGTTCTATCCCCGATTTTCTATTTTATCTCTTTTACATAAGTTCAGCTTATTATTTTTCTTTTGTGAGTAGCCTCTGCCTAGCCATACAAACTAAAATTGCAGTTTCCACCCTGGGTTACCTGCCTCTCAACCTAATTTGCTGCTTCTGATCCTATAATTGTTAACACCTACAATAGACCTTGGCTACACCCCTCACATCAACTCTGACTTGGCCAAAACTTTCGGGGCATGTAGGATAGTGTCGATGTATTAACAGTACTGGCTGCCTATATTTCGAGGTAATTTAACCTACTGATGGCAGTAAGAATATTCAAAGAAAAATAAAATATCTTAATTTTTTTAAGCTACCACTTTGTTCAGATGATTCCTTAGTTCCATATTTTTTTCAAATTAATAATTCTCTTAGTCAAACATATTATTTTAATGCAGCAGAAGCCATAGCTTTCAGGATATGGAACAGTTATATGAAACTAAGTTCTGCAGAAAAATCAAATATTTTGATTGTTTTTCATATGTCAAGAATATGAGGCTTAGGCTTTAAAAAACAAAATGCAGAAATGTTTGTATAGCAATTAATAGAAATTAAGAAATTTTAATCCTTTTCTCTTTGATGAAATTCTGCTAGAATTTCCGCTATGAATAAGAAGACTTTCTGAGCATTCAGAAGACTGGACTACTCGACAATTTTTCCTTTGCTGTTTGGTCCAGGGTCCATAAAAAATTGATGTTCTCTTCTCAGGTAACATGCTTATTTTTATCTACATGAAACTCATTGATCTCCTTCCAATTTGGTGTTAGCCTCTTCATTCCACTATCATTCCCGAGGTAACGAATGATATTTTCATAGGCATGGCTATTAATCAATATAGACAAGCTCTGCTCATTGATCTGAGGAAGACCTTTGATCTGGAAAATCACCAATTATGGCTATTTAAAGTAGATTCAATCGGATTAGATAGAACAAAAAAGGACTGGTAGGTACAGTATTCTTTAATAGTTTTAAAACCTAGAAAGACACAGAGTTAAATATAAGTCCTCTTAAAGAATAAGGGTTAATTTTCATTCTTTCAATTTTAAATGAAGATTTTCCTGCACATTCCACTTTATTTCTGAATTTTTTATGTCTGTATAATGTGATACTCCTATAAAGGACATCCCAGGTACAGGTAATTGACGATTTGCAATGAGTTTCTGACAACCTTCAAACCCTAATTAATAAAAATAGATTCAGCTTAAATATTGATATGCTAAGCATTAGTCTTATTTTAACTGAAAAAGTGGACTTCTGGTCCCAGCAAATTAAGTCTTTAATGGTATGCAGGCTACCTGGTTGATTGATCTATTACCTTTTCGAGTGGAACTTGGAGTTACTATTATTTTCAGGCTATGGCCAAATCTGAATTCGAAATGAGACTGTGGATTGTTTCTTGCCTACATGAGACTAATTATTCCCCAGAGTACAATCTATATTACTTAATGTACAGTGGGCTATACTGCTTCTGAAGACCATGAATCATGAAATATATTGAAAGAAAAAGGTAGAGAGCCCAGCTGTGTTTTTCCCTCCATTTCCTCTCTGTGTGCAGGGAGTCCTGAATTCTGGTGGAAGATCTATCTTAAAAGCCATTTAATTTGTGGTTTACAACACAGGTTATGTAGTAGAGAGAGCCGGATTCTAATTCCAACTCAACTTAATTTGTTACCTATGCAGCTTGAAAGATTATTTAATCTCTTTATCTCTAGTTTTCTAGTGCTTAATAATAGTACCCATCTCATAGATATTGAGACTTAAAGAAATTAATACTTAATAACAACAATAATACTTAATGCTTATAATTCTTATTTATTCAGCAATTACGGTGCAGTAAGTAATGTTCTAAACACTTTAAATTATTTAATCCTCTCAACAACCCTATGAATGACATACTCTTTCTCTCACCATTTTATAGACAAAGAAATAACCATAGAGAGTTTAAAATTATCTGCCCAAAGTTATAAGCTAGTAAATTGTCAAGTGAATACTAAAATTCAAATAGTCTCATCTCAGGGCCTGTCCTCCTAATGGTTACTAGATGCATGCAGATATTTAGGACAGAAACTAGCATATAGTAAGCTCTTAATAAAGAATACAGAATGTTAACAAACGTAAATCATAATGCCCCCATGTTCAGAAACTATTCCAACCTTCAGATTTAAAGAAAAATAATTTCACTCCTAGCTTTAAAACAATTTCTTATTTCTGTAGGTTTAGAATCCTGCAGAAAAGTCCAGAGGCTTCTCTCCTTTTAGTCCTTATTGTGGGCATTCAATTTGTAAGTTAGGTTCTTTGTCTTTGACTCTCTTAACCATCTTCATCTGACAGCCACTTCTTCCTTTTTGTCTGTTTTTGTCCCTAAATATCTCCCTTCTTTTGAATCTTCGCCCTTTAGAGTTCAGATAATTTTTGATAAAGTGTTAGGGAACATCAGTTTATTTTTATTCCCAGCATTCATTCACTTGTTTTTTTTTTTTTTTTTAAACCTTGGCCAAACTTCCTTCTGAGAATATCCTCTCACCCTCTCTGTTTCTGGGCCTCTTCAGTTGGGTTGACCACCCTCCAGTCTCCAGGGATGATTTTGTGACATGTCAGGGCAGATAATTACCCAGGTCAGTAGGAGGTTCAGGGATGGGTATATGAGCTAATCACAGCCAATGAGATTTGGTTAGAGTATCTGGAAATAAATCAGTTTGATTTTTTTCTTTTATTGGCCTTGAAGTTGTGAGGACATAAAATCTGGAGCTATTATGCCATGTGTAACCATCAGAGAGGTGCTTTTTTGAAACTGGAGTCAACACAGAAGTAGAAAAAGATAAACAGGGCCCTGGTAGTATCATTTAAGCCCCTGTCTCAGGCTGTGGTTAATGTCTCCCTATAGACATTTCCATAGGGTGATCCAATAAGTTCTCCTTTTGCCTAATGCAGTTGGATTAAGCCTTCTTTCACTTACAACTGAAAGAGTTTTAAATGAGACAATTTCTTTATGCTTTAATAGAATATTCTTTAAGACTCAAAAGGATAAAGTTATAACATTGGTATAAGAATAGTGGGCGTGGATAGTTTCGGTGGGACACATGCTGGAGCTCTATAGGATAATTGGGGAGGTAGCAATAATAGATAATGAAATTATTGATCCCTTTCTCCATCTTCCTCTGGCCAGAACCCTTTTCAAGAATTTCTTCATATCAGTAAGTAGTCCTCGGGGCTTCTGCAGGCTTCTTGTTATTGTTCCCTTGGGGTTCAGGCAGCAATAAAAGAAGAACAATTTTATCCTTGGAGACCTTCTGTCTTGCTCACTCACTTCCAGGGCTGGCACTTTTAAGTGAATATCTTTCAAGTATATCAAATATCTCTCTTGATGCTACAGGATACCCATCTAGAAAACTTCATTCCTTTAAGCCCAGACAGTTTTCTCCATGGCTATATTCCCTGGGCCTGGAATATAGACTGACTTAGAAATTCTGCAGCTGCCTTAGCAAACATATGGCTAGATGAAGAAAGACAATTAAAAAAAAAAAAAAAGCAAAGACTAAAGCCTAACTTACTGAGGACTGCAAAGGGAAGAGATGGGAAGAATCTAGGTTCTTACTGACACACACGAGGTAAAAAATTATCAACCTATCAATCCTCAACCACTGGACATCTGATTCTATGGGAACACTAGATAATTGTCTTTCTTTTTGCCCATCAAAAATTTCAATCCCTTTTCTCTGCTAGGATGTCCTCCTCCTTATTTGGGTATTGCCAGCCCTACATTATAAAACTAAAGTTGCCATACACTCACTTTCCCATTTTCAGGCTGCAAGCTAGACTTTGACCTAGATCTTAACAGGAGCCAGTGACATGAAAGAGCGTGGACTATGAAGAAAGCACTTTGAGTGAGAGTAGTGGAACCAGCAGTGGATATGTTCCCTTTCCAGGGGAAGCTGAGCAGCATTGCTGGCCTCAGTATCCCAGGTTCAGCTTTGGTGGTGCCAGTGGTAAAAGCTGAACTGTCCAGGCCCAAAGGGTGATGACAATGGTGTCTTCATGGGACAAGTTTTGCAAGATGATTTCAGTTTTGTCCTTGGTTACGTAACCTCCGTACCTATTTCTCTGATCATCCCAGAGATTTTGAGAGACATCTATTTGAGATTTTTTTCTTTTAAATCACCTAGAGTTGATGTCTATCACCTATAACTAAGAACCTTCTGTGATGCAGAGAGATAATACATTTTTAGTAGCTTTTTCAATTGTTTTTATTGTTAAGCAGTTGGCTTCTTGATATTTTTGCAGCTAAATACATTTTCTAAGTGTATTGACTAATATCTCAACAAGCATGAGTCTCTAATATCTACAAGTCACATGCTGTTGCCGTTACCAGGAATATAAAGACAGAATTTCTAATCAGGAAACAAAATTTCTAGTTTTGGTAGCAATAAATACATAAATAAATAAGTTAAGTGATTACTAATTTCTCCACATAGAGTCACCAGGTTTACTTACATGATGGTATCTTAGGCAAAAATCATATTTCTTGATACAGTGGAAGAGTTATTTCTCATCACTTTCTTTCAAAGTCTTATCTAACTAAGACTTAATGCTCCTGGTTATAATATGTCTTTAATGAGTTCTTTTATTTTATTCTAATTTTGAGACACTGCACTCCCTGTCTTAACCTGGGGCTAAAATTGAGTACCAAAATCCCAGTGTGGTTTCTGGTTCATCAGAAAACACACTGAGCTCCTCTCAAAGGCTCATTTCTCTATGTTTATAACAGAGAAGTGAGTGAATCCAGGATAAGCAATGCTTTCTGGTCTCTTTTAATTATTAGAATATAGAGACTAGATTTGATGATGACATTGCACAGCTGATGCAACACTAGGGGTCTAAGGGCCAGGACGAAACTAGCAGTGTAAAAGACAACACTTGCCACACTCTCCACACCATCAATCACACCGCTCATTTTCCGAGCCTCACAACTCAAGTGGACTCTTCTTGTTAATACACCCTTTCCCGATACAAATGTGTTCTCTGTCTTATTTTACTTTTTCCATATGTAACTCGCCTTTTCCTGGTCATGTTGCTTAGGAATCATGCAGGACAGTTACCTTTCACCACCATGTCCAGAGGCTTGTATCTGGTATTTTCTGACAGAAGATGCTACTGGACAACTCAGTTAATGTTTTCTCTCCTTCCTTGGATTCAGCTCATTCTTTGTGCTGTAAAATATACATAGAGAATATATTTCTCCAATTCAGAACTAAATATTTCTTGCAAATAAGGAGCTTTCTTTGAAATGTGTAGGGGACACATATCTGTAAAAGGAACAGTGCTTGGGACCACCTTGCCCCTACTCTTTTCCATTACGGATTGCTGCAATTTCAGAAGTATTACTAATAGTTGTAAATCAGGATGTTTCTTCATCTTCACAGAACCACAATTTCTTACCAAAAGTTTGTTAAAATTAATAATATAACAATCATTATTATTAATAAAACTAGGGTTCAAAATTCTTCCTTCATTGTCACTTTTTTTCTAAGACAAATTCCTTTATTGTTTATTACCTAGGAAAAATCCAGGAAAAATGGTAAATATAGTAATGTGAAATGAAGAAAAGATCTTGCCGTCTTTTATAGCTGCATTGATTTAAAATGCATCACTGACAATATCACCATCATTCAAAGTACCGTACTTTATTCAGGTGGCAAGTACTATTTGCAAATGCAGAGCTCATCAGAGAGGGCTTCTTCTTCTTTTTTTTTTCTTAGTTCCACCAAACTCTTCTATTCCATTAAAACAATGAGTTAGAAAAATTAAGAAAAATAGCCTGAAGCAGCCTCTTTTGTTCTTTAACATACAGTACTTCTATTGAGGGTTTCAAATGGAATTTATTCATATGTCAGATGTATGGAATCAGACTAAACTCATTTTGAAAAGTTATGTATTCTTCATTACTCTTCTGCCCATCTCTGAATGCTTTAACTGGTATGTTGTTAGGTTGTATTGGATGGTATCTGATCAACGTAGTTCTAATTCATAACTTTTGTTTTCTTTTTCATATTAGGGCTGGTTTGAGATGAGCTACTATATTCATCCTGGGCCATTCCTTTTAAAGTTAAATAAAGAATTTTTACCTTTCCCTTTGTGATGTTTATTCATGTAAATTCAATGAAAATAAAAGATACAGATGTGAGTTCCTTAAAATAGTTATGATGTTAGAAAGCATATATTTATAAAATATTTCTTTTGATTGTGAATAAATCATCTGTAAGAGTTTAAATATAATGTATAGTTTATACATGTAAGCAATACACACACATAAAAAGGTACAGGACTTAGGTATCACATACTTACTTTAGAGAAGTAAGAAATAAAATAATGCACTCATTTAACATTTTAATGCAAAAGATAAAAGAGCAAGCTATTACTTCATTACATAAAAATGGAGTTAACTAGTACTGGGAATGGCAAACTAAGGTCCACATTCTTGTTACCTGTTTTTGTAAATGCAGTTTTATTGGAACACAGCTATGCCATTTGTTTACATATTGTTTTTGGCTTTTCTATGGCTTCATTCTCCTTACAAGGGCAGAAATGAGCAGATGCAACAGAGACCATAATGCCCCCAAACCCTGAAATGTTTATTGTCTGGCCATTTAAAGAAAAAGGTTGCTGACCTCTGATCTAGCACATATATTGGTAGACCAACATTCCTCAGATTTGATGGTTGAATGTGGTAGCTGTCACATTTTCTGAGGGTAAATTATAAACACAGTATTTTCAGATTACAAGGCATGACTCTGCAACTAGAGTCAAAGAAAGGAACATTACATGTCAAAATGCTCCATGCTGATAGTATAAACCTCTACCACTTGAGATAAACTATAGGAAACTTTCTGTTAGACACTGAAGGAGCTATTCATCATCTCTACAAAAGATCTAACTTCATACAGTTGAGAGCACAAAGTGTCAGCCATTCCACCAAGAACCTTATTCTAATGTAAAAAGGCAAAAAAACCCGTGCAAGCTAATGGGAGGTCTATAGACTGCTCTTTCATGAAACTCATTCTCTGAAGGGATGAGTCCAGAGAACCAGGGAAAAGTGAGGACATTTTTCAGTTAGTCTGCTTTTTAATTTCATAGCTTGCTTTGGTTCTGTATTCATCCCATGATGTTTTGTTTTTTAAAATTTTTTTAATTCATCAAGAGTTGTATATAGCACCATTGAAATAATCTTTCAATATTTAGATTTCCTGTAAATAGCAACTTCACCCTTTGAAAAACCAGTTCCATTAGTTATGATTTTACATTTGCTTTACTATCACTGATTGTTTGAAATATTATTCCATTATTTCCATTTCTTTTCATGCAGTGTTTTAGACTTCATTATTTGGAATTGTTCAGATATATTTTTATCCTAATAGCCACTGACCTTCATCTGGGCTACTTAATATTTATTAATGAACATAGTTGTTCTTTTAAAAAAGAAATCCTCCTTCGATTAGGCATCTATGTCTCCAATGAGAGCATGAAATTTGCAAAAATATGATATTGCTATTTTCAATATATAACAGTCTGCCCTGGTTAAAGATCTAATCTCTGTGTTTCTTTGACCTCATAGCCTTTTACCTCAACTATGAGTCTGTGTTCCATTTAAAAATGTAAATATTATTAGCACATATAGGAAAGATCATCTCTGTTTGAAAATTGCATATAAATAACTCCAGAGGACTGGAAAGAAGCCTATGCTAGAATCATTGCATAAGGATTAGATCTGTATTACATTAACTGCAGAAAGAGGGAATTTTATCTATTAACATATAGAGAAACAGTGAGGAGGCTTGAGCCAAAATTTATAAACAGCACAGATGTGAGCCAGTCAATGAAGCTTATGTTGAAAGATCTTTTCTCCACCTTTGTCTTTCTGAATTTTAAGTATCATACTAGATATTAAGTATCAATACAGTCAAGTGATTAAAACAAAATGATGGTTCTGCTTATGCTTTGAAATACTGAAATAGCTGACGACTTGAGTCCAGGGGTCTAATTTCCATCCTGTTAGATGTCTCCTGAAATGACCAAAGGAATATAAAAATAGACACTAATCTGCATCAGTTAAAGGACCAGAGAAGGGTTATCATTTCCATTGTCAGAAATAGAAGCATATTTCTACTAGATTTAGTGCAGATGAAATGACAAGGCGCCGAAGGCTGGTTCAAAATTCCTCTCTGGAGAAAATGGTTCAGACTCTCAGGAAGCAATCAGAGGATGGGCCGGCAGACCCCTGTCACCTTTTTAATTGGAAGCATCAACATTGGAGGCAAAGAGAATCTATGGGGCAGGTGGGGAATTTAAATTTGGGATCATATTTACTGTTTTAGAGGAAAAGCATGTCCATTCAGTTGTTTGGGGGAGGACTGGCATGTCCTTGTTTTCCCAGCAGAAATAATAACAATACTTAATAATTACAGAGACTTTATTATGTGCCACATACTTTTCTAAATGTTTAATATGAATTATCACACAATGTCCCTATTGACTCTGGAAGTAGGTACACTTATTAGACTACTTTCATAGGTAAGTAAACTAAAGCACAGAAAGCTTAAGTAACTTATCCAAAGTAAAATAAGTGAAAGATCCAAGATGTACACTCTGATAATCTGACTCAAGATGATGCCCTCAGATACGATTTTATATGGTCTTCTAGAAAGTCAACAATGCTATCAGCTATGCTGGCTTCTCAATGATACACAGAGAATTCCACTGGATATGGTATGGCTAGCTTTGCCAGATGTGGCAAACAAAAAAATATGGGATTCCCAGGAATATTTGTATTTCAGATGAACAATGAAAAAATTTTTGCTGAAATTGCATTTTCCCTTTTACTTGAGTACATACTTAAACTAAAAACATATTTGTTGTTTATCTTACATTAAAATTTAATTGAGCATTCTGTATTTTATCTGTCAACCCTAGGCATGGACCATGCATGACAAGGAGGCAGTCGGGGCAGGGGGAAGCATGGGAACAGCTTCATGATACACCTGGCCAAGAGGTTGGACAGGAAGACCACAGCACTTTATCCTGGTGCACTAGCTTCACCAGATAGAGAAGAAACTCCACAAAGAGCCACTTCCTCTTCTGGAAAGTTCTGTATTTGACTTGCCCTTTGCTTTCCTTGGGAAGCAAGGTTCTACATTGCTAATGTAAATTTGCATTTACCAGCTCTCCAGCTGAACAGCTAAAAGCAGAAATCTGGGAACAACCAAGAAAATAATACAGGCACCCAAAAAGAGGGGCTGTGTTTATGGGATTTATTTCTGGATTTATTTCTCTTCTTTCAAGAATAAGTGAACGAATAAAAATTCAAGTTAAGGTTGCCAAGAGACTCTGCAGTATGAAAGAAACTATCAGTTATGAAGTATCTACTTTTATTTATTTTTTTAATCTAGAGAAAGTAGAAGTAAATATTTGACAGAGTCTACACTGAACTTTCAAAATTCAATGAAACCAAGTATCAGTTGATCTCCTACTACGGATGTGACATGCTCTGGTGATATAAACTGAAACACAGGCCTTGTCATCAAAGAAATTTTTATAAAACAACTTCTAGTAAAATTAATGAAATGTCAAGTGTTGTGGAATGAATGAATCAATTGATTGAGCAATTAACAAACCAATCCAACCAAAGGAAAGGAGGAGTAACTCTATGTAAGAAGGAGCTATAAATAGGATGCACTGACTTTCTTTATTCATCCTAAATCCCTGTACTGTGCCTAGAAAGCTGAAAACATTTCCCAGACTCTTTTACAGCTTAAATTCTGATTATGATCTAGACTTCAAAAGTTGAATGGCCCTGGGTAAGATTTAAAGGCAAAACTGCAGCAGTTGCCTCCATTCTACTGCAGGCAAGTCTATAACAGAGATATTTGTTTTCTGGCAACAACATTAGTAGACCATCTGGTGTCTGGATAATATCTTTGTGACTGTTGAGAGGCAAGTGTGTCCATTTTCTTCAGGCCTTCCAACAGTTCTATGAGCCACTTAAGAGCCTATAATAAA
This sequence comes from Hippopotamus amphibius kiboko, assembly GCF_030028045.1. NCBI lineage: Eukaryota > Metazoa > Chordata > Mammalia > Artiodactyla > Hippopotamidae > Hippopotamus > Hippopotamus amphibius. The sequence goes on along the minus strand of NC_080189.1, from coordinate 35,053,159 downwards.
TCCTTTTGGCTTTACCTGAAGTGCTATTTCATTTTTCACACTGTACTGTGATGGATGCAGTCACTGATACAGGAAATTATAATTTGTGATTGGCTCCCTGAAGTAGTTATGTTTGAAAGGCGGCAATGATCTTGTCAGCCTTAGAAGGAGAACACGTGGTGACAAAAAGTTCCTTAAATCATCACCATGGTTAGGGGAAAATATGAGTCTCTGTTGCTGGTTGTGGGGCCTTAGCAACCTATAAAACAATTTGCCAGGGTGGTGCAGCCAGGAACTGGGACATGTTGATTACACTGGGTTCCTCCTATATGGAAGAGGAAATGGGTGTACAGACTAGTGACTGTACTGGCTTATTTTGGATACGGATTTGCCTTTATTGCCAATTTTGTAAAGCAGCATTTTTGGACTTACTGAATAGTTTATTTTTCAAATCATGGTATTACCACACAACACAGCTCATGGCTGGCCACGACATTCATTATGTAGAGGAAATAGAGAAAGTGGGCTGACTCTGAGGAATTCACTATTCTTAGCATGTACTCAGAAACAATGGGCCTTTTGTAAAGATAAAACAGACCACTGAAAAATGTAAGTCAATACCTTGCCAGGATAGACTGTTTCCCTACAGGATGACATATGCTCTCAGCCAGCAAATGATGTGCATTCCTTTTTCTCTCATAGTTGGAACACACTTGTCTGGGCACTAAGGGGTGGCAGTATTGTTACTAATGGTAGTTGTGCTTCAGTACCTTTAAGGACCCACTACCAAAATTTTTGTTTCTCATTTCTGTGGCTTTGCTTCTGATGGTTTAGAGGACTTGGTACCCGAGAGATGAATTCTTCCACCAAGAACACACCAATGGTTTTTTAAATTGAAAGTTGAGACTGCCACTTTTTAATATTGAGCTACACATGGGATTATTGTGTTTTCTGGGGTGATTCGTCCTGATTACTAAGGGGAAATGGGGTTGCTGCTATCATGTGGGTCAGGGAGAAGCATACCTTCCACTCAAGAAATCCTCTAGAACACTTTCTGGTTCTGCCGAGTCCTACTATAAAACTTAATGGAATTGCATGGAGGATCAGTAAAGGCTTGGACACCTCAGGTGTGAAGGTTTGGGTCACTCCACCAGTTAAAAATCCCAGCTCATTATGTTGCCCAAGGAGAAAGAGACCTGGGAAAGGGTTTTGGAAGGAAGAAAATTGTAAATAATAATGAAGACCTGGTGATCAATTGCAGAAACAAGGCCTAAAATAATTACTCATATTATCTTCCTTGTGCACTTACATCTACAGCATTTTTGCTGAACAATTTTCTTCCCTCATCTTTCCTCTTATCCTTTTACGCAGGGCATACTGGTGTTAGTTTACTTCTCAATTTTGTCCATATGTTAAATAATATCAAGATGGGACTACGATTGAACATGGGAAATGAACGTCACTAGTTTGTGGATGTGGTGACTCATGGGATTTTAGGCCTCCTTTTTTAAAGAGGTGAAAGCATTTTCATTTGTACATGGAAAGCTGCACTATTGCAGGATGTATTTTCCTCTTCTGTTGCTGTCATCTGAAAGGTTAAGAATGGAAAGAAGGACTTGATGAAAGTTGAGTATCCAAAGCAGTAAACTGAGGTAAATATGGGGGTTCAGTATTCAACATCCATCTAAATGTCTCTCAAAGTTACTTCTGACACTGCAGATAGTAGAAAACTGAAAACCACATTTTTTTTTTCTCACAGAGACCACAACAGCTAAGTTGCTGGATATGAATAAGATTCCACCACTCAGATACACTAACAAGATTTGGAAGGCAGAAGTGAAATAAAATTGTTTTCTATGTCTACTGACAAGTATGGTAAGAGGCATGTGGTTTATTTTCTGCTGCACCACTAGCAGAGGTCCCAGTGCCTGGTTACAAGATTTGTGGATGTCAAGGCAGGATGTATGGCATCTGTTTTGCTGCACAGATTGCAACATGGATAGCATTGGTTTGGAGCTGGTATCAGGACAGCGTCCTCACGTGGTGCCTTAATGATTGATCACAGTGGTTTCTGGTTTGTTTTAGTGGCAGCACAGTTCTGCAGCTGCAGCAGCCATGTTCCACTTTGGAAGACGGCTGTCTGATCAAACAGAAAGTGTCGTCTCCCGTGGTGACCAGGTTCTACAGTGTGGTTACAGAGTCACTTCTGAAATCTCAACCTGCAATTTGTTTCTTCAGATATTTAGGCAATTCTTTAAGCTAGACACCCTATAATACATCCATTTTGACTTAAGCTAGGTAGAGTAAATTCTGTTTTCTGAGACAGAAGCCTAAACATGCAAAAGGCTTGACCATGGAGGTTGAGATGAGAAGCAAGGAGACATAAGAACAGGCTGAAAAAATGACCTGTAGGCAAAAAATAAAATTGCAAGGCAAAAAATAAAATTTAAGAATTTAAATTTTCATTAAAAGAAAGGTTAGAATGAACACTATAGAAAACTGAACAGAGGTACTTCCTAGGTGGCGCAGTGGGTAAGAATCTGCCTGCCAATGCAGGGAACACGGGTTCAATCCCTGCCCCAGGAAGATACCACATGCTGCAGAGCAACTAAGCCTGTGCACCACAACTACTGAGCCTGCGCTCTAGAGCCTGTGAGCCACAACTATTGAGCCCTTGTGCCACAACTACTGAAGCCCAAGCACCTGGAGCCTGTGTTTTGCAACAAGAGAGGCCACTGCAATGAGAAGCCCGCGCACCACAATGAAGAGAAGGCCCTACTCGCTGCAACTAGAGAAAGCCTGTGTGCAGCAATGAAGACCCAACACAGTCAATAAAATAAATAAATAAATAAATAAATTTATTAAAAAAGAAAAAAAGAAAAAAGGAAACTGAATAGGGATGTGACAGACAAACTTAAGAAACTCTCCTGAAAACAGAAAAAAGATTGTCATGAAAACAGTAAAACAATGTAGTAGACACGGATATCAGGAGATATTAAATATGTGGATGTTAAGTATTATGTAAAGAGAAATCATATCTAAAGAGAGGCAGTAATAACTACAAATGGGATAAGAAAGGGCAAAAAAAGAGCAAATTTAATTCAGGAAACTATAGACCTGGCTGCATAGAACACAAAGTATCCTCCAGAATTTCAGGTAAAATTTCCTGATGACATGTTTGAATTTAAAGATGAATAAACATTATGCAAATATTCAAGCTCAAACAAATTAACATTTTCTAAATACCCCAAAAGGAATACATTCTGATTTACACAAGGAGACAATAAAAAAAGTCTTTTGCTCTGTAACATTTAGTAATAACACATAAAGAAATAATGTGTACAAAATTTTGATGGAAACATTTTTATGAACTAAGAACTATAAACCTAGCCAAATTGTGTAAAGTCAATAAAAGGAGCTCATGATATGTAAAAACTCAGAGGTATGCCACCCACAGACCTCTTCTGAACCTTGAAAGCAATTATTCAATAATCAACTGCAGTCAACCAAGATGAACCAAAGTAAATAAATGAAGACTATGGTAGGTGTAGTACAAAAGGACAGGGTAGTGAGCATCAAAACCCTGGTTATAGAATAGACATTACAGTTGTAAAAAACTTTACTTGAAAGTAAAGATAAATAATGTAAAATCACAGTTTAATTTTAATAAATTTGATGTTTGTGTGTCCATAGAGTTAAGTGGATAATATAATAGGATATAAAGTTTGGTTCAATATGTTCCAAAAAACACTCTTTATTAGACTGCATTGCCATAAGTTAAAAGCTAAGTGCTTTGACATAAAAAGGGGGGAAACTTCTAAATAACTCCTTGTACAAAAAAAAAAAAATTAAACTTCTATTGTATAATATTCAGAAAAAGAAGAAATGGAAACATTGCAAACTAAAACATATGTAGCCAATAATATGTATAGAGATAAAATCATCACTTTAAAAGATTTAATTATTTAGCAAGAAAAGTAAAATAAGTAAACTGAACACTTTTTCCAGAGGTTAGACAAAAGAAAATCAAAGTTAAGAGAAACAGAAGAATTGGTTAAAAAGTACAAAAGCAAAATTTACAAATTCACAAATGCAACAGTAGAATTGTCATCCACAAGTTGACTCTAAAAGTAATACACAAACTCACAATAAAATATGTTTATTGTAATTGTAGGTGATGCAATAGAAGAAAAGGAATGTGCAAGTCACAAATCTTAAGCTGGAAAAACAAAACCCTAACCCTAATTTATTTTAAAGCAATTTATTTAAAAGCAATGTTAAAATATTTTTATTTAATCTCTTTAAAAAGCAATCACTAATTACTATATTCAACACTAAAACAAATTGGAAAGATATATGAAATGTGACAAAATCTTTTGAGCTTTAATAAATTGTATTTTAAAAAATTGGAATAAACATGAAGAAAAATCATATTCCTGGGTAGAAAGACACACATTTATAAAAAGTATAATCTTCCTCAAATTAATTAATTAATTAAACTTATATAAATTAAAATATCAATTTTCTTTATATGTGATTCTAATGTTTTGTCAAGCAAAAATCAAGAAAACTACACAAGATTTTAAAATGAAGACTAATAAAGGCTATAAAGTGCATCATAGGCATGATATTTATAAATATAAAACAACAACATATAGATAAAATATAAATGTTTTACAAAAGCAACTAAGTGGGTGGAGAAATAAGCATTAGCATACACTGAGTGGGACTGAGAATTGGTGCAACATTTTGAAGACTAACTAGAAAAATATTTATTTTAAAATTACGTATCATATTTATCTCAGAGATTCTATGCCTAGAAATTTTCTTAATGAATATACATGTATAATTACACCAATACATGTGCATATAAAGTTAATCATTACTTATTATTAGTAATGACAAATTTATAAAGGAATAAACAATATGAGGTAAATATAAGTAAAGTTCAAGGGAAATAAGTAATATAAAATACATTTGTAGGGAATTGTTTAAATAAATTTTAATTTATCCATACGAAGGAGTATAATGTAGCCATTTAAAAATGAATCTGAACTATCTGTGAGGATAAAAAAAACTTTCATATATATTCTAAAGTTGAAAATAGCAAAGTTCAGAACAATATTTTAGTGTAATTTCATATGTACATTGAAAAACAATATGTATTACATCTCTTATATAGTAATATAAGGCATGAAAGTTTATAGAAATGAGACCATTCTAAGTCCTTAAATCTTATGCCTCTTGTGTGGGCAGTGATAGAAGTTCCTGTCTGATATTTTCAACATGTGTATTGCTGCACTTATTAAAATTTTAAAAATAACATTCTTACATAAATATTATAAAACTTTAATTTTAAAAATAGTGTTTTACATGTTTGAAGAAATTAGAGACGAATACATAGACTATTATAACACCCAGACACAGATTGCTTCTATCAGGATCAGGTGTTCTCAAACATTCTTGGTGAAAATAGCAAAGCTTTCTGGAGCGCAATTTGGCAGAATTAATCAAAAAAACATTTTTATACTTTCATCCGGTAAATTTACATCAAGAAATGAAACAATAAATTACTAGATCTTTGTGTGATTAATATTCAAGAGTTACATACAAAACTGAGAAATAAAGACAACTAAAATGTACAACAATTAATTAAATGAATTATGGAATGCTCCTATAATATATTATTAATGGAAAAATTCTCCTCATATATTGTTTTTAATAGATTTACTGATCTGTAATTCACATACCATAAAATTCATCCACTTGAAGTGTACAATTCAGTGATTGCTCGTATATCCACAGAATTGTGCAACTATCTGACTTAAGAACACTTTGTCACCTCAGAAAGAATTCTATACCCACTAGCAATTATTCCCTATTCTCTCTAATTGTCCTACAGCACTAAGAAACCAATAAATTACTTTCTGTCTCTATAACTGACTATTTTGGGCATTTCATATGAATTAAGTCAAACAATATGTGGCCTTCTGTATCTGGCATGTTTCACTTAGCAAAACATTCTCAAGACTGGTCCATGTTGTGGCATGTATCAGTACCTCATGCCCTTCTCTCACTGAATAATATTCCATTGGATGACTATACCACATTTCATTTATTCCTTCATCCACTGATGAACATTTGGGGTTTTCTACCTTTTTGCTATTATGAATAATTTTTCTATGAACATTCATGCATAAGCTTTTGTATAGAGATATGTTTTCACTTAAATTACTGGGTCATATAGTAACTCTATGTTTAACATTCTGAAGTACCACTAAATGTTTTTCCAAAGTGGCTACACCATTTATATATTCCCTTCAGCAATAAGTCGCATCAGCAATATACGAGATATGTAAGGGTTCCAATTTCTCCATATCCTTGCCAATGCTTCTGTTCTTTCTTTTTATTTTTTTAGTCATCTTAGTGGGTGTGAAGTATATCTCACAGTGGTTTTGATTTGCATTTCCTTAATGAACTAATGATTGTTAAGCATATTTTCATGTGATTATTGATCATCTTCCATTGTCTTCTTTGTTGGGTTGTCTTTTTTTTATTATTTTGTTGTAACAGTTTTTTATACATTCTGGATACAAGTCTCTTTTCAGACATATGATTTGCAAGTATATTTTCTCATCTTGTGAGTTTTCTTCTCATTCTCTTCATGGTATCATTTGTAGCACAAAAGTTTTTAAAAGCTGATGAGATTAAATTTATTTTTTTTCACATCTTTAGATATCATATCTAAGAAACTATTGTCAACCTAAGGCCACAAAGATTCACTCCTATGTTTTATCCTAAGGGTTTTATCCTTTTCGCTTTTACACTTAAGTCTATGATCCAGTTTAAAGAATTTGGTGTATGCTGTGAAAAAGAGGTTCAACTTTTCTTTTGCAATTGGGTATCCCATTGTACCAGCACTAGTTATTGAAAATATTATACTCTCTCCATTTTATTGTCTTGGTGTCCTTATGAGATACCAATTGACTATTATAAATGTCAATTTTTGGACTCTCAATTTTATTCCATTGATTTATATGTCAGTCCTTCGACAGGTTCCATGTTGTCTTGATATTCGTAGATGTGCAGTAAGTTTTGAAACTGGGAAATGTTAGTACTCTAATTTTACTCTTCTTTTCCAAGATTCTTTTGTTTTTTTCTAGGTTCCTTGCATTTCAATATGAATTTTAAGATTATCTTCTGAATTTTCACAATAAAAGCCACCTAAAAGTTTGATAGGGATTTTGTTGAATTTGTAGATCTATTTGGGAAGTTATTTGCCAGTTTAACAATTTTAAATCTTTGGTTCCATGAACATGGGATATATTTCTAGTATTTAAAGTTTTAATTTGTTTCAACAGTATTTTGCATGTTTTAGTATGTGTTACATTATTTTGTTAAATTTATTCCTAAGTATTATATTCTCTGATACTGTTATAAATGAAATAGTTTTCTTAATTTCACTTTTAGATTCTTCATTGTTAGATTCTATAAATACAATTGATTTTATATATTAATCTTACATTGCACAAACTTGTCCAACTTACCATTACGTAAAAAATATATTTTGTGGATATTTTTAGAATTTTATATATACAAGGTCATATGAGCATCTGCAAATAGAATAGTGTGATTTCTTCCTTTCCAATCCTCATGCTCTTTTTAATTATTTTTCTCTCCCAATTGTCATGGTTAAAATGATCAGTACAATGCTGAGTAGACAATGCAAAAGTAGAGAGTATTCAGTTTTAACGACTAAATGTGGGTTTTCTGTACATGGCCATTATCATTTTGAGGAAGGCCCCTTCTATTTTTGTGTTGAGTGTTTCTATCATGAAAGAGTGTTGGATTTTGTCAAATGTTTTTTTCTGCACTTATTGAGATGATCTTGTGTTTCTCCCTTTTGTTCTTTCAATATAGTACATTATATAAATTAACATCCAGATAGTAAACCAACTGTGCATTCCTCGGATAAATTTCACATAATCATGGTATACCATCTTTTTCTCATGCTAGTGTGTTGTTGAGATTTGTTCTATCTATATTCATAAGATATATTTGTCAATAGTTGCATTTTCTTGTGATGTTTTGTATTGTTGTGGTATAATATAACATAGAATGATTTGGGAAATCTCTTCTATTCCCTTTTTTTAGAAGTTTGTGAATGATTAGTATTACTTAAATATTTGGCAGAAACCTAAAGGAAAGCCCTCTGGACCTAGGTTTTCTTTATGAGAACTTTTAAAATTACCAATCCAATCCCAGTTACTTGTTTTAAGCAATTCAGATTTTCTATATCTCCTTGAGTCAGTTTTGGTAGTTTGTGTCTTTTTAGGAATTTGTCAATTTTATGTAATTTGCCTAATTTGTAGGACTACACTGGTTTATTGTATTCCCTTAATGTAATTTTTTATTTCTGTAATGTTAGTAGTGATGGGTTATACCTCTTTCACTTCTGATTTTATTAATTGGAGTTTTCTTTCTATTTTTTTTTTGTCAGACTAGTTGAAGATTTGTCAATTTTTAAAATATTTTTAAAGAACCAACTCTCAGTATCTTTGATTTCGTCTATGGTTTTTCTATTCCATAATTCATTTATTTCTTCTCTAACATTTAGTATTTCCTTCCTTCTTTTTGCTTGAGTTCAGTTTGTTATCTTTCTAGTTTTTTAAAGTAGAGGGTAAGATTTTTTATTTGAGATCTTTCTTTTTAAATATAGGTTTTTCCAGTTTTAAATTTCCTTCTAAGCATGGTTTTAGCTGAAGCCCATAAATTCTTATGTGATGTGTTTTAATTTCATTCATCTCAAAGTGTTTTCTAATTTTCCTTTTGATTTCTTCTTTGATCCACCAAAGGTTTAGGAACATGCTTTTTATTACTGTAATCTTTTTAAATGGATTAAGCCTTGTGTATGACCTAACATATGGTCCATTCTGAAGAATGTCCCATGTGTGCTTGAGAAGAGTATATATTTTACTGTGCTTGAGGAGAATGTTTAATAGAAGTCTGTTAGGTCTATTTGGTTGATAATGTTCTTCATGTCTTCTATATTCTTGATCTTCTACTTATTTGCTCTAACCTGTAATTAAAAGCAGAATATTGAAGTCTCCAACTATTATTGTTGAATTGTCTATTTTTCTTCTCAATTCTGTCCATTGTTGCTTCATGAATTTTGGAACTCTGTTGTAAGGTACATATATTTGTATAATTGTTAGAACTTCTTGATAGATAGACACTTTTATTATTTTAAAATACCTCTATTTATCTCTAGTAACATTTTTTTTTGTTTTAAAGTCTATTTTGGGGGCTTCCCTGGTGGCACAGTGGTTAAGAATCCGCCTGCCAATGCAGGGGACACGAGTTCGAGCCCTGGTCCACAAAGATCCCACATGCCGTGGAGTAACTAAGCCCACGAAACACAACTACTGAGCCCACATGCCACAACTACTGAAGCCTGTGCGTCTAGAGCCTGTGCTCCACAACAAGAGAAGCCACCGCAATGAGAAGCCCATGCACAACAACACAATGAAGAGTAGCCCCCAATCACCACTACTAGAGAAATCCTGTGCACAGCAACAAAGACCCAACGCAGCCAAGATAAATAAAATAAAATAAAATAAAAATAATAAATAAAAATAAATGAAAATAAAATCTATTTTGTCTGATTGTGTAGCCTCTCCAGATCTATTATGGTTGTTGTTTGCATGGCATATATATTTTCTCATATTTTAACATTTATTCACATTTATTCATACTTCAAAGTTTTCTAATGTCTATAAATGAATGCTACTTTTTAACAAATGAGAGTGCTTTAAAATCCAGATTCTAAAGTGGTACATTCTTTTTCTTTTTAATACCTTTTAAGTTTTCTCTGAATAGCCCATTCTACTCACCTAATTTCAGGAATATTGATAAAAGCAGCAATGTCTCTGGACCACAGTGGAATATACACAGGACACCACAAAAATCTCATCATTTGTAATCATCCCAGTGAAAGAATTTACTTTCCTCAAAGAGAATTGTTGCATCTTGTTAAGAAGAACAATTTCTCCAAAGAATGTGAAAACGGGAGAACTAAATTGGAATGTCAGCCTCTCATATAAGCAAAAATTTGAAAATTTTTCCTTCTTATTCTTGAATTTTTAGTCATAAAGAAGGTTTATTTGTAGAAAACAAAAATTAAAGCATGTCATACAGTGAGCTGGTATTCTCATGGATAAATGCCTAAGATGATGCTAAGGAAACTGACCAAAACTATTTAACCACACTCAGAGTTTACCTCACTTCTGGTAGGAATAAATACATACAACTGAACATTGTAACCTAATAGGGGATAAAAGTATTTTAACTATCTACATCTAATTTAATTTTTTAAGTGACACCTTACACCTTTACCTTTTACTCAACTGTCTTTCTTTGCGGTTCCAATACATTTTACTTTGTATTGTTTTAATGTATTCTACAGGGTTTTTAAATAGGTCTTATTTGTGGATGAAGCTTTTTTTTAACTCATCATATTTTCATTCATTTCTTAAATATATTACTATAGCTGTATTTCAGCAAAGACAGGTTAATAACAATTAACTGCCTTATTTATATTTTTTCTCTTTTTTGGTGGTTTTAATATGCAAAATGAGTTAAATAGTATGCTAACCACGAAACTTAGACCTCAAAATGATAACACTGTCAATTAGAGGCCACATATGGTATAGGAACAATGGAGGAACCATTTAAGATTATGTAAGTATACACCCAATTATGGGGTTTATTTTTAAAAGAAAGGACTTTGATAGAAGAAAAACTAGAATCTCTCATCAGACCTCAAGTAAATTAGACAACTTTAGAAAGACAGTAAGTGAAGTGAAAGTTAAGCATTTTGCTTTCCAAAATATTAATTTCATAGTAAGTAATAACTTCATTGCCTTCTTATTATTGGCAAAGGCAAGATGTGCATGTTCTCCTTTTGAACACTGTATTAATGAAATTGAAGGTTGTGTGCTTTATGCAATGTATGTTCTGCAACATTTTGAAAGCTTAGCTGGGAATCCCTGTGGTGCTGACTGAAGGAAAAAAGGAAGCAAAGTCTTCTCCAGTTTTTAAAAACCAGAAGTATTTTTCAGAAGTCATGTATGAAATAAACTGCTTATGAGAAAATGACTGTAATGCTGCCTCAGTTTTCAGTGATAGAGGGATCTGTTTAAAACACTCTGACATAAAAAATAAATCAGCTTTAACTTCAATTATTAAGTGCTGAAGTAGCATTCTTTGATAGAAAGGGGTGGGTTTCTGGCATTTCAATGATAAATATGTATGAAAAGAGTTGTGTCACCATGGAAACCAAAAATCTCACCATATTTTTTTAGACAAGGCAAATAGTATAACAGAAACTAGGGATCTCTAAAAACAATGTTGAAGACCAATCACCATTAGGTATGTTTTTGTATTCTTAAGTTTTAGCATTCCTTAGTTTTTAGCATTCATTTAAAGTTCTAAGGAATACTTTGAGAGTTTCATCATCAATTTTGAAATTTCAAGCATTTTAATGACTATTTCTAAGTAAGCATTCAGGCAACTGTCTACATGGTTTCATTATTAACTATTGTATTTTACAAACTTTGAACTTCCCTCTAAAGAAATCAAACGTGTGTTTCTTCAGAGTCACACAGCCTCTTTTGTAGGCATTTAGGCAGATACCTTTTATATTTCTCCTTCCTAGGAGAAACATAAATTTTGTTTCTTATGAGTGAATTCCGGACTAGAAGTGAAGATTAAATCTGAATCCAGTAATGTTTTTCCTGTGACAAATTTTACAAATATTTTCTGGACTTTCTGATTGACTGACCCTTGGCTCTTTTAGTTGGGACTACCTCCTGCTAGAAGCCAATACATTCCATATTCCCTCTTTCCCTAAAAGTACAGAGTTCAATTATTTTTAATGACTTAATTTTAGTATATGTATATTTGAATGAAGGCTATGGTAGGCAATTCAAATATACCTTCTAATGTAAGAGGCAATACTTTTAACAGAAAAGGGCACTGGTTCAAGATATGAATTTATTTAAGAAAAGATATTAGGTTTTAACAGATTGAAATATCAGAAAGTAAGAAAGAGTTAAAAGCCAAAGTAAGTTTAAAGAAGTTCACGTAGACCTATTTACTATTTTTAGGTGATAACAATTAAGTAGTTTGAGACATAAATAGCAAGCCTTTTTCAAAAGAGACACTGTTTTAGATATGCTATTGTTAAACTAGAAAGAAAACCTCATATACCTATAATAAATAACCAATAACCTACTTACCACAAAATGCCCTCATTACTACCTCTTCTATCTAGCTGTGTCTCATATGTGAACAATTTATCACAAGAGATGAAGAATAAGACAGTGAAAACCTATCATAAGTGAAATACTTTTCTTCTAAGAAGAAAAGACACTCAAAATATACTACAACATTTTGATATCTAAGTATGCCAGCTACCTTCAGACACTAACAGAGGAAAAAGTGACTCAAACTCTAATTATGAAATTATTACCTGTTTATTAGTTACTAGTCACCTCTTTCAAAGTTGCATTTTAAAAATACCATAGTACTTATGATTGTTATTGATTTTTTAATAAACATAAAATTAAACTACTCAAAGATGTAGCTTTTTATACGGTATTTGAGAATACACATATGTATGCAAAGTGAGCGCAAACCAGTTACTATATGGGTAAATAATCTGTGGTGTGAATTTAGGGACATGAAGTAGGTAAAATTTTTCTAAAATGTCAAAGATACATTTTTGTACCACTTTAAGAATTTAATGACCATTAAAATGCTTTAAAAACAGTTTGAGGCCAGAGTAACGCGAGGTGAGAATTCCACCAGCCCTAAAATGTCTCTCCCCTAGAATCTCCAGAAAGGAACACAGCTCCACCAGTACCTTGGATTTAGCCCAAGAAAACATCCAAACTACAGAAAGGAGATTTACGAGCTATGACCAGGAGCAGAGCATCTCCCAGGGCAAGCTTTCCAGCACACACACCTGTGAATACTTGTTTGCTGGTTCACTGCTGATGGAAACCAAGTAGGAATACAGCTTAGCTCAACAGGAAGGATCATCAGTGAGGATACAGCAAGAAGATATCCATCCACAAACCAGGAAGAGGAATCAGCTGGCACCTGGCCTTGGACTTCCCAGCCTTCAGAACTGTGAGCAGGAGAAAAGATGGCGGCGAAGTAGAGAGATGTGGAGTGCATCCCTCTCCACAGATGCATTGGGAATGCACGGAAGGACGCAGTAATTCCCACAGAGAACCAGCTGAACACCAGCAGATGGCCTCGGACACCAGAAAGGACTGCGGGGAGCCCAACATAGCCGACTTAATATTCATTTAATCCAATACTTGGACATTAGTCTGAGGCTTGGACACTCTTCTATAAACACCTCTATTGCCAGGACAAGCAACCCCAAAAGTTTGGACAACCATGAGGAAACAAAGAAACACCATGCAGGCAAAGGAGCAGGAAAAAAACCCACAAGACCAAATAAATGAGGAGGAAATAGGAAAAATGCCTGAAAAAGAATTCAGAGTAATGATAGTAAAAGTGATACAAAATCTCGATAACAAAATAGAGAAAGTACAAGAAACAGTTCATAAGAACTCAGACAAACAAACAGCAATGGATAACAAAATAACTGAAATTAAAAACACTCTAGATGCTATAACCAGCAGAATGACTGAGGCAGAAGAACGAATAAGTGCATTGGAAGATAGAATGGGGGAAATAAACACCACAGAGCAAGAAAAAGAAAAAAGAATAAAAAGAATAGAAGACAGTCTCAGAGACCTCAGTGATAACATTAAGCGTACCAACATTCGAATTATAGGCATCCCAGAAGAAGAAGAAAACAAGAAAGGGTCTGAGAAAATATTGGAAGAGGTTCTAGTGGAAAACTTCCCCAACATGGGAAAGGAAATAATTAACCAAGTCCAAGAAGCACAGAGAGTCCCATACAGAATAAACCCAAGGAGAAATACACCAAGACACATATTAATCAAACTAACGACAATTCAACACAAAGAAAAAATATTAAAAGCAGCAAGAGAAAAGCAGCAAACAACATATAAGGGAAAACCCATAAGGATAACAGCTGACCTTTCTACAGAAACTCTGCAGGCCAGAAGGGAATGGCAGGATATACTGAAAGTCCTGAAAGAGAGAAACCTACAGCCAGGAATACTCTACCCAGCAAGAATCTCATTCAGATTTGAGGGAGAAATCCAACGCTTTCCAGACAAACAAAAGTTCAGAGAATTCAGCACCACCAAACCAGCCTTACAACAAGTGCTAAGGGAACTTCTCTAAGTAGGAAACACAAGAAAAGGAAAACACCTACAAATACAAACCCAAAACAATTCAGAAAATGGGAATTGGAGCACACATGTCAATAATCACCTTAAATGTAAATGGATTAAATACTCCAACCAAAAGACACAGACTGGCTGAATGGATACAAAAACAAGACCCTTCTATATGCTGCCTACAAGAAACCCACTTCAGACCAAGGGATACATATAGACTGAAAGTAAAGGGATGGAAAAAGATATTCCATGCAAATGGAAGTCAAAAGAAAGCTGGAGTAGCAATACTCATATCAGACAAATTAGACTTGAAAGTAAAGACTATTACAAGAGACAAGGAAGGACACTCCATAATGATCAAGGGATCCATTCAAGAAGAACATACCACAATGGTAAATATCTATGCCCCCAATATAGGAGCACCTCAATACATAAGGCAAATGCTAACAGCTATAAAAGCAGACATCGACAGTAACACAATAATAGTGGGAGACTTGAACACCCCACTTACATCAATGGACAGATCATCCAAACAGAAAATCAATAAAGACACACAAGCTTTAAATGACACATTAGACCATCTCGACTTCATTGATATTGATAGGACATTCCATCCAAAAACGACAGACTACACTTTCTTCTCAAGTGCACACGGAACATTTTCCAGGATAGATCACATCTTGGGTCACAAATCAAACCTCGGCAAATTCAAGAAAATTGAAATCATATCAAGCATCTTCTCAGACCACAATGCCATGAGACTAGATATCAATTACAGGATAAAAACTGCAAAAAATACAAACACATGGAGGCTAAACAATTCACTCTTAAACAACCAAGGAATCACTAAAGAAATCAAAGAGGAAATCAAAAAAATCTAGAAACAAATGACAACGAAAACACAACAACCCAAAACCTATGGGATGCAGCAAAAGCAGTTCTAAGAGGGAAGTTTATAGCAATACAGTCCTACCTTAAGAAACAAGAAAATGATCAAATAAACAACCTAACCTTACACCTCAAACAACTAGAGAAAGAAGAACAAAGAAACCCCAAAGTGAGCAGAAGGAAAGAAATCATAAAGATCAGAGCAGAAATAAATGAAAAAGAAAGGAAAGAAACGATAAGAAAAATAAATAAAACTAAAAGCTGGTTCTTTGAGAAGATTAACAAAATTGATACACCATTAGCCAGACTCATCAAGAAAAAAAGGGAGAAGATGCAAATCAACAGAATTAGAAATGAAAAAGGAGAAGTCACAACGGACACCTCAGAAATACAAAACATCATGAGAGACTACTACAAGCAACTATATGCCAATACATTGGATAACCTGGAAGAAATGAATACATTCTTAGAAAAATACAATCTTCCAAGACTGAACCAGGAAGAAATAGAAACCATGAACAGACCAATCACAAGGATGGAAATTGAGGCAGTGATTAAAAATCTCCCAACACACAAAAGCCCAGGACCAGATGGGTTCACGGGTGAATTCTATCAAACATTTCGAGAAGAGTTAACACCTATCCTTCTCAAACTCTTCCAAAATATTGCAGAAGGCGGAACACTCCCAAACTCATTCTACGAGGCTACCATCACCCTGATACCAAAACCAGGCAAAGATGTCACAAAAAAAGAAAACTACAGACCAATATCACTGATGAATATAGATGCAAAAATCCTCAACAAAATACTAGCTAACAGACTGCAACAGCACATTAAAAAAATCATACACCATGATCAAGTGGGGTTTATCCCTGGGATGCAAGGGATCCCCACTTCAATGTATGCAAATCAATCAACGTGATACATCATATCAACAAATTGAAGGATAAAAACCATATGATCATCTCAATAGATGCAGAAAAAGCTTTTGACAAAGTTCAACATCCATTTATGATAAAAGCTCTCCAGAAAATGGGCATAGAAGGAAATTACCTCAACATAATCAAAGCCATATATGAAAAACCAAAAGTCAACATCGTTCTCAATGGGGAAAAACTGGAAGAATTCCCTTGAAGAACAGGAACAAGACAAGGGTGTCCACTCTCACCACTATTATTCAACATAGTTTTGGAAGTTTTAGCCACAGCAATCAGAGAAGAAAAAGAAATAAAAGGAATCCAAATTGGAAAAGAAGAAGTAAAATTATCACTCTTTGCAGATGACATGATATTATATATAGAAAACCCTAAAGACTCTACCAGAAAACTGCTAGCACTAATGGATGAGTTTAGTAAAGTAGCAGGATACAAAATTAATGCACAGAAATCTCTTGCATTCCTATATACTAACAATGGAAGAGCAGAAAGAGAAATTAAGGAAACTCTCCCATTCACCACTGCAACGAAAAGAATAAAATACCTAGGAATAAACCTGCCTAAGGAGGCAAAAGACCTGTATGCAGAAAACTTTAAGACATTGATGGAAGAAATCAAAGACGACACAAACAGATGGAGAGACATACCATGTTCCTGGATTGGAACAATCAACATCGTGAAAATGACTGCACTACCCAAAGCAATTTACAGATTCAATGCAATCCCGATCAAATTACCAATGGCATTTTTCACAGAACTAGAGCAAGAAATCTTACGAGTTGTATGGAAACGCAAAAGACCCCGAATAGCCAAAGCAATCTTGAGAAGGAAAAATGGAGTTGGTGGAATCAGGCTTCCTGACTTCAAACTATACTACAAGGCCATAGTGATCAAGACAGTATGGTACTGGCACAAAAATAGAAAGGAAGATCAATGGAACAGAATAGAGAACTCAGAAGTAAGCCCAAACACATATGGGCAACTTATCTTTGACAAAGGAGGCACAAGTATACAATGGAAAAAAGACAGCCTCTTCAATAAGTGGTGCTGGGAAAATTGGACAGCAACATGTCAAAGAATGAAATTAGAACACTTCCTAACACCATACACAAAAATAAACTCCAAATGGATTAAAGACCTACATGGAAGGCCAGACACTATAAAACTCCTAGAGGAAAACATAGGCAGAACACTCTATGACATCCATCAAAGCAAGATCCTTTTGGACCCACCTCCTAGAATCATGGAAAGAAAATCAAGAATAAACAAATGGGACCTCATGAAACTTAAAAGCTTTTGCACAGCGAAAGAAACCATAAACAAGACTAAAAGGCAACCCTCAGAATGGGAAAAAATCATTGCCTATGAAACAACGGACAAAGGATTAACCTCCAAAATATACAAGCAGCTCATGCAGCTTAATACCAAAAAAGCAAATAACCCAATCCACAAATGGGCAGAAGACCTAAATAGACCTTTCTCCAAAGAAGACATCCAGATGGCCAACAAACACATGAAAAGATGCTCAACATCACTCATCATCAGAGAAATGCAAGTCAAAGCCACAATGAGGTATCACCTCACACCAATCAGAATGGCCATCATCACAAAATCTGGAAACCACAAATGTTGGAGAGGGTGTGGAGAAAAGGGCACTCTCCTGCACTGTTGGTGGGACTGTAAGTTGGTACAGCCACTATGGAAAACAATTTGGAGGTTCCTTAAAAAACTACAAATAGAACTACCATATGATCCAGTAATCCCACTCCTGGGCATATACCCAAAGAAAACCATAATCCCAAAAGAAACTTGTACCATCATGTTTATTGCAGCACTCTTTACAATAGCCAGGACATGGAAGCAACCTAAATGCCCATCAACAAATGAATGGATACAGAAGATGTGGCATATATACACAATGGAATATTACTCAGCTATAAATAGGGATGAGATGGAGCTATATGTAATGAGGTGGATAGAACTACAATCTGTCATACATAGTGAAGTAAGTCAGAAAGAGAAGGACAAATGTTGTATGCTAACTCACATATACGGAATCTAAAAATGGTACTGATGAACTCAGTGACAAGAACAAGGACGCAGATACAGAGAATGGACTGGAGAACTCGGGGTATGGGAGGGGGCGGGGGGTGAAGGGGAAACTGAGACGAAGCGAGAGAGTAGCACAGACATATATATACGACCAAGTGTAAAATAGTCAGTGGGAAGTTGTTGTATAACAAAGGGAGTCCAACTCGAGGATGGAAGATGCCTTAGAGGACTGGGGCGGGGAGGTTGGGGGGACTCGAGGGGGGGGGAGTCAAGGAAGGGAGGGAATATGGGGATATGCATATAAAAACAGATGATTGAACCTGGTGTACCCCCAAAAAAATAAAAAAAATAAAAATTAAAAAAAAAAAAAACAGTTTGAAAAGAATGAATGGGGTCAGGAAAAATCATATAAAGAAGGAAAGAAAGCATAAGAATGCTTAGGGTTTTAAGGTGAAAGAAGGGTATACAAGAGGCCTCTGAGGTCCTTAAAAATAAATTTTGCTCATTCCAAGCTCTTCTTAAACTTGACTGTCTCCTTTCTGCTCCTTCAGGAATCCATTTAAGCCCTTCTTAATATTGCATATGTCATTTTACCTTCAACAAGCAAGGTTTACCTCAACCTACATGGAGTGTACAGCCACAGGCATATTCTTCTATATGACTAAGTTGTCAACCAATCATGCTTTGGCATTTTGAGATGAGAATTAGAAAACAGAAAACTAACAAAAAGAGATTTTTCTGAGGCCAGATCCACAATGCATCAGGAGTAGGGGATCAATTTAAAAAATAATACAGGGCTTCCTAGGTGGCGCAGTGGTTAAGAATCTGCCTGACAATGCAGAGGTCACAGGTTCGATCCCAGCTCCAGGAAGATCCCACATGCCACGGAGCAACTAAGCCCGTGTGCCAAAAAAAAAAAAAAAAAAAAAAAAAAATGATACAAACAAGAAATTTTAATGAAAACTTCTTTTTGATTTGAATTGAGCTGTAAAATTTCAGCTATTTGATAGTGTCTATTGAATAAAAAGCTCAAAAAATTTATTCATTTTTTAAGTTGTATATTTGAAACTAACATGTTTCTTTCCCATTTTTTTTCAGATATCTTTTCCTTCATTTATGAAACTTTCCAGGACACAATCTGCAAGTTGTAATAATTCTGGCTTGGCGATTCTCATATGTACTTGCAGATTACATACAGTTCTGATTAGGCACACCAAACAAGCTACTCGGTATGTAGATGTGTTTCAGCTCATGATGACAGTTGATGTAGGATTCACTATGCTGACTGCTCAAGGCATTTGTACTAGTTCAATATTCTTATTTATTTATGTGAAAATATTGCTGTAAACAAAGCAATTGAAATGATGTATCAGAAGGCTGCTGACAAAGAGTTTTTAAAAAACTACTCACGTGTACTTTAAAGGAAAAAAAATCACATAAATATGTCAAAGTCCTATGAAAATAGAGTAGCTCCTTTTAAAAGTAAAATAAAGCCAATGACATTCCATCATTATATGTTTCCTGTACCATTTTAGTTATCTGCCAGACAGAAAGAACTGGCATTAAGATGAGTTGAACCATTTGCTTCAGAAAAATAATTTCTCCATTAAGAAAATGTCCTTTAAAGAAAGAAAAGACAAATTCTCCTTTTAAGTTCACCCAAATCAGAGCTAAGCCTAAGTGCCTATTGCTCTTCCCTACACAAACTTCTGCATGATTTAATCAGTGAAAAGTCATTGTGCAAGCAGGATAATGTGCTCTTTTACTTTTAACAACCAGCTGTAAATCACTCCACCAAATGAAACACTTGTTAAAAGCTTAATGAGCAGAGAAAAAAAACATGCAAATTTCCAAAAGGAAAACAAGAACCTATTTCTGGGTTTGTCTAATAAATTGTACCCACACCCTGATTGGCCACACAGGAAGAAAACCCAACTTACTGCCTAGGCAATAAACCCAATCCAAACGCCTGGAAGATGTGGAACACACTGTTGATCCACATCTTCCAGGCATTTTTGTCTCTGATCAGGTATTACTACAATGTATAATTTAATACTGGGAGGGTGTACCTGAATAGTTCTATTCCCTTGGTGGACTAAAAAAAGGGGCGAAAATCTATATATACATATGAATTAAGAAGTACATCCTTTAAAAATCACCAAAAGAATTTACGTTGTCTTTCAAATGGTTTGCCTTGACCTCATGAAACTCATCCAGGATTTAAAATGAAAGTGGGAACAAAAGTTAAGCAAACAACTTTCTAAAATGTCACAGGAGAATGAAAGAGAAAGGAATTAAAAAAGGATTAAAAGATAGAGAAATAATGAAAAAGGAGGAAGAAACAAGAAAAGCATTTGAGGAGGGCGGTTCTAGGTTGTTTTTCCCTCACTCAAAACGTATTGAAAGTAAAGCCTACTAATTATTAAGATTGCATTGAAGTCTGAACCAATGTAATTCAAACCAACTGCATTCTTTTCTAATTCCCTGGTAACTAACAGAATAAACACAGTATTTTTACCTAAAGGGCTACTAAGAAAAAAAAATGTAATGTGACTTTTTAAAGTTTGGTAATTGTTTATAATATTTTTCTTCCATAATATGTTCAACACCAGAATGTCAATAATTTGTCTGAATAAAAGTGATTTGACAAACATACAGAAATATAGTTATCAACTACCCTGCTTAGGTAGATATGTGGGAAAAAGGTCTCATAAAGATGCAATATCATATTCTGCAAAGAAAAAGCCGCTTTGTTCCTTCACTTCTAATTTCTCTCACAGAGATTTTCAGCTTCTGTATTTTAATGACAATTTATTTTACCATCCCGTTTTCAAAACTGTCCTTCTAAATGCACAAGTTTGACTATGGACTAAATTCAATTCAATGACAAACTGGCTTGGAAAGAGCAAAAAAAAAAAAAAAAAGAAGGAAGGAAGGAAGAAAAAATGACCACTTAAATAGAATCCTTCTTCATTGTTCTAATTTGGATAATTTTGTTGTTGGTTCAATTGTGTGCGGATGACAGAGTCAATCTATCCTCTTATTAATTAGAATTTTCTGAATTAAATAAAAAATAAAGAAGATCTGCCTGAAACCAGAGATAATAGTTCATAAGTTAGGAACAGAAACATGAAGGAAACATACCTTAGGGGCACAGTGTCCTCTGATAGATAAAAACCCTCCTGCATTGAGTGCCTGTCCTGAAAAACCATCTTTCTTAAAGATAGCACTTATTTTACGTTCCGCTAAAATGAGCCAATTAATATTCAAAAATAAGTTTTTCCATAATAAAATGCTATTAACATGTCCTTAACTCTCAAAGCTTTTAGAATGTATATATCTCTGTGGTGTATACCCTCTGTCTATGATGCTATCAAGCTGCTATTTGTTTTTCAACAAATTAGGTCTTTTTTTCAAATGCCAGAATAATCCAGTCATATAAGGGTCCGACAGTAGTCACTTAACCTCTCTGAACAGCCTCTTCAAATGTAAAATAAAAACTTGGTCTGTAAGACTCCTTCCTGTTTGTCATGCCTACGCTATTATTTCAGCCATCTGATCTGAACAGCTCAAACAGCTCATGATCACCTTATATGTGCTTTTTTTTGGGGGGTGGGGGGAGCAGTGAAGGGGAGGACTATCACTAACACAAAGAGACCAAAACTTCGTAAAAATATCTATTCAATGTAGTCACTCGAGTTGAAAAAATGTGCCAGTCAACTTCATATTTAATTTCACCATTTTTTTGTTATTAATTGACCAGTAATTCAGTTATAAAATATATTGATTGATATGTCTGAACTGGTGTTGAAAGAAAACATGTACTTAACTGCTTAATAAATTACAGTTGGAGGAAGAGGTATCGGATAAACTCTTTGGGTAGCAGCATAAAATTTCAATGATGTAAATAATGCATTTTCTGTTTTCTGCGTCTGTTATGGTATAGTTTCTGATTCTCCAAATTGTTGTCTGACAGGTCTGTGTTCTCTTGGCCAGGTGGTGGTACATTTTTCAGCTTGTCACATTTCCTCGCGCCCTTTTTCATTATACAGCACTGCTCTGTGCTTAGCCACTGTATCCATGCGTGCAGACACACTCTACCTTCAGCCTAACACTAAAATTGATTTGCTAGGCACTCCTTTGCTTCTTCACATTTCACATCTTCCCATTGAATTTCTTGTGTCAGGAGCACAGCGCTGTCTTTCTACTTCCATCCTCAGGAATCTGAACATTCTTTGGGTTTTCTGAATATTTAAGTGGCTTTGTGACTGATGTCAGTGTGTTTCATTATATAGTACTGTGTTCAACGCAATTTTGTATTATTCTTTAAGAGTATTCAGTGCTCATTTTCATTTAGGATTCTTTTTGTTTTAACGTTTTTGAACCTTACTGGTCTTTTTGTGTGAATTAGTGGCAGGACATTTTTTGGGTAAAAAACAAAGTTCTTAATTAATTTCCCCCCAGAAAGCAAAAATTAAAAACAAAACCAAAAAAACCCTTCATAATATACTATGGATTTGTTTGAAGTTAGTAGTTTGTTTTCTATAAAGTGGATAGTCAAGGAAATAGCAAAAACTAAATACACAAATGAGAAAATATGCTTTCTTTTCTTGCAAAAGTGGAGCAAATGAATGTAAAATGATTCAGGCTTGCAGTTATATGATCTAAGTTGGCGCCAAATCATGGTGTTCTCTGGAGACTTCAAAGCCTGACCATTTAGTACTTGTTGATAAGGCATATTTTTTGTAGCACATTGTTTTAACTGGTCAAATTTCGAGACTTTTGGAAGCATAGGTGAAAGTTCAAACTTCTTTACTAAAGTGTAGTCATTGTGTAATAAAATACCCAAGATGATTCATTCAGTCAACTTGATACCTACTCATCAAGGAAGAGAACAAGCTGAGGAGGTATTATATCTTTCTCTAGCATAACATGTTAAGTGCAGCATTCCAGTCTAAAAAGTAGAATTGTTCCTTTGAGTAAAATAATTAATGAGCCCAACAAAAGGAAAGCTGTTACGAGAGAGACCTCTAGTGGAAAAAAATGCAAGTGCCTTGGAAAGGGGTTTTATTGTTTATGCTTCATCTGAAAAACAGAACTTGCATACGCTAAGACTGCGCCCACAAGACAGCAAACTAAATTCCTCTTTCATCCTGAGTACATGCAATTTGTTTAAGCAAATAATGCTTTTCAGAACGGAGCCAACAAATTGCTTGAGGCAGACTTAACTTCTTAGACATTAAATTTTGGAAAACATGTTACAGGTATCTAAGAAGAAAGACAAGATTTGTAAAAGAGGGCAACCAGAATTTGGAGGCACTGCATAAGCTAGGAACTATAGCCTTATTTGTTTGTTGAATTATACTTTAATTTTAGGTAATTGTTTTGCATATAAAATATCAAAGAACTTTCTGTGGGTGGAGGGTGGACCAGAGATTGGGGATTTTCCTTTTTTTCATAAACCATCACTTGTAATAATAAAATATAATAAAATATTAATTCAATTTTTTTTATAAGAGAAACAGCAAAGTCTGGTAAATGCAGTGTAAGAAGGCACCCAAGCACAGGTTGTTTAACGAAAATAGTTGCCTCTGGATTAGTGTCTCAGTCAACTAGTGCTCCTTAGTTTTAAGATTAGTTTTCCTCACCCAGTTCCATTTAATTCACCCTCTAATGTGTAACTAATTTTAATCACATTACGATTTTCTACTTACACAATGGTAATGGTAAATATGATAATTAAGATATGTTTTCTGATTAGAGATCTAGCAGTAAATTCCAGAGAAGTCTGGGTCTACTAACTGTTTATGAATTAGGTAATAATATAACTTCTAATTTAAATTAGGACATTCACTTGAGTTCAGTGAAACATCATGACCCAGAGCTACATAATTTAAGAAAGTGCTCCAGGCATAAGGAAGAAAGTGAAAGAAGTTGATAATCCAAAGGTATAGTATTAACTCAGGACTGAAATATGGTCACAATTTTTAAGAAAAGTATTGTAGTTGTGGGAACCAGTTGCTTACAGTAACAATTTCAGATGCTTCTATAATAATGAAAACTGTTAGATATATCTTTTGAAAATTTAACCACAACAGAGCTTTAGGTTTTGTTATTGTTCAGACGTTCATTCAAATTTAGGAAAGGAGTATTTTGTAAGGCTATTTTTTACTTTCAGTGTAGTCCCTAGTTTTCTTATCCATTTTTAATTATTTCTATTGTCTTTAA
The DNA here is from genome assembly GCF_030028045.1 of Hippopotamus amphibius kiboko. Lineage (NCBI taxonomy): Eukaryota > Metazoa > Chordata > Mammalia > Artiodactyla > Hippopotamidae > Hippopotamus > Hippopotamus amphibius. The sequence continues at coordinate 35,028,729 of NC_080189.1, read as the reverse complement.
TAAAACTCTCTTCAATTTCTGCTCAGGACAATGAAATTTTAGAGCCTATTTGCAAGGCAGGTTATTCACAGCCCTTATATTTCTCATACTAATATATCTCAGTTAATGCTGAAGAGGATCTATCTTTCCATTCTTACCAAAGTCTGAACATCCCATAAAACAGGACATCATAATTCCGAGGCAGTGTGCTTCATGAATCTTTTCAAATTTGGGCTAGTGGCTGGCAGCCAGTTAAATGAGAATTGGTAGTTGCAGGTATGGAAGGGTTACTGGAGAGTGTCACTCAAATTTTATTTCCCTGACTTTGTTTCCAATTTAGAATGGCATTTAAAAAAAAAAAATCTTCAAATTTTGAAAGCTTTGAATGAGATTTTCTTTATATTTAAAAATAATTATAATTGCTAACAGAAAGTATCCAAAGATAGAAAAATATAAAGCAACATATTTGTCTGTCTTCCTTTCTGATTCTTTTTTCTTTAAAATAAAGCTATTCACATTCCCAGGTTGCTGTATGTTCTTTAAATAGAGCTGCATATTTCAGTTTTTAACCACTTCCCCTAACACTGTTGAACCCTGTCTCTATTGGCATGTGCACCTCATGAATGGTTTCCTTGCAATCTTTCTGATCTTAATAGGTCTCACCATTCATGTTCCACAGAAAGACTAATTTCCACAAGCACCTTAGAACCCAAGAAAGAGTGAAGGTGGAAACAAAAGTCTTCCCAGTTTGCCAGAATTCTTGTTGGAAAAGGAAAAGTCACAATTCAGACTGGCCAAGGGGCTGAAACGCAAACCATTCTTCACTTAGCACCTTATGCCTTGCTGGAGGGCCTCATTCACACACACAGACACACACACACTCCCTGACAACAGAAAAGAACTCTGCAAATACATTTCATTCTTATTTTAGGTTTGTTGCAGATCCTTGTCTTAATTATTAATTTTTATACACTTACTATTGCCCTTTTTGCTTCTCTCTTGGGTGCAAACAAGGGGGTAATAAAGAAAGGAAGGAAGGGAGAGAATCAGAGTACTTTCTACCCCAAACATGTGCATTATTTTTCATTTTACTTTTTAGTTTGAGGCTCTTCATACACTTTTTTCAGACTGCAATAAACTGATTCAAAATTTATCATTTCCCACCATTCAATGTCATCCTCACCCTTGTTTCCATTCCAACAGCAGGAACCAGATATGCTATTACAAAAAAGCATTCTAGTGAAAAACAAACACCCTGGAATGGCATTCAGTTGACCCGAATTCTCATTTCTGCAGCACTGGATAATTGTCACTGCTTTCACTAAACAGGCCACCTTAGTAGGTGCCTAACTCATCTGTGCTTTGGTTTCTCTATCCTCAACATAAAGATATCATTATCTGCCCTAATGGAATGTTGATGTAAAGATAAAGTATTTGGAAGAAATACAAACACAAGGTAACATTATGCATCTGAAAACGAAGACAGCAGCCGTAGGGTGCTGTTAGAATTCATCTACTTAATAGAACTGATGGCTGCACTAGAAATCCTCCAGCTTAAATTCTCTGCCCATTGCTTTGGGACCTTACTAGGGCCACATAAATGACTGACTCTGAATTGTGGTTGAGACTAAGCTGAACTTTTAAGTGACCTGTGTGTGTTTTCTTCCCTTTGCCAATAAAGCAACAGCTGTGGCCAATTAGCATTCAACACCATGTTCCAGTCAAGAAGCGATTTCAGGTTCCAGATGCAACTGCATCAAAGAGGGCTAGAGTGTCTAATCCCTGATTGTTCTAGGCTTTTCATCCTCAAGGAATTTCAGAGGAAAGAAGACCTTAAGAGGTCATCTGGTTCATTCATACAACGGTAATTATTTAAGTACCCACTAAGTAAGCAGAGCTTTCTCTGGTTTGTGAACAAGAACATTTCTGGTAGGAAGTATCGTTGAGATGTATTATTATACCCGACATCTTAATCAATTCAAGATTTTTTTCACTAGAGTTAAACATTACGCTTACTTTCCCTTTATCATGAGAAATCACAAAGGTCAGTCAGTATAGATTTTCTGGAAGACCATGGTTCCTACATCAAATATAGGGAAAGAGTAAACGGAGGTTGTTCACCTATCTTCTTTAAAAGAACACGCACATAATATGGCCTTACTTTCCTCACTAGATATGTTATCTAAAATATCTCTTCCAACACTAAAACCTTTGATTTTATTTTTCTTTGTTCATGTGGTAAAATTCATAGGGATTTGAAAATAGCACATATCAGTGTGAGCTTGAATTTGTGTTTGCATATTGTTCTGCAGATGTTTGCACACAGAAAAGAAATAGAGAAATTATCAGATGAGTGATTAACATAACATTGCTGAGGTTGTGCAGGTGTAATTTTAAATTGTGTTATAGTATATTGTACATATATACCTCCTTTACTAGACTATGAGTTTTCTGAGGGCAAGGATCATAGGAATCTTTGTAGCTCTGATATTCTGAATTTATTCATTTGCGCATTCATTCTACATTTACTGAGCACCTGCTATATGCCAAGAATACTAAGTATAGAAATTTTTACAAAGATGAATACATGATCCAGCCCTAAAAGTGCTCACAGTCTAGTGGAAATAAAATATTATATTACATGATTTTAGCAACTGTACAGTTTGAAAAGCACATTTACTTCTACGACATCCTTTGAACCTTCACAACCATTTGAGGATGGTATAATTAGCCCCATTTTTACAGATGAGGAAAGTGAGTTTCTCAGAGGTTAATTATGTTGCTTCAGGTCACTCAGCTAATCAATGGCAGATCACGAGCTCTAGGCTTCTCACTCCAAATCCTGTGGGTGCTTAACGAATGCTAATCCAACAATACAAGGCTGTGTTGTTGGGTTATTCATATTTTTGGATTATTAGTTGTCTTGCTTCTTCTTCTTCTGATCAAGTGAAAATATTTATAAAACATCTTCCTAAACATCTGTCTTAAATCCATTCCATAAGTAAATTACATGGAATCAAAACTGAAGCTCCTGATCTCACCAGATGAATTGTGAACACAGAATCTTTCAAAACAAATCAAAATAGTCACATACCCTAAAAATTTTAGTACCAAAAATCTGATTCAGTCCATTTCATCAGTCAAAAAAACTGCTTTTGTGCATAAGGCATTGCATGCAATAGAAGGATACGTTAGTACTTGCCCTCATGGTTCCAGTTCAAAGAATTACTGTGCCAGAAGTTGTTTCCTCTGTTACGGGTCCAGGAAAATCTGATTCTTGTTAGTATCACTTCCTATACACGGGAAAAGTAGAATACTGCTTTGATTCAACCCCGTCTACACATAGCACTGTGCCTGCCAGACTGGATTTGTATTAAAAAAGAGAAAAAAGAATATGTTACTCGAAAAGCTTCTGTGTTGCAACCAGAGGGGTGGTGGGGCAGAGGGCTGGGGTGATGATGACATCCTGTGTATACAGGAGAAATATTATAAAGAATCATTTAAGACAATCAGACCGTATAATACACATGTTAATTAGAGTAAACAGTAGATCAAACCAGACACAAACCACATGAGGAAATATCAACTGAGGAATCATTTAAACCAGTGTGAAGTGTTCTAAACGTCAATATGACATATCTTGATTGGAATAAATGTAGAAAGTTCTGTGGATCTCATCCTGACTTTGGATCTAATGTATTCTCAAGTGTAGTTACACAATAAGCAGGGGCACCTCTGTCCCATATTTGAATCATAAGCTTCCCCTTCTGCTTTTTCTTTTAAATTTCTTCAAACAAAGGTTTGGAATGAAAGAATGTTTAAGATTATTGAAAATACTGTGTCGTGGGGATGTTTGAGTCCCTCAGACTGAATACTACAAGCTGCAGATCATGAAGTAAGAATAATTCTGCTGTTATGTATCCTGTTTATTCATTCATTTATTCATTCACTCATTCCTTCTGTACATTTTTATCGACCATTTACCCTATGGTTAAAAAATGATGACGCATAGGTTGGTATTGAAGATGAGAGTCAAAATGAAGAAGAAGGTCAAGTCACTTGATGAGGGTATAATACCAAGATAATTATTAGGCCTTTAAAGAAGGAGGCACTGTGTTAGTCATCTTTATCCCTGCAGTGCCTGGAAGCTTTGCTGATACATGGAGGACAGTGAATGTTGAATGAATGAATGAATGAGTGAACATTGCATGCAAAGAACCCAAAAGGAGTCAGTTTTCGTGGATCTGGTGAGTAAATAAATGTTAAGCTAAGGGTGAATGAAATATATACTGCAGGTTTAATGCTCAGAATATCTAGAAATGGCAAGTTTTCTTGCAGGAGTAGCTTGATGCCACACTCACTGTATTTTTCACCCAACAACCTGATCATTTCATAAGATGGACTAAGTGAGAAAGGAGAATTAGTTGACCATGTGACAGGTGAGTCACACCCTGGTTTGCACAGAGGCCTAGCCTGCTTGATAGTCCATACAGTCTCAGTATAATATTTTGGTTTCAGGGCTCCTAGTGAATCCTGAGGTTTTCTTACCCATATACTGAAAACAATCTGCTTTAGTGTTCTGCATATGACGTCACTCTGACATACTGTAAACATGATAGCATATTTTATGGCACTGGAAAAATAAGCAAGGGAAGGAAATATCCTCCCTCCATGCTTTGGTCAAATATATTTTATAGTTAACTAAACTTAGCACACATGGGGTTTCCAGAAATGTTCAGAAATGAACTTCCTACTTTAAGTAAAGTTGTTCTAATGAATGCAGCTATTCACAGCAAAACTTAGAGATTCCTTGAAAATGTATTATTTCCTGTTTCCAAGGATGTATTAGCTCCTCTACAAAAAATGTCTTCACTATAATTCTAGTTCTAGGTCACTAATATTGAAAGGCTTATGGCTCACCTTCAAGCTCTCAGAATGCAAATAAAGGACTAACATCTGAAGGTTTCAATTGATTTTAAGTTGTTTTTTTTCCCCCTAAACCGATCAGAATCACAACCACGGGCTCGATCTCATTTTTTCATTAGGTAGAGGAGACATGAGAATAAAGTGGAAGGAATTAAATTCAAGTAGAGGACATAAGCAGAAAAAAGGGAGAGGAAGCAAACAGAACCAAAGCATTGAAAATAGGTCAGCCATGAGCTTCCTCTTCAGCAGAAGGTCACATTGGATCCAAGCTCTTCGTACTCTCCTGATGCTTTCAGAGGCAGGCCTGATACTTGATATTTGAACGTGCAACAGGGCAAGAGGCTTATCATGTAGGTTTTTCAAAAATCATACCGAAAAAGTAGTATTTAGTCATTTCTTCAATTATTATTCAAAAGCTTATCTCAATTTATTTCCTGACTTTCGGTCTCCCTGAAAACAGGCAGTTGAAAATATCCCTTGGTGTGTATTGCTTAAACAGATAGCCCCAACTTACCCTGTTAATGTAAGTCATATCAACAGTAAAGATTAAGTATGAAAACGCTTTTTCATTAGCTTTTAATTTCTGATTCATCTTAGGTTAATAGGATAAGGCATTTGGTTGATTTGTTTTTAAAAAGTTAAAGAAAAAAGAATATATAATTAAGTTCAACTTGTCCTTAAAGATTTAAAAAATCAAGTTCATATGTTGACATGTAAAAAAATGACATAAGAGGAAAAAAAAACTCTACTGCCTAGAAAAAAAAAAAGCATAACTGGTTTGCTGTCTGTCTTCCAGCTGACCCACACAGAGGAATTTCGTCCCATTATCTTGAAGTAAACTGCTACTTGTAATATTATAAGCTTAAGCTTTTGTTTTGCTGTTGTTCTAGCATTTACTAAGGATGTTTAAAATAATCTTGAGTTACTTTGGCAGCTATTTATTGATGCATTTTATGCCTTTTGTTAGCTATAATCTCAGTCATTTTAGTACACAGAGCCCTAATCTTCAAGTCTGTCAGTCCCATTTTGCATTACAAATCATTTGTAGTTTTATAACTGTCATTTCCAAGGACATCTGGAAAAGATGGATTTATGAAAGGTTACCATCCATTCTAAGAAGGCCGAGAATTAGCATGACTTTGTAAAGGTTCTTATAAATTGAGCAGTTGCCATCACTGGCAATAAGGTGTTTTCTGCTTTTGTCAAGTATCTCTATTTAAATATTAAGGGAGAGATATGACCTTTGACCTTGGAGATCTCAGTGACATGACAATGGTCCAGTGTATTAGCTGTCAATGGAATGCTATGGCCTGACTCTCTCAAGGCCCCTATTTGTGGACAGTGTTATAATAACCCTTCCATTAGGCATCCCCAAGGCAAATAACCTCAGCTTTAACAGAGTCAGTTTAAAATTCCTTAGAGTAACATTAAGAGACTATCTGGTTTGTGTCAGTTTAAGATCAACTACTCCTTGCATAGGTTCAATTCTGTAAATTTTAAGTAGCCACAGTTATTTAAGAATTATTTCATATATGCCTACGGGTAAATATTAGACACATAGAACATAGAAAGAACCTCATCCATTTCTTTGATTTCTTAACCAGCCTCTTTAGAGACTAACTGAATCCAAATGGCCTGGAGAAACTATTTTTTAAATGACTCTTTCCATCTGTATACATAGCTTTTGTTGATAGAAATTTCACAGAGTTGCTGCTTATGATATGAACAGGATTTAGAGACATCAAATCATAATTGGAAGAGACAAGATAATATTCATTAGGAAGCAGGTATGCCTCCCTATGTGTGCACCAGGGCTAAGTAATGGTTACAAGACTAAAGCGTTTGGGTTTTTTCTGCCTTTTCTCTTTGATTTTGTCTGCCTGTTACACTACTTTATCCCCAGGTAAGCAAATCTGGTTATGCTCAGATTAGATGCTTGCATTTGAATCACAAACTAACTGCCCTCATTTCTAACTACTTATTACTAGGCTCAGACTTTGTGGGGAAATCTGAGGTCACACCTTTATTCTGTGAAAAATCAAGGTCAAGCTATTCTAAAATGCTTTGAAAAATCATAGTTGTCATCTTAAGTCTTACAATAAATCACTGAAGATGATGTGAACACTTCAAATACTTGGCCATGAAGCCAACTGCGTGTCTCCTCTGAATCCAACTTTTGTGTTTGGTTTCTGACTTCATTTATTAAAACATCTCATCCAAATTAAAAAATAAACAAATTCATTGGTAACTATAGATGGCTTCTCAAGTGCAACCTTCATTGTTTTATATTCTTAGTTAAATACAAATTAATAAATTGGTTTAACTTGGAAATTTTATTTGTAAAATTAATGGAAAAGTCAACAAATGTTTATAGAGTGCCTACTATGTATACATGACATTGGAATAAATATACACATCTTTCAGTATTCTTTTCATTCTTACAGTAAAAATCTAGCCAAATTTTAAAATAATAAATGAATTCTAGGGAAATAAATTGTATGTTTAGTGCTTGCATTTACTAATTGATACCAAAGACATTAAAGGGTAAATAATTATTGATTGGATTAAGTTTGCCCCACATAAGGTTAACTGCTATGAGGGGGAAAAAAGTGAAATGATCTCATGAGCTAAAACCCCAGTGCTCATAAACAACATTTAGCTTTTGATTTACAGTGAAATCACAATTCTCCATTTCCTGTTCCCTCTGTGTCTGACATTGCATGTGAGACCATAGGGCAATACATGCCCTACAACATAATATAGGATGTAATTTAAAGGGTTCTATTGGTGCTGTAAATCACACGGAGTTTCGCTGGAGCAGTTTATGAATGGCAGTAAAACACGAAGACTGGATTATAACATTAGAATTATGTACCACGTGCAGGTATTATTATTTGTAATTGGGGATAAAGTATTACAAAACACATATATGAGAATGTCATTTCTCTCGGTATTTACAGGCTTCTTTTATGCAAGAAGGTGTGTTTTTGGATAAAATAAGAAATCCAGGGTTGTAGAATATCTGTCATTCTGGAGAAAGCATTTGTGTGTCAGAGAGTAAACCATCACAGTTAGAACATATTCTGACAGGTCATACATAACACAATTGCTAGAAGCACAAAAGGCTATCTGCATATGGGCTACCAGCAAATTTAATAAGATTTATTAGTACACAAAAAGACATAAAATCACAATGATTATGACCGTATGATGTTCTAAAAACAAATTGAAGAGTATAAAATATCAACCAATCTGTTGGTGCTCTCTACAAGAAAATTACAATTATGATGGAATTAATTTTCCACTGAAAGGACTGGTTTTTGTTGATGTATAGCCATTCTGAAACTCTGAAGTAATGTATTTCCAAGTTTCTTTTCTGGGAAGATAAAATGACAATGGCAGTTCAACTATTCTGGGCATATCTTTGACGATGAAGAGGAATTCCAGTCTTCTAGTTCATTTAGTTATATTCTTCCGTTATGTGTAAACTGTCCTAGCGGATGTGTCTACATGACTAAACCAGATGGCCTGGATTGTAGCCAACAATTCTTCCATCTGTTATTTTAATTTTATTTTTCTCAAAGAAACTAAGATACCCCAAATGAAGTCAATCCCCAGCAGTATTCTAAAATAGGTTAAAACTTGAGCATCTCCTACTTTTCTCTCCCAGGCATTGAACGGTAATGTCCATCATCCCCAAGCTTACCTCTAGTTACCCAAGAATCAAATAGGGCACTCCAGAATCACTCTTCTGGATTATCACCTGTCAGAGCCATGTCCTATTATTTTAGGCTTGTTGCTGCCATATTTCCCTTTCCATAGAAAAAAATTTATTCTAGTCTTATTCCTGCAGGAGAAGGATAATAATTAATTGCCTAATAAACTACCTGCATTTATTTACAAAGGCATAGGTTACTATAAGGAGAGCATTTTCGAGTGACTTTCTGGGACTAACTCTAGAGTCAATCAATCCAAAGATTAAACATGAATGCAAATAGAATGGGCAGTTGATACTGTGGCAAGCCAGTGTTAGCACCTAATTTAAATTGTTTGGGTATTGAAGTCCATTCATCATGAAAAAATTATATATATTTATACACACATATATACATATAAATGCAAATAAATACAAACATGTATATATATGTAATTCATCCCCAAACCTTAATTCCACTCAGATGAAAAATTTTTCATAGCCACTGATTTTCAGAGGTATACAACATTTTAGAAGACTCAAGAAAAACTTATAACACTGTAATATGTCTAAGAGCAAGATTTCAAAAATAAGACTACCTGGGTTCCAGTTCTTACTAGCTGTGCGATTTTGGTCAAGTTACTTAACTACTCTGCACCTAAATTTTTTCATAGAGTAATATAGAAGACTTAGTATTTTAATTTATATAGAGTACCCACAACAATGACTAATAAGTGAAAATCATCATATATATATTGTCATTAAGATAGTAAATTGTTGTCTAAGAAAGACAAGTTTAATTAGCCAATATTCTGAAATAGGTATACAAATTTTTACAAAGCAAATTCTGGATTATTGAATTATTGATTTTGATTGTATCTATCATGTCATATGTTTATTCATTCAACAGATTTTTTAAGCAGACATGCTATGCACTAAGCTAGATGCAATGAAATACACAAAAAAGTTTTAAAAGATCCCTTTTCTCAATGAACTTAAATTCTATTATCCATTGAATCATAAAATATACATAAATAGTTATAATCCAAAATGGAAAGGGATAAGACCATAAAGAAGGTACAGATAATGTGCTAAGACAGTTTAGACATGGTAAAAATGACTTCCAGCCAGAAGTCCTATGAAAAGCTTCTTGGAGGAGGTGAAATTTGAACTGATTCATGAAGATTAATTAGCATGCAGAGATAAGAGGGATGCCCATGCTGGAGGAGCTTAGGGCACAAGGGCAAGAAAGCGAGAAATTCTGAGTGTGTAAAAGAGAGGATAAGACACTCTATCCCATCACTATTAGAAGGACATATAGAAGCATGTATACAAAAAAGTAATAATTTTGAAGTATAGTCTTGCAGCTAAAAATGATCAATATTAATATTGCTATACATTTTTCTAGTTGTTTCATATATATAATTTTATTTAAATAATTGACAATGTACTGTATATATGATATATGATTATATACATATATGCATATTGTATATATGTATGTTGTATATATATATGTTATTTATTTAAAATAATTAAATGAATACTTTAAATGACTGCATACTTTTTCTTAATAAGGATGAACAATTAATTAATCATTCAACTTTATAGAAAATGTATGTGCTCCTCACATTTTGCTCTTGTGTTAATAAGGTTAGAATAAACAAACTTACACATAAATCTTTGCCTGCACCTAACATTGTTTTCTTGTGATATATTTTGATAAATGAAATTAGTGTCAAAAATGCTAAAGACTTTAGGGTTTCTGATATATAATGCCATATTGCTGAGTATATACAATTTAAACCTTCCAAGTAGTAATAGAACGTCATCTTAATACTTATTTTTGTCTTTCTCAATTTGATAGGCAAAACATTATATTTTATTTAGCTTTAAATTTGCAATTTCAACAAGGATAATGTATTATTAAACTTTATTTATGATGCATCTCCTTTTACTTTCTTACACTGATCTCTTTCCTACTCTTACAAGGCCATTCATTTACCTATGAGAATATTACAATTGTTACCACAGAAGTAGAAAGAGAAACAAAGGTTTTTAATTAGTTTCTAAATCCAAAATAAGATTTTTACGTAATTGAAAATATTTTAAAATTTAGTTACTTTTGAAGTCATTTTCTGCTAAATCCAATATCAGGATCATCCCTGGATTTGCTCCTATAACTTTAAAATTTTTTCTTATTAATCAATAACTTTTTCTTGCTTCTTCACACATCTAGTGATAGTGAATTATATTCCCAAAATTGTAAAAGTTATAGTAGAAAAACTCTGGATTATGTTATTTTCCTCTGTAGAGTGTAAATTTTTCTTTTGGTAAAATGTTGCATTATTGGAGGTGAAATGCAGCTGTCAAGACTTGGTTTTAGGCTTTGTTAAAATGAGTATGATTCAGCTTTGCTATTACTCCAAGGGCAGATCCATTACTCTTAGGGCATAATCCTTACTCCTAGGGCATAAACTTTCTCAAGTAAAAGCCCGAGATATTTACTGAGAACTCTTTGACTGAGTCTGAAATTTAATTTCTTTATATCACTCTGCTTTCTGAAGCAAATAGAAAAAAATTCTTCATAGCGTTTGCATATAGTACTTAGGAAGGTCTTGCCTCAATGGGGAATATTTAGCCTTAGATTGAGCACTGCTCCAGACTCCCAAAAAGTCATAAAGTAAGACTCAAAAGGATCAAACTTTGTCCAAGTAACTCAACTATGTTTCAGTGCAAACATCCATGTGAGTGAGCCAGGAAAAGCCTCCTTCCCAGGTGAACCTTGAGATGACTGGAGCTTTATAGAGGCTCAGAATCAAAGGATAAGCTAAGTTATATCTGTATTCCTGACCCACAGAAATTGTGGGGTAATAAGTGTTGTATTAAACCATTAAATTTTGGTGTAATTTTTTTATGTAGCAGAAGATAACTAAGACAGAAGGAAACTTCCACAACCTGACAAAGGGCATTGATGAAACACATACAGCAAATATTTAATGGTGAAACAATGAATATTTTCTGCCCCAAAGATCAGAAACATAGAAGGAGGTCTACTCTTACCACTATTGTTCAATTTCTACTGTGGGTTTAGCCAATGAAACAGTCAGGCAAAAAAAAAGAAATAAAAGAAATCCACACTGACAAAGGATAAGTAAACTGTCTTTATTCACAGACAACATGTAGAAAATCTGATGGACTCTACAAAATTCAGGGGTCAGAAAGCTCCATTTTGTTAAGAAGCTATTTCTTCAAAAATTGATTTATAGATTCAAAATAATCCCAATCAAAAATTTAGCTGTCTATTTGCAAAATTGACAAGCTGATTCTAAAATTCATATGGAAAAGTAAAGGATCTTGAGAAAGAAGAAAAAAGCTCTTAAATTTACACTATGTGCTTTCAAGACAAGCTATAAAGGTACAGTTACCTTGACAGTGTGGTATTGACATAAATTAGTCAAAGAGGTCAGTAGAACAGAATAGATAGTGCAGAAATATACCTACAAATACATGGACAATTGATTTCCAACAAAGGTACAAAGACAATTCAGTGGGAAAAGGGTAGTCTTTTCAACAAATCGTACTTGAAAAATTGGATATCCATATGCTTAAAATAAAAAGAAAAAACTAAAGTAAAGTTAAAAAAAAGAGAGACAAATACCCCCTCACACACATATGAACAAATTGAACCTCCCTAGTTTTAAAAACAATTTACTAAAAATTTACAGTTTCATATTTATTGCTAAAAAATGTATAAACATTTTCATTGCCAAAGCACAGATTTAAAAAGTCAACACAAAATCGTCATATAAACATAAACTAAATTTGTATTAAAATCAATTGCATGACTACCAAACAAAATTTCTTTGCACTGCTATAGACAAGGATCATTTGCTTTTCTCTAATACAAGAATAACTGACATTGCGATCAATTTTCTGCCAGTTCACATCTCCTTCAGAGTTGTAAAATCATCTGGGCAATTAAAAAGTCAATCAAAGTTACAAGCACTGGAAAAGCATCCAGTATTCTCTTTTACATTTTTCCAATTTTGAGTACTTTTTTCTTGAAAGAGTAATATTTATTGAAGGAAGCCCTAATCATTGCTACTTTAACACTCTACTATTGGCAGAAGTCAATAAACTTATAAAAGCACTAAAAGATACAAGCATTACAAAGGAAGAAAAAAATTTTCAGAGACAGTCAACATAGAAAATTCAAGAACATCTGCAAATGTATTATTATAACAACAACAGCAACAACAAAATCCAGGGACTTCCCTGGTGGCGCAGTGGTTAAGAATCCGCCTGCCAATGCAGGGCACATGGGTTCGATCCCTGCTCCAGTAAGATCCCACATGCCGTGGAGCAACTAAGCCATGTGCCACAACTACTTAGCCTGCACTCTAGAGCCCGCGAGCCACAGCTATCGAGCCCACGTGCCACAACTACTGAAGCCCAAGCACCTAGAGCCTGTGCTCGGCAACAAGAGAATCCACCACAATGAGAAGCCCCTGCATCGCAACAAAGAGCAGCCCCTGCAGCTAGAGAAAGCCCACGTTCAGCAACGAAGACCCAATGCAGCCAATAAATAAATATTTAAAAAAAAAATCCAGCAAGATTCTTTTGATTAAATGTCAACATACAAGGATCACTGGCTTAGACTGACAAAGAAAGAAATTTGAATAAAAGACTCAAATTACTGAAATCAGGAATAAAAGAGAGAAGTTTGCTACCAACCTTACAAAAATAAAATGGATTATTAGGAAACAATATGAATAACGTGTGTCAACAAATTAGAAAACTTAGATGAGCTGGACAAGTTCCTACAATTACAAAAATCAATAGCTTTCCTCTACCCCAAATGAAGGCATAGAAAAATTTTTATGTAAACAATTTGTATCTTAATGGAAGAAAAAGTTTTAAAACAGAGGTATAAACCTAATACAAAATGTGAAAGATCTTAGAAAAAAATTACAAAACACTGTTAGGCATATAAAACTTGCCATAGAGGAAAAGGCTTGACATATTAAAGATGTAAATTTCCCCAAATTAATCTTTAAATTAATGTATTTTATTAAAAATATGTACATGATTCACAAAACTAGAAAACTATTTTTCATACTTACACGAAGACAATACTACAGTTTTGAAGGAAAGAATTAGGAACCTATTATTCTTATATATTAAGGCTTATTATAAAACTGCAGCAGAAAAGCAGTGTGATTTTGGGAAAATTATAATTAACAGAAAAACAAAAAGGATACGAGAACACAGAAAATTACCCAAGTATACACCATGACACAGTACAATAGAGTCATTTTAGAAAGGAGAGATTACTGAATAAGTGATATTGATATAAGTTGCAATAAAATTTGATTGCTGCCTTACAATATATATAAGAATAAGCTCCAGAAGATTTTGATTCAAATGTGTAAAATAAAAATTTTAAACTGTCAAAAGGTATTATATGGAATAGCTTCAATCAACCAGAGTGCAAAAAATTTCCTAGATAAGATATAAGAAATACATCTCAGAAAGAATGATTGAAAAATTTGACTATACTGGAGATTAAAATTTCTGTTTTAAAAGACATATCACCAACAAAGTTAAAAAAAAAAAGCTACAGACTAGCAAAATATGCCTACAAAGGTACAACCAACAAAGAATTGCCACCTAGAACATATTTAGAATCCTTATAATCAATTAAAAATAGTTTCAGACAACAAACAATAAAACAGTCAAAGGAGGCAAAGGATAGAAAGAGAATACTCACAAAAGAAACCCAAATGGCCAAAAATATTTTAAAAATTTAGTCCTAGTAGTAGTCAGTGAAATGTAAAATAAGGCAAAACAGTAACATTTTATCCCATTAAAATGATAAAAATAAAACAGAAGACAAAATTAAGCATTGCTGAGTTGTGGCCACAGAGAATGATCAAATGCTTCAACTAGGGATACAAAATAATACTCCTACTTTGAAGGCTATTACCCCCTATTCTAGCTATTAATTGTCCAGATATGTGCCTTGGAAAAAAGTTCTATGTGTATACTAGGAGACACTTATTAAGCCATTATAACAATGTAGATTATTCCATGACAAAAAAAGAGATCCCTAACACAATAAGTGAAAAAACTAAAATGTACTATGATCTTATTTTTGCAAAAACAAATCTTATACATGTTATGTACACTGAATTACACATTTACACATATGCACAACACACACACATCAACAGACTTGAAGAACGTAAGATAAAATATCAGTAGAAATCTTTCTTTACATAGTGGGAATGTGAGTGTTCATATGTTGTATTTATTTTTACTAATAAAACATAGCTGTGTATATTTTAGAAGTTCGAACTATTATATATAATTTCATATTTATCTTTTTATATATCATATTGTTCATATTATTTTATATATTTGGGCTATTTAGCTAGTAACTTTAAAAAATGATAAATACCAGTTTACTTTAAAAAAAAACAAAAGAAATAATTTACTAAAAATTATAAGAAATCTGCTTACCATGACTTGGAATAGCGGCATTCACCATATACTCTGGGCAGAAGCCACTTCCTTCAGGAATCCTCTCCTGACCCCCATAAGTCTGGGTTACTGAGTCCTCCTATGTGATCATGTGTTTAATCATGGGTGTATTGGTTCCTCTCTTGCACCAATGAGTTCCTTAAAGATGGGAACTAAGGAAACATTATCTCTGTTAACCACTGATAGAATGTAAAACAGAGGGCACCTGGCAGGAAATCAAGAGAGGTTTGATAAATGTATAAATGAGTGAATGTGTGAAACTACATTTTCACAGTGATCCTGTCCATTTTGTGTTTAGAATTACTTGCATTCTGTGAATATCAAGAGAAAAACTTTTTAAATGATATAAATTATTTTCACCAATAGAAGAAAAAATCAAGGAACAATAAGGTGGGGGGGGGGATGCAAAAAAGAATTGTAACAAAGTTTTGCCACATTTGAAAAGGAAAAAGAACTTTCTCTTTGACATCCTGAACCTCCTCATGCACATATCTCAAGCTTAAAGGGACTTATCATATTGGACACATATCCCTAAGACAAGAAAATGGGGATTTCAGTATGAGAACTATTTTATGATGCTTGCAAAGAGCTCAGATGGAGAATCTCTCAATCCCCTGCTTCCGTCTTAAACATCAACACATGGGAGTCATGTCTGCTGCTCTGCAAGTGACCATGTCTCACACACATGGCCAACTCTGCCAGAGGATTAGGCAATGTCCCCTTAGTTCTGGTGTATCTGTTAGTGTGTTTTCATTTGCCAATAACAGAAATTCCCACCCAAACTGGCTCAACAGTGAAGAATTTTTTTAAACCACAGAACTTAAAAAGACAAGTGATAAGGTAGGATTTAGGTGGGAAACAATTAGTGTTCCAGCCGTGTTTCTCTGGAATTCTCAAAGCTCCTTCCTCCCCACATATATCAGCTTTGTTCTTGGGCTGACTTTCCTCCAGATGACAAGATGGTCACCAGCATTAACTGGTCCCACATTATGCCCCGTTCACAAACATGGAGAGACAGCAAGCAAATCACTTTGCAAAACCATTAAATGAAGGTTTTGAGCTTCCTGAACTTTACTACCCTTTACCACCAATTATGTTGCCAAGGAAAAGCCATGAGCCAATTGTTGTAAGCCCGAGTTACCTGAACCAACCCCTATTGCAAGAACACATATTTGAAACTCGTGGTGGAATCACTACTACCAAAGTGACAAAGCTTCTTCCCAAGGGGGAAGGGCTGGAATGAATTATGGTCTATGTTATTTCCACACTGTTGAAGAAGGCCCTGAATGCTTTTGCCAACATTCAAATGTTTTAGAGTATACTTCTGGCATATTTGTAGTAAATGCCTTCTAATACTCGTGAGTCATTTCTATCTGCAATGTATTTGGCAGAGAAAGATATTCAATACTACGAACGACTGACTCAAGAAATATCCTAGACACCAGTGTGCTAACCACACTACTTCAATTAGTATTGTAAAGGAGAAGTTGTAATAAGTAAATTGCTTATATCCTAACAGGTAACAATCTAGTCATGGTAAATTGGGGAATAAACAGCTTAATGTTACCAGAGACATATGGCCATAATTCTAGCCCACAAGTACATCCAGACTGTCTTATTATGAGATCCGTTTGGAAAATTATACTGTAGCAGAAGATATGCGGGTGATACTTGCAGAACTAGAAGACTCTGTCTGTCTCTATACCCATGTCTCCTAATATATTCTCCCTCTTTCTCTACAATACAGCACTTCAGCCTTTCTATTCCTCAGTCAGGCCAAATTGTTTCCACAGCGAGCCTCTTTAACATTTGCTCTCTCTTCTACCTGGCCTAGTCCTTTGTGCAGCTTGTACACTCATAGCTTTGTGATCTCTGTTCAAATGTCACCTAATCTATGGTGCTCTCCCTGATCATTTGTTCAAAGCATGTATCTCTACTCTCATTTCAGTCTATAATATTATCATCCCTTATTTTCTTCATAGGACTAATAGTACTTCAGAGTATTATATATTTTTTACTAAATATTACTATTTTCTATTTTTATTTTGTTAATTGCCTATATTCTCTATTTAAATCTAAGTTAAATGAGGGCAGCGTCTTGATCTTATTTACTACAATGTCCCTGTATCTGGAATAGCATCCAGCAAAGCACAAACACCACTTCTGTGGTGAAAAGTGCGAATAGCTTAGAGTGAGAAGCTGTGATCTGGTTTATGTGATCTAAGGCCTGTCATGAGTCACTTTTATGTTGCGATTTTGAATATTTATGATGTATAAATGAACTATTATATAGGCAAGCACCTTGAAAATTACAAACTTCTATGCACTTCAAATTCTTTCTGTAATAATCAAGTTGTTTGATGGATGGATAGATGGCTAGATAGACAGACAGACAGAAAGACATGGTGGAATACGTTAACAGAAACTTTGATAATTAGCATGCCACCAAATAGCTTACTTAAAAATTAAATAAATAAAAATTTACTAGGAAATAGCAAATAGTTGATAATAGCTGCCATAGCTATTATTTACTGGGTGTTAACTAAACACATGCACGGGGTTGTGCTAAATTATGCAATTTCTCTCCTTAAATCCTCACTAACAACTTAATATGTTGTTATTCATATGTTATTAAATTTGTTGCCAATTTAGACATTGATGCACAGAGAGATTAAGTGAATCCTCAATGTCACACAGCCCTTAGATTGTAAAGCAGAGACTTGAACCAACTTTGTCTGACTACAAAGACCGTGGGGCTCTCAAATTATTACAAATATCTCAAATATTATATGTTGTCTCAGCATCTAATCTAAACATCTCTAAGAAGCTTCACATTTTTTTGTCTACTAAATGAATGTGATCTGTCTGGAAAAATACCTAAAATGATTGGGGTTACTCAAAAGAATTGCTGAAAAATAGGATCCAGAGTGGAGAATACAAATTGAAAAGCAAAAGTCATTCAAAACCTCAACCTTCTTCTTTTCCTTTTATGAGTAATTTAAAAGAAAACAGATAGGCTTTTTTTCATTGAAATGATACATCTTCATCTACCCTTCTTTGTCATCCTTGTCTTCCTTGTCTTCTTCCGCTCCCTCATTCTGCTTCTCTTTTGCCTTCCCTCTTTTCCTTCTTTCTCCCTCCTCTTTACTTTTAGCCCCTCCATCCTTCTTTTTCCTTTTTCTGAGACCCCACTCATACTCATAGCTTTGAATATCAGCAGTCTCCATCTCCTTGATGTTCTCTTCAGTGATCTACAAAACTATATCTATTCCACTGTCTTGCTAATAAACTGTCAATACTACTCATACCACTCTATATTGGATGCTTTTAAAGCCCCAGTCTACACAGGTATTATGATTGTCCTCACTTTCAAGGTGTAAAATTTTGAACTAATTCGTTACTGTGTATGCCTTCATTTACTGACTAATTCCAAGTCCTATTCGTGCAGTAAACTTTTACTGAAGAAATAACTGTATTGCAATTGTAATGTTCCTGTAGCTAGACTGGGATCATGAATTTTGGGTAATAGTACATTGGCCTGAAACTAATTGACCTGGGTTTCTAACCCTAGGTTTAGTTCTGTGATAATGACTGGTGACGCAACTTCTCCTACCTCAGTTGAGTACTATGTATCGAGAAAATGATGAAGTCTCATTGCCTTCTGGCCACATAGCTGGGAAAGCTTCTCTGGTTTTAAGGTTCCATATAACTAAATTGGACCCACTTAGAAATTAATCTACCATTTTAAGATCCTTAATTTAATCATATCTACAAAGTCCTGTTTGCCATTGAGGCACTTACAGGCTCCAGGAGTTGGAATGTAGACTCTTTGTAGGGGGAGGGGGGTATTATTCTGCCTGCTACAGGGGTCTTAAAGCTAATGTTTACATCAGGATGGAGATCTAGTTACTTCTGAGGATCCACTCCCAAAGTAAGTATATATACTCTAGTTCTGTTTTGCTTCATCTGCCTTTCTTGTCTTCAAACAAGAAAGTTAGGACTGTCACTGGCCAAAGGGATTTGAAAACCAAGACTGCAGAAACTGCTATGGTAAATGAAGAGAATAGAAATGGAGACAACTGGATCAATAAACCATTAATATAAATATATCATGCATCTTAAATTCTTTGACTAAATAATTTATCTACTTCAAAAATTAGAAAAAATAATAAAAAGATACGTAGTGAAAATATTCCTACATCTGCTTCCTCTTTAACGCAGATATTAGGTTCTTGTACATCCTTCAATAGCTTTTTTTTTCTCTTAACAGCTTTATTCTTTCTCTATGTTTTCAAAGAATACAACAAAATTTTTTTTTAGGTTGAAAATTTTTAGGATATAAGTTTCTGAATATAAATTTTATGCAACTAGATAATTTATAATCAAAATCTTCAGAATTTTCACTCATTTTTTCCCATATTTTCTTAATTTTTTGTCACTACTTGATTTGTAAAATATATTTATATTAATAGCTAAGTGTTTCTTTCCTTTGTCTTTACCCAATGAATTGCTTCTCTCTCTCAGTTTCTTACAGTGTACTCTGTTATTGATTACCAAACCTTCCCTCCTTCCTTTTCAACCTGTTCTCCCCATGAGAATCAGTTTACGTCTGAACTGAAGACACTATTTATCACAGCAGCTTTCTTTTTCAATCACAATGCTATGAGATTAGAAATCAATTACAGGAAAAAAACTGTAAAAATCACAAACGCGTGGAGGTTAAATAATATACTACTAAATAACCGAGAGATCACTGAAGAAATCAAAGAGGAATTCAAAAAATACCTAGAAACAAATGACAACAAAAACACAATGACCCAAAACCTATGGGAT
The DNA here is from genome assembly GCF_030028045.1 of Hippopotamus amphibius kiboko. Classification (NCBI taxonomy): domain Eukaryota; kingdom Metazoa; phylum Chordata; class Mammalia; order Artiodactyla; family Hippopotamidae; genus Hippopotamus; species Hippopotamus amphibius. The sequence continues at coordinate 35,008,751 of NC_080189.1, read as the reverse complement.
GCAGCAAAAACAGTTCTAAGAGGGAAGTTTATAGCAATAAAATCCTACCTCAAGAAACAAGAAAAATCTCAAATAAACAACTTAACCTTACACCTAAAGCAACTAGAGAAAGAAGAACAAAAAAACCCCAAAGTTAGTAGAAGGAAAGAAATCATAAAGATTAGAGCAAATTAAATGAAATAGAAATGAAAAAAACAATAGCAAAGATCAATAAAACTAAAAGCTGGTTCTTTGAGAAGATAAACAAAATAGATAAACCTTTAGTCAGACTCATTAAGAAAAAAGGGAGAGGACTCAAATCAATAAAATTAAAAATGAAAAAGGAGAAATTACAACGATTTATTTTTGAACATATAGCAAATATAAATACATATTCCTACTTTTCTCTTTATCACCCAAAAGAGAACATTTCTATGCATGCAATATGTATCATATGTATATATATAACTAAGTGAAAAACTGTTTATAGGAACTTTTCATACCAGAACATAGAGTTTTTTTTCCCTTCGTTTCTCATTATAGGGACATAGTATTCCATTTATTTCATGGATGTACTTTAATTTGTCACATAGATGGGTATGTGGTGTAATTCCAACACCATTTATAGAATAGTCTCTTCTCTACTGATTCCCAATGCTTCCTTTAAATTTAATTCCAATATGTACTTAAACTTATTTCTGTCCTTTGGACTGTCTGTTTACTCATGTCCCAGACTACAGAGTTTTAATTAATGAGACTTTAAAATATGTTTTAATATCTGGTAGCCATTGTCTTTCATCATTGCTCTTCTTTTTCAGATGTTTCCCTTTTTTCTTATTTGTTTATCTTATAACATTTAATATCAAGTCTCCTGGTTTACAAAAACCTATTTTATTTGATAAAATTTATAAATTTATTTAGGAAGAAATGAAGAGTTTATTATATTATGTCTTCCCCTTCAAAGATATGTAGTTTGCACACAAGGTTTCTTAAATAAAATATATAGAATATTAACAGAAAGAGGCAAGGTGTTACTGGGGATTACTGGGCATTCATAGACAGTGTGGGAAGGGTATTTAAAAGGTAAACATAGGGGTTACTATATGTTTAGTACTAATAAGAAAAAGATCCCCTGTCTGGGAAGCTATTTGAGAATAGTATGTCTCAGTTCAACATTTCAGTACAATTCTTCCTCCTCCACCTCCTCTTCACACACACACACACTGAAATAAGTGCTTTCTTACTCTAGATCTAGGAGAATTGACACAAAGGTCCTCTGACCAAGTACCTGTATAACTTGGGTCCTGCAGTGATAAAGAAGTAAGAATATTTTAAAGCTAATTACTCCAAAAATATCTAAATTTTCCGACCCAAAGGAGTTACATTCCATATAGCAAAAGCATTCACAAGCCTCCTGAATTAGTCATGGTAATCTGACTGATTGCCTGTACTTAAAGAACCCTCCCCTTCTCTTTCTCATCTCCCCTTCTTTATCCAGGCTAACCCCCACATTGCCTTTAGGGCTCAGTTTCCCTGAGATTGGTCCAGATGCCCTGATCTGTACTTCCCTAGCACCCTAATCTTACCAGCGTGGCACATACTACACTTCACTGAAAGATCATCTTTTATATTCCCCTCATCAACAACCATTGTTCTTTGGGGGATGCTTATTAAAGAAACAGTGAATGAATTAAAGGATGAATTCTAGAGTAGAAGATTTCTCTATATCCATTGTTGCAGCATTTTGATATTATTTTCACTTCTGAACTCATCTTTTAGATAAACTGAAAGAAGGCACAAATACTTATCTCACTGCAATTGAAATAATTGACAAAGAGAGATTGGAAGAGATTCATTTCAATGAATTGTCATAGTCTTGAGTGAGTACCATTTCATTATCTGAAGAATCTGACACTTGAACAATTCCCTTACCTATAATTAACCATCACTTAATCATTTATTAATAAAATAGTATGTTAAGTAAGACACTGTTAAATAATGTTAGATACAGAGAAGGCTAAGGTATAATTTTTGCTTCCAGTGCTCGTCCATCTACTGAAGAAGGTAATATAGGCATGGCTATGAAAAACAGCAATACAAAGATAAATTTTTAAGTAGCAGCTGGCTGCTATAGCCAGCAAGGACCAAGACAATGATAACTGTTGATTGGGGTGGTGAGAAAAAGCCTTGAAGTAGGAAAATCTTGAAGTGGACTTAGATTAAAGAACAGAAGGCCAGACTAGGATGGAAGTTGGAAGAACTATCTTTATTGATTTGAGGACCTAGGTAGAAAAGGTAATTCATCTATTCAATAAAAAAAAAAACCTTTATTTTTTTAATTTAAAAAAGAAAGGATAATTTTTTTAAAAAAAAGAAAGGATAATTCATATATATCTGAAACCTACTTTTTATATTTACCAATGAATAAATAGAAATTTAATGCCAGAATGAATAAAGTCTCAGGGATCCCTTCTTCCTGTCCTTAGGAATATTAGAATAAGTTTTATACAACTACATACTGCTTCTAACATGAAGTGATTTTAAAGTCCTAAAGGACTTAGAAACCTACTTGTTCTATGTAATTATATGAAATGAGTATTTTTGAAGAGATAACCACATAACTCAAACACTATTTTTCTCCACAGAGACACACAGCATCACCTTTCACTTGTGTAAGCAAATAAATTATAATCTTGACTACGGTATTGTTTGCAGCAATTTAATTTTTTTCTCAACATAGCTCTTATTCTGTTATAATGCTTGAATGATTCACATGCAATGTTTCCAATCTACTCTTCCTGGCTTGTGAAACTTTTTAACAAAATGTTAGCATTTGCAGGCACCAGATGTTTTGACATAAGGAGAAGCAATATGTAAATTTTAATCCATGTTAGGAACAATAGCCTGCAGGCACCTTTTTCTTATTACATGAATTATATACTTAACCACATTGTGGTCGATCCTATCAAAATCATCACCATCTAGAATGTTGTACTCTTGCCTTATGGTTGCCAATTAATTAAACTGGTATATATTTAATGTGATAGGGATCCAGTACTTAACCAATAAACCTTATTGTATTTTACCACTTAACCACCCTACAGCTAGAACTCTTCGGGTGATAATAATAACTTTTTAGGTGGGTTTCAATATTCCTTTTGGTGGTCAATAAAATCAATGTTTGTATTATATCTAAATGGTTTATAGCTGCATATATCACTTATTTTAACAAAAAATTAAAAACTGTTACATCTGTCTTCATCTTTTCCATCTTTTTGACTCAACTCAGAGTAAGGGGTGTGTGTGTGTGTGTGTGTGTGTGTGTGTGTCTAGCAGAAGGGACTTGGGGATAGCTTCAAATGTTGCCTACATGTAGGTTCCAATAAAAAAATAAGAATAGCATATTCTTATATGTGGAGTCATTCCTAATATCAAGAGATTAGAAGACTTTTTTTTATAAGCTCCCACATAGGCAGACATGTATCTACACCCAAATACACCACATATGTACATACACATATAATAAACAATCAAGTATAGAATCCATTCAGTCATCCTTTTTTCAGTCTATATAGTGTCAAAAAATCATCCTGACTTACCTTTGCCTTATTAGAGTGGTTATTCCTTTCTACACAGAAATTATTATATTGATCAGTATTTCTGGTATTGACAATGCATTAAGAAAAAAATTTATCTGGTATAATATTTTTTAAAAATCAATGAACCTATATTTGAACATAGAATAACATCTTTTACAGTCAGCTCAGAGCCATCCTGTTTTATTATTTTTGAAGCAGGTGTGAAGGAAAACTTCATAAACATGGTATTAAATATAAGAAAGCCTTAACATTTAACTGAAATTCTTATTAATTTCATTATCAAGGGATAAGTCTAGTCAATACCAATTAGCAGCTTTAAAATGCTTTACATATTAAAATACAGTATTCTATTTGTTCTAGGTTGTCTGGGGACTATCTAGTATATTAAAAGATTTTGCAGAGTTTCTTACTGATTTTATTGCTACAATTATGCCTGTTAGCAATTTTACAACATTTTGATAAATATTTTCCATAAATCACAACCATAACAGCTTAAGAAGCAGATGGTAGGAGATTATATTTAAAAATGTAAAAGTTACTTTCATTAATAAGAAAATATTGAATTACTGTTTTCGGCATGGGCTATGCAGTAAGCAGTTGTCAGTTGTGAGGTCTCATGGCTGTTAAGTATCCTTTCAGATGATTAACCCACATTCTATATTTTCCAGTGCAGTCTATACACAAAGGCAGAACAAAAGGTATATTAAAGCATTTGATTAATTAAATCATTTAATTCTATTCTTTTGTTTTATATACATGCAAAGAAAATATTGGTACATTTTTTAAAGTATGTGTACAAAGACTCATGTGTGTGTTAGAGAACACCAGTGCCCTCTATTTTCTTAAAAAATGACACATTACTTTGTTATTAAAAATGAAAAATAGCAATAGTTATAAATTCTACAGTCTTATTATACTAACAATGTTTTCTTGATCTAACCAATGTTAGATTAAAATTATAGGAATATTACTTCAGCTATTCATATACATAAAATGCTATTAAAGTCAATGATTTTTAACTACTTTGTTATTAAGATTAAATAGCTGAATTAATTTTAGACTTGTATGCCATAAGCAACTGCAATGCTTTTAGATAAGATCCTTGAATTTAGTTAGCTTTTAATTTAGTAGCCATGTAGTAAAGAATAATATAATATGTAACTTCCTGATTGCATATAATTCTTTCAGCATATGTTACATATTTTCTATTGTTATATATAATCACCAACTTTAAATGATGTACAAATAAAATTTATTTCTGTAGAAAAAGCAAAATTGAAAATATAGAATTTTTGAAATAAAATGTTAGTGCACGAATAGGAGAGGTAGTATTGGAAACACAAAAGTCTTTCACTTTATTCTTGAAGCATATTGGATAAATGTAGGAAAAAGATATATTACTGAAGATTTCATCAGTAGAAAACACAATAGAAATCATTTGGGTATGTAAAATACGTACACAAATCCCTTTACAAGAAAAAGATAAAAAGTTCCCTTTTATGTATAAAGCAGCAGATAGCAGTACTTCATCATTAAATTGTTGAATCCAGTGGGAGGTTTTTTTTTAATTAAAATAATTATTTTCTGATAATCTCCTATATACTAAAATTCTCTATGACTCTCACAGAAAACAAATGTAGCACAGAAAAATTTTAAGAAAACTATTTTTTATCTTTTTGAATACTTTGTTTACAAATTAGAAATCATACAAGTGATAAAATATTGATGTATACAATGAGTAATAATTACAGGAAGGTCATAAGATGCATTAGATCAGTAACATTCTAGATGTAAGTGTTTCTTAAGTAAATGTAATGAAATCTCTGTATATGTAACTTACACTAACTAAAACTGACATCCTATATTCATCAACAAGCAGGGAACTGGAAGGGCAAATGATGTAACTCCATGTAGCAGATATAGGCTGTGCCATTACCAATATTGAAGCAAAATTCAATCCTTCAGTTATTTTCAAGAAACCCAGATGGTTGATCTAGTGTTGATAACATAGCAAAATGATTAATTGATTCCAGTTTTCATCTATGTCTTAGATATTACAAAGTCAGTAAATATCAGCCTAGAGATACTGTAAAAACATTGAACCATTTAGTTATGCTATTTATTTGAATATCAAAATTCCATGATACCAGAACAGCAAAAAATATTTTCATGATACTTTGAAGTATAATTCCAGTATGACTCAATCTATCAAAACAAAGAAACAAATGAAATCTTTTTTACCTTGTGAAGTCTAACTTCTTCCCTGACATGAAAGTAAATAAGCATACAAAATCAAGAAACTTGTTGTGTCTATTTTTTTAAAAGAGTTATTTATTTTATTTACAGTCATGTGTGTGGAAAAGAATGATTTAAAAAAGGAGGAGGAAGGCTATTTCTCAATGTCCCCAGCTCATCTGGCTATTTATTATTTAGAGATTTTGTACTCTCATATAGAAAGCTATAGTCACTGACTTCACATCTGTAAGCTGAGTTAATATGACCTGTATATATATTCTTCAGTTATGGGGAAAATTCAAGAAGAAAGTACACTAAAAAGAAAAAAAATATGAAATGCTACATCTACAATGCTATCTATTAAGTAACAGACCTAATGTGGGAATTCTTCATCTGGGATCCAAGGAGATATTCAGGAGATCCTTCAAACCTCTTAACGCACACAAATTTGGGGCTGTATATATAAACGCTGTATTTTTCTGGGGAGAAGGTCTATAACTTTCAACAGATTCTTGAGGACTTAAAAAGTTAGGAACTACAGACTAAAATTAATTTTTTAATCTACTTCAGTTGACTGTGACACAACACTACTCTTTACTCTGTCTTTAAAAATCCATTACGTATTTTACATTCCCCTGATAGCTATTATAATCTACAAGTAGCAGCAAATATTATTACCCTTTTCAGATCTCTTTCATCCAGACTCTACCATCCTGTGTAAAGCCATTCACTAGCTAAGATTATGAGAAATGGTTTTCAAGGCTGAGTAGTAGTATTTGAGCAGAATGGAAAATATTGATAGAGTAATGACATCATCAGTGTAAGTTTTCTCAGAAAATGAAGAAATTAGAATATTATATAAAATGAGGACAGTAATTAGGCTCTATCTAGAATGATGTTTTCCATTGATTCCAAGATATATTCCTTCTCTCTGATTTGCAACGTTAAATTGTCAACTCAGATAATAAAGTGGAATTTTGTCATAAAATATACAATGTTCTCTGGAAAATTCTTGAGGAAATGTATCTTATTGCTGTCTTTCATGTGATATCTTTTAGATGAATTTATCTATCTGGCTTTGACTACTATTCCTATAAATTAAGAGTTTTTTCATGAAAATTATTTTAATTCTCCAAACTCTGAGCTAATGCTGTAAGCTAAGCCTGAGATAATTAATATACCATAAAGATTTAATATTTTTTCCACTTTCATTAGCATTAAAATCTCAAATTTTATGATGACATAGTTTTTCATGTGAGTAATACCTGAAGCACCCTTTCAAAAGTTTATCCCGAAGTTAATATTCATGAAACATTACATCTCAATCACATTAGTAACGTACAGTAGCATTTTAATTTTTATCCTTCTGCCTCCTAGTAAAAAAAAATCTATTTCTACTACATGATTTCATCTTGGTTTTCAAGAGCTTTCATAAGTTGTTGCCAGTATTTTTCGGGACTCCCAACAGGCATCTTCTAAGATGGCCAGATCTTTCTAATGAATATCTCATGGAGACACTTCCCCAACTTATTCTCACTTTTATCATTTGGTTGATATTATTCCCCTGTGTAGCCTCCCCTCCACCAAATGTATGCTTTTTAAAAGAAGTTAAATTCTGCTATTCCCATACACTTTTGTGATTCTCCACTCTTCACTTTTATTTTCTCTGACCTTCTGTATTTGCAGCTTATGCTGCATCATGTGGACTTTAATTTTAAATGTCTTCTATCTTTTGTCGTGGTTTTTCATGTAGTCTTGTTAATTCCCTGAGGAGTAAGACCATATCTTGCTCATCTGTTCTACATTTTCACAGAATTTCTTGCAGCTTTGAGTATCCCTCCATAAATACTCATTGATCAGATGATCATTCATGTAGGTCTAGCACAGAGCAACATGCTTGGTAAGTCCATTCCCAATCCTTTGAAGAAGCTCCAGAGAGAAAAATTTGAGTACAGCACCATAGATATAAATATTCTTAATATATGCCTTTAACAAAGATTGTAGGGTACTCTAAGTACTTACAGGAAGAGAACTTTATCCTCCACTCAGAACTGAATGTAATAAGAAAGACTTTCTGCTTTACTAATTATTTTGTCAGTTGGCAATCCAATTTTCAATATTTCATCAATTTGGAGCAAAACTGTATCAACTAAAAATTTAAATCCAATTTTGGAAACAGTAATAAGTTTTATTTAACAAATTAACAAATTGTCCTCGTAGGGGGACTTTTGATATTTTATTTGTTGAAACTAATTATCCAATATTTCTTCTTGATGAAGTAAAAAGGATTTGGAATGTAATTTCGGATGCTGATTAGAAAATCAGAAGAATGAAGGGAAAAAAAAAGAACATATATTAGGTAAGAACGTTTGGTGGGGTTATGTTTGTGTGAAGTGATAACATTCTAGCCAATATTCTTGAGGAAAGTATTCAATGTGTTCCTTTTCTGAACTGAACATGTCTCTATAAATATGCAAAGATGCTTTCAGAATTAGTGTAATTGAACTGACCACAGGAATTCAAGACTAATTTTAGAATCCAAAGTTTTTTATAAATTTCCTGTATTTTATTGTGGAAAATTCTAATGTTTATTGTAGATTCACTTTTCAATAATAAGTGGTAGATAATCTATCTTTTAATTAGTTCCCCTTTAAGGCTTGGACTTTAGACAACATATCCACCAGACAATAGAAAAAGGCAATGAACCTCCAGATCTGTTGATCTTGATTCTTGAAAACTAATGTTGTCAGAATTGAATAGGAAGGAGATGGAACTAAGTAAGAAAATGTTTGTATATTTCAGAAGGTTTATTCTTTGCAGTCTGTTAGTTCCAATAGCACATCACCAAGTCACTACTTTTAAAACATCTGTAGGGAGCTATTTCTTATGTTATGCCTCTTTCCAGGAGAACAAAATTTAAGAAGATTTGGACTCAGTAGTCAAAGAGAAAAAAAGTATTTTTGCTCTTAATAATTCTTCAACACTGTTTTTCTTCTTCCTGTGAATTCTGTTGTTTCTAGCCAGTTTTTCATGAAGAATATATTCCTTTCAGAAAAATTAAGCCAAAGTAATATATAAAACAGAGAGCTTAATTGCAAGCACCAGCATATAATTGCTTCCCAGTTGATGAATTGAGCCTGTTTATTTTTTATAACTCATCACCATCATCTGAGCTAAAGCTGCTTCTCCTACTGCTCTCTTTGGAAACTGCAGGGGAAGTGGCAGATAACAGAGGATCTGTTCCAAATGGAGATATTGTGTCATCCAGTAGCATGTCATCCAATCTTTGTTCCTCTTTCAAAGCCGCACTAAATGATAAATCTGTGAAGTGTGACAAAGGGTCAGAGAAGGCCATAGCTTGATCGCAGAGCTCAGGGCTTGTCCCTTGTGACACAGTCAGTTGTTGGCAATAGTCTACTGAATTCTGCTCAAGATGGGTCCGTTGTTTGGTAACGTGAGCACCTAAATCAACTGTGCCAAGTGAAGCCAGGGTTGGCAGACCATGAGCACGAGCCTGTATTTCTAGTTCCTGCAATTTCAAACAAGAAAAATTAAATAATGACTTTGAAAGTAAACTTAACTCTAGAGAATAAGCCACAAATAGATCTAAAATATTAACAAATAGATCTATAATAATACATTACTCTTCACTCAAAACGAAGAGTAATATATATTATAAATATTCTTTGCAAATAACAGAGTATGGTGTTTTTCTAATGCTTGAAAAATAACCCTGAGGAAAATACTCAGATTTAAAAAAAAATTTTTTTTTCTCCCATTGTTCGTTAAAGGGATACGTGACATATAATGGTCCCACAGCGGCTCAGACTACAATGCAACTATTTGGAGATAGTGGAAATCTTCCAGTCGTTCCTCTTGATTGATTTTTCACTATAGAACCATTTCATGGAAACAAGAGTGTTTTACCTCACAATAAGCTTGCTCATATATTAAAGAAAAAATCTTGAGAGTATGAAAACGAAAACCTATATTTTGAGATTTTATGTCACAAAATAAACTGGCACAATATGCCTTGTAACAATGAAATCCACAGCAATGTTCCTAAATAAATAAAAGGGGAGAGGAGAATTTAGTGTCCAATATTATCCAGAGAAACAAAGGTTCTGCTAATTATTATTTTTTTGACCGGGATAATATTTGTGTGGTTATAAAACTGGTTCTATTTTTTGCATTTTGCAATTATTGTCATTCATTACATATTTTTAAAGCCAACTTAAACCTAGATTTCTAATCAAAACCTAATTGAATCACTCTAATATGTGAACTTCTAAAGGCAATAAAATTATCCTTGGGAAGAAAAATAATTGTTAATAAGAAAAAAATAAATGAGACCAATGAGTAAAGCTGATGATGGTTAAGTCATATGTAGGCTACATGGTTCATGGCAACTTTCTTATAAAAACCTGAATTCGGAGTAGAAGGCGCCTGTTAGCCTGCTCTAATTTCTTCTGTCTGTGTTCTAATTCTCGAGCTCTCTGTTGTTCTTTTTGTAGCCACTTGATGTACTCCACTGATGCTTTTAGAATGGTTCCTTTGTTCCAGCGCATATCACTGTAGAATGGAGAGATAACCTTTTCACAATTGTGCATGTCAGCAGAATTCATAAGAACTTACAAAATCTTTTACATTAATATGAAATAATGATTTACATGACTATTATTCACTCTTAGATATTATTGCTTCTGAATAGAAATTTTAATAGAATAGTTAAGAAGCCCTTATATAGTAAAATTAATCCCAGAATGAAAATAAGTGTCAAAAGAAAGTAATAAAGTGACTTTTTGTGGGAGAGCTAAATGCAATATCATGATTCTACCATTACAGTTTTTATATTTTTAGTGAAAATTGCTTTTATTATTAACTCTGAGATTAAAATCTATGTGTGGTATTTCTGCATTAATGAACTAGGAAATGTACATTACTGAGGACTTAAGCCTAAATTTTTTAAGATCATTTCAAATGTACCAATCTTTTAACCTACTTTCTATAAGGTTGCTTTTATGCTTCTAAGAAAAAAAATAAGGTCCCTCCTGAATGGTGATCCTGAGTAAATGTGAAACAAATCAGAGCTTGGCAACATCACTTTATGCAATGCAGCAAAACTTTCTAGAATCATGAGGCAAATTTTTCTGCACAAAAAGGCATGAACACTTTATTTTTAAAAAGCTGGATATCTATTTTTAAGTAAGTTTAAAATAAGTAAATACAATTAAACATTGCCAGTAATCTTCAGGCTGTAGCATAGAAAAAATATTTTATTGAAACATTTTTAGACAAGAGAAATGACAAATCTGGAATTACACAACAGGCTACTGATTTTAATGTCTAAAAACATACATCAATAAATTTAATACCATCTGACAATTGATAATATGTATGGAGAATAAGGCCAAACTAACTGCTAAAAGTTAATCAGAGCTGTTGAAAAATCTGTATGAATTTTCAATTTAGAATCATGAGATTTTTTTTAATACAACAGAAAGTAAACTTGTAGGGAAATTTTTAAAAGACATTACACTGCATGTATTTTTAGTTTATGTGATCTACATAAAATACATGGAACTTAATATGTATTTATCAAGTGCTCAGAAGTGGGAAAATATAGTTTATGAAAAATCTGACTGGCATGTGGCCTCACTGAAAATTCAGGTTAGATGACAATTTCATTAGCTGTAACAAATTAAAGGAAGATAAACATTTTCCTACCAAAGGTGAAAATGCTTATTAGGTGAGAATGCTGAGATAAGCCATCTTCTACTGAAATGCACCAAACCATTGCCAGTGTCTGTCTCAAGCTTGAAAATGCTTTGTGAGTTCTCTGGGGCCATAACACCTGTTGATCATTCCAGGCACAGTGATTTATCTACTGGTGGGATGGGTAGGGCAAAAGAGGCTACTTTTGTCATTAAACCAATAAAGTATCTGTCACTGAAAAGTTTAGTGAACTCCTGAATTAAAACTCTAAGCAGCAACAGGAGCCTTATGGCCCTAATTCTGTTTCCTATTTTTCTCATGGGAAGAAAAACTTGAACAAAAGGAATAGAATAAAAACAATAACCCTAGTCAACTTTGAAATTTAAGGTACTGTTTATTTAGGTCTAAAATAAACATTCAAAGTTGTGGTAGAAAACACACAATGGGTTTTCCTACAATATCTACTTTGATGTCATTCCACTAAATTTTTAAAAATTCACTCTATTTTAAAGCTATTTTAATATATGAGGTTTCTTCTTAAAATATTTCAAGTTTTCCAAATATATTAAGAAGATGTTTACCTCTCTTCCAAGATAATTTCAAGCAGCTAGGCATTAAAAACATTATATATGACAGTATACTATAAACACTAATACACACAAAGACATGCCTAAGGAGTGAATGTTGATACTGGCTTTTCATTTTCTAAAATAATTTTCTTTGAAAAACTTAAATCTTTGGGGGAGTTAAAAGCTTTAATGTATGTAGGGCTAAAGCAGGTAACAGAAACATGTAAGTTGGAGTAAGAATGCTGCCAGGCAAAACTATGCAAAATGTATAACCTGTTGTCATCTTGGGAGTGCACATGCACTTAAAAGCATTAAAAAATAAAAAAAAAAAGAAAACACCATCACAGGTCTGATTCTTCTTGCTTTGATCAACATTTTGAAACTTCTGATTCAGAAAGTCTTGTTAGGTCTCATTTACTACCTCAACTGCCATTCTTACACAAAAGCAGGAGAAAGTTCTGACTGTAGAACAAAAAAAAATCAGTTTGGTAGAAATAAGCAAAAAAAAAAAAAAAAAAAAAACCACAACAATTTTATGTATAAAAAAAGTAGAAAAAAAGAATAATTTAATAGCACAAGTAGAATAATTCATGCTCTGTTGGCATTTTTTTATATCTACAAATACGATTTTTTTGTAAATATGATTAATAAAAAACACATATGAAGTATATCGCTACCACACATCTATAGAAATGCTTCACTTTTCGTATTTATTAGTTTTGTTTGATTTCATTTTTCAGTAATGGTTAAGAGATTGTCATTCCCTGGTATTGCGTTTTTCATTTCATTTTCTCAACATATATATCTCAACTATAGCTGTTTACTGTATTTTCTTCCCTCTGACCATACTATTTTTACCCAGCAAAGAAGAAAGACGTATAAATTTCTGAATGTTTTTGATACACAAAAATGGCAACTTCACAGACTTTAAAATGCCTTGAGCTATTAGCTTTCATTTCCTAAACCAATCCCTAAGTTTATTCTAGTCATGAGCTGGAAAGGTCCTCAGAGCCTTTTTATAACCAAAGCTTCAGAGTTCCTGCTACTTGCCCAAGAGCATGTGGCGTTTAGAACATGAGTCCTAGGTCTCCTCTCTCAATTCAGTGCTGTTTCTGCAACTCTGTGGCTTTCCCACTTTTTCATATGCATCTGCCATAATGTGTTTTTATTGTGACCCAGTGCACTCTTTGTACATAAAACTGCAACAAAGGTCTCCTGAGGTATTACTATCCTCCTAGTGTGTAATATGTAATACTCTGATATTTTCAGTGCCTACGTATAACATAATAGAATTAAAACAATTAATAATTCCCCTTTCTGAGATCTATAAAGAAGAAAAAGCCACTTAAGAACACCTACAATGAAGTTTTCCCAATTATGGTCCCTTTCAGATGTGATTCTGTGATACATTAATTTCCCATATTCTAGATCAGGTCACACCTTGTTTTGGTCAATAAAGTTTCACTGGTCGCAGTCATGCTTTTGCATACACATATTGTCTATGACTTCTTTCATGCTACAATAGCAGAGTTGAATAATTGTGAGAGACTTTATGCTCACAAAGCTTGAAATATTTACTATCTGGCCCTTTAGAGCAAAAGTTTACCATTCCCTGTTCTAGACAATGAATTAGAACCAGAAAGGAGCTATTTTATAACCAAAGCTTCTGTAAAAGGTAGAGTAATAATTATCCCTCACACAAGCTTTATAATTTTTAAGGTATTCTCATAAATATTATTTGGCTTTATTTTCATAAAAACTCAACCATATAATTGGCACTTTACAGGTATGGTGACATCTAAAGATGTTCAGTCAGCTTCAGAGTCCAGTCTCATAGTCTCACCTATTTTCTGCATATAACCTGGCCCAGGCACTGTGGGATAGCTCTACCAGTTACAAGGGAAGCTCTCTTAACTGACCTTTATCTAATCACTTTCAGGATTAATTAATGTTCTCCATTCCCTTTGTGACACTCACTGACTGTTGTCAGAACAAAGTAGATAATAGAGGCCACTGAGCTACCTTCAGAGACACCCAGGTACTCCTGTTATCCTTGTGATGACATGTGCTTACTGACAGGCTGTTAAATGAGTGCCCACTATACTGATTACTCTGCTAGTATAATTAAATTATGTGTATGTTAACTAATGAAGTATGAATGCAAAAGAAGAAAAAGCATTTATAAAAATAGTTATTGTTTTTAGGAAAAGTATATTAAAAGCTTTGGAAAAACTCCTGTAAAATGTCTGTAAAAATAGTTTGCTAAAAAATATGCTGTAACAAATTAGGGTGCAAACATTTAAAAAATCCATCTACACTTAGGTTGTTGGCACTTAGGTTTTTGTTTTATCTTTTAAAAATTAAAATAGACTGTACATTTTTGTGCACTTTATGTAAGAAAGAAAAATTGAAACACATATTCAAACAAAAAGGTCTTGGCCTTACATCAAATGTTTGGTGAATAAAAGTGCATTTATATTTTAAGTGTTAAAAAAAAAAATCCTATCAGGAAAATGGGTGTTCTCTTTTGCTAATAGAAAGAGTTGCATGCTTAGAGACTTTGAAAGATTTGAAAAATTATTGGTAGGACCTACACCAAGACTGAACTCTTCAGACTCTCCATCCAGTGCTCTTTCTGCCATTCTACTCAAGATGCCCTCACTATCTACTACACCCATAAAAATAAATATGGCATTCTATTATAAATGATTGTATTGTCCAAGTGAATTAGCATTTTTGCATTTAGGGAAAGATTACTTTCAAATTTCACAAATATCATGTTATCACACATCATCATTTCTGAATAATGGATATTTGCCAGTATTCGGAGAGTTCAGTTCTCAGTCTGAGCAAAACATTTTTTTTTAAGTCATTATTAATGCTGCAATATTTTCATGGTTTTAGAGAAACACTCAACATGCTAAATTAATCTTCTGTTTAATCAACTATTTCTTGAAATTTACAAGCCCAAACATCTTGTTTAACTGACTTTGTGACTGTACAACACCAAAACCTAACTGAAAATTTAATTACAATAACTGATTATTGACTGTCATCAATCAGCATGTTTTTACAATTTTATTTTTTCTGCTTGCATATCTCCAGAATTTTGGAACCTCTGAAGATTCAACATTCCAATTTTCACGTACACATAGACCTTAAATTGGAAGAATTGCTATAATCATAAGTTGAGGATACCAGTCATTATTATGAAAGCATTGTTACTACCACTAAACTTGTAAATATTGGTGTCATACAGAAAGATCCACTATGTACTGAGAAGAAATAATTTACTTATTTCCTATAGCTCAATAGGACAAGTATTAGTAACAACCTTGATGCTTAATAACAATCAGCCTTGAATAGGTATTAAAAAATGAGACCATCAGTAGCCTTATCTTTACCATAGCTGCTTAGTTTCCCAGTCATTGGTTCTCCCCTCCCCCTTTACCCTCCCACCCATTTTGGGGGGTATTGAAACCATAACATTATTAAGAAATGATTGTTGAACTCACGGATCATTAGACTTTGGAATAAGAGTGCCAAGCTCCTTGATTCGGTAATTAATATTATACCTTCTTCTTCTTTCAACTATTAAAAAAAGAAATATTATTGATTATTTTCATTACAGCACAATTCATTTTTGATCCACTGTAAACTTTCTTAATAATCTTTGAAAAACAATGAGCAAAAAAAGTCCCATTTAGTCAAGAGTACTTCTCAACAATAAAATAAAAATTCTAACATACTTTATTCTAAAAGTAAAAACAGTATTAGAATTGTGATTCTATTATTCACAATTATTTTAAAACATTTCTCTCAAAAACAACATTTTTATCATTCTTTGAAATGCTATAATATTTACTCATACCAACATATAAATACATATGTATATGCACACACACTCTCTTTTCTCATACATTCCACTGAAAGGCTAACACAAAGTTTGGCACATGGTAGGTATGTGTGCCCAAATAGACTGTGACCTCTTTGAGGGCAGGGAGTGTTTCTTTTGTACCTCCAGTGGGCTTGGCATATAAGAGATGCCAAGTAAAAGTATGTTGATTAGATTATAAATATAGTTTTCTAATTTAATAACTTTCAGTAATATACAGAGCAGTGACACAAACTTTGGCATGCATCAGACACACTTGGAGGGATAATTAAAATACATTTGTACCCCGTACCTAGAGATTCTGATTTTCTTAGGACTGGGTTGGGACTCAAGAATTTGCATTTCTAACAAGTTCCCAGGTGTTGCTGATGCTGCTTGTCTAGGGCCCACACTATGAGAACTACTGATATAGGTTTTTATTCAGAGACTGCTTTGTCAGTTTGCATTTCCATGCGTCCATTGTTTATGGAAATAATGTGCATCTAGTAAATGTTCAATAAATGTCAAATATACAAATAAGTAGAGCTTTCTATATTTTCCCTTACCTGAGATCAGTCTTATAGAGCATAGAGTAGGCTTGTAGTCTACTCTATATTCCCAGTATCAGGAACCACAGCTATGCATAATATTGTTTAAGTAGATAACATGCTTAAAGCTTTTTAGAGAAATGAAGGAACTAAAATGTCATGAAGAAGAAGAAAACTATATGTCAAAAACATTAAACAATGTATGCTTGAAAAATAAGATCTGTTACCGGAAGCAAGGAAAGTCAAGAAAAAACATCAATTGTCTTGGTGCACCTACTCTACAAAGCAATTTACCATGAAAGAACTTGACCTTTAGGAATAATACACTGGGAGTCCCCTGAAATTAGTATATAACTGATTCTTGGGAGAGCTTATTTTCCCTCTTTACCAATCCTATTTTTCCTGTGCATATGATTCGAAAAACTGACACCAAACAAAAAACTGAAAAGAAAATAAACAAAAGTAAAGTTGATAGAAATACATTTATATTTTACAGTGAGAATTTATTAGTAATTCTATGTTCACACATACTCATTCCTATATTATAAAACAGACTTTTAACAATAAGATGAAGAGCAGCTATGAAGGATGTTCACAATTTTATCTCAAAATAGGAGACTGGTTTAGTCCTATAATATTTCTTCAAAATCTATTATTTAAATGCACCATATGTAAAATATCAGAAATTCCTACTCTGCTCTTATTGGATTGTACTCAATAAAACTTTTAATGGCTAATTACAATGAGAAGTTTGGTTCCTCAGTGTTTTCATATCCAGTTCTAGTTGTTTGTAAAGGAGTCAGGTTTTAAGAATTACTAAATTATTTCATGCTATATGTGATTTCACTCTTCACAAAGTTTTTGATATATTCATTCATTCCTATCCTTAGATCCAGGCAAGAGGTGCCCCTCTTCCCAGATTCCACACTCAAGAGGAGCCCCCTTTGCCTTCTTTCTTTTTTCTTTTCTTTCTTTCTTTCTTTTTTTTTTTTTAACCACACCTATCCACACTGAGCAAGGCAGCCACAGCACAAAGGGATCCCCCTTCTAAACTACACTCTGGGTAATTTGCAACAGGAATATCCTCCCAAATGCCCTGAGCCTGTTCAGGTTTCTTCCCAGGTCCATCCTCCTGGGGGAGGATCATGACACCAGGGTGCTCACCCTAGTCCCAAGGTGCTGACAAGGGGCATTTGTTTCCAGAGATATGTATAGAACTTGAATATACAAAGTGAGGGGTTCACACTCATGTTTGAGGCCACTTGTGGCATAGAACAGAATCGGGGGTAGAGAGAGAAGTGAGGTGGGCTGCTGGCCAAGGGCTGGCATTGCCCCAACCTGACATTCCCACTCAGAATTCTGAGGATCTGAGAATTCTTATTTCACACCTGACTTTCCAATCTTTAGGAAGGATAGAACATACTAAATATAGCATTTCCAGCTTGAGTTACAGTTTTTAAATACTTAGATATCTCGTAAGTGGGACCTTATTTGTCCTCTAGCTATGATCCTCACAAATCTTAGGGGCTATCCTAGATTCATATTTAAAACATGATATTTATTTTTTGGTAACATTGATATCTCCCAGGAAGCAAAATCACTCAGTAACAGAATCCAGATTAGAAAACACTTTGATAATGGTCATAGCAGGTACCTATTATACTTTACTTTAAATGACCTGTTATTTAAAGTGCAAACATAGAGGAGAGAAGAAAGGAACAAAGAAGGTAATAGCAGGCTTAAAACTAAGAGAGAAGCCTGTAGTTCCTCGATATAGTTGTTCTGCCAACAACTAGCTTCATCTTTCAGGTTCTACTTGTCTCATCAACTGCACCGAAGCTTGTCTGCTCTGCCACTAAGTGATCAGAATCAAATCAGTTCCCTCTCCATAACTACTCCAAGGACTGTTATAACCACGGGTCAGCCCTCTCTTCAGTCACATAGAAGCCTACTCTGTGACATAGGCAGATGCTTTATGAACAGACAGATGCAGGTTTCACAGGTACATGTGGAATCAATTTCATCTAACCACATGTAAGGAAATTCCTGGTTTGTTTTAGAGCTTCAAAGTTTTTATTTATTTTTATTCTATTCTGTTCTTTTCTGATTTTTTGATTTAGCTCCCAGAACAAAAAAAGCTTCACACTCAATTAGTCAAGTTTACTTAAGACAGTTAAGCACTTGAGACACAAGGAAGCACTCTAAAGCTCACCTTGCCCCTAGACAGCTCCCCTGGACTGCATTTACCCATCTCATGTGACCCATTATCAGAGTCAAATTGAACCCTAGGAAGGCATCTGAGGCCCCTTTTTTGTAGCAGCAGTGGAATTCAGCAATACAACATAAGCAATACTTTCAGATAACTTATCATTAGGAAGGAAGGAGCAGATTGACACAGAAAGATAAAAATCTGGAGTTACATTTCTTGCAATTTAAATGGTATACATTTTCTAAAGTCACTTTTATCTCTTTAAACCTTGGAGTCAGTGAGTCACAACAGAGTTCAAAAGTAACTCAATGCACTCATGTCCCTCACATGCAGTCTTCTAGAGAGAGGGAATGATTAAGGAGACAACTTGAGATGTTTTACTTCATAAAGATGTCTAGATTTTCTGAGAGTTCACATTGTTTAAATTTCCGAGTGTAGCTCTACCAGTGAACACATACACTTAATTTTGGTCATCTGATCTCAAAATATTTACGAGGTGATTATAAAATATCACACATTTTAACCTCCATGCTTTTCCTCTTTCATTAATTAATTTTGTTTAGAAAAAAGGAAAATATACTCACTGAGGTTGTGGTTGTCCTTTTTTTGTCTCTCTTTTGCCAAAGCTCGAGTATCAGTTTCTGATCAAAAAAGAAGATAATTGAAACAGTACTTATTTCTACCTTAATCCTTCTAGCCAACATAATCCAGAAATACAAGTGAAAATATAATATTACTTGTTCCAAGTGGTATAATAATTTCTTTTTTTTCAAATATTTAGAAATTTGGAAAAGAGTACTTTTTAGTAAGAGGGCAGTGACAAAACCAATGAGCTTTGAACAGTAAAACCTGGATTTGTATTCTGGCCCTCCACTTAATAGCCTTGTGGTCTGTTACCTAAGAGCTCTATGTCTAAGCCTCCTCATCTGTAAAACTGGCATAATATAATACCTGATAGTCATTGTGATAATTAAAAGACGTACAGCACAAATCAAATATTAAACTGCTTAATCATTTTTATCAGTATTGTTCTCAGAATTTTAAGAATATTCAGAATTATTTCAAGCTAAATTTTTACAACCTATGTTTTTTATAAATAATTATGCTTTCTACATCCCAACAACTGGAACTAACTACATTTCTCAGATAGTCATATTGAACAACTCCATACTTCGAGTAAGTGGCACCACATGCTATGTGGTTGTGGGCATTTGTGATAGTCAGCCTCCAACACAGCCCACAGTGATTCTCATTCATGCTATTCATACCTTTGGTAGTTCCCTTCCACACTGAATAGGGCTGACCTGTGAAACCAATAGAATTTTGTGGAAATGATTAGTGTGGTTTCCAAGACTATGTCATAAAAGACATTTTCAGCTTCTCACTTTAGTATCCCTTGAATCGCTAGTTGTCCTGTCATGAGGACAGCTGAGAAGCTCTATTTATAGGCCAACAAGGTAAAGAACCAAGGCCACTCGCCAACAAGCAGCACTGACTTGGAAGACCTGTGAGTGAACCGCCTTGGGAGCACATCCTCCAGCTCGTCCAGTGGCAAATGTCTGTACCCCTGGCCAACATCTTGACTGCAACCTTTTGAGAGACTCTGAGCCAAAATCAATTTTACATGTCACCTCTGGAATTTCCAAACCATAGTGATTGTATGAGATAATAAATGTTTATTATTTCAAGCTGTTAAGTTTGGAGTAATTTGTTATACAGCAATAGATAATTAGTACAATGTTCTTTGAATTATTCTAGTTTCAAAATAGAAATACATTTATTTAAATTTGTTTAAGACTATATTTATTAATTTTAGTTTAAATAATTTGAATGCATAGATATTTTTGAGTTATTGGTTAGACTCCAAGGATGGATATATTTCATATGTTTAAAATGTTGATATTAACTATGTAAAAATATTTAAAGATCAGTGTTTGTTCTCCAAACTAAAAACTTGTTACAGAAATTTCAACTGAATTTTTTTTTATTCTTATGGAGAAACTAATACTGGACTTGTAAGTCAGGAAATCCCTATTTTGATCCACTTCTGCTTCTAATCAGTTGTATGGCTTTGGGAACATAACTCCTCTGACTGTTGATTCGCTCATCAACATATTAGAGGAACTTGACAGTGACCCTATAATTCCTTTGAGTTGTAACAATTTTGAAATTTACTATTGAAAACTGAGGGGTTTTTACCCACTTGGTAAGAGAAAGTTAAATGTGAATCACAAAATCATGAAATAAAACAAGCTAAAAAGGGAAAAATCTAATTTTCCTTAATCTATTAATGTTATCTTGCAACCATGTTAATAAATTGCATCTATTCAATATCAAAATGAAGCTATGTTAAGTGAAGAACTTAGTCAAACTGTCATATACATATGAATAGAGGTTATATGTATATTCTCCCAACTCCCAAAATAATTAATTAATTCAATTGAACTGTAAGTTATATTAACTTGCTGCTTGGTTGCCATAGAGAAAAAAAGATGGATTTACTCTCTAAATGTCTCCCATTTTAACTATTTTAATAATATTTTTAAAATCCTCTTTAGCTTGGAAATATATGTCACTCATGCTTATGTAGTTGATTTTTAAAAATATAAAATTATAAAAGCAATGTTACCTGTAATTTCTCTTTTCATTGGTAGACTACTTGGACAAGAAGCACTTGTAAGGCCCATATTAACTGGTGAAATTCCCTGCTCACCACTATACACATCCAAAATACTTCCAGATAGCTTTAGAGGAAAGAGGAAGAAAAGAGCAATCAAATCTTCATTGGATGTTGATATATTTAGTTGTATATTTTAAATTTACCACTTCATCAATAGTAATTTGTAATATATAACATTTTAATTTTAAACAAAAGTGAGTATGCATTAACTTTGTAAAATCATTGTGGGATGCTTGTGGATTTGTTCAAAAAAAGCTACTTGTATTTAAGCAAAAGGAGAATTTGATCCAACACATTACCTGTGTTGAATCAAATGAAAAAGATTAAAAATATCATTTTTGATAAAAATCAATATACATAGTGGAAAAGTTGGGGATTTCCCTGGTGGTGCAGTGGTTAAGAATCCGTCTGCCAATGCAGGGGACATGGGTTTGAGCCCTGGTCCAGGAAGATCCCTCATGCCACAGAGCAGCAAAGCCCATGCACCACAACTACTGAGCCCATGCACTGCAACTACTGAAGCCCGAGCACCTGTGCTCCGCAACAAGAGAAGCCACAGCAATAAGCCTACACACTGCAATGAAGAGTAACCCCTGCCGCCGCTCACTGCAACTACAGATGCACACAGCAATAAAGACCCAATGCAGCCAATAAATAAATAAATAATTTTAAAAATAAAATAAATAAATAATTTTTAAAAAAAAAGAAAGAAAAGTTGGGAAGTTCATTGCATATCATAAATTAGGTATAATGGTTGAACATTTTGGAAGCTTTCTTAATACCATCAGTGCTACCAGCAACTCACAGTCAAGAGGTGTTTTACACTGCTAATTAAGTGAAAAAATTTCTCTCCTTCCTGGAAGGCATACTTTTTCTCACTGTACACTTAATGTTCTAGACTATTATAAATATCCCAGCTGGTAACCAAAAGTAGTCTAAAACTGCTTTTGCCTCTAGTGGATATAAGGTATATCCAATTACAGCAACACTGCAATTCTTAAAGTGCTTCTTGGGAACAATTTTTCAGAAAGCTAAGATACTTTATACACAATTCAAAATTGTACCAATTTGTTATTTAAAATGTGCTTATTGATCCGATCTCCCAAGAAAATTAAATTTAAATAGTATTCATAACTAAAGTTAATATTGATTATTCCAGAACAAGCTACATTTAAAATATAAGATTTGAACGTTTGAAATATTTTCATTCTAAGTATCTTTATTTCATTTCTGGGAAGTCAACCAAGAGCTGAATAAGCAGTATCTTTTTCCTTTCCTTAAGAACTAGAAATAATACAAGTAACCAAACAAAACTATAAGCAGATTACTATGGAGACTCTAATTCCTTACTCCCACTTTTTACAAAACTCCAATTCAAACTGAGGAAAATTTTTTAATATTTATAAAATCAGACTGAAAATAAATGTGAAGAAAGGACACATAAAGACCAAAATTAGTTTCTGACATAATAATCTATTAAACTATATAATTAATATTGTATATTTCTGAGGGGAAAAATCATTGAAAATACAGTGGAAATCAGGCTAAAATATAAATATATGTGCATATCAATAAGGACATTATAGATTGCATATGGTATTCTGATGTATGTTTTCATATATTGGTTCTTTTCATTATTTACTCTATTAGGACTCCTCATCTTTATTTTATATAAATTCATTATTTAAAAAGTGTATTTTTGCTTCTTGGACCTTATAAAGGAGATCCTTAGGTGGGATATATATTCCCTCTCAATTTCCTCATCTGAAAAACAGGACAGGGACAAAGTTGACCAAATTGGACAGATGATGAGTATTAGTATCAGAACAATACAATTAGGAAGAAATCCTAAAAGCAGATATTTCCCTAACATGTGAGTCATTTAGTTATACTGGTAAAATTTTAAAGTTTCTAAGATCTTATTTGAAACCCTGTTGGCTATAAGATGAGGCATCACCAACCTGAACTGTACATTTCCACTGTGCCTCTGAGAAACACAATGGATGTGCTGAACAAAAAGACAGGGAGTGAGGGAGAAGTAAGAGGGAAAGAACTGGGAAAAGGGCACTTTTCTCTGAAGAGCTTGAATTCAGATGGATTTCAATGCAGCAGTGGCAAATAGCAGAAATGTTTGAGAAGAAAAGAAGCCATATTACATATATACTGCAACAATAAAGTGATAGGTTTCTAACTATAGCATTTCACTGGGTCCATATTACCTGGTTAGACTGTACCTAATGCATTTTTCCTTAGAAATGGGGCTGGAATTCTGATAATGAATCTAATCTTGCTTAACTGTGGGTATATTACGTCTTCTCCTGACCTTGGTTATTGTCTAATTTATGCCCTGAAGCACAATGATTAATATCCTATTTAATTTTATGCTGTAGGTACTACTCCATTTCATGTAAATGGCTAATCACTTTTTGAATATCATTAAACAATTGGTTTCAATTTAAAAGTATGTAATACATTTCACATAATCTAAAGAGCCTTTTCTCCATTAAAAGATATAAGGGTACAGTGCTACATACATATCGGAAAAGGCTTACAAAGCAAAATTATAACTACTTTTGTCAAAGGTATAAGTTACTTAGGTATTAAAGTCTAAGTCTTAGCTTTATTTTATAGAGTA
Organism: Hippopotamus amphibius kiboko; assembly: GCF_030028045.1. NCBI lineage: Eukaryota > Metazoa > Chordata > Mammalia > Artiodactyla > Hippopotamidae > Hippopotamus > Hippopotamus amphibius. The sequence continues at coordinate 34,984,708 of NC_080189.1, read as the reverse complement.
GTAGGCAACTGAATAGATATTTTATGAAGAATATTTATTATTCTGGTTAAAATACAGATTACTTTTTCAGAACAACAAAATCATTGACATAACAATAGGGAAACACTATTTTAGAAATAAATTCATAAATTTTAAAGACATCTAATAAAGAATTTATTATAAAATATTTTCAACAAGGTAGAACATACTCAAGACAATTCTTCTTTCCAGTAGAAAATGTGAACTCCTGATCTGAGAAGTTCTTTGAAGTGAGAAGTGATTGGCAGTGGTTCCTGATGTCCAAGATTCTCTACCCTGGATTTTATTTACACCTCTCTACTAAGATCATAGAGACTGAAATGGACTGGGAACTGACCTTCCCACACATACACTACCTTTCAGAGTAGCCAATATTCCCTAAAGAACATTAGCTCACAGGTCAAAATATTAAAACATTCAAGGAAAATGACTGTTTTAAAAGTTAAACAACATGCAGTGTTAGAAATAACGTCAAAAGCAAACATTTTAGAAATAAAAAGTAAAAGATCACATGAAACCAAGTTTTTAAAATCAACCTAGTGTACATTTTAAAAGAAATAAAAGAATTTATAATATCTTTATAATATAAAATAACTTATAATAATTTATAAGGTAAAATAATAACAAGAAAGCATAAAAATGGCCAAAGTGATCATGCAAAAACAGGAGACATGAAAATATAAATACTTAAAAAAAGAAAACTATGGAAAAACAGTGTAATGAACACTGAGAAAGAAATAAAAGAATTAGTAAATTTTAAAATCAAATTAAAGTAATCTCTCAGGAGGGTGATGAAAAGGACCAAGAAACAAAACATATGAAAGAAAATCTAATTAATATGTAGGATAGAATTATTAGAACTAAAATACAGATAGGTATTAGGACTCTCAGAGAGAAAGAATAAATACAACTGGAAGGAAGAAAATATTTTAAGAAATAATGAAGATGAATTTCTTAGAATTACACTAAATAAAAGACCAAAGTCTTTTGGTCTTTTACCTTATCTTATTTTATCATTGTTTTATTTTGATTTAAAAATCAAAGGACCTACAGAATACCAAAGAAGAAAAACCTACACCCAGACACATTAGAGTGAAATTTAAGAGTATACGATGACAAAGAGAAAGCTCTAAAAGCCCAGAGAGAAAAAGAGAAGATTATGTCAAAGGAATAAGAATCTGATTAACACAAAATTTTTCAATAGCAAAATGGTTGAAAGAAGAAAGCTAATCAGTATTTTTCAAATGTTTAAAGAAAAGAAATTAAAACACAGCATTTTATATCTAGCCCAAATATCGTCCACATATGTGGCCATGACAAAAAATATTCTTAGAGGTATAAAATGCTTAAGAATGTTTACCCTCAAGGACTAATCTTGAAAACAGTTTTGGATGAAGTAAATATGATACAAATAAATAAAACATGTTCTAGACAAAAAAAGCATCAAATATCTTGGTAAAATGGTTGTAGTCTAAAAAAGAAGAAGGGAAATAAAAATCAAAGATAAAATGAAACATATAGCCATATAACTCAGTATTAAAGTCTAGATAATATCAGTATGATTGGGTTGGAGTAGTAAAAAAACCAATCAATGTGAAAGTAACACGTACTAAAGAAAAACATTAAAATATGAGACACACTTAAGTAATAAAATGATGAGAGAAACAGGTGAAAATATATCAGTAAGAATGATCAATGTAAATAGGTCAAAAACCTCAGCTAAAAGGTTGACAGTTTGGTTAAAAAGACAGTATTTAGATCTATGTAGCTTACAAGAGACACAGCTACATTGTAAAAGGACACATAGGATTGAAAGTTAAAAGATTGGAAAAGATATGTCCAGTAAATTATAACCATAAGAAACTGATGAACTACATTAATATCAGAGAAAATAGGCTTTAAAATTAGAAAAAAATTATTAGGGATAGAGTCACTATCTAATAATAAAGAATTCAATTCTTCAAAAAGGCACAGCAATTATGAGCAGGCATGTACCTAATAAAATAACTTCAAAATATGAAAGAAAATGTTTTGAATACAAGGAGAAATTAATAAATCCATCAATGTAGTGGGAGATTTCAACACCCTTCTCCCTGTTTTTGAAGAGTCAAGTAGACAAAAATAACCAGTAATGTTCTAGATTTGAACAATAAAAGTAAAGACCTAATAGACATGTATATAGGTCTACATCTAAAAATTAGAGAATGCACAGTTTTCCAAGTACATATGGAACATATATAAATACTGATCATGTACTCAGCAAAAAAAAAAAAAAAACCTAAAACCAACCCCCCCCAGAAAAAAACTTCAAACATTTCATAGAGTCCTTGATTTCCTAAATATTTAGAAATTCTCAAATGACTCAAGAGTAAAGACCAAATCATACTGGAATTTAAAAATAAATGAAAGATACTGAAAACATGCATAAAGAAACATCTGGCATACGGCAAAGCAATGTTTTGAAGGAAATTTATACCCTTAAAGATGAGAAAAATAGATAAAATTTTTGAAATTTGATAAACTAAGTGTATTTCTCAAAAAGTTAGAAAAAGACCCAATAAACTCAAAGCAAGTAGAACAGATAGTAATATAAGATCATAAATCAGTGAAAAACAAAACAATGCAAAAGGCAAAAGTTTTGTTTTGTTTTGTTTTTTCAGTTAACAAACTTGACATGCCTCTTGTAAGACTGACTAAAAAGAATAAAGGCTGAACAAATGATATCTTAAATGAAAGGAGGCTATAACCATAGTCCAAGATGAGATTTATAAATTTTTTTCCTCAGGATCAGGAATAAACAAGACTGGGATACCTGCTTTCATCATTTCTTTTTAACATAGTATTGGAAGTCCTAGTCAGAGCAATTAGGCATGGAAAAGAAAGTCATCCAAATTGGAAAAGAGTAGGTAAAATGATTTTTGTTCACAGATGACATGATCTTGTATTTAGAAAATCATGAGGTTACACACACACACACATGCACAAACACACAAAGGTATGAAAGCTAATAAATGAATTCAACAAAGTTGCAGGATACAAAATCAACATGCAAAAATGTGTTGCATCTTTACATGCTAACAATGAACAATCTGAAAAGGATATTAAGAAATCAATGCCATTTACAATAACATCAAAAAGAATAAAATACTTGGGAATAAATTTACCCAAGGAGGAAAAGACTTAGACACTGAAAACTAAAAAATATTGCTTAAAGAAATTAAAGAAGATATAAATTAATGGAAAGATATCCCATGTTTTTTGATGATAAGACAATATTGTTAATATGACAGTACTACACACAGCAATCTACAGGTGCAATCTAATCCCTATTAAAATCCTAACAGTGGTTTTTGCAGAAATAGAGAAATCCACATTAAAATTCATATGGACTCTCAAGGGACTCTTAATAGCAAAACAATCTTGAAAAAGAACAAAGTTGGAGAACTCAAATTTCCATATTTCAAAACTTACTACAAGGCAATAATAATCAAAACAGTGTAGTATTGACATAAAGACAGACATAGTGGAATAGACAGCCCAGAAATTATTCCTCAAATATATGGTCAAGTGATTTTTGACAAGAGTGCCAAGACCAAGACAGTCTTTTCAACAAATGATCTTGAGGAACTAGACAGCCACATGCAAAAGTTGAAGTTGGATTCTTATACCATAAACAAAAATTACTAAAAATGGATCAATGACTTAAACATAAGAGTTAAGGTTGTAACACTCCTAGAAGAAAAGATGAGGGAAATTCTTCATGATATTGGGTTTGGTGATGATTTTTTGGATATGACACCAAATTACAGGCAACAACAACAACCCAAACAGATAAATTGGACTTCATCAACATTTAAAACTTTTGTACATCAAAGGACACTATCAAGAGAGTGAAAAGACCCACAAAATGGAAGAAATTACTTGCAATTAGTATATCTGTTAAGAGATTACTATCTAGACTACATAAAATAAACTCCTATGAACCACAAAAATAGCAATAAAAACAATCCAATTTTAAAAATGAGCAAAGAACTTGAACAGACATTTCTCTGAAAAAAGATACACAAATGGTCAATAAAGACATTGAAAGATACTCAACATCATTAGTCATTGGGGAAATACAAATCAGTACCACAATGTTTTACCACTTCACACTTATTAAGATGACTATTATCAAAAGAAAGGGAAATGTGTTGGTAAGGCTGTGGAGAAAATGTTACCCTTGTGCATTGCTGCTGAGAATGTGAAATGATGCAGCCACTGTGGAAAATAGTATGACAGTTCTTCAAAAGTTAAACATAAAATTAGAATATGACCAATGATTTCTCACCTCTGGGTATACACCAGTAAGAGTTGAAAGCAGATACTCAAACAGATACTTGCACACCAGTGTTCATAGAAGCATTAAATAGCCAAGGGTAGAAACAAACCAAATGCCCATCAATAGATGAATGGATAAAAAAAACATGGTATATACATATAATGGAGTGTTATTCAGCCATAAAAGGTAATGAAGTACTGGTGCATGTTACAACATGTATGACTCTTGAAAACATTATGCTAAGTGAAAGCCAATAGAAAAGGACAAATATCGTATGATTCCACTTACATGAGTTACCTAGAATAGTCAAATTTATATTGACAGAAAGGAGGCAGAGGTTACTAAGGGCTGGAGGTAAGGGAAAATGGGGAGTCATTGTTTAATGGGTGCAGGGTTTCTGTTTGGAAGAATAAAAAGCTCTGGGAATATAGAGGGTAATGGTTAAATAACATTGTGAATCTATGTTATGCCACTGAATTGCACACATTAAAATTTTTAAAATAACAAATTTTATGTTATATGTTTTACCACAATAAAATAGATAATAAGAGAGATTACCTACAACAATTTTCTGATGACTGTGAATGCTTAGGAAAAAATACTTAAATTTCTAGAAAAATATTATTTTGTAGAACTGACTACACAAGTAATTAACAGCTTGAATAGTCTTATGATTATTGAAAAAATCAAAGCAAACTTTAAACATATTACACAAGAAAAAATCTGGACTAGACAGTTTTATGGGCAAAACTGTCACATTTTCAAGAAACGTACCATCTCAATTTTGTACAAACATTTCCAGACAATAGAGACAAAGAGGAATATGTTCCAATTCATTGAGACTGAAACCATATGAAACCATTATGAGAAAAAATATTATAGTCCCATTTCATTCATGACTATAAATCTTAAGTAAAATATTATTAGTAATTTGAGTTCAAGAGAATATAAACAAGGTAACTTGCCATAATCAAGTGAGATTTCCCATAAATATATTTTATGATGTTAAAAGAGAAAAAGAAACTCTATGATCATCTCAATAGAATTTTTAAAAAGTATCTGATAAAATTCAGTCCCATTTATGATAAAATTCTTAGTTTATGAGAACACAATAACTTTCAATAATAGAAAAATATAGCTCTGCCTGTATTTAAAATCAGTGCTTCCCTATGAGAAAGGGAAAATCTGGGTACAAAATTATTGTACAAACATTAATAAATCCATTTACTCGCACCAGGCCAAATGCGGTAAAGAACACCATAAATGATCTGACCTACTTCCACATATGTTTTTTTCTGACTCTTTTGGCCTCTTTCTTTTCCATATACTAGGTTCAATCTGTTACCTAGTTTTGACACTTTTTTTTCTTTTAAATCATTGGTCAGTTTAAATTTTCTTCTCTATCCTCATATCTCAAGATCCTCAGGGCCTTCAGCCTAAATTATATATCCCTCCCTCCAGTATCCCTTCATTCCTCTCAGTTAGTTTCCAACTGCTCCTTTCAGACCAACTCATGTTTTAAAAATACAACTATCTTCTGATCTCTCCCAGCTCAAAAACCTAAAATCTAATCTCTCTCCTTTAACTCATATATTAAACTCAAACTCTTGTGTCCAGCTTTCAAAATCTCATTAGATGGCCCCACATTATCTGGTCAACATTATTTACCACTACTCTCAAGTTCTGAAAGATTTCTCATCATCACATACACATATGTAGCCTATGTCATAGCTTCCAAAGATAGATTTCCCTCTCCAGTGGGAGGGAGGAGGCAAGAGGATACAATGTTGCCAAGCAGAACCTATGAATCCACTTATGGAGAATCTTTTAAAGATAATAAAATACAAGCATTTTCATAACATATACGTAACAACATATTATATGCTAAGCATGTTTCATAGTAATAGCAAATAACAGCATCTCAAGTAAACTTTGTAACAACTTTACGAGTGAAGTTCCATAGTTCCCATTTTAAATATAAATAATTAAGACTCTGAAAAATTAAGTAATTATCTCAAGATCATACAGCTGTAATAAACAGAAGACTTGGGATTAAAACTTAGGTCTGTCTAACACAGAGCCTGGATTCTTTACTACCTGTCCTATTGTGGAAGGGTCCTTGTCTTAACACTTTAATGGTAAGAAGTGTTTTGAAAACTCCAGAAAGTTGGAAGCCATTGGAGAATATTTTTCTCAGTTTTATTCTTTCCTACTGCTATTTTCTGCACCTCAAAAGTCCTCAGGCCTTCTTTAAGTATCAAAATACAACCTACTCTCTAAGACTCAACTTATGGTCCAAACCATCTCTAATACCCTCCCTTATGAAAACGTGGTTTAATTTTTTTCTTCACCAAAACACTACATACAGTACTAAGAAACTTGTTCACAAATTTAATAATTTAATTCATTTTTATTGTTTTACCCCTCTTCATTTATATTCACTCAGCAGGATAAAGGGTGCCATAGTACCCAGGAATACTCATTATATTCCTGAAAATTGATTATTTATGTAAAACTCTGAAAATTTTCTGGAGATACATACATATGCATTTGTATATATATATACATATATATAATAAGCATATATGTATTATGTATAGTATATATGTGTGTTTGGGTGGTATGTGGTGTGTGTGTGATGTCTCTATCTCCCAGATAATCTCATTATAAACACACAAAAAAGAAAGTCTTATATGTATATATATACACATATATATACATATTATATTTCCAGATAATTTTTCAGTATAGATACTAAAAGAAAAAAAAAAAAAACCTCTAAACCCATACATATAAGTGTATATATGATATCTATATCAAATATTTAGTGTGAGTTTCATAGGAAAGTGAGGGGAAATTTTGAGTTGTTTGGTTCCTCTAGCTTGCTTTTCTCTGAACACATTTATTGTGAACACAAAATGGCAAAATTGAGCTTGAGACTATTGGATAGAATAACTGTAGGCATAGAAAAAAGATAAACTTCAGGAATAAAGAGTGAGCACTGTAGGAGAGTATATATCACACAATGTAAGCATACATAAAAACTGACATTTAAAATATTATTTTCTTTCCTTTTGTGTATTTATTCATTTAAACATAGTAAACTAGATTTTTCCAGTTTTAGGACAGATACAATTGATCTCCCTTTAACTTTATTTTATTTGCTGAAGCAGGGCTCTGAGGTCTGAATGATAAACACTGAAAAGGGAAGTCCCACTGAGTTATTATTTTTTTGTTCTATTATAAGTGAATAAAAATAATCTTTTGGGCGGGTGTGGGAGATTCCTGTCCTTGACCAGCTAGTTCATAACAGAAATAGAAAAGATAAAATACAAAACAGAGAATAGTAACATAATAAATGCTTTTGCACCATATACTTTATATATATATATACATTCTATTTAGTAACAAACATAAACACTACAACGAAAATTAGTAGAACCCTCACTTTTTGATAGAAAGGTCACAATAAAACATTATTTTTAACAATTTTTAACTAAATAAAAACTATCTTGTAAGTAAACAAGCTTGTCAATACAGCAGATTATGTATTATGCTTTTCAAAGCTCAACTTCTACATACCTTATTTTATTGACTATTAGTTTATAAAGTTTAAATTCAGTATTTAAGGTGGTTTCATCTCCAAACATTGAAAGAATTCCAAAATGCACTTGCTCACCAGTTTTAATTTTGAAGTGTCTATAACCTTCACAATAGCAATGGTTTTGTCTTTCTCCTTCATCATTTTCTGTTCCTTACACTTGCAAGCAATAACTAGGAGAGCTGTGCAGAAACTTCTAAGGTGAACTTTGGTTCTTCCTTGGACTTTAAGTCTAATCTGGTCTAGATGGTGATTGACAAAGCTTGCTTGTTGGTGTTATGCAGCCCTTTCAAGTTACAACCAAGCACAGGGGTTGTTAATATTTACTCAGTCCTAGTCTCTGAAATAGTCTTGAACTATAGCAGTTCACTGAGATTGCCAAACACCACCAGCATTTACAGACACTTGATTGAAAAATACCAATCTATGATAAAAGAAATGTCACTATGCACAACCACGTCTCTGAAAGGAAGAGGTGAAACTAAGACCAAAGAGTGGAAAATATAGGGAGACAGATTCAAACTCAAAGGCTAAACAATCCTTTGTCTGGAATGTGGCAGAGGATCGGATCAGGCTAAGCTTCCTTCAGATTCTAAGATTCTACAGTTCTATGAAATGGCTTCCTTCTGAGGCTGCTAGCACAGCAGAGTGGGTAAGCTTGCTGCATTTGGTGTCATACAAGATTAGATGCAAACCCCTATCTTGCCATTCACTAACTGTATGAACTTGAGTGAGTTATTGAACTTCTCTAGCTTCTTTCCTCATTTGTAAAATGATAATTGGTAATAGTCTCTAATTCATATGTTTGTTGTGGTGATTAAATTTTCATGAAAAGTTTTTTGCACACTCCTTGTCACATAGCAAGTACCCAAGGCATAGTAGCTATGCTTATTGTTGTTATCCTCATTGCTGCTGATTTTTTCCCATTAAAAAATTCCTAAGTGGTCATTATGATGGGAACAATTTTTTAAAATATTATGTGTGAATTTTAAAGTACTTAAAATTCATATGCATTTGCTGAGCACCTATGATGTGCTAGGCATTGTGCTGGGTGATGAGAATAAAATAATGAACAGGTCACTCTTTTAGGCTTTAGGGACACAGCAGTGAACAAGACAGACAAAACCACCAGCTTCCAGGACTTTACATTCTAGGCGTGGGAGCACACAATAAATAGGTAAATAAAATAATAAACAAGGTAGTTTTTGTAACTCTAATCCTAAATGTCAAAGGGAATGAAATAAGATTGATTTAGGGAGTGTGGGATGGGGTCTTTCAGCTAAGGTGATTGTGGAAGGCCTCTCTGACAAGTTGATATTGACTTGAGATCTCAGACATAAAGTGATAGTCATGTAAAGATCTGGGACAAAAATCATTCCAAGCCCAAAAAAGGAAGTTTGATAGTCCTAAAATGATAATATGCATGTCTTATTCAAGGAAGAAGGCTATCAAGACCAGAGCCTAAAGTTAAAGTGAAGTGCTGACTATGGTAAAGTGTCTTGGTTATATTCTGAGGATTTCAGGAAGTTAATAGAATTTAAGTGAGGAGAAACAGGGTCTGATTTTCGCTTTGTGAAGATCATTCTGTCTGCTGTGTGATTAACAGTTGTAAGGGGGAATGAAGTAATAGAGAATTAGGTTGGAGTCTGTTTCTGAAGTTCAAGTGAAAGATGATGATAGCCTGGAAAAGGGTTTTAGTAGAGGAGCTGATAAGCTATGAGATTCAGGAAATCTTGGATACTGATTAGAAGGGCCTACTGATAAATGTGGTGGTGTGGGAGCAAGACACAAGAATGACTTTTTTTGAGGGGGGTGGTTCTAGATAGGTAAGGAGGGTGACAAAAACTTCTTTTTGGTCATATTAATTTTGAGATGTCTGTTGAAAGCACAAAAGATGTTAGGGTAGCAGTAGGACATACAAATCTAGCATTAGGGGAGAGAGAGAGGCTGGAGAAGGGTTGAGGTCACCAACAGAATGTACAGATATGTGAGAAAAGAAGACTGAACTCTGAGCCTGGGAGTACTTTAGCATTTAGCTGTCTATTAGAAGAGAAAGAACCAGTGAGGTGGGTGAAAAACCAAATAATATGATGCCACAGAAACCCAGATAATACTTTAAGAAGGAGGGAGTGGTCAACCATGGCAAATGCCACAGAGAAACCAAGTTCAGTGAGAATGGAGAATTTACTATTGACTTTGATATTGGTTGGTTTTAAGAGCTCTTTTAGAATTATAAGGGCAACAGCTGTATTGGAGAGTAGAGAATGGGGGGTAAGGAAATGGAAGCAGGGTGAAAATGGAAGCAGAGAGGGTTTGGGGGCTAGGGGAGGCATGAAATGGTGTGGTAGCTATTCAAAGGGAGTTGTTTGATTTGGTTTTATTTTTCGGGAATCTTAGTAAAAGTAAGTGTAATGCTGATATTTATAATTCAATACATCAGAACAGACTGATGATGTAGGATGAGTTGCTATTTTAAGAGGGAAAGTGCTTGAGGAGGTAAGAATTAGTGGAATCTAGGACACAAGCAGTTGGGCTGGCTTTAGATTATGAGCTGGGACAATCCGATTCTACTAGAAGGGCTGGCAGAGAAAATCAAAACTGGTACAGCTGGTTTTGTAGAATTTGTGATGCAAAGCTAACAAGTACATCCTAATCTGATTGCATATATTTTCTCTCTGGAATATGTTATGAAAGAGAATCAGCTAGAAAATGGAGAACGGATAGGAAATGGTGGAGATTTCAGAAGAGAAGAGAAAGTATAATAATGTTGTCTCAATTAATAAGAATTTTCACCAAGGAATAGCTGTGGTATTATCTGGTAGTAGTGAAAGCGCCTATGAAATTTTGGTGATGTATTGGAGGTGAATATTATGATCAATGTGGTGAAATTTTATCCATTCAGCTGCTTAGGTAAAGATGTGGAGTAAGATGAAAAACAAGTTTAAGCAGGGTTGGGCTTTTGTTAGGAGAGTAAAATGAAGAAAAATGGGGATATGTTAAGACTGTTTGCAAGAGAAATGGTTATAGTACTTGACTAAGACTAGGTTAAGGAAGAAATTTTTAAAATGTCATGAGTGGGAAATAACAGCTATTGATAACAATGATAGAGTCAATTGATTTGGAGTCTCCATAAGCTTGAGCAATTGGTGAAGTAAGAACATTAGAGTAGTTGCCCTGAAAAGTAGAATGTAATGGTCAAAAGGTATGACATAAAAATGTTATAGGATAGAGAAATACATAATAACAAGATTTAGGGTATCATCATGTGAAGGGATGGCTGGATGGGGAGGAGAAAAATAACATTGAATCCAAGGAAATTGAGAAACTGAGAGGTTAAGGTGTTGAAAGCACAGCTGATTTCGCTGAATGTTTTCTTGCACTTTGGGTCTTTTCAGTCCAATTTACACAATTGTTGCAGTAAGAACTGATTGACCAGTGGCTAGCTCTCTTGGTCAAATAGAAATTGAGAGGTAACTTCTGCTTAATTATTCTGAATTTAGTCACTAATCACTCAATATTCATTTCTGGGTCAGAAATACCTGGGCTAAATTGATCTGTGAAAACCTTGACCTATTCCATTCAATCTGGGGAAATCTGAAGGACCACCACAAGTAGTCCAAACTACCCCTTAGCAGCTTCCCAGCTTTCCATTAATGGATGTTAGAACATGATTTTTAGTTAAGCCTATATGAGTGGTCCTGGGATAAATCTTAGCTAAGTGATACCCAAGGTTTTCTGCTTAAGTCACAGCAAATGAACCCCAAAGTAACTAATAAAACAATCAATAGATTGCCCCTAAGACTTTGCAATTTCTGTGAGAAATAGAAAATATGTGTAAAATACTTAGCAATGTGCCTGTGATATAGTAGCTGAGAGATTAAGAATAATTATTATTATTGATAAATATCCTCACTTTTGAAGCTTACCATAATGGCCATCTGTTGTTTTAGCCTCTCTAGAATTCACTTACATTTATTTTGGTAACAACTCCTGTTCTCCTAGTTCTCACTCTTAATCTAGATAATTTGTTTTATGGAGCTGCTAAATTCACAGCTCTAGGGAGGGCCCAAGACCCAGAAAAATTGGCTGAAAGATAGATATATGATAGAAATTGCTCCAAAAAGAATTATCCCAGAGATTTAACTGGATTAAGGGGAAAAGGAAGCTCTCCTCTTAAGTTTTTAAGGCTCACTGAATGTATCCATCAGAATGCATTTGGTCATGACAATCAGAAAATCCTGACACAATTAGCTTATAAAGTCTTACATAATGTGTGAAATCCATAGGTAAAGAATTCTACAGGGGCATATAAGCAGTACTTCTTTGCATTCTTCTTGGGTTTTCCTCTCCCTTTGTTTCTTTTGTTTTTCCTCAGTTTATTTATATTCTGGGCAATAAAATGACTACATAAGTCACATTGTCTTACAACATCATGCAGAGGCAAAACCTTCTATTTCTTGGGTCTCCTTTAAAGACTGAAGTAGCTTCCTAGAAGACCCAGTAACCTGCTCGACCTGCCAGAATTGCAACACAAGCTCATTCTTAAAACAATCTCTGGTGAGAGAAACGGGGCCACCAGGGTTGGCTTAAATTAATCAGAAACTTCCTCTTTCTTGTGAAGGAGTGGCTGTCTGAAAAAAAACTGGGTTAGCAAAGAATTGTGTGCATGGCTAGGAATAAGCTGTGATAGTGTCTGCTCAACAGCTGAGAATAAAGCCAGTACAGAACAAAGGCAAAGTTATGGAGGGATGTCCACATACAATATTACTTAGGAATTTATGGATGACATGAGCTAACAAATTCCTTTCATACTTAAGCCCCATATAAGCCAGGATCTATCATCTACAACCAAAAGTTCACTGGCTAAAATGCTTACTCAAAGCATTCCTCTGAATCTAACAGGTCTTTATTTTTATCCACATGAACTATAAAAATCCTTCAGAATTTCCTATCTCTGTTCTACCAGCTATTCTTATACATTCTCTTTTTTCTCACTTCTTGCCTTTTCTTATGTTTTTCTCTTAACTTGCTATACTTTGCTGCCTTCATGTCTACCTCTTAAAATCTTAAACTTCCTTCATAACTATATTTCAAATATCATCTTTTCTTAAAGCATTTCAAAAATATCTCAGTTACTCAAACTCCAGGACAACTCTCTGACTAGCATTAAGCATATATATATATATATATGTCATCTGCTAAGATTTAATATAACAATAGCCTTGATAATAAATATTTTTAATTATTCTCATAATGCAGAAGAAGAAAGTGAAGTAAAGAGAAGTTAAGTGACTTGCACCATACCTAGATGACAACTTGGGTTGATATGAAGATCCATATTCTTTCCCTCCCTGCCTCTCAGGTGCGCCTCACTGCACTGCCTCACTATCCTGTGGTCACTTGATATGTGAATTGTGTCTCACTCAACTTTTAGTTTCCTATAGTGCATGTATTATGCTTTGCATATAATAAGTATTGAATAAATATTGGGTTAATTGAATTGCTTGGTTTTATATCTTGATCTTGATTTATCAGTGATTGTTGATTAGCCAACAGCAGATACTTCTTTATATAAGTACAAATAGGCCAGTAGTATCTATCTTTTTAAAAGTATGTTCTCTATATCAAGAGCAAACTCCCAATAGCCATTGTCATCACTTTGCACTGAATCAGCAATCTATGCAAACTCTACAAAACAAGTAAGATAATTTGACAAAGAGAATGTTTAATATACAATTTCAACAAAGTAAGTACCACATACAAGGAAGAGAAGATTGCAGGAAATTAGTATCATTTCCTCAAACCCAAAAGCTGAATACTAGTTAAGAAAATAGCAACCTCACAGTGTGGAATTAGATGGGTAAAATTAGCATTAACAGAATTAGTCAATTTCCTATAAATATGCTGCTTAAAAATCTGAAGAGAGAAGAGGTAGACAGAATTGTCACTTCATCCTAAAAAACAAACAAACAAACAAAAACATAAAAAAAATTTCAATAAAAAAACTAGATTTTAAACCTCATTTGATCTTTGTCTGATAATACTGGTGTTAGTGACTTGCTATAAAGTGGAGGTCCTTTGTACCAGAGAAAAGGAGGAAAGCTATAATTCTCCTTTCTGTAGTCTCTTTGGGAATTAATAAAGAAAAGAAGGATGCTTTGTCCAATTTTTTCTTTAAGTTTTAGGTTCAAAATGTCTATTTTTAACATTAACACAACTCAGCCCACTGATTTATGGATGAACAGTATCTACACTACACAATATAGTCAGAATTCACTTTCTTTAAATGAAATATTTAAAGTAACAATTAAATCACAATCTTTCATATTTTTCTCATGTTTTCTAAAAGGTCTAAAACCATAAACAAACAAACCAAAACAACCCTTCAAATGTGTGGAAAGGGCTTAAACACTCTTTACAGATTCACTTCTAGAGATTAATAAATGAACAATGAGAAGGCAATAGCAATCAAATAGGAGATAAGATATTATCTCTTCACTGCATATTAGTCCAGGAATTTGTGATCTCACAGAGAAGTCTGTCTCATGCCTTAAAGTAGTGTGAGGCCTCTTTTACCTTTCTTCAGTTCATCTTTAACCCTTGGTTATTGGCTCAGAAGTAAAGTTATGTTTTTGTTGTTACAATTTTTTTCTTTCCTCCATAAGATGTAGAGCCTCTGAATCTGATAGCCGTTAGTCAAGGTAAAATAGTTCAGATTTAGCCATGAACTTATGAGGGTATTATGATATGCTGTGCTTCAAATGGGAAATCTGAAGATCTCACAGAAAATTCTATAGCAGATTAGGTATATAATTAGATGGATGTTTATAGAGATTAGATAGGTAGATGGAAGAGTACAAGCCCAATTATCTTCCTCAATACAATTACGTATTTTTTTCTGCACCAATAAATATTTTTTAATATTTATCTATCTTGTATCTGTTTCAAAAGTGCAGAAGAAAACACCACTTACTAATCAAATGAAATTTCTTTTTTATCATCAGATGCTGTTATTGATTTTAATCTCGTTGACCTCCTCAGGTCTGGAAACACTTACTGTTCTTTGCATTAGCAGAGGAGAGTCTGTTTCTTGCTCTTTAAAACTCGATTCCACACCGATTATATCCTCAATAACGTCCTCCATCTAGCAAAATATAATACATTTAGAATATTGTGCATAATGATAAAAGTTGCGCTTCAGTCTGAATTCAGACAGAAAAATTTTAGCAATCTTTAAAAGTTTTTTTAGAATAATTTAAATTAAGGTTATATGTGTATCAAAACCCAGGATATTTTAGAATTTAAGATGAAGTAATCCTGACACTGATATGTGTTGCTTTTCCTTGCAGTTGCTTCTGCCAGCTGGCAGGTGATGGCTGGGCAAGTCACCCTGGGCTACTCCCTTGGAAATCAGTATCTGCATAAAGAGAGTGGTTACCATGAATACCTTGAGCCAGAGCTCATATACTTAGCTTGTAGAGAGATGACTTCCTACAAAATTTATCTTTCTTTTAAAATGTTTTGATAGCATCTTATAGGTGGATATTCAAATATCAGTGGTCAAACATATAATGCAGGAGATGTGGCAGGAGCTGTGCTACGTGCTTTGCATACATCAGCTCATTTATTTTCACAACAACCTTATTAAGTGGATACTATCATTATCTCCATTGAGATGAGGGAAGAAAGAGAAGTTCAATAACTTGTTCCAGATTACATAGCTCATGAGTGACAAAGGCAGACTTGAAATTGTGGAAATCTGACTCTATAGTCCTAACTTAAATCAGCTGTTCACTTTCTTTCTCAACTCCTTTCTAAAACAGTCTTCCTTTCCTTCTGTACTTCAGCTGGAGGGGGGTTTTGAAGCTTAGATTTTTAAAATACCATCTTTCTTTTTCTCTCTCTATCCCCCTGCAGCTCTAGCTCTCTTCTCGCTCATTATATTCTCTTTAGTGAAATTCTGAAATATGATGTAGGCTCAAAGACAGTAAGAATGCAGAATTTATATAACTGGACTGCTTTGAATTTCCCATGACATGTGCAGAAACAACCAGAAGGAAACTCTGGGAAATACACAGAAAAATATGTTATGATTCTGTTAATGTTATCTTCTAAGCAAGATTTCTGAGCACTTTAGAGAATTAAATGTTCACAACTTCTACTAAGATACTTCCAAAAGTGATATGCCAAAAAATTGGAACACTATTCATATATTAATTTAATAAATATTTATTGAGCAATATTTTTTGCAAGACCTTGTTTTAGTACTGGAGCTATAAAAGCAAACAGCACAAAGTCTCTGACCTCATGGAGCTCAAACTATTGAAGAAACAGACAATAAACAGCTTAACAACAAACAGTGGTTTGAAGAAATTAAAGCAGGTTAAGAATAGAGGTTGATGACAATGAGTGTTATTGTAGAAAATGGTCAGTAAGGATTTACTGATATTTGACAGGGACAATAATAACATGAGGAAAGGGTAATCCTTTGAAAGAAAGCAAAAAATACAGACCTAAATGTAGAAACAAACTCAGAGTGTTTGAGAAAGAGTGAGGGGCCAAGGGGAATTGGAAAGAGTGAGCACAAGCAAGAGATGGTTGAGATGAAGATTCAAAGTAGGTAAGGAACTTACATTGTAGAACCCTTTGGACTAGTAGTGTCCAACAGAAATTTCTGCAACAGTGGGAATGTCCTATATCTGCAGTGTGCAAGACAGTAGCAACCAAACACATATGGCTATGAACACTTGAAATGTGACCAGTGTTATTAAAGAATTGAATTTTTAATTTCATTTCATTTTTAAAGATTGCATTGAACTCGAATTAATTTAAAATTAAGTTTAAACACACACATGTGGCCATTGGGTACTATATTCCAGAGTGCAGCTCTAAGCCCCATTCTGGACTATAGATGTTATTCCACATGCGTTGAGAGATCTTTAAAGGAGCTAGGAAAATAAATATGCATGTTTTCTTTCTTTTGATTAGTTCATGCTCTGAAAGTTTTCAAGTATTGTTACCAAATTCAAATTTTTGAATTCGACTGTTACCAAAGTCAAATTTTAATTTCATGATATTTTTCTTAATATTCCCCCATTAAATGGACAACAAATTCGCATTGAACAATTGTGAAAAAGACCTGAGGGAAGAAGGATGCTAAACATCATTCATGGTAAATGGTTTACTTTGGAGTATTTCTGATAGTTTCAGTAAAAATTACACATGTCATTTGTCCCTTTTCTTTCTGGAAGCTTACATCATAAATTACCCACTCTCCTGCATCTCTAATTTTTTCCTCTTGCCTATAAACATGCTCAGGTTTCTTCTGTTCTAGAAGGAAAGCTTTCTTTCCTACATGTCAAAGTTCATCCTCCTTGGAGACTCTGCTTTTGCCTTTAACACCTTTTCTGTCATCCACCTACCTGACTATCTTTTCCCCTAATTTGTTGGAGACGCTGGCCCTTCCATTATCCTAAATTGACTTTAATATCTAAAACCTAACCCACTTTGCTTCACAGCTTCCAGGAATCTTCATAATCAATCACCCTAGAATCCAGCTGCTATTTTAAGAAAGACAACAAACACAATGTTTTATATCAGATGAAACAGAATTAACAGATTAGACAAAAGCAGAATTACAAGTCAGCAGAATAAGCATCCTCAAAGTAATAAATGAAGATGATGCAATACAAAGGAAGGACACAATATTTTGACTACAATAAAAATGAAAATAATAGGCATGGAAAGAATGAGGCTCATGGACAAAGGAAAAGATGTATAAGATTAAAGTAAGAAGATTAAAGAGATAAAAATAAAGGTCTACAAAAGACCAAGAATCAAGCTTTTCAACAATGCTGGGTGCAGGAAGACAATGGAATAACATTTGAAGTGTTAAAGATAAAGAATTTTGAACCTAGAGGCATTTATAATCAATAAAATAACCTTTAAATATGTGCATGAAATAAAATTTTTCTTAGACATAAAAATGCAGAACTTTTAGGGCAAAAAGACCTTTGGAAAACACTCTTTCAGGAAGTACACTAATCAGATAATAAACAAAATTATGAAATCAATTCACAATATAAGAATGAGTATAACATTAAAATGTCTGTGCTCTAAATAAGAAGAATGTGTGTGTGTGTATCCATTCTAAAAATATCAATTCAGAAAGATAGATGAGGACAAGAAGGAGATAAGACCGTACTCAGGTAGACTTTTACTTAAGGATATGACATAGATATTGTTAAATAATGATATAGATAAAGAAAAAATATAACTATGTGTCTTAAGTTAGGAGTGATCAAAAAAAGAGAGAGAACTTTAACCTATCCAATGGAGGATAGAAAAGAAGATGGCAAAACGGAAACAGAAAGCACAGTAATTAAAAAACATGAAAAAAGATAACTGTTAAATCCTAATGGTAAACTAATTACAAGAATGTAAATGAGTTAATGTACTGCTCAAGAAATAATCATTCAAATTGGATTTTTCAAAGGTATTGTAACATTTTGTCTATAAGGGACACATTTAAAATAAAACAATAGAGAAAGCTGAAAATAAACTGCAAAGATGTACTACAAAGATTACCAAAAGGAAAACAACAATAGCAATGTTAATATTAGACCATATAAAATTCAAGATAAAATGTTAAAGGGAAAATAATAAGTGACTTTGAACACATATGCACCTAAAAAAACTATAGCAACAGCTGTCAGAAATCTATGGGAAAAAAAAATAAACCAACAATTGAAATTGAATATTTTAGCTCACCACTCTCAAAATCATAAATCTGAATTTAACCCTCTCTTCACCTATTCTCTAGGCCATGCCTGGGTCCTGTCATCCTCTGTACCACTCCATTTCTGAAATTTTAAATTCCATTATATCACTCATCAAATGCAATATTCCATTGAGATCCAATCTGGACCCTCTCTGGCAGATCAGCTGAACAATTTTCATTTTATGACTCTCTATGCCTTTAACCTATTATCTTTCTGCCCAACCATCCCAAGCTCCCCAGGAGTTCAATGCCTCCTCTTCCTGTTAACTCTGAATTCAAAGTAGAATGGTTCTTACCCAGCATTTTACAGAAATTCCTTTTGTTGCTATTTTCTTTGACTGCTTGACTGATAAATTCAGTAGATATGTATCAGTCCTAATTTTACTAGACTCAGTCACTACATTGGAGTGTGTGGGTCATTTCCTCCTTTAAACCAATTCCTTCAGTGACACCACACTAGTTATCTTTTTACTTTACCTTTACAGTCCTTTTCCTCTGATCACCCCCTTAAATGTTGGTGATATCCTCAATCCCACCCTTGGTTTACTATTCTTCTCATTGTTTTCATGTTCTCCAGGAGCTTTCTTTCTCATTCAAGTTTTCAAATACTACCCATAGGCTGACAACTGTAAAATCTCTTCCTCCAGTCTAGATTATTCCTTCTCAAGGCAAACCTGGATATCTAGCTGTCACCAGCATCTCCATGTGGTGGTCTCACAGATACCTCAGTTCTAACATGTTCTAATATAAGGCCTCATCAACTCTCACTGCACTATAGAAATACCACCCCTTCCACTCGTCCCTCCCTCCCTCCAGGCTTCTTCTTCTTCAAAGCTGACAGAGTGATATTAATGTCAAATCTGATTATGTCTCCCTAGCCCTTACATTTAAATCTTTGAAATCATTTAACATGGAGTACCAGCCTTTCTGTGATTTGCCTATTGCCTGCTTCTCTGGTGTCAGCTTTTGTCACCATCTACCTCTCATTTTCTCCTCACCTCATGCTGTTTCCCATCTCTAATCTTTGCTCATGCTATCTTACTTGGCTAAGTTGCCCCACTGGCCATTTTCCTCTATGTCTACTTGACATAATTCTGAATCAGAACATCACTTCTGCACTCCTGCATATAACATTGCCCTTTCTATGTAACAGTATAATTATTTGCTTCCTTTTTTCCCCCTCCCTTCAACTTAGAGCTCTTAGAGAATACAGAGGATAAGACTAACAAGACAAGGAATAATTAAAATTTAGCATGTGCTGTAAAAAATGCTATGATAAGAGCAATTTTTGTCCACATGATATAGGTATTACTACAAAAACTCAGAGAATAGGCATCTAATCCACAGGGTACCCCCAGGGAAAAAAGAAACCTGAAATGAATTTTGAAGAGTCAGTTGGAATTCTTCTGATAAATGGAGATTGAATGAGTAGTTGGTAAAGAAAGGATATAAAGCCACTAGGAAAATCACTAGTGGACCATATGGCTGAAGAACAGAGCACCATGCAGATGTGTAATGATGAGTCTGGGTCAACTGGCAAAGGTTAAGTGTGGAAGAGTCCTGTGTGCCATGAATCCAAATCTGAATTTTTTTTTTATTTTTTATTTTTTTGGGGTACACCAAGTTCAATCATCTGTTTTTATACACATATCCCCGTATTCCCTCCCTTCCTTGACTCCCCCCTCCTCGAGTCCCCCCCACCCTCCCCACCCCAGTCCTCTAAGGCATCTTCCATCCTCGAGTTGGACTCCCTTTGCCAAATCTGAATTTTATCCTGGAAAGATTCATGCTATAAAATGCTTATTTGACTTTATATTTGATTGTTTTGGAGACCTTTAATCACTTAGTTACTCCTAATTCCAACCCCAAACTCCTGAATCTATAGATACTTTCACAGATTTATTTTGTGGTGTCTATGGTTTCTGGGGTCTTTGAATTAATGAAATGTTCCCTGATGTCACAGGAGGACAAGCATAGAAGAAAGAAACACCAAAATATGGCAACAGCCACCATCTCCTGAGCACTCCCACTGCCCTTGTATTAGAAACTTTAAAAAATGTAAGCATCAGAGTGACATCACCAATATGTCAACGTTTATAGTTCCTGAATTCACTCCCCATCACAAGAAAAACAATTAACATCTATTCAGAAACAAGACACCACTAAAAGAATCCTAGAGCATGGCGTGAGGCTGAAACACCCCTGAACCTCAGAGTTCAAGGCAGACTGCATTAGAAGGCGAGAGAAGCAGCTACATGTAGACCACATTGACTCTCCCCTAGGACAATGCAACACTCTGCAGAGAGGTCTTCTTTGAGCCACTGCTTCCTCCAGAGAGAAAAGAGAACCCAGGGGGGACAACCAGTCTCCTTCAACATTGTGGGCTGTTTGTGGGAGCCCCTACTTTTATCTCCAACCATGGGAATTGTAGAGGAATCTATGGGTCCCAGATGCTGGGAATCTGACTGTGACAGAGAAGCAGAGAGGGACTTGCAACAACCAACACACAGATCTTGGCAGACAGTTCATATCTGCACTGCCTGAGTAGTAACCCCAGCCAGCGACATCACTTGTCCATAGAACCAAATCAGGGGTATGCTTTGACCAGGTAACTTTGGGGGAGGGGAGGACAGATCTAACTGATTCAGATCCTCAAAGGAGTTTTAT
The DNA here is from genome assembly GCF_030028045.1 of Hippopotamus amphibius kiboko. Taxonomy (NCBI): domain Eukaryota; kingdom Metazoa; phylum Chordata; class Mammalia; order Artiodactyla; family Hippopotamidae; genus Hippopotamus; species Hippopotamus amphibius. The sequence goes on along the minus strand of NC_080189.1, from coordinate 34,963,321 downwards.
CAGCCCTAGAGCCCATTTGTCCACACCCAGGCAAGGTGCTGAGTCATAGCCCCACCTGCAGTGAAAAATACCTTCCAGCTGCATCTGACCAGAAGAGCTAGGGACAACTCCTGGAACCTGTGTGGCACAGTGGTGCTCGAGCCAAGAGGGAAGTGGGCAGACAGAGCCGATCACCCCCCAGAGCAAAGGCAGTGCCAGTCATGGGGTCTTCCCATGCTTTGCACAGGCAGGAAGATTAATTCATAGCCAAGCCTGAGGGTAGCTCCTGGCCTCTCTCAACCTGAGAACCTCTTTGAAACATTGAGAATAGCCTGGAGAGGCCTCCCAGGCATAGGGGCTGAGACATAGCTCCACCCCCTGTGGAGAGTGTCCTCTGGCCCCAACTGATCAGAGGACTACCAAAAATAGCTGAAAGCTATGCAGTACAGCAGCTCTCAAGCTGAGCAAAGGGCAGACAGAACCGATAGTTTGGAGAGAAAAGCCAGTGGCCCTGTTCAGCCAAGGAACTTGAGTGTGGGTCAGCTTGAGTCAAGATAACAAACAGCTTTACTGGTTTTAGAGCAGTGTCTCCCATTGTGCCTGGGCAGGGAATCTAATCATAGCCTTGCTCATCATTGAATACAGCCTTTAGCCTGTTCAACCAGGGAACCTAACCAAAGCACATGGGAAGCTGCATAGCCCATTCCACAGCCCCACATACAGTAGCACTTGAACAGAGAGCACAGCCCATGGCTTCCCCTCTCTGGAGAGCAAAATCAGTGGCCTCACCTGACCAGGAATTCAGTGCATACTCAGGCCTTATTCAGGCCCCCAAACAATGAACTGCACAGGCCCTCGGCCCTGACCTGCTTCCCTGCTAGTACAGGGAAGCTAATTCATAACCCCATCTGCTACATCCAGTCCCAACCATCTAATAACCCTGATCAGAGAATTCAGGCAACTGTGGAACCCACTCTACAGCCTCACTTGTGTAAGAAACAAAGCCAGCAGTCCTATCCACTGCTCTCACCTAGTGGCACAACCCCCAATCCCTGTCTTCAGAGCTCTAACAGTTGCCTCACCCAAATAGATCACAAAAGCAGGCCTAACCAGCCCAAAGACCTCAATGGTAGACACACGCAGAAACCCAAACTGAGCAGTCAGGCAAAGAACTATCTCTGACAAAGCAAAACTGTAAACTCTGCGAGGGGACCCCTATTACTCACATGAACAGGTACCAACATAAGGATCACAAAAAAATCAGGTAAATATGACACCACCAAGGGAAACTAAAACTCCAATAACTGACCCTAAAGAAATGGAGATCTATGAACTGTCAGATAAAGAATTCAGAATAATCCTTTAAGGGAAGCTTGGTGAGCTACATGAAAACAGACAGACAACTAAACAAAATTAAGAAATATAATAAATATAATAATCTATTATTAATAACCCAATATAAAAAAAACATATAAATTTTAACAGCAATAACCTAAAATGTGTGGGAGAGAAGTAGAAGTGCAAAGAATACAAATTCTATTGAAGTTGAGTTGCTATCAATTTAAAATAAGGTGTTACAAGTTTAAGTTATTTTATGTTAGCCTCATGATAACTACAAGCAAAATCTTATAGCAATTATGCAAAAGAACTCAATAAAGAAGTCAAAGTATGTTGATGCCAAAAGGCAAAACACACAAAAAGGATAGCAAGATAAGAAACAGGGAATGATGGAGCTACAAAATAACCAGAAAACAACCAACAACATTTTATTGTAGTAAGCCCTTATCTATTAATAATTACTTTAAATATAAAAGGATTAAATTCTCTAATTCAATGATATAGTATGGATGAATGGGTAGAAAAAACAAGATCCAACAATATGCTGTCTACAGGAACTCTCACACACATAAACTGAGAGTGAAGGGATGAAAAAAGACATTTCAAGCAGCGGTAACCAAAAGAAAGCAGGGGTAGCTGAAAGAAAGCGGGGTAGAAGCTTATATTGCTTATATCAGACAAAATAGACTGAACTAAAAATGGTAAAAAGAGAGAAAGAAGGTCATTATATAATGATAAAGGGGCCAATACATCAAAAAGATATAACAATTGATGATTCCAACATCAGAGCACCTAAATATATAAAGCCAAAACTAACAGAGCTAAAGAGAAAAATAAATGGTATAGTTATTATAAACAATAATAGTTGAAGCTTTTTTTACCCCACTCTCAACAATGGATAGATCAATCACACAGAGAATCAATAAGGAAACAGTAGATTTAAACAACACTATAGACCTTGTGGACCTAACAGATACATAAAGAACATTCTACCCAATGACAGCAGAAAACACATTCTTCTCAAGTACACGTGTAACATTTTCTAGGACAGACTGTATATAAGACCACAAAATAAGTCAACAAATTCCAGAAGAATGGAATCATACTAAGTGTCTTCTCTAATCACAATGGTATGAAACTAGAAATCAACAAGGGGAAACTAGAAAATTCAAAAACACATTGAAATTAAAGAACACTCTCCTGAACAACCAATGGATCAAAAAGGAAATTAAAAGGGAACTTAAAAAAATGTATTGAAACAAACAAAAATAGAGACACAACATACTAGAACTTATGGGATAAGTAAAGGCAGTTCTAAGAGGGGAGTTCATAGCAATAAACACCTATGTTCAGAAGCAAGCAGGATCCCAAATAGATAACCTAAACCTACACCTTAAAGAAACAGAAAAATAAGAAAAAACTGAGCCCAAAGTTAGAAGAAAGGCAGTCATAAAAATTAGAGCAGATAACTCATATATATGGAATCTAAAAAAATGGTACTGATGAACCCAGTGACAGGGCAAGAATAAAGATGCAGATGTAAAGAATAGACTTGAGGACATGGTGTTGGGAGGGGTTGAAGGGGAAGCTGGGACAAAGTGAGAGAGTAGCATTGACATATATACACTACCAAATGTAAAATAGATAGCTAGTGGGAAGTTGCTGCATAACATAGGGAGATAAACTCTATGATGGGTGATGGCTTAGAGGGCCAGGATAAAGAGAGTGGGAGGGAGTCATGGGAGGGAGGGGATATGGGGATATACATATAAATACAGCTGATTCCCTTTGGCGTACCTCAAAAACTGGCACAAGAGTGTAAAGCAATTATTATTCCAATAAAGAGCTTAAAAAAATTAGAGCAGAAATAAATGAAATAGGGAAGAGGAAAACAATAGAAAAGATTAAGCAAACTAAGAGTTGATTATTTAAAAAGATAAACAAAATTGACAAAACTTTAGCTAGGCTAACCCAGGAAAAAGGGAAAGGACAAAAATCAACAAAATTATAAGTGAAACAGGAGACATTAAGACTGATATCACAGAGATTCAAAGAATCATATGGGGCAACGATATGCCAAAAAACTGGAAAACCTAGAAGAAATGGAAAAATTCTTAGAAACATAAAACTCATCAAGGCTGAATGAGGAAAAAGTAGAAAATCTGAATAGACCAGTTACTAGTAAGGAGATTGAATCAGTAATCAAAAATCTCCCAATGAGAAAAGCCCAGGACCAGATGGCTTCACTGGTGAATTTTACCAAATATTTCAAGAAGAATTAACATCAATCCTTCTGAAACTCTTCCCCCCAAAAAAATCAAAGAGGAGGGAACACTCCCAAACTCATTTTATAAGGCCAGCATTATCCTGATACCAAAATAAGAAAGTGACACTACTGAAAAAGAAAACTACAGGCCAATATTCCTGATGAATATAGATGCAAAAATTTTCTTAAGGTACTACCAAACTAAATTCAGCAGCACATTAAAAGTATAATTCACCAGTGATCAAGTGTGATTTATCTCTGGGATGCAAGGATGGTTTAACATATGCAAACCAATTGATGTGGTACATCACATTAATAGAATGAAAGAAAAGAATCACATGTTCATCTCAATAGATGCAGGAAAAGCTTTTGACAAAATTTGACATCAATTTATGATAAAAATTCTTAACAAATTAGGCATAGAAGGCCATATGTGACAAGCCCACAGCTAACATCATACTCAATGGTGAAAAGATGAAAGCTTTTCTTCTAAGATCAGAAACAAGACAAAGGTGCCTACTCTCATCACTCCTATCCAGCATAATACTGGAAGTCCTAGATAGAGCATCAGGCAAGAAAGAAAAATAAAAAAATCAGAATTGGAAAGGAAGAGGTAAAATAGTCTCTATTTCCAGATGCCATGAGTTTATATACATACAGAAAATCTTAAAGACTCAACCAAAATACTGTTAATCAATGAGTTCAGTAAAGTTTCAGGATATGAAAGTAACATAAAAAAACAGTAGCATTTCTATGCACTAACCGCAAAATTCCTGAAAAGAAATAAAGCAATCCCATTTACAATAGCATCAAAAGCAATTTAAAAAGACAGGAATAAATTTACCTAAGGAGACAAAAGATTTCTATGCTGAAAACTACAAGACATTGATAAAAGAAATTGAAGAAGATACAAATGGAAAGGCATCCTGTGTTCACAGATTGGAAGAATTAATAATGTTAAAATGTCAATGCTACCGTCTATAGTTTCAATACAATCCCTATCAAGTTCCAATGGCATTTTTTACAGAAGTTTAAAAAAAAATTCCTAAAATTTACATGGAACCATAAAAGTCTCCAAATAGCCAAAGAAATCATCAGAAAGAAGAACACAAAAGGAGATACCACCATTCCTGGTTTAAAGTTACACTATAAAGCTATAGTCATCAAAACAGTAAGCTACTGGCATAAAAATAGACAAATAGACCAATAGGATAGAATTGAGAGCCCAGAAATAAACCCAAGCATATACAGTCAACTAATATTTGAAAGAGAGCAAAGAATACTCAATGAGAAAAGACATTCTCTTTAAGAAATCATGCTGGAATAATTGGATATTCACATGCAAAATGAAACTGCACTCATATCTTACGCTACTCACAAAAATTAACTCAAAATGGATTAAAAAATTAAATGTAAGACCTGAAACCATGAAACTCTTAGAAGAAAACATAGGAACAAAGCCCTTCAAGATAGGTCTTGGTAATGATTTTTTTGGATATGACACCTGTAATACAAACAACAAAATAAAAAATAAACGATGGACTTCCTAGGTGGCACAGTGGTAAAGAATCTGCCTGCCAATGCAGGGGACATGGGTTTGATCCCTGCTCCAGGAAGATTGCACATGCCACAGAGCAACTAAGCCTGTGGGCCACAACTATTGAGCCTGTGCTCTAGAGCCCATGAGCCACAACTACTGAGCCCATGTGCCACAACTATTGAAGCCCACGCACCTAGGGCCTGTGCTCCACAACAAGAGGAGCCACTACAATGAGGAGTCTGCACACCACAATGAAGAGTAGCCCCCACTCACAACAACTAGAGAAAGCCCGTGTGCAGCAGCAAAGACCCAATGCAGCCAATAAATAAATAATAATAATAAACAAAACTACCTTAAACTAAAAAACTTCTGCCAGCAAAAGAAACCATCAACAAAGTGAAAATACAATCTATGGAATGGGAAAAAATGTTTTCAAACCATATATCTGATGAGCGGCTAATATCCAAGATATATAAAAAACTCACACAGCAACAACAACAAAAATGCAATAAAAAAAAATGGTTGAAAGACCTGAATACATATTTCTCCAAAGAAAATACATGAAAGGCCAACAGGTACATGAAAAGATGCTCAACATTATTAGTTACTAGGGGAATACAAATTAAAACCACAATGAGATATCACCTTATACTTTTTAGAATAGCCATCATCAAAAAGATGAGAGATAATAAATGCTGGCATGGATGTTGAGAAAAAGGCACCCTTTTAAAATATTGGTGAGATTGTAAATTGATGTAGCTAATATAGAAACCAGTACTGAGTATCCTCAAAAAATTAAAAACAGAACTACCATATGATCCAGAAATTCCACTCCTGGGAATATATCCAAATCTAATAAAAACACTAACTCAAAAAGATATCTGCACCCCCATGTTCATAGCAGCAGTATTTAGAGCCAAGACATGGAAGTAATCTGTCCATCCATCAATGAATGGCTAAATAAATTGTGAAATATATAAATAGGAATATTATTTAGCCATAAAAAAAAACCAAGGAAATCCTACCATTTGCAACAACATGAATGGGTCTTGAAGGCATTATGCTAAGTGAAATCAGTCAGACAGAGAAAAACAAATACTGCATGGTCTCACTTATATGTGAAATCTAAAACAAAAACAAAAACAAAAAAGTCTTATAGGAAGAGAAATCAGACTCCAGACTTGTGGCTACCAGAAGAGGGGGCGATTTGCGGAATTAGAAGAATGTGGTCAAAAGGTACAAACATCAGTTATGAGATAAATAAATATTAGAGATATAATGTACTACAATATGATGACTATATTTAACAATGTTGTATGATATATAGGAAAGTTGTCAAGAGGACTTTTCTTTCCTTCTTTTCCTTTTTCTTTTATTGTATCTGCGTGAGAAGATGGATATTAGCTGAACCTATTGTGGTAATCATTTCACAATATATATAAATTAAATCATCATGCTGTATGCCTCAAACACATATAGTGATTATGTCAATTATTTCTTAAAGCTGAAAAAATAAAATAATTTTAAAATAAATATAAAAATAAAAGATCACAGACGCTCCCCACAACCCCACCTGGAAAATGTAAGCATCAAAACAACTCTTCAAGCCACAGAAATGTTGGTGAGGGAGGTTAAGGATTGAGACCACACAACTTGTAAGTGGTGGTTCTAACCTCATACTGTCTGACTCTGAAGACTGCACACATTCTGCTTTGTGACAAGGACTCTTAGCACCAATCAAAGAATATTAGGAAACGGCAACAAGGTAGGATACATCTTAGCTACTAAAGATAGCAAGACTGGAATTGATGGCAGTATGCGAAAATTGTTTCATGATAAGTCAAATTCAAAGAGAAAGCATACATTAAAACTATAACAGCTGGAATAAAATTATGAATGGACATTAATTGTTGAAGAGACTTTCGTATACACAGTTTAAAGAGCAATGGTTAAAAAAATAGATTTGTATGCAGCTAGTGTGCATGTTGTCCCTAGACCATTGTACTTAAGGAGGCTTTCATCCCTTCCTAGCCATTCAACTCTTTTTGACTGACACCAACTAACGGACCACTAAGATCAGGTAAATTTCTCTTATACAAACTTATTATAAAATAAAAGGTAAAAAAGTAAATAAATAAATTAAAATAAAAGGTAAGCCACATGCCTAAGGAATAAATATGTTTACTAAGAAAAACTGAGAAAACTGATATGCTCTTTCCCATTTTTTAGAAGACATATTTCATAAAATACATAATAAGATCATCTTCTGGGTTTTGCCTAGAATTGACTGGCATATGCATATTTTTTGGGATTTGTTTTTTCCTTTGGAAATCAATTTTCCACACAAGGAAATGAACTTTGCAAGAAGGTGGCTGTAAGATAAATTGTATTGGATGAATTCTAATATTTACTGTACAGATGATTTTCAATCTACATATATTTTTATGATCTTCATAGAGTGACTAGAGAACCTAGTTCTACATTTTTTTTTTCTGGAAAATTCTTTATATATCGACTACTGAAAAGTTCAAGTAAATATACATGTAGAGATTTATGTTCAGTTTTGGATTTCAGCTAGTCCTGTTTTTGGTTATATTTTATTGAACAATCTACCAGATCCTTATTCTTTTCTCTTTTCTAGGTTAACATAAAATTTGCAAAAGAAAATCTTCCTCTATCATTTGGAATTCAAATTATGAGATACTGAGCATTACTCTTTTGTACCTGGAGGCTACGGACTTAGTTAAAAAGCAGCGACCTGAAATCAGTAATAATCACCAGGAATGTAGATTGGGAGATTAAATCTGGAAGATCATAGGACCATGGCTCAATCTAACAAATCAAATAGAAAAAAAAAAGAAAAAGAAAAGAATAAAAAGCTCAGTTATTGATGTAGTTTTTCTATGCTGAGATATTAAAGGAAGTCTTTTTCCCAGTTTCCGTTTTTTTCCCACTTCTACTCATTCTTCAGTATTTTTTGGAGGTTCATTTACAAGCAAGTCACAATAATTATGAACTCCACAAAGCTAGACTCTCATTCATTCTGTATCCTCAGCACCTCTAATTTCCTCTTGTTTAGTAAGTGTTAGGAAAGTATTTGTTGAAAATAGAAATGAATGAATAGATAATCGATAGTAAAAAATTCAGATATAATTTTACAAAGTATTAAGTGCAAGATTACTAGTCTCATTCTGATAAACATTTCTAGAGCACATGTTTACTGTTATTTAAACTTTTGCTTGTTTTATCTTAATGGGTACTTCAGATAATGTAACTGATGATAAATGTTTTAACTAAAGTTATCAGAAAATTGTTACAGTTAAAGCTACATCTTCTTAACATAAATTACTGTTAGAACCTGTTTTGACTCACATTGATACAAAACTGAAATGAGTATTAAAAAATAGTTATATTTTATGCATAACAATTCCTATGAGCATAACTAATTATTACAAATTAATAAATTAGGACATCCTTTTGTTAAATGAATTTGCATATGGAATGTTTACTACAAAAATGCTGATTTCAATTTCTTGAGGTGTTTTCTTTTTACCAAGAAACTGATTATATATTTTCATAAGCAGCCATTAGACATACATGCCATTCCGCATTGTCATCTTCTTTCCCAAGAGTTAGCAACTTGGTGAGTGGATTTCCAGTGAGGCCAGTGTCACTCTCTGGAGATGGGTGTCCATGCTGTACCAGAAGTGCACTGCTTGGTGTTGGAGGGTGTGACCGTTTAAGAGTCTGGTTGATGATCTGGTGGTCAAGAGTCATGAAAGATTTTACTTGTTGTCTCTGAACTTTCTGTAGCTGAGTCCTAGCAGGACTTTCCAGGTGTGCTGGGACCTGGCAAATAGAAACCAAACAAATGCAATGTGTAGCATCATCTGATAAATGAGTTTCACTTTCAACAATTGGATTATGACAATAAACACTATAACATCTACTTTCCAATTTATGGTCTATGCTTCTGTCACAATTTACAGAAGATATTAATGGACTATAGTTTTTAAGAAGTAATTTAAACTTTACTAAAATATTTTAAATGCTAGCCAAGTGTTTAAGAATTGCTCTTAAAATAACATGCAACTGAAACCAAACTTGGAATAAATATATAAACAGCAAACTTTTTGAGGGCCCAAAAAAGAATGACTGAAATAATAAAAGGAAAACACAGCTGATTCACTATTATTAGTGATGTTTATATATTTCTTGGATTCCTTTACATTACATATAAATATTCCATTGGATATAGTCACAGCTACTTTTAATTTAAAATTTTAAAAAATTATCTATGAGGGAGCAGAGACTAGAAATATATATACTAAATATTGTTTGATACTTTATGGGTGGTGAAAACTTAGGTGAATTTTTTCAGTTTTCTGTATTTTCCAAAGTTTCTATACTGAGTTTATTTTAATTTTTTAAAAGTCTTAATTTTAAACCCTTCCATATTCTCACTTTATAATAACAATACTTTGGTAGAGTCATTATGAATTGACAGAAAGAAGCAATCAAAGAAAAATCTAACCAGTGTCATGTGTCAACTCTGCAACTATCCAGTATTTTGAAATCCCTTTTCCAAATCATAGACTTAAAATTCAGGGCATCTTCAGTCTAGCTATCATAGTTAATGATATAATTATTTGTATAAGGACAATTTTAAGTATTTCAAGCTTTCCCTTTAAAAACCTCTGAAAATAATACTGCCTGCCAGTCCACTTTATATTTACTATGCTGTGATGCAGCTTCTAATACATTTTCCTCAAGTGGCCTATATATAAACCTATTTAATATTTCCCTCATGTTAAACAATAGTAAAGATTACTGTACAGTGCTTATTTTTCCTTTTATTTCAGCTACACAAACTACTCCTTAAATCCCTTAACATGCATTAGCTCAGATAAATAGCCTTTACAAAGTATTTTGCATTTAAATTAGCTGGTTTGGGGTACAATATTGTATCAGTTACTTTAGTTTAATTCTGTTATGCTGACATTTTTAGCATTATTTTAATTGTACTACCATAAAATAATTTTTCAGTCATATAAAAAAGATTAAGATTGGTAATAAAGATTACACATATTACTAATTATATTGCTATGAGCTTTAAAGTTGTAAAATAACATTTCATTAAAATGCCAGTGGTAATTTTTTTAGGGTAGCTATTTAGATTATCCTACAGTTTTAAATTAATCCTTCTTAATCCATATACATTTACAAAATATACATTATAAATAGCATTTTCAGATTCATGAATCTGAATGACTTTCACACAATGTAACTGAATGCTAAAGAATATTGTATATTATCCTAAGAAAAGAATGTGGAATGAGAATTTACAACATTCATTAACTACTTCGTTTTTCACTTTTCATCTATTGATGCTAAAAGCATCATTAGAGTACTTATTGCATTTTGTGTTACATCAGGAGTCCAAAGGGAGTCATAAATGTGATCCCAGAGCTCCAGGAATTTATAATATACTTGGGCAATATTAATATCAATTACAGCATAAATGATGATAAAAATAATAATATGCAACAGGTATTAGACACTGTGCTAAGCATTTTACACATACTGTTTCATTTAATCCTTGTTACAACCTTAGGAGACAGGTATCAGTATTATCCATATTGCACTGTATAATTAAAGCCACTGAGACTTAGAGGGGTTAAATGGTGTGACTGTTATCACTCCACTAGCAAGGGATGGAACTGGAATACAGGGCCTGGTTTCCTAAACACTACATGATATTGGCTCTTGATTGAAATGACTGGAATACAAAGCAAAAACTCAGTAATGTACGCGATGAATTTAAAATGCCACAAGAAGACGTGGTTTTTAAAAACTAATTGAAGGAGAAAATGGTTATAAATCAAATGTTGGAAGGAGATGGTCTTGGGATAGGGGGCAGCAAGAAGGAAATCTCAAATGTAAAAGATCAAAATGAAAGAAGAAAAGCTGGGAGACAGTCACAAATATTAGGCATGAAAAGGAATTCACATGGATACTTTTCCTTTCTCAGAGCAAGACTACCGTCTCATTAGATCACTCTATACAGAGACACAATAAAAATAAGAAATTCTAATCAATCTAAATTATTGGTTATTTATAGGGAATTACAAAGGTTTAGCAGGCAAAAGTAAAGACTGTCTTGGATCCTATACAACATCTATAAGCTAAGCATAAGGGTCTGAAAGATCAGTGGAGCCAGGGAAGATTCAATGGAATGTAATGAAACTACTCCCCAGAAAACCTCTGTCTTTTCCAAGCATGGACTGATAGTAGAACAATGAGACAACTAAATGTAAAACATCAGTTACACTATGCGCAGTCAATTTTAAAATACTTTTAAATTGCCTGGGATCTGAAGAACACAACTATAAATCTGTTGGATTTGTTTCACTGAAGATCTTGGTATTTGGTGAAATGAAGTAAATGAAATTATAGGTTGCCATTGTTCATTTATTCACTTAAGAAATATTTTTGAGTGCCAAGTGTGTGTGCACTGAGTCATACATTGAAGGTAGAAGGGAGATAATCACAGTATCTTCCTTCAAAGAGCTTGTAGTCTAGCCAGGGAAGAAAAATAAGAGATCTCTAAGGGCAAGAGCTACATTTATCTTGCTGGCTGCTAGACTGCCATATTTTCTATACATAACCCAGAGAAGGGCATACAGCACGCAGTTAAAAATATGTGTTCACATGTGTTCAGTGAATGAATGAATGAATGAATCATTAGAGTACAGTGTGTGAATAACTATGGTGACTGCAAAGAGCTTTGGGAACCCATTAGAGGAAGCAAGTAAACCATAATCAGTATATCAGAGTCTTCACCTAGAAGGCTAGAGCAGCTGTAGATTGTGATTTGATTCTTTGGACTGTCAAAGAGATTAAGACCACCCAGATGTAGGGAAGTTTTGCTATTGAGAATAATAAGTAAAATATATCTCCTAAGTCTGAATTATGTCTCAGCATCATCTCTCTGTCATGCTGTTATTGCAAACTAAAAATAATGATGGTGAGCTTAAGTCCAAGGTTTTGTCTCTGTGCAGAAATCTGTTTTACTTCATTTGAAAGAATTTATTTACTTCTATTCTCCCTATTTTCGAAAAAATTATAAATAAATATGAGTTGTAAATGTGGTGAGAGGTATTTACACCAGAAGATGTAGGCTCAAGGTTAATATTGCAATTGAGTACAAAATTTACCCATGCATCCTGACAGCCAAGGAAAAAGGAAATTTTAAAAAACATATTAGGTGGAACCTTGCGAAATTGCAGGTATTTGACCATTTTTGATATTTGAAATGTCCATTCCATATAGTTCAACCTAACATATATTTCTTAATAAGTAATTAAATCATGCCAGCTCTGAGGAAAGACAAATATTTTTCAGAATAATATCTGAGACTTTATAAACTAGATTTTTTCATGGAAGACTTGAATGATATATTGAACAAAATTCCAATAACAGCTTTTGCAAAATATGCGGTGAAATTCTTTATATGCCCATATTTTAAAAAAATATTTATTGTTTTAAATTGAGTTATTTGGGGAAAATAATCTGAAACTTGCCTGTAGGAGGTTTATTGGGGGGTGCTCTCAGAACAGGCGCTATAGTAGGGTGAAGGAAACAGGATCAGGTGGAGGCAAGAGTGGTTCAATCGTGAAGGGACATGCATCGTAACATCCACTAGGTTTATTCTTTTTCTTTTTAATATTCTTTAAACATTTATTTTTTATTTATTGGCTGCGTTGGGTCTTCATTGCTACACATGGGCTTTCTCTAGTTGTGGAGAGCAGAGGCTACTCTTCATTGCAGTGCACGGGCTTCTTATTGCCGAGACTTCTCTTGCTGCACAGCACGGGCTCTAGGCGCACGGCTTCAGTAGTTGCGGCATGTGGGCTCAATAGTTGCGGCTCACAGGCTCTAGGGCGCAGGCTCGGTAGTTGCTGCGCATGGGCTTAGTTTCTCCGTAGCACGTGGGATCTTCCTGGATCAGGGCTCGAACCTGTGTCCCCTGCATTGGCAGGTGAATTCTTAACCACTGAGCCACCAGGGAAGCCCCAACTATATTTATTCTTGATCAAAGGCCCAGAGCATAATATGAATTAGCTCAACTGAAAGCCCAAGCATATAACTTTTTACTGATCTTACCTGACCCTTAGATACCTTAGACAGTACTTAGAGCTGGCAGAGCAATGTTTTCCAAACCAATTTATACTGCAAACTCCGTATTTAAATACACTAACCTAAAGAATCACCTGGTTAGATCATTAATCCAATATCAATTATCTCAAACTAGGCTTTCATTAGAAATTATGTTTTTTTTTAAGTTCCCTGTTTGGAATTACAAAAATGAAATTTGGCTTAAAATATCCAATTACTTTTTAAAAATAAGTTTCAAATGTAGTTAAGGTCTCATATTCTAATAAAGGGATGTGGGTCTTTTTAAAAATTAGAAATGCATGTATTGATGAGCTACAAAAAATGCTTAGATTCATTAATAAGAGAATCAGAGCAATGTACTTAATGGGTCAATTGAAGTGTTTTGTTTTGGGTTGTTTTTTTTTTTTTAATTATTTTGGGGGGGGTACACCAAGTTCAATCATCTTTTTTTATACACATATCCCCGTATTCCCTCCCTCCCTCGACTCCCCCACCACCCTCCCTCGAGTCCTCGAGTCCCCCCCATCCTCCCCCTCCCAGTTCTCTAAGGCATCTTCCATCCTCGAGTTGAACACCCTTTGTTATATAACAACTTCCCACTGGCTATCTATTTTACAGTTGGTAGTATATATATGTCTGTGCTACTCTCTCGCTTCGTCTCAGCTTCCCCTTTTGTTTTTAATTAGAAATACACAAATTCCTGCAAGTACAACAAACTAATGGGAAGAAATTGGTCAGGATGGAAAAAGCATTCTCTTAGTTGTACAAAACACAATCACTGGGGAATCACAATCACAAATACAAAAAGGATGTATCTGTGGGGTTTTTTTTCTATTCCTATTTTTAGACTAGAATAGACACAGGAATCCTGACTATTGAGAGAATTGATGGAAATCCATGAGTAAGCAGCCTGATACCACAGAAAAAAAGTCAGATCTCATTCTCTGACACAACAGAAGATGATTTAGAGTATATGATACCTGAGGGGTTTTTTTCTTTCTTTTTTTTTCTTTAATTCCAGAGTTTAGATCAGTCTTGGGAGGTTTCGACTCTGTAAATCAGCAAATATTTAATTAGAAATTAAGGCTAACAAAATGTTATGTGGCCCTATTTGCATTTGTATATAAAATCTCCTGGTAGGTAGAAGAGCTATGGAGTAACATAGGCCAGGCAAGCAGTGCTAGCTAGAAGGAAGCATTCTTATTTGCACATAGCAGTTTTCAAATTATGCTCCTACATACATGAATTAATTCTCCCAATTTACATTTCATTGTTCCACACTGTAGTCTTTTGATTTAGTTCTCACAAGTGTTTCGGTCCTATCCAGTAGATAAACAACAAGGAGAGTATTTTGTACGAGGAAATTTTAGAAACAATTGGGTGAGTAGTTGTACAAAAAAAAAAACTTTGGAGGATTTCACCAACCCTGTGATTCTCTGTTTATAATATTGTCTACTTGTATCATATCTTCTGAAATATTGCTACAAATCATATAAATATTTTTAAACATAATTCATATTTATGCATATATATGATAGCCTCTTTAAAAAGTTTCTTTTTATAGAGAAATCATAAGATAATGGTAAAAGCCATCAGCTAATTCTTTTAGCATTCACTCAGCAAACATATAATTAGAGTTTGCTCTTTCTTAAAACCAGTCCCAAGGGGAAAGTCATTCCTCTCCAGAAAGCGGGTCTGTGACCCGTGCGTCACCATCCACCTGGAGACCACTTATCAAAACTGAGGGCACAGAAACTGGGAGGAGATGAAACACCTTCTGGGTACTAGCCTTTTGAAATTCAAAACTAAAAAGTGGTGGCAAACATCACACAAGTAATTTTCTCAATAACAAGACATTTTATCATCATTAATTTGACTAGCCAAACAAATCAACCAGGCAAATATGGGTACCTACCTAATAAGCATGTTTAGACTATCTGCAAAAACAGAAACACAAATATATTTAGCAAGAAATACATTTATACTGTACATATTTACTATCTAGTGATAGTAAATAAAAACACATGCACTACCACTAAACACACACACACACACACACACACATACACACACAGGTGTATACACACAACCCCATCAAAAAGCAAGGCAGACAATCCCATTCGCTACAACATGAAAACCCTTATTTAATTTTGTTAGTTTTGTACTAAGGTTGAAATTAATAAGTGAAGTAAAAGCTTGGACTTCACAAGTGAGTAATAGGTAACTATTAATTATATTCCTAGTAGCAGAGGTATATAAGAAGAAATCTATTTTGGGGGGCTTATGAATCTACTGCCTCCTAGATACCTATTTGTAAAAGCCACATGACATTTGTTAATATTCTGTAGCAAAGATTAATAACTCATTTCTCCAAATCTTACTTTCTTCACAGCAGTCTTTGGATATGATATACCCATAAATCTCATCTTGACTAAATCTAAAATTATACAGTCGAGCTTGTCTGATTGAGATATAACTACCGAACAAAGTAGGGCTGGGTTCATCAAAAGTTTTACTTAGGTTTGTGAATAACTGTCAGCATATTTCAGCTGAGCATTATATAATCCAAAGCTATTTAATGGATAATAATATAAAATGTGATTGTAATATTCATTCAGTCCCAATTATTTGAATTTGGATAATTCCAATGGTGTGTCTTTAGAAGAGACCCACACTTGAAGAGACTTTAAAGAGGCATGAATATTATTAAGCAGAGTTTTCCTAATTCAGTGGTGTTCTGACAATAAAAATGCTTGCACTCCATGAGCACTTATATTTTTACTGTAAAGACTAAGCTTCCCTTACAACTCCATCTAGCTCCATCTAAACTTGCATTGTTTTTCTTTATGTTAGTATCTTAGGAAAATTACCATTTTATAGCTTTAAAAGAATTAGAAGCAATGCCAGAAATAACTGTGGTTTATTTAGTCTAATCTGTTTTATAAGAGTATGTGTATATAGAAATTTTGAGCCATAAATATCAACTGAGAATCACATCAGACACTGACCACTTCCTGTTAACTTCAAAATGACACAGCAGCCATGTACACACTAAAGTCAACTGGCAATATTATTAATAACCAAAATAAGTTAATATGAAAAATGTAGATAACTTAAGCCATAGTACTTTAAAATATACTTGACATTGCATTCACAGGCTTAGCATTCATTAATTCTACAAATATTTTTGAGTGCCTACTACACATCAGGTTTTACGCTACTGTGATAAGCTCTGGGGATATAAATATGAACAAAATAGACATAACCCAGTCTTCAAAGAGTTCACAGTCTACTAGGAGAGAGAAATAATTAAAATATAATTATAACACAATGTGATAAACCCCATGAAAGTAAAAGATGTGAAGCACAAAATCAAGCAGAAAGACCTAGATAAAATGGGAACAAGTCATTCAAATGACAGTTTCTGTTACTAATTTCACTGGTTCATTCACTTAATAGATATGTGTGTGCCTATATATAGCAGCCTGTTGTGTGGGTAACAGTGGTGAACAAAGTAAAACATGGTCCCTCTCCGCATGCAGCTTATGGACAAGTGGAAGAGACAGATTTTAATCTAATAATCACATAAATGACTGTAAATTTTCAAGTATTACAAGCGATAGGCAGGAGAGATACACATGACTGTAAGCCTGTAGAAAAAGATTATCTAGACAGAAGTTAAGGACAGCTTCCCTAAAGAAGGAGCATGAGTGGGAAATAAAGAGGAAGAGTATAGAAAAAACATTCCAGGGAGATAAGGAGATGATAGGACTAGAGCAGAGTGTGGTATGAGGCTGGGGAGACCAGTGGGGCCTATTCATGTAATCTTTTCAGTATATAAATACATCTTATTTTCTTTACCACAAGAAAGGGGGCAGTAGCAGTTCAGTGAGATGAATTGTAGAGGGGTAAAATGAGAAAATCTAGGAGAGAAGCAAGGGCTGCTTGAACTAGGGTCATGTGATAAGGGTTGCATAGTCACAGGGAAACAAGTAGATAGATTCGAGAGAGGTTTAGAAATGGATTAAGAAATGACACCTGAGGTTTCCGGCATAAGTGACTGAATAGATAGTGATGCCCTTCACAGAGAAGACTGGATTTTTGAGGGGGACAGAGAATCATAAGTTCAGTTTTGAACATATTGAGTTTGTGATGTTTTGAAAGTGTCCAAGAAGGTATGTAGAGTAGGCAGCTGCGTTTATGGGTCTGGAATTCAGAGGTAAGATATGGACTGTGGATAAAATTAACATAACATCTACACTTTGGTGATAACTGAGATGATCGTTGGAGGCTGTACAGAATAGAAGATGAGAGGACCTAGTGCCAAAGATGGTGAACTCCCATGTTCTAATTACACATAGGGAAATCTATTCTGACTCTAAACTTTATTTTTCCCCTCGGTTCCATTGATTTTTTTTCTCATCTTTTACAAAGTGCTCATTTGAAATTCATGTGTGTTACACTGTCAGGTAAATCCTCCTTAATTAAATAGCTATTAGTTTGCCCTATTTCCAAAATTATGCATTCAACATTATGATATAGGTACAGCCCCATCTTCCTAGCCCAATTGCATTATAATTCTAATATTATCAATCCTCCACCTCTTAACTGCAATTCCAAATCCAAAAAGCTCTGAAAGTAGGAGTTTTCTTTTTTTTTTTTTTTTCAAGTTTGGCACAAACTCATTTGGTGGTGAAATCAAACCTGAAATGAAGTAAGGCTATTTAAAGTCTTTCTTTATTCTATTTACAATAGACATTCATATGTACTGTTGCAGGTATATGAATGTGTTTGATTATGGGATGCTGTCTTGGATTCTGGAGGATGTCAAGGAATATATACCATATTACCTTTCAAAATTTAAAGTATTGATAATTTGAAACACATCTAGCCCTGAGTTTTTAAATAATAGATTCTGTACCTTTTCTTGTTTATTGAGTGAACAGCCTATACGAAGGACTAGGCTATAGATTTTGCATATATTATCTTACCTAATCTCATAATATCATAAATAAATACTCAATTGGGCCTCTACAATTATTTTCTAAAACTTCAGTTCAATATTTAATTGCATTTTATTTTCAGAAATTATAGTGTATCAAAAATTAAAATTAAAATTGAGCATATTCTCTCTTGGAGAAATAAGAGATGAGGAAATGTCCTTTCCAACTCAACAAACCAACTGAATGAGTGAAAGATGTATTCATCCTTTAATAAGAAAGAATTGCCCAGCTGTAACATTATATTTTGATATTATTAGACATATTTATGTTTAGTGCTTATGGCTGTATTTAAGTAAGTTAATACTACAGTTTATATTCTTTTTAGAAGCTTCTCATACAATTAAATTGTTTCCTGTAAATGTGGAAATATACAAGTTAATTATTTAAGCTAAATTCAGTAAAAAGTCTTAAATTCTTTAAAAAAATTTATCTAACAGTATTAACACGTAAACATTAATATTTATTAATAAGACTTTCATAAAACAAAAGACATTTTGCTTCAGAAATCAACACCTGTGTTTAAATGATGCTTCATACTTCACAGCTACTTTCAACTTAAAACAAAGCTCTAATGTAATGCCTAAATGTCCTATTTTCTTCCTCCGTGTAGTGACTTTTTGATATCATTTTCATTATGAAGTTGTGAATGTTCTTTCAAGGATGCAGAGAATAAAAGAGAAACAAGACTGGCTTCTTTAAAAGGTCATATTTCAAATGTCTTGGAAAGCCATTAATGCTTTTAAAAAAAAATTTACATGTTCTAAAATAGATCCAAAGCTATAAACAGGAATATCTGGGACAAAAATCCAAACTTCCCGATAATACTTGTCATCTCTTGTATCATTCTGCTACAAATGCATTATATTTTTTATTTTTAGTATATCTTAACAGTAAAATTTGGGATAACATCAATATATTGCCAACTTATGCAGACCTTATAAAAGAAATTCATAGGGTGCTTAATGTAGATGAATTTATAACAAATAAATGTATATATTTTATAAGAATAAAAGGATCATAAACATTTATTCCTAAAAAAAAAACTAAACAATTCAAATTGGTTTATGTCCCTTATCCACTTTATGAGTTGATATATGATCATCAATTAATGAAGTCATTTTTATCATAATAAAATGTCATCATTAGAATTGCAGTATTCTAGTCAAACCATTTTCTAAAGAATATGATTGGGGCATTTTAGGTAGTTAAATATTAAAATAATCTAATTGAAAATGAGACTTTAAAATTACTCATTTTGATTGACAAACGGCAGAAAATAGCTTTCTTTCATAAGTAGACTTTATCACTCAGTTTTCATAGATATTACTACTATTTCTGGAGAAAAAAAGTGTAAAATGTATCTATCTTGTCTTTGTTTAACCTAACTAGAACATATAATTATTTTTGGCTCTCTCTGTTTTAAAGGCACCTGTTACTACATTATTTACGTACATCAAATTCCTCAAGTAATTGTGCCCTCATGCACAAAAGGCCTTCAGTTACAAAGTTGTAGTTTTACTTTCCCCTTGTCACCGAAGAACAATGCTCCTTTTGAATCAAAGAAATATACTTCCTATTTAAATTTTTTATGGTTCTAGAAAGTACATAGCCATGAAACAGTAATTTGTTGAGAAGACTGATCACAGGACCTCATGGACTAACTGAAAGCCCCAGAACGCAAAATGATAGTAGTCACAGTCACAAGTTGAATCACACTTCAGTGATCTGAATAAAGAACTTTATCCTCATTTTATAGATGAAGAAACTGAAGCTCAAACAGGGTATCAGACTTGCTTACAATCACACAAGCAGAAAATTGAATTTGACTCCTTGTCTTTTGATTACAAGGACGGTATTCTTTCAATTGCAAGTTATTTATTACCAGCACACAAGGATAGTAAAACTCCAGCCCCCACAATTAGAAAAAAATAGCCCTTTATCTGTATATAAATATGAATCAGTTGACTCTACTGTCTAGAGGAAAAACCTTTGGAGTTGCTTCCCCACTATTAGTTGAGTTTGGCTTGATTCACTTTTGATTTTGAGTTTCACTTCATCTATCTTGTAACCACCTTATGGTGCAAGATCTGGGTTTTCCATACAAGTGGGGTAATGCTGTAATCAAAATCTACCATCAGAAAATATGAACTCTAGGTGAGTGTTTCCTTCAAGATGCTTTTTCCACATTAGTCTCAGATCTATGTATTAAATATACACTATTCTGAAGAGTCCTAGCCTTCTTACCCAGGAGAAATTTTATTTTCCTTATATCATTTTACTGTTACCTTTCCTGAAAATCTTTTACTCCTTTTCACAAGGTGGGGAAGGGAGCAGGTGGCAAGAGCAGAAAATAATATTAATTTTAGCTTGGCTTCTTCTAAATAAATATCATGAGCATTCTATTCTGTATCTTTAAACTTCTCGCTCTGGGGGATAAATTTAAGAAATAAACAGCTACATATAAAAAGTTGGTAAAAATTGAAATGATAAAAAAGTTCTTTGTAAGAGCTTTCTTTTATGTCGATTACTTTTGAGAAATAAAGAAAAATCAAAGTGCTAGTTAATATTATAGCTTAGGAATACATGGAAAATATTTTTACTGCAACTTTGTATATGAGGATATAGGATTCTATTTTCCACACTAATTTGAGCAGGAAAAGTTAAAATAAAACTTTTTCATTGAAAACTAAAGGAAGACAACAAAAATATATTTGAAAATATTTGTTTTAGCCTTTTTAAACTTTTTCCATTTATTTTCAATTATTCTGTGATAGGTAAAATAATGCCTCCTTCACCAAAGATGTCCACATCTTAATCCCCAGAATTTGTGGATATGTAACCTTATACTGTAAAAGGAACTCTGTAGGTGTGATTATATTAAGGATCTTGAGATGGGAAAACTATCCTGCATTATCTGGATGGGTCCAAAGTAATCTCAAGGGAGGTTCCTTATAAAAGACAGGAGTCTCAGAATCAGACAAAGTAGAGTTATGACTATCGAAGTGGATGTCACAGTGATGAGAATTAAGCCAAAGAATGTGGGCTGCCTCTAAAAGCTGGAAAAGACAAGGAAACAGATTTTCCCTTAGAACCTCCAGAAACAAGCTAAGCCTTGGTGACACTTTGATATTAACCCTGTTAAAATGACTTCAGATGTCTATCCTCTAGAACTGTAAGATAATAAATGTGCATTGTTTTAAGAATTTTTAAACAATTGGCTTATGAAAGAGTATATGTGTCACTTGTTAATGTGAAAGCAATGGCTTTTGGATATAGTAACATTTTAATACGTCTATTGACAACAAAACACTAAGTACCCTCAATTTTAATATAAGTGGATTAAAGGAAAAAAGAAAATAATTTATTTCTACTCTGACTGATTCAAACAAAGTTTAAAAGTATCAATACTAAACTCAAAAAAAAAAAAAAGAAAGAAAGAAAAGAATCTTGATGATGGTTTCTAGGAAACACCCTCCCTGGAAATGCTGGTTTTATGAGATTTCCTCATTGTAGCTGAAGTCATTTGAGGAAAATCCTACAGAGTTCAGTTCCCCAAATCTAGTGTCTTTAAATAACCTCTCAATGTTATTAAAATGCTCCAATAGCAAAAGTTATAATAGCAAAGTGTTCTTTCTTATCCACTTCCTCCCTTCCTTTCTTCCCTTCTTTCTTTCTCAATATGATCTGAATGTAATATAGGTGAGGACAAATGAAAATAGAAAACTAGGCAGAAGCCAGCTTACAAAGAGGAATAAATACTACCCTAAGCTTTGTACTTACAGTCCTGATATGCCATATAAGGCTTTTAGCAGGATAGTAGTATGATCAATTAGCATTTCAGAAATACCCCTTAGGCAACAATATGGAAACTGAATTCTTGAAAGACCAGGGCACAAAGAGAACAATTAGGAGCTTTTAGTAATATTCCAGGAGAGGAGAGTAGAGGCCCCAAGCTAAGGGAATAGAATTTGATACTAAAAAGATAGGTCGAATATTACCCATAATATAGAGGACAAAAATTTTAAAATATGTACAGGGCTTCTAATTGATTTATACATATGGTAAAGGGGAAGATTCACAAATGATGAAGTAGTAGAGAAGATGGCATTTATCAAAATAAAGAATAAAAGTGAAGACAAAAGTTTCAAAGGAAAGATGATACCTTCAGTATTGGATATAATGAAGTCGGAGTAGCTGTGAAACATCCAAGAGGGAGGCCTAGTAAACAACTAGATGTGTGGATTTAGAGAAACAGATTTGGTGGCCAGCTTAGAACAAATAATTGAATCAGGGTTTTAGTTAAAATCACACAGGATGAAGATTTAGAATTAAAAAGACAGAATCCATGTAAAGAATTGTGAGGAATATCAACACGTAATGGGCAGGAAAGACTAAAGAAATCTCAAGAAAGTATAATGAAAATTAGGACAGAATGATGTAACAAAGCCAAAGTAGGATAGAATTTCAAGGAAAAAGTGCTTAACAGAATCACATTGCACAGGGATGAGGGAACAGAAAGAGCCCAAGATATTGCTGGCAGATGGAGAAATAATTGAGTCACTGGTGACCCTCAGGAGAATGATGTCAGGGACTTAGTGAGAATAGAAATCAGTCTGCAGAGACAGGGGGAACATTGCTAATTGTAAGTGAGAAGACCTCAGGGCTCAGCACTAGACACCTTCTCCTCTTTCTCATGTATGTAGATGACATAGTCTACTCCCTCAGTTATAAATATCATTTTATACAAACAAACCATAAACCCCACAGTTTCTCTCTCTCTGGGAGGCCAAGCTTTTTGTGTATTAGATAAATAGATATCTCACAAATACCTGGAAATTTATAATTTGCATGTGCAACCACTCATGATAATCCTCCCCAAAGCCTGTTTCTCTTCATTCTTCTCCAAATCAGTTAATGGCATCATTACTCATCCAATTTCTCAACTCAGAAACTGGGCAGTTTTCCTTTTGTCCTTCATTTTCCTTACCCCTCATATATAATTCACCCCCATCCATTCTAGCTCTCAAACAGATCTCAGTAGAGCCATCTTCATCTCTATATCAGAGCTCTAGTACAAGCCACCATCATCCCTTACTGTGAATCCCTTATTACTCATCTCCCAGCCCCTCATTTGCTCTCTTCAACAGCTTTCAGAATGGACTTTTAAAATCATAAAAAGGGTTAGCCTCTTGCCTGCTTGAAACCTTTCAGTTGCTTCCCATTTCATCTGGAATAAAGTTCAGTTTCCTTATCACAGCCTATGGATAGGTTGTTACCCACCTACCTATTCAACTTCATCTCATATAACTCTACCCCATGTTCACTGTGATCTAGCCACACTGAACTTTTTTTAATAGTTACTGCAATAAGTCAAGTGCTATACCCCTACAGAGCTTCCACACATGATTTTCTCTCTGCCTGGAATGCTTTCTCTTGGGTTCTTTAAAGGATTGACTTCTCATCATTTAGCACCTGGTTATGTTTCTTTTCTTTTTTTTGGGGGGGGGGGGTGGTACAGCAAGTTCAATCATCTGTTTTTATACACATATCCCCGTATTCCCTCCCTTCCTTATATCCCCGTATTCCCTCCCTTCCTTGAATCCCCTCCCTCGAGTCCCACCCCCCCCCCCCGCCCCAGTCCTCTAAGGCATCTTCCATCCTCGAGTTGGACTCCCTTTGTTATACAACAACTTCCCACTGACTATCTGTTTTACAGTTGGTAGTATATATATGTCTGTGCCTGGTTATGTTTCTTGACAACCTATAATGTTTAAATAGGTCCTTTCCTAATATTTTCCACTTTTGAATCCTTCATCACATTGGCCCTTTCTAACCAGTTATTCATATGTAATAATTTATTTATTACCTATCTCATTGACTACATTCTAAGCTGCTTTAGAACAAAGAAATTGTCCTTTCATTTATAAATAGACATCCAATGCTGTGCACAGCACCTGTTATATGGTAGGCTCTCAATAAATATTTTTGAAATAAACTAATGAGTGAAAGAGGAAAAAACCAACAGCAGTAATGATACCACATACTGAGTGTTTACCTAATGCCAAGAACTATTCCAAGTATTTTACATATATTAATCTTTTAATCTTCCCTCAAATCCTATGGAATAGGAACTATTACTATCCCAATTTTAATGATGAAACCACTGAGGCAAAGAGAAGTTAAGTAATATGCCAAAGGACACACAGCTAGATTTGAACCTAGGAAGTCTAGACCAGAGTTCATACTCTTACCTTGCATTAACTATTTCAGAATGGTTGGCCATAAACAGAAAGAGCGATATTGGGGGACTTTAGATGGCTTTAAGGTTAATACATGGGAGTGTGTGTGTGTGTGTTTACATTCAGAGGGTAATATGTAATTAAGGAGAGGCAATATATACAAGCAAGAAAGGATGATTAAGTAGGTGACTGAAAAAGAGGTACCGAATGGGACCTAAAGCAAGGAACCTAGCTTTTACAGAAACATTCTCTTTCTATGAAACAGGAGAAAAAAGAAAGAATGTAGTTTGATAAAGATATTTTTAGATTTCTGGGGAGGGAGTTGAAAATTTCTTTTTTTTTTAAATTAGATTTTTCTCAGTAAAGTTATAGACAAATTCATCTGCCGAGATTGTGGGCTGAGTTGATGAGGTATGAGGTTGGATAAGAGAAGTACACAAAATCTACCAAATGGAATGGAAGAAAATGAGCTGGAACAAAGCCAGCTAGATGGAGAGGCCAGCTGAGATCTCACTTAGGACACTGGCTCATCCTCTGAAAGTTCCTGATCTTGGGACACGAAGGGCTCCACAACCTACCCCCATCAACTTTCACAGCATTGTCATCTTTCCCTTCAATTGCTCACCAACCCTAAACTTAAGGGACCAACTTAACCTTCTCACAAATGTCCATGCTTGCTAACACTGATCACTAGCTTGGTGGTGGTAAAAACGCTACCATAAAAGATTTATTGGTAAATATACTTGTCTAATCAACCATGCTTCCTCTTCCCAGTGGGAAATTATCCACTGAAATAGCAGCAACAAACATGGTTTTAATCCCCTTCTTTACTGTTTGTAGAGTATCTTAACAATGACAAAATGGTGACCACTTTCTTAACTTTAAATATAACATTTCTATGAGACTTAACCAAAAAACAGTGATGTATTGCACAAATGATTTGGTTTCTAAACATTGCCACCATTTAATAACTACCACCATCAGTGTCACAGTTTGTGTGTCTTCTCTGCCATTGAAACTGAATTTTTAAATATGTAGCCACAAGACTGTAGGGCAAGCAGACAACTGGTGTGGAACCCAAAGGCAATAATGAGTAGAATGAATAAGACCTATAAAGTATTTTACATGTTATTTTACTATTTACAGAGCACCTTCTTATCTGTGAATCCATTTTATGATCTTTCATTTGATCCCTTATGTTTATGATCCCTTATTTGACCCATTTTATTGATGAGCTAACTAAGGCTCATGTGAAGCATGTTAATAAAGCAGCACACAGAGTTAAAAAATCAGTCGAAGTCTGCTCATCTCTAGGCTGGTGTTCTCTTGAAAGTGAAAAATTCTGCTAATAATCATAATGATAATAATGGTGTTCATGGCTGATAAGTATAGAAAGTTTTCTTTGTGTCAGGCACAGAGCATGGAGCACCACCCACTGTGCCCCATGTGATCCTCCCAGCAAGCAGTGAGGTGAGCAGCCTTGCACTCACACTTTCGTGAGAAAGTGGAGATAAAGGATAGGTTGAGAGCTCTGAAGCAAAGCCAGAGTTCAAATCCTCATTGGTCTCATGACTGAGTCTTTGTTCCTCATCAGAAGTGATTATTAAAATGAAGATGCTTTCCTTTCAAATTAACAAATATTTTTAAATGACAGTACCTAGGGCTGAGGAGGGAACAATGCAACAGACATCCATGTGAGTTGTTGCCTGGAAGTAAATTTGTACATTTGCAAAGTTTAAGGAAATAATCCTAGATGGGTAAAAGGTTTGAAGCATCACAATGATCACTGAAACATTATTAACAATGATTCTATAATGTAGAGAACATATACAATTTAAATATATACCCCAGTGGACTCTCTATAGCATTCTTCAAACTATGAGATTTAATTTACTTCTCTCTTTTTTTCAGGTCAAAGGGCTAAAACCACTTAATCATAAAATGACTAGAAAGCATAAATTTTGAAAGCAAAGTTAAAGTAAGCTTCCTTTCCCTCTATTAATCACAAAATTTTAAAAATAGAATGATACATCAAGTGACTCTAACACGAGAAAATATGACTCAAGGTATTTTAAGAAAAGTATCATTATTTTAGTCATTACTAACCCTCCGGCTTTAAGTTCTATCTAGCCTTACCATTAAACTTATTTAATAAAAGTACATGAGATAGCATCTAAGTCCTGAACATTTACAAAACATTTCCATGGGAAAAGTTAGAATTTTAGAATGTTGAAGAGCACATGAATGTCTTTCAAACAATAACAGGATATTTCAAATTCTCAACATAAATGTATTAGGATGCTCAACCAATGTAAACCAGACCTTATAAAAATGTGCTTACAGCAGACAATAACCTCATCTCCCATAAAATCCAACACTATAATGGTGTGAGAATAAATCATTCTTTCTATCCCTATAGTGTTGTTTTTGTCTTGCCCAAACCTGGGAGCTCATTTCAAAGTAAATTTCCTAAAGAAACATAAGGATAGATAGATAGATGATAGATAGATAGATAGATAGATGATAGATAGATAGATAGATAGATATAAAGGGGCTTGCTTTCAAAAAGCAGCTCAAATAATATCAACCAGATTCTCTTGCTTCTCATCAAAGGTTTTGTTTGGTGTTTTGTTTTGTTTTTTCTTTCTCCCATAACATCTCCTTAGAAGGATTACTGTTGGTGGCAAGGTCAACTTTGCCTTACCACAAGTCACTAATCACTGAATTGGTAACCTGGTATCTGAGAAGTCATTTGCTGTCACACATCTATCACCAGCCCTTCAGAAGAGTAAGAGAATATGATACCTTATTAAGACTTGGCCAAGTTAGGGTAGTTTCAATTTTATTGAACTCTATATGTGCACAGGGGTAAATATGATTGTTTTGTAGCCTATAAATATATTGCCAGCCCGAGCAAGCAGTAAGACATCTCACTCTAGAAAGTCAAATGCTGCAATGTGTCACTTTCAAACTTCCCTCACTGGTCCCAGGAAAATATGTACAGATTTCAAATAAAGTTATTTAAAGTAGATTCTGGTATACAGACACCCACGCACTCCAAAGTTAAATTTTCCAGTTAGACTGTCTCCAGTCAATCTGACCTCTTCAAGCTGACAGGCAAGCCAGTCAAATAAGCAGTCACAGTGGGCCAAAAGTCTGTCAAAATGATTTGCTTAACTGGTGATTACTTTTTGACTGACTTGAGCAGTCAAGTTAATCAAAACAGTCAAATCAGCTTTCCCATGTGTACACAGTCTTAGCTTTTCCTGTGTTAGTAGGTGTGCCCTGTTTATAAATTTGAAAAGAGTTTTATTAAGTTACATTGTTTAAGAGAAATAAGTCAAAAAAGTTGTGAGCAACTAGTTTGACAATTAGGGCTCCCCTCAGAGTTGAACCTTAACTTTAGCACTGGGGAGAAAAAGCTCATGGGGCCGGCCTGAGGGCTCCAGAGGGGGGCTAGGCAGGGGCAGACAAGGAAAAACACCATGACAATGTGAGTAAAGCACTTTCAACAGGGAAAGGTAAAGAGGACTTGCTGTAGAGAGGCATCTGACCAGAAGATGGTCCAGCTCAAATTCACCATAACTGTGAGAGTATCTTACTCAAATAAAGGATTTTTATAAAGTACTAGACTTCTTTCACACCAAAGTCTTATGTTTAAGTCATGCCCCAGTTAATAGTTTTATCATTTAATATCTTTATAATTTCTAATAACAATGCTAATAAGTATATGGCTGAAGTTTCTAGGTCGCCATTCTGTGCAGGCATTGAGCTGTGTGCTTTACCTTTACTTGCTCATTTAATAATCATGAAACTCAATGAGGCACATCAGGTTTACACATGAAGAAACTGAGTTTCAATCAAATTACATGGCCTGTCTGGGGTCAAACAGCAGGTTATGACAGAGTTGGTTTTGAAACCTAACCATCTTGCTTTAAAACCTATGCTCATTCTAATACACCATGTTTCTAAGAACATATAATGTAATAAATATCTAATTAGTAGTATATTTCTGGTTCTTCCAGCAAAGAAGAGTAGCTGATATTGCAGGTTTGGGACTTCCTAAAGAGAAACATTTGTCTATTGGGCCTCCGAAGGTATTACAAGTAAATCAGAGGAACCAGAATGATTGAACACTGACTTGGCATATCCAGATTCTATGTTCTTCCCACTTTCTCACTGCTACTTTGGGTTCCAAAAAAAAGTGCAAAATGTCTGGAAGACAAAACTCACAGATTCCAAAGGATTTAGAGCTATAAAGGATGTTAAAGACTGGTTAATTAAGAAAATACAAGGTAGAATAGCTCATTAATTGAAGATGGCTCAAGAATCAATTAATAGCCTGAAAACTAAGCAATTCTTGTGACATCAAAACTATTTTATGCCATTTTCTTGGGTGATTTTTCTGCCATTGAATAGAGGTAGTAATCTCAGAGAGTAATGTGTGAAAAGTCTAGACGCTGAAGGAGTGTGAATGAGTGATACCTATGGGAAGAGCCCAGCCTTCTAGCTAAAACTCAACATAGAGGGTGTAATCCAACATACAAGATTATCATCTCAGGAGACTTGCCCTAGGTCAGCTCATCTCTCTGTGATGCCTTATCCTCTAGATGGAAATAAAAACAGTGAACTCTCTTAAATGTGCCCTATGGTCTGATTAAAGATTGAAAAGGTCTCTAAAAATCCACAGCACTCCCAGGGAAAAATGCTAAATATCATTATCATTATTACACCAAATGCCATAATTTGGTCTCCTCAGATTCCCTTTTTATGTAGATTCCATCAAACTCTGACTTTTGACTTTTTGCCTTTCTGACCAAATCTCCAATGACAAAGCAAAGGGAAATGTTGAGGCAATTAGTGGGAAATGGAAGCAATTAATTCCCTTTTTTCATGGAGACCTGGCCTCTGTGAACCAGTTTAACCAAAAATAATCAATGACCTTTCTCTGACCAAACTGAAGCAAATCTACTTGATATTTGTCACTGGTTATCCATCTACTGCTTCAACATTAATGAGTCTCTTCACTTTGCCCCTTTCTTTTATGAAATAGAGCCATCTATCCTGGTCCCTTGTTACCTCCCCAACTGCTATTTTTGCAAGTTTAATGCAGTCAAAGACCTCTTTATCCATGTGTAAGCCTGGGAACCACTTTTAGCATAGCTGTGATTTCTGATTTCCCCCAACCCCCTCCCTTGAACTGTTACCCCGTTTCTGCTATAAAGATGCAATCTTGTTCAAAATGAATAATATAGAACAACAAAGATAAAGTTTAAATTTAAAAGATTCCCAGAAAAAGACTGTAGAATTTACTTAGGTCTAAGACCCATATAGACCTAGATCCAGGTTGCTGCCCCATCATGTACCCACTGGTCACCTTGGGAAAGTTACCTGTCCTTCAAAAGCCTCACTTCTCTCAGCAATGGAGATAGTGGACTTGCTTCAAGGTCGTGTCAGGCTCAAATGACGTGATAAAGTCTTTAGTACATGATGAGAACCTAGTGGATGTTAACTAATATCAACTGTGGAAGAGAAGGGATGATTTCATGTACTATAACTGATTTTGATACTCATTGAAAGTCCTTCTAAGATGACTGCTACTCAAGCAGAAGTAATTAACATTCACTGTCTCTTTTATCTCTCAGCAGCGGACTTAATATTTCAGCTTATGCATTTACTTATAAATTCTTTCCATCTCCTAGCATATTATAGGATATTTTTGCTTGCTATTTTGTTATTGTTGCTGTTTTTGTCTTTAGACAAATACATCTTAAGCAACTGGTTAAAGGTTGTGTTATGTATTTCCCTGGGTGAGTTCAGTGGGGCTGAATCTAAATGAACTTAGATAATACTTAGCACATCAGTGTTTCCTATTGAAATGAATAGAAATGAAGACGAACTGGCAATATATTTTTAGAATATATGGAAAAGGCCATCTAGACATGACCTATGAAGAAAAGGCAAATTATGTAGAGTTGCTTCATTCTCTACTTCATTTTGCTCTGAGAGCTCTGTCCTAAGGCAGAGTCCTCCAAGGCTATTTTCATAGGGGAGGATATATAACATAGTAGCCCCTGGTTATGTTTTGTGCTCTAGAAATCTGTCAGAAATGTGAGATCAGGGATCCCATAAGGAGAAGCAGAGAAGTCCTCTCTTTGGGTTGTGACCTGGATTTCCGATTTTAGAGCTCCCATGTCCAATCTAAGTTTGATATCCCAGGAGTAAATTCAGAACTACTCTTCAAGCACAGGAGACTTAAACTTTAATACCACCCTCTTTCTTCACACTCAGGCCCAGCCCCAGCCCTTCATTCACTCTCCATGCTAGACAGTAATTCAATTTAAAATATTCAGCAAATACTATCCATCCCTCCCCCGACTTATTCAGAGTCACATGCCAATTTAGTAGCAAGCTAAAAATGCTGAACTTCTGACTTCCTATTTTACAGTGTGTTCTATCAGCACTAAACCAAGCAACCACAAAGAAATCACTGAATCACTTGCAAATATTTGCTTGGCCCACTGGTTTAGGAGCTAATCCATGTTCAGTTTAAGTGGTTATTTCTTCAGGGGAAAATGACACAGTCCAACACTTGATTTCCTTATGAAGTAGGTTCTATCATATTTTTAGCCAAGAACTTGCCTTCTGTTCTTGCCAGAGGTACAACCACTTTGCAAAGTATTACTGAGAGACACATACTTGTCCTTGCTGTCCTAAAGCAGATACAGGAGCACTCTATAAACAAAACCTATATAAAATTTATGACTCTGGTCTTTCATCCCACCAATCTGTGTTCCAAATGGCCAGAGATATCCTGCTAAAACACAATCAGATCAAGCTACTCTTGTTAAAATCGTACAACTTTTAAAAGCATAGCTCTTATGGTCTGCCCCACCTTAACTCTCCAGCTTCTTTATGTTATTTCCCACAATGATTCCAAGCTATAATCAAAGACCCCTGAATATGCCATGCTTTTCACGTCTCTGCTCTGATGGAAAGAGCAAATCATCTATCATGTGAAAAGTGCCTTACATACATGTAGGACAATCATAGGCTATAGAAGAAGAAAAGTGATTGACTAAATGGAGAGAAACATTTGAGAGTATGACTAAAGGATCAGATGCCTCTCAGCCTAAGACCAACTAAGGAGAAGCCTAAAAGTTTATCAGACATTAAAGTCTAATGGTAAAAATGCTGGTGACAAAACTTCTGTTGCAGACCTCAATAGTTCAGTAGGTTCAAATCTATTTAAATTTGCACAGGATCAAAGGGAGCAGAGAATGTAAACATCCTAGCTGCTGAGGAATTTCCTTCAGACATTGGCTGAGAGCATTACCTGTCTATAGACAGACTTTCAAGGCAATAGGCACTGGTCTAGATTTTTGGGCAGTGTAGAAAGGTGTTTGATAGAATGGGTTTTCACCAAGAGAGAAAAAAAAGAATACAGTGAAATGTCTGATTGAACAGATAAGCCTGGCTCAAATTCTTATTTGGATGCAAATACACCTAAATATCTTTCAGAACTTAATGGTTCAGGTGCATATGGACTTCTGTATTGGAAACATGTCCACAAACAAAGGAATAAAGAAAGGAAAAAAGGAGGGGATAGAAGGATTCTCTGGCCCAGTGGAAGAAACTAGAAAGTGAACCACAATCTGTTCCAGTACACAGGCTGAGGAGGAGTGTTTCAGGAAAGGCAAGAAGTGATTTGGAAATACTCTTCCATGGTAACTCTTGGGAATGAATGTAAGGGGATACAGGAATACATATTCAACCTCCTTCCTAGACTCATTCCCTTCAATTGCTTTTTTTAGTTCTGTTTTTGAATCTCACATGTTCTTTCAAACCTGAAGTGATAAAAAGAAAAATAGCAACCTACTGGGCTTTAAGGTCATTAAGCTCAACCTCCTGCTGTATCCTGAGGACAATTGCAAAATTAGAAACTAGGGCTTTCTTTGCTTAACCAATCTGTTCTTAAAACTGATTACCTGAGGAAATTCCACAACCTATCTAACTATCTCACTTTTCAATAATACAGATTCTCCCAATTCTCCTCATGTTTAACATAAACTAACTGTAATACATTCTCATACCATTCTTTTTTGCTGATGAGTAATTGGCCAAGACTTCCATGCGCCAATAGATACAATTTAATGGAATCACAAAATTATCTATTATCACCTAAGTTCTCACAAGCAAAATAATGTCTGACCAATTTTGGTGTATCTCCAAACACCTACACCCTGACCTACAGATCCTTAACAGGCTGGTAATTCACAACTCTATAAAATAAGGAATATTTTTGCACGTTAGTTTATTGATACTCATTTTTCTACAAGACTACTGTTAAGCTCTCCCCTCATTGGTTATGTTTTTGAAACACTTGTGATTCTTACTGTTTTCCTCATACATCCTCTGCTCTATGCCTCACTGGCGCTTCTTCCTGATCTTAGTAAATATAATCAGTAAAATCTGAGCAAGAACTATAGTTTGAACCATACATTTGTTTTGTTTTTTTGCCAAATAGTATACAATTTCCAATCTGCTATTTGTAAACATCACTTCTCTGGATCTGCTATTATTCCATTGCTTAATCCAATATTTTTTACTGTAAAGAGTTAATTAAATTTACCTCCATGAAGAATCTGGTATGTCTAGTGAATTTCATTTTGTACATTGATTTGTACAAAAATAAAATTGAATTTTATTTATACATTGATTAATAAATAATCAATGATTATACATCTACATGTATGTTTATTACGTGTCAGTATCCATTATTATTCCTGTGAATCATATTTCATTAGTTTATTTGAAACCATCGTGTAAGAATATTTTATTTTTTTCAGTTTCTCCTTTCCTTATTTCTCCTTTCTGACTATTCAGACCACTGTTTTCAAAATTATTTTCCACTTTCACTGTGTTAATTACCACGATTTCTGAAAATGTCACTAATGCTAGAAATTTCCATCCGATTTAAATACCTCATAATTATTTTGGCTACCTAAGACATAATAAACCCTTGTGCCACAGTCATTAAAATTAAGCTGATTTTTAAGGAACTTTTTTCAGTTTGTTTCATTTTTGACATCAGCTCCAACTTTCAGTTCAACAAAATTACTCATACACTGAAATATTCTACTGCTTTGTAATGAAACAGAAATTTTTTAAAAAAATAATGATAATCAAACCAAAGAAGTAGACAATATGAAAATTATCTCTATTCCATTTGTTTTATAGCTAAAAAAAGTTTTTATTCTCGAAATGGAGATTACCAAGTTTGGACTGTTTAAGGAGCTTCCACCAAAAAAGTAAAAGATTTAGTATTAATTCAAAAGTCACTTGAAAGTGTAAAGCTACACTCAGATTCATCTAAAATAGAAGTGAAGCAGAATTGTCTGAATAATCTTGAAAATGAACCCCATATTCTGTTTCACTCTGCTTTGTTGACACAGTTTCTGAACAGGGAAGAACTGTGAAAGTTATTTTAAAGTCTCTGAACTTTAAGTGAAGTTTCTATTAAATAAGTTACTAAAAAGCTACCAAAAATGAATAAAAGATTAACTCAGGTTTATTTTCTTCTCAAAATGTCTATTCCCAATGAAACATTTTAAGATGATACTGAAAGCTTGGAATTATAATTCACATAAACAAATATATATAAAATATATGTGTATTTATGTACATATACATACACAAATATATATATAATCTTCCAATCCCTACCATGACTCTGCTAATTATTACAATTGAAAACTATTACTAATTGAACTATTAGTTCAAAACCAAACTAATTGAGGACTATTATAATAAAAATTTACTGCTTTGGGATATTTGACATCTCCTACACGAATTTTTCAGACTCAAATCTTCATTAAAAAAACAGAGTAATTTTTAAAGCTGGAAAAAATAACATATGCTAAAGTACTATCAGGTGTTATTTCCACTATGAATAGTATTCATTTTTTTCTTACTTTTAAAAGCCAATAAAATATATCGCTAAAATGTAAACAGAAATTAACATTTACTCATAAAATAACATAGAAGGTGCAATAAAATGTTAAATCATGTTCCA
Source organism: Hippopotamus amphibius kiboko (assembly GCF_030028045.1). Classification (NCBI taxonomy): domain Eukaryota; kingdom Metazoa; phylum Chordata; class Mammalia; order Artiodactyla; family Hippopotamidae; genus Hippopotamus; species Hippopotamus amphibius. The sequence continues at coordinate 34,928,703 of NC_080189.1, read as the reverse complement.
ATTTAGTAAATACCCAAGAATATTAAACTAGAAGAAGAAATTGCTTTGGTTATCATGAAATAAAACAGTGCTTTCTACATCTTGATTAAAATAAGACATTAATATATAGAATTTTAGATATATTTTACCCAAATTACAGCAAATCTTAGCTCAACTACTCTAATATCCTGATATTCAGTGATCATGCAAGATGAAACTATAATTATCAGCAAGCCACACACATCAAAGCAAAATAGGTATCGATTAGACTTGTCTTTCACAGTTTAAAGTACAGAAAATTAACCTGTCAGTTTAGTTACCTACCAGCAATGACTGGATTCTATCAGTGTCATCACCTTTACAAACAGCACCAATTATAATCCCTCTTCCCATAACATAAGCACTGTGCCAAAAGAGACAACCAAAGTAAACGGCCTAATCATGAATGGTGAATAGTTAGGGGTGGTTGGAATCCACTTAGTTGAGGAAAAAGAAAAGAGAAGTGGCTCATTAGGGCATTTCCTGAACCTTGGTTGGAATTTCAGTTAAGGAAGAAGAAATGACACAGCAGTTTCGTGTAGGGGGACTTCCTTTCTTTATGTGAAATACGCTACCAATCTGAGAAACAGTACTCCAACAAAAGTACTCCACAGAATGGCCACAGTAAAAGCTCTCGTTGACCCCATTATTGCCCCATAAGCTTTTCTTCCCAGAATATACATAAGCAGTAAATGGCTGTTTTCAAATGGACTAAGATCCCACATTTATTGCAACATGTTAAGTCTCATATTTAACATTTCTTCAACAAACTGACTTGCACCGATCAGTTTTTAAGAATTGCAGTTCTGTTGAGGGTGTTAACAGATTTTGAGTTTTTGCTTTAGGGCATCAAATTTCCCATATTTAATATAATCACATTTTCCTTACATATGATTTTGCCCTCAAATTCCAGGATAATTTTCATCTTGTCCAGGAATATTCTATCTCCCCATGTAGATGGAAGATATATAATTCAGCTTACAAGATTTCTAATTTTTATTATTATTATTATTTTTCATATCCCATTGTGATCTGTATTTTTAAGGGACATGAGTACTGGTTACTCACTCACTGCCTTTATAAATAAAACATCTAAAGAGGTCTCATTTTATATATTAGTTACCAGTATGAAAGTAAAAATCTAAAGATACAACTTTGTTCCCACACTATAATTTGCACTGTGAAATTCTGCATTTATTTTATAACAGTCACATCATTAACTATAACATAATTACTGAAGTTTCATGCAAAGTTTACATTCAAATTCCTCGTACATTTGTGTTTCATAAAATCATGCAATTAAATTAACATTTATGTTTGTCAAGGAGTGAAGGTTAGGTGAAAATGTCTCAGTACTTTGTGTTTTCTCTGAAGAACTGCACAACTATTAAGTAAAAATTTAAAAAGTTCTCTAATTATAAATAACTAATTTTTGAGTCACCTTACATGATGATGTTATGATACATTTAAATCTCCTATGGTAATGGGAAGGAGTAAATACTTAATTTAGAGTAAAACATTAATTTAAATTAATTTTAGAAATAAAGAAGCCAGATTAACAAGAAATATTGTTAAGAAAGAGGAACACTGATATTTTAAGTCATATTAGAAACTACTTTAGATTGAATTACAGTTTAAAACACATTTGTGTGATTCAGAAGGTAAATTTTGAAGCTCTGTTACTATAAGGGCATACATTTTGGTTTTTGAAAAGTTGGAAATGTATGGATACACAGACCTTAAGTAAAACACACCAATATGCTTATATGTTAATGGTGGCCCAATGGAGCACTTAAGATATTAAAAGGAAATTGTTTACCTATAGCTTTTATATTTTATATAATAAGCATGTTTGTAATTTATATTAAAATTTAGCTTTAATTTTAAGAAACAGTTTGTACACCAAAACATTTAGGGATAGTATACTACTTTGTGTGATATTGTGATATATAAGAAATAAATATCTGGTCTTCATCCTTGGTTCCTGGTCAACGGTTCCTAATAGGGGTGAGAGGAGCATCTTTTGTTAACCATAAAAACCCCTTTCAATAGTACATGAGTTTATGTTGAAGAGGTGACTTCATAGGCCCCAAAATAGTTTCAGGATGAGGGCTGGTTGTCAGAGGAACCAAACACTTGATAAGAGCTTTGTCTTTCTAAATCACAGATTTGATAATTTTATTCTCTTACTTGTAACCATCATAAACATTCTACTGCCTAAACTGATTCCCATTCCATTAGAATAGCATAAAAGTCCTCACAACCAAATCTAAGTCTGGATTTCAAGCTTCATCATAAATATCTTTCCTTCCTTCTGCTTGGAATGTCCTGATGCAAGCCTCTCCTTTTTTTAAAGTCTAGATTGTATCTGACCTTCTGTCTATAGGTTTTACTTGAAAGATAAGAATTAAATGGTCTTGTGTGTGTGTGTGAACAGATGGAACTTTACATATCTTTCTACTATAAGTATCAATGTCAGTATATTTTAATCCTAAATAAATGTGTAAATTCAATATAATAGCCATCAAAATTCTAGTTACATTCTACTGGTATTTCTATTACTATTTACTAAGAAGAATAAATGAAAAACATAGCCCAAATATTTTGAAAATAAAAAATAATGAAGGACTCGACCAATGAGATACTGAACATACTGTAAAACTGCACTAATTAAAACAGCTTACTCATGGCATACTGTAGACAGAAAGCTCAAACCTGCATTTTTAGAAATTTACTATATGTTGAAGGCTGTATTTCACATCATTAGGAAATAGATATATTTCCCAGTAAATACTTTAAGGGCAAAGAGCTAAAAATTTGTTGAGAGAGAGAAGTAGACACCCATATTTCTACTATACCAAAAATTCAATTTCAAAATCTTAAAGATGCAAATATAAAATGTTAAAAATCACCCTCTAAAAATGTGACTATTTTGGAACCCATAGAGAAATATCAAGAAAGTCTAACATATCTGACCACATACAGGTTTTGTTGTTGTTGTTGTTTCATTGGATTGTTTTATTTCTTCTTAATGAATTTGTTTTTTTTAAGAACTTTTATTGAAATGCAATTGACATACAATACATCTATAGATTAAAACCTCTCTAAGAAAAGAGTCTTTTAATGACAAAAAAGTAAAAAACAAAAACAAAACAAAACAAACAAAAAATAACCCTGGGGAAATGCTTTTTTTCCAATGGCTTTAAATCATTTAACATGTAGGTAATTGTTATACTGTGTTATAAAGGTTTGATTGTTTGTCTTCTGACCTGAACATGTACCTATTGATGGATTGGACCATAACATTTTCTTCTTTGTATTAGTAATTCTTAGTTTCATGACACTCAAAATTATGTAAAATGCTCAGACTTATTCCAGGCAGGGAGCAAAGGATCTGGGATATTTAGACTCCCTAAAATCCATCAGTCATTGGTTTCAGGCTGCCTCCAAGGGAACATTAACACCCAGGCATGTCCTGTCCAAGCTACACCTTGGCAAAGTGGAGTTTGTCATGCTGAAGGCAGCCTTATGATAAAACTTCCATTGAAAGCGGTTGGAAGACAAGCTGCCTGTCATTCACTGAGATGGTAAGTAGTATATGGAAGTGTAGACAGAACATGGACAGCATATGCTCCAAGTACTTAGAATTAGTCAGTCACACAGTAGACAGTGTAGATTAAATACTAAGACTTATGTTCTTCACAGTGGCTTCTCCATCAAAACCAATACTTTATCTATCTATCTATCTATCTTTCATTAATAAGCTTCTACTGAATGTCTACCATGTATCAGGCAGTAGGATACAAAGACAAGCAGTTGCGATCCTTACCCGCAAGGACATTATGATCTAATAGAATTTGGAAGATAAATTACCCATGATTTAAATTAGTTAAAGGCAGAAAAACAGTAATTTAATGGAGTAATATATGAAATAGCAAACGATAATGATGTAAGAAATAAATGGATTGTTTTCTTATATCTAATTTTGTGAGGAAATGGGATATTGAAATGAGAAATGCCACAAAAGTAGAGGTTGCTTGGTTTCTAAAGTCAAACACATTTGTGGGCACTAAGGTAACAATCAGCAATAGATAATGTCTAAAATAAATAATGTTTAAGTTTAAACATATTAACAGATCATAGAAGAAAAAAAATTGTTGTTTGCCAAATGGAAGCTAATGTTCTTTTGGAAATGGACTCAGAAAATAATCCTACAAGTAAGTAGAAAGCAGACATGAAGATAGCATACTAGCTCTTCAAAAAAGAAAAACAATACATTCATTGTAACTTCAGATTGCTTTCATAGAAGTCTCAAAGATAAAAGATTATTGGTAAAAATCCTTTTAATGGCAATTGATTTTATATATATGAACCTGGGATGTTGAGGGCCGTTATGCCCATAAGTATGCCTTTTTTCTTACCAATAAGTAGCCTAGTTTAAGACAATCACTGATTTTTGAAAAACTTCCAACCTGATAAACACTGAAGAAATCTAATTTCTCTTTTAAAAAGCTAAATTCAAGGAAAAGCTATAACTTTCCTAATCAGTTTGGAAAAAGTCCAGAATCGATATTACCATAGAAAACAAACAAAATCAGATGTGAGTATATAGAACTGGAGTTTATATGTCCCTCATGAATAGAAATTTTCCTTTTACAGAGAGATTAATATTACTATTAAGTCATTTGGCAAATAATTAACATTGATTATTCAAAAGTCTGATTTCATACTAGTTTGGGGAAGTACATAAGTTAGAAAGTGAATATTCCCTGTTTGTATGTGCTTACTACAGACTTTGCCTGAATAGCACTTTAAGATAAATACTAAATATCAAATCTGATCTTAAATTACAATATCATTTAAGAATTACAGACCAGAGACTTCCCTGGTGGCTCAGTGGTTAAAAATCTGCCTGCCAATGCAGGGGACATGGGTCCGATCCATGGTCCCGGAAGATCCCATTAAGCCCATGCGCCGCAACTACTGAGCCTTCACTCTAGAGCCCGTAAGCTATAACTATTGAGCCCCCATGCTGCAACTACTGAAGCCCACGTACCTAGAGCCGGTGCTCCATAACAAGAAGCCACTGCACTGAGAAGTCCATGCACTGCAATAAAGAGTAGCCCCCACTCACCGCAACTAGAGAAAGCCCACACACAGCAATGAAGACCCAACAGGGCCAAAAGTAAATAAATAAATAAGTAAATAAATAAATAAATAAATAAATTTATATTAAAAAAGAGAATTACAGACCATCTAACATATAGGAATTCATCTCACTAAAATACTAACACTGAAACTTCTCTAGCTTTCTGCTATTTCACTAGCACACTAGCAAGTGTAGTATTTGTAAACTTTTAATGTATCTTTTAAAACTGCATTTAAGTTTTATTCCATCAAAGTTATTATGTCCTTAACAAGAAGCATACCAGGCATGAGAGCTGTGGGACATGTGTAAAATCAATATAAATATACAATTGCAATAGTAGTACTTTTTCAGTTCTAAAATGCTCTTCATCTACTTCAATGAACTTCAGAAACATCAACTCATCAATACACAGTGTCAGCAGAAGTGCATGACTTAACATTGCTCCATGAGAAATGGAGAATCAAATGACTTTCGCAAGTTTTTCTGTCCCCAACAAATCAGTTTTGAAGAACAAGGAGTCTCTAGAAACCTTTAAGGCATTAATATAATTTAATTCTTCTATGATGCCAAGGGCTTTAAGATTTCTCAAGAGCTTATGTTTAATCTTGGCATACACCAGAGTATTAAACAAAGAGCCAGCCCTTCTCAAAATTATGAAGTAGGCAAAATTTGTCTTTAACATGCAATCTCTATGTCCTTTTCCCTTTTGCCAGACAGGTGCCATGATCCCTTATTATCTCCCCATTTTGCCACTATCTAAAACTATTTTTAGGAAACTCTCTAATTAATTCATTATGTACTTTATTCACCAAGGTATAAATGACTAATAAGACAAAATATTCTCCTTCCCCAAAGCATTTGCATTTGGAAGGTAATAAATCCTCAAGGTAAAGAGGGAAGATATATTTAAAATTGGGAAGGGAAGATTATATACAAAATTCCAGAAGTCAGAAATATTCCATGGAGGCTACCATCTAATCTATACTCAGAGAAGACAATGTATTTATTATCCATAAAATAAGTAAAAGTATAAAACTTCTTCCTCTGTAATATTAGGAAGTTCCAAATGAGATGGCATCTCCCGTGACTGACACTGTAGCTCCCTAGAGATTGGAAAAAAGACAATTCTTTTACAGTCTGCCAAAATTGTACAGTTGCTCTCTGTCAGACAGGGGAGGACAGGATATGCTGTGGTAACAAATAACCCCCCCCAAAAAAATACAGAGTGTTAAAAACAAAGCGTTATTTTATACTCTATAAGTCCAGTGTGGATTGCGGGGTGGGGGAGGGAAAGGGGACTCTTTTCCACACAGTTACTCAAGAACCCAGGATAGTGGAGGCTCCATCTCCATATATGCTTTCAACACCACTGAGGCAGGCAAACAGGATGCAGTGAACCATATGCAGATTCTTAAAGCTTCTGCAGGAAGTGACACTCATCACTTCTGTTTGTCATTCATTGGCCAAAGCTGTCAATGACATATCTACTTCAAAGGAAACTGAACTGCAGTCCTTCCGTGTGTTGAGAGAAAGGGATATTTGTCATTAGGACTAATGACTATAAAACTCTCCTAATAGCCTTTAACTTACCAACTTTTCCCAAGGGAATCACTCTTCAGTAAAATTTGGTTCTTCTATACTGTCACCTAAGAAACAAATTCGGTCCATCCAATAATAAGCTATGAGCTTTATTCTGAAACATTATAAATACAAATAAGAGAGAGTAGGTCCTGGAATAATGGAGGGAGTGGATGGACAGAGAAATGAAGATGATAATTTTGATTATCATGATTTGGGGAGATAAAAACTAAAATGAAAGAAAAAGTCTCTGTATGAGTATATGTGTTTTTATCAGTATTATTATTTACGTTCTTAAGATCTATGCCAAAAATGCCTTCCAGAAGCTGTCCTCAAGGAGGGAATTGTCATCTTTCAGAGAAGTATAAAAATATGAGACACTTCACAAATTCATATTTTGCTATAAGCAAACATAAAGTTTTCCTGAGGAAACTATAACAATTAGAGCAATATAATAATTTTTAAAGGAATAGAATCTGGAAAGGTAATAAGATCAGAGATAGAAAAAGAATAAGTGTAGAAATGTTTTTCCTATTTCCATTTTGAGGGTTTTTAAAATTCCTTTAGAGATTTAAAAAAATACCCGTGCATACAAAAGAATCATCAAAGTGTACCTCTTGTTTTAATTTATAATTTTCCATTGACATTTTTAACTATGATAAAACTATACCCTGACAAAAATAAAATAAGAAGAAATAGAAGGGGGAAGAAGAGAGTAAGATTGTTTTGTTCCTCAAGTAGGATAGGAAGTAATATGCAATAATCTACAAAATCTAAGTGTGACCTAAACAAAGAGAGTAGAACAAAGCAAGATATAAATGTTCTCTTGGTGATAATTCATACTCTTGGTGATAAGAAATGCCAGTGGTATTTAAATTCACTTTGGTCAGTAGGTGCATCATGATGGGGGAATAAAACAAAGGAAAATGGGGCTCATAGGACTTCAATAAAGGTATCAACAAATGCTAAGAAAATGATGGCACTGTCAGGAATAGTCTTTGTTTAATTTATAACGTTTCTGATTTGTTCTTATTTCCTCGTTTTTAAAAAAAGTGTATACAGATGGTCCCCAACTTATAATGTTTCAACTTATGATTTTTTGACTGTACAATGGTGTAAAAGCAATACAAATTCAGTAGAAACCATGCTTCAAATTTTGAATTTGGATCTTTTCCTGGGCTAGCCATATGCAGTAAGATGCTCTCTCCCGATGCTGGGCAGCATCAGTGAGCCACAGAGCCCAGTTAGGCACGTGAGCAGAAAGATAAACAATTGATACACTTAGAACCATTCTGTTTTTCACTTTCAGTACAGAATTCAATAAATAACATGAGATATTCAACACTTTATTATAAAATAAAATGAGTTATTTTGAGTTAGGTGATCTTGCTTTGAGTTAGGTGATCTTGCCCAACTGTAGGCTAATGTAATTTATTCTGAGCACATTTAAGGTAGGCTAGCCTAGGCTACGATGTCCAGTAAGTTAGATGTATTAAATGCATTTTTGACTTAGGATATTTTCAACAACAGGTTTATTGGGACATAACCTCATAGTAAATTGTGGAAGACATACATATAGAGAGAGAAAGAGAGAAAGAGAGAAAGAGGATTAACATTTTCTACTAATAAGATTTTTCATCTCATTTGGGCTCAGAAGAGAGAGGTCAAATTAAATTCACAAATCTGCATTGGAAATATCTTTTCCTTTCACTTTTTACAGGGCACATAAAATAGAAATTACAAATAGAAAGACCTGATATTTTAATATTATTTTTGTTTTACAATTGCCTTTTCAGTACTCCATTTTTATTTATTTTCTCTCCCCAGATTAAGAATCTATTGTAATGCTTAAATTGCACAGTGTTGATGGTCAGCTTTGAGTTCTTGGTCTAATGATATTGAGCCTGGCAAGCATAAACGTGCAGCCATACATTCACAGCACAGAGCCACTAACATCATACGGCCAATGAAAACTGTCCTACACTTTCCAAATCACATTCTCATCCCCACCTTTGCCATTTGGGACTCATCTGATATGGGTTAACCCAGATTTGCCAGAATCCATGCATGGTTTCTGCATTTGCAGGAATTGTGATTCTTATGCCAAATGTTAAAGAATTAACCTTGGATTATTCATTTTTATTTTGTCAGAGTTCAAATATTAGGATAAACTAAATACACTGCCATGGCTTAGGAAATTTAAAATGGAATATGTTCTTTCTAGGTAGAGGTTTCCCTCAAGAGAATGTTAATACTTAATTTCCCAGGATACTTAGTTAATGTAACCTGAGTATCTATCTCCTGTTGTGACATTGAAATGAGAAGGATCTGTTAAATATACTGAAATAGTTCCTGAAACATAAATAACTGGGTGTATCTAGATTAGCATGTAAGCATACTAATTACACTGGATGTAAGCTATGTGAGTTGCCTCATCTTTCAATATAACATTTGTATTTATTACATTTCCCATATGGTAACGCATCTTTTCATTTTGCTATCAACTAACAAGGGAAAAGTAGAATATATATACATATATATATGTATATATATCCAACTAAAATGCTAGAGAAGGTAGGCCAAGTATTACAAAATATAAGCACAACTCTATTCCAATATCAGTTCTAGATTCAAGTAATTTGGGGCATGTGTGTTATGTGCTAGGAGCTGCGCTAGGTGCTTTCACTTTACTATGGAAAGCAATGATTTAAAAGTTTTTTAAAAGGTAACATATCTCAGAAGCTATAAAATTAGAAGATTGGAAAATTCAACCCCTTGAAAACTTCCTACGTTAAATAAGAGAAAAAGAGAGCTGGTAAGTGACAGTGACCATGCTTACATATCTGAAAATCTATGACAAGTAATAGTGTGCTAGGAAATGATTCTTTTCTCCTGTGTATGGATCTTGCTAATCATGTAGTAAACTGTACTTCATTTTCTGGTTTCAACTCAAAGCAGGCAGAGCTGAGTTTTGAAAAACCCAGGGATTTCACAGGTTCTATGCTCCCTAGGTTGGTTGACAGCTGTGAAACAAAGAACATACACAGACACACAACATTGCTGTTGGTGACTCTAACTCCTTCAGGCAGAGCTTCATAATCAGGCAGTTCCTGAAACAAGGGGCAAAAGATGCATGTGTCACACCATATGCAAACCTACAACTGTTCACCTTCTGCTGGCAAGCTGATGTAAAGCTATAGATCAGGTATTAGAGAAACACAAGTATGACAAGGAAAAAACAATTGTGAAAGTGGTGCCTAGTGACCTTCATTTTAAAGAAAAGAAAATGCAGGTAAAAGTATCAGATGCAATAGTTAGATTTTAGATGTCTATACATCATCATAGAATATAGGCAGCAAAGTGAAAAATGACATTTTAGTACAATGAGATGAATGCAAACACTAAGAATTGGTAGAATGGAATTCTTTTCTAGAATAGAGTCACAGAAGACCATACTTGGCTTTAAAAAATTATGATATACATATACATTGTGGAATGATCACCACAATCAAAATAACTAACATACCCATCACCTCACACAGTTAACTCATTTTTTAAAACACTGAGAACACTTATCTACTCTTAGCAAATTTCAAGTACACAATACCATATTATTAACTATAGTCTAGTTGAAAGCAGAACTTTGTAGTTAAAATGGACAAACTTAAGTTTGTTATTAATTTGTTAATTGTTCATCCCTACAGGAATATTAAACCTATTTATGGCTGTAATAAGTAATCCTCAACGGCTTTTTATTAAATGTAATTGCCACAAAATGATTTGGAAGCTAGAACTAAACATTAAAAAGAAAATCATCCATGCCTGAATCCAACAGAATGCAGGACTCATTCAGGAGTAAGGCAGGGATGATGGGGAAAAATGAATAAGTCAGTATGTAGGCCAATATGCCTCTTTTCCCTCTAAATTCCATTAATAAATCTCATCAATTCAAAGGGGAAATAGCTGAATAAAGCACAAAATTACAAACCTGAATAACATATTTGGGCTTCTCTTAAACCTAAAGGTTCATATATTCCAGATATAGAAAATAAACTTCCTTTACATTGAGAGAGGGTTATCATGTGTGATCACAAATATATGTACTTTTGTTGCAAAAACTTGAATCTTTTTACTCGTTAACTCAAACTGCCTTGACTTCTCATGTTTATGCAAAACAGATTTTCTGGAGAAAAAAAAGAAAGGTACTGTAACATCAGAGGAAATCATCAAAGAACTAGTGGCAACATCTTAAGGCTTTTATCAAAGCAGTGAGGGAATGCATTAAAGCAACAATATCTGAAGCTTACATGTGATGGGACTACTAAATTTAATAGTGTATCTTATGAACATATGTGGATATAATGATTTTTCTGAAAGAATACCTCATTCTGAAGGACTTTTTTCTGAGTAAGAGAACATTATTCTCTCAAGACAATTCAGAAAAAAAATCTACCAATATTTCATTAATAATAGATGCCTCACACTCTACAAACAGAGGACCAAAGTTTCTGAAAAACTATATGCACTATAAGTGAAGGTTATACAAAAGGGAATAAGCTTATGAATGGAAAAAGTCATTTTAAAATCCTTCATCAAATTCCTAAGAGAAGATGGTGGGCTAAAACATGAAATGTTAAAACTGATTCATAATATCAATACACAAGAGTTTGAGTAAAAATTAATGGCTCTCACCTAGCAAATCTTGCTAAACAAGCTATGATTAAATTTGAGACTTCTATTTACATTTATCAAAATGTGTTTAAAATAAACCATTTCTTATTTTTCAAAGAAAAAATATCAAAAACAGTATATAGTTTTACCTGCAAATAATAGTTAAGAACAAAAAGGAAAGGAAACCATATGAAAATTCATGTCTTAATATTTAACTGAGTATGTCTATTTGAGATGCTGTACCTAAAAAATGTCATGAGAGGGAACCAGTGGCTTCACTCATACCCTGACAAATCCAAGGTCAACTTCTTATGCATATTCCGTCTATGTGGGGCTCAAAATGAATCACACACTACTGAATTCTTTGATTAATGAAGTAGAATATATGGGTGGGAATCATGATACTATGAAGGAAAACTCTTCTGGGTGTTAAATGTGGCCTTCCTGTGAACGTGAACTACAAAACCACTAGCATCCAGTTTTGGGACCCTTAACTGCCACATAATGCTTCTTTTCTCAAAAATAAAAGTATATCATTTAAATTTATGGCAGAATTAGAATCTAAGTCTTCCTATGTGAACGATGTTAAATTTTACTCAGAAGTTGTGAACTCGGGCCTCTGAACATTAAACAAAGAAGTGACTTGCCCCAAAGAAGACAGGAGTGGGATTCATTAAATATTCTGAAGTCCTTCTACACATGTTCTCCATCGTTGTCAGAGCAAGTCTTATGGGCTATCATGCAGGATAACAATGCTACTGCCTTCTAACTGATATTTTAAGGTATTTGTACAAAATCTATTTAATGAGAATAGGCTTTTGCCCTTAATTAGTACTAATTTTATAGCTCTTTATATTCAAAATAAGAGATTTATTACATGCTCTGAACATGAAATTTAAATTATTTGGAATATTTTTTCTTTCGACAGCGTTGTAGTTACTAAGAATAGATAAACTGACATACTCTTTTGTTATAAAATCTTATTAGATTGTAAGTTTATTTTCATCTGGCTACTGTATCAGCAAAATGTCCTTCAAATCCTTTAGTGTTTGTTTTCTCAGTTTTTTTTAAGCAACAACCACTTGGGAAGCATATTTAAGGGTCTAAACATCAGGTAATAAAAGGAATCACTGGTTCCAGGTAAACAGCCAGATGCTGAGTGTTATTCCCTTCTTCAGTATTTTGTCTGCCTACACCTGCTGATTCCAGGCAACTGACAGCTTCCCAGACTTAGGCTTCGAGGCATTATCTATAGTTCCACTTGGAACCTGCCTATGTAAGATCCAAAATACTCAAATGGGACAAGAAGTACCCATTAAGATGTTTCTCTTTTCTGAATTTGTTTCCACTGAGCAACACTGTTCTATTTCAGTAGAAGAGAGACCAAATTTCAAATCAGTTATGTAAGGAATTGTGCAGGCAAAACCTAAGCAAACTAGCACCCCAGATCCAAAGAACCCAAGTGTTGTTGCAGTGCTGCCTAAAAACTGGCACCATGTGATGCTACAAAGTTGGCCAGATCCTTAATCCAACACAGCTATCAAAAAGAAAAGAAATAAGTTTGTAATTATTTATGTGAAAAATATCTTTTCCTTGTTTCATACCATAAGTTCAGAGGGCAAAAGCTTTTTCAGTTTAGTCACCATTGTACCCCACTACAAAACTTTGTGCATAGTATATATACTAGTGCTTAATAGCTCTCTGTGGAATGAATGAAATTGACAGGCATTCGGTATTGATTATATTTCCCATATTTTAAATGCAGCCAAAATCGTCCATTTTTGTTTCAGAAACATGTATGTCAAAAAAAATGAAATTCTATGTAGAAATGTGTACATTAATATACCTCCATATAGGTATATGTATTAAAGAAAAGCCTGCAAGATATGCAGAAATTGTTGATGGTGATTTTCTATGAGATGTGGAACTTAAGACAGTTTTTACTTTTGTTTTAGTAAAAAAAAAAAAAAAGCAATTAAATCTACAAAAAAGCTACTAGAACTCCTAAGTGAATTTGTCAAGGTTGTAGCATACAAAATCAACATAAAAATAAATGCACTTTTATGAACCATTAGAAAATACAATGAACAATTAGATAATGAATAATTTAAAAATATTTTTTAGATAGGATTAAAAATTGTCAGAATAAGTCTGATAAAATATGTGAAATACCAGTGCACTTATAACTAAAAAAAAAATCCCTGGGAAAAAATAAAGACAAATAACTGAAAAGGTATACTGTGTTCATGGGTCAGAAGATTCAATAATATCATTAAGATGTCAAAAATCCACAAATTGATCCATAGATTCAACACAATCTCTATCATAATTCAAGCAGGGTCTTTGTAGAAATTGACAAGCTGATTCTAAAATTCATAGAAAATGGAAAGGATGTTAAATTGCCAAAATAAATGAAAAAGAAGTTAAAAGCTGGAGGACTAATACTACCTGATATAAAAACTTAAGTTACAGTAATCATAACAGCGTGGAATTGATAAGCATATACATAGACCAATAGAAAATAGGGGGTCCAGAAATAGATTCAGAGATGTATAGACAACTGATTTCGATCAAACTGTAAAGTAATTCAGCAGAGAAGGTCATCTTTTCAACAAACTGTCCTGGAAAAAATTAGATATGAGAAAAAGAAATAACTTCCATAACTTGCACTGTAACAGAAATTAACTCAAAATGGATCAAAGACCTAAATATGAAACCTAAAACTACAAAAATTCTCCAAGAAACCAATGTGAATTGGGGATAATGAAAGATTTCTTAGATATGACATCAAAAGTCTGATCCAGAGAAGGAAAATTTGATAAACTGAATGTCAACAAATTGTAAAACATCTGCTCTTTAAAAGATGCTATTAAGAGAATGAAAAGATAGGACTAGGAGACTAGGACAAAATATTTGCAAATCATATATCCAATAAAAGCATGTTGTTGGAATACATAAAGAACTCCCAAAATTTAATACAAGACATCCAATAAGAAAGGATAAAAACTATTTGAACAGATACTTCACCAAAGGAGGTATAAAGATAGTGAATAAGCAAATGAAAAGGTGTTCAATACCAATAGTCATTAGGAAAATTTAATTTAAAAACCACAATGAGATACCACCATGCACTTATCCATCAATTAGAATGGCTAAAATGTGAAAGACTGACCATATTGAGTGTCAGGTTGTGAAGGAATGGGAACTCTCATACACTGCTGGTAGGTATGTAAAACAGCTAATCTATAGAAAAAGTTTGGCCTACTCATAAAAAGTTAAACATGCACCTATTCTATGACCTAGCCATTCCACTCCTGGGTATTTACTCAAGAGATATGAAAGCATATGTCCATGCAAAGATTTATACACAAATATTCATAATAGCTTTACTTGTAAAAGCCAAAACCTGAGACAATGCAAATATCCACCAAGATTTATCCAAGCAAAGAGGCACTACTCAACAATGAATTGGAATGTACTATTGATCCATGCTACTACATGCATGGATCTCAAAATTATATTGAGTGAAAGAAGCCAGAAAAAAAGAGAGTGCATACTGTTTGATTCCATTTCTATAATATTCTAGAAAATACAGACTAATGCATAGTAACAACAGGCAGATCAGAGGTTGACTACGAATGGCAGTGGGAGAAAGTGGCCCAGTGAGATAATGCGTGAAAATATACCCACCACAACTAGGAATATTGGGACAAAAAGATCTTATAAGCTTCCAGAGAGGAGGGGGCAGAAAGAACATATACAAAAGATTAATTATCCGGTGGCCTCTTTCTTCTCAAAAAACCATCACTGAGAATTATTTCAAAAAATTCTGAAAGAAAATTATTTCCAAGCAAAAGATATTTGTAGACATGCAAAAACTGATATGTTGTTTTACATACAAGATAAGGGATTAAACCTATAAGGAAGACATGGGGTAGGACATAGTAGATGCAACGTGGTGGAGACGATGGGCATATACAGGGTGATGGTGAAGGAGATTCCATATGACTGTTATGCAGTATAAAGTAAAACTAGTCTGAATTGGAGAATATCAGGCTACTCCAAAAAAGATGAAATTGATAGTATACTGATGTCCTTGAACATCTGAAGGAGGATACAGACAATGTTGGGGGGTCTTTGGCACTAAATGTTACAAATACATAAAAATCATTTAAATGAGGAATGAAAGTAATAACTCTAGGAAAAATAGAACATTGAGCAGTACAGGGAATTAATCATGATTTACCATATTGTTCAGTTCTGAACAGTGCTTACATGGTCATAATAATGTAAACACATAATATTTATCTAACCTAAATAAGGGCATAATCATATAGGGGAGGGGGTGGGGACTGGAAAGATTTTGTATGCATTATGGAGTGGGTGGAGAAGAGAGTTAAGTCCTGATCCTAAGGACTGGGAAGTCGATTGATGATGCATAAAACTGAGAAACCAAAATGCATAATTTTTATCACATTATTCAGAGACTAGCACCAAACAAATCGACTAAAGTCACGATCGGAGTTGCTTCTGGCACAGGAAAATGGAGGAAAAGGGTGAGTGTGGTAGACTACTGATTTTTATTAAAGCCTTGTTGAACTATTTGAATATGTACAACTTTGATAAAATTGGGAACCAACAAAAAGATTTATATCCAGTACAGACTTTTATTATAATACATTCACTTACTAGAGCATGAATTATAAACTGATTCTTAAACCAAAGAATATTTCACCATTTGAAATCGCCAGTCTTCTTCACCTAATGTATAATAGTGGCTAATACAAAAATGTCTATACACATGTGCACACGTATATATGGTTCTGATGTGGATGATGTTCCACTGGGAACATGAGATTGTCATCTGCAGGAGAACTGAGACATAACAGACTACACTAAAGTTACACTTTCCTCTTAAAGAGGGAAAAGGGCTTCCCAGTTGGCTAAAAAATATTGAATGCAACCTGATTGAGATTGTTATCTTACCTAAGGAAAGAATACATAAAACAGAAGGAGGCTCATTCAGCAAAGGAAGCCAAGTAAAATTAGAATCTTCCTGGTGAATGCTGGCAATATTCATTCAAGGGCTAGCTGAGGAAGAAGATCCTTTATTTACATAACATAACCTGATGGCCCTGGTGGCTCTTCTGTCCCTATTGAGGAAATGAATTTACCCATCTTTCATTACCTGCTGCCATTAGACATTTGAATCACTTAACCAATCCCCCTTTATTCTGATTCCAGGACCATCACAAAGCTATAAAAATTATAAGCACTCATCAGAGAACAGAAACATACAGCACCCTCGGTAGTTGCATTTCTCATTTGGAAATTAATACAGTTTACAATGTTTCTTTAGATCTAGGTTAAAGTAGTTTCCTAAGAGATTAGTCAACATTTAATATGCTAGAAAATAATACTTTTTTTATTAGTTTGTAATTCTGGGTTAGGGGAGATGAAATAGGGTATCATGTTTTTTTTTAACTGCCCGGGAATATTGTGTATGAGATAAATCTGAAAAGCAACCCATTTTAATTTTAAAATATTGAATTACATTTGAGAATATTGTTTTTCTCTGAGTTGTAATGAGCCTGGGAAAAGTTTTAAATGCTTGAGAGCTTTGAACTTAGCTGGGGAAGTGTTAAACTAGTTCAGATAAAGCAAGTTAGCCAAACTGTAATTATTTTGTGTGATGTTAAAAAAAAATGCACTTGAAATTAAAAAAAAACAGCTGAAGCTGAATAAATAACATTATGTCTACTGCGTAAGCCTCTTCAGGAAGCTGAGTGGTACCCTAGTAGTCTTGAGAAGATAATGCAACTTACAATTTACTAAGTTATTCCCTAGGCATAGTTTACACAGTAGGCATATATGACCCATTAAAGTCAAAGCACAATTTATGTAAAGCCCACAATTCATCTTGGCCAAGAGGTGATTTCAAGTGAAATATTGAGAGTTTATCATTCTCTCACCTAAGAATAATTTGTATTTAGGGATAAAAATTAAATGATATAATGAGCTTTGTGATCAGTTTATATAAAATGTAAAATACATTTTAAGTGAACATTTAAATTCTGATTTGTCTACTAACATTTCTTAGATTCTAATTATTGTTATTCTAATATAGATTTTCATAAAGGGGAGAGTTAGATGGATCTTTGGGACAACCCCTCTAGTGCAGAAGGATAAGGCTGTAAAACATGAGGCAAGACCTGGGAAAAGCTCTTTATCTTTCATTGCTTTTATTACTCAGGATTCCCTGATTTTCCACAAACTTTTATTTACTCATTTCGATGAACAGGCAAGACCTATTTTTCAAGGATGTTTCTATGTATAAGGCAGAGATGAACCAATGATTTTCAAGTGCTAATTTGAGAATGTCTGTAAAGCCTCTGATTTCAGCAAAAACACAAGGGCACCTTGAGTGAGATGTTGACCATTCTTAGCTCTGGATTATGGAAGAGAAGGTGAGACAAGAAATGAGGACAAGATAAATATGGAAAAACCTGTAGTCAATCTTCCAAGAACTTTGGATATCCACACCTATGAGCATTCCACTTGACTGATTTTCACATTGCATTGCTTAGAGCAAGTGCACAGGGCAATTAATGACACATTGTCCTGTCTCAGTTGCTTTGAATGTTGACACTTGCTTCTACCTTCTTTGATCGTGCATTTATTTGCTAATTAAGCAAATATTTAAGATTTACTATGTACTAATCGTAGCTATTATTCCCAAACTCACTCCTAAATAATCTATCTTTAGAGAAAATGGTTGGTGTCCTTGACTAAAGTCTTTCTTCCACTAAAACCACAGTCTTCCTCCAATTAATAATGTGTTTGGTCATTAACCTGCAACATTCAGTGCTATCAAGCAGCTCTTTGTTAAATTAAATTCCCTGAGGGAGTAGGAAAAGGGAGAAGCTCTGCTTTCATTTCTAACCTAAAGTGCGCTACTGACATCACCTAAGCCCTTCCTTCACTGAAAATCTTGACCTAGAATTTGCCCACCATTTTCTCCTCTCAGAATTCCTACTCTATCTTTCCAATTTATCTGAGATACTTAAAAAAGAATAAATCCACATAAATGTGAACTATTTGAGAATTTTTTCTTGTTTGTTTTGAAAGGGAATACTTAGTATCACAAATGAATGTTTAATTGGTAGACTTTCAAGGAGTGTTGCCAAATGAAATGAGGATTTCAAGCAAGATAGAAGCAATTACTTTTCTGTATTTTTTGAGGGTGATGGGGACACTTGGAGGTCTCTGCTTGCCTTACATTTGTATAACAGGATGATTAATTCTTTTTCCTATAAGCCCAGCCCTGATCTCCCTAAATCGGGTAAATAACTATTTCAATGTTGCTAAGCCTGGAAACAGTTTGATTAAGTATTACATTGTGTCACCTAAAAACAAGGATTCAGAGATTCTGACTCTAAAAACCTAAAAGGGTAAGAGAGTAAACTGTGGGCGTATAATGCAGACATATAAATAAATGGGAAAACAAAAAGCTAGAAAACATATCATCTATATCAAAGAAATAATTAAGCTGAGTCCTTGACACCAGAAGTTCTAATATTCCAAACAATATGTGCAATACACTGTAGTTCTAGGGGGTTTTTTTGATAATTTGACTGGAAAATTTTAGAATAACTAATAAAGTGGGAGAAAATTTGACTTGTATATGAAAAGATCATCTATGAAATAAAATTTTAATGATTATTTCAACACTACCAGAAAAGAATGCTTTGCTTTCACAAATCTTAATAATAAACAATAAATCTAAAAGTAAAAGTCAAAAAATACATACCAAAGTCATAAAGCAACTGCAGAAACTCTATTAGATATATCTAGTTTTTTATATGCAGGCTATTTAACAAAGATCCACTTTCTCATTTTTAATAACATATTTTCTAAGGAAATTTCCAACAATAAGATATACTGCACATGAATACATTGAAATAATAAAAATGAATATGAACTCAACATGAAGAAATAATAGAAACAAGAACACAACTTTTAGACAATAAGAAAAACAGATACATATAATTCATTAATATTTGTTAAATTGGGGGTTTGCAAACATTACATTTCTTGGTACTTGAGTTTTGGCTAACACGTTGAGCACAGAAAGAGTGATTATTTTTAAAATTCAGTGAAATAGCCCCTAG
This sequence comes from Hippopotamus amphibius kiboko, assembly GCF_030028045.1. Lineage (NCBI taxonomy): Eukaryota > Metazoa > Chordata > Mammalia > Artiodactyla > Hippopotamidae > Hippopotamus > Hippopotamus amphibius. The sequence continues at coordinate 34,909,116 of NC_080189.1, read as the reverse complement.
AGGTACTCTAGAGAAGATCAACAAAGCTGAAGTTAGTTGTTGGAGGAAAAAAAAAAAGCATAACAAAACAGACAAATCTCTGACAAAATTGATCGAAAGAATAGAGAAAAAACAAACAATATAACAAATTAAAAGAGGAACATAACCACAGATAAAGAAGAGACTAAAAAAGTAATGAGAGAATATTATAGAATATTATAAGGTTCTGATTTTGAAAACAAAATTTACAAATTCCTAAAAGTATGTCTCATCAGAATTGACTCAATAAGAAATGAAGAGGTAGAGTAATCCTACGCACATATTTGATGCACGTTTCCTCTTCATGTTGATGATAAAAAATGTTGAAGAGGAAAAGTTCAAAGACTATATTCTCTGAAATGCTGCTAGAGCCTTACTGCCAGGTTGATAAAACACTATTAATCAACAATGTAATAGTCTGCTGTCATGATTCTTAATGATAATTTTAGATTGGCATGATTTATTCTTGTAGGTTTTTAGTGAGCACTGCTTCTTTTCCCAGAGATGTCATAATTAATGTTTAATCTTATATCATTATGTGTTAATCAATAGTTTAAAAATCTTCCCACTTTTCCCCTCTCCCTGCCCATGCTTTAGTTGATGGGTTCATGGCTTTTTGTCTGAAAAATTATAAAAGTTTCCTAAATGGTCTTTGGTCAACCAAAATTTTTCTACTAATCAAATTTAAAATATTTTTAGAAATTTACCTCAAATTACTGGTCTGGGGTAATGTTAATATACCAAGATATTTAACCATTTTTAGCCTCCAGTGATGGTGTATATGCTAATTCTCTCAGATATGCTTCTTTAAAACAATATAAATGTATATATAAATGTATACATATATAAATTAATATAAAATCATTTATTAAATAATATAATATACATTTGTATTTATTTTATAGATCCATAAATGTATGCATACATAAAGCAATATAAAAACAATATAAATGTGTGTGTGTAAGTACACAGCCATTTTCAAAATTTCCAAAGAAATCCAACCTTGTTGTTAGCAAAACCTATAAAATTCAATATGCTTCCTTGTATTAAAACGTCAAGTATATTCATTTATTACTTCTGTCACCAAACAAAACGAGATAAAATTAATCTCTACAGCAAACAAATGGATCATTTTTGTTGATTTATACAAAAATCTCCTAACGTATTTATTTGAAAAAATAAGATTATTTATAAATGTAATATTTATGAGCAAATAAATTCTCTCAGATCACCTAATACAAAGTTATAGTGTTAGGTATTTTAGTGCTTTGGTACTTAAGAATCTAGTACTATACTCTCAGGAATAAGTATCATTAGGTTATGAGACAAATCTGAAGAAAACATAAATATTAACACATTGAAAATGAAAAGAAATACATTCAACATATATATTCTACATGGCAGTTGGTTAGAAACATCATCTTTTAATATATATCACAATAAACACAAATGTCTATTAGATTTAAATGGAAGATTCAATGACAAGATTTTGTTTTAAGGTAATAATGTTCTCTTATGACCAAATTGTGGTACACTCTTCCATATTTTTTAACATGTAGTTAAAATCAAATTTAACAATGTGACTATTCGTGTCACTATTATCAGAGAAGCATCAAAAAAAATACTTTTTTCAAAAATGTATTAGAAGAAATAATCCCCTAAGAAGAGCAAGACAGAACAAAAAAGTAAGGGCATAAACCCCAAAGCAGCACTTAGACACACACATACTCACTTAAGTAATGCACAATGAAATCGACTTAAAATATTCCTCTAAGCTATAAATCTGAGCATGATCTGTATTCTCCACACAGGTAATTAAAGGGAAAAAAAGGCAAAGATTCAAATGTTAATGTACATGCACATACACATTTTAAGCTCTTTTATTTGGTTGTTGTATAAGAAGAGGAATTCTTAAAATATTCTGATGCTCAACAAGTTAATATTTTTACTATAGTAGGTGATGCTAAAATAGACATTTTTATGAAAAGGAAAAATATGCCCAACACAAAAAAAGTTTAAAATATTACTTTTAAAGTTTAGAGATTCTCTGAAATTTAAGCTTACCCCAACAGCTATGACATAATGATATACTATATATCAAATGAAATTAATACAAGATGAGATGACTCTTTCATCACAGCAGGCAGACTAAAGTTAAAAAAAAAAAGCCTGAATATGAATCAAGGTATCAGGCATTTAAAGGGCAACTCAGGTATGTAGCAATATAGAAATATTTATCTTAAACTGAGATTTTAATAGACTATATAATCAAAGGTACCTTACAGAAATGACATTATTTTAAGAATAACTACTAAATTTCAAAAATATCTCTCCTTCCTTTTCCTAAAAAGTGTACTTTATTAGATATAAAGAATTTCTTTAGTCTATTTATAATGATTGCTATAATTATGTACAGGGTATAGTGGGAGAAATTCTGCAGCAGCCACGTAATACACAAATCTCATTTTAAGTAATTCTCCTATAAACGCTAACAATTTCATATTCTGATCTAAACAGCTGCTTATGATGCCTCACTGTCTATGATAATGCACTTGATTTTCTCAAGTTTAAATACTACATATCAAACCAGAAACCTGTTTTTAGTAATGTATACCACCATTTTAAGTAAAATACATAGCACTACATAAATAAGAAAATGTGTATTTGTCATAAATGAAATACATACAAGACTCTATGAAGTAAACTTATTCATTGTTCATTTTTTTCCCAAAGATTAGCCCTTATTCTGTCTCTATTGAAAATGCATACATGCAAAAAATATAGCTGCAGCTTCATACTTGTGTTTATAAAATTGATTAATTTTTATTTTATAGACTAAAAGATGTATTTTAAATCTTATACAAAAAGATATATTCAGTATGGGATACTGAAGTATGGAATACACAGGTCAGGCCTTTGTATTTGGGCCCAAACATTTTTCTTAAAAATACATATTATTAAAAATAAAGTTTGTTACAAAAATGTTTAAGCAGCCTTATAATGTTGTATTTATGTGTATCCATGGACTAATTTTTTTTTCTAATTTCATTCCATCCCATCAAAACCACGTGAACATCTCAATAGATGCAGAAAAAGAATCTGAAAAAATTCAACACATTTTCATGACAAACAAACAAACAAACTCAACAAACTAGGGATAGAAAGGTACTTCCTCAACTTGATAAAGAGTATCTTTGAAAAAAACATAGCTAAGCTCATACTTAATGGTGAAAGATTAAATGCTATCCCTTTAAGACCAGGAACAAGAGAAGGATGTTGTACCACTTCTGTTCAACATTGTACTAGAAAGTCTAGCCAGAGAAAGTAGGCTAAAAAAATAAATAAAAGGCACCCAGACTAGAAAGGAAGAAAAGTTATGTACATTTACAAATGACATGATCTTGTACATAGAAAATCCTAAGGAATCCACTGAAAAAACTATTAAAACTAATATATACATTCAGCAAGGTTGCAGGATACAAGATCAATAAACAAAAAACTATATTTCTATAAACCACAATGAGCAATACAAAAAATGAAATTGAGAAAACAATACCATTTACAACAACATCAAAAAGAATATAATACTTAGGAATAAATTTAATAAAAGTATAAGGTTTGTATTCTGAAACTATAAAATGTTGAAAGAAAACAAAGATCTAAATATTTGAAGAGATATCCCATGGTTATGGATAGGAATATTTAACTGTTAAAACTGCAATGTATACCAAATAGATCTACAGATTCAACAAAATCTCTATTAAAATCCCAGTGGGCTGTTTTGCAGAAATTGACAACCTGATCCTAAAATTCATACCAAAATTTAATGAACCCAGAATAGCCAAAACAAGGGTCAGAAAAGAACAGCAAAGAATTAAGTTGGAAGAGTTAACTCTCCCCAATTTCAAAACTTACAACAAAGCTACAGTAATCAATACAATGTGATACTAGCCAAGGATAGATATAAATTAATGGAATAGAATTGAAAGTCCAGAAATAAACCCTTACCTTTATAGTCAATTGATTTTTAACACGGGTGCTCAGACAATAAAATGGGAAAGAATAATCTTTTTAACAAATGGTGCTGAGACAACTGGATATCCACATGCAAAAGAGTAAAGCTGAACACCGTACACTAAACACAAAAACTGACTAAAAAGTATCCTAGACCTTATAAGAGTTAAAACTATAAAATTTTTAGAAAAAAAGCATAGAAAGAACTTTTTGTGGCCTTAGGTTAGGCAATGCTTTCTTAGAGGTTTCATTCAAAGCACAATTGATGAAAGAAAAAATATATAAATTGGGCTTCCAAAATTAAAAATATTTGTCCTTCAGAAGACACCATCAAGAAAGTGAAAAGACCACACACATAATGAGAGAAAATATTTGCAAACCATATACCTCACAAGCGGCTTCTATCCAAAATATGTAAAGAATTCTTCCAGCTCAAAAAATTAAAAAAAAAAAATACATATATATGAACCCAATTTAAAAATGGGCAAAGAATATGAATAGACATTTCTCCAAAGAAGATATACAAATAGCCAATTAGCATAAGAAAAATGCTAAACATGATTATTCATTAGGAAAATGTAAATCCAAACCACAATGACTTCACATACAGACACCACCCCCCCACCCCCCACCCCCGCCCAGGGATTACTATAACAAAAAGACAGATAATAACAAGTGTTGATGAGGATGTGGAGAAATTGGAGCCTTCATGCATTTCTGATAGGAATGTAAATTGTGAAGTCATTTTTGAAAATAATTTGACAGTTTTTTTAAATGTTAAACATAGAGTTACTTATAAAAGCAAGTAATTTGACACCTTGGTGAATTGAAAATGAGAGACTACCTCCAGGTAAAAATTTATACCTTATGTTATAGCAGCAATATTCAAAATAGCCAAAAAGCAGAAGCAACTCAGATGTCCATCAATCAATTAATGGATGAATAAAATGAAATATGTTCATACAATAAAATATTATTTGCCAATAAAAATAATGAACAAAGTTCTCATACATGCTACAAATGGATTAACCTTGAAAACATTATGCTAAGTCAAATAAGCCAGTGACAAAAGATTACATATTATATGAGTCCATTTATATGAAATGATGAGAATAGACCAAAAATAGAAAGCACAGTAGTAGTTGTCCAGAGTTGGGAAAATAAGGATTATAAGGAGTGACTGACTGCTAATTGTTACGGTGTTTTGGGGGGGAGAGATGATGAAAACATTCTAAAATTAGATTTTGGTGATGTTTGCACAACTCTGTGAATATGCTAAAAAAAAAAAAAACCATTGACGTACATTTTGTGAGTAAACTGAATGGTATATGAATTACATCTCAATGATGCTATTTTTTTAAATGTCCATCTCATTATTTTCCCACAAAGAAATATTACACCTACAATGTCTCAAATGAAAAAAAAAAAATCTTGGGACTTTCTCTCAGCTATACCAATTTCTTTACATGCAGGATCAAAATCCTGTGGAACCCATTCAACAATCTTCTTTAAGTCCATGCCCTACTCTTCTCATTGCCCACTGCCCTTGCCTCAACTGAGTAGGTCATAGTTTACTGTCTAAATAATCATAGCAGCCTCCCAGAAGTCCTTGCTTTCAGCCACAAGTCTCTGCTCTCTCCAGACCAGATACTGACTGCCTATATACTTGTCTTCCTAAAGCATGCTCTAAGAGATATTCCAGAGTTCCCCCATAGCTCCAAGAATTAAGTCCAAAATCTTTAGCATAGGTTCAAGGTACTTTTCAACCTGACCCTGTACAACAAATTAGCCTAATATCCCTACAACTTTCCAACCAGCACTCAGTACTCAAAGTAATCTTTTAAGCAACTGCTGCTATTTGAACTTAATATGCTCTTTATGCCTCAGGAACTTTGTATAATATATGCTCTCCACCTCTCACCTCTCCACTTGTCTGATTAGAATAATGCTTATTTATCAATCAAGACCCAAGTTTAAATGCCACCTTTTCTATGAAGTCTTCTAGGAGACCCCGTCAGGCATATTTAGTGGCTCCTTTCTTCTGCTTGGGAAGAATTTTATTCGTATCTTCATTATATTATTGAATATTGTTGTATTGTTATTGTTTGTTTACACATTTGTTTTCCTCAGTAGACTGTAAGCTTAGTGATGACACTTTTATTCATCTTTGATTTTCCAGTCCATGCATTAAAATGCTTGTTATATCAGGAAATGCTTAGTTAATTCTTACTAAAGCATGGAACGCATATAGAAGTAGTGAATGTTGTACATACACATTTGCTTCAGGGTAAGTGGATAATTTAACTCTGAGAGACAAACCCTCCAAAAATCTCACTCCTAAATTTACTATTTCACCTAGATTTAGCATAGCACATTAGAGCTAGGAAGACCTATTGCTAAATTAACTTGATAAACTAAAGTCAAAGGATGCTCTCTAAAGAGTCCTTAAAACTCTAAACTTTTAAGCCCAAGAAAATTTTAACTCACTACAGAAAATACCTGGCTAATATTATGTATTAATGAATCATTTATTAACCAAAATGAAAAGGTGCTTTCTGTTACTGATTTTAAAAAATGAGTATCTTCTTCATTTAAAATCTAATGTATCATTATGATCTAAAACAAAATAAATCATGCTAAGTAAAACACTGTCCACCAGGAAATGTGAAAGCTAAATCTGTAAATTCATGAATTTGTTAGAGTGAATCATAATGATCATAAGCATAATGATTTCCAACAATATGCTCATACGAATTAGTGATGTCATAAATTTTTTGTTGGCAAGTGATATTCTCAGCAGATACATGCTAGGTAATTAGTATAATTTCATTATTATGAGATAATGATGAAATTATATATATAACATACATAAATACATACACACGTATATATCTAGTGAATCTAATCTCCAGCAATCATTTTCAATACATTTTAAGAGATGTTTAATTAATGGGAATCCCAAAGCTAAATGTCTAACTCAATCAATCTAATATTCAATCAATCTAGTATTTGTCTCCAATACATATTTAAATTTTGAGTGAAATTTGATTGAAACATTAACAACAAATAAATGGCTTATTTATCAGTAAACAGTACCCTTTTGAGAGAGACAATATAATAGCTAAAAATACAGAAGCTTTTAATAAATTTCTAGTTCAAAATATGCAGCTAAGGTTTTAGTTAGATAAAATGATAATATTAAGCAATATGAAAATATTTGAAATTTTAAATGGTAAACATTGAATGTATTAATTAGTTTTAGATTCTGATATTTGTAATTGCATAATGATATCTAATTTCTACAATTGAAATTACCTGTACTGGTATGATAATATAAATTAATAACTGCAATGCTAACTTCTAAAGAGTTCAGAGTGATTAATAAAGATATTTTTAAGTATGCAAGTGCAAAAATAAAATTTACTCTGCCTTACGTAATGACCACACAAAATTAAATAAAATAAAGGATAAATCTCGAAAATATATACATATCTTGTGTACAGCAATATAAGTCCTTATTAAGTTTAGCTCACAAAATTAAAAGAATTCAGAACACTTATCTTAGAAATTCCCAATTTTTCTCCCATTAGATCTAAAGTAAATAATCAAAGGAAATAAAATTTTCTGCAAACTTAATCTACAGTTACATATTTAGAATGACAAAACCCTTAGTGTCTTTGTGTGTCATATACCAATAATTCAGTTTCATTTAAAATAACATAGGGAGGATAAACCTTTCAACATAGCCTTGAACATCAATCATTCAAATAGAAATACACATACCTGCCCACACCAGCCATATTCCAGCATTGTAGAGTTGGAGAATATAAGGCTTTCAAGATTCTGAATATGTGTGTAAAAGCTGTTGATTCATTTAGAAGGAATCTGTTCTTTTCCCTCCTCAAAGTGTGGTTACCAACTACAACTTCTTACTTAGCCATCAACAGTGCCACAGTCCAAGCTTTGTTGTAATGTTGTACTCTTACAGCTAAAAACCTGTTGATAATGAACCTGAACCCATTATTTTGAGTCAATGAATTGAAAGAAATAGGGCAAAGAATGAAAGCCACAGGGCCAATTACGAGCATTCTTTGATGTATTACTTGCTAGCACCCACCATATCACTTTGTGTCTTTGTCTTGATCCCCTCTGTTACTCATTAATTATTCTGGAAGGGTTAAAGTTCAGAGAGCTAATTGCACAAACCGTCTTTCTTGGTAGGGATTCTCCCTACTCTGACACTTTCCCCAACTGTGCCCAGCCACCTTGTATTATCCCAATTAATCCAATTCTTGGCATTTTTGCTTGGCCTTCCAGCCTCTTTTAGAGCTTTGCCTAAAATATTTTCACTGGGTTACCTACAGAATAAATGCAGCAACTTTAAGATTTGATTAAAACTTATTTCATGATATAATCTTTCATAAACTTCTAATGATACAATTAAATTTTCTTCTGTACTAATTGTCATAAACACATTATTTATAACAAATAAAAGTATTTTAACAAATTGCTGAACATTTAGCAATATTAAATTATTTATTCTACCTTCCTATACTGAGTCACAGCCCATTCTAATAAAAATGACTTTTTGCACATTTGTCAGTCAAGATCTGAACCGAGATTTAGTTTTTCTATGTCATACTGAGGTTTCCATAATATATAAACTACCCCTGATATTATCAGGATATTTAAAGAAATCACCTGTGGTGAGTCTACACAGTTTCTGTAGATTTTCAATATTTGACTGTTATTATAATTCTGAAATATAATTCCAAAAGTAAGTAATCCTGCCTTGCAGTGTTTCCTGGGTATGCCTTATACATCTCTATATTTTTTCAAAATCTTCAAGAAACCATTGGTTTTCATGTATCAGTTTCAATAAGTATCTGGCAATTGTTTGAAAGCATCTATTTCAGAGCTATGCACTATTAAGTATTCAATTTATTTTCAGTTATTGCAGTTGAGTTTTCATTGAATAGCAATTAATTAAGCAGCTACTACATACCCAGCATTTGCTAGCTGCTGTGGACAAAAGGTGAATGAGTTTAAAAAGAGTGTCTACTCTCATAGAACTTTAGGTTAATGGAGTTGTCAAAATTTCAACAGATAAACAAATGCTAACATAAATACTAAGAAACAGAAGCCACCATTAAGAAGGAAGCCCATTAACAAACAGAACCATTTACCTGAAGAATGAAAAGGAGCTATGCATGCAAAGAGCAGGGCAGATGGAAGAGCATATGCAATAGCTTCCCCATTAGAGGTGAGCAACCTGAGTTTGAAAAACTGTCAAGCCAATCTGCAGTGCAGTGAGAGGGAGAAGAATGACTGGGGACAAGGGACTTCCCTGGTGGCACGGTGGTTAAGAATCCGCCTGCCAATGCAGGGTACACGGGTTCCAGCCCTGGTCCAGGAAGATTCCCACATGCCACAGAGCAACTAAGCCCGTGCACCACAACTACTGAGCTCTGCACTCTAGAGCCCGCGAACCACAACTACTGAAGCCTGTGCGCCTAAAGCCCATGCTCCGCAACAGGAAAAGCAACTGCGATGAGAAGCCCAGGCACCACAACAAAGAGTAGTCCCCGCTTGCCGCAACTAGAGAAAGCCCGGGCACAGCAACAAAGACCCAATGCAGCCAATTAATTAATTAACTAATTAATTAATTATAAAAAAGAATGACTGGGGACTAGATTAGGGAAATAGGAACCAGATCATGCAGGGTGTTCAAGACTATGATAAGAACTTACCTTATTTAAGGAACAATGCATATGATGTGATTATTTTTTATACTGCTGAGAAGAATACATCAGAGAGTTTTTAAACTAAAAGAGAAGCAAAGCCAAAGATCAGTTTTTAAGCAGAAATTCCATAAATCTTCTAATTACCTCTGTGGTAGAGAGTGTTCTTTGCACATACTCATAAAACTTACTGGAGTCTAATTTACAAAACTAACTTGACCACATAGATTCCATTTGTTAGTCTCCATTAAACAGATAGAATTCTACACTCCACAAAGCAATTGTGTCAAAAGAACAGGCCAATAACTTCTTGGCTTAAATAAAATATGTTTAAAAGCCCAAAGTATATAATTGTTGAATGAGTTTTTTTTAAGTTGGTTTATAGATTTTATTAAATGTCACAAGAATAAAATAAGCCCAAGATGGAGCCAAAATGAAATGATTAGTGCCAGTGAAGTTATACCAATCACTCATTCAGTTACATAGATGTCACCTTTAGCTGCAACCCTGTATTAAATGTGTTTGGTTAGTTCATTCGCAGTGCTATCAATGACAGAAATTTTCAGATTGACCTTTTGATAAAGCTAACACAAAAATAACCAACCATGATTCCAAAGTTATTAAATGTATCCTTTTAACCTCTCTTTCATAAGATGCTTTAACATTAACATTAGGATGGCAAAAATAGTTCCATGAATTAATTGACTCTTACATAACATCTGCAAAAATACATTTTTCAGAGCCCTTGGCTTGCCTATTTCTCATTTTTAGAATGCCAATTATTCTCTTTTAAATTTAACTTCTTTCACACATGATTAAGATATTAAGCTGTTTTTCTTAACATAAATGAAAGGTAAATGATAGTTTTAAAATGTAGTTTCATTCCAATGATTCTCACCTCTTAACTCAAAGTTCCATACCTGAAATAAAGAGGGATGCTCTAGCTTGATGTTAGCACCCTCCCAACTCTGTCTTGCCCCCTGCAGAATTCAAAGAGTTTATTTGCTTCATTCCAAACTTATTCAACTCCCCTGACCCACTTTGTTAAACTAAATATTTCTCTCTCTCTATTTCTGGCTAGTCACATTACGGGTACTATCCTAAAATAATGCCACATTTAGGACCCAGGAAATTGAAAACAGCCAACTCCAAATGACCATTCAATTTTTCTTGTCCTCATTTTTTAAGATTTTGAATGTTTCTTTATGATTACCCTCCCCACTGTTTCCCAAGTTGTAATCCTATAAAACACAATAAACTCATTGTCCTGCAATGCATTGTTAGCAAATGCAGGGTGATAATATTCATACTTCAAGAAAGTTGGATTTTATCTTTAGGAATCAGATTCTAGAAGAATGATAATTCAGCATTCCATAGCAAAGAGAGAAAGCAGAATGTACTGCCAACTCATGATTTTAAACTTCCCTCCCCTATTTATAAGCTACTAGTAAACTGCTTGCACTGAAATAGATTGGAAACTATACACTTATGTAATTTCTGCCTCCACATTTGCTTCCTCATATCCCACAAGGTATTCTTCTGACATATTCCCCTCTGGATGTACGAGTGAGGTAGTTCTGAGTCTGCCAAATGCTGTAAAAGAAGTGAAGTGACATCCTTAGAGCAGCAACAATAATATTTGAGCTATTTTCCATTGATAAATTCATTAACTATCTAACTTAATCTGCCACTATTTGAATCATCACTGGGAATTTTATGGCAAAACTCTTTGGTACCTGATCCACAATCAGTTGGAGGTCAAAGAAAAGAAGGCATCTCAACCAGTGTTAAATGTTCCATACCTCCAACTCGCATCCTTGGGTCCTGAATTTTATACCAATAAAACTGTTCTTAAAATACATTTATTCAGCATAAGCTATATTTAAAATGGTGTTTAAATATTGTATGAAACCATTTCATATATCACATGAAATTATTTCTCTCTTAGGGGACTATTTCAGATGAAAATTAAAAAATAAAAATTGCTGCATTCATGTCAGGACCCTCCAAAACAAATACTCTATCAAAATAGAATGTCTAGAATGATAAAAAATATTGACTAGTATTGTCTGTGATATATCCTACTCTTCATATTTAAACTGAAATTGTATACAATAAAGACCATAATTTTATTATCCTTCACTATTTCTCCAAAGAACATACGGTTTTCTTTTTTTTTTTTTTTTTGGGCACACGGGCTTAGTTGCTCCGCGGCATGTGGGATCTTCCTGGAGCTGGGATCTAACCCGTGACCTCTGCATTGGCAGACGGATTCTTAACCACTGCACCACCTAGGAAGCCCCCGACATATGGTTTTGATCCATGAGCTGTAAGACTGCTTACAAACTGAACTTCGAATATTATCAGATGTATCTCCTTTTCTACAGATTCTATAGTCAGCAACTTAGAAGAATATAACTTTCAATTATTCATGAAAAAGGAAAGTTTTTCAAACTGCAATTAAATGCCTCCAGTAACAGAGATCTCAAACCCATTCTGCTGTTGGATCAATCTAATAGCTTCTGTTTATTTTTAATGTTAAACTGTAAATCACCACATTCTAACATGTTAACATGATAATTAACATGTTAATTTCTGTTTCTCAAGTTTCCTTTGGAATAATGTAGACGAAGATTATTTTCTCCATATACCAGTCCTTCAAAAAGTACTTGCTATCACAATTCCCTTAAATCTAATCTCTGAGATTTATTCCTTCACGATGCTTTGTATGACTTTACTGTCAAGTTCTTCATGATTTCTCTCCCCTTAGAGCTTTTGTACCTGCTGTTCTCTCTGCCAGGAGCACTATTTCCTCACCCCCTACTGCTCCAGGCTACCTCTCTCTCATTCACCTAGGGATAGACTTCTTTGGGAAGCTTTCTCTCATGTTATCAAAAACTGGATTGGATAACCACTCTCACCTTCACCGGTAGTATTGCTGTAGAACTGTGTGCTGACCCATTGTGGAACTTTTCACGCTATGCTGTAATTCTCGCTTTTCCTCTGTCTTTCCAAATAGACTGCCAGCTCTCTGATGAAAGTAACTGTCTTAATCACTGATACATCTCCAAAACTGAGGGCATAGTAGAAGTTAGCTAAATATTTGTGAAATAAGTGGGAAACTAAAGAATGAGGTAGAATAGTGAACATCTGTGTTCTTCAGTTGCTTTATAGATAAAGTGGAAATCAGACCAGTATCCACTTACTGAGCGTGTTGAAAAGTTCAATTGACTCAATATATAAAAAATCTCAGAAAAGTCCCTACTACATAGGAAGGTTTTGATAAATCTTGTTCATTTTTTGTGGTCAACTAAAACCACTTTATTTTTCACATAAGCTAATATGAAACTGTCTACACAATTTTGTACTTTTAGTATTGATTTAAAAAATAAGTGAAAAGCTTAACATTGATATTAGTTACTTTTCATCTTAGCCAATTGTTCAAGATAATTGAAGTATGTACGTGTTTAGTATTTTCACCTAAAATATGAATAAAGAATGAATAAAATATGAATATTATATATATAAGTATGTAATATATATGCACACACACACAGAAACAGAGACAGAGAGACAGAGAGATGGGAATGAGAAGGGAGGTATAAAATGGGACAGAGAGAGAGGGAAATTTATTAGTTAAGTACAAGGATTTTTAGATACAGTCAACCTTGAGGCCAAGTCTCAGTTCTTGCACCTAATGACTGTACAAACTTGAAAAAGTTGCTTACTCTCTTCCATTATTAATCTCGTTGTAGATGTATAGCCAACTATAAATTTACCACACTGCAGTGCATTATCACCAGATCAATATTTCCTTATGATTTTGACATGTATTTGCTTAAATCTATAATAACTGGAAATGATCTCTATCCTCTGAATCTATAATTACTCTATAGTATTTATCACAGAGAAGCCTGAGGCATATTTGATGAATAGTGAGTATCATTCCCAGTCCTATTGAATATATGGTACATACAAAGTAGTAAAGAAGTAGGGCCAGACTATTTAAGGCCTGCCATACAAGGGTGAAGAGTATATACTTACTTGGAAGAGAAGCCAACAAAAATTTTAGTGGAAGAATGACACAACTGGACCTCTATTTCAGGAATTTAATATGTCACAATATGCAAGATGATGGGAGAGGGTGGACTCTTAAGCAAGGAGACCATTTAAAAGTTTTTGCAGTGGACTGAGCAAGAGGCTAGCCAGAAGTGTTTATTGAACCACCACCAAGTACAAATCACAATCACTGGCATTGATGGACATATAATGATGAAATATACATTAGCCTTATAGGTTAAAAAAATAATCAAGTGAACTAAGGGATGTAGATATATATATTCTAAAGCTCTAATAGAAGGCAGCTATGGCTACTCTTAAAATAGAAATTCAAATGATGATTTAGGAGAAGAGATATTAATTCCCCATGAGGGTGAAAAAGGCTAAGGAAAGTATCTCTGAAGAAAGGTTATTGAAGCTGGGCCTTGAGGTAGTGGATGTCAACCACTAGCTATGGTGGAAGGATCCACCCAAATAAGAATGTATGAAGAAGCTGATTTTAAAATGAAAAGGGTAGGTCCTTTTCCCTATTCTACTAGCCACTCTCCCTGGAAATTTCAAGGAATACTCATGTCAAGGTTTGGATCACATAAATCCAGTCCTCTGGGAAGAAGTTCCTAACCTCAGAGGACCAGCATGACTTCTCCCAGATATCAAGGGTGCTGGTCTTCAAGGTGAGGTTTTATCACTGGGGTGGAAGGAGGAATGCACTAGAATTTTTACTACTGTTTTTTTTTCCTTAAAGATAAAACTATTTTTATCTGAAAATATACTAGTATGATATTATCAGTATACATTTTTAAATGCGATAAGACATACATAATTTGCAGGTGCTCAAAAATGTTTTACCGATAGTCATGTGATGTTAAAAGATCATAGGCTATTCTCGAGATCTGAACTGTAGACTTAAAAGGGAATACACAGAAAATACTCTTTTTTCCAAGACTTTATGCATAAAAAAATCCTCCAGGTAAATTCACTATATAGATCAGAATTGTGTGAAGAACATTAAATAATACAGTGGGAAACAGTGTTAGTATGAAAAATGGTCTTTCTAAAATCTTACAGGTTAGACTATAAAGCTTCCAGTTGCTGTAAAACCTATTAAATGATGTAGGATCCTAAATAAAAATAAATACTGAGTAAGTGGTGAAATAAATTATTGTCCTGCCTTTCATATAAAAGTTTATTGTATTTTCCTCCAATTTGTTTTTCCCTCAGTTAGGTCATCACTAACAGGAGATTCTTAATATAAGCAATTCATAAACATTTATAATGTTTCTGCCATTAAAATATCAGTATTATTCATATACAAAATCTTTCCACGGGAGAATAAGAACAGAGACTCAAGATCCTATATAAACAAAGATATTTGGCTTCCAAATGGATGTCAAAATTGACTGAGTTGCATTCTAAATGGAGAAACACTTTCAACACGGAATTCTTTTAATAAAAATAAAAATAAACACAAACACCAATCCTTTAGCCCAATATATAAAATCATCCAAGACTGAAAATGTGCTTTGTTCCAAACTGCTCTTTTTATAAACATGCCTGCTTAGTTGTATAGAAAAAAAATTATCCAGTTGCACATGCCATTGAAAAAAGAATTTCATAACTTCACTAAAAAAAAAAGAAATTGGACACATATATTCATCCTCTTTAACCATTAAACTAAACTGGCCCAAATGAATTTCTGAAACAAAATAGCTTCTAGGCTAGAATCTTGATGCCAACTTTAGCCTGGAGCAAATTTTTACACTGACAGTGTTTGCTCTGGAAAGTGGTGTTTTAATGGAAACACTGTCAGACCTTTGTCTCCAGTAGAGCTACTGGACCCATAAAGACATAATTTAAACTTCCAAACACAGGGGCCTTTTTTACCTACTAATTGTCCTTTCGGAGATCAGATCTCATCCCAATGTCTCCAGTGAATTGCCCTGTGAACTCAGAAAGCACTCTTTCACATTGCCCTAGGTTCAAGTGGAAAGAATAAATGGCAGAAGTCAGACGTTACTATTTGGTTCTTATATTTTTCTTCCTTTAAGACTAGTTACAACTTGAACTTCACCTTACTGACAAAGCCTGTAGAATCCATTCAATTAACTTTAATAGGATTAAAACACTGCCTTGGAACTGCAGATTTTAATAGACAAAAATCTTGGCAAATACATCTTTCATGTATCCCACAAATTCTAAAATAAATATGTTACCTGAGGCAAAATAAGTATAATCAGATATTTTAGCATTTTGCTTTTTAGCTAAAGTATTTTTTCCCATTATGGTAAAGTTTTAAAATGAAAGTTTAAAAAGAAAGATTGGTGTGTGTGCATGTGTGTGTGTATTAACTAAAGTTTTACTCAATATACACTCTTGCTTAGTAGTTTTCTTCTTACTTAAAATCAGGGCCATGGCTAATAGAGATACTCACCACATTAATAACTTTAATTAACTTGGATTGGGCAACCTCCACCAAGTAAACAAGGCAGATTTCCATGATGGTCACTACTGCTCTCTTTACCCATGTTTTTAATGTAAAAAATATAGGTCACTTGAATAGTCACCAAGTAATTGCCAAATTGGATCTCTAATCCTGTGTTCAAAAAGTATATTACAAAGTATGATCATTATTAGATAACCAGCCAACTTCCATAGGTTCCACAAACAAAAAGCAAGTTAGATTAACAAACAGCCCCAACAAATGCCCTTATAGCAATTTAAACAGGTACTAAACTCAGAGTAGATTAACCATTCTTAACAAAGGTAAAAGACATGCATCCCTTTCATTGGCTTATTTATTCAACCAATTAACACTTACTGAGTACCTATTGAGTTAATACATCAGCAGATGAATACTTTGAAGTTTCAAAGAAATCAGTAGACTTGGGCCTTGTCCTCAAGGG
The DNA here is from genome assembly GCF_030028045.1 of Hippopotamus amphibius kiboko. Lineage (NCBI taxonomy): Eukaryota > Metazoa > Chordata > Mammalia > Artiodactyla > Hippopotamidae > Hippopotamus > Hippopotamus amphibius. The sequence goes on along the minus strand of NC_080189.1, from coordinate 34,892,381 downwards.
AAAATTTCCTAGTAAGAGACAATACATAACATCCATGAAACCATGGTAAGAGGATACATGAACTCTGCAGTGTGAACTATAGAAAATACATGTTTAAAAAAATGGAAAGTAAAAGAAAAACCTGCAGTTACAGTCCGTACAAGAGGCTTCAATTTTGTTTTTTAAAGCAAAAGAAAATTTCTCAAGGACATACATGTAAGGAAGAGAGATCATAAAGGCACAAGGCAACAAAATGAGCAAAAAAAAGTCTCTAGCAAGAAAAATAAAGAATGCAGAATTTGAGGCTTCGAATTCTGAAGATTAAATTTGCCTAATCTACGTTTTAATACATGACTTATCCTGCTATGTGGTTTTAGAGCAAGTTTGCTTTTGTTTTTTGCTTCTTTTTGTTTGTTTAATTTTGTTGCTTTGTCCTTTTGCTCTTACCAAATGCATATTCTCATTGTGATTTCATATTTTATACTCTTTTTCCTTACATCTGTTTTTGCCTGAAATAATCTCTTACTTTGTATAAAACAAACAAACAAAAAAACAACCCTACCTTTTTCCCAACTCATAACTTCATTGATTTCTGAAGCTCTAATAGTGAAACAAGATCTAAGCCGATGTTAGGAAAATACATGCATAGGTAGGTATACATTAGAAAAAATTGTAAGCTCTAAAAGTTTGTTATAGACATAACCCCACCCAGAAAAAGTTAATATCAGAAATTTAGTTACTTCACTTATCTCATCTTCCTGAGATTCCACATTTTTTAAGATAGTTGCAAAACAAAGAGTTTTGTTGTGGTTTTGTTTCATTTTCCATTTTTTTCCAAACTGTACAAGTTGACAGAATTTATTATACAAGTGAAGTGAGTTTACAAAGCAAGCACCACAAGAGGTATTTAAAAGGATAAAGAACACACTTAAAAAGCACTGAGACAGTTTGGAGACCAACAAAATAATGTATGAGGTAGTTTTAAATACATTAAGGAGGTGAAAAAGGACATAAATAATCTTGATTCCTGAGTATGAGATTATAAACACTACAGAGAATTTGTCCCAACATCTGATAACCTGGACAATTTTATAAAAATCAGAATTGGTTTAAAGTCAGATGGGTAAGACCAACTGCTGTTAATGTGATTACTTTTTTCTTATTATGCCTAGGACTAGACTAGACTTCAGGTTTTTAGCTTCCCATAAGCACTATTATGTAATGACAAATATATTTTAAAATTAAAAATTAGAATACATTTTTATTGGGATGTAGTAGCTTTACAGATTACCAAACCTGTGGATGGTTTTCCTTTACTCTTATTTTTTATTCAGTGGTCAATTTATTGTTCATTATTATAATAGCATCAGTATTATAGAATGAGCTCGCCACACCTAACCTTTATGCTGTAAATTGAAGTTAAATTGCTAACTCCCATCAGATGCTAATTAAACTGACTATCACTGATTTTATGTAGCACATTGTGCTTTAAATATATATGCCTGGGATACCGAGCAGATGAATTGCTACTTATAGATACTAATAATGAGGATGTTTGTTATTTTTTCAACTTTAATTAACAGGTGTAATATCCACTTGCAAAGATATCATTAAATTGTATCCAAGATTTATAGAATTTATAATACAAAGTTAGTTACTTAATATTACTTTTAGAGGTTGACCTTTTAAAAATGCAGTTTAATATTTAACCATAAAACCAGTGAATTTTCAAAACTTTGTTGCCTTAGCTCACCTCAAAACCTTTTTTCTCTGTGAAGTGTTTCCACTTTATTGAAATGGAAGACATTTCCCTAATACCAGTATACCAACTACAAAAACAAAACAGAAGTGTGTAACTTCTGGTTTCTGGTCCAAATGTAAGAAGCTTGGAAGTAGCCACTCCATTCTAAAAACAAGTGAAAAGCTGAACAAACTGAAAAACAAATCTTCTTAGATCTGTCAAAAAGTGAGGTCACAGCGCAAGCTCTCACTCCCCAAATTGGAGAGATAGACAGGCAAATACAGAGAATCACAAATTACTCAAGCAGAAATCCATAAGCAGACATCTCCTTGGGAACCAATAGTATGGCAGGAAAACCTAAACCATAATTGATGAATTCTTGGAAGCTCAGGAAGTACAAGACTGCAAGTTAAATGCGCTAAGGGTACCCAGACATATGGAGACTTCCCACTTTCATGAGTTTTACCTCCAGGAGCTCTACCAGGTTCTCATAATGAACAATCAGAGACAAATTCCCTCCTGCTTCTGGAAAAAGTGTGGGGATAGTGGCCATTTTAAAATATACCAGAGCATTCTGTTATTCTTAACAAGACCTTCCCTCAGAATAAACTATTTTACCAGATCCTAACCTACTGAGGGAAGGAAATATACAATTTCAGCCCCACCTATCCAGCCTGTCCACCTAGGGTATGTGGAAGTGGAGATTAAGGTGTAAAGTTCACAGTCCAGAGACTTAGGCTCATCAAAAGACTGGGACCTAATCATAGACTTTAAAATGTTTCCCTTACTCCCACAATTTACCACTATATTGCTAAAGACCTTTTTATAGCAGATTTTTTTCACGCAATATATCATGTCCCCTTTTCAACAATAAAAAAAAATTATAAGGCATACTAAAAGGTGAAAACACAGTTTGAGGAGATTAAACAAGTGTCAGAACCAGAATAAAATATGGCAGTGATGTTGGAATTATAAGGCCAGCAGTTAAAAAAACAAAACAAAACAAAAAAACACAATCCCAAAACTGTGATTAACATACTAAGGACTTTAGTAGAAAAAGTAGACAACATGTAAAAGCAGGTGAAAAATGTAAACAGAGAGATGGAAATTCTAAAAAAGAATAAAAAAGAAATGTCAGAAATCAAAAACACTGTAACAGAAATGAAGAAAGACTTTGATAGTCTCATTAGCATACTGGACATAACTGAGGAAAGGATCTCTGCATTTAAGCATATAACAGTAGAAACTTCCAAAGATGAAAAGGAAAGCAAAGACTGAAGAAAACAGAACAGAATATTCAAAAATTATGGGACACCTACAAAAGGTGTAACATACATGTAATGGAAATACCAGAAGGAGAAGGAAGAGAAAGAGGAACAGAAGAAATATTTGCAGCAATAATGACTGAGAAGTTCCCCAAATTAATGTAGACAACAAACCATACATCCAAGAAGCTTAAAGAATATTAAGCAGGATAAATGCTTAAAAAACATATGTTCAAACTTTAGAAAATCAAAGACAAAAAAAAATCTTGAAAGAAGCTGTAGGATAGAAACACCTTCACTACAAAGGAGCAAAAAATAGGATTTACATCAACTCTTCCCTAGAAAACATGCAAGCAAAATATGGAGTGAAATATTCAAAGTGTTTAGGAAAAAAACACCAACCTAGAATCCTGTACTCTGTGAAATTACCCTTCAAAATTAAGGAGAAATAAAGATTTTCTCAGACAAACAAAAATTGAGGGAATTTGTTGCCAGTAGACCTACCTTGCGAGAAGTGTTAAAAGAAGTTCTTAAGAGAAAAGGAAAATGACATAGGTCAGAAACTCAGATCTACGTAAAGAAAGAGTATCAGAGAAGAATTAAGTGAAAGTAAAATAAAAGCTTTTGATTCTTTTATTATTAATGGATCTAACAGAAAACAGTTTATTCAAAATAATAATAATGTATTAAATTCTGTATACTTATGTGTATGTTTATGTATAAGTGAAATGGATGACAGAATGATACAAAGAATGAGAGTAATGAGAATTATTTTGTTATTATAAGGTACTTTTATTACTGTGAAGTGATAGAGTGTTATTTGAAAATGGACTTGGATTACTTGTATATTGCAAATTCTAGGTCAAACACTAAAAAAGTTTTTAAAAAGTATAATGGACATACTAAAAATGAAGATAAAATAGAATTATATAAAATGCTCTGTGAAAACCACAAAAGATAGAAAAAGAGTGGAAGGCAAGATGTAGAGAACAAACATATGGACACCAAGTGGGGAAAGTGGGGAGGATTGGTGTGGAATGAATTGGGAGATTGGGATACCAAATTGTACACTCTAAGTATACGCAGTTTATTGTCTGTTAAAAAAAGTAAATAAATAACCAACAAGAACCTACTGTATGACACAGAGAACTATATTCAATATCTTGTAATAACCTATAAGAGAAAAGAATTTGAAAAAGAATATATATATGTATTTATATGCATAACTGAATCACTTTTCTGTATACCTGAAGCATAAATCAACTATACTTCAATAGAAATAAAATAAAATTTAAATTAAAAAAAAAACTTAGTATAATATCTAGTATTCAGACCCCTAAAATGTCATCTATTAGTGTTGTTATTATTTATTATGAGTCAAATAAATAATGAATCTTGGTATAATGTCAAAAAAAAGAGTGGAAGGCAAAAACAGAAACAAAAAGCAAGGACAACAAAGAGAAAACAATAACAAATATGGTAGGTATTAATCCAACTATTTCAGTAATTACTTTGGACATCAATGGTTCATATGCATCAATTAAAAGACAGAGATTGTCAAAGTGGATCAAAAACCAAGATCCAAGTCTATATTGTCTATAAGAAACTTACTTTAAAAAAAAATTATACTTATATGTCTACATATTATATAATATATAGATTAAAAGTAAAAGAATGGAGAAAGATATATCACACACTAATCAATAGGAAGTGGGAGTAGCTACATTAATTTTCAACAGAGTGAATTTCAGTCAAGGAAAGTTATCAGCAATCAAGAGATACATAATGAGAAGAGTCAGTTCTCTAAGAAGACATAACAATCTTTAACATGTATGCATCTAACATGTATGCATCTAACTATAGAATACATGAGGCAAAATTGATAGAACTTCAAGGAGAAATAGATGAATCCACTATTATAGTTGCAGACTTTAACATCCCTCCACTAGAAGTGGAAAGATCCAGCAGGTAGAAAATCACTAAGGACATGGCTGAACTCAACAATACTAACCATTGACTGGATATAATTGACATCTATAGGGTACTCCAGTCAACAATAACAGAATGTACATTTTTCTCAAGCTTACATGGAATAGTCACCAATATTCTGAGCCATAAAACACATCTTAACAAGTTTAAATGAATAGAAATCATACACTGTATTTTCTTAGATCACAGTGGATTTAAACTAGAAATCAGTAAAAAGAAAGTTAGCATGAAATCCCCAAATACTTGGAGATTAAACAGCATACTTCTAAATAATACATGAATCAAAGAGAAAAATTCAAGGGCAATTTAAAAATATTTTAAACTAAATGAAGACAAAAATACAGCTTATCAAAATTTATGGGATGCAGTGAAAGCAGTGCTTAGAGGGAAATGTATAGCATTGAATGAACAGGCTAAAAAAGGAAAAATATCTAAAATCAATAATCTAAGATTCCACACTAGGAAATTTGAAAAAGAAGAGCAAATTAAATGCAAAGTAACCAAAAGAAAATAAATAATAAATTAGAGCAGAAATCAATGGAATTAAAAATAGGAAATCAACAGAAAATCAGCAAAATCAAAAGCTGGTTCTACGCCTGCTGACAGAAGTTTCTTGGCTTAACTAAAGTTTTCCATTCAGAGAAGAGAAGAAGGAGAAGTGGGAGTCTGAAATGATAAAAAATAAAAAGCTGGTTCTTTGAAAATACCAATAAAAGCAATAAGCTTAGAAGCTTATTGCTTAGTGAGACTAAGAAAAGAGGAAGGCACAAATGACCAATATCAGAAATGAAAGGACATCGCTAAAGAGCCCATGGACATAAAAAGATAATAAATGAATATCATAAACCACTCTATGCACATACATTTGATAACCTAGATTAAATGGACCAATTTATTGAAAGACACAATTTGCCAAAACTCACACAAGAAGAAATAGGCAATCTGAATAGACCTATATCTGTTAAATGAATTGAATCAATAATTAACAATCTTCCAAAACAGAAAGCACGAGGCTCAGATGGGCTCACTGGTAAATTCTACCAAATACTTAAGGAAGAAATTATACCAACTCTTACAATATCATCCAGAAGACAGAAGCAAGGGGAATATTTCCTAACTCACTGTATGAGGCCAGCTTTACCCAGACAAAGACAATACAAGAAAAGAAAACTACTACAGACAAATATCTCTTATGAACATGAATGAAAAAATTTTCAACAAAATATTAGCAAATTGAATCCAACAATGCATTAATATAACTACATACCATAACCAAGTGGCATTTAACCCAGGTATGCAAAGCTGGTTCAACATTTGAAAATCAGTTAATGTAATCCATCATTTCAAAGCTGAAGAAAAAAAATTACATAATCATAGCAATGGATACAAAAAGGCATTTGACAAACTACAACACTCATTCATGATAAAACTTTCAACAAACTAGGAATAAAGAAGAACTTCCTCAACTTGATATAGAACATCTACACAAAGCCTACAACTAACATCATACTTAATGGTGAGAAACTTGAAGCTTTCTCACTAAGATTGTGAACAAACCAAGGAGGACCCTTTTCACAAACGCTTTACAATGTCCTCCTAGAAGTCCTAGAAAATCCAAAAAGACATGAAAAGGAAAATAAAATATACAGGTTGGAAAGGAAGAAATAAAACTTTGTTCAGATGGTATAATTGTCTATGTAGAAAATCTGAGAGAGAGAGAATATTTAGTTTAGTTAAAAATTCACCTGTCTTCCAAAGGCGCTGAAACACTTTGCATTCCTATCAGCAATAAATAAGAGTTCCTGTTACTCCACATCCTGTTACCTCACATTAGTGAGGACTAATATTTGGTATTGTCAGTGTTTTAGATTTTGGTCATTCTAATAGGTGTGTAGTAGTATTTCTTTATTGTTTTAATTTCAAATTCCCTACTAACATATGATATTGAGCACTTTTCATATGTTTAATTGACATTGGTGTATCTTCTTTGGTGAGGTCCCTATTCAGATTATTTTCCCCAGTTTTTAATTAGGTCATTTGTTCTTTATTGTTGAATTTATGAGTTCTTTCTTAATGAGTTTTTAAAATCACATTTGATGGTTTAAGCAAAAATTATAATGCCATTTGATGTGTGCTCAAAGTATGTAGAAAAACTAATTAAGAAAATTATATTTTAAAAGTGGGCAAGTTAAAAGGACCTAAATGGAAATCAATTTTCTACACTTTACTCAAAGTTGTAAAATGTCAATACCAGTAGACTGTGATGTATGTAGACTATGATGGTAGATATACAAGTACATACTTTAATACCTACAGTCACCACTGAAAAACTATACAATAATATACTCAAAAAAACTATAAATAAAGAAAATGAAACTCTAAAAAGCATTCAAGTAATCCATAAGAAGGAAAGGAAAAGGAAACAGAAAATGAGAAACAGAGGGAACAAATAGAAAACAAATAATAAAATAGAAGACTTATCCCCTAATATGTCAATAATTGCATTAATTGTAACTGTTCTAAATATATTAATTAGTGGGCTGGACTTAAAAATGATTATATGACATCTGCAAGAAACTTCCTTTAAATATAATGATACAGGCAGATTAAAAGGATAGAGATGGGGGTGGTAGAAGGGGAAGCTGAGACGTAGTGAGGGAGTAGCATTGACGTATACACATTACCAAATGTAAAATAGATAGCAAATGGGAAGCTGCTACAGAGCACAGGGAGATCAGGTTGATTCTTTGTGAAGACCTAAAGGAGTGGGATAGGGAGGGTGGGAGGGAGGCTCAAGAGGGAGGGGATATGGGGATATATGTATACATATAGCTGATTCACTCTGTTTTACAGCTGAAACTAACACAATACTGTAAAGCAATTATATTTCAATAAAGATAAATAAATAAATAAATAAAGGATAGAGAAAATATACACCATGCAAAGCTTAATTTTTTTAAAAAGGTAGCTCTATTAATATCATGTAAAGTAGATTTCTGAGAAAAATAAATCAAACCAAAAAATAAAAATAAAAAAACCCAAAACCTTCCTGACAACAAAGAAGGACATTACAAGGGTCACTGTACCAAGAAGACATAGTGATCTTACGTGTGTATGCACCAAGCAAGAACATCAAAATACATGAAACAAGAACTAATAGAACTGAAAGGAAAAGAAGACAAATCGTTTTAACTGGCAATTTCAACACCCTATAACGTTAAAGAAATTTAATTTGTAAATTATAAACTTACATAAAATAATTTCTCTAGACCTAGATGACTTCAATGAAGGAATCTACCATACAATAAATAAGAATTGGGACCAACTCTACATAATGTCTTCTGGATAATAGAAGAGAAACTAACATTTTCCAACTCTTTTTATGAGGTCAGGATTATCCCGATATCAAAGCCAGACAAAAATAATACAGGAAGGGGGGTAGAGGGAGAGAAGGAGGGAGGGACGGGGAGAGGGAGGGAGGAAGGAAGGAAGGAAGGAAACTACAGATTAATGACTTTTATGAACTCAAATGCAAAAAATCCTCAACAAAATGTGAACATTTTTGAATCAAGTGATGTATAAAAAGAGTTCTTAAACATAACACCGAAACACAATCCATCAAAGAAATAATTGATAATTATATTTTATCAAAATTAAATTTTTCTGTCCTGTGAAAGATCTTATTAAAAGGATAAAAAGAAAAACTACAGCCTTGGAGAAAATATTTGCAGATCACATATCTGACAAATGACATACCTAAAATGTATAGAAAAAGGGATAAAGAATTAGTTTCCTGATATTTATGTTATTTACATAAAGTTTTCTTGCAGATTTACAGAATTCTGCACAATATTCTAGTAATGGCTATACTGTATTAAGTAATCAGTAAGGTCAGGTTCTGCCAGTTGATAATCCTGTATAGCAATATGTGACAGATAATTACAGTTAGAGCACCCAAAAAAAACACCTCTTTGAATTGACTCCATTACGTAGTCTTTTCCAGCATTGACTCTGGGCTTAGCTATGTTGGCTTGGCCATTGAGACATTATGCAAAATGATGTCATATTAAGCCTGGCCCCATCTCTTCTTGCTTTTAGAACCCTGCTACATATGAAGAAGCCACGTTATCCTACTAGAGACAAATGGTCCAGCAGACAGCCAACACCAACAACCAGACTTTTGAATGAGGCTGTCTAGACCATCAATCCCAAGGATAGTCACCAGATAGCACGCAGAATTAGCAGCAAAGGAACCACTAAAACGAACTGCCCATATTGATGACCCAGAGAATCATAAAGAGATAAAATAGTTGTTTTAGGTCACTAATTTTCACAGTAGTAGGTTCAACAACAACACATAACTGATACAGTTATTATTATTGAATATTTAAATCTTACTTAAACATAAACAACTAAATGGGTTGATTCAATTATGTAATTGAGTACTTTCATTTCAACTCTAATTTTGAAATCCCTTCATAATTATACCTTCTAACTTTTTAAAATCTGAAGGTGTTCATGGTATTATGAGAATCATTGAAGAGAATGACAGCATCAGTGTAGATGGTTTGGAAAATTGAATTAAGTGTAACTTTATTGAGAACCTACCTTACATAATGTATTTTTAATTTGCCAATAATGATTTTGGCTTCAAATTCTGCCTGCCTTCTGAGTATCAAATGGCTAAAAATCAATAAATTCAGAGTTTACTCAGAACCAATTAATGTAAGGTTTTACTAATTATACATTTTACAAAGATTCAAGTCTTGAACCATTGTGGACTGTGGACTGTTTTTCTTATCATCTTTTGAAATAGTTTAAAGAAGAACCAATTGCCAAATGTGGAGATCAACACTAAAAAGATTAAAATGTTCAACTGTGATTGTAATTTTGCCAAATAATAAGTTATTGAGTAATTTGTGAAATTTATTATTCAAGCTATTATTTAGGTCAATCTAGTAAGCATATTAATATGAAAAACATCTCCTTTTTCACCATCTTAGCTACAATAAACTTTAAAATATGCCAATCTTCATGCTTTAGGGCATAATTTGGTTACCAGCTGGGGTCAGGAAGAAATTTTCCCCATAGTGTAGTATTGCCAATTACCATAGATGTAGAGAGAACAAGAGAAAGAGTCAGGGAGTTACATGGCCCTCTAAAGCATCTGGTATTGGATGCTTTCTGAGTGAGAATTCAGGATAAGATGAAACATTCAATTGTTCCTGTATGTCAATTCTGATATTCCTACGAGCTGCCAATATGACATTGCTGCCACATGGGAGGGATTTCCTACAGAACAGATGTCACTTACAGTATTATGTGGGCTATCTATCTCAACAAATAATTGCTTGGCACTTCTGCCCTATGGCAAGGGTCTGAAAATATGTTAGGGTGGGAACACACCATACAAGCAGATGGGCATAGATAAAAGAAAGAGCAAGAGCATACTGAGTCTGAAATTCATGTGTAAAAGCCAGATGGGGGTACTGAAGCAGATGTCTTTTCTTGTCTTCAGCAACTAAAGCCCATTTCAGAATTTTCCAGTTATTAGTTATTTAGAAGTTCTATTCTAAAATTTCTTTAGATGAGTATATGTTACATAAGGCTCCAATTTATTGAAATAAAGAAGCCTTGCCTTTTTGGTATAAACTGTGATTTCCATTTTGAATGAATGCATTTTGCTTTAGGCCTGAAACTGATGTGTCTCCCAACACTAGTGCACCCTACTTCCACCCCTCCCCCCAAAAAAAGAAAAAGGAAAAAACTAAGCTGGGATAAGAGGAGGGACACAAAGAGTGACAATGAATGACAAAGTACAATTGAGATGGGACTTGCTTGAGAGAGACAGCAAGAGAGGAAAAAAAGTTCTTTTAAAATATCAATAAGAGAATCAAAGAAAGCAAGATCCTTTTTCTGATAAAAGGAGAAAAGTTAATAACAGTGAAGAAAGAAGGCAATTGCAATATGCTCCAACTGTAATGGAAGGAAAGAAGATGAAGGGTTGAATCAGAAAGTAACCATTTTTTTAAAATTTAGCATATATGTAGCTCTCACAATTCAAGGATTAAAGTTTTTAAAATATTTAAACTATTTGCCTCAACAGCAGACCTGATTGACTAGGTAAATAATTGGTTGGAGAAAGAGATGGAATGTTTTTGTTCACAAGAAGCAGCAAAGGAATTTTTACTTTTAAAATAGCACTGGCTCCAAAAAAAGCTTGGTGCTGGGAGCAGGGAACAATAATGAATATATTGTAAATTATTAACAAGCATTAAGAGAGATCTCAGAATTAGAAAATGCTTGAGGATGTTACAGATACATTTCTATGAATATAATTAGACACAAGTAATAAGTGCTTTGAAAATTTTTTGTACAAAAATAATTTGGCCATTCAATAATGTCCAAAAACTGTGAATTAACAGACTGTTTGTTCATCCAAAGGTGATCCTAAGAAAAATTCTAAGCTTTGCTTGCTGGTATGACTTTGTATGTAATTTAATCTTAAGAAACATAATTTTTTCATAAAATATTCATTCTACCACGTTCATCTGTTTTCAAAGTTTAATAATATATCCACAGTTGTTAATATGGGAAAACAGGATGCGAGATCCTTATTTGAGGCTATAATCTCAAAATTTTCTTTTAGCTATAGTCCAGCTAACAAAGATATAATGTAGGGGAAATTGCCTAAGGATCAATCATACCCTCTTCTGAGGCCACCTGAAGAGTTTGAACTTTTTCTTAAAGGGACTGGGAAGCCATTGAAAAGCTTTTGATAGGGTCTGTGCTTGGGAGAAGGGTACCACAGAGCACATTTACATCGGGATAGATCCCTGGGAATACATGGTGGGGAAAGATTGGGGGTTTAACATGACAGGGAGCAAGGACACCACTGTGGAGCACTGCAGGAATATAGATGAGAAATGATGATAACCTTCACTAGGACTGTGGCTGCAGCAACAGAGGAGTGGAGAGATTTGAAAACTATTTGTGAGGGAGGCACAACACTAGAAGGGAGACTCAAACAGGAATCTGCAATAACAGGGATGAAAGAGAGAGAGGATGGAAGGATGATCTCTGTTTTAAGGCATGGATAAGTATTCCAGTTATGAAGTACAAAACTCTGAAGAAGGAGCAGGGTCTTTGGGGTTTGTGGTTGTTGTTGTTGTTGTTTTGTTTTGTTTTGTTTTGTTTTTTTGTGAATGCATTGGGAGATACTACTAGTCCAGTTTGGGCCATATTAAGTTTGAAGAGACATCCAGATAGAAGCAGTTGAATATTTGGATGTGTAGCTCAGAGGAGGGCTGTAAATCGAAGACAAATATTTTTAGGTAAGCATTTACTTTATTTAAACCATGGTAATGGAAAAATCAGAAGCAAAGAATTTCAACAACACTTTTAAGGGAAAAGATTTATTAAGTATTTTGTAAGCATCTACTGTGTTCTAGTTCCCAGAACTGCATCTATAAGACAGATAAGATCCATTCTCCCAGGTAGCATACTTTTTCTTGGGTTGAGCCAAACAACTAACCAGTAAACAAATAAGAGCAAAATCCTCCAACATGATAGGTTAGGTATTTTCAGATACTCTGAGAAACTGTGTAGAAAATAAAACAGCATATGGTGATAACAAGTACCTGAAACTTGGTGGAACACTCTCAGGGAAGGGTAAGAAGATGCCAACATGCAAAGAAAAGGAGAGAAGGGCTGGGGCCCCAAGGAAGCAGAGCAGGAATAGGAATAGGTATTTTATGGACAGAGGGAGACTGTTGCAACTCAGGGCCAACCAAGAGGCAGAAAACAGAAAGTTCGTTTTCTCTCTAATAAGGCCACCAAAAGTTTCTCTGCCAAAACTGCTGCTTGTACAGTGTGCAATCAAACTGGACGAGTCTCAGAAAAGTTGTAGAAAGACAGTGCCTTGAATCTAAACTCTAGAAAGTTAAAAGGAAAACAAGGAGGGATTGGGAACTGTTGAATCTAGTGAGCTAAAACAATTAACAAAACACCAAAATAAAACCTTTCCTTAATATAGTTATATATTAATATAAAAAATTTAATTTGGAGTGGAAATGTATACTATTCCTGCTTTTCTCAATTACTCATGTTTGATATCACCCACAGGATTAGTTACCACATCTAGATATCATGATTTATCCAGTGGAGACTACTGAAATAATTAGCATCTGTATATCTGGACTTACATATTTAAAAAATAATTTTTCATAATGATAGCTGTGTTGCCACTAAATATTAGCAAAACAAATTATAGGTTGAGCACATATTATTTTAAAATTCCAATGAAACCTTTTTTTGTTAATCCCCATAATGCATTCTCAAGTAGCTAGGAGAAATTTGAAGATTCCTTGAAACTTGAAATCATAATAATTTGAAGTCAAAGTAATTTATTAAAAGCCTCAAAAAAGATATGCAAGGAAAAGTTGAAAATGGACAACAGTACTGACATTTACAGAGGGAGAGTATAAAGTTAAAGGTGTCCAATTTTCTATGTTTCAAGATAAGTAAAAGGAGGGCTTCCCTGGTGGCGGAGTGGTTTAGAATCCACCTGCCAATGCAGGGGACACGGGTTCCAGCTCTGGTCCGGGAAGATCCCACGTGCTGCGGAGCAACTAAGCCTGTGTGCCACAACTACTGAGCCTGCGCTCTAGAGCCCACGAGCCACAACTACTGAAGCCAGTGCGCCTAGAGCCCATGCTCCTCAACAAGAGAAGCCACCACAGTAAGAAGCCTGTGCACTGCAACTAAGAGTAGCCCCCACTCTCCACAACTACAGAAAGCCCATGCGCAGCAATGAAGACCCAATGCAGCCAATAAGTAAAAATTAATTAATTAATTAATTAATTAATTAATTAATTTAAAAAAGATAAATAAAAGGAAATTAGGCTAAAATTATAGGCCAATCATAGTGAAGAAGACCATTAATATTGTAACTTCTATGGATGCCACAATAAAGTACCCAAAAGGTTGTATAATTCTCTCTGCTTCATTACCTAAAATCAAGACAGGCCCTGAAAAGCAGGTATTGATTAATAAGAATCATAGTGCCAGACTATCTTATACTTGAGGTCCCCAAAGGAACAGGTGACTCCCACTCTTGTCCCCTTTGGCTTCTGTGAGCCACTTCCTCCATTAGTAAGCTTTTGAGCTATAAAGATATTTCACAGGGTATTAGATACTACTAGTCTCAGGTTTATGATAAGTATTATTCAGACAACATCATGGGGATTAGGTGTCTTCTTGAGACTCTTTGATTATAAGTTGATGGTAACTTGGATGAACTCAGTTTAAGTCACAGCTACCATTTCAGCTCATCCATTACTCATTATCAGATAGCAGTAGCTGCATTTGCTCAGGTCCAGCCATGCATTCCTCATATTTATAACAAAAGGGAACTTTGTGGAAACATGTCCTCAGTCTGATCAAAAACTCTTTTTATAGACAGTGTATAGCTCTCACTTTATGTTTTCAGCTCTGAAGCTTCTGTAATTTCTGTCCCTTTCATCAACACTAGAGGCAGAGGGTCTTTTAAAGTACGTTAGGTGTAATACACAGGCCACTTGACGTAATTTCTTTTTCAAGTCTGAGTTTTATTAGAAAAAAAAGCACGGGTTCTAAGAGGTTTTTGAAATAGATAACTTCAAAAATCTGTTCAGCATAAATGTAAATGAAATCTATGTCTGGAGGAAATGACCAAATCCTACAGGTTATTTAACAAATTTAGAATATCCAAAGTACAACTAGAAAATGTGATCTAAGCATGGAAGATTTAGCATCTGATTCTGTGATTGGATTTTTGGTTTCTTACTTTTTTCTCTTGTTTTCTAAGTTTTACCTCTGCATCAGAATTAATACCCTTGATATACACCTCTTGTGGATTTTCCTTTTTTGTATCCCAACTCCTTTCCCTGCAGCCCTCCCACCCTATGACTCCAGAGAAAAGTAAAGGCTAATGCCAACACTGGAGAAAATGAAGATGTAGGAAGTTCTTGGCAGATCAAGCAAGGAGAAGTAATATGTTTTCACCAAAAAACCCCACAAAATTATACTAAGAGGACAAAGGGAGACAAGAAGACAGCTATGAGGGTTCTAATTCCCTGTTCTGGGAAAAAAACATTTTTATGTATGCAGTAGAGAGTTAGAAAGAAGAAGAAACATAAATAAGAGGGGTTTTTGCTCCATTTTCCATTTATGATAGTGTTGAGTCACCACAGCATATCAGAAATGATGACTAGACAAATATTCCAGCAGACCCCTGGGCTCTGTCACTGAGGCCAAAGGTCCACTGGCATTGACCATTGATGCTGCCTCTGCTGAGAGGACAGACCATGAATCCCATTAGCCATAGAGTTGGTACTGGGAGCTAACAGCAAGCCTGGTAGCCAAGCCAAGCAAAGAGCATCAGGGAGGAAGTTATCCAGGTCAGAGGGCATCACCTCATAGCCATGAAAAGCAGTGTTTGCCAAAAAGAGACAGATTTAACCTGAAAGCAACCACTTTAAACTGAAGAGCTTTGAGACACCTTTAACTAGAGAGTTAAATTTTTATCCCAGTAAAATTAGTCATGTCCTCCTCCCCACCTGTTACCACCCCCGACCGCCCAGTAAATACAATATTGGGAGTAGGGAATTCAAGAAAAGTTTTAAGTCATTATAGAAAGCAAAGGGACTATGGTTTTCTCATAATTATTATCCTCTCTACAAGTTATCAACAAAATAAAATTGGACACTGCAAGAGGGTAGAGCTTCCCACCTAGAGTCTGTCCACTCACATTCAGCACAGGATTGGCTTCTGATAGCGCTTAGAAAGAAATATTGTCCCACTTTAAAGAAGACTCTGTTTCACGTACTGTAAAACAGCCAAATTTCATTCTTTAAAATAAATTAATAAATATTTCTTGAAACATATTACAATGTGTTAAGAAGTCTCATAATATAATATTCAAAATGCATTTAGCACAATATGAGTCTCTAAAGCTTAGAATCTTTTACAGTAATGTGCTGTAACATTTAAAAAGTCAAGAGTGTGAGCTGACTGATGACTTCAAACAGAGCTTCAAAATAGAAAGTCCTTCATAAAGTCAGACAAGGATCTGATCCTCAGCTATTTAAACCCAGAAATTAAATTTTAATCATGTCACATAGCATTGATCAGTCTCTGAGACTTTGACTAACCAAAGCCACAGTTGACCAAATAGGCCCATTGTGTAAGGCTTGTCTGTCCATATATCATCTATAGAGAGTCTGAAAACTATTCATTATGTGTTTATTTTCAGTTCTTTTTATTTTAGAGGCTAGTTCTATTCCCAATCAAAAACAAAATTGTCTACCTTAGATAAATAACAAATGTTTAAGAGATAGAAACTATATCTGGGTCAAACCAGCTTCAAATATTCAAAACAGATTTGACAGACTTCAGCTTAATGGACAAAATTTGACAAAGCCCCTCTACCCTGCAGATGTGATTTAACAAATATAATCAGTTAGTACATTAACTGGTAGAAAATTAACGAAAGCAACAAGAACAGGTATCATAATGGCCTGTGTTAATAGCCACAAACTGGGGTGACTGCCTGGCTCATAGTAACTTCTGGAGCCATGTTTGTAAAGCACACCCTCCCCATTCTGATAATATACTATCCCTTTCATCTCCCCCTACAGCCACAAAAGTGACTAACTGACGAATGAAAACTGATCATAGCATCACAATCACCTTAATGACCAGGCCAAAGGCTGGAAATGTGATCCCAGCAAATCTTTATCTGGAATTTTTCACTGGAGCTGAATAACATAAGTCCCATTTCCTAGGTGACAAGTTTTGAGGATGTAGACCTAAAGGGAATGAAGCCCACACAGTGTGCTGCAAGGAGGAGCTGGTCTGAGAACAAAGACAACATGCAGAGAAAAGCACAGATGAGAAATAAATACTTCTTAACCTTATTCGAAGTTTCTTAACAGTATTCGAAGTCCTGGTTCCAGTCACACCTGATATCACCTATCCTTCCCAGTAACAGGGGTCAACGAATTCTCTTTGTGACTTAATCTACTTCCATCTGGATTGTTCTCACGGGACATCAACTGAGTCTTCACTAATAAAGCTAGTGAGAAAGTGGCAAACCCCAATCAGATGGACAAATAATAACTGCCAACACTGTAATGGTCATAGAATAACAACATTTTTTCTAATTGTGCGATTTTGAGCTAATTTCTTAATATCCCTGAGCCTCAGTTTATTATCTTGAAAATAGGGCTTATAGCTACTCTACTGGATTATTGAAAAATTAAGAATAATGTTGTAAAATGTTCACATGACGGCTCTCCATGGCACTTCTTAAAAAGTGCTAAAAAATTATTTTTCTGAAAGTGAGGATGGAGGATAATTATAAAGATGACCCTGAAAAGACAAAGATTATAGGACTCAGAATGTTATGTGATTTTTCTATTAAAAGCGTGCCTGATCAAACGTATTTTAGTAAAGAAAGTTATAAGAACTAAAGAGAAAAATGTTACATAGTCAGAGATAATTATAAATGAAACATCTCCATTACCTTAAGAAGCCATGATTTTAAAAGCTTAATTTACAACAAATAAGCATTCATGATCAAAAGTTTACTAGAGGTTAATGAAACAGTCTTACTTTTAAGAACAGGTTTAATATAAAAACAAGTAAGTGTGATTGATATAGCTGTTCCCTGAGAATGGACATAGCAATACTTTTAGGCCCAACTCAAATGCCTCCACAATAATAAAGCCTCCCATGACTTCAACAAACCTATGTACAATTACTGGATACCATACCCATGGTACTTAGTCTTTCTTTCATTGTATTGATGTTTATATATTTACCTCCTACATTATAAAACTTACATAGCAAGGCCTCTCTTTTTGAGTACAAATATGAAAAAGAACTTGTTCAAAAGTAGCTGCTCAAAATATTGAATTAAATTGAACTCAAGAAGTTTACTGGGAGTCAGAAGAAATGGTTTCCTATCTTGCCTCTGTCATTTACTTGGTGTGTTCACTTAAAAAAAAATCACTAGACTTATAGTCATATACTCACTGCAATGGACTTCAAATTAAGTACTCTAACCTCCTACTCCAGTGCAAAAATCCCTTCTAAAATACATTTGCTAACTTTGCACACTCAGATAGACCCTCTACCAAAAGTAATCTTCAATCGAAGTTCATAACTAATTTTTGGCATAATTATTATCTCTCACATTGAACAGCAACAAAGCGACACTTTAAAAGACCCAATGCCATTAGAGTCAGCAATAGAGACTCAGGATTTCAACTCAAAGATGGCATCCTTTTTTACACTTTAGCACTTACTCATGCTTTAAAGTCTTGGAATGACTCTAGATAGCTTGTCACTGTAATCATCTCCCTACTTGTACGGCACACCTCACTGATTGGTTTAGTCAAATAAGATGACATGAAACTTCTCTGTACAGTATAAAATGCTCCAAAACATCAAGTAGTATTATTATCTTAATGATGATGTTGATTATAATGACGATGATAGGAAAGAGAAAATTATGTACTTTGGATGCTTTGTTGCTCTAATATTTACATGCTGTTAAATGAAACACTTGCTGGGAATTGAGAGGAGGCTCTGAATTTTGATCCTTATTTCGTCTTCGACTTTTGAGTACAATCAAAATGTATGAATTAAAAAGTAAGTGATTACCTACTATATTCACTTAGAAATTATGGCTATATATGTATACAGATATGTACCTTGGAAAAGGATGGTAATTGACTTGAAGAAATTTCTGGTCTTACTGGGAAAAGTCTCTGAAACTTTGGTTTGTATGAAAATTGCATGTGGAATTGTATGTGCTGGGCCCTGGCTTCCTGGCTGAGCTGAAGTCTCCTCTCCTTTTCTTCTAATTGTTCTTTCAGTTGTAATTGGAGTCTGGTTAAAACTTGTCACATATTTTTCTTCTTTTCTTCTCACTATTAATGATTTGAAAAAAAAAAGAAGCTCTGCAAGAAACATGCAAAAAATTATTTTCTTTTATCACCTGAGATTACATATTGTAAAATAATCTAGTAAATGATAGGGAAGCATCTGAAATAGAAAAACAAACTCATTCTTTAATGGTTATGGTTCACCCATAAAGATACAATTCTTAATGTTCAAGTTAAAAAAAAAAAGATGAGAAGAAACAGTTGGCATTCAGTTAACAATTGTGTTTGGAGATTTGTGCCTGACTTTGTTATTCTGAGCAAAGCCAGGTACCAGTCTCTTGGGATTATGTACAAAGGCAAGAAAAAATGTGGACATGTACAAACCTCAAAGGTGACTGCTGGGTTAATAAAACAGTCTGTTTTCTGTTCACCCACTCTTGCTCTCAGTGTGCAAGTATATTAAAATATGTCAAAAGGAAAACCATTCGCTGTGCAAAAATAATTCAACTACAAGTCACAATTTCCAGCTGCTGGAGTGCCTTAGTGCATTTAAGAGCACTAACAAGTGACCCATACATCTCCCTGGATGAAAGTTGTATCCTCATTAAAGGAGAAACAAACACAAAATAGGAACAACTGTCACATAGAAAAACAGACCACAATACATGCTGCATTTCCCTCAGTCCGTTTCTGACTTGAGCTAACACAGACTGAAGAGCAGTGCTGTCCTAGAAATCACCTCTTAAAAAGCCATGAAAGTAAAACGAGGAAACTGCTAGAGGAACCGAATGTGTGGCTAATAGCCATTCATATTACTGTTCAGTGTATCTGGAAAAACGTCTTCTTCTTCCTAGTCTCTGTAAAATCTCTCACCACATAAGACATTGTAATAATATGAGGTGGCTGGATTAAACAAAGGCACCGCAGGGAATTTACAATTAATGCTCTAACATATCTTTAAATAACTCCTCTTAGAGAAACTCTGGCTTAAGCATTTATAAGATATCATACCAACCTTTGCTTTTCTGATTTTTCTCTAGAGAACTATATCACTGATATGAATCTGCAAAAAAAAAGGGGGGGGGGAGGTTCATATTGCTTTCATTTGATTAGCATGTTGCATATCACTCTAAGGCAAAAGTGAACATTGGGTGCTCACTGTGATAGCTCCCGGCCGCAGCACAGCAGGATATATTTTTTAAAAGTATCTGCCTTCAAAAGGCAGATAATAATCTGGAACGATAAGGGAACAGTATCGCAGAAAATGTAACTAATTACAAAATTAGTGGTACCCATAATGCGTTCAAAGCTGGGTAAGGAGGTCCTTCTGTATACAGGGACATCTTTGCTCAACTGTTTTCGTAGCAGTTACTACACATTATTGCAATTGCCTGTTTACTCTGTTGTGCCCCCCATGCTAGAATGCAAGCTCTTTGAGAACAAGATTTCTTACGTGTCATTTTTTTTATGTTGTTAGAAGCTCCATCTCATACATCCCCTGGCACATAATAAGAACTGAATAATTACTGATTGGTTGGGTGGTTAACTGATTAAATATAGTTGTACAATTGACACTTTGGGTCCCCCTTTAACTACCAACCCTTTCCTGGAAGACAGCAGAGGAACTGTAAAGGGAAGGTGGATTTCAACAATTCCTGTGGAAAGCCACAGCCCAGAAACAATGGATATCCACAAGAAGAGCAGAACTACTCAACACTGAACTATGTTTTAAACTCGAATATACAGAGCCATCATTAAAATGAAATTGAAGCCCAATATAGGAGGAAAGGTAGTAAAGGATCAGCAAACCAATCTAAATAAATTAAACTGTCCAGGCCCAGAACAACTATGTAAGCTTAGAACATGGAAAGTACGTGAGGAACCTAAGTTAATGATAAGAATAACTTATTAAACATGGGAAATGACATATTTGGATACCAAGAACTAGTGAGCTTGATTTTTAGCCCCCATGAACTTCAAAGCAGATTACTAAACAGATGGTCTAGGAAGTCATGAAAAATAAAGTGGAATTCACTAGGAGATAGTATTGCATAAAGTCAAAAGAGTATTGTATGAAAACAAAAGTCCTTGGTTCACGTTATATGTGTATTCCAATTACTTTAATGATTTCCCTTTTGTCCTATGTGCTGTGGGATGAATAGTGTCCCCCTCAAAAATCTGTTGAAGTCCTAACCCCTGGTACCTTATATATATGACCTTATTTGGAAACACTGTCTTTGCAGATGTAATTAAGTTGCAAATTAAGATGAGGTCATACTGGAGGAGGGTGAGCCCTTAGTCTATATGTCTGGTATCCTAAAAGGAAGGAGAGAAGAGACACAGAGAAGACAGACACACACGGAAGAACACCATGTGATGATGGAGGCAGAGACTGGAATTGTGCCAGGAGAGAAGCATGGAGATCTCCCTCTTGACTCCCAGAAAGGAAACACTCCTGCTGACACCTTGATTTTGGACTTCTGACCTCCGGAACTGTGAGAGAATAAATTTCTATTGTTTTAAGTGACCAAGTTTTTGGTAATTTGTTATAACAGCCCTACTAAACCAATATGCCATTCTAGAAAATGAAATTAGTGATATATCTTCTTAAGGTGATTGTCAGGAAGACATCAGTAATTCTTAATTTCAACAAAGCATTTCACAAAGTCTCTTGTAATGCATTCACTAATAAAATAAATCTATGTGAGCTCAATTATAAGTTAGGTTCAAAGTTGTTAAAACTATCATTCCCAAAAAGAGCTGATTAATAATTCAACATAAATCTAATTTTTTCCAAAACATTCATTCACATTGATATGTTGAAAATAGCTCTCAGGCCTCCTTGGATGTCTATATTTTAGGGCCCTTGGAGACAAATGGACAGAAGTTGGGAACTGATCTTGAGTAATGGTGGACACAGGACCTTCATTCACCTGTTGCTTTGAACACATTTAACAAGACTTAGAGAAATACACAGAATGGATGCTACTCAAATATAAGGAAAAAAATAAGTTGGGAAAAATAATACTCACTGAAAGATGAACAAAATTTAACAATAAAATTCTTACTATTATCTTAATAATTATTTATTATTATAACAGTATAATTTAGTAATCACTATTAGTAATAATTTAAACCCTTAACAGTACTTGATACATAATAGATACTCAATAAATTATTATTATTAACAGTGTTATAGCCTAGAATAAAGTGTCTAACTTGCTTAGGTGGAAAATACACCTAAATATTTCATTTGGGTTCAAAATTATAAAAGTATGTAAAGTGGGAAATATTCAGATTCATCATAAATTCATATAAAATAGATCTGGAGATTTCAGTTGACCAAAGTCTCAACGTGTCCAGTGTTTTTGTGGCCTCTAAAACAAAAACAAAACAAAACAAACAACAAAAGTGAGAACTTGGGATGAATTCATAGGTGTACGTTAAGTCTGTGATAATTTGCAGAAGGGCAAGGTAAGAGGGCTGCTTTTCTAAAAGCAGCAATTCTCCTCTTTACATTTGACAACAGCCTACATGGTGGAGAAAGAAGAGAGAGTTCCAAGGGAGATGGAGGGTTTCTGCGCATTCCCATCCAAACTTTAGGAAGATAAAGAGGTAGGCTTCCAAGGCATGCAAATCAGTGTCACAGGAAGATCTGGGTGAAGGTCAGATTGCTTCAGTTGAAGCAACTGAAACAACTGAAGCTTCATAATAGCAGCATCCAAGAAATGTAACAGCTTTAAGAAATACCGGAGTCTCCTTCAGCTAAGACTGAAGAAAAACCAGTGTCTCCCTCAGCTAAGACCACAGGCATTTGAGGGGCTAAAAGAAAAACACCAGTTAGGAAGAGAATTTGGAGCATCTCACTGTCAAATATCCAAAGGAGACCCCAAAAGTAAGGAGGGACGGGGAGGACATTTGCCAGAGGATGAAGACAAAGGCACAAGAAAATATGCTCACACAGTCATGAGCTTTGGTGATATCCAAGAAAAGGGGACAAAGTAGGGCTGGTCTAATGTTGTTAGTGTGGCTTTTTTGTTAATTAAACCTCTATCTCAAGGATTTTAGCAATATCACATGTAATGGGGAACCTTCTGGATGTAAAATATATTTTCCTAGATGTTGATTAGGACAAAATGCCTATGATACTGATCACAGAAAGTAACTCAAGTTCTTTATTCTTGAGTTCTTTCCAATGCCAGGTTTCAGACAGTTTTGGTTATTCACTGTACTAGTTCCTATGGATGCTGTAAAAATAATTATCAAAATTTTGGTGGCTTAAAAAACATAATTTTAATTTTTTTCTCTTTTAGTTATAGGACAGACAACTGAATCAGTTTCCATGGGCTAAAGTCAGGGTGTCAGCAGTGCTGGTTCCTTCTGGAGGTTCTAGAGGAGAATCATGTCCTTGCTTTATTCAGATTCTAGAGGTTGCCTATATTTCTTGGCTTGTGGTTCCTTCCTCCATCTTCAAAGTGGGACACTCCAATATCTGCTTCTGTGGTCCTTCTCCCTGACTCCGACTTCTGCATCCCTCTTATAAGTACTATGGTGATCACTTTGGGCTCACCCTGACAATGCAGGATGCTATCCCCATCTCAAGATCCTTAACTTAATCACATCTACAAGGTCCACGAAAGCGTAAGCTAATTTGCTTGCTTCACAAACACAATGTTTCTTATTGGCCAGATACTTTCCTAAATGCTTTACAAATATTAACACATTTAATCTTTATGATAGCCCTAGGAGGTAGGAATCATCATAATCCCCATTTCACTGGTGAGGAAACTGAGGCACAGAAAGGACAAGTTACTCACAGACAGTCTGATGGTTATTTACAGCCAGTATGAATCCAAATCATACCTCTTGGCTGGGTGGCCTTGATACAGTGTTTTCACTGGGAAAACCCTATTTTATATAGTTGTTGTAAGGATTAAATAAAATAATGTATATAAAATATTTATCACAGTTGTTCATTCAAAATGCACTCACTACATGCTAAATAATAAAATAAATAAATATATCAGAAGCATTGACCAAAATAAAAATGAATCCAAAACAGGAAAAAAAGAATAAACATGGTTAAGGACTGGAAATGCTATCATCTGGAAAATGATAGTTTAGCTTGGAGAAGAAAAGAATTATGGGGACATACATGATAGCTGTGTTGAAATATGTGATGAACTTTCATGTGAAAGGGGAAGTAGATTTATTTTAATGTTCCTCCATAAAACCAAACTAAAACCTAAGGGTAGAAATTACACAGTGATAAAAGCTGGCTCAAAAAAAGAGAAAGATCTAATAATTAGAGTAATCCACCAATGAAAAAGGTTGTTCAGAATTTTGTAAGCTTTTAGTCCGCTGGAATGTTCAAGCACAGGCTAAGTGACTTTCTGTAGTACCTAAAATATGGAAAGGATTTCAGCAATGAAAGGGACATTAAAATACGTTCATGCATTTATTCAGCAAATATTTACTAAACATCTGTGTGCAGTGCCTGTAAGGCCCTTTACAACTGTAGATATAGTTGTAAATAATAGAATCTACTATTCTATGAATGGACAAATAAGAATACGTTACAAAAATGGATGTAATTTCAGGCTGATTCTCATTGGGTTAACTGATTCTTCAACCCCCAGCCTCTCTGGTTGGTTTTGTGTGATCTGCAAATAAGCCTTTATTTTCACAATCACTAGTCACAGGGAGAATTTTTCTACAGTAAAGAGTCAGTTTTTAAAATCACTCATTTCGCATTCTGATAGCAGGCGCTTTTCTTAAAAGGAGAGAAGAGAATTTTATTCCACAGTAGTTTTCTTTTTTCCTTTCAGCCTAGGAAAACAAGTATAATAATAATAAACTTCTTTTACTCCAAAGAAGGGGAAAAGATGGGACCCTCTCATTTGATCTCAAGCATATGCCACTTTGGAAGAGTCTGTGTTTTCCCACTGTCTCCAGCAAAGATATAAAGGGACTTTACTCACTCTCACGGACCCACAAACAAATCAATTATGGTAAAAATCTATTAAATATGATTTGTCCTGGGAATTATTAAGAAGCTGTCTACCTACCTCTCACCTAATCTCTCTGGCTAAGGGAGATTGCTTTTGGAGAATGACCTGAATTACACAGGTAATCCGAGAAGATCTCCAACCACTAAGCAGACTGTGCCCAGTGTCTACATCACCCACATAACACTTCATCACACAGCAGCCACTGGCATTTATTATACAGCTGTTAGTGTGTGTCCGAATTAACCAGATAATTGGATAGCCCTCTATTTTATTTTTGCTGCTTACAATATTTTCTTTGTAGAAGACACAAAGCAGGGATAATAATAACCCTAATACAAGGTGACTTTAATGAGCTCTTACTGTGTGATGGTCACAGCATATAAACAATCATAGGCAATCCTTTCAATGCCCTGTTGAGCAGGTATCACCCTTACCCTTGTCTAATGAATGTGATGAGTTCAAAATTACAATGCAAAGGAACATGCTCTTGAGCTCCCATTGACTGATAAATCACAACCTTTAACCATCTCGCTAACAAAGACAAATAAGTTAGAAGAAATATTAAAAAGTAATTACAAGTCTGTTTTTAGATATCTTTTACAAAAATAAACGGTGTGCCAAAGATGGGGCTAGAACGTAGTTCTCTAGATAAGAGTGTTCCAAATGACTATTGGCTAATTTAAATATAAAAATGACTGTCAGCCCCCATGGGCTAGCAACATCACTGAGTTATTAAATATCATGCAAGAGCCTGTATAGGTAAGAACTTTTAAAAAATATGGTAAATTTTCTTCTCTTCCCCTTCAAAATGCCCCAAGGCACTCGTATACATTATGGACACCACTGGCCTGAAAATTCTCAGTTGAGGGAAAAAGAAACCCAAAATCCTTGAATTATAAGAGCACTAAAAGAATCTAAAATGATAACTATTTTGCCCCTTTAACACCAAAAGATCAACTGATTTTTATTTTTCACTTGGAGTTGACCTTTATTTAACCCATGGCATGCCAAAGTTATGGCCTGAAGCAATTTTTTCAGTGAATGCCTCGACTTGGGACAAGAATAGACATCTCTGCCTCTGAATCATTGTTTCATATCACTGCTGATGGTCAGTCTAACAAAGAAAAAACATTTCTCAACATTTAAAGAACACTAAAACTTTCTATTCAATTATGTATTTTCTCCATTTCAAATACATTGAGAACTGTAAAATATTTGCAAATTCCAAAATAATCTACATTATTCAGAGTCACTATTAAGCTCTTCGCTAAAATGTTTGTGCTCAATTATATATTAAAAATAACCAACTGATTGTGTCTGCAATTTTAAAAAGTTATAACAGTCTCTTTTGATCAATTGGCTGCCTGCTGGCATCTTTTCCTAATGGAGAAATTAATTTCAAAGCATTCTGGTGCCTCTTTTACCACCTAGATAAGTCCTGCACCTATACACAATTGTTCAGGTCTATCCCATTATTTTGAAAGTAATAAATGAGGTATATTTAAAGGATTTAGACATGATTAGTATAGTCTAACAGTTCTTCTCTAACAAAAACAAACTCAATAGTTGCATATTATGGAAGATTACAATACCAAAGAGAAAAGTCCAAAAGTACAGTAGGAGATATCTAATTTAGGGATTAAGAATTTATGGCGATAGGGACTGGTAGGCACTTCTGTGAGTTATCCAAGGGAGAATGCAGGTTTTCTGGAGCTTTTTAATGACATAAACAGCTATATTTCTGATCTGGTATAAATAGGATCCTGGTTACAGCTAGGCAGCATAGTAAAATAAAATAACTGTTGGAAAAGGTAGATATAATCTGGCTCAAGGATTGCTAGAAGAAACTGTTCAACAACAACTGTGTTTATACAAACATAATTTAATAGTAGCACAAGTCTTCTATTGTGTATCATCTTCACATAGTTTTATTTCCTGGACAGAATGAATCCTTAGAAATTCACACAAAAAAAGATATCAATATCACCATACATTGAAAATTTGCTAAACACTTTGTATCTACTATCTCCTTCAACATTTTCAATAAGCCTATTTATTAATGCTCTTTATTATTACCAAATGGAGAAACTGAAACTCAATAATCACAAGTAATTTGCTCTATACTACATATTTTGTAAGTTGAATATTAAGTTCACATCAGTTTGACTTCAAAATATGTTTCCAAATTCCTGTATTATATAGCAAAATAGTCTTAGCAATAATTGAGAAAAACACAAATCCAGCCACTGCAATAGGTCAGGAAAGAGAAATGAGTTAAGACTACTGAAAGGATACATGATTATTATTTGTAAATGATACAAATAGCTATATAGAAAACCTAAGAAAAACCAACAACAAAAAATTGTAAATAATAAGAGTTTAAATATAATAAATTTTTAAAAAATCTTAATTACATGCACAAACTTATGAATATACTTTAAAATCCACTGGATTGTACACTTTAAGAGAATGAATTTTATAATATGTAAATTGTATCTCAATAAAAAGTCAAAAAATAAACGATTATACTACCAGTTAATATGGGGGAGAGTGGGTGAAATAAGGATTATTCACTGATGGTATAAATGTAAATTAGAACTTCTTTTCTAGAGAGTAATTAAGCTTTCTTTATCAAAAGTCTAGTTATTATAAATAAATGTCTAACTGTATTCTAGGAAACTAATTGGAGATGAGCCATTAGATTTATACAAAATAATATTCATAATATTCATTGTTTATAATAGGGCCCCCCCAAAAGAATTAAAACAATGGAAGCTATACAAATCCAAGAACTTCTAAATTTACTTCAATATATCCATAAAAAAATCATTTCAGAATAATTAATTACATTGGAAATGCTCACAATGTTAAGTGAAAATGGCAAGATACAAATAAAATAAAACAAAATAAAGGTTAAAAAGAAATTAGAGGGGATTCTCTGGTGGCACAGTGGTTAAGAATCCACCTGCCAATGCAGGGGACGTGGGTTCGAGCCCTGGGCCAGGAAGATCCCACATGCTGTGGAGCTACTATGTCCGTGCGCCGCAACTGCTGAGCCTGCACTCTAGAGCCTGCGAGCCACAACTATTGACCCCACATGCCATAACTACGGAAGCCCGCGCACCTAGAGCCCATGCTCTGCAACAAGAGAAGCCACAGCAATGAGAAGCCCACACACTGCAACAAAGAGTAGCCCCTGTTCTCTGCAACTAGAGAAAGCCCACACGCAGCAACAAGGACTCCACACAGCCAATAAATAAATAAATAAATTTATAAAAACAAAAGAAATTAGAGCCGTAATAAATGGTATGAGAGAAGAGGATTTTTTGCAAAAATATATTGGACAAGATAAAAGAAGCTGATGCAAAGGCACACTTGGGTCTAGGAATGAATTAGTTCATTTGTTGGTGGGGAATAAGTTGTCACTAATGTAACGGGGGGTCAAGGAAATCTAGCTTGTTCTGTGTATAACCCCTATATACTAGGGAAAGAGATGGGATTGCTACTCCATATCACTTTCCCTCAGGTACACCAAGGCTACTCTTCCCACGGAGCCTTTGCAAAGGCTGTTTTCTCTTCCTGGAAATTTCTTCTTCTAGATTTTAACTTGGCTGTCACCTGATGCACATCCACATAACATGCTGCTGCTGAAAAGCCATTTACTAAACTGTAAGGTCTTTTCTGCCCACCTAAAGCTGCATGATCATCACTTGGGAATTTGTTGGAAAGACAGAATCTCATGCTCCACCCAAGACATACTGAATTCAAATCTGTAGTTTAACATCATCCCCAGGTGATTCTTGTGCGCACTAAAATTTGAGGAGCACTGATTTTATAGTCTATAATAGAGACCCCATATCAATTTCCTTCATCATTTTCTTCATAGCTCTTATTCATCTCTAAAATCCTCTCTCCCTACATGTAGTTTCGTTAGGGCAAAAATCTTTGCCTTTTTTCCTGTATCCTTAGTTCTCAAAATCATCCTTGATTCACAGTTGGAATCCAGTGAATGTTTTTTGAATGAAAGCACAGGATGCAGAGAGTGATACCTCAGTGATTTTCATTGAAGAAATATTGGGTTAGCCAAAAAGTTCGTTCAGGTTCTGTAACATCTTACGGAAAAAACAGAACGAACTTTTTGGCCAACCCAATACTATTTCGTTTGCTTAATTATCTAAGTTCCTCTGTCTTTCAAACTGTCCTATTGTATATGGAGACAAAAACTAATGGATAAATATTCCAGCCTAAGACATCATGTGAAAATAATATTTGTTGGTGCATAATAAATCCTATCTGATAACTTTCTGAAGAATAACCAATATTAGCATGTATAAAATAAAAGGAGGTTTCTAAAAGTTAAAACTAGAATTACCATAAGACCCAGCCATTCCACTCCTAGGTAAATACTCAAGAGAATTGAAAACAGCTGTTCAAACAAAACTTTGGACGTGAATGTTAATAGCAGCAATGTTCATAATAGTCAAAAAGTGGAAACAATCCAAAAACCCATCAATGGATGAATGGATAAGCAAAATGTGTTTTATACATACAATGGAATATTATTCAGCCATAAAAGGGAATGAAGTACTGATATATGTTACAAGATGGATGAACTTTGAAAATATTATGTTAAGTGAAAGAAAGACACGAAAAGAAACCATATTGCTTGAATCCATTTATATGAAATGTCCAGAATAGGCATATCCATAGAGATGAAAAGCAGATTAGTGGTGGTCAGGGGCTAGAGGGGAAGAGGAATGGGGAGCCTGCTTAATGGGTATGGGGTTTCTTTTGGGGGTGACAAAAATGTTTTGGAATTAGATGGTGATAGCAGCACATTATTGTGAATGTACTGTAAGTCACTGAATTGTACAGTTTAAAATGGTTAAAATGGTGAATTTTATGTTATGGGAATTTTATAAATAAATAAAAGTAAATTACTATTTTAAAATATAGTGTAGCATAAACGTATTGACTTGCTATCAAGAAACTCTGTGCTACAGACTTGCTTATTTTTTCAGGGGTCAGAGTTCCAAATGATTAATATTATGTGATGATTATCTCTGCCAGACAGAGATAAGCAGGGAAATAAGGTAAAAGAAATGAGTCTGGGATTTGCCTAAGCCAGGACTCAGATTTCTTTGATTCTTGGCTAAAAGTCCTGATTGGCCCAAAA
This sequence comes from Hippopotamus amphibius kiboko, assembly GCF_030028045.1. NCBI lineage: Eukaryota > Metazoa > Chordata > Mammalia > Artiodactyla > Hippopotamidae > Hippopotamus > Hippopotamus amphibius. The sequence goes on along the minus strand of NC_080189.1, from coordinate 34,862,289 downwards.
GGTCAAATGGAAAGGAAAAAGCAGTCAAGAATAAATCAGTAAAATAAAAAATTCATTAAAATTTAGCTATTGGGAGGAAAAGAAATAACCTTCCTTTCTTCTACTAAAGAGAAAATTGACAATCTAATTTTCAGAACAGGTAACAGATGTATGGCTATAGCAAGGTGCTCAGAATTTCTTCTCTGCTGGGAAATGTTGGAAATAAATTTAGGAGACTTCAGATGTACTGAAGCCACTGAAGTTGTAATTGTTGTTGCAATTGCTAGGGTTTAGAGATCATCAGGAAGCTTGGCATTAAAAAAGTGTTTGGATAGGTAAGACCCCTGTTTGCACTTTAAGTCTTTACTGTTAATTACATGTTGCTGTGACTAAGCACTTCAAAAGTGACTTTTATGAACTGTGCTATTATTTAATTTAATAATAACTTCATATAAAGTCACAGGTTAACCAAAGTTCATTAGTAAGTTAAATGTTTGGAGTTCAGAAAGCATTTCCCCACAGATCAATGTTAGCCATGGTGGTTGAGCTATACATCCATGGGCTACAAAGAACCAGGTAATTGATACACACCTGCACCAATAGAATACAACACACATGTAAAAAGATTCCCCTGGAAACATTCATTCAGCATTCTGGAACCAAGACCACATCTTCGCTCCACTGCATTACTGATGTTCATTCATTCCTTCATCATTCCATCACTCATTTAACAAGCATTGGCAGTGCCTGCTATATGCCAGGCCCTTTGACAAGTTGTCTCCCTTTCCATTTGCCAAGTAGCAGACTTTTTTCAACTTGGAGTAAGTACCTTGTGGCCTAGCTTATAAACTCCATCATGGTGGGGTCCCTCTAGGGGCAAAGATGAGGCTTTAAGGCAAGTAGACATAGTGAGGGTTGGGAACCAGTAAAACAAGATGATAGCATAGGAACCATCCATCAGCCAAGCTGCCTATGCTCCTGCCCCCATTCACCATGCATGGCCGCACTGGCTTTACAATAGGAAAGCCCAAGGAAATGATATCAATAAAGGCCAAAAAGGTAAATGATGCTTTTTCCTGCTTCACTCTCCCATAGAGCAGTGACCAGGAGTGGGAAATGCCAGCTATAGTGTTAAAGCCAAACAGGTGTGAGGACTGAGATCTAAATATTTCCTTCTTATCTCCCTTACCTGAGAGCACAGACATAAAAAAAAAATAAAGGAGAAGGAGAAACATTTATAGATGTATATCCATAGGTTTCAATGTTGTACATCAGGAATTGTCTGAAACAAAAATGTGGTTTTTCTTGTAACTGTTACACTCATATCATTAAGGAATCATGAGTTACCAACTAACAAAGATCACCACCTAGTGGCCCCAGCAGGATAATTGCACTTAAACAAAGTGCATTGAAATTCAAAAATATTTGGGTTTGTTACAAGAATGTAACATAACATTGAAGCTTCTCCTTTTTCCCTTGGATTCCAACCTCCTGTTTTCCTTTCATTCTTGGTCCCACCTAGTTTATAATTCTAAATAGTTTCTAAAGTCTTCTATTTATAGTTATCTTTATCTTACCCTTTACAATTAGCCGTCTACTTTGTCCCTCTTTGAGTTCCTCTTCTTTTACTATATGCCATAGCCCCTATGAGTCTTACCTGAAGTCAGTTTCTTTAAACATCACTTCTGTCATACCTCTTCCCTATTAAAAGCTTGAATGCTTAAGTGGATCCTGTTGTGATCTGTAACAAACCTGGCCTAACCCACAGAACCCCACACTCCACTTAGCAAATGTATTGCCCTTAGGCTACTTTCCTCACTGTTGCTTCACAACCTCCAAATCTCAGACACAACCACCCTTTTACCCACCTCTGACTGCTCAGATCCAATTCAAACTCCACCTTTTCCATTAGTTTTCACTCACTACTCCTGCCAAGCTCACTTCTTTCTTCTCTAACTTCCTACATTCGTGATTATTACCACTGAGTTTACTATTTATTTTCTAATTGCTTTATGTGTATTATATCTGCAAAGAATGTTCCATATTTTAAATATGTTTGTATCTCCCACAAATCTCAGTGTGGTTTAACCTAACACAGAGTGCAATAAATAAATGATTTATTTAGAGAGGGATAAAGAAGAATTCCTGTAATTAAAGTGCTTTTGGTGGTCTGGTAGTGGGAGACAAGAGAAGAGGAGGGAGAATAGAATGGGGAAAGACTGTTGGAATTATACCCTATGAATTGAAAACTTAATTCTATCCTCCTTTATCATGTAAAATAGCAGTGACAAATTAAACAGAAAAGTATCCCTCAAAATGCCAGGATATATTTAAACTAATATTTCAAAATGCGTAGTACAATTTATTCATGAAAGTTTGCAGTAGAATATAGTTGCTTTGGGTGCAGACAATAAGAGAAGCTCACTTCACAGATAAAGAGGAGAAACACAGAAGAAGAAGAAATTGTTACTTAAAAGGTAAGGAAATGTTAACTTGCATTCTAAGATAAGATAAAGTTTTAATTCTTGGGCAGCAACAGAAAATCTGTTCCAGGGATGTGAATTACGGGCAGATTACACAGCTGCACACTTGGAAATAACAGGACCAGGAGAAAGTTCTCTGCACTCAAACTCTAGCATACAATTCAACCAACTTCGAATGTGAAAAGAAATATTTTACCCCCCAAATGAGAATAATAAAACAAATAAAATATTAAATAATCTACTCAAATGAAGAAGTCTGCAGAATAAGTAATGTGAACTTGAAAAATCTCATTAAGTGACACCAGAATTCTATTTCTAGTGCAACTGCAAGTAGTTTTATAACTAGGCCTCCAGTAAAATAATTAGACTATTTTAAGGGGTAGCGGCTGATTCTATCTTGAGGAGAAAGAGAAAAAAATGCTTCTCCTATGTAAATCCCACCCCCCACCCCAATTCCTCTAACTGACATTTTCAAAGAGATCAAAAAAGGACAATTATTTATATGCTGTATATATATTGCTATTTCACCACAAAAGAGCGATACATATGCAAGGCCTTGTGCAAGATACTGTAGAGGCAAACAAAGAATATAAATGCCGGAGACCCTGTCCTCAAGTGTCTTACTGGGGTAAGAAGGCCTATACAATTTAAAATTTAACAGATAGTAAAAAATTCCATGGCAACTTTTAAGTAAGTATACCACATATTATGCAGATAGTCTATATTTTCATACTTCAACAAATATTAAAGTCTCACAGTTAGCAAGATACTATATTAGGCATTTGGGAATAAGAATTAAAGCAATTACACAGCTGACCCTCCAAAGCAGTATGTCTAACAAGAAATGTATGGCAGGTATGTTAGGACATGAGAGTGCTTGATAGAAGAGGCAGAATTTGTGATATAAGTATGGTTTAAATATGCAGGATTGAGAGGTATTAGAGAAAGCATTCCAAGCAGAGATTTTATCATGTGCAAAAGCATGGATGAACATGAGAACATTAATTTTTTTTTTACTGGGATGAATAGAAAATGTGACATGAAACACTGAAAAATTATATTGGAAAGCTAGATTGGAACTAGAATATAGAGACATTTAATTCCAAGCTTAAGAATTTGGCTCTAATCTAGCAAAGAAGGAGTCCCAAAATTTTGAGCAGATGAGTGACACAATCACAGTTATGCTTTAAGGCAGGGCTCCCCAGCCCCCGGGCCCATTAGGAAAGGGACTGCATGACAGGAGGTGAGCAGTAAGTGAGCAAGCAAAGCTTCATCTGCTGCTCCCCATCACTGCCCATCGCTCCCAATCTGCTCACATTACTGCCTGAACCACCTCCCCCACCCTGCCCCTGTTCCATGGAAAAATTGTCTTCCATGAAAACGGTCCCTGATGCCAAAAAGATTGGGGACCGCTGCTTTATGGCAATTAATCAGATGACAATGCATGGAATGGACTTGAATGTGGAGATATGGGGAATCCATTAAGATGCCATATTACATTAATTTAAAGAAGAAGTAAAGTTGTTGGTACATGCTAGTGCCCAGGACAAAATGGAAGAGGCAATTCTAAGACATCTTACAGAGATAAAATTAACTGAGACTTGGTTGATTAGATTAAATATTAACCAAGAGAATCATCTCAAAAATGATGCCACTTAGGGAAACTAAGAACAGAAGAGAGGTAAGATTGGTATCTGTGGGGAGGTGATGACTTCATTCAGACATATTTTTCAGCTTGAAGTGCCTTTCAGAATGAAATATCCAGATGGGAATTACAATGTAGGACAATTGGGATCAAAGATTAAAGTTGTAGATTTGGAAAACATCCAGAGCGAGTATAAAAGAACTGAACAAACTGAAATCCCAGACCCTGTACAAAGGGCATCAAGAAAAGCCAATCTGATACCACAGAAACCTGGTACTGAAGATAGGAAGATCATGAGAAAGGGTGAATAGAAGCGTTAGCTCCCCATGTCCCTGCTCTGCATTTAGTCCTCTTCCAACATGGTAGGAGGTAGGACACTCATCCTTTAGTGAAATTAAACCAAGCAATACAAAAGTATTTCCAAATAAGAACATCATAGGAAAAAAACTTAAAATAAACAAGACAATGTATATGAGGGGTAAAAGAAAAAAATAAAGCTTGAAATTAGCCTCGGAGTGATAAAAGAATATGCTTTATGAAATAAAAATCAGGATGCGCTAAAAGTGGAAAAAATCCATTCCAACTAACTAAATATAAGAGACTACCCAAAATGCAAAAATAAAAGAGTGATGGAAATAGGAGAGGATAAAAATAAGAATCACATAAGGTACACAACTAGGAATTCTGGAAAGAAAAAAGAGGTGGTAGGTAAAATGATCAAAGAATTAATAAATTGATAAATAAAATTTCCTAGAACTGAACCTCATTAATTTCCAAATTAAAGAGGCCCTCATGAACCTATGAAAGGAATGACAAAGTCAAACTATCAACAAATTTCAGTGAAAAAGAATTAGAACTCCAGATGGCCAGATGGAATTGGTATCACTAACCTAGGCAGCTAGAACACAATGGAGGTATGATTCCTTCAAAATCCGAGAGAAAATGACCTTTGGTCTAAAAATCTTTACCGAGTTAGTTATTAGGCCTAGGTGTCAGCATCGAAAAAATCTTACAAACATGTGAGGTCATGAAATTTCATTTCCTCTGCATACTCCTCTGAACACTACTGAATAAGGTACTTTAGTCAATTGTGGAAGTAAGCAAGAAAAAGGAGGATAGTGGGATTCAAAAATAAAAGTTGGGGCTCCAACCTTAGAGTAATCGTTTAGCTAGGTATAAAATTTTACATTATAATTATTTTCCCTCCACTACTCCATTATCTTCTGGCCTCTACTGTTGCTGATGAGAAATCTTCAATTATTCTAATTCTCACCCCTTTTAAGGTAATCATTCTTTTCTCTCTACTAGTTTTCATATATGATGTTCTGCTGGGTATGTAGTTAAGCTGGTTTAACTTCCTGAATATGGGGAATGTGACTTCAGACTTTTATGTTCACAGCTTTGGTTTTATTGGGTATTTTGAATTTTGCTTTGGAGAATGTTTAGTTTGTGTTTTTAAAAAGCTATATATCCTTTTTGAGTTACCTCTTTTTTGTCAGTTCATCTTATCTTTTATTGTGGTTTCTGGCTTTGGTTTTATATTCAGAAAGGCCTTATAAACCCAAAAACTATACAAATATTCAAATAGGTAAAAAAGACTAGTATGACCAAAAAAAATGTTATTTAAAGGCAAGTGAGTAAAGAATAATATAGAAGTGGTATGTGGGTGACTGGGCTTGAGACGGCAACCTGTATAACATGCAGTGAAAGTTGTTACTGAGGGATGCAAGGGAAACAAGCACAATTTTACTTTTTCTTTCTCATATATTGCCTTTACATTGGTACAAAATTTCACTAAGCATACAGAGAACATCAAATGTCATTTGTATATTGAAGGTAATATAATTGATTCCCAAGACTAACCAATAAAGTGGTGAAAGAGCTAGAACACAACCCACTTTGTATGACTTTTTTTGTTTTTTGTGATTCCTAATATTTTTATATTTTTATAATTTTTGAAGCCAATTCTTAGCCAAATTGAGAAGAAGAAAGTTATTGTCATTCCCCCAGATATCCTTTCCTGACGTACATTTTCCCCTTGATGGTGGTTCCCTACCACGTTCAACTCTCAGTGCCCTCTTTGTCCTCACACTATGATGTTAATGATTCAATATTTTTTTCTGCATTCTTATTTATATCACCATATTCCTGCTACCACAAATCCAAGAACACACACACACACACACACACACACACACACAAACACACATTTGCTTGGCAAATTCTTTTCTGCTCACTTACAAATTTGAAGCCCTATCCACTAGAAATCTCCTCAGACTAATCAAGTGTAGGTTAAGGGTGTTATTTTCTTTTTTCAGTTCCCTATAGTTTCACTAACATTGCCCTATCACAGAATACTGGCAGTTTGTCACAGGTTTGTAGTGAAGAGCAAATAAATTTATAGATGCAATATATATTGCCTAATATAATTTCACACCAGTGACAACTATGACTCCATAGGCCATATTTGCAACTAATTAGTGGACAGCTCCACCTATGTACCATGGGTACATTAGACTTATCATTTGTAAAATTGTTCATTTAGAGCTAAACTATGTGTCTCCAGTCCTACTGTCTCTACTCTGTACAAGATTTCTCAAAGATGTCCCTTTATCTTCTTTCCTTTTGCCAATACTTTGCCTAGATCAAAATTTCCCAAAATGTACTATGAACACTAATTTAACTGTATGACATGACTATACTGCTGAACTTTCCTTTTATTTTAGTAGAATTTACATTAATATGTATTAATACAAAACTGTACCCAGTACATTAAGACTCATGATCTCATTTATAGTATTGTTTCTGTGCAGCAAATTTTTTTTCAGCAAATTTTTAAGGTAACTTTATTTACAACTAATTTTTAAATATGCAATAGATGATAAACAGATATGGCTGTGCTTTCAGACCACCTATAAGTTGGGTCAATATGCCATCAGTAAGTCATCCAAACGCTCAGGCAAATAATATCTTGAGGAGGATAAAAACAAGGACAGGACAAAAAGATCAGCCACTACAGACGTTTTTCTTGGGTAATATGGACCCACTAATCAAGACTGGTCTGTTAATCAGTTAAAATGAATTAACAATATCATTATTCAAAACATATATCTTCACTTTGGCCACAAAGATGTTATGAAAGTATATATGTAGAACGGATTCCTCATTTACCAGTCTAACAACATTGTATTGATAGCTATTGTAAAAACAAATGTAATCATATTATTTTATATTATTTTTACTAAATGCAGATAAAATATTACCTCAGAAAGAATATTCAAAAATAAATAGAGGGAGAAAGGAATGATTTTAATTGGTAATATTTATTGCTTATATTTAAACATTTTTCTAGAGAACATGAGAGTACTTGAAAAAATTGTATCAAGTATTTTGTTTCCTAGAGTTTTTATATTTCCACTACTCATAAAGAAGGAGATTTCTAAACAATAATAAAAATTAGGATGAATCTCTGCCCTAGAAGTACTCACTGACAGTGGTGATTTGCAGTATTTAGCACCCTTGAGATGTTAACACATTAAACATAAAATGGCTTGACAAGAGATTTTCTACATGGCACAATAAGAAGGTAGGTTACTGGTACTTAATCATGGTTGCCAATTTCTGCCCTTCTAAAAATGTTCCTTTGAAGTTTTACTCTTGCCTGTAATCATATTAGATTATTATGCTTCACTTTATGTTCCAAAAATCTGTAAAGAACATTTGATGGAGAGTTGGGAATAGTTGCTTTCTCTTTAAATGATAAACTAGTGCTGTTCCCTCTAGATCTAGATGATGTTCCATCATCACATGCACAGCCCGTGATGGGATGTACTGCAGAGCAGCCGGCAGCATCATTTTAGGAGCTAGTGCCAAAAGTTGACCCATGAGTCCAAAAAATGTACAGTCAAAATTATTCATGAAAATCCCTTCAATCAACCACAAGCTTTATCTTTTAGTGTTGTCTATACACCACTGTTCAAAATTACCATTTCCTCAATGTTTTCTCAAGGATTTGAGCAAATTTCTGCTTCTTTGGGCATCAAATGAAATGGCCATTTAGGTCTACACTGAATGAAAAATGCAAATGCAAAAAAGATCAAAGTTATTATCCAGGAATTACTTAGAAAATCATCTATTAAGTACAACTCTTAAAAAACTGAATGTGCTCAAGGGTCAAAATTTAATAAAGTTAATAATATTTACTGCCTCATCCAGGACATTCTTAAGTAAAACTGGCAGTATTTTTCTTTGTGAGTAAGTGGCAGTGAAGAACCCAGTAATTACTAGCAGTTTGCTGCCACTGCCTTGATTTGTGAAAAGATACCAGAAATTTCACTCACTATTGCTCTTGTACCATCAGTGCAAATATCAAGACTGTGAAAATGGCAAATAACATCTTACAATTAATATGCAAATAATTTTAACATTGTGGCCCTCCTGAAAAGGTCTTGGAGATGCCCTGTGGATTATGGAACACTCTTTGAGGACTATAGCATTGAATTAACATTTAAACAAACTGCACAATATTAGTAGCTTAAAAAAGTGAGAATTCTTTTATTCTAACGGCAAAACATTTTTACATTTTATTGTGCAAGTTTATATAATAAATATTTATATAAAATTTAAGCAACATAATAGGTAACACTTTGAAATCACTTTTATTCTTGCATTTATCTCATTTCTTATTTGTCCTTTTTCCAGAACAATGTTAATTTTAAAGCTGTGCCAGTCACTTTTTAATTTTTCTTCAACATTATTTTCTTATAGAATAGATGAAAAAAGCCATTATTACAGTAACTCAGAGAAATAAATGTATGCAATAAAGCTATCATAAATCTTTAAGGTGTTTATAATATTTTTAAGTTTCTGTCAATTTTCAAAAGTTATATAGTTTATACAGTGATAAATAGCAATTTGATATTTGTTTAAATCACAATGCCTTGTGTTAAGATTCCTGGTAACAAAAAGTCCAAACACTTCTTAGTTAGCAAACAAAATATAATTCCCTTCTTAATTAGAAAAGTTTATTTACTGATAAATGTGTTTTGGAAACTACAACATAACAATCATTTAAACTAAAGATTTTTCATGCCACCCTTGGTGACTTCCCCAAAATTCAGCCTTTTCTTTCTGAAATTGTACTAGACATCTTTAAGATATAAAACAATATTGATGAAGTAGAACACTGTTGAATTCATAGAGCAGATAAAAGAGAGTAGGTCATGAAAGATAATAATGCAAAAAACAAACAAAAAATCCCCAGATTGACACAAGCTCCTAACATGTAATCATTGACAGGAAAAGCCTATAAATCAAGCCAAAAGATAGCAGGCCAGGCAAACCAGACTAAAAGCTTAAGCTAAAAATAACTACCTCACTAGTCTTTGTAGAAAAATTCTGCATGCTAAGGATGTCAATGTAAATGTGTCTGGTTTATGAATAAGAATATTTAAGAACAAAGACTGCATACATTAAAAGAAATAAAATTAATATAAAAGATTGAGTCAAGTAAATGATCTATGTAAGTTCAGAAACTTTTGATTAAATAGTTGAAAAGCTGTAAAACTAGAATTACAGCTCTTATCCTTTATCTCACGTTAAGCAGAGAGTCTACGCTTGACTTCCATTCTACACTAAAAATAAAAAAGAAAATAAGAAAAAAAAAGAAAGAGGGAAGGAAAAGATGCTCCCTCTCAATCAATTAATTGTACACAAATTGAATCACCTCTTACAAGTTTATCAGAAATATTACTGCATACAGAAGTGACCTGTCTTCCCTCTCAACTCCAGTTCAAACTCGTCTCTTTAAGTCTCTGACATTATTTTCATGCATTTGACTATTAACTTTACACATCAAGAGGAAATGTGATTATTTGTGAATCCCTTACTTTGGAGGAAAAAGATATTATTAGAAAACTTTGAGATTAATAAGATTACAAGCATTACTATATGAAAAATTAGAAGTCCTGTTTTTGCGTCCTTTATTTTGATATCTGAATTAAATATATGGACATAAATATTTTCTCTATCTATACAAATCTTACAAATGTGGCCATACTAATGGAAAACAAAAGGTGTGCTTCAGCTTCACAGTGGGGTGGCAAAAATGCACCAACCTATATTGAAGTATTAAACAATGTTACAGTACTGGTCTTTGAAACCAAAATAAATGTCTTATTTATTAAGCGTCAGGAAAACCTCTTCAGCTTCTGTTCAAATACGTTGCGACATTTGAATAATTCTGTAGGACTGATATTGGACTATGAATATTTGACCTAGAATGTCATTAACAACTTATACATTTTAAAATCACGTTTTGAAATGCGGCAAAACTAAGATTGTAGTGAATTTAATTTCAAAGTCATACTATCCCTCCTTTTATGCTGTATGTGGTAATCCTTGATTTTCTGCACTGATGCTAAATGTTAATGAACAGAGCCACCATGTACCACTTCACCTGGAGCAATGAAAACATTAAAATCTCTTTAGAAGCCTGAATAAAACTTTATTTTATAAATATAATCCGTGTTAAAGCTCCACCGTTTCACTGTACTTTTGAAATAAGGGCACATGGAAAATATGGAAGCATCTCCTTTGAGATGGCTAACTAAAGCTACAAAATGAGCACTGTACGGCATTTCCAAGGAACATGGTTCAAAAGTTGTACGATTACTACTAAGGTTGTTTTATTCTCTACCACATTTGGAACAGGAAGTCTGTGTTGTTCTTGAAGAATTCTGAAAAGCAATGTCACAGTCTGATGACCTCTTCTCCTCATTAAAACGTTCCCAAAGACAGCGCTCTGCATGATGTTTTGTAGCTTCAGCAGCCATGAACTAATTTGTACCTCTTATTTTGATCATGCACTGGTGAAAGCACCAAACAATATTTTTCTTTAAACACAGAGAGGTCTTTCAACAGCTCAGCATGCACTTCTACCCTCTTTTTAATCTTGGAGCACCTATTTATTTGCTCTTTTCACCACTAAATCTTCTTTGCTCCTTTCTGCCCCCTGCAAAGCGGCTAGTTAAAAATCTTCAGTGTTTTTTCTTCATAGGCTTAAACCATTAAAAGGGTATTACCATAAAAACAGAGATGAGGGCTTGTAGATATAGTAGAAGGAGAATTTGCATTTCTAATTTTTAATCCAATTAAACTAAAATAATATTTCTTTAGTTACTACCTTTCTATAATGTGCATGATCACTAAAACTATGTGGAAAAAATATAGATTCAGAAAATTAGTTTTTAGGATTCTCTGCAAAGACAGATTGGTTCCTCACCGTGAATAATAGAAGGCTTTACTTAAAGCTTATTAGTATGTATGTGACTCATTTGTTTATTTTGCATTCCCCTACAGTTTCTTTGGTTCAGGGATATGAATCTTTTCTATATATTTCTGTATATTACCAAGAAGGTGTTGAGATTATTGTATGCATTGCGTAGGAAACTGGTTTTAAGCCATGCATTTAAATTTATTCAGGAAAGAAGGAGGGGTGGGGGAAACCATAATAATATGACATTGTTAATGGATATGACTTTTTAAGCAGTAATATTTTGTACTTTACTAGTGAAAACAACTCCAAATAGCTTAATGATTCAAAAGCATTGTTTTAATTGTATATTAATTTATATTAATTGGAGTTACATAAAACTCTATGGCTAAATGCTAACAACTGATTAAATTTTGGTAAATTTCATCAAGCCAATGGTATAGCTGTAAATACAACATACTTCTTCAAGGATTACAGATCTAGTTAAGGCGAAATCTATAATTACATACTAATAAGTGGATTCTTTCTTCACCATGAAAGATTTACTCTTTCAAAATGTAATTACTGAACACAATGAATTTCTCTTAAAAGGATCAAAGATAATATGTCAACATTTCATCAGTAATGACTCATTGTATGTTTTCAAACTCAATAGAAATTTAAATATTAATATTATTTAAAATATTAACTCGTTGACTTTCAAGTTTTCAAAAACCAGTTGATTCTTGAGCACTGTTTTATATAAATATGCAATTCATGCAAATAATTTCTCAATTTATTTGTAAAATTAAACATTTGTATGAAAATAAATGAAAAACAAAAAAGGTGTTGTTTCTAATGATATAACAAATATTTAATTTTAGTGACATTTAAAAATATTTTTATCCAAGTAAAATTAATCAGTTATCAAAATAAATTATGAGACTTTTTAAGACACCACATCTACTTAATTGATTCTTCTCCCTTTTCCAAATTGCTTCCTAATGAATATTTTTCATTGCATTATTTTGATGGCAAACAAAAATATGTAAAAATTGTTAATTTCCTGTACTATTCCTTCAAATTTAATCAATTTTGCTGTTTAGAATTGTTTCTTCCATAAATTTGTCTTTGACTAATTTAACCTTAAAATATACTTACACATCCTGTTGTGTCTATCATATCTTAAATATCATTTATTCATTAATATAGACCTCATAGTGACCTGCAATTGTCATAAATTTTCTTGATCTTTTATCCTTAGTAAAAGACTCACCAAGTTGTTTCAATTTGCCTTTCAAAATAATTTTTAACAGATCTTCTGAAATATTCAACTCTAAGTTGTATATGTGCCTGTATTTTTATGTTTCCAGAGGTCTAGTTTGAACTTTTGAAATACCTACCCACATGCTTCCAAGTCCTCAGGGGAAATAAATGCATCAGGCACCAGCTGTTTTTGGTTCTCTGGCTTAGTTAAGGGATGCTTTTCAGTTTAGTGTAACAAAGTCAGAGACCTAGATGTGAACACAGGTCTTGTAACAGACACTGTGATGAGCCTGAGCAAGTTATTTCACTTCTTTGAGTTTTAACTTTCTCAGCTTTAAACTGGATTTACACAGTTCTTTTCTGCAAGGTTATTAAGATAATTAGAAATGATGTATGTAAAGGATATGGTATGGTAAATGTTAGCTGATAGTTGCTCGTTATTGACAGTTTCCTCCAGACATTAAGAAATTTACTGGTACTGCACCAACAGTAATATCTCCTAGAAGGGTGACAGAATGAGTGCCAAGAAACCTGGACTCTTCAGTTCACAAGTCACCTCACCTTCCTGAGCATCAATTAATAAAATTTGAACTAAATAACCAGGACATTTTTATTATGAATCAGTTTATTAAGAATAGTTGTGAAAAACCCTTGAAAAGTATCAAATAGTATAGAAAACAAAAATAATATTTTACAAACAGGATCCCAGATTTCCAAACCAGAAGAAAACATTTGTTTAACCCCACACTGTAAACGTGAAAGAAGAGAGAGTCAGACAGGCTTTCCCAAGATTACATAACTAGCCAGATACAGTGTTCATCTGTCCTATGGAAATCTACTTCTCCAAGGTTGATTGTAAGATATCTCCCTCTACATATAGGCTGTATTAAAGTAACATCTGACACTGCCACAATAAACTATACAGAGTTAACCAAGCAAGATAAGCCATTATATCCATAAAGAGTTCATAATAACATACAAAGTTAAAAACAGATTTAAAATGAAACTGACATTTTATCTTCAAAGAAATTATACTGATTTTGGCATATGCGGGAATTTTTTTCTGATTTTTTTAAAGTATATTATCTGAAAGTAAGGATCCTGCTTGGTGTACAGTTTTATGTTCCAGTCTGCTTTTCGTCCACTAGATGTCCCCAGTACGTCATACAAAAGCTCTGATCTCAGATAGGGCCTTGTTAGAATCTGCATCTACTGTTTCTTTTTGAAGTGAGTTCCTGAGATATCTTGTCAAATGATTTTTATTCTTGAGTTCATTTCATCCTGAAAATTAACAAGCTACTAATCTACAGAGAAATGCAATCATTTAAAGATTTTTGTCTGAGACAGAATATAACTTTGCCAATTTAAGAAGCAATTAAAGAACATGTATATCTTCTTTTCTGAAATGCGTTGAAGAAATCAAAGACCTGAAATAAGTTCAAAATCCTTAGAGAAAAAGTTCATAGCCTTGAAAAGAACGACTCTTAACACAACTTTTAATTGTATTGGTTTCAAAGGGTGAATAACATTTACACAAAATAGTTCAGAAAACTTTGGTAACAGCAGGAGCCTTGTTTAATTTGAACTTTAATAAATTAAAGAAAAAAAGTAAAAGCCTGAATAGTTACCCAAAGTATCCCCTCCTAACTCACACAAAAACCTCTATAACAAAGGCTACAAGACTGAAATACAATAACAATTGCAACATGGGGATGTTCAATTAGAACTGGGCTTGCAAAATGCAGTCTTTTTTTCCCCAAAAGCCCAGTGAGCCCATATTACAGGAGGCTTCTGCCTCTGACTGAAAAATAACACCCTCTGGGGTTGCTGTGGCAGATGGCTGCACTAGAGGGCTGAGAATCTACTCTTCTAAAGTAATTCAATAAGGATTCCTACAAGGTGTCTCAAAATGGAAGCAGTCAGGCAGCGTGTTTCTGCCTGGCAGGGCAAGAGGTAAAAAGTTCAGCCTGTGAAGTAGAACAGTTTCTGCCCCAGAGCAAGAGAGAGAAAAAGTACAAGAGCATTCTGATGAATTATCTCTTACTCGGAGCTTCCCAGGAACAATGGTCAAGTCTAACCAGAGTTGACAGCTCCATTCACTGCCCAGCACTCCATCCTGCACGGTGTCAGAACAATGTGCCATTCTCACCGCTTCCCAACCGTCCCCAGCCTTTCAACAAACCTCCACTCAAGAGCCACTTCTTGATCGTGCTTTCTTTGATTAAAGCTCACCTTTCATCGCTCTAGCATTTTATTGTTATTATTCACGAAGCATGCCAAGGATGGAGGTAATGTCAAAAAAGAGTTTAAACCATTAAGCCTTGAATTTATTTAGTTAACTATCAAGGTTAGAAATGTCAATCCAATCATAAGAAAAAAACTAGAAAATAATTTAGTCACAAACTATGGGATCCTGGCAAGAATTACTATGGTAATTCATAGGAGGTTATATTTGTGTCCTGGAAAAGAAGGGTTTAGAGAGGAGTGGGGCCTTGAACTAAATCTTAAAGGATTCAGGGAACTGGGAGGAAAAAAAGAGGCAGAAGGAGAGACCAGGTAAGACATCATCAAGTGAAAGGACAAGGATACAAAAATGACAATCGCATAAGCAGAAGACAGACAGAAGCCAGCTGGACCAGGCATCCAGAGGCACTTGAACAGAAATGGATATAACCTCCAGTAGGCTGGATTGTAGAGGTTCAAGAGAAAAAGGTCCACCAGTTTAAAAAGCAGAGGGGAGCCATTATAGTGTTTTATGCTGGGATGTGAGGCAATAGAAGGAATGTTCTAGAAATATAATCACAGCAGATTTGGCTGTTAAGGCAGAAGTGGAAGTTTACCAAGAGAGGTGAAGGACTATCAGAAAATTCATTACTTGGTTATTAACACAATCTGGGGTTTTGGTAATAAGGGCTAAGACCAGAGGATGGGTTTTTCAACATAGAAAAAGAGGCAAATCTGAGAGATCAAGCTTGGTGAAAAATGAGATAAATGAAAGAAGAGTGTGGCTTAGGCAGGAAGATAAGCTATTCTTTATTTAGATACTACAATTTAACATTCTTCTCCCAAGGGTCGAGCCAATTTTCATCTGTATTATGTTTAGTATTCCACAGAATAAATAACATATTTCAATAAATATGCTTTTTTTTTTAGTGACTCCATGCCATGAGGAGATATTTTATGTCCCAAGCATCTTTGAGATAGCCTAGAGTAAATATCCTGAATTTCTGCTGAGGACAACTTCATATTTCAAGGTATTATATCATTAAAACAATAATAATGAAAGAAGTTACATGCAATATAAACTAAAGCAATGATATATTGGCAATGCCTTACAGCATATGAATGGCAATAACTATTTTTAATGTATTACTTAAAGGGATATGGTTGTCCACACACCCAGACTTAGAGGCAAATTATATCAGGTGGAAACTATCTTCAATTTCTCCCTTCCCATTTGTGACCCTCACCAGATTCTCCACACTCTAGAGGTCACACCACTGTAATCTTTTCATCATTTAGCAAATATTTATAGAGCAGCCTCATAATGTTGAGTATGACACATTCTACGCCCTTAAGGCACTTGCTATCTAGTGTCCTTTCTGGACTGACACCGAATTTCTCCACCTTCCAGATATCAGCCGCTTGTTTATAAAACAACTACTCTATATAAAGTATCAAGCCCTGTGGGAGACTTGGGACAAACCCTATTCTGTGGTCAATACTCTCTGAAATTCATAATCAAGAAATTACATAAGTACATAAACAGAAGCACATGTATTACAATGCTAATATAATGCAGCCTAAGTAAGTAAGTGCTGCAGATGTTCTTCCAGGAATTCACAAGAGGGATATATCAGTTAGTCAGGATGCAGCTAGTAAAAATAAAAATTAAAAGGCTAATTGCCATTTCCAAACTTAAATTTCTTGAGTAATTTTAAATATCTGGAACTGTGAAAAGTTGCTGGAGCAGTTCAAACTATTATATTCTTATCATTGTGTTAATGTCACAAATAATAAATAGTCTTTCATGGGTATTTGTCCAAATGTTTAATAATTTTTAAAAGCTAAGTAAAAAATGAAGTTTCTGTAACACACTCCCTCATAACAAACTATTGAGCTTATCAAGTTATAATAGGTATATAATCATCTTCTAAACAAACCAACTCACCAGCCTGAAAACATGCTCAGTATATCTGGATAGATGGTCAAAGGGACAAAAAGAATCTCTGTGTGTATGCATGTGTGTTTAGAGTGTTTTGTTTTGTTGGTTTTCTTTCAGTCAGATGCCTTAGAGAAGCATCACCAACCAAGGACCGTGGAAGTACCACTGCAGTCAAACAAATTTAGATCTAGATCAATTACTCGCTATAGCCACAGAGACCACATTCCAAGAGGAACTAGGGAGCTCAGTTCAACGGTGCTACAGGGAGCTGGTTAGAGGGGGTGGGTTTGTATTAGATGATTTTTAAGAAATGTTCAAAGAAGCATCCTTAGCTTTAGATTGGATGTCATTGGGAATTGGGGGTAATTCAGTGGTTGAGTACCAGTAATCTTCTAGGAATCGGGGAAAACACAGAATGTCTAAAGCTGTAATTGGTAAATAAATGCAGCCACTCATGTTAGCCATTAGAGGGAGTTGTTTGGTCATTTTTGTGACTGGCACAGGGTTTGGTTTTTGTCTCATTCTTTTCATGATCCCAGAGTGACCTCAGCAGATGTTGGTGTTGTTTAGGATAAGCAGAACACCATACCTTAGCTGTTAGCATCAGCCCAGCTACCAGCTGACAGCTGTCAGAGCTGCTCTTTTTTCTCAAGCACAATTTTCTGTGATGCAAAGATTGTCCATACAGTGAGAAAAATGTACATCTTCAGAAGGAATTCTTCATTTTCTTCACAACTCCCAAATGATGAGAATTTGCTATGATTTCTGCTTGTCTCTAGGAATACTCACTTTATCAGTATACTCGAAGAGCTGGGCACAAAAGATAAGGGTCTTCTTTGAAGTGCTGGATTTCTAAGAAGACTTGTAAGGCTAGCATTGTGGACACTTTCTAGGGAGCATCACCTTATTTTTCAGAATGCATTCCCACACGTTGCTAGGCTCTACCAGATACAATTGCGTTATTTGATACCCCTTTGCCACAATTAAGCAGACAGAGGTAGATACCTGACCCTAGTTGGACTGAATCCCCCCACCTAGAAACCTGGGATTGGAATTCAGAGAAGCCAAATGAGTTCTGCATGCAGCTGGAATTGTCACAGGTTAACTCTGGGGCTCTGTAAATGCTCTTTTCCTTATGTGGCCTGACAATCACAAAAAGCCAGGCTGTGGAGACAGAATGAATCAGAATTGCAGAAAGAAGCAGAGATAAGAACATGGGAAGGTCCTGACAAATTTCAGTTCCTGTTTCCAGTCTCTTCTTGAGTTCCAGCTGCATTCTCACCCTTTAGTTCCCTGTATCTTTATAACACATTCTCCATTTTTGTTTAAGCCAGCTCAAGCATGTTTCTATTAGTTTATTTAAAAAAGCTCTTGGACTTCCCTGGTGGCACAGTGGTTAAGAATCTGTCTGCCAATGCAGGGGACACAGGTTTGAGCCCTGGTCCAGGAAGATCCCACATGCCGTGGAGCAACTAAGCCCGTGCACCACAACTACAGAGCCTGCACTCTAGAGCCCGTGAGCTACAACTATTGAGACTACATGCCGCAACTACTAAAGCCCGCACGTGCGCCTAGAGACTGTACTCCGCAACAAGAGAAGCCACCGCAATGAGAAGCCCACACACAACAACGAAGAGTAGCCCCCACTCACCACAACTAGAGAAAGCCAGCACGCAGCAACGAAGACTCAACTCAGCCAATAAATAAATACATTAATTAATTAATTAATTAAAAAATAAATAAATAAAAAACCCCTTAGCTAGCAATAATAAACAATTTAATGCCAGGTGTAAGTGTAGCACTGACCACTGATTGTAGCCCAGTATTTATTCTTCTCTTTTCTTTTACAGAACCCTCTGGGCTTGGGCTGGGTACATGATTGTCGAGATCAAGCTTCCACTTCTCAGTCTCTTTTGCAGCTAGGTGTGACCATATGACTGAGTTCCGTCTAATAGGATGTATGTGAAATTGATGCATGCAACTTTATGGTTATCTCCTTTAGAGAAGCAGCCCACCCTGAATTTTCCTCTTTCCTCACTGACTTGAAAATGGTGACCACTGGAACAATTGTCTTGGACCAGAAACAGAAACACATTCTGGATGACACAGCCAACCCACCAACCAATGTACCTGGTTGACCTTCAGGAGAAAAGATTCTGCCACTGTCCCCACACCACCTGCCTGACCAGACCACCAGCACAAGAGAGAAATGAACTTCTATCTCATTTGCACCTCTATATAATGAGGTCTATTTGCTACAGAAGACAAGACTCCCCTAAATCAATACAGAGAGGTTGCCATAATAGACCTTCAGAGAAAATGCAGAGCTAGCTGAGTAGAGAATATGTGGGGTAACAATTTTCATATCAGTATGAAAAGCCTACTGTCTATGTTATGTGATGCTAAAGCAGTTAGTTAAAATCTTACCTATAGTCTCTGGGAATCCAAATGATATTGCCCCAAAGATGACAACGTTTTAGGAGAATTCTTTGTTTAGAGTGAGAATTTAAAAATGTGATGCCTACTGTTTATGATAATCAATGAAGTACAACATAAAAGATGAATCATCAGTCCAGGGTTCCCATCTGGATGCAGATAGAGAAAACATGTTCAATAAACTGAAATTGTTGAAGCCTAAATCAAAAAACGAATAGATGTCTTGCCAAAGTGAATTATGTACATCACTCCTTGATGTGTATATTACTGATATTCTATTATGGAACTGCAAAATCCTGACCTTATGTATGGGATCTGGGAAGAGCGAGAAAACTGAGGAAACCCATCCTCTGTGTTCTGTCTCTATTCTTTCTACAAACATATCACAATGCCTATAATTATAAAGTTTAGTGTAGGATTATGGGGAGAAAGAGGCCCAGAGAAGACTAGAGATGAAGGGCTTGCAGACACTCTTCCTCTGCCTGGCATTTTAAAGTATTTCCTGATTCACTAATACTCAAGAACTAGGAAAGGGTAGAATGTTTTAGCACAAAAACTCCATCAATATCACTCATCTGGGTATTACTAAATTTGGATATGCACAAGGCATGACAAAAAAAAATTATGAGGATTTAGTGAATGCAGTCATGTTAATGTTAAATGAAATTTGCAAGCAATCCACTAAGATTTTATAGGATTATGTGAGTATTAATTTCTTATGCCAACATGGCTAGGCTGTGGCGCCCAGTTGTTTGGTCAAACACCAACCTAGATGTTGCTATGAAGGTATTTTTTAAGATGTGATTAGTATTTAAATCGGTAAAATTTAGTAAAGCAGAGTGCCTCCATGTGTAGGTGGACCTCATCTAATCAGTTGAAGGCCTTAAGAGAAAAGTCAGGTTTCCCAAAGAAGAAGCAATTCTGCCTCAAGACTGCAACATAGGAACCCTGCCTGAGTTTCCCGTCTGCTGGCCTGCCCTGCAAATTTCAGACTCAAGACTCAATATCAACTCATGCAGACTCAAGATTGATACACGTGCACACACAGTACACACACACACACACACACTGGCTCTGTTTCTGTGGAGAATATTTTTGACTAATACACATTGTATTGCTAGGGAAAAACGCAATCCTGGCTGACTGTGCCAAAAAAGTAAAAATAAATACATGTAAAACAGTATACTACTACTAATTACCCCCTTTTCCCGTGATTTTAGGAAATTCGGAATACTTATCCTTTTACAACAGTAAATTGTCCAAACAAGGTAAAACTGATTTCCTCTTCTTTCCCTAGAAATTTACCTGTCCTAAATCTCCTCCCCATAGGCTCTCAACCTTGGGAAGTGACATTTACTTTATCTTATAAGCAAATCCTTGCTAAGGAGAGAACAGACTGATATCTATAAATCCTGATCTTTCCCTGAGCTATCTGAAGATAGTGACTCCTGCTTTTGCTGTATGATGTAAAGCGGCTATAACTGTCACCTCTGAGCCACAGTTAAAAAGAGGAGGAAATCATTTGGTCAGGAGGGGCCTGGAAACACCCAAAAAAAATCACACCACAGAGCCCACTTCCTTTTCTGCACGTATGTAGAATATCGTAATTGCTAGACTCACATCCAGCACACGCTCTGAACTCAATGATTACAGGCAATTCTTAGAAGCAGAGTATTTCCAACCAAGTACCAAGACTCTGAAGCCAAAAATGAAGTTTTGATTTGTTAAGGGACGCAGGAGCTATAATCAGGTCTCAAGTAGTTTCAGTTTCAGAAATACTTGTAGAAATTCAAGTTATTTTGGATTAATTTTGGTCTACGCACAAATGGACCTGAATTCCTCAGTAACATTGTCTCAGATATATCCATGACACCCACTAAAACAAGGTAATTCTAGAGCAGGCAAAACTTCTCAGGTTGCTTACAATTAAAATACCATAATTTCTATGATACTTCAAAAACTATTATTTTAAGATTCAAGTATGGTACATGATGAAAATTGGTCACCATCAATTTCTTTACATTTTCAAATTCAAAATAAACTGGAGAAAGACAAATTTAAAATCATACACAAAGGTAAAACACTGACAGGAAATGAAAAAGCTTGAATTCTGTTTCCAGCAACTATGAAGGACAAGAAATTAAGTGAAAAACCTACCAGTGCAGTATACCTAATACAGCTGAATAGCATCTTTAGAAATCACTTTAATGTCTGTCTGAGCAAGAGAAGAAAATCAAGAAATTCCTCAACCACCAGAAACACAAAAAAACTACAAATCCAGAAGTAAACCCCAGAATAGGAGTTTGCCCAGGACTGTTTGCCAATTCCTGACAAACTAGCGATCAAAATTTAAAAGGCTCACAGTTGGGGCAAGAGAGACAAAACTCTGGGACCTAAGTCGATCAAAGAAAATCCTCCAAAGCCAGAACCCCTGAAGAAAGGACACTATGGTCAGTTCCTGAAAGAAATTGCCCTGCTTGTTGAGCCTGTGGAGACACTTGCATGCTGCAGCTTTACCTCTGAGTGGAGAGCAGAGAGAGGTCAGAGAAATTTAATGGTCTTCCTTCCTAACCACAAGCATCATCCCATGTGTCTAAAGCAAGAATTCAGGCTATCTCTAGGGCCCCAAATAACCATGTCTGGAAATGTCAATTAAAGTGATCTAGGGTTGATAGTAAATGCAGTCTCCTTACATAAGCAAACACAAGCCTTTTACAGACAAACTCACTTTAATACATCTCAAAAAAGTCTCACAGTTAATGCTTCAAGATTGACTCACAGTGAAAAGTCACCAAACACTAAAGGATAAAACAACTATAGGGACTTCCCTGGTGACACAATGGTTAAGATTTACCTGCCAATGCAGGGAACACAGGTTCGATCCCTGCTCCAGGAAGATCCCACATGCCGTGGCAACTAAGCCCGTGTGCCACAACTATTGAGCCTGTGTTTTAGAGCCCATGAGCCACAACTATTTAGCCCATGTGCCGCAATTACTGAAGCCCACATGCCTAGATTCCGTGCTGAGCTACAAGAGAAGCCACGGCAATGAGGAGCCTGCACACCACAACAAAGAGTAGCCCCTGCTCGCCACAACTAGACAAAAGCCTGTGTGCAGCAACGAAGACCCAGTGCAGCCATAAATAACTAAAATGTTTAAAAAAAAAACTATAAATGAGAGTTAAGATATAAATCAAGAAACTGCCAAGCAAGTCTCTTATAATGATCGAAAGGAGCCTACAAAATGAGATTACTTGTTACTGTTAAATAAGAGACTATTATCAACTACAACTGAGGAAGAAGAAATTATGGGAACTGATTGAAGAGATTTGAAAAAAGAATAAAATAAAATTGGAAATGAAGAAAAGTAACAGCTAGAATTAAGAATTCAAAGATTAGATTAGATTAAACAACAGATTAGACAAAAGTGTAGAGAAATTTTGTAAATCCTGAGACATATATGGATAAATTATTAAAATGGATCGCAGAGAGTCAAAAGAATGGAAAGTATAAAAGTTAAGAGACATGAAATTAGAAAGATTCCAACATGTCTGCTAATTGGAGTTCCAGACATGAATGAGAAAAAAGATGTAGAAGAAATATTTGAAAAAATAATACCTGAGATCTTTCCTAATATGATGAAAGACACTAAATCCTCAAATGTGAGAGCCTCAGTAAGTCCCAATGAGAATGAATGGAAAGAAATCCATACTTAGACATATCATAATGAAACTGTAGGGCAGTCCTGGCTGAAACGTCAGATGAACCCACCATGACCCACTATGTACTGGACTCCATATCCTTTTGCTGATTCCTCCAGCAATTCTTTCCTCTCTCTTCTGCATAATCACTTGTTCCTCTTCTACTGGACATTCACATCAGCATATAACACGTTCTTATTTCTTCCATATATTTCTACAAAATTTTTTTTACCCTTATTTGCATGGTTAACTACCACAAAATTTCCCTGTTCCTTCTGCAGGAAGGGTCCTTGAAATAATTACTATTCAAGGCCTGTTTCCATTTCGCTTAATTATCTTATACAACTATCCAATCAGGTTTGTGCCTTACTACCAAATTTCTTATTTCAAGGTTACATGGCTAAATCCAGTGTTAAATTCCCAATTTCCATCATACTCTACTATCAGTAGCATTTGACACAAACAATCACTACTCTAATATATTTTCTTGACTTGCCACACCATACCTCTTTTGGTTTTCCTTCCATCTCATAGATCAGACCTTGCAAGATCATCAGTTGAGAGTAACGCTGGAGAAGGGAGCATTGGAGGAGAGAAGAGACGATCCCTCTCCCGTACCCCCCCCCCGCAAAAAAAAGGCTTTCAATAATCTTTTCAGAATGAGGATGAAATAAAGACACTTTTCAGATAAATAAAAATTGAAAGAGTTTACTACCAACATACCCTCACTGAAGAAATTAGGAAGAAAATGATCTGAGAAGGAAGGTCTAGGGGCTAAAATGAATGGTGAGCACAGAAGTAGTTAAAAAGCAGTTAAATCTAAATAAGTGTCTAAATAAATCAATAACAATATCTAATTTTGAAGATTACAAATAATCAATATTTAACTATCATACTGTGTAAGAATAACACACAAGAAAGGAGAGGGTATGACTGGTGCATGTATGTATGTACAAGTTCAAGTATCATCATTTCTCAAGTTACAGTGATCAACAGAGCCTTTTTGAGTTATTTCTAAATAACAATACAGTTGATGTTATATTTGGTGATATCTTCAAATTTCAGCAGAAAAATTCACTCTTTTCTCTCATTCTCCCAATTCCCACATTCTACATCCAACTAAAAAAAAGATTCATACAACTTTTCAGCTTTGGGACAATAAAGAACTGGAAGAAAGACTTTAAGAGGTACTGAACTCAGCAATTCACCATTAACTCCTCAAGTATTTTGCCTTGCCTCTAAGTAATGGCTCATCCATACTGTACTTCTTTTCCAACAGCCATGTGCAACCAGGTGGAAATCAGACTAACCCAAAAAACTTCCTCCTCCCTATCTTGATTCCCCACCAAGTAAGTTAATTCTGGACTTTAGACATTAGTTTCTGTTGACTTTTAAAATCCAAATAATTACACATTCCAACAGACCAAAACATTTTTCACACTTAATCTAAAATTTCCTTTTTGTTATACCTTTTTGTTTACTTTTATAGTTTACTACTAATCTTCTGTCTTTTACTTAAAATTGCTTAATATTACTCAGAAGACCTTACTTCTGTTAAAGCTGCCCTTCTTTGGGTAGTGGAACTATGACTTCCCAATTCCCAACTTCTTTTCAATGATATGCATGAATTATTTTTATAATAAGGAGAATTAAATCAGTTTTTAAATTAGAAGTCAGGGAATAAATTGTATTATATCTTCTGGGACCTCAATTACAATAATAAATACAATGATTATGGGCTTCCTTGTCTTTTAATTTTGTTTTGGAGTCACTAGAACTATGGTTCAATTGCCTTAAAAAAAAATCCGCAATTCACCTTCCTGATCAAAAACTAAACCATCACAGTCACATGGGGATATACCAATGGTTAAGGATATTAAAACAACAACAATAACAACAACAACGACAATAACAACTACCCTGGCATCTACATGTTTAGAGAATATGTTTGCTTTTTTATTGCTGTCACATTACTTTCTTGTAGAGTGTATAGTTAGGGGAATACTATTTTAATACTATGTTAACTGGAAGTGAAACTGTTTAAAAATTCATGAGAAGAATTTTTAGATTCTTATATTAGCATTCAGAGGTAGAGTAAGGGTGATTGGAAAACATGTGAGTTTGACTCAAACTCAAATTATATTTGTTCACATAGAAATAAAGCCTTTGTGATGCATGGTTTTGTCTTGGCTCAAAGCTTAACTTGCTAAACATTAATTTTGGTATGCATCTCTTATAAGTGAGTATAATTAATAGCATAAAACCAACATTTGAGGTTTTAAAATTGTAACTTCTAAACATAATTTTACTCAAACTACAATATTTTCATCGATTTCCTTTGAAGATAATGCAGTAGGCTATTAGCAAGTTGTTTGTAGCATTCCATATACTCCATCATTAGCACATGAAAATGAACAAATGTGTGACAAAGTCTGAATTTCTTTTGAAAGGTTGATTGATAAATCTTAGTTAAATTCAAAATAGACTTTTTCTAACATTAATCTGAACACAGAATATTTTCATTTGATATTAGCTTTTGAAATTTTTACTCGCCAATTGAATTTTTCTCCTTATCTTAACAGGGTTTTTTTTTTTCTTTTATTCAGCAAGAGAAGTGTACTTATCTCTTTATATCATTATACAAATTTTCATAATTGGAAGATTTGCATTTTTGATGGATGAAATAGTGAATGAACACCTATAATATAAGATAATATAAAGTCACCAATTTAGTTGGTTCATAAGATAATAACAAAATCTGAATTGATATGTTTCAGTGGACTTTAACATTTTTTTTCTCCAAGACATTCATGCTAATTCAGTAAGCACCTTGGACTTCAGCAAAGATTAAATTCCTGGAAAATTTTTTAATATTTCCTAATGTAAGAAATAGAATAATTTAAATGTAAATATAGAACTCTCTGGCCATTTTATCAAAAACATATATTAAAACCTTTTGAAGTGATGGTGCAGAGTAATACTCATATCTCTCCAAGTATACCTAGATTAAACTTTGAATTTAAAAAATAGCATTTAGGAGCAATATGTTTATGAGCTTTGGTTTGGAAAAAATGTCAAGGATTTCCACTGCCAGCCAAGATAGAGGAATAAGGACCAGATTTACACTGGTATCTTAAATAACTAAAAAGTCAAGCAAAATATACCAATGATTTTCAGACATTGAACAACTGGCAATAGAAAGCAGTGATCCCTGAGAGAAGAGAAATAAACTACTTAAGTTCTATAAGTGCTTCAGTTTACATCCTGGAGAGAGTTTCCAAACAACAGCAAAGGGGGAGAGAATCCAAGCAAAGTCCAGAGTTCTCTCTGAATTGAGGAGACAAACACAAGAATCTAGGGAGATCAAGGCAGTTAGAACTTGCAGGGCACAGTACCACAGCAGAGAGAGCTACAAAGAAAGGGAACTCCTGAGATCCACAAAGGGTTCCCCTAGAGACTTCAACAAGTACTAATTAGAGTACGTGTATAAGCAAACTACCTTTTGGCTGGGCAACAAACTACTGGAAAGAAGCAGTAGGAATAATTTCTAGAGATCACAGAAAGCTGGGAAATGTTCATGTTCCCAAGAGTCAGGAGTAGAAAATACACAGGGCATATTTCAAGAAGAGTACTCAGAAGGGTATTGCCTTACTAATTGGGACAAATTAGCCTTAGACTAAAGACTGCTTTGATTCCATCTGGCAAAATTTAAAGCTACTTGTGAAAGAATCAAAATGTTTCCAAGCAACTTAACTTCATCCCAGAGCAAAGCTCAAAAATGTTTCTAAAAAGTACTAACAGTGCCAATACTCACAATGCTTGGTATCCAATCAAAAGTTACCAGACATACAAAGAGGTAGGAGAATATGAACAACAATGTGGAAAAAACTAATTCAATAAAAGCTGACCAATGAATGACAGCAACAGTAAAAAGCACATTAAAACAAGTACTATAACCATACTCCATATGTTCGAGAAGGTAGAGGAAAGAATGAGCCTATTAAAGAGACACATGAAAGATAATGCAAAATTTAGATCTAACTCTAAATTCTACAAAAGGAAAATATAATGTCTAAAATAAAATTTACTCTGGAAAATATAAAGCCTAGCCTGGGAACTGGAGAAGCTTGCAACCAGGAAACACCAACAGGCTGGATAAATAGCCCTGATATTTCTTATCCGTTGAGCAGATTAAGCAACAATGATGATAATCTGGCTATTTTCTATTTCTTTGATGCTGTAGTTGTAGTTACGTGTTTTGTGTTTTGCATTCTACCTCTGATCAATCGCTTTAGCCATAGTGATTAGCAATAGTTAGGCAAAGGAGAAAAAAAAAAGGCTCTCTGTTCCTTTACTGTTCTAGCAAATCAAATAAAATTTACCATGAAGTAAAAAAGAATACAAAGAAAGGGAAAGGATTAAAAGCAGATTCGACACCGTATAAGAAAAGATCAGTGAATTTAAAAACACAATAGTAGAAACTATTCAAATTTAAACTAACAGGGAGTCGAGGGAGAGAGGGAATACGGGAATATGTGTATAAATACAGATGACTGAACTTGGTGTACCTCAAAAAAATAATAAATAAAAAAAATTTAAAAAGGATTGAGAAGAAGAAAAAATAAATAAATAAATAAACAGAAAAAGTCTGAAAAAATTAAGGATTTATCAGTGAGCTATGAGACAACTTCAAGTGGGCTAATATATATGTATTTGGAGTCACAGAAGGAAAAGGAAAACAAAAAAGTGTCCCTAGGTTTTGAAAGCTTCGTCTGTGGCCAATCCCTTGAAGCAGAGGATTAGATGAAACCATAAGGAGAGAAGAGTGATCCTGCCCTAGCATAATGGTAAAGAACACAGTGCTCACTAAACATGGCCAGGCAACAGACATTAGGAAGATCATCATTTAATTTTAGTTGAGTACTGAGCTACAGTGGCCATTCTTCATATGATGCCTGTCTTTCCACTCCTGACAAAAACCCTCCCAAGTCGATATGTGTACTAGAGATGCATAAGGCAGTTAAGACTCAGGCTGAAGAAAAATTTATAAGCTCTAAAACTGTCACTTATTAATGCCCTTCCTTCCCTTCCTCACTCTCATCTCTATCCCCCACTTCCTTCAGATGGAAGCCTTATTATCTGTTGGTATATCACAGAGCTCCTATTCACACTGGCATTGGAAGGAGCACATAACTCTCAGTGGAGAGCATGACTCTTGAAAGTATAGTGGCAATAATAATATTCATCCATATATTTTTTTCATTTATTCATAATCTTTTGTGGGCCAGGCACTATGAAATGTGTTGGGAATATATTAGTGAATAAGGCAGATACATTCTTGACCCATGGAAATTACAAACTGCCTGGGGAGATTGGCGTTACCCTGATAATAGCATTAATTAATATATACTTGTTTAGTATACTAACATTAATTATTTGTCTGAGGTCTATCACTTTCTTCCATGTTCTGTGCTATATCTATAGGGGGCCAGAGACCCCCAGCAAGTATATTTCTCAGAATTTCTTGCTAAATGATCTCCAGTTAGGTGTGACCAATGAGAGGATTTGATACAATATTGGGAAGTGATAGGAGAGGGAAATCATGGGTCTTCCTCTGTATTGGGCTTTTATTCCTCTCTCTTTGCCTTGTGGTGGTGGTGTCTCTGAAAGTGGTTGTGAACCTTGTGGGGTTCCATCTTTGGCTCTGATTTCCCTAATTCAACTATAGTAACCCATGCTGCATTGTCCCCTTTGGCAGTTCTAGCACCCTGCTAGGCACCCTAAGAAATCATAAACATACTCCCAATCTGGGTTACCGCAACTTGCTTTTATAATTCCTGAGTATAGCCCACAAATCCGACATCTTCCATATCACTGTTAATTGGCCCCAGTCCAGTAAGAAAAGAACCCAGAGTAAGGAATCAACATTTTTACCATTTGTATAACTAATTTGTTCTATTAAATTCACTTTTCTTGAAAGATCTAGTGTGATTTCTGTTTCCCTGACTGATACACTTATCATTTTGATTAATGCTAAGTACATGGCCCAATGAATATATGTAATGTGAGATCTAATCTATACTGGGAAATCAGAGATAGTTTCCTTTAAGAATTAATATTTAAACTAAGAACTGGAGTATGAATAGAAGTTAACCAAGTGAAGGGAAGTCAGATGATCAAATATCACATTATTTAAGATACCAAAAGGACTATTCTACAAAAGGCACTTCCCTGCTATACAGTTGACATAGTTTCATGTTGTACTTCTTACTGTGCCACTGAACCTACAGCAAGCCTGCCAGAGTCTACCTCAGAGGGCTAATGCAAAGAGTTGTTTTGTTTTGTTCAGTCCTATTTCTAAGATTACAATTAACCCACAGTTAGCAAAATACATTTGAAACATAGGAAAACAAGATATTACAAACCAGAGAAATATTTAATTTCATGTGGGCTTCCCCATAACTGCACCCATCCTCAGCCTCGAATCTCTCAAAAAGTTTGGCCTCATAGAAATATGTTTGTAGCTCTCTCTTTCTTGTGATTCTCTATCATTTCTGCTTAGTTTTCAAGGGCTTACTTTTACATTTCCTGAGTGTAGCCCACAAATCTGGTATTTTCAGTAATAATATTAACAGTCCTCAATTTAACGGGAAAGAACCCAGGCTATGAAATCTAGGCAGGTCTCCTAATGGCTCCTTGTTTGTAACTGGAAAAGACATTTAGGCCTCCATCTCCTCATCTCCAAAATGAAGGTTTTGGACTAAAAGATAATTAACATATTTTGTCATATTCACATCCCATGACCAAGTAATTCTGCTACACATATATATTTTAGACCATATGAAAGACTTGGCTTAAGTAGGATTTATTGGCACTCTCTTCATCTCTGCTTTTGTGTGTACTAAACTTTATTCTGAAGTATCTTCAATTAAAATTGGTCACCTAGAAAGTAATTTGGGGACTTCCAATCATAGCAAGAGTTTTGATAGCATATGTTAGGCCTCCAACATGTCTCAGATGATATTCCCTGTACTTTCCCATGTTCTGTTTTTAAACTGTGTGCTTCTTTTATCATATTCCCTAAAATGTCCTGTCTCAGAACACTTTCCTTTCACATGCAGAAGATTTGCAAGCACATGAAAAGAACAGGCTTAGCGCTGCTTATATTTCTTAAGAAACCTTTCTTTTTCCTTTCTTTCTCTCTCATTCTCTCCCTCCCTCCCCTGTCTTTTCTCTCTCCATTCTCTTCTTTTATCTTCCTTGGTTTGCTTTTCCCATTTTCTTCCTTCTTCTCTCATTAACTTCCCTTATGACAGTTGAGAAGATCCTAGATGTTCAATTCAGAACATATAAGCAAGTAAAATAACATTATAAACTGAATTTTATTTGACAGTATACATACAATGCATACTATATTCAGTGCACATAGAATAACATAATAAGGAAAACATATGCCATAACTGAAATGGATTAGTTATTACAAATAATATGTAATGGCAGAATACATTTAGTAGGGAATCAACAGTGTTGCGGCGGGGGCGGGCAGTGGTGTGGAGAAACCAGGAAACAGAGGGAAAACAAAACAAAAGGTGATAAGTGTGGAGCCAGGAATGATTAGATGATAAATGCAAAAATACCCAAAATACTATTCTCCCTTTTTTGTAAGGTTTGTCTTCTCTCAACTTTCAAAACTCTTGTTTCCTCTTAGAAGCCTTACCTGAGCACCCCATATTGAATTACTCATTCCCTCCTCTTTCTCACTTGTATTCTAATATAATTACACACTTTAACTTCTATCACACTGAAAGGCATTTATTTATTTGCATATCTGTTGTGCTGCTTCCCACTAAACACCAGTTTCCTTAAGGACATCTGTATATTTTTCAACTATAAATTCTTCACCTGGCACATATCAGGTACCTAGTTTCAAATTCTATGTCCCCTATTTACTATTCACATAAACATACACTAGTTTTTAAGATTTTTCTGAGCCACAATCTTCTCATTTATAAAATTAGGAAACTACTACCTCAGGATTAAAATGAATTAGCTAGGGTTGAGGTTTCCTTAAGGACTGGGGAATTAATCAAACTTTTGTTTTTAAAAACCTTAAATTTTTAATGACATTAAACTGGACTCTGTGAGAAAGAAAAGTCTCTGAAGGTTAATGAAAAAGCGAATTGTCTAATCCCTGGCAGCTGGATTCTTGCGGTTTGGTGGGACAAGAGGGTGGCAAGTTCTACAGTGCAGGAGACCTGAATCCCTGACATGGCAAATCTCCCACAGCGGCCCAGAAGCAGCAGAGCACTGAGAGCCAGGACCTTTGCTCAAAGAGACCACTGCAGGGTAACAAAGTCTCCATGATGTTTTCCCTGAAACGTGCAAATCCAAGAACAACCCAAAGAATGAAGAAGGAGCCACAAAATACCTGGATTTGGTGAGTGAGGAAATAAATTTTATTTTCCCCTACAGGGAAATATGATGGCTCTTGTCTTTCTAGAAGTTTCAAGCAGTTCATATGGTCTTACAAAATCTAATAACCTGAGGTTTCTGGTCAGTGTGAGCTTGGACGCTGTAGTATGGAGAGCTATTGGTTATTTGGGGGAAGCTGAATGGGAGGGGCTTTTTCCTAACTAGAGAAATACCTTTGTGATTTCTAATCTGAGCTACAGAAGAATACACTAATCTCACCAAGGACAATCTCGGAAGGCTTTTAGTCAACAGCTTAGATTTTGGGAATTATTTCTAAAGATTTTTAAAGCATATTTTCTGCAAGTAGCAGTCTCTGTGTTAGGCCACCCAGAGCAGATCTCAGAAAGTCCTTATTATTCAAATACCTAAATTATTTCAGTAGTCCCATATCTGATGGATTTCCATATACATTTAATATCCTTCTCTGTTTTCCACATTCATGTTTATCTTTCTATTAATGAGTGTGGCTCACACCTATTTTCCCTTAATATGTCTCATAAATTCTTCTAAGAAATAACAATAGTGCCATTCAAATTTCACAGGTTTCACTGCAAATATTTTTTTAAATGTTTTATAAAGTCTATGAGTGGGTAAAGGTAATAAGAAAACAAATATTTCTAAAATTCAATCCTATATCTGTCGCTTAAGCTTCTCCAGTATAATGCTATGAAAATATATTTCTGGCTTATTTCACAGCCTATAGAATATTTTTAAATGATTATTTCTTTACTTTCTCCTTCATTTTCAACAAGAAATATCAACTAAAACTCTTAGCTTTAAATGAGTATTATGGACAAGAAAAGAAGTATCCAAACTAAGTCAAACTATTTAGTTGTATAAAAAATTATGCAAACCTCTGAAGCATGTATTCCCTCTTCTTGTTGGCCTCTTGTAATTTAAGCAACTAAATATATCTCTAGCCAAGTTGAACAAATTCACATCCTAATTATGCTCTCTAAGCAATTTATTTTCTATTTTTTAAAATTCCCTCCCAAAGTGAAAGAAACGTCAAGGGAAATTTAAATGATAACCAAAGGGAAAAAAATTAACTTCTGAGCTATAAAAATATTTTATGAAGTCCCATGTTGGCCTTGCTTAAACAATAGTAGATAAACAGTTGTTTTTTCTTTCTTTTATGATCGCATACAGCTATAAAAATATAGTACTACTGTCATACTGTAACTACGGAAATTCTATCTTGTAGTATTTCACCAATCTTCATTAATATTATGAGTTGAAGAGGGCCTTTGCTTAATTGTACTTACTTTTATTTTTGATGTTTGCTCATATTAAAAATATGAAGTAACAAAAGGTATAATCAAATATTCTTTAATTTTTTTATCTTGACCATAAAATGTGCTAATTTATTTATTATATAATTTATCATTACCAATATGAATATGAACAATCTATATTTCATATAATTCATATATCTAATTCAAGTAATTTATTTTAATTGTTTGTATTCTTAAATAACTCATTTCTCTCCATTTAAGGGCTATCTGAATTAGGTTTCAATGTGATAAATGAAATGAGCACTAAGTTACAAGTGTATTTACTGCAGTGAATAATGTGAAATAAATATTACCCATTAAATTATTAAATTCAAATCTCTTTATGCCTCACTTTAAGGAAATATAATTTTCAAAATTTCAAATTTATAATGCATACATCTTTGTCAAAAATATACTCTATAAAGTAACTCTCTTTTCTGGTGCTCTTTCTTTAAATTAGATAGATGACTGATAGATGATAGATAGATTATATTCCTTACATTATATATAATAATTATATCTTCAACCAATTCTTTGTAAACACATATATTGCATAAAATGAGATAAACATACTCATGCCAATTCTCTGTAAACTTTGGCAAAATTTAAAACCATTTTTGCACAGCCAAAAAGAAAACTATTTAGAAATCTCACATATCAGTTCTTCAATTCATCATTTCCTTTTTCTTCTATCACATTCATCACTGAAGCATTATGTAATCAAATGTTACCAATAATTTAAAAAATAGCATTAAAATTTTATCTATTTCTAATTTATAGAACAAAATGTAAGTTAAAATCTAAATATTTTTAATACATAAACTTTTAAAATTAGGTTGAAATTTATAGTATATGCTTTTCAACTCCTAGATATATGTAATTTTATAGTTTATAGTTCTAATTAAACAAGTTAGAGGAAAAAATTACCTTTGTAATGTCTCAGGAACATAATCTGTGAGAGTCAATCTCTCCATTTGCTTTCTATGTACTGTAAGCATTATCTTTCTGTTCACTCCTTCTTCTCTACTTGTTCTACTTCTAAGGGAGGCCAAGCTGTATAAACCATGATTTAGTTCCTCTTTTTGGCATTACATTCATTTCTCATATTCCTGACTATAATTTTGAAGAGAATGAGTAATATTTAACTGGTCATGATTTGAATAATTTGTGATTACTAAGAATAATCCAATTCTTTTTTCCCCTTTATCAAATATTTTATTATTTTATCAACAATGCTCTATGTACAAATAAAAGTTAGAAGTGATTAATATAAAAACTGAGAAGTAAGCACAAATTTCAATGTGCAAGAAGAGGACAATATTGCCACTGTTAGGTGAAGGCTCCTAGGAAAAGATAAATTGTTCCTCTGTCATCACTGTCTGGCTTTAGTTTCTCTGGATTTTACAAATTTTCTTCCAGAAAAGTCAACAAATAAACTCAAGTAGGAAACACTGGGCTTGCTTCAGTCAAAGATTTGGAAGAACAAGTAAGTTATCTTTCCAAAAAAAAAAAAAAAGTAACATACATACATCTTATTAATCATTTACCACATGTCAGGTATTGTTCTATAATTATTAGAGAAATACAAATCAAAACTACAATGAGATATTACCTTACACTGGTCAGAATGGCCATTATCAAAAAATCTACAAACAATAAATGCTGGAGAAGGTATGGAGAAAAGGGAACCCTCCTACACTGTTAGTGGGAATGTAAATTGATACAGCCACTATGGAGAACAGTATGGAGGTTTCCTTAAAAAACTAAAAATAGAGCTACCATATGATCTAGCAATTCCACTCCTGGGCATATATCCAGAGAAAACCATAATTCAAAGAGATACATGCACCCCAATGTTCATAGAAGCTCTATTTACAATAGCCAGGACATGGAAGCAACCTACATGTCCATCGACAGAGGAATGGATAAAGAAGATGTGGTACGTATATACAATGGAATATTACTCAGCCATAAAAAAGAATGAAATAATGCCATTTGCAGCAACATAAATGGACCTAGAGATTGTCATACTGAATGAAGTAAGTCAATCAGAGAAAAATAAATATCATATGATATTGCTTATGTGTAGAATATAAAAAAAAGGGTACAAATGAACTTATCTACAAAACAGTAATAGAGTTACAGATGTAGAAAACAAATTTATGGCAAATGGGTTAAGCAGGGGGAAGGGCAAGGGAGGGATAAACTGGGAGATTAAGATTGACATATACACATTATTATATATAAAATAGATAACTAATAAGGACCTACTGTATAACACAGGGAACTCTGCTCAATACTCTGTAATGACCTATATGGGAAAAGAATCTAAAAAAAGAGTGGATATATGTATATGTGTAACTTATTCACTTTGCTGCACACCTGAAACTAATACAACATTGTAAATCAAATATATTCCAGTAAAAATTTTAAAAAAAGAGAGAGCGATGCATAAGAACAGAGTCTGTATAAAAGAAGAAAGAGAAGAAGTAGAGGAGGAGGAAGAGAGATTTTATTTGCTAAAGGTTGGTTATTTTCAAAAAGTGACCTTTAATAGGAAGCTTGGGAATCAAGATAATCCAGATAGACAGAAGAACATGGAGGCAACACATACGGCCTTAAAAAAATGACCTGTGGACCTATTACTGGAGACATCAGAAGAGTTGCTTAGAAAGAACGGCCAGCAAGAGGCAGTGTAGGCTTATGAAGTACAGCAGACACATCAGCCTAGAAGTCTAAGATGAACCTCTAAATAGATCAATTTTTCTATAACACTTGTAACTAATATGGGGTAAAACAAACCATGATATATCATGCGATTACTGTGACACATCATTTTGCAAAATATTCAATAGTTATTGGTTTCTATTATTGCAAGATCATTTCCCTTTTTTATATAGAATCAGCAAAATTATTACCAGTGTCTGGGTTTACAAATCTCAAACTCTCTATAGAAGGCATTCTCCTAAACTTCAGAGAAATTTGAGCCAATCAAAAAGTGACCTCCTTAAACTATAGCCCATTATTTAATGCCGAAGAAGCCAGACAGGGACCTACATTCCCAGGCAGTTCCAAAGGACATTTACAAAGTCAGTTGCTCAGATTGGTTGGGGGTCATGCCCCATGTAAACAGGAAGAAGCCAGAGAGGCATAATCTGGGTGGTACATGCCAAAGAAGCCACAGGGCAGTCCAGAAGTAAAGAAGAAAAGTTATGTCTGACGTGAGCCTACATCTTGAAGTCAAGGCAGCCAGGAGGCAGCTCCAATAGCTACCGAGAACTTCTGAGACTATTAATGTTTGCACAGCTCAGAACTATGAAACACTGCTCAGTTAGAATCTCTGGAAATTTTAAAGAACTCTGACATTTCTGACTACCTCTACCGACTGTCAGGATTGTACATTCAGTGTGTAAAGACCCCACTACAATATTTACCTAGAAACTGGCTACTTTTTCTCTAGGACAGTGCTATGTTCCTCTGGTGGGTTGAAATAGGAGGGCATGTTAAGCTTCTACAATAGAGATCTAACATACAGTGTCTTAAACAAGTTAGTTTATTTTGCGCTCATATAATCATACAGAGATATAATCATACAGTCTCAGGACTGGTATAAGCATCTGCCAATCTCAACAGGGGGCTTCCATATCCAGGCCAATGTGCTTGTCCCATTTCCCTCATCTTGTAGTGGCACACATCACTTTCTCTCCCATCTCTTTTGTCAGAACTAAGTCTGGGAGGGAAACTGGGACACATAATGCCTAGCCAGGCAGCCATGCCCCCTGCTGAAATTCAGAATTTCTTTGAATAAAGAAGGGGAGAATGCATCTTGGTGACATCTAGGAGACTCTGCCATAGGGAACTTGACAATGTGTTAAAAATGTGAGACTTGAGAGGAAGAGATTTATGGGATTTTCCCCCATTTTATAGATGAAGAAACTAAAATATAGTTCTATGAAATCTTTTAACTTATTCAGAAAAACCTCGAAAATCAGTGAGTGACTTTCCTTGCTATCATTCACTATAAAAATCCCATGTTCATGTACTTATTTTCCTTAAAGTATTTATATCCTTTGTAATTACACAAAATATTGCTTAAAATAGTTTTGTCCTTCCATAAAGTACTGTAACAATTATTTGTGGCCCAGGAGTTTGAAGACTAAAAATTATAGAATATACCATGTAAAACTTAGCTATAATTGAGCTATTTCTTCTACTAAAGAAGAGACACATTTTAATAAACATCTGCAGACCATATCCTCAAAGGAAAACCCCTTTGACCAAGAAAGATTGAGGAAGATGTATGCTCTCTATTTCACCCCAAATTATCGCTCCCATTAACAAACAAATGCATATAATTCCCCAGCTAGAGATTGTTCTAAAATGTTGAATCTTATTTAAAATTAAATATACAAAAAAAATAGTTACATGAACTAATTATAAATTTCTATGCAATTTGTAATATGAGCAATACTGCACCATAATTGCCTATGGTGGTGATAGGCATTTTGCACATATTACCGGCAATTCTTACAGCACCTTATGAAAAATAACACGATCCCCATTTTAAATCTTAGAAATAGATAAAGACATTAAGTATCTTACCAAAGATCATACAGGTAGTAAGTGACCGAGCCAGGAGGTCAGTTGAGGTCTTTCAATATTTATGTCAGATTTGCATAGGACATGTTAAAGTAGCATTATGTGTTGGCACTGCTGTTGAATCAAAGACTAAGTTGTGCTCCATGGACTATTTAAGTCAGACAAGGAGCATCTGGAAAATGCCAGCACTAGAAATAACCATCACTTTCACATTAAGTTCCCTTTCCCTGAATTTCCTTTGATTTTTACTCTATTGCTATTTCCTTTCATATTTTGTTTAAGTATCTGGAGAAAAAAAAATCTAAGAAATGTTCACTACAGAATTAGAAGTTTCTCTTTTTAAGACATTAATATCAAATAAAGACCTTGGCTGATAGATGTAAGAGACTGAACCAACACCTAACGTCATTATGGTTATTTGTGACTTGCTCATTCAATGGACCTAAATTGAGAAAAGAACATTAGCCAGAATGTCCATCATTAGGTCATGCACACTAACCTCTTCACTTGATAAGTGCAATTAATTCTCTTACTTTTTCTATTTTCAGTGCAGTTCCCATTTGGAAGTTTGGCTCCATTGTAATCA
Organism: Hippopotamus amphibius kiboko; assembly: GCF_030028045.1. Taxonomy (NCBI): domain Eukaryota; kingdom Metazoa; phylum Chordata; class Mammalia; order Artiodactyla; family Hippopotamidae; genus Hippopotamus; species Hippopotamus amphibius. Next base: position 34,824,431 of record NC_080189.1, on the reverse strand, counting down.
GAATATTCATCTTACTTGTGGAAATAAAACAAATAAAACAAGAAACTTCCCTGAAAACCACATGTTCTTTAGGAAGTAGATCTATTTTCATAAAGTAAAATCTACAGTGGAGTTTTCTCTCTCCTTTTTTTTTTTTTTTTTTTTAACTATTAAGACATGGGCAATTGGTATTCTTCACTTCTCTATTCCTGTTAATGTAGTTCCTCTTTATTCTACTTGGGTAATAATAAAACTAATAACTGTCTTGGTTCTTGTTAGAAAGTCCCTGGGCAGTGGTGAGACAGATATTGGAATTAAACTGTTGACTCACTCTCATATGACTACACTGTGAAGTCCTAAAACTTAGGGGATCTAGAAGAAAAATTCTGTATCAAATGCAGTACATAGTCACAAGAAAGGAGCAAATTTAGAATTGAATAGACTATGGCTAGATGGAACTTCCACAGGTGACACAATAAGACTGAACTTCTAATTATAAAATCTGAGGTTCAGTTGTACCTTCTGTGGGTTGGTCATTTGAGGGGAAGACTGGAGGGAAAGTGTGCCCATGAAATCTACACTGCCTTAAAAGGCTAAGGAATAGTATTGAGTAGGAATACACCAACCCCAAAAGCATTACTACACATTTGCCTAAATGCAATAAGAGCAAAAAATGGCTTCTATGAAGGCATGTATAAATCAATTTCACTAAGCTGCTGGCCATCTCTTATGCTATCCTCATGAAAAAGATCAAAAATCAGCTGATTTATGGCAGACTGAAGAAGACTGATAGCACTCTGAAGTAGAGGCAGTAGTGGAATGTAGCAGATTCCACACAAGTCAAACTTTTAGCCAACGATTTGGAGGAATGTTTAAGGCATGCTCTTCTGACTCTAGCCCATTTGCCCCACCCCAGATTATTTTCTGCCCTGTTTTGCCCTACCCTATGTCCAGGAGCAGAGGCCGATTTACTGTTGAGTTAATGAAGCTTCCTCTTCAGGGCCCCTCAGGTATTGACCCTTCGAAGCATTGTGCCTAAGATAATTTTGAATTATTTTTCTTGTAGAGTACCTCCTAATTGTATAAGCTTCATTCCCACATGACCTGTATCCAACCCTGCCCAGGAGGCTAAATCCTAAAGACTGTCAACTGATACTGTAGACAGAAGAATGGCTCCTCCCAAAGATGTCCACATCCTAACCCCTGGATCTTATGAATATGTTGCCTGATATAACAAAAGAGGTCAGAGTGATGCTATATGAGGACTCAATCTGCCATTGTGGTTTTAAAGATAGAGAAAGGGAATCATGAGCTAAAGAAAGTGGATGGCATCTAGAAGCTGGAAAAAGCAAAGAAATGGATTCTCCACTGGAGCCTCCAGAATGGAACAAGCCCTGCTAATAACTTGATGTTAACCTAGTGAGACCTCTGTATGACTTCTGACCTCCAGAATTATAAGGTAATGAATTTGAATTTGTTTAAGCCATGATGTTTGTAGTCATTTTTATAGCAGTAATAGGAAACTTATACACCTGGCTTCTGGTTGGATGTGGTTAATGAGACTCAACCGAAGAAGAGTGGAGACTGAGAGGAAAAAGTGGTTGGGATGTTTCCTTCCTGTTCTCTACCTGCTCTGAAACCAGTGTCCTGGCAGGGCACTCTACAGCTGAATTACTGCCGTGGGCCCCTCCTTCACTGGTCCACCTCAATGGGATCCTGTGGCACAATTCCTCTCCTTGTCCCTTCAAGCTTAAGGTTGGTAAGGGCTTCATACTCTTGCCTATTTCCTTATTCCACCCACAATTTCATAAATGGTATCTGTAGTGTGTTGAATAGTGTTGCTCAAAAATTCATCTCTACCCAGAACCTCAGAATGTGATCTTATTTGGACATAGGGTCTTTGCAGATGTAGTTAGATCTTGAGATAAAATCATCCTGGACTTAGGGTGAGCCTTAAATCCAGTGACTGATATCCTTATATAAAGAGGAGAGGACAAAAAAAGATACACAAAGAAGAAGACTATGTGAAGATGCCTTTTGAAGCCAATGAATGCCAAGGATTGCTGGCAGACACAAGAAGCTACTAGGAGAGAAGCATGGAAAGTTTTTTCTCCTCAGAGGCTCTAGAAGGAACCAAATCTGCCAACACCTTGATTTTGGACTTCTGGCCTCCTTAACTTTTGTTTTAAGCCACCAACTTTGTGGTAATTTGTTATGGCATCCCTGGGAAACTAATACAATGCCTTTGTTAAAGGCTTTTGAACCATCTGAGTTGGCTTCTGTTTTTGCCAGGAGCCTGGCTGACAGAGATCTGTGCTTATTGCACTTATAAAAGACAGGAAGATGGGAAGAATGGTTAAAACCCTGGATTACAGAGTCAAAATTAAAAATTACCTCACAGTCTAATGTAAGGGATCACAACTGAAAAATATAAACTATTTTGAGCCTTACACTTCTGCTCAAAATATCAGCTGCTGTTATCACCCACGTAGCCTTAGCAAATCACTTGGTATTCCTGACTCTAAATATTATCGTGTTTAAAATGGAGCTAATAGAACTTGCTTTTCCTATCTGATGGTGTTCCAAAAGGAAGAGGAAAGAATAGAATACAAGGAAATGATAGGAGCCATTAGATCTGGGTCTCTAGACCTGACTTTGTCACCAACAAGGTGTGTAATCTTATTTCAATTAATTAACCCCTATGATCGCTAGTTCCCTCATCTCTAACATAAGGAACTTGGACTAGATGATCTCCAAGTAGATCATTTTGTGATAACATTCTATAGTTTTGTTGATTGGGATAGGGAAGACATGTAAAAACAGCCATTCTCATGAAAAAGACAAAGGGGATTTTTGGTAGTTGATCACAAGCTCAAAAGTAACCAATTAAGTCATGTGGGTGCTAAAAATTAATTAATTAATTAAAAAGAAAGAAAAGAAAACCAGTATAGACAACCTATATTAGAAATACCTACCAAAAAGGAGATGAGAGTTCTACTGAGCTGTATTACATGGTCAGTTATAAACATCAAATTTGTAAAGGAACATTAATAATGAAAACTATTACCAAGGCAAGCTTATGAGAATGTTTTGGCATGTGAAAAATGTCATATATACGACATTTGCCTTGTGTGTGTGTATATATATATATATATATATTTATGTTTAACCAAGACCTGGTGGTTAAACCCCAATGTTCATTGCAGCACTGTTTACAATAGCTAGGTCATGGAAGCAACCTAAATGTCCATCAACAGATGAATGGATAAAGAAGATATGGTACATATATACAATGGAATATTACTCAGTCATAAAAAGAGATGAAATTGAGACATTTGTAGAGACATGGATGGACCAAGAGACTGTCATACAGAGTGAAGTAAGTCAGAAAGGGAAAAACAAATATTGTATATTAACACACATATGCGGAATATAGAAAAATGGTACAAATCAACCGGTTTGCAAAGCAGAAAGAGAGACACAAATGTAGAGAACAAACATATGGACACTAAGTAGGGAAAGCGGGGGGGCAGTGGGTTTGGGGTGGGATGAACTGGGAGATTGGGATTGCCACATATACATTACTAATAAGAAAAAATATCAAATTGTACACTTTAAAAATATGCAGTTTATCAAATGTCAGTTATATCTCAATAAAGGTTCTTAAAGAAATTAAAAAAAAAAAGACCTGGTGGTGAAATATTTACCATCACACTACTAGGTATTATAGAATTGCAGCATTGAATAGTTCAACATTTGCAATTTTACTCCCAATTGTATGAGTCTAAGATTCTATTTGACTTGATTTAGTGGAGGGAAAAATTAAGAGAAAAGACTCTAAGTGAAGTGCCTTCAGAGTGGGACCTCTGGACCCAGCTTTCTGGTTCTACACACTCATTCTTTTTCCTTTGAGAATGACTCTTCCATCCACTTTGATTATTCCGTCCCTACCAGTTTTCTTTACCCTTTTTTTTTTATCAAAACTAAGATCTGACAGAGACACATAATAAAGACGTTCAAGGTGAATGGTTGTCATACAGAAAAGAGATAAGGCTATTATTATTCTATCCTTTATCATCAGAGGTATTATGGTATTATTTAAACAACAACAACATCAACAACTATATATGGATTAACACCATTCATTAGCTGGCATTGATTACCTACACGTGAGAGAATTTACTTAATATCTCCTGGATTCTGTTTCTCAGCTCTGAAGTAGGACTTACAACTCCTAAATCAAAGGTTTCGAAGGTTCTATATGACATAATGAAAAAAAAATTTTGTCAAGTACTATGCAAATAAAGGTTATTATTGTTAATATATTATCACTAAATTTCATTTACATTCCAACTTAAAATTGTATTTATTCGATGATTTTAACAAGAGCAAGAAGAGTTAGCTATACACCCGTACTCCTTTATCCCCCATCCGCATCGTCTATCTGAATTGATAGATAGAAGATTAATGGTTTTATGTTATGAGCGGGATTATGGATGATTTTGTTTTCTTTCCTTTATTTTCTAGAGTTTACATACTCACATAAGTACACTGCTTATAATGTATCAGGCATTCTTCACTGGTGAGCAAAAAAAGGCAAAAATCAATCCCTGCCTATATTTTAAATAAATACAATGTAAGATTGGATTATAAATAGAGAAAGGTAACTTTGAATATTTTCGAGCTCAGCAGGCAGATATCTCCCCCCCCCATATGGGTGTGTGTATGCTTTTCTTGTTTATTTCCCCAGTGTCCTTTCACATTTGACTAATTCTTCATTTCACTTACAGGTTTATCTGAATTGCTTAAAGTTCATTGAGCAAAAAAGATCAATATTTATTAACAATCTGTTAGGTCCTTAAGCCTTTAGTAAATTTAATTCAAACAAAATTGTAGAAAATGAATCATGATACTTAGATTAATCCTGGTTAATCAAACTAATTTTCACATTCTACCACACCTACTGCATTACCACCACCATAACACACAAGACACACACCAATAATGTTAAAAAGTAATGAGTTTTTTAAAATTATTTGCAATTCAAGTATATTTGTTAAAATAATTATTAGAGTTTTATTTGAATGTTTAGTGAGGTAAAAGGGAAATGGACTATTGCAGAAAAGTGAAAAATATTCCACTTATTCCATTAGGTGGCAGCAAAACACTTTCAAAGCCTTTGTCTTCAAGTGCCTTCCTATTAGGTTTGACATTATACTACACACAGAAATAAAAATGTTCAATTGTTACCTCTCAGTGCAAGGGGCTCCATAAACATCAAGATTCACAGTGTATAGAATTTAAAGGCTTAATGGTTACAGTAAATTATCTTTCAAATTAAAAAAAAATGCAGTTACTTTATTTTTCAATTCAGCCAAAGAATTTGTCAATTATATGTGCCAATAATGCTCTAGAAGTTTCCTATTTTTATGAAGTTGACTCCAATGGGTAGAACTCAATGGAATAAATAAATACCAGCAACATCAAAAACATTAGGTTGAAACCTTCATCTCCTCTATCATCAGTTCTGTGTCATCTGAGTGAAGTCACCCTCTTTCTAAAAAGTTACTTTTTAACTAGAAACTCAGGCTTGAAAATCATTATAACACACATTGTCAAAATTGCTTATCTAAGATTTCCTGAATAAACCAAAGATATCCACTGCCTTTATCGCCAAATTCAGCTGTCCTATAGGGCCCACGTCCATCCCTGAAGTTCTGGTGTGTGATTCTGGTCTTGCCCCTGCCTTCATTAATATCTTGGGGTGTAGCAGGAAAAGGTCCAAATAGGGACAAAATATACCAAGTACAAGGACTCAGAGTACCTACAGAGTCCTTAACTCCTTAAGGAACTACCAAACTGTTTTCCAAGGTTTTTACTTTTACACACCAGTGAGCAATATGTGAGGGTTCCAGTCATTCTACATCCTCATCAACACTTAGTATTGTCAGTATTTTTCATTTTACCCATTCTAACGTGTATAAAGTGATATGTTCCTGAGGTTTCTAATGCTACTATTTTTAAGGCTCCCCTTAGTTCTCCACATAACTTTAACAAGAACTTCTACGTTAGTGAGCTGGGGCATGGTGTTTGTACCACACACACATTAACAGATATACAGATATTTTTATCTCCCTGGCCCTCAGGATCTCCAGGCCTAGGAAGCCAGATCTCCTAGGCTGCTCTCTTCTAGATCAAAGGGCTCTGTCCATTTAACTCAAAGTGCCATGCAAAAAGCATGTTCAGTGTATGCCACATGAAACAGCCCAGGAAGCTTTTTAAAACATATCCTTAAGCCTCTAGTTTTCGTCTTGAGGTGTCAGTTTCAGTCAGAATCTTTTGGCACCTAATTAGTAACCAGCATCCCCTATTTGTATTACTCTTCTCTCTTTATGCTGGGAGCAAGGGAGGGGTTTAAGGCCCCGGTGGAGCAAGCAGTTTCAGAGAAGGCTCAGTAGTGGACTTGGAAAACACTTCCGAAATGGGTCTACTACATCCTGAGATCCTGTCATTAAGCATAGGACTTACCCATGGTGTAAAATATGAAATCTGGCAAAAGTTATGCAACTTTCCATCTGAATAAATCAGCCCTACATCACTGTTCCCAAGAAGGTCCATAAATGATCAATTTAGAGAAACTTGTTCCTTCCATTTCTATTTTATAAATTTATGCTATGAAGCACACATTTAGGAAGGATGTGCCCCTGTGACTTCCTAAGCTCTTTCACATACCCCTCAAAACCCACCTCCACCAGGGGTTGTCACCTGCCAGTTACAGAATCATGGTGTTACGAAAAGGGATTGACTTTATGCTCACTGTGTTTGGGGGAAAGCCTCTTTGGAAGCATTTCATGCCAGGCCCTTTTCTTATCTTTGATGTTTATAAACCCACTTTGGCAACACTGGATCAACAATCACCTTGTAACAAACTGCCTCACACTCCCTGTACCATTGCTAGAGACCATGTTTGGTGCAAAATGATTAGTACAGGTGATGCGTTTATTCCTGGAGAAAGAAGTTTCGTTATCAGGAAACATCAGGCAAGAATAGATTGGATGTTCCTATGAAATTGTCTGATGAGATATAGCTTCTGGAGACAAGAAAGTTTGCCTCAAGCCAGACTCAAGTGTTTCCTGGATTTATTTGTTTTCTTAATAATTTATTGAAATAAAATTCATGTAGCAAAATTTACCATTGGTGGCTCAGTGGTTAAGAATCTGCCTGCCAACGCAGGGGATATGGGTTTGATCCCTGGTCTGGGAAGATCCCACAGGCCGCAGAGCAACTGAGCCCATGTGTCACAACTACTGAAGCCCACGTGACTAGAGCTTGTGCTCCACACCAAGAGAAGCCACCACAATGAAAAGCCCGTGTACCGCAACAGAGTTAGCCCTCTCTTGCCACAACTAGAGAAAGCTCACGCATGGCAGCAAAGACCCAACACAGCCAAAAAATAAATAAATAAATTTATACTTTAAAAAATTAACCATTCTAAAGTGATATTTTGGTGACATGTCTAGTACATTCACAATGTTATGCAACCACCTCTTCAGTCTAGTTCTAAAACATTTCCATCACTCCAAAGTAAAACCCTATATCCATCAAGCCATTTCTTCCCATTTCTGCCTCTCCCTAGTCCCTGGATATCTGAATTCTCCATGGATTTATTCATTCTGGATTTTTCATATAAATAAAATTATACAATATTTGACTTTTCATGTCTGACTTCTTTCATTTAGAATAGTGTTTTCAAGGTTCATCCACTTCATCCACATTGTAGCACCTATAAGTACTTCGTTCTCTTTTATGGCTGAAATATGTATTTTTAACCACAATTTGTCTATCTATTTATCTTCTGATGAACATTTGGGTTGTTTCTACCTTTTGACTATTACAAATAGTGCTGCTATGAACATATGTTTTCAAATATTTATTTTAGTACCTGTTTTCCATTTTTACGTGTGTACCTAGGAATTTAATTGCTGGGTTATAAGGTAATTCTGTGTTTAACTTTTTGAGAACTCCCAAACTGCTTTGTACAATGGCCAAACCATTTTGCATTCTCACCAGAAATGTAAGAGGGTTCTCGTTTCTCCCCATTCTTGCCAACACTTAGTTTCCATTTTATTATTATTTTTATAGCTATCCCAGGAGATGCGATGTCATACCTCATTATGGTTTTGGTTTATATTCCCCTGATGACTAATGATGCTGAGCATTTTTCATGTGCTTTTTGGCCATTTGTATATCTTCTTCAGAGCAATGTCTATTCTTCCATTGCTCACTTTTTAATTGGGTTGTTTGTCTTTTTATTATGGAGTTGTAACAGTTCTTTATATATTCTGGATACTAGTCCCTTATCAGATATATGATTTGCAAATATTTTCTCTCATTCTGGAGGTTATCTTTTCACTTCTTTGGATAATATCCTGTGATACACAAAAGTTTTTAATTGAGATGAATTCCAACTTATCTATTTTTTTCTTCTCTCACTCTTTCTTTTGGTGTCATACCTAAGAATCCATTGATAAATCCAAAGTCAAAAAGATGTACCCCTATGTCTTCCACTCATAGTTGTATGGTTTTAACTCTTATATTTAGGTCATTGACTCATGTTGACTTAATTTGTGTTTATAATGTGAGGTGAGGTAGGGATCCAACTTCATTTTTTGAATGTGGGTATGCAGTTGTCTGCACACCTTTTATTGATGAGATGAGTCTTTACGCATTGAATAGTCTTGGCATCTTTGTTGAAAGTCTATTGGCCATAGAGGTATGGGTTTAATTTCTAAACACTCAATTCTATTCCATTTGTCTGTATGTCTAGCCTTATGATAATACCACACTGTTTTGATTACTATAGCTTTGTAGTAAGTTTTAAAATTGGGAAATATGAGTTGCCCAACTTTTCTCTCTTTTTTGAGACTGTTTTGGCTATTCAGGGTCCCTTACAATTTCAAATGAATATAAAATATTCCATTTCGGTGTGTTGCCACTGAAGTCTTTGTTCCTTTATCTTGTGTTCAGCAAGTATTTTGACAGCAATTACCTTGTGCACTAAGAGGAAAAAAAAAATCCTCTCCCAGTTTTTACAGATTAGCTCTGTGATGAGTCACTCCCTCAACACTTAGACAGGCTGTTTACAACTTTAAATTAGACTTCACTTCCTGTTTACACTGAGACTAGAGGTCAGCCAGAGGTAGAAGTTTAGGGTATTCTGTGGTCTTTTCTGTCCAGGTCCACATTCCCTGGACAAATGTGTGGTTTTCTAAATTCCACAATATACATGGATGCTTTTCCATGCTCTGATTTCTCAAAAAAAATTCTCCTCAGCTTTTCTTCCCAGCCTTTGGGCAGTCTGTTGTGTCTTAGCCATAATCTTTAGCCCCAGGTGGCTGTGGGTTGTTCATCACCTTACAATGTTTCTGAGCAATGCTGGCCACTTTTCCACCCTGAGTGAATTCCAAGTTAGGCAAACCAGAGACCTTGCATTATTGTCTCAGGCAGCCCCCAGACAGCTTAGAATAGACAAACATAGTATTTTGCCAATTAGATCTGCTCTGCTCCCTGTGGAACAGGGGTCAGAGTCTTACACTGCATAGGTGGGCTGCCATCTTTAAGAATACCACCAACCTGGGGAGGCGGTTGGGCAAAGAGAAGTAAAAATGCCACAAAACTTTCCTATCATTGTTAAGTTGCCTTTTGTTTGTTTGTTTTTGATTCAGCATCCACCTGGTTGCTGTAAACCTTTGACTCTTTTCCAGAGTTCTGACAAAGTTGATTCTGCCAGTTTCTGCTTGTTTTCAGTGTTTCTGTAGAGAGACAGGAGATTGGAGCTGCCTGCTCTGCCATTTTTCTGATATCCCAAAGATTTGTTTTTAAGGGTATGCAAATCTACTCAATGTATATTTAGAAGATCTTGTGGTGGTCTGCATCAAGGGGGTAATTGAAATTGGGTAGGAGACTACTCATAAATTCAACCTCCCAGAGTATAACCTCTCTGTCAATATCTAAAGGAATTTTTTTGGTCAAATTTGGTTTACAAAAATAACTAGAATTTTATTTTAGTTGCCTTTGGGTGTTTTATAAGTATTTATCATTTTTAAATATCATGAATAAAAAGAACTCAGTTAAAATCTATTATATGAGTAGTGAGTACACCTCTCTATTAAACAGAAAAATGCCCCACACTTCTATTAAATGTAAAACTGCTACAATATAAGGATGATTTGTGGTTTGAAAGATAATCCATTTTATGTGGTCAAAATTCCAGCTCTGCATTTCACTGATGTGTTTATAAATGTTAGTACAGTCTGTATTTACATAAATAAAGGCATAGTTAAAAAATAACAAAAAGGTATATTTTGAAGGTCCTATCAAATATTTTACCTCACTTGAGTCTCACAGGAACCCTGTGAGGGAAGGAATCTTAGGGCAATTATCCTGAGGCATCTGGAGTCTGACTCATAGGTATGATAAATATCATTTTGACCTTGTATCTGAGAGAGATGAGCTGTGAGAAACAGAAGAATATGACTGGTAGAAGATTATCTTAATTGGAACTTGTAAAACGGGACTAGCCATTGGGGGGAGAATAAAAACCAAGAAAGATATAAAAATATTTTAGGGAACTTCTTGGCAAACTAGCATGGGGACCCCCTTCTCTTTATAGGACTCTTAATTAGTTCTTTTTTTGTAGGACAGTGTGAAGAAAGATCTAGAGCTCTAAGAGAGAAATATTCGTCAAAAAGATATGTTTGTTTGTTTTCAATGAAGTCCTATTTATTTTCTATTTTGATGGTGAGGGTCTATCTTTTTGTTTCAATTATAGAAAATTAAAATCACCCCACCTTCCACATCCCTTACCACTGGTTTTAGGAAAAGCAGACAAAGAGAGAGAGGTTCATCTATTATATTATAGAGAAGCATGCATAAACAGTTTTTTACCACTCAAAATAAGATTTAAAGATTTGGTAAAACATTCCCTAATTTTGTTTTTATCTATTATTAAAACTTAGATAAATTATTATTTGTGACTTGAATTGCCCAGATGTTATAGAACTATATTTTAAGAAAACTATTGATATTGGAATTTTTTTCCTGAGATTAACTAAATCCCATGGGAATATGTGTAGGTATGAGTCATTTTTTTTCTTGTATTCTGTTTTGAACTCCATGTGTTCTAACTTCATATTTTTGTCTTTCTTCTTCTAATTTGAGATGTTTTCTTTTATGTCTTTGGTAATTTTCTTCCTGTCATATCTCTTCTTTCTTATACAACTTCTATCATATACTGAGCCTGCTGGATTTACCCTTTATATCTCACTTTTTTCTCATTGATTTTTTTACACAAATATCTTTCTAAACTGTTTACTCCATGTCTCTTCAATAGCTGACAGTGGTGCTGTTTCCCCTGCACATTTCTCCAAGGCCCTGGGAAAATTCCACTGCCAGCTACCCTGTGGACACTTTCTGGCACTGCCCAGTGCCATCTGGGATCCTGGAGTAGGTGTCCCAACATGCAGACACTCTTCGCACATTGGATCCTGAGAGACCATTCCCTTTACCCTTCATGAGAATTCATGGCACATCAGCCAAACATGAATGGCTGGTTCACCACCAGATCAGAACAATCTCAGAAAGAAATTACAAATTTAAATTCTAACAGCTTCCCTTAAATGTCACAAAGAAAGGAATTCCTATGTGTGCCTTGACTTCAACCTCTGACCAAGCTTACTTACCCTAGTGTTTGTAATCATGGGGGGAAAATGCATAAGAAAACATACCCTAAAAGACAAACAATTATTGTGCTAAGATGATAGGAATACAGGGGATTGTATTTATTTTCCCCCATTTTCCAGTATTTGGGTAAAGTACTCATATTAATTTTAAAATAAACAAAAAATTCGAAGTAAATCTTAAAACAAAAATGTGAAGCATATCAGTGTTTATAGCTTGATAGTCAAATATTCATGACTTTATATGTCCTCCTTACTTTTTATGTATCAAAGTCTATGTTCTACCATATTCCCTATCATAAACAGGAGTTATCATTGCAAAGTACCCCAAACATGTAGGATATTGGTGCCTTATGGTATTCCTCTGCTCCTGTAACTGTCCAGCTCTTGATGCAAGACCCATACGAGGCCCAACAGCACCTCTTGTCCTTGGGCCCATGGTATTCCTGTACTCTCTATCATTTCCTCATGTTTATAACAAACTAGCTTACACAGTTTCAGTTGCTTTGAATGGAAAATTCCCTTAGAAAGACACAGGGGAAAATTTCTAGTGATGAAAAAACACTACTTAGCTAATATGAAGGCTTTAAAAGACATAGCGGAGAGATCTGCTGTGTCCTAAAGGGGCAGTTTGGAAAGGCATTGCCAAAAGCCATTGCAGCTGTGTCCTTGATTTGAGTTATAGGAGGAGAAATCAGTTAGCAGTAATTTTAGTCATGAGAACAGCTAACTCTGGAAGTCTATTATTAAGAACTTTACGCCTCTTTTTTTTTTTCTATAAATAGCACTTGGTTTACTTCTTTAAAGCAAAACACATGCCTTAAGGTTCAGAATGCAAGTGCATCAAAAGTTAATTAAAACAATTCATTCCTCAAATGCTTATTTTTCAAATACAGTTGACCCTTGAACTAAATGGGTTTGAACTATGTGGGTTCATAGTTATGTATATTAAAGTTATCCACTTATACAAAAATTTTTTTTCAATAGTGAATACTACAGTACTACACAATCAGCAATTAGTTGAATCCACAGATGCAGAACCAGGGATGAAGAGGAAACTTGGTTATAGAGGGCTGACTATAAATTATATGGGGACTGCGGACTCCTTGGAGGGTTGGTGCCCCTAACCCCCATGTTGTTCAAAGGTCAGCTGTAGATATTATTACTCCCTTTTTACAGATGAGGAAACTGAAGCTCAGAGAGCTAACTATTTTGCTTGAGATCTCAAACCTAATAAATGCAAAAGCTAGCCATAAAACCCTGATTCTAAGTCTATTGGACTTCCCATCTTTCCAGAGCCATCATTTTTAAGACAAGACTACACAGGACATTGATCTCAACGGAGACCAGCCTTATGAATAGCACAAGCAGCTAAAGAATGTGTTGAGGAACTCTAGGCAAAATCCCCTTCTCCAAAACATTTCATTCACTACCTAACATATTTCCTCATCCTTGTACCCAGCTCAGGAGGAATTTACCTGAGTTGAAAGCAGTAACAACTTCTGCCCTTATCAGTTAGTAATAAATATCAAAATAATATCTGAAGCTTTTTCACTGTACAGTACTTATGCCTGGAACCCTCTATCCCCTCCTCCCAAATCTGTCTTCGGTGTGGGAGGGACTAATACATATGTATACTGAAAAGCCAGGGGATTCTGAAGTACTGCTCTAATTTAAGAACAATTTTCTTATGAGGATTTGTTGATAGACGGCTATGAGCAAACTGTATTTTTCCTTTTAAATATATTTGTTATCAATTATCACTTATATGTGGAATCTAAAAAAAAAATTGTACAAATGAACTTATTTGCCAAACAGAAATATACTTACAGATGTAGAAAACAATCTTATGGTTGCCGGCAGGGAAGGAAGGGAGGGATAAAAGGGAGATTGGGATAGTTATATACACACTACTATATATAAAATAAGTAACTAATAAGGACCTACTATATAGCACAGGGAACTCTACTCAATACTCTGTAATGACCTATATGGGGAAAGAATATAAAAGAGTGAAAATATGTATATGATGTATAACTGATTCACTTAGCTGTACAGCAGAGAGTAACACAACATTGTAAATGAACTATATGTCAATAAAAATTTTTAATAAATGAAAATAAAATAAAATATATTTATCATCACATGATTTTTTTTTTTTTTTTTTTTTGCACATGGGCTTAGTTGCTCCACGGCATGTGGGATCTTCCTGGAGCAGGGATCAAACCCGTGTCCTTTGCATTGGCAGGCAGATTCTTAACCACTGCGCCACCTAGGAAGCCCCTATATTTATCATCAATCATATGTGAGGCACTACATGAGGCACTGGGAACATACTGATAAATAGGTGGATTAGGACCACTGCCTTCATGGAGCTTATACCTTATTTTATTAGGCATAACAATTATGTTCTATCCATGGGAGAGTCAAGCATTGAAAGATGATAGAAAGATTGCAGAAAGGACAACAAATATAAATTATCCATGTCTTAGATATTAGGAAAATTAATCATAATTAAAAAGAAGCATAATAAATTTTAAGGCTTGAGAAATAAAAATATTGATCTTTAAAGGTAATGATATCCTAGCTAAATACAGCTTATATAAGCACTAACACGACAGCCTTGCTGTAGTAAATTCCAGATATTGTTAAAACATAAACACCGGAAAGAAGAAATTTTTGAAGCTTGGAATAAAGAGTGAAGGAAAGAAAACTGACATAAAATTCAGTAATGAAATATTCAGGATTGCTTGGGAGGATAAACATCTTATGAGAGATAAGGGTTAACATAGTTCTTTAAAAGTAGTTCTCTAGGGCTTCCCTGGCGGTGCAGTGGTTGAGAATCCGCCTGGCAATGCAGGGAACACGGGTTCGTGTGCTGATCTGGGAAGATCCCATATGCCAAGGAGCAACTAAGCCCACGAGCCCCAACCACTGAGCCCGTGTGCTGCAACTAATGAAGCCCGTGTGCCTAGAGCCCGTGCTCCGCAACGAGAAGCTACTGCAAAGAGAAACCCAAGCATCGCAATAAGGGTAGCCCCCCGCTCTCCGCAACTAGAGAAAGCCGGCGCAGCAAGGAAGATCCAACGCAACCTATAAAAAAATAATTTTTTTTTTTAAATGCAAAAAAAAAAAAAGTAGTTCTCTAGTGAATAATTGATAATTGTCATCATGAAATAATAGTATGAACATGGAAAACTGGATTAGAGAAAGCCCTAAGAGTTGCACACCAATAATAAACTTTAATTAGAGGGAGCTAACTATAATATGAGATCTTCGTTAATACTATTTTACTTCCATAGCATCTTCACCCTCAGTTTTCACTATTTTAATTTGGTACATGAGGCCTGTCATAATCTGGCCTCCCCCTCTCTTTCTAGCCTCATTCCCCCAAATTCCCAGAATCTCATCCCGATTGCATGCCCAATAGTACGGTCAAACTGAACTACTATAATTTCACAAGTAAGATATGATCATTCTGTTTTGTTTATTATCTTCCCTCAGCTTAGAAAAGTCTGAAGTTTATTTTGAAAAATAAGTCAGAATATATTATTTTGCTAGAGCTACCATAACAAAGTACCACAGACTGCACGGATTAAACAGCACAAATTTACTTCCTCACAGTTCTGGAGGCTGGAAATCAGAGATCAAAGTGTTCACAGGGTCGATGGTTTGTAAATGGCTGTCTTCTCCCCAACTCTTCACATTGTCTTCCATTTGTGTGCAAATTTCCTCTTCTTACAAGGACATAAATCATATTGGATTATGGTTTACCCTATTAACCTCATTTTAACTTAAGTATCTCTTTAAAGACTCTATCTCCAAATATAGTCACATTTTGAAGTGCTGGAGGTTGGGACTTCCACTTTGGAGTGTGTGTTGGGGGGTGGGGGGTGAGTGACACAATTCAGCCCATAAGACAAATTCTTCCTATGTACAGTATATAGCTTGCTACTAATTTCTTCTAGGAATCTTTCATCTTGACTCTTTCCACCTCAGACTGGGTTAGGTTTCCTTCCTCGGAACACCCAAAGCAGGATACACATTCCTCTGTCACATTAAAGGATCTATTTTCTTAACTCCACTCTAAGATATGTCTTTATTTTCTTCATCCCAGCACCTATCCCTGCGCTTGATACATGGTTTAAGTGTGCAAGACTCTGTACCTTTATGTTTTAATGAAGTATAAGCCCTCTGGCTTGGCTGTATTGTGACAACATTTCCTGAGATAGAAAATATAGGATTAGCAATTTTTCCAAGAAGCTTTCTTTTGGCATGCTGAGTTTAAGAGCTATCTAAATGGAAATATCCAGCAGGGAGTTGGAAGTATGAGCACAAGCTCAGTAGAGAAAACTATGCTAAAATTATGATTTGGTGAATGGATATGATCATTAAGGGAGATCATATAAATGAGAAGAGTGGCATGGAAAAACTTTTAAAGAATGACAAAATTTTAAAGAGCAGGAGAAAGAAAAATGAAATGGGAAGGTCAGAGAAGTAAATAAGTCTTAGAGAAGGTGGTTTCAGTTTCCATTTACTCTGATTTCCAAACTAAGAAGTCTGGAATTTTGAGATGAGCTGTTTTTCCTTTATGTTGCCACCAGGGGTCTTCAACAGCTCCTGCAATGTCTGTCAGGGGAGTCCTCAGGGAGTACCTTTGAGCTGTTATTGCATCATTACGAGGGCTTTTCCAGCAATGTCATCCACTCATCAAGAAGGCCAGGTGCCTCACAACAGTAGCAGTTTATTGGATGCCTGACACTCTTGATTAAAGTCCTTCAAGTGATTCAATGGTCTGTGGTTTACTGACCTCCATGTAGTCTCTTGTATTGGCAGCTTTATCACATGATAAATGAATGAAACATACTCTTCCTATTTCAAGAAGTGGGACTGGTTATCTGCCTAGGACACACTGGATCCCAACATATAGGTTGTATAAGGTTTGGTGAGCCCTCCAAGCATACTGAAAAAAAACCCCGAATGTTCTAAAAAAATTCATCACGTTATAGTGACCCTAGAAACTATTTCTTTTTTCTAAAAAAAAAGATGAAAGGAAAAATAGGTCTGTCCCCTAGAATGATGAGAAAAGGTGAGACTATATAAAGCTGACAAATGTTTATTTTTTAAACTTTTTCCTTTTTCTAAGTATTCCTGCAGACGACATTACTTCTGTAATGACAACCTCATTATCTCCAACAGGTTATAATGCAATTAAGTTATGTGTATATGTACTTTTACATTAGATATTTAAAGTTTTACTAACATGAAAATGTTTAATAACACAGAAAGGTAGAAATAGCAAAACATCACCAATATACTCCTAATCATTAACACTTTGCTGTGTTTGTTTCTGCTATACATTTTTTTCTTGAACCATTATAAAATGAATTATAAATATTCTGATGATCCAACCTTACCACTTTAGCATGCATTTATAGAAAAAAAGAACATTCTCTTACTTATTGATAGTCATCACATCTAATAAATTTAGAAAGCTTCTTTATGTCATCTGTTTCCTAAATTTATATATTGCTACTTTTCTACAAAACATATTTTATAACTGTTTATATTTTCAAACCAAGAGCTAATCAAGAACTATACATTGCCTTTAGTTGTTATATCTCCCTGTCTAAAACAATTACAATTCCCTTTTCCTTTTTCCTCTATGATACAGACAAGTTGTCTTGTAGAATATTACATATCTTTGATTTGTCCATTTCCTTGTGGAATCCTTTGAATTAATCCTCTATCTCCTGTATTTCCTATACACAGAAGGTTAAAACTGAACCTCCTGAACTATGTTCAGGTTTACATTCTTAACAAGAATTCTTCCTAGGTGATACTGTGGACAACATTGTGCATCACATAGAAAGGCATATCATTTCTGATGTCCCACTATCAGTGATGGTAAATGTAATTACTGGGTTAAAAGGGAGACGAGCTAATCTCTTGGTTTTAACATTAAATATTTTCCTTTGGGACCTGCATTTAATCTATGTTCCCCATTAACCATTTACTTAATGGTTTTAGAATTCATTAATTTTCCCTACTGTGATAGGTACAATAAAGCCCCCAAAGATATTCGTGTCATAATCCCCAGAACTTATGAATGTGTTACCTTACATGAAAAAAGAAGTTTCAGATGTGATTAAGGTTAAAGACCTTGAGATGGCGAAATTATCCTGGAGTATCGAGATGAGTGCAATCTAATCACCTTTCCAAGTAGAGTGGAGAAACTTTCCCAGTAGAGCAGAGAACATTTCCCACATGTGGTCAAGAGAAAGTGATGTGATGATGAGAGCAGGGTCAGAGAGATGCTAAGTTGCTGGCTTTGGAGATGAAGTAAGGGATTCAGGCAGCCTCTAGGAACTGGAAAAGGCAAAGAAACAAATTCTTTCCTAGATCTTCCAGAAAGGAATGCATCCTGCTGACACCTTGATTTTTTTTTAAGAGCTTTTATTGAGATAAAGTTAACATACAATAAAACTGCACATATCCAGAGTGTTCAATTTGGTATCCCAATCTCCCAATTCATTCCCTCTGACACCTTGATTTTTAGTCCAGTGAGACATCTGTAGGACTTCTGACCTACAGAATTGTAACATAATACATTTGTATTGTTTAAGCAACTAAATTTGTGGTAATTTGTTATAGCAGCTACAGAAAACTAACACAGAGCTTCCTCAACTTACGATCGATTACAACCCAATAAATCCACTGCAGATTGAAAACATCATTATGGCAAAAATACACTTAATAAAGCTTAACCTTCTGAACATCATAGCCTAAGCTACCTTAAAAGTGCTCAGAATACTTGCATTAACCTGCAATTGCGAAAATCATCTAATACAAAGCCTATTTTATAATAAAGTGTCGAATAGCATATGTACTTTGTTGAATACTGTACTGAAAGTGAAAAACCGGAATGGTTGTATGGGTACAGAATGGCTGTAAGCTTAACGGTTGTTTACCCTTGTGATCACATGGCTGACTGGAAGCTGCAGCTCCCCACTGCCCAGCATCTCAAAAGAAGATCTAACACATATCACTAGCCAGGGAAAAGATCAACATTCAAAATCTGAAGTATGGTTTGAAATGCATATCACTTTTGTACCATTGTAAAGTTGAAAATCATAAGTTAAACCATTGTAAGTTGGGGATCATCTGTATACATACCTAAATCAATTATTTATTGAGGGATGCGAGTGAAAGTGTGTATGTGTTTTCTACATCAGTCATATTTCAAGTAATGTGTTTCTAAAGGCTATACCTGGCACAATCATGGCCCATCAGTATTTAAGCAGTTATGCAATTGAATGATTTTTACTAATTTTCATGTCATAGAATGAAATTTTTCTAGTTTTTCAAAAATTCTATACCTTCTCTATCAAAACTTAGGACTTTATTATATAACAACAACATGGAGGTAAGCCAGACATTCATTCCTGGAAAGCATTATCATCTTCACTTAAAGAATATTGCTTATATGGGAATTTTCTTGCATAGTTCAGGAAGTTTTAGAAGTTTTATAAGCATTAGTTTCCTCCTCTTTTCTATATACTACGTTGTCCCAGAAAACAAATGCCAACAGTAACTAAAGACAGCTAGATTGGCTATGCTATTATCAGGTAAAAAATTGTTACTAAAGACCAAAAGTAGCTCTTTTTTGTCTTTATTTTCATTATTTTCATGATGATAAAAGTATCAATTCATTAAGAAGATAAAATGATGATAATATGTATGCACCTAACAACAGAGCTCCAAAATATGTGAAGCAAAAACTGACAGAATGGAAGGGAGAAATAGACAATTCAACAATAATTGTTGGACATCTCAATATCCCATTTTCAATAATGGATGTAACAAGACAGATCAACAAGGAAATAGAAACTTGATCAAATTATCAACATAGTAAAAGACAAGAATATCTATAAAACATTTCCCCAACATCAGAATATACATTCTTCTCAAATGTGCACAGACCCTTCCCCAAGAAAGATCATATGTTAGGTCATAAAACATGTCTCAAATTTAAAAGAATCGAAATCATACAAAGTGTGTTCTCCAACTTCAGTGAAAGGAAGTTAGAAAATCACAATAACAGAAGGAAATTTGAGAAATTCACAAACATATAAAAGTTAACAGCACATTCCTAAATAATCAATGGATCTGCCTGGCTGCAAAGCTGAACTGGGAGATTTTAGTCCTGTAGATGATTGTTGGTGATAAGCCTTAAGGCTAGAGACAGTGTTAGGTAAGACCTAAGAAGTGTTGCTGTGTTCAACTCTCAAATATTTCTTGGATCTGTCTTTGTCTGTAAACAAAGATATGAGGGTGAGTCAAAAATTATCCTCACTCTGGTTATATTAAAACTTCTGTTGCCCATACTGTCTTATCAGCACTTTCCATTCAAGGCTACTGTCTCCCCAGTCACTGCTGTGCAGGTGTGAACATGTTTCATCAGTTTATTTGTAACTGTGGTGCGAGCAAAAATGGATGCCCCACTTGTGATTTGTGCGAAAGAAGAGCAGTGTGCAGTGATTCATTTTTTGAGGTCTGAGGCTGTGCACATCCACACACTTCTGCCCACACTGTCGACACCCTGCAAAAACTTTGTTTTAAGGTATTAAAGCTTCCTCCCTATAGTCCTGATCTTGCTCCATCAGACTTTCACCTCTTTGGTCCCCTGAAAGCACTCCTACAAGGATGAAAGTTCATTTCATCAGAAGTAAAGACAGCGGTGCATTCGTGGCTTGCAGCTCAGCCTAAAACATTTTTTAATGAGGGAATACGAAAGCTTGTTGACAGATGGACAAAGTGTATTAAAAAGCAAGGAGATTATATCAAAAAATGATGTATTTGTCTATTCTAAAAGTTAATTAAAATAAATTCTACAGCCAGAGTACAGATAATTTTTTGACTCACCCTTGTACATTCAATGGCTTCTGAGATAAACTCCCAATCCTGTTAAAACCAAACCTTGTGAATCTATTAAACTATTACTCATTACTGTCAATCCAACTGCCCAGCTAGGTGATCCCTCTAGGTTTTGTGCCTTCACACCCTCTGAGACTTTGCCATGCTATTGAATGCCTGCTCTCATCTCTCTGCTTCAGTATGAGACTCAATTAGACATCGTGTATATGCAAAATTTTGTAAACTATAACAATACATTAATGTAAACTACATTTGCTGGAATTCCCACTCTTCAAGAACCAGTTTAAGTCCCCTTTTCTTCCAAGAAGTCTTACTAAACTCCTATTGTCACTGATCTCTTATTTCTTTTTCTTTTCTATATTTTTCCTCCCTTCTTTCCTTTCTTCCTTCCTTCCTGCCTTTCTTCCTTTTTTCCTTTTAAAACTATATTCTCCTTGTTCTATGCCTCTATCCCCCACTCCCCAAACCTGGTAAACACTATTTTGAATTCTGTGTTTATTACTCCCTGGTTTGTTTCACAGAATTTGTCATTCATGTATATTTCCTGAAATAATAAATTGTTACATTTTCTCTTTTTTTAACTTCACATAAAAGCAATCATAATGTATTTATTCTTCTGTACTTTGTTCCTTCTTATCAGCATGGGTCTGTCAGTTAAGTTGAGTAGGTATTATATACATGGTTCAAAAAGCAAAACAATAAAATACAAAACACTGAAAAGCCTTACTTCCTCCCCTGTTGCAGCCAATCTATGTCACATGTTACCTTCTCCCCATAGGTAACCATTCCTATCAGCTTCTTTTGAATCTTTCCAAAAAAAGCAAACACAACTGTATTCTTACTCCCTCCCGCCCACATTTTTAATTTATAAAGGACCAAACATCACATACAGATCTTTCCATATAGATCTTAGAGCACTTATTCCTTTTTATAGCTTCCATAACATTCCATGGTGTGCATCTACATAGTTTTATAACTAGTCCTCTATTAACGGACACGGATATTCTCCAATCTTTTACTAATACAATTTGCAGATAATAACTCTCGGGTCAAAGGGGAAACACATTTATAATTTTGATAGACATTACCAAATTGCCCTTTAGAAAGGGTGTGCTATTTGATGTTCATCCAATGATAGGTAAGTGCCTGTTTCTCCTCTGTCTCATTAAACTTAGATTTCTGTTAATCTAATAGGTGGAAAATGCATCTATTGTATTACAAGTAAAGCTGTGTATATTTTTCTTACATTTAAGGCCATTCATCTATCTTTTCTGAGATATACTTTTTCATATCTTTTGCACATTTTTCTCTTAAATTATTGATACTTTTTCAAATTAATTCCTAACATATTAATTCTTAGAATTACACGAATAACAATTTTACTCTTATTTGTCATTTGTCTTTTCACTTTGTGTACTGTAGTTTTGCCACAAAGAAATTTTTTTTAATGTAACTAGTTTTGTCAGTTTTAAAACAGCTCTGGATTTTTAATCAAAGGTAGAAAGTACTTTCCTAATTTAATTTTATCAAGACATTCTCCTATGTCTCCTTCCAGTGCTTACATGATTTCATTTAAGTCTTTGAGTTTATATCAGTGTATAGTACAAGGACTGGCTCTAACCATATCTTTTCCTAAATGGAGCTACCTAATTTTTCCACCCCAACATTATGTATAAGATTCACCAATGTCGATGCATACAGCTACCGTACATTCATTCTAAATGTTGCATTCCACTGTGTGAATATAAACAACTTGTTTATTTTCTCCAATGATAATGAGCATATTGATCATTTCCAGAATTTTGCAGTTATAAGCAGAGCTTCGTAAATGTGCTTTTATAACATCTTATTTCTGAAGCCTATAGCACTTACTATCAATTATACCTTGCATTAATTGAATAAATGAATTGATGTTTAAGTATTTCTTACAATGTATTCACTCTTTTCACACTAGGACTTGAGGAAAAGAAGATAATCTTACATCTTTGGGCTATTTACCATATTGACTAGGATAGGAATGCACTCTCAATAGTAAATAAATTGAATTGAGTTGAATTAAATTGAATGGAATTAGTAGTCTGCTGTTAGGCAGTGAAATGTAACATTATTTCCTGTTATTCAAAAGCAGAAGCAACAGGATAAAATTAACTGTATATATATTTTGAATATGTGTAGGTGTTTATCACTGAAGGTTACAGAGAACTTGAATCTTAAGGAGAAGCATACCAGTCAATTAATTCATTCACCTTTGACACTCTTGGAATGTCTTGTGTGCATATGAATACTGATACAGCTTCTATGATCTATCAAAAACAGATAAGATATGGGACTTCCCTGGTGGCGCAGTGGTTAAGAATCTGCTTGCCAATGCATGGGTCTGGGAAGATCCCACATGCTGAGGAGCAACTAAGCTTGTGTGCCACAACTACTGAGCCCACGTGCCACAACTGCTGAAGCCCACGCACCTAGAGCCCATGCTCCGCAAAAAGAAAAGCCACCACACTCAGAAGCCTGAGCACCACAACAAAGAGTAGGCCCCACTCACCACAACTAGAGAAAGCCTGCCCACAGCAACAAAGATCCAAAGCAGCCAAAAAAAAATTTTTTTTAATAAAAAATATAAACATTATAAAAAAAACAGACAAGATATGATGGAAATTTTATTGCACAATTTCCTTTTCACACATTCAAAAAGAACATGTTGGCCTTATTTGGCATATCTCTCACATCATTATTTTGACTAATCCTTTTGTTTAAATGATAGGCTTCTAGGAGTTACTAAATCCTCTTATGGTAGAAGCAAATGCCTTTTAGAATGCATTCCAGGCTAGGTTTTAGTCCAGGGATTAAAAGCCTGAGTTTTAAGGGAACAAAGTCTACATCTCCTTCAGAACTGTAACTGATTTTCCTCCTTACCAGCTATTACTGCAAACACTACACTAAAATAGTCACCAATAGGCTGGTATCATCCCTTTTTAGGACTGATTCAACTTATGAAAAATAAATTAGTAGCTTGTGTTCACACTGAGGCTTACCAGAGACTCATATTTATATTACAGTTAAGAGGCAATCCTAAAAGTGTAACATTTCCATTAGCCATAACATAGTGAGCTCTCGGGAAGTGGTATACTCAAGGAAAAGCAATTTAAAAAAAAACAAGATCTGTGTAAACGTTTAAGGTAAGAAAATTTATTAAATGACAATATAATAGATAGAAGAATATTTTCCTATAAAGTATAATTATGATTTTACTATTAAGTAATAATACTCCATTAAGGCAAGGTGTTGTGTCATAATTAATGTAGAATTAAAATGTCTGTGAGCTTTGAACCATATAGGGATTGCACATAGCACTGTGTTTTATGTACAACTTGTCTTTTTCTGTACTAAAACACTGTACTAGAAAAACCATAATTACATGGTTTAGAAAATAAACTGCTAAAATAGTTAAAAGAATGTAAGACAATAATATTTGTTTAATTTTTCATGGTACTTGTCAGTCTTTTCAGGCTAGTATAATGAAAATACCATAGACTGGGTGGTTTAAACAACAAACATTTATTTCTCATAGTTTTGGAGACTGGGAAGTCCATTATCAAGGCACTAGCAGATTAGGTGTCTGGTGACAGCCTGCTTCTCCCTGTGTCCTCACATTGCTGAAGGGGCAAGGGAACTCCCTGGGGTCTCTTTTATAAGGGTATTAATCCCATTCATGAGAGTTTTGCCCTCGTGACCTAATCACTTCCCAGAGGCCCCACCTCTTAATACTATCACATCAGGGATTAGGTTTCAACATGAATTTTCAAGGGATACAAACATTTAGTCTATGGCAGTGCTCATGGTCATTTTCCACAGCTGTTTTGATTACTGAACAAAACTAAATAAGCCCTCATTGTTTATTCCTAAAAGGTATCATTCTACCCAGGGAGCATGCCACCATAGACAATAATTCCACAAATACCATTCGGCACTCACTGCATTTGCCGACAAGAAAATATTTATACTAAAAATGATGTGAAATTCTCCATTCCAAGACACACAAGGATTTCTAGCCAATTACCTCAATGAACTCCAATGTTATAACATCTCATCCTTTTATTTTACAACCCTATCTTTTACATCACATTTTCCTTGTTTGCCTCAGAAAGTAGTGAGCATATACTTAGCATTATTATTAACATTTAATACTGACTTGTGGCAAAAACAAATAATATCTTTCCTTTCTGCTTTTTACATCATTTCTAAATTCATCCAGCAATTCAAGAGGGATTATTCAGTGCTCTAGGTTTAGGTTAAAAATAAATCTTACTAAATTTTGGCAATAGTATGGAGTTTTCTCAACCAAAATAACAAAAGAAAAATGTCTTTTTTTTTCCTAGAATAGAAAGATGAGTATTTTGTGCCAATATTTGCCTTAAGATTATAAGGGACCTAAATAGATAGTAACACCTCGTGACTCTTTAGTTTAATAAAAGAAAGCTGGATTGATCATAGATTATTCCCAGAATTTTTCAAAATTGAACCTGTAAAGAAGAGCCTTATTTTATTTGATGATGAAAGATGTGAGCTTGAACTATCTGTAGCCTTGTCACCCATGACATGGAGAAGCTTGTCAGAGAGAATGAATCTGAAATACTGCAAGGGAGGGCGAGGGGGAGAGAAAGACAGAGAGAGAGTAGGAATTCTAATGCAGTCAATAAACCCAATTGGCTTAAACTAGTTCAAATTATGTTTCTGTCCTATGCAGCTAGATAATGGCAAGACTGAGAAATTACTATCTGAAAATGGGTATTGGAAAGGAAAGACTTTAATATGTGATTCTGTTGATGGAGGGAGGTGATAATGAGATACAATCCTCTGAAAATGATATTAAGAAAGTTGGTCAAATTTCTTTCCAGTTTTCTGTTTGGACACAGGCTATACACATCAAGGTTGTCACTTAAAATAATTCCATAGCAAATGACAGGGTACTGGAGGGTGTGGGTGACATCTTGAAATCTCCATAAGTTACAAGACGGAGATAAGCTAGGATCCAAGCTGGCTCATCAGAAAGAAGAAAGGATCACTTGGGATCAATCAACAGTGTTGTTAAGAGAAGCACTTTCTACCTGCTGCCAGAAATCCAAAACAGCAGAAGGTCAAAAAATCCTGTGTTCTGCTCGTTACAAAGACTAAATACTTTGTCCCATACTAAATGTGGTGTGTTGGCTTAGAGCAGTGCTTTCAGAAGGAGTCAGAGAAATGGGGAAGATTTAATCTCCCATGATTCACAAAATTATCTCCTGTGTACTCCCTGCTAGACTACTCTTCAAAACGCTCATTTCAAGACACAGTAGCCTGGGATCAGCCCTGTGGTAAGGTGAAGCTTTCTATTATCTCTGGCTGTTTGTGGACAGTGGCCTAAAGCAGGCAATTAAATTGAGGTTAGAGGGGGTAGACAGAAAGCCAAACTTGTTGCTAAGAGATCAAATCTATGGCTATAGGCTAGAGATGCAAAGATTTTACTTGACAAGGGTGGCAGAATGTATTTTCCAAAGATGGCCACAAAAATACCTTCCATGCCACATTCTTACTGTATGATATTGACATCCTTCCTATTGCACAGTAAAGTCTATGACCCCGTGATCTTGAATGTGACTTCCTTGACCAACAGAATTTAGTGAAAGCAATGTCATGAGACTTATGAGCCTAGTTCAGAAAGATGTCAATCACTTCCACCTTGCTCTCTGGAGATGTTTATTCTTGGAACCCAGCTACTATACGTGAAGAAGTTCAAACTAGCTCATGCTGAAAGAATACATGGAGACACCATTTGTAGATGTTCTTGCTGATAGTCCTAATCACCAGCCATTATCAACTAGACACATGCAGCGCCTTTAGATAATTCTAACCCTAACCACTGAGACAACCCCAGGTTTCAAGTCTTCCAGCAAAAGCGTCAAACATGATGGAACAGAAACAAGCCTTTTATGTCTGTGGGCTCCAAGACCACTCTTAGGTTCAATGATTCAATAGAAAGGTTCACAGAACTCAGAAAAACTGTTATACTCATGGTTATGTTTTATTATAGTGAAAAGACACAGATTAATTTCAGCAAAGGAAAAAGGCACATAGGGCAGACTCCAGGATAGACATGAGCTCCTAGTTGTCTTCTCCCAGTGGAGCTATAACAATAGCATTTAATTCTCCCAGAAATGATGTATGACAATATTCATGAAGTATTGCCAACCAAGGAAGCTATCCTGAGCCTTGGTGTCCACTGTTATTATTAGTAGTCATTCACATGGGCATGGATCTTACTTACTCAGTCTATAACCCCTCAAGAGGTCAAATTGATACAGCACAGCCCAAGGCCCCTTACCATGAGTCACATTTTTAATATAAACTGTCTAGTATATCCTAAGTCTCCAGATACACAAAGACATTTTTCTCAGGCAGGATATTCCAAAGGTTTAGAGGTTATCTCCTCAGCGACAATTAAAGCCAATCTTATATTTGGAATGTGCAGGGTCTGCTGAGTTAACCCTCTGCTAAGCACAAGGCTAGTTCAGAAAGATGGCATGCACTTCCACCTTACTCTCTGGGATCTTGGAATTCAGCTACCATGCTGTGAAGAAGTTCAAACTAGCCCATACAGAAAAAACACACAGAGAGGCCATATTTAGATGTTCTTGTTGATAGTACTGGTCAATATCTATCATTAATTAGACATGTGAAGACACCTCCAGAGAAGTTTGTTCCCCAACCCTTGTGTCATCCTGAGACTTTAAGACTTCCAGCTAAAGTCCCAAACACCATGGAACAAGACTTTCCCACTATGCTCTCTCCAAATCTTGGCCCACACAATTTCTAACCCTACTAAAATGGCTGTTTTATGCAACTAACTTTGGGCACTGGAAGAAGGGTCCTGCCTACCCACCCACCCCCCCGCCCCAAAAAAAAAAAAATCTAAAACATGTGGCACTGGCTTTGGAAAGAATTGAGAAGAAACTCAAATGGTCTTAAGGATACTATTTGAAAGTCTAAAAAGTTTCTAGGTGACTTTTACCTGAAGCTAAAGGAGGCTGTCAGTGAGGGGGGCTTAAAGGAAAGTATGAAAGTGTTACTAGAAGCTGGAAGAAAGAAAGCAGTTGTTATGTAGTAGCAGAAGTTTGCCAAGACTGTTGCCTGCAGTAATGTAGAAAACAGAAAATACCTAGAACCTGACGACTGAAGAATATTGAAAGTGCCACCTGGCTTCTTTTTACTGTCTATGATAAAATGTGAGAGGAGAGATGAATGAAAGAAAGAAATGCACTATCAAATAAAAAGGGACTGGTACTTTCTGGGTTCAAAAGTAAAACTGTTTCCTGTACCCAACATTTCCATATGTCAAAAATTTTTAAATTAAGAATTGAGAAATGACTTCTGGGTAAAGATCAAATCCAGAGTGCTGTGTAACAGCCTTTGTTAAGACATCAGAAAGGTTTAACAGAGCGACTCATATATAACCTTTTAAACAGATGGAAGGCCCCCTAAGAATCTTAAGGGTGTGTCTGCATTTAAAATAAAGAGTTTCTAGGAATACTAAATATAGTATCTCATGGAAATTTCTCACTGGAAGGACAAGACAAAGAAAGGATAGTACCAGAGAGGATGTGGATGTGGCTTTGGCTTAATAGAATATACATTGACACATAAGAAACACACGTGATTTTTCAAATAATTATAACAGCTTGAACTGAAAGGGACAGAGGCCTTTGGACTCCTAACTTTTGCATTCAGGAAGCAGATTGAGAAAATGACTCAAATACAAACATGGAGTACTTTTTTTTTTTTTTAATGGAGTACTTTTGATGGAAAAGAAAGAATGCCTTAGAGAGCAGAGCCAAGATTCCAGAGAGTGGAGCCAAGATCCATGAAGAACAATTGTCAAGGAGTAGAACTGAGTTCCAATCAAGGAAGTCACAACATTAGTCCTGGCTAGATTTCAGAATTGCTATGGAACAGTGATTGTTATATGCCTCCTGTTTTATACATTTTTGAAAGGGATTCTCTACAGCAGGTATTCTAGGACTGGCCCACTATATGTTAAGTGTGCATCAGGTACAGATATCTTATTTCTTTGGTTCAGAGTTTTTCAGATCAAGAGGAATGGTACTCAAAGAGCTGTAACCAATTAACCATACTTGAGGAGTATCATCCACATCTGGACTTGATTTAGATGACAGCTATTAGACTTTGTACTGAGGAGACCTAAAGATCTTAGAGAATGAATAATTATATTTGGCATGTGGAACAGATGTGAGTTTTTGTGACAATATGGTAGATAACAGAAGATTATATTTTCCAAAGAAGATTGCAACAATATCTCCCATCCTATATACTCTTCTTAAATTGTGATTTGGATACTCCTCTCATCAAGGTGGGATCTATGTCTTCTCCCCTTAAACGAGCAAATCTTTATGATTATCTCAAACAACAGAGCACAATAGAAGTGGCACTATATGACTCCCATAGCCAGATCGTACAAATGTTGTGAATTCCACCTAACTCTCTTGGAACACTTGCTTTTGAAACCCAGCCACCAAGTAGCTCATACAGGCCCTAGCTGGAGAGGAACTGAGTCCTCCCCGCCACAAACATGACTAAGGTCCAAGCTGACAGCCAGCACCAACATGCCAGTCATGTAAAGCTACCTTGCAGTACTCCAGTTCAGCCATCTCAACTGACAGTGCATGCAGCAGAGACAAAGGATTCTGGCCTTTCCTGCTCAAACAGCAGATTTGTGAGCAAAATAAATTTGCTGTTCTTGTTGCTTAAAGCCATTAAGTTTTAGGGTGGTTTGTTACACAACGATAGATAATAGGCTTCTGGAATCATTTAAAGGTGAGTGGTTCTCAACCGGGGATGATTTTGCTCCACAGGAAACATCTGGCAATGTCTGAAGATATATTTGGCTGTCATAACTGGGGAGGGATGTTATTGGCATCTAGTGGCTTAAAGCCAGGAATGCTATTAAACATTCCACAATATACAGGACAGCCCCCTGCAACAAATAATTATCTGGCTGAGAAATGCTGATTTAAAGTTCCCCTGAAATAAAAATGACAGGCATATAGTTACTTTAAGTCTCAAGCCTGGCAAAAGGTGTTATGTTACCCCAAATAGCTCAGTCCTCCAAAAACATGCTCTTATGCTAACACAGCTCTCAAGAAGGAAAACCTCTATCAATGCCTTTCTAGAAATTCACCTTAGGGATCAATGGGTAAGGAAGAGTTTCCCGGAGGTAATAATCCAGTGCATCTGAAGTAGAAGACAAAGGAACTAACCCCACTGACAGTAAATTTAGTGCTTATATTATCAGTTCTGCAAAATATAGTGTTTGCTGTGGAACAGTGGCCACTGATTACTTCTGCTTTTTTCCAAGTAGAAGTTTTATTGTGGTTATGTTGCTTTTGTCCCCCCACTGTAATGGGTCATATTGTGTCCCCCCAAAATTCATATCCACTCAGAACCCAGAATATAACCTTATTTGGAAATAGGGTTTTTGTAGATGTATTAGTTAAGATGAAGTCATACCAGGTTAGCGTTGGCCCTAAATCCAGTGATTGGTGTCTTCATGAGAGAGAGGAGAGATTTAGACTCAGACACAGAAAAAACAGCCATGTGAAGAGTCCTTAGGAAGGGCTCATGAGAACTGTATTTCCTAAAGTTCTATGTTTGTAAAACTTTGTGCCCTTTATACTTGAAAGTCTCTTCACATAAAATCCTTGGTTTACACTATGTTTCTTGAATAGCTTAAATATGTTACTCTACTTTCTTCTGATCTAGAGGACTGCTGTAGAAAAAGTGTGATGTTAATATAATTGTCTTCCCCTTATAAGTCACATCCTTTCCTAAAGCTGGATACCCAAAGGATTTCTTTTCCTATTCCTCAAAGTCAAGTAACTTTACTAGAATATGTCTGGTGTTGGTAATTTTAAGTCAGTGTATTCTCAGGTATGCAGTATGATTTTTTAATATCTAGTTTTATATCTTTTTTTTAATTCAGGAAATTCTCTTGAATCATAGTTTTTTAGTGTTTGTTCCCTTGGTCTGCTTTTCTTCTTCAGAGACTCCTATCATCCATATGTTTGATCTCATTATCTTATTTTCAGTATTTGTCACTTTCTCTAGAATACTTATATTTCTGTCTTCATTACTTTTTGATTTTTTATAAAACAGAATTTTTACTATCCATTTTTTGTAGGCATTATCAGTTTTTTGCCCCAATATTCTTTTTAGTTTACTCTTCATCTATATAATATTATTTTCTTCATTTCTAAATCTTTCCTGAGTTCTATTACCTCACTTCTGAGTTTTTCTAATTCTGATTTCTGTGGTTCTTTCATGACATGAGTTAACTTTTTAATGTCTTTAACCTGTTTTAAAGTAATAGTTTACAGTTTTGCTCTGTTTTGTGGACACATCTTTCTGATGTTCTGTTGTTATCTGTAGGGAAGTTATTCTGCTCTGTTTTCTCTCTTTCCTTATAACTTTGTATTGGAGTTGACCTTAATAATTTACTGTTACCCATTTTTACTTGATATTAATTTTCCTAAACTTTTCCAATGAGGCAGGGTTCAGGAAACCCTGTCTAACTTCAGAGAGCTCCATCTTCCCTTGTTTTTATGAAGCGCTTAAAAATACACTAGGTCTTTTGGGATTTCCTGACTTGCCTGGCTATTGAGCACTTGAAACATAGCTAGTATGACTGAGAAGTCAAATTTTAAATTTTAATTAATTTTAGTTAATCTAATTAATTAAATTTTAATTAGCTACATGTAGTTACTGGCTGCTATATTGGAGAGAGCTCCTCTAGCCTTTCACTGTCCACCGTCTCTTCTGCCCCATCCTACTTGATTCTGATTTCCCTTGACAAAGTTTCTTGTTGTGGGACCCTGTCCTAGAAAGGAGTCCCAGTGGGTTAGTTTGAGATATCACAGGGTGAGATCGCTTCAGCCCCTTCAGCCATATTTCACGTTTCAGTTGCTGTTAGAAAATTGGCCTGCAGTGTTTTAAAATGAATAACTGGAGGAGAACATCTTGAATTTTCCAGTCCATTGGACAGCAACCTACTTTTTGATTTTTTAAGAAAAAAATTCTCCTTCCCCCAACAGAATTTTTTATACACACATGTCTTATGGCTCTTGGTGGTTTTTCCTTATGTCTTGTGTTTTGGGATTTATGGAGATATCTTGTCATCCAGTTTTATTGTAAAGTTTGTCCATGGCTTTTGGTTTTGCTAACCAGCTGATCTGTTTTTTTGTTTCTTTAATGTAGATTTTCAGACAGATTGAAAAATTATGCTGCCACTGCCCCATCTTCCTAAAATGCTTTGAATAATATATTTTTATATAAGGTTTTTCCATTAAGAAATATGTCATGATCATCATGGAATATTTTTTAAAGGAAGGAGTCCCCATGGACCCACCAATCACAGAAAAACCACTGCTGACATTTTAGTGAATTTTCCTCATGTTTCTTTTCTGTGCATGATATTTTTGTGCAGTTGTGAGCACAATCTACATACAATTCTACTGGGTTGGCCAAAAACTTCATTCGGGTTTCTCCGTAAGATGGTACCAAAAACCTCAATGACCTTTTTGGCCAATCCGATATTTTCTAATTTTTACTGCTATGAAAAAAATTTAATATAAATCTATCATTCATTATTTTCTTAGCCAATCTCCAATGTTTGGTCAATTAAAAAAGTTTTTACAGGCAATAGTTTGCTCTGAGAAATGTTGGTATATCCCTATAGAACAATATGTAATCCTATACAAGCTGCTAATGTGCAATAATAGCTATGTCAGTGGCACAGGAGTTCCTCTAACAGGGATTAATGAATGATTAACATTCGCTAAAGAGGCTGCCTGGGACCAATTTAATAATTGAGGAAACAGGTGCAGTCATCTTTATCTTGAATATTTACCTTACCTGGTATAGAAAACTTTCCTATTGGTGTTTCCTTTCCCTAGTGTTTATAGTATGTGATTGTGTGTGTGTGTTTATATGCACATGTATATATGTGTATATGTAGATGTGCGTGCCTGTGTATTTATAATGTCATCTGTATCTCCAGCCCATATGTTTCTTTTGACTGCCAAACTTAGATCCATTTGGCCTTGCAAATTCATTACACGCAAATGAAACCCCTCATCTTTCTCAATCAAACTCCTCCTCCTCTATTTCCTACCTTAAGGAGTGATTTACAGCCATCACAACAGTCACAAAAATAATACAGATTCCTAAGAGTCACATCCTCCCTTCCTTCAAGTCAATCACTCAATTCCAATATTTTCTACTTCCTTAAAATCACTGGTTACTCCTTCTAACCCTCCATACCTGTTGCTGCCTCAGTTTGGCCCACAGCCTATTTGACATGGGATATAACTAGTACTTCCCAAGTTTACCAATAACTTCCTATTTGTTAAATCCAATAAGAATTTGACGCTTCTCTACAATTTGACATTGTTGATGAATTTCTTCTTGCATTTCTTCTCTTGGTTGTTGGGACTCTAATTTTTTTCTTACTGTCTAACCATCTCTTTTCTGTGCTTTTCTTCCTCAGCTTTGCTCAATTGTAGTCTTTGATATTCTGTCTTATTTTGCAGTCTCCCATGTTGATCTTATTCCATCCATGGCTTTCAATTATATATCTATGTAAGATGTTGACACCTAAATCACCATTCCAGTCCAGGTCTCATTTCTAAGATTAATATTTGCATACTTCAATATCCCAACCTCAAACACAATATATTAAAAACTGTAGCCTTTGTCCCCACCCCACCCCCAAGAAAACAACTAAACACTGCCCATCGCCCTATATTTTCCCTTTTCCTGAACCATCTACATAAATGATCAAGCCAGAAACATGTGTGTCATCGTCTCATTTTTTCTGTCATCAACTACATCTTGTCATCAAACACTGCCAGTTCTAACTCCTTAATATCTCTTTACCTTAACACTTGGATAGCTAAATAAGAAATTAAAATCTAATCCTCCTAACAATACTTATCTATGTCAATGTTATCTTCTATATAATTGGCATAGTAATGATTCCAGGTAGAAATCACTGAATTTCAACTTGCCAGTGATACACAAGGTGATACTGGGAGGGTTTGAAGGGAAGAGAGGGAAACGGCAAAATACGATGGTAAAAAATGTTCCCAGATATTTTTCTTAGTGTCATCTCTGAAATCTCACCAAATAAGCCCAAAATTTATGTTACAATGTTTGTTTGATGCCTTATTTAAACTGTTTCACTGGACATTTTCCATCTGTTAAGCTCCCTGAGAAAGACCAAATTGCCCTGTCATAACTAAACCTCACGTTCACTGGAGCTTACACTGGGTAAACTTTGCAGGGGCCCAAAAGTTGTAGGATGGTTTGAGAAAATGGGATGGGAAAGTTTTACTTAAACTGAGTGAGAAAAAAAATTCATGACCATTTTGGTCATTCAATTTGTAGTTTATTAATAGGATAATAAAAACATCACATCATAAATCAGTGCTCTGTTACTGAGTGAACTTGGATCTGCTCATCTAATGCAAAACAAAGCTAATCTACTGACACCAGGTTGTGGTGAAATAAAGTATAGTGCTTATTGCAAGGCACCAAGCAAGGAGTACAGACAGCTAATGCACAAAAGACTGGAACTCCCCAGTGGCTTTTAGGGAAGGGTTTTAAAGGCAACATTAGGGGTGTGGGTTGCAGGGTGCCTGACACACAATTCTCTGATTGGTTGATGGTGAAGTAACATGGTGCTGTCTCAGGAATCCCAATCATTAACCTTCTTGTTTGCTCCACCCGGTCTGGGGTCTACATGCTGGTGGTCAGCAGTTTTCATCAGGGGCGTCTGGTTTCTGTAAAATCAGCTCAAGGATATGGCTTAGGATATTATCTCCTGAACTTAAGGAGGAACTAGAAGTCCTTAAAGTTATTTTATGGCTAAACTATTATTGTCTTGCTTGACTCTTTTCTGTTTCTGCATTTTCTCATTTCTCCGATTAAATCTGCTCTTTGGAACTTGGGAAAAGCCTAGGAAGCTAAGGTTCTTCTATAAACAAGAGGCAGGGGACTCTGTCCAGGGGAAGACCCTGCAGGGTCTTGCTTGGCTTCATATTGAACAACATTAATAAATAGCCAAGTAAGCAAAGTGTTAAACGTGTTAGCTAAAATGAATTAGGGGCGTTTTCAGTTACCAAATTTCAAGAGGTAAAGGGGATGGAAATCTGGACCTAAATATCTACATGCTTTGGGATTTTTTCCTTTTTAAAAGCAGATGCCAGATTAGGAAGTCACCTGCTATCTGACCATTATAGTTTTCTGTCATTACCATGAACTGGGGTGGTGAGGGGAGGGGGAAGGAGTCTCCTCTTTTAATGTGTCAAAATGCTGCGTTTTCAGCCCCACACGTGCTGGAGACATTGCTTAAAGATGCATGAGCACTGTCCCCAGGAGACTAAGAAATTGGGCAGCTCCCTATACCTCTGGGGTCCTCAGTTCCCTGCAAAATGAGAAAGCTAGACTCAAAACCCCCTAGGATCCCTTTCAAATCCACCAAGCTAATGGTATTCATTGCAATTACTCCTGAATGAGGCCATGATATGGATCTTGCTCCAGTGCTGCTTGTTATGCCCACGAAACTGCTGCATCAAACATGAGGCACATGAGCAGCCTCACACCATTTCACACACCAGGGACAAAGAGCAAGCCTCTACTTCCAAAGGAATGACATAACCTGTCTCTGAAGTGATTCACATCACCCTCATTTTTGAACTACCGAATGCTCAGAAAACTCATATTACCATCTTTGATGACGTTAAGGCTGTGAGATGAGGTTCCTGCCAGTGCTTGGGACATTGGATAAAAGTATTTAAGAAAAGGCCATCTCCACACCTCAGTAGTGAAATTAGGGTGGGACGCCCATCACTGGGATCCCTAACAACCTCCACAAGCTCCTGTCTTTCTCTTTGCTCTGAGAAGAAACCAAGAAGCTAGTAGTGGCATGATACTCCGCTGGACGTATATCTAAGGTCCCAAGCAGAAACAGGTATAAGCTGACCGAATGGGAGGGGCTCTTCCTCATCTTCAGTTGGCGATAAGATGGGCTCCAATTCTTTACGCGCAGGACGGCTGACGCCCAGCGCAGCCTCAGAGACCCGGTTAGGCCTCCCGGATTGCTCTCCACAGGGCGCCGCCCCGGACAGGGCCCCGCCCCTCACCTTGACTGCGCCGCGCTGGGGCCGCGAAGGTGCGTGCGGCGCTCGGTGATTGGCGGCTGCCCGGCAGGGCCCGGCTGCCATTGGCTGCCTGGGCCTCTTTGTTCCCGGTCCCCGCCGCAGGCCGGCTGCGGCGGACTGGGCGGCGGAAGTTTGACGGCGCGGGGAGAGTGGCTGCGGCGGCGGCGCCGGAGTCCCCGCAGACCTCCGCCAGTGCCCGCAGCGGTGCCGGACGCCAGGCGAGCCTGGGTGTGAGATCCCGGACAGGAGGAGGAACCGCCTCTGACACACAGACATGGACCTGGAGGCCAAAGTGAAGAAGGTAGGGCGGCGCGGGCGGCGGGCAGCGGCCGCCTCACCTGCGCGGGGCGCCGCCCCCTGGCTGCCAGCGGCGGGTGGGGCGCACGGGCGGCTAGGCGCGAGCCGGCTCCGGGTCTCCGGAGCCCCGGGCCCAGGTACCGGACCCTCCGGGTAGAGGGGGTGCCCGGTGGCCCCGCTAACTCCTGAAACCCGGGAGCGATGGAGAGTCGCGCGCGTGAGCGAGGGTGGGCGCGGGACATTTCTCCGCGTCTAACCATGTCCAACGGTTGGAGGTGTTTGAAACTTTCTTTAAGATGTTTCAACTGCGCCTGTGCCTCCCTAAAAGAAAAGGATGAGGTTAGGGCGAGTTCGGGCGAAACCATGACACTACTTCTTCCTGTCTCAGGAAGCTCAGCTTTATTAAGCCCTTGTGGTTTGGGGTCACTGATGTGACTTTGACAGCTCAGACCTCCTCCCCCTCCAGCTCGGCTGTCCCAAGCTCTCTAGAGTGAGCGTTGATTTAATGCGCTTCCTTCGCACACGCTGCTGGTGATAACGTGAAAGGCGATGATTTTTCTTTTTCTTTTTTCTTCTTTCTTTGATCACTCATTACTTCCAAAGCACTGCCTCCTAGGGGGCTGTCTTCCAAAGAAAATGTTCTCCCTCTTTGGCACCTAGTCCCAAAGGACGATTGTTACCAGTGGTTTAGCTTCAGGAGACGTTTCCTGCCTGGCTGCCCTCCGGGCGTCAGGACCCACGGCCCTACCTGAGCCGCTCCCTGATTTTGGGAGCCTCCTGTTTCCTGGGAGAAAGAGGTGGGTACTAGACTGTGACTCAAAAGGAATGCTGATTTCACATTCCAGTGTAACGTTCTGTGTGAAAGGTCTCATTCCAGCGGATTGCTCATATTTACTTTGAGGTAAATTTAAACTAGCTGCTCCTTATCAAATAAGGAAGGAAGTTTTGCAGAGAGAAAAAGGGGAAAAAACAGAGAGAACCTAATTTTCTTCTCTTGCCCACTATGGGTTGCTTACATTGCCATTATTTCATCATCTAAAGACAAAGTTCCTGACCTAAGCATTAATTCTGTTTCATGCCCAGAATTGAATTTTTTTAAATGTATGGAAGTGCAAAATATTAGGTTAGGAGGCTGTTGAAGAATTAAAAAAAAAGTTAGCCCTTTATTGACTAGAACTGGCACACAAAACGGAATCCAAGGACGGGAAAACGTAGTGTAAATTCTGAGTACCATGATTGCATTCTGTTCTCTTCCAGTTTCGTTTCTTGTCTTTGCTTTTAGATGACACTAAAATTTTTTGTTAATCTTGCTTGCATTTTGTTTGCCGCTTAATTAGTCTTCTGTTGATGAACATTGCTTATTTTGTTTTTCATGTGGGAAAGAGTGGGTCATTTAGTACTTGTCTAAAATTTGGAGGGCCTTGTCTATGCTTAAACGTATTGCTTCAAAAATGACTTTTTAAATGTCAGCATCCTCTGGGAGGGAAGGATGAGTGGGTGAAGTAGAGTATTTTTTTAAGGCAGTGAAACCATTGTGTATGCTACTATAATGGTGGATACATGTCATTATATATTTGTCAAAATCCATAGAATGAACACCACCAAGAGTGGACCCTAAAATAAACTGTGGACCTTGGGGGATGATGATGTGCCCAGTGTAGGTTCATCAGTTGTAACAAATGTACCACTCTGATGTGGGATACTGGGGGAGGCTTTGAGAGGAGGTAGGGAGATATATGGGAATGTTGTACCTATTGCTAAATTTTGCTGCGAACCTAAAACTGATCTGAAAAATAACATCTACTTAAAAGGAAAAAAAAAATCAACATCCAAAAGTGATTTTGAAATTATTTGAGACAAAGAAGAAGTAATTCTGAGGGAGAAAGTCCAGAGTTAAGTGGACTAGCAAGGGAAAATGTGTGCTAGCAAAAGAAAAATCCAGACATTATTTATAAACAATTTCCTTAGTTTCAGAATGTGGATTATGATAAATAATGCTCTTGACATATGGTGTAACTTTTCTCCTCCATCTCCCCTTTACTTTAAAAGGTTATCTTTTCAACCAAGAATCTTATCTTTCTCTCAAATCCTCTCCTCCCCTTCTTCTGCCCCCAAGAAAAAGGATTCCATAAATTCAAAGCTTTTACAGATGATACCATGACAGTAACAAATCTTTGTTTCACTACCTTGTCACCACTGGTGATTCTCAGGACAGAGTTCTCAACTAGTAAATTGGAAAGTACTAGAACATTCCAAAGACATCCAATTTGACTGCCAACCATACCCTCTCTGTGTCCATGTAGGACTTTTAACAGGCTTAATGTTCTATGGATTCGACAAAATGTTTCCCAGGACAAAGAATTCAGAGGTCCCAAGAATACATTTCATAATCTCAAAAAGAAACTTGCATTCCCTTTAGAAATTATTTTCTAACACACCAGAAGAAGGAAACACATTACAAGATCATCTCTGATCTTTGAGCAGAGCCTTCTCACCCTGTTTTGGTACCTAGATGGTTTTCAGGTCTCCCTTCTTTTTGACTTTGGTATACAGGAAATTAATAATTTGAATGTACCTTTTAAAAAGCCTGGATGGAAGTTGGAACAAAGACACAACCATTTAAGTAAAACTAAATTTGACTTCTGTTTTAAGATACATTTTTTCCTTCTAAAACCCTTGTACTGTTGTTTTCATAAGGAATTTTCTCCAGGCAGATGACCAATGTTACTTTCCTTTCCCATTAACATTTCATGTAAAAAGAATTAAAGAGGGTTGCCTTTATTTCACATCTACCTAGGTGGATGACACTGTTATAAGATTCTTTGTTTATAAAAGGAGAACTTGGGTGTCCATATCATTGGCATAAATTTGGATTAATTACCAGTTAAAACACACCATCACAAAGGCAAGGAATTTTTATAATTAGATTTTACTATATTTTGTTTTGTTTGAGGTAAGTGAGCTGTTGCTAGGATGTGAGAGCTAGTTTGGTTAAACAGAGGTTTTGTTTTAATATTTTAGAGTATACTTTGACTTTTACGTCTTTGCCCTGTCTTCTGAGTTATTTGTCTAGTTCCCTTCCTTATGTCTTATGTCTCTTCATTATAATTGACTTTGTGTAAGTAGAGCCTATGACTGTTTGGAAAAAACAATGGCCTTTGAGAAGCAGAAACAGAGTCTCATTTTTGTGGTGAATGGTAAATCATGGCCCACAGCCAGCTGTTTTCCTCTTTCCTTTTTGTGTTACTCTCCCATGAGAATCACTTTTTTTTCCCTTTAAAAACATAACAGAGAGAAAGAGAACTCAGTAATTTCCCTTATGCTGCCTGGAATTGCCACAGAGCTTTTAATTTTACACCTTATTCATTGTTTGCCTCCTTTCTAATCTCTGTCTTTTGATCCTTCCTGATGTCTTGCATACTTTTTTCTTAGGACTCTTTTCTTTGTTTCTTTAATTTAATT
Source organism: Hippopotamus amphibius kiboko (assembly GCF_030028045.1). Taxonomy (NCBI): domain Eukaryota; kingdom Metazoa; phylum Chordata; class Mammalia; order Artiodactyla; family Hippopotamidae; genus Hippopotamus; species Hippopotamus amphibius. The sequence goes on along the minus strand of NC_080189.1, from coordinate 34,784,749 downwards.
TTAAAAAGATGAGATACATTTTAAGGATTACAAGTCACTAAAAACCCTCTTTCTCAGCATCCTAACATGTTTTGAAAGCTTCTGTCATTTGCCAGAAAACCAAAGTGAAACCAAGTGATTGCAATTGGAAAGAGTACTGAACCACAAAGATTATTTCCATTAGAAATTAGAATGCGCCTTTTCTCTTAGGTGGCCCCTGATTGAAGTGGAAAAGGCAAGTAAATGGTGACCTGGAGGCACAAATCTACAGTTGAATTCTCTGCTTGATGCCATTCTTGCTGTGAGAGTCATTGGCAAGTCTTGGGGTAATGGGAGGGCAGCGTACTTCCAGGGCTTTACCTTACAGGCAGTTACTCTCTCAGAACAAGTATAGAATAGAGTAAAGTGGTCCTCAGCGGGGCTTTTATCTCTTCCAGCCCCTAGTGTGAGTCATTACATTAATTGGATATGAAAAGTCACTTTCTCTAACTTGCCCTGAATATTGGTTTGAATAGAGCTGTAGCAGGTTTTCTATTGCATTTTCCTTAATGCTATCTTATGAAGTAGAATTAGGGATTTATGCCTCTGCTGGCTGTTAGCTATGTACCATCACCTCTCTCCTTGACTTTGCTTGCTCACCTTCAAAGCTAAATGTTGCTCATCCCTCAGGACAAACTCCTCACCCTACCCCCACCACACATCACCCTCCAGGTAATCTTTCTTCTTTTTTCTATCTAGATGGAAAATCTCTTTCTTCTGTATTCCCAAAGCATGTTATCATAACTCTTGGGACACTCTTTGCTTTCTCCCTCTAGATTATAGTCTTAACTAGATTGCAGGCTTCTTGAGAGCGAAATTCATATCCTGTTTATACTTGTATAGTTATTTTGTTTGCTCTTCCAAGCAATTTATGAAGTAGACCTTAGCCTCATTTTAAGGATAAAGAAACTTAAGGTTTAGATAGGTTAATCTGAAACTGGCAGAACCTAACTATGATCTTGAACCATAGTTTTCAGAATCCATGAGACTTCCATCATACCACCTAGCCTGAGCCCTCTGAACTCCTTGCCTTGATCACTACATATATGTCGAATGAAGTACACTAATATAAAAAGAGAAATAAGCTTAGGTCCATTTCAACTTTTTTATTGGTTTGTTTAAAGGAATTATATTGAAAGAAATGGTTTCTATTCCAATAAAATTACCACCCTACTGGTTTTCTACATTTTACTTATACTTTATCCATGGCTATGTGTATGCCCTTTAGTATAAGTTGCCTTTGACCTTCTTTGCACAGAAACAAAGTCTAAATAAGTAAAAACATCACAAAAAGGAACTTCTGGTAGACTTTTACAGTCAAAGAAATTCCATTAGCTCCAATAATATTCTGGACCATATCTTCTAGGATTCTTCCAACTTCCCAGCTTTTTTTGGGGAGCAGTGATAATGCTGCCTCCTAGCTACTTAATATGGTTCTGAACAATAGCGACCTTGCTTTTGGCTCTCTGCTTTGGGATTTCAACCAGTGTCATCTGGAACTGTATAGGGGCACTCATGGTTGGCTTGTAGAAGAATCTGTTCTACCTGCTGAGCCCCAGAGTTGATAGAAAGCCTTACACATAGCATGGTAGTCTAAACCTCTCTGTCTTCTAGCAACAAAATGCTTGGAGTGCCCCTGGAATGGCAGACCAGGCAGCTTAGCATAGAGCAGTTAAAAACAAAAAAAAATGAGTTCAGTGCTAGGAGGAGAATTGTTCATATAACAAGATCTGTTGAGAAGCAGTAGGAAGCACCAAAATGATGAGCTGTTTTGTGAGGTTCTCACTGAGCTTCAGGATGACACCAGCATTGTGAGCATGGAATTAACATCATGGACCATCAAGGTTACTCTGAGGGGCCTATTTAGTAGAAAGAACATGATAAATTGGTAAAAGAGTAACTACTTCCTATGTTCTTTTTCTGAGAGCCAAGAAGTAGTTTGTCCTATGCTAATTTGAATATAAGTGTTTTAGGAATCAAATCACTACAGTATGTTCAGAAATTAGAAAAGGTCAGTAGGTGCCAGTATGGGTAAAGAGCTGTAGTGTACAGAAAGATCTTCTATAGTGTATCAGCTTTCTCACTTGTATTTGTCAATATGATGTCATTAAATTCACTCTGGGCTGAGAGTTAGTAGATCTGGGTCCACTCTAGTTTTTGTGATCTTGGCCACTTTGGGTCTCAGTTTTCATATATATATAAATCAATGGGGAACCAAGTGATTTCCAAGATTTCTTCAAACCTTGTTACTCTTTCTGACTGTGGAAAATATTATCAGTAGTTTACAAAGTATAATAATATTCCACAGTGCTTAAAAACCACACAAGCCAAGAATATATCAATATATGTGACTTTAATGAAATGGCATGTATATAAATGGTATATACTCCTGTGAAGTCCATGAGAAAATGAAACAATTTTTTTTCATAGATCTTAGCTGTTTTTTACCTTATTTTTACTTAGTTTGCCTTTTAAATGTTTGTGGGCTATTTGAAGACATTAAGTTTAACTCATTTAAATCTGTAGTATAAAGCTTCAAAGGCATACAGACTTCTCTATTAGCATGAGTCAAGTAAGCCTAGGCATGATATATCACTTTCCTTGGTACTTAATTACAGGAAAATGAAAAATAATAGAGCTTTTATTGTCTTTAAAAGTTCTCTCTCCCAAAATAAGATGATTCATTTAAAAACTATGTGAATAGTTTATGTGCAAAGCACTGTTCTAAACTCTGGGGGTATAGTATGAACAAAAAAGACAAAGTACCTTGTATTATAGAACTAACACTGTTGAGAGGAATGATGGAGCAAAAAAAAGAGTAAATGAAAGTAAATGACAAAATAAATGATAGAAAGTAAGCACAAATGGGATTTTACCCCCTTAGTGAATTCTTTACAGATCAGCAGTACGCTGGATTTCTAATACAGAATGTCCTATTTAGTGGTGATTCTTGGCATTGGTTCCTGGTTTTGCAAACTTTGTAATTAGGAGTTATTTATCTTAACTAACGGCAAATGAAAAAGAAATGAGAAAGCAGCTTTTATGTGTTAGAATGTAAAAAAGCTCTTAATTGGATAAAGCCAAAATATTTACAGTCTTACACCTATAAAATACACAAACTGTCTTTTTCCTGATTACAAATGCCCTACAAGAGTCACTCCTGTATTGTGTTTCGTGTTCACCGTCATTACTAATTTTTGTGTTAAGTACTGTCATGGTACCTGAAAGAATGACTTTTAAAAATCTGTTTATTAGATCATTGATATGTAGTACATACAGGAAATTACTTTTGATTTTACAAAGTGGCAGTGTTCAGGGAGCATTATATAAATTATGAATTATGAAATCATCTTTTTCAAGGAGAGGCAAATAGAGAAAAGACTAGCCAAATTGAAAATAGGTTTTAAAACCTCATAAATTTTCAAGATTTTAAGGAAAATAATCTGATAATTGATAAATGCACCTCTGGTCTTTGAGTAAAATCCATGTATTAAAACTTGCATTAAGCACTGTTATTAGAGGATTAAATTTAGAGGTTATGCTTTTCAGCTATCCAGCTCCAATCTTTGACTCTTCTTTAAAAGAACTCCAGTCATACTTAAAGTAGTATCACGTATTTTTTTCTAAGTGCCTGATCTACCTAACTCCCTACTTAAATAATGGGAAATTAGATAAGAATATGCATGACTATAATTTTCTAATGTAAGTTCATACAATGACCCTAAAATGACTTTTTAATTACTTTTCTTTCTCTTCAGCCACTATAATCACTGTTTATTGCCAGTGAAAAAAACAGTAAGAGAGAACAGAAGGTGATAGAGAAAAGAACCAAAAGAAAGTCACTAGGTATTATTTGGAAACTGTGCTATGGAAGTATTTCATGTTTCTGTCACAATGAATATAAAAACTGGTTGATTGTAGGTATCACTACTTTTATTTTGGTCATATTCAACAAAGGAGAAGAGCATAGTTTAGGATTGCCAGTTTCTCTTGTCTTTGGCTAGTCTGCCAAGAATGCAGGACTGCTTGGGTTCGAACATGGCTCGAGGCGGGGAACTGTGGGAGAAGCCCGGCAGTGAGGACTGCTGAGAGCTCATCTGCCAAATGACAGCCAGCTACCACTACATAAATATTATTAGTCTCTGAATGAGGCTGGATCATCCTCAAATCACAAATGATTCAGCCTGTGTCTATTACAGTGACATTCTGACCACCATACAAATTTTAAAAAGGGGTTTCAGGGTGTCTTTTGGTTACAAAGGTTCTTATCTAAACAGTGAGCCTAGCAAAAAGGAGGCTGAAAGCCTAGCACCAATGCGTTAGTGCTGAATCCATTAATATGTCTGCTGCCACCATGAACTTGCCCTTGCTTTATTTGAAGATAAAGTGATGTCATGTTTCACTGTAAAATGATCATGCAAACATTAGGTGGATTTTTATTTCTATGAGTGTAACATCAGAGAAGTCTTGATAGAATGAGTCACAAAGTGAAGTAAAGAATATATTTCCTTTACAGGGGTACTGGCCTTCAATAAAAATAATTGAATGTTTAAACAAAACAGAGTCACCCTTTGTTTTTCATAGAGAATATTAAAAGGTCCGTTTAAATTAAGACTACAGAATCTCAACTCCTTTTCTATCAATATCACCTGTTGAGCTTCTATCCCCCGAAACACTGTGATGTCAGCCTTGGTGGATAAAAGAAGGAAGGTAGGCAAGCTAGCTAGTGGGCAAGACATGCAAACTAACTACAGTGCTGGAGAGAATGAAATAAGTGCTGTAATACAGTGTTGCTCAAGATATCTATGTTGAGGAACCATTTTCTCAAAACTCTGAATCTGTCATGGGCTGATACTTTTAAAAACACAATAAAAATGAATTAGTAAAAGGAAGAAAAAAGACAAATATGAGGCCAATTTTTAAAAAACTAAATGTGGGACTTCCCTGGTGGCAAAGTGGTTAAGGATCCACCTGCCAATGCAGGGGACACAGGTTCGAGCCCTGGTCCGGGAGGATCCCACATGACACGGAACAACTAAGCCTGTGTGCCACGGCTACTGAGCCTGCGCTCTAGAGCCCACAAGCCACAACTACTGAGCCCTCGTGCCACAACTGTTGAAGCCCACGCACCCAGAGCCTGTGCTCCGCAACAAGAAAAGCCCACACACCACAATGAAGAGTAACCCCCGCTCACCACAAGAGAAAGCACGTGCACAGCAACAAAGACCCAATGCAGCCAGTAAATTAATTAATTAATTAATTAAATGTATCAGACATAAAATTACTGTCAAATTGCTTAACAATTCCTAATGGCTTTCTCTCTGGTTTCTTTCTGTGTCTCATCACAGACTGGTAAGCAACAGTTTGCAGACTGCCAAACTTTGTAGTCCTGTAATAATAGAAATACAGACAACTACAGTATCCCTCCCTTATCCACAGGGAATATCTTCCAAGATCCCCAGTGGATGCCTGAAACACCAGATAGTACCAAAGCCTATGTATACTGTTTTTCCCTATACATACGTACCTATGATAAAGTTTAATTTATAAGTGAGGCACAGTAAGAGATTAACAACAGTAACTAATAATAAAATAGAAAAATTGTAACAATATACTGTAGTAATAAAAGTTTTGTGGACGTGGTCTCTTTCCTTAATTAACTTTCAACTCTGCCAGAGATTCAGCAGTGGCTTCTTCATTGGCAGATGCAGCCTTCTCCAGTAATTTTTATATTTTTCTGTCCCAACTTATTCCTGAATCTTTGTAACCATCCCTTACTTACAGTAAATGGTGTAATTTGTTTTAGGGGATCCCTTGCTGAAGTCTTTGTGTGGGCTCCATGCTTTCTGGTGTCACATGTTACCACCAACTGGAACATGTTTTCTGTTTGTGTCTCCCACCCACAAATTTAATGCCTTTTCCATCTTAACTAAGCAATTAACATGCACTGTGTGGCCATAACTTCTGCAGTTTGAGGTGCGAGAACAACACTGACATAAATTTCTTTGTTCTTCTTCACAATTTCATGGACAGAACATTCCTTCTTACCATAGATCTTAGCAGCATCAGCATACAATTTTTGTTTGTCAGCATACAATTTTTGTTTGTTGAGTGGAGAACTTTCACCTTTTCACTTAAAGGAAGCACTTTAAGGCTTCTCTTTGGCATATCCAAATTGCTAATATCACTACTCCTGCTATTTGGAGCCATTATTTATTTATTTATTTATTTATTGGCACACGGGCTTAGTTGCTCCGTGGCATGTGGGATCTTCCTGGAGCTGGGATCGAACCCGTGACCTCTGCATTGTCAGGCAGATTCTTAACCACTGCGCCACCTAGGAAGCCCCTAGAGCCATTATTAAGTAAAATAAGGGTTACTTGAACACAAGCACTGCCGTGATACTGCAACAGTCAATCTGATAACTAAGTTGGCTACTAAGTGACTAACTAGCTAAATAAGCCGAACAAAGGGATGATTTGTATCCAGGGCAGAACAGAGCAAAGACTCCAGATTTCATCACACTAAGAATGCAGTTTAAAATTTAGGAATTATTTATTTCTGTAATGTTCTATTTAATATTTTTGAATCATGGTTGACTGTGGATAACTGAAACCTCAGAAAGCAAAAATGTAGATAAGGGGCAACTACTGTATTATGAAATTTCAGAAGTAGAAGTAATTTAATTAATAACATTATGGAGGAAACAACATTCAAACTAACTTCTGTAGGATAAATAAGGTTTCAGTAGGCAAAGAAGGAATTCCAGGAAGAATAAATAACATGAGCCAAAGAAACACGGCTGCAAGAAGTCAGTAAACCCTTGGTATTCACACCATAACATTCTCAGTGTTGACTCTTCTAAAATAAAGCCAGGGTATATGATCTGCAGTGATTTGTGATTTTCCTAGATTTCAGGTTTGAATTTAGGAAGTGTGCCACTGAGCTTGTACAGGAACCTAACCTACTGCTGAGGATCAATAGCTCTGTCCTAATCTTGATTCTTATTTAATACACTCTGTCATCTCTTGAGGAAGAGAGGAAATTTCACATTGGAGTCTAGCTGATGTAGTCTGGGCTTGGCTCCAAGCTGTGGGTTGGGACTACATTGGCTCCCCATACCTTTCATCTTCCTTAGATCATTAGATATCTTAAGCAAAAGTTTGGAGCAGTCGTGGGCATGTGTCACAGAAGTCACATGTCCAAGTTCAAACTCATGGGGAGGATAAGTGCAGTCTAATGACTATGAGGCAAGGTTGTGGATGTTTAAAACTACTACCTGGGAATGAAGAATTGGGGTCATTACTTCAGCCTATCATATGTTCTATAGTGGGATTTTTTTTTTTTTTTTTACTTTGGTGGTTTAAGTATACTTTTCTGAAGTTCTGTCATGTATCAAGAGTCTGTTCTGAGAAGATACTCTGCACAGTTTCACAGACAACTGATATTTAGTTTTTGACCCTTCTGAAAAAGTATAAAGGAAAATTGACCTTGGGATATCCTTTACTTGATTTTTTAGAGGGTTCTTTTTTTAATCTAGTCACTCTTCTGTTAGTTTTGAGACTAACAGACCTCTCCAGATTTGCCCTAGCTAGGTCATATGATCTCCATGTGAAGAAATGTAGAACTCATTTCTCTGGAAAATGTCAAGTTGCCAAAGGTTTTTAAGAGGAGTTACAAAATTGGCCTTTTAAATACAGCAACAAATGGAAAGTAGATTCTACAAATATTCAAATGATGCTATATGTTAGACTCTGCCAGTGGTAGCAGAACAGAAAACTATCCCAAGAGAAATAGGCAGAAATTAATGGCAGAGGGAGGCAAAACAGATTTGAGTGGCTTAATATCCATATTTCTTTTAAGATGTCACACGTAAAAACAATTGAGACGTTATTTGTTGGCACTTTTCTCATGGATCAGATGAAATCAAGCCAGAGGATGGAATCATCCAGTGGACCACTGCTGCCCACTCCTTTGGAACACAGAGTTTAGAAGGAGAAGAACAGAATTTTCATAGGTTTGAATCCCGGTTTGACACTCCCCAAGAAATTTGGACAAGTTCCTTAGCCTTCTTGGCTTTAGGGGACTTATCTGTAAAACATAGATAATTCCTCCTTATTGGATTATTGTGAGATTAAATAAAGTAATGCATGTAAACACTTAGTGCCTGATATATAGAGAGGACTTGATCAGTGTTGTTATTAATGTTCTCTGATCGTTTTTGTTTAGTTATCTAGACCTTAGTATCAATAAGTAAATGTTTGGAGAGCCAGAATTGCAGGAAGGTTATCAGCTTTACAATTCTGGGTTCAGTTCTTAGCCCTGGCACTTACTGGCTGTGTGAATTTGGCAAAATTACTTACCCCTCTAATCCTCAGGATCTTTATCTGAAAATGAGTTACAACCATCTGCCTCACAGGGGCATAAGAATAATTGACATCAACATTTTAAAGCACAAAGTATGGTGCCTGCACATATAATAAATAAATATATCATAATCATTATCAAGAAATCCAATTTAGAGGGAAGAAAATCCTGCATAGATCGTCAAACCATTTAACAGGCACCTGAATATATCATCAAGAATTTTACGGCAGCACACTTTCAGAAAATTATTGATACTTGATGCTTTGTTGGACACAATGAACTATTTAAAGTTCAGTAATGGGATGTATTAAATTATTGAATTTCATTTTTTCCTTGTATAATTTGCAAATTATTTTGATTTTAATTTTTTATGATACAATGAAAATTTATAAGTAATGTTTCTGTTACTTCATTGAGTGCATGCCATGTGCTAGTCACTATGGGAAAGATTTCAAAGCTATGTTGATTAGGTTCTCTAGCAGGGGCATTTGACTTATCATTACCAGGTACTCTGGTCCAGTATAGAATACAGGTATGTTTTCCTGAAAAGAATCTTCCTCAGAGTTTTTGTGGTAAATTGCAAAAAATGGCTACAATTCTTTGCAGCACCTCCCATTAAGAAATGGAGTCTGCCTTCCTACCCTTTGAATCTGGGCTGGTGGTAGACAGTGTAGAAGTAACATTGTGTGTCCTGCAAGCTTGGATCTCACAGCAGTTTGTTTGCTCCTAACTACTTTCTTGGAACCCTGCTACTGCCATGTGAACTAGCCTAGGCCAACCCACTGGAGGATGAGAGACCACATAGAAAACATGGAACAGGGCTTCCTAGGTGGCGCAGTGTTAAGAATCCACCTGCCAATGCAGGGGACACGGGTTCGATCCCTGCTCCAGGAAGATCCCACATGCCACAGAGCAACTAAGCCCGTGTGCCACAACTGTTGAGCCTGTGCTCTAGAGCCCATGAGCCACAACTATTGAGCCCATGTGCCGCAACTACTGAAGCCCACGCACCTAGAGCCCGTGCTCCGCAACGAGAAGCCAAAGCAATGAGGAGCCCGCGCACCACAACGAAGAGTAGCCCCCACTCACCGCAACAAAAGAAAGCCCGTGCACAGCAAAAAAGACCCAACACAGCCAATAAAATAAATTAATTAATTTAAAGAAAAAAGAAAACATGGAACATCTCAGCTGAGGCTCCCCTATACTAGCTGTCCCTAGCTCACCTGAAAGGTGACTACAGATGCAGTGAGCCCAGCTCAGACCAGAAAAACCACCCAGCTGAACCCAGCCCAAGGTGCTAAACTGCAGAAGCATAAGCAGAATATCATGACCAGAAACTACAGAATAAATGGTTGTTACTTTAAGCCACTATGTTTAAGGGTGGTTTGTTAGGCAACAGATCATAACTTATTGCTAGGATGTAAGTCTTCTCAGCCACCCACAGTGAAAGCTATAACAAGGTCTTAGAGAAGGTTTTTCTCATTCTGAATTACCCTCATAGCCCTCTGTACATAAGAAAGAATAAAGAATCAGGACACTGTAGCTTCCTTGACATCATTGGCCACTTGAGAATGAGCCCCCTTTCTAACCTAGTCAAATCTAATTTTGATTTCTTTGCTTGTTGTTCCATCAAAATAAAGGAAAATTAAATTAATCTGCAACTGAAATTTGATTCTAGTTGTAAAAAGGTGGTATATGCATGTTGTGAAAGTTGTCTATTTCCCCTGAACCCCAGACAAATCTAAAATAATGTCTCTGTACCTTTTGTAGTGAGGAAGTCCTTGGGCTATAGTTTAAATATAGAACAAAAAGCATGTGAATCCAAACCACTTCTCTAATAGATCAAAAATCAAAAGATGGGTCAAAAATTAGTTAAGGCACTTATGTTTACACAGCACATAACATAAACATAATTTTTTCTAGAGTAAGGGATGATGTGAAAAGGCTAGACAATAAGTAAATAAGCATAAGGCATCTGGCAGTAGCGTTCCTGCATCTCTCCCTTCCTTTCCCAGTTTTCAAGACCCCTATCTGTGCTGTAAGACTTTGGTTTTGCTCTAAATACACCTGAATACCAATCCTGGGCAAAGGTAGAAAATGATAAGGTTGTCTTTTTGTGCCTTTTACCCCCAATTTTCTGTGCCTTCTCTCCATTGAGTGTTTCTCTCCAGGTTCCCTTGGATGCTACATGCTCCCCTGGGGGTCTCCTCTGGCAGCTCTCTCAGCCAGTGCCACAGGCCTTTCCCTTCATTCTGGGTCTGGAAACACGCCTGTACTGTCCTCTTTTCCTGCATGTGCTCTGATTAGATAGGCAATTAGTGGCAATAAATCACTTAATTGTATAGTCATCCTAACCCCTCTGTTATAACAGGTTACTCCTAAAGAAATAATACGATAGCCCTTAGGCCTGGTAAAAAATGATGTCAATATTCAAGTTTGGGGATATGCAGTCTTAATAAAGGCTTCTCAATACACAGCACTATCTGTGGAATCCACTCTTTAGAGCCAGCTGTGGAGGTAGTGACACAAGACCAAATTAGAATTGTTTGTCATCATCTAAATTCTTTTAAGAGACTCCTACAGATGCCTTTTGGATTCAAGTTTTAAAAATCCCTTTTATAGCTAATAATTGGGAGTCTGTGAGGCCTGTGTATAAAAGCACATGCATTACGGAGTCTTTCCACTGATCCAGAGCTCAGCCAATCTTAATTAAGAAGCTATTTCATCAGCAGTTGTAACCTGTGACATTTTTATAGCCTGCATTGTCTTTCTCAAAGTAACAGAGTTAGAAGGAGGCCCTTTATGAGCAGAATTCGCAGAAGTAGTATTCTGTTGGTGAATATCACAGTGACTGCCTTTAACATAAGAGTTTAAAAATAATTTGATAGTAGTCAGTTTGAAAAAATGTTTATAAGGAACCAGCATAAACTGAACAGACACAATACATTTCATTTTGTAATTTACTTACCTAAAATAAGTGCAGTCTTTAAAAAAATATGTAAATTATTTTGTCCATAATAATACTGTGAGGATACATTAGGTTTCGAATAAGTACACAGTACTGAAAAGTTAGTTATAAACTGCTGACTATAAGTACCACCTAATTTTTTTTAAACATTTTTTTTGATGTGGATTGTTTTTTAAAGCCTTTAGTGAATTTATTACAATATTGCTTCTGTTTTATGTTTTTTGGCCACGGTGCATGTGGGATCTTAGCTCCCTGACCAGGGATCGAACCTGCACCCCCTGCGTTGGAAGGCAAAGTCTTCACCACTGGACTGCCAGGGAAGTCCCAAATACTACCTAATTTGAATCAAGTAATTTACACTCTGATGTCACAAAGAAGTGCTATATATTTTTTCCCTTACTTTCCATCACCAGAAGAGTTATATAATAGAATAAGGTTTATACCAATCTTTTTCCAGTTTTATTCTCTGTTCGTTAAGGACTATGACACATTATAAAAATTGTGAGATTTTTCTCTTAAGTATATTTCTAGGAATTTATTGCTAGTCAAACCTGATATTTTGTATTCTGGTTTGTGACTTTTGTAAAACACAAGTATGTGTGTATGTGTGTACACAAATGTGTATATATGTTGAGATGGTTAGAGAATAAGACTTAAGAAACTGAAACTCATATTCTACCCTGTCTTCTGGAATACTGTTCCTTAATCTTGACTGAGTGAACGGTTAACAAATTGAGGGGAATAAGAGCATTTATAAGGAAGGAGCAAAGTTTTGTTTTACTATGCCCGTTTGGGTGAAGAGACATTTAAATATTTGAAATGGAAATAAAGTCAGGTGGTAGATAAGCACACCCTATATTCCCTCCCTTTGTAAAGTCTGTCATCACAAATCACTTAGTCTTAGCATTCGAATATCAAAACAGAAGAGATGCTGTGGTAGATGGCCTCTAAGGTGGCCACCATTGATCCCCACCTCCTAGAATTCATACTCTTGTGGATTCCCCTTCCCTTGAGTGTGAGCTGGACCTGGTCAATTGCCGCCAAGGAATATAACATGGCAGATGTGCTGGTTTGTCCCTTCCAAGATTAAAGACTGCAGTTTCCGTCCTGGGTACTCTCACTCTCTGTGTGATCACTTGCCCTTGGGAAAACCAGCTGCCATGTCATTGGTGCCAATGTGAGAGAGCCTAAAAGTGGATCTCCCCCCAGTCGAGCCTTGAGATGACTGTAGCCCTAGCTGACCCCTGATTGCAACCTTATAAGAGGCCCTGAGCCAGCCCACCTAGGTAAGCCACTCCTACCAACCTGACCCACAGAAAGCAATGAGGTGACAAATGTTTGTTATTTTCAGCTCCCAAGTTTTAGGGTAATTTGCAACTAATTCAGAGGCTTTCGGTTATAAATCTAGGAATTTAGTGATTTGGAAAAAAAAATGAAAATAATTATTGCAGTTTTTGCCTTATTATATTACCCACGGACACTACATAAATGTAAGGAATCATCTATATAATATAGTAAGTAATTTTCAGTACTAGTGATAAGTCTGCACATTTTGAATAAAGATCTTTCAACTTTGAGATTTGATTTGCTCATTTGTATTTCGTTGTTTCTTTTAAAAGATTTTTTCTCTTTCTGTAACATTGGAAGAGACCTATTTTGCATCAGGACCCTGGATATTTTCCTTGACTCATGCCTAATTCTTAATTCTTTTGAGGGCCCTCGTGTGTGTGTGTGTGTGTGTGTGTGTGTGTAATTACTTCAGGGCCTTCAGTGTTAGTGCAGCTGGTCTGCAGACACTCAGGTTTCTTATAATCAGTCTCTGGTTTGTCTAGGAAGGAGGAGCTCTGGCTGGTGACAAATAGGCAGTCTTTCAGATCAAAATCTATTGTTCAAAACAGAAGTTACAGGTGAGGAATATTACTCATTTAAATTATTAATTATCTTCAGAGTCCCATTTTGGAGAAAAAAGTGGTGACTTTGTAGTTAAGAGCTCATTTGGAGTTAGAAATGCCAAGATTTAAATCTCAGCTCTGCACTTGGCAGATTGCCCACAAGATAGCCAGGCAGTCTTAGACAAATTACTTAATCTCTCCAAGTCTCAGTGCCTTTATTTGTGAAATAGGAGTGGTAACCCTTTCCCACAGGTTGTCTTGAGAATTAACTGAGGTGATGTATGTATTGTGCCTAGTAGGTATCTACGTCTTAACAAATGGTGGTTGAGGTATTTCTATTTGCTACCACTTCTACCTTCATAACTACCAGTGCTCGTTAAGGAAAAGCATAATTAGAATTGCTTCAAGGTGACCTACCGAAACTAAAATTCATTATTGTTTCCTAGAAAAAAGCAGCAGGATCTACTTCTGATCTTCATCAAAAATGTCACTATATTTACTGAGGTTGTATACATGTCTTAGGTAATCTGCTGCAATTTGATTACATTTCAGACCGAAGTAGACAGATTGCCTTGCTTACAGTCCTGTGTCACTTACGTAATACTGGTACTGCCTTAAAAAATGTAGGGGAAAACTGGGTGGGAGTTATCTATTTAATTTGTTAAAGTTCCAGGAAGATTGACCCAGTACCTCCAGAACAGAATTTATTATAAACTACTTAGACGGAAAGATCACTTGTTTCCTTTTCTTTCCTATTACAATGATTTGTTAGTGATGATTTACTACGTGTGAACAAAAAAAGTGTCTGTTTGTCTCACAGTGGATTTTATTATATAGATTCATGTAGGGCTCTGGCTTTGTACTTCGTGCACTGAAAAACTGAAGGGATGTGGGAATGAATCCTAGAATCTGCCATGAAGAGTTTTATTCCCACTTGCTTCTGAATAAGTGGGCTTGACTAAAGACCCTTCATTAATTGTTTTATTCTTGGCTGTAATATTTTGATCTCAAGTTAAAAATTATATTTCTTTCTATTTTTAAAAAATTAAGTTACTAAATATTTATCTAACGTATGGTCTTTCCATGTTCATGACCTATGTTTAGGTACTAGTGGTTAAGAACAGGCATTCTGCAATGCAACTGACCTTAGGCCGAAAGAATTTTCTGCTTTAGTTTCATCTGGATGAAAATGCAGATAATTAATAGTTTTCATAGAATTGTTATGAGTATAAAATGAGATAATCCATGTAAGTCTTATAACCATGCCTGACAACATAATTGCTAAATAAATATTTGCCATTGCTATTATAACCACCACCCCTGCCTGAGCCCTTTTTTAAATTTTTTGTGAAAAGAAATGGGTGTTCCTTGGGGTGAAGGGTCTATGTCATAGATCATTTGATAATTAAAACAAGTATTAAATAAATAGATAACACTTTCTGGCATTTCTACCAATCTCAGGCTGTGCAGCAGGCTTCAGGAATTCAAATATGAACAAGAAACTCACAGTCTAGTGGGGTAAATGGACTTCATAGTATAGAAAAAAAGGACTAAATAATAGAATTTGAAGCAAGTCCAATAGGAATTCAGAAGATATTGGCTGAGGATAGTTCAAGAAAGGTATCATGGAGTAACTGCCGTTTGGATATATAGAGGGTAGCATTTTACCAGATGGGAGGAGAAGAGAAATGATACCCAGGAAAGGGAAAATCTCATGCAGAAGCAGAGCACGGCTGGAGGGGAGGGGTGTGAGGAAGGGAGCAGGAGCAAGGGTGGTGCCAGGTTGAAAAGGCCTTTCTCTGCCAGCTGAGACATGTGAAATTCATTGAACTCATTAAAAGTGTCTAACAAGGGGAATGTTATGATCATCTTTGGGTTTTATTAAAATAATCTTGGGAGCAGCACTATGACATTATATGAAGGGAGGGATCAGTTTGGAGAATATAATCCCAGGTTGATGTGATAGAAATTTGACCATGAGCACTGGAGTGGAGATGAAGGAACAAACTATGTGGGTTTTAGAGAAGAGACCAGCAAGACTTGGACATAAAAAGCATGACTTAGACAAGGATAAAGAGGCCTCCCTGCCCAAGTTTGGGTGACTAAGTGGGTGGTAATGACTTTTTCTTCATTCTTCGCATACATTTCAGACTTGAGTAAGTGAGAGAGGGGAAGCTTTTGTTCTTATGAGTAAAGGAAAAGATAACAGCAATTTTACTAGGAATAGTAGCTCTTAATCACAATAAATTATTTCTTTGTATTCTCACCTAAAACATTTGGCAAACTATATTAAAGTTAAAGGATACCTCTCTTTTTACACTTAAATCCGGTTTTCTATGTAACCTAACCTTTTTTTTTTTTTTGGTGGGGGGTGGTTACTGAAAATCTTAGCAGATAATGGGAAACAGGCATTGAGCTAAAAATCTAAAACTGTTTAAAATCTTATGTCAGAGATCAATGAAAACATATCAATTTGTTTGGTTGGGGGGAACTTCACAGATTATACCAGGTTTCTAAAAGAGCCACGTGCTTAGAAGAATTGTTTATTTTGAAATGTATTTCCTTTGTCTAGAATATTCATTTGTGTGAACAAGATCTCAAATGTCTGAGTATAATATTATATTTATGTAAACATATATATGTATAGGTAGATGAATAGACATGCACATATACAGAGAGAGAGAATATATGTGTATTCATATAATCTACCTTGGTCAGCTTCATTCCAAGATGATTAAAGAAGTCTTAGTAACACTTGCTTGTTTAGTAACCACATATGAGTTTTTGCTCCAGAGGGAAATTTGGTTATGAAAAACAGCATGAATCAGATGATCTCACCATGAATACTGAGTAATATCTTCCAGACCCAAATTGTATCCAAATCAGCTCAGAGTGTTTGAAATACCAGATGTTCCCTACTCTTCTTTCCTTTCTCTTTAAAAGTATCTGACATGCAATACCCTTTCCTGGGTCATGAGGGTCACCTGAAATGTTGCCAGCCTATCTGGTTGCCTGAAATTATGAATATGGAGAAATTGATCCTATTCCCATTTCTTACTCTAAAATAAGCAGGAGATGGGGAATGTTTGGAGGCACAGATCATAGTGCTATAAGTTCAGTATCTGGATCTTATACTTAAGGATATTTAAAAAGTCTTATTTGTCTATGACTAGTATTTCAGGATAAATATTATATAGTCATTTTTATTTTTTCAAAGAACCTTGATAGGTATTCCTAAAGCATGACTGTAATTTTTCCAAATATGGTCAATCCAAAGGACCTGTTTTCTTGGACACTGAAGAAGAAAAATTAATCTGTCATAGCCTTATATTGATGCTGGCCAGAATGCATTACTAAAATTATATGAAGTAGACAGCTTTAGGACTTGTGTGCTTATGAAAAACATGTGTTTTCAGCCACAAGTGTTGACTCTGCAGGGAATACTATATCACATTTGTTGTTGAAATAATTATGTGCAACAGAACTTTGTCTTATCCTTCAGAACTTAAATATTTTGTTCCTATTTGTACTTCATAAACTATCAGTACTATTTCAAGCTGAATTCCAAATGATTCTGACCTATAAGAGCCAATAATATATTAGTTTTCTCAAATAATTATTTTCTATTTAGTGTTTAAATGTTGAGCAGACAACCATACTGAATAGCAACTAAGATGAAGTTAATCTGAAGCATGATTTTCAGTCATAATTTTAGAATTAAAAGGTGTCTTAGAATTGATCCAGTTTAGTTCCTTCTTTACCTAGATGAAACCTAGAGAAGAAAAATGACTTCTAAAATCACTGGACTTGGCAGTGATACCTTGGGACCAGATCAGTTTTCCTGACTCTCTTCCAGTGCTCTTTCTACATTTTCACCGTTTAGCCATGTAATTCTTGATCATTTCCTTAATGCCTGGTGTAGCTAATTCTTGTGATATATTACATATGAGGACATACATATTGATGTTTCTGTTAGTCCAGTAATCTGAACGTCACGTTCCAAACAGCCAGGCTGTTTCAGCTGAGGAGCTAATACTTTCTGGACTCCCCTTCTTCTAGCACCCCTTCCCACACACCATGGGTATCATTAAATAACACCTTCCCTGTTCTCATCCCTTACCAAGAATTCTCCAGCCCAGAAACTTGGGCAGAAACTGACTTATAAGATCTGGATATCTAAGAGTAACAGCCATGGCTCTTGAGGAAAGGAGAAGGACTCTGACCAAAGGATGCAGTCTGGCTGCAGGTAAAGTGAAGGACGAGGTATAGTGAGAAGAATTCCCGAACACAGAGTAAGGAGGACGAGAAATTGGCTGAGCCCTTAGGACAGATGGGGTTCCATACCCTCAAACTGAGACTAGAAAGAGTTGGGGTATCCCAGCTCCTGTGACTTCTGACCAAAAGGTCTCGGAATAGATCTTGAGAAACTATGCCTAGGGCAGTTTTGGCTCTGAAGCTCATCTTACTACAGAGTAAAATTAGTACATTTTATTTCATTTGATATATGTTTGACTTGTTAAAGGGAAGATAGCAGATGCCTGGATGCCTAAATTGAGGTGGGAACAAAAGCAGAAGAAAGTTGCCTCACACCAGTAGAGATATGTTTCCTGGGGTGCAATTTTATCATCTCCTTTGGACTGAACAGGATTAGAGAACACATTGCACTCTGGATTATAATTTAGTCTGGAACTAGGCACATTGACGAAACAGGGAAAATGCTGGAGTGTGAACACAGATCTTGGTTGTTTGAGTGGCTTTGTGCTTTTGTATCCTAACAGAGGTTGATAAAGAGGGTAAGGTTATGGAAGATGTACCGACCCAGTAAGTAGCATAAGTTAGAGAGTTTCAGTGCTGGATGTCAAGGATGTTGAGATTTTACTGTTTCGTTTATAGCTATAAAATCATTTCTCTTAATGAAATTCCCTAAAAGAAAATAAATTCATTGCCAGTCTGAAACTCTGATCACTTTAGCTGCTAACAGTGGGTTTGAAAACTAGGTGCTTTTTTCATTTGCGTGTTGTTTTTTAATTAGAACTACTGTACTTCCTTTGGGTTCGCAGGAGAGAGTGTATCATATCGCCATGACCCCATTCCACTCTCTTTCATTTGTTGTCTCTTTGTGATATTTTGAGAGTCCTCTTCTCCTTATGTCTGGGCCCTGGGGGAGGAGGAAAGTGTGTGTTTGGGGAGGTGGGAAGGGACATGTTCTTAAGGTGGTCACAAACTCAAACTGCAGGAAGGAGCCTGTATGGAGATTAAGTTGACCTTCCAGACAGGCTACTGGGAATGGAAGAACATTAGAGCAGTGCTGTTTGAGCTTTCCAGGGCAGACCGCAGAGCCGTTTTCTCAAATTACTGCTTTTCTCAGAGTCGGATCTCCTGGTCTTCCTGCGGGTCCCCCTGAAGTTTGAACAGCAGAACTTAAGAGGGGCTCTTACCCCCCATTCTCCACCCCACCCCCATTGCCTGCATGGCGTTTCTCTAGAGCTTCCTCCTTAGAGTCTCATCCTCTCTTTGGGAATGTCTTCTCTGTTAAACCCAGAGGCCTAAGACACTGTGCCAAATGCTTCAGAGGATTTATTTGTCCCTCAGGAAAAGGAAAAAAAAAAGAGAGAGAGAGAAAACCTCACTTGATCTGCTACAAGTACAAGGCTGGCCCTGTCACCTCTCAAGCACTCTAAGATGTCCTTGGT
This sequence comes from Hippopotamus amphibius kiboko, assembly GCF_030028045.1. Taxonomy (NCBI): domain Eukaryota; kingdom Metazoa; phylum Chordata; class Mammalia; order Artiodactyla; family Hippopotamidae; genus Hippopotamus; species Hippopotamus amphibius. Next base: position 34,765,811 of record NC_080189.1, on the reverse strand, counting down.
TTTGACCATCCCTCTCTGTCACAGGCTTCAAATATGGTGTCTGCTCTGCCTTGAATGTACTTCCTCCTTCTCTTTACCAAGTTAGATGTTGCTCATCTTTTCCAGCTCAATTCAGGTATCACTTGTTCAAAAGAGCTTTCCCAACCTCCCTGTCTGATTTAAGGCATCTCTTTATATAGATCTCAGTCATCTCCACTGAGGGTGTTGCAGGAGGCTTGGGGCTTGCGTTCTTTTCCTTGAAGCAGAAATGAGGCAGGGAATCTTTTTGGAAAACAGAAGGGCTCCCACTGGGCATCCTACAGAGTCTGCCCCAGCAGCACAGTGGAGCACAAGTTAGACACTGGGTTTTAGGTTAGCTTGCTGTTGACTAGCTGTGTGACCAGGAGCAAATCATCTCTCCTTTGAATTTTAGTTTCCTGATCTCTTATACCAGGGTCCAGCACTAAGAATATGTGGGGCACTTTAAAAGAGTAGATGTTCATAAAACACCACCAGTTCTAATAATTCTAATAAAAAAACCATTTTAAGAAGATTAAAAAGCAGGTAGGACTGAAACAACTTGCCCCTTTGCAAGGCTGACTTTGTAAATCAGCAGTGAGCTACACTGAGGCCTTGGTGTAAAATCTCTGCTGACTAATTGAGATTCTAGTTATATTAGCTGAACTTCCAAGTTTCATTCAGAAATACAGAATGAGATGGTATTGGTTCAGTATGTTTCTGGTATTTTATTAAGGCCAGGGTTGCTCAGACCAGATGATTTCAATTTGAAGGCAGGCAAGAATTTGTTTAGGTGGCCATTTAACTTACAGGCAGAAGTACTTAGTTCTCTATTATTATATAAGCCAGTAAATCTTTGTTTCAGGATTTTATAAACACTTAAAAACAAAAAAGTTTTGTGTGTGTGCGTGTTCTCTTTCATGAAGTAAAATGTATTTCTTACTGTGAATTATATACAAGAGAGTTTAGAAGCAGCTGATTTAAGCTAAATTATGGGATTAAGCCTTAATAATGTAATCTTAATTTTCATTTGGGATCAGAGTTTAGCAGGAGATTCATGAAATATAGTATGAGGCAAATCCATATACCAGGCAGATTCAGGATTGTTACCTCGCCTGTAATGGAATACTAGAAAGGGTTTGAAAAATAATTGACCCTTTTATTTTTTTATTTTTATTTTTTTTAATAAATTTATTTATTTGTTGGCTGTGTTGGGTCTTAGCTGCTGCACACGGGCTTTCTTTAGTTGCGGCGAGTGGGGGCTACTCTTTGTTTTGTTGCGTGGGCTCCTCATTGCCGTGGCTTTTCTTGTTGTGGAGCACGGCCTCTAGGCGTGTGGTCTTCCGTAGATACAGCACATGGGCTCAATAGTTGTGGCTCACAGGCTCTAGAGCGCAGGTTCAGTAGTTTTGGTGCATGGGCTTAGTTGCTCCGTGGCATGTGGGATCTTCCTGGAGTAGGGATGGAACCTGTGTCCCCGTCATCAGCAGGTGGATTCTTAACCACTGCACCACCAGGGAAGTACCAAGAATTGACCTTTTTAGATTTGCTGTTCATTTTACTATGGATATTATAATGGAGAAAACTCTTTAATTATGTTCCTTGCAGAAGACCAGAAAACTAAAATAACTAGACTCTCTCTGTCTTTTGCATAACCCACTTTATTTATGTACTGTGAACTATAATGATCAGTGACAAGGAAATAACTTGATTCTTTCAAAAAAAAGTGTCTAGTGTTAAAGTGGACAATTCAGAGAATTTTAAATCTTTTGGAAATTGGTAATGGAGACATGGCAAAGGTGACAAAGTTTAGTTAATGCTGGACAGATTTTCATCTTCTTTAGAAAGTATTCTAGAGACAGTCTAACTTTAAAATATTATAGGTTCTCCTCCGCAGCCAGCTGGACCAGCTGGTTTTGAATATCCCCTTAGTTATGGTAAGAGGATGTGGTAATTTTCCTCAGAAAGAAAGGAAGGTCTTCCTTTAAACTTCAGGGCATGGTCAAGCTGATCTTTCAAGGAACAAGTTACAATGTGGTTTTGATTACACAGTTGCAAACACAACTTGTTAAAGGTACAAAAGAGAGCCATTGGAAAAAATCTCTTGTCTGGCTTGAACTCTTACCGCAGACACTAGGCAGTGACAAATTTGTCAGCAGTCACCAGTGTGATATTTAAAATACAGAATAATCAAGGCACTGGTGATTTGCTGATGTGCTGAAGCAAAGCCAGTTGATATTTTTACTCTAATATCAATAGTTGGGTAAGAGCTTACATTGCCTTCTTGTGTCCTTCCCTCATCTGCACCCCCTGGTTTTCTGCTTATTAAGTCATGTCTCAGAAGTTCCTGAGGATTATTGCTTAATATGGTAAAGGAAAAAAATGGTTTGCTATAATAAGGGTGGTAGTACTACCCCTCCACCCCTACCTTGGGCATAAGAGCACAGACCTTGAAATCAGATAGACTTGGAGCTGGATCTCTTCTCTACCATTTATTAACACTTTGATCTTAAGCAACTCTGTAGCCTCTCTGAATTTCAGTTGTCATCTCTAAGATATATTGCCCATTTTTTTGTGAGGGTTCTGTAAGATTTCAGTGAGTTAAGTCCTTATCTCTATTCCTGGCATTCAATATGTTTGTTGTTGCTATTAATATTATTATATTTATGAAAAAAAATAATATTAAATCATATTTCCCAAAATTGTTTGCATATTCCTTGTTTGCCAAAAAATATGTTATTTGGGGCTAGGCTTTCTTTCCAAGCTCTGGCTCCTCTGACTGCTCCCTGTACCTGTTGTATACAGGGCATGTGGTGGCCAAAGAGAGAAATTCATGACTTTTTGTGACTTGTAATATTTGTAGTTTTTTATATAGTTGTATGCTAATGCTTTTCTATTCATGAAAAAAACAATAAGAATACAAAGTATGGACTTCCTAGGTAGTGCAGTGGTTAAGAATCCGCCTGCCAATTCAGAGGACACGGGTTCGTTCGATCTTTGCTTCAGGAAGATACCACATGCCGTCAACTAAGCCCGTGTATAAAAAAAAAAAGAATACAAAGTATGTTGTGTATGTACTTGGAATCGCCATGTAGTATACCTGGGTGTCATCACGAATCGCCATATAGTATACCTGGGTGTCATCACTGACGAAACAATGTGATGCTCGTAAAAGATTTGTTTGAAAGTTATATCAACAGGAGTGCTAAATGAAATTAAAGATATAATTTATTGAACTTTTTTAGATTTTTAAAAAATGTAACAGCAGATCTCTGTTGTTTTCTCTTAACAGATGGGCTTAGGTCATGAGCAAGGATTTGGAGCCCCCTGTTTAAAATGCAAAGAAAAATGTGAGGGATTCGAACTGCATTTCTGGAGGTAATGTTTTGAAAACTACAATCGCATTAGTAATTTCTACTTTTTGTCACTGCTTCCTCAGACAGTGGACATCACTTACAAGTTATCCAGCATGGTTGCTAAGTTGTGGATCTGTTATATTCTTTTCTAAGAAATAAATAAGAAATAAAGCTTTTCTGACTTCCTATCATTATTTGAGCTAATTAGGCCATAGTAACTATATTTAGAATTGTTTATTTGCTGTTGTTCAGTTTTCTTATGAGACTAAAATACTGAATCTATTTCTTTTATGAGTGGCAAATAAGTTTGTGGTAATCTTGAAGGACTATTTATTAATTTAATTGTTATTCTTTTGTTAAAAACATCTCATCTGTATATTTGCGATAAACAATAAATATGATGAATTGAGCATTCACGTCCTAGTTGTCAGGAAATGAACTTGAATCTAAGGTCTTTTCAGAATTTTCAGCTGTAAATTTACTACTGAAAAACTTTGAAATGCTTTAGTTTAAAAACATAATAATTCATTGCCATTGTCTTGGTTTGAGTCAGGTGCCTATACATGGAGGAGAAATGTTGGTGGATCAAAAATGTGAATTTTGTATAGCTTTTATTTGCATGTTTTTTTTAAAGTATGTCATATAAACCTAAAATGGGTATTTTAAGCCTGTTCTTTTGAAGAACATAAATGTTGTTCATCAGTGGCTGTCAAGACCATTATGATAGTTTATAACTCTGTTCAAAGTTTGAATTAGCACATTATTGCTAGAAGTAAAAATCAAAATGGTCAACCATACACTATTAGGACGGCAGCTGCCTGTTGGAATGAATCTCACTTGAGAACCGCTTTTGTACTGCATATTTCCATAGGAAACACTCTAGAATAAAAAATGTTATCGGCTGTTGGGGTTGTATTCAGTGTAAGTTAAAGAATGTAAAATAAAGTTTGGGATATTAGGCTCTTTTAAAAGCTCATTTATTTAGCACATCTTAGGAAACAAAGACAATTGTTTTACATAGTGAAGGCAAAGGAGACCTTAGCCCTCACCAAATTCTTTATCTGGAAGGAGCTAAAATGTTCCAGGGAATTTTAAAATTACAAGACTAATTTAATAGCTCTTCCTTGTGCTACATCTTCAAGGGACATAGGAGTTTGTCAATATGTCTGTCGTGTTTTAGAAAGGTAAAGTCACTAGATACAAAATCGTTTTCATGGATTAGAATATTTCAGCTGCTAATGTGAGCACGACTCTCCTTTGTACTCAGCGGGTTTTGTGGAGAGCTGCACTGCCCTCTGCTGGACACAGTTCTTGCTTCCTAGGTGTACTCTAGTTTGACTCTACATCTGCCAAAAACCACTAATGAGATTTTTAAAGTTCATCCTAGTGCTTGCTTCGGCAGCACATATACTAAAGCTCATCCTCAGTGATGGCATCTTTTCTCTAAAGCAGGTTATTTTATAGGAGTTTTTATTTATTCTATATTATTTTCATATTGTAGCTAACTCATCTGATATTTTTAGATAAAAATGTGAAGTAAGAGCAGATCTCTATAACATGAAAATTTAAATTTTCCTCACAGTCTCATCTCCTTACCTGGGTATTGTCTGAGAATCTGCTAAGAGCCATGAAAAACTAGGGCTTTGCCATGGCCTCCAATCTAACTTGGGTTTATATAGTCTGTCCAAGTGGTGTTATTTAGTACTTCTGTCTTCTTCCTGGCATGAGTCCAGAAACATTTTTTAGAATTTTTGATAATTCCTTGACCTTTTCACCACAACTGGAAGGCTTGAGGCTAAGTGCCTTTGACCTCCAGATGAGCCATTTTCAGTACAGTCTTTGAAGACTTTTACAGACTTTCTAAGGCTGGTTGTCCTGAGTGTAATGAAGATTCCAGTCTGGTCCAGGGCCACAGAACTGCTGTGATTGAAGTGGACATGGGGTTTCAGGATCCTGCCCACTTAGCCTCCTCCTCCATCTTCATGGTGACCCTTGGCTTTTGAGGCCCTTAGGGCTTCATGGAGCAATGGAGCACATTGTAAAAATCAGAGCCTAATTATTCTTTACTTTTGTCAGTCTGGCCTCCTGTGCAGCCACAAGAATGGTCTTTTGAAAATGGATACTATCATGTAGTAGCTTTAGAACCTACAGTGCTTTCCCACTGGATTTGATCCTTTAAGCAAAGTCTTTGACCTTTGATGTAAAACCTCAATATCTGGCCTCTGCTTAATCTTCCAGCCTCCCCTCCCATTTCAGGCACCCTGTGCTTCAGCTACTTGGACACATGCTATTTCCTGAAATTTCTGTGCCTTGTCTCATGTTCCCTTCGCCTAGAAAGACCCTACATCTGATCACCTGGAAACAAAAAGTCCTTCCTGTTCTCTTTAAGTCTTAGCCCAAGCACTGTCTCTGAGAAGTCTTCTTTGCACCTCGTATTAATCAGCTCAGGCTTCTGTAGCAAAATACCATATACTGGTGGCTTAAACTGCAGAAATTTATCATCATACAGTTCTGGAGGCTCGAAGTCCAAGATCAAAGCATCAGCATGGTTGGGTTCTGGTGAGGAACCACTTCCTGCTTTGTAGATGGCCACCTTATGGCTGTGTCCTCACATGTGCTTTTCTCAGTGTGTGTACATGGAGAGAGGGAGAGAAAGATCTCTCTCTTCCTTTTGTTATATGGCCACCAGTCCTATCAGAGTAGGACCCGACCCTTATGATCTCATTTAACTTTACCTCCTGAAAGCTCTATCTCTCAGTACAGTCACATTGCGTGTTAGAGCTTCAACATATGAATTTGGGGAGGGACACAATTCAGTCACTGGCACCCTCTTTCCCTGCTTCCACACACCCCCAATCAAAGTAAATCATTTTCCCCCTTAGCACCCTGTACACTTGTAGGAAGCTAGGAAATAAATTCTCAGACCTCATTTTCTTCATCAGTCGGACCTCCTGCTGGTGCTTTCCATTGCTGGGGACAAGGTAGCACGCTGCTGCAGTCCTTCAGGGTCAGCCTCCTAGGGCACAGCACAGGGTACTGTGCAGAATGGATCTAGAGAGTGAGTGGAAGAGATCCAACAGACAATGACGGCCTGTTGAAGATGTGTCTCAAAAGTTTAAAAAGCCGAAGATGAACTCTTAGACATATGGAAGTTTAGAGTGGAACTCGTAACTCAGCGAGCCAAACCTTATTTTATCAAAGAACTAAACTCATTTAGACCAAAGAACTAAAACCCAAGGGAGTTAAAAGTGACTTGTTTGAGCCTATTAGTTATTAATAAGAAATATATAAACATCTTCTATGTCACACACCAATAAATACTTGTAATAGTTTTCTGTTGCTGCATAGCAAATTACTACAAATGTAGCAGGTTAAAACAACACCTGTGAATCAACTCAACATGCATTTATGCTTTAGGTTAGAAGTCAGGGTAGCTTAGCTGGATTCTCTGCTTAGAGTCTCAAAAGGCTGAAATCAGTGTGTTGGGCAGATTGATCTCGAATCTGGAAACTCTGGGGTAAGAATCTGCCTCCAGGTTCACTCCTTAGGTTGGAAGAATTCATTTCCTTGTGGTTATAGGCCTGAGGTCCTGTTTCCTTGCTGGCTGTCAGCCAGCTGCTGCTCTCAGTTTCTAGAAGCCACTCACGTTCCTTAGCATGGCAACCTCCATCTTCTAAGCCAACAACAGTGCCTAGAATACTTTCTGCACCTTCGATCTCTACGAATTCCTCTTATGCTCCCAGCCAGAGAAAAATTATTTTTTAAAGGCTCTTGTGATTAGATTAGGCACACCTGGATAATCTCCCCTTTTCCATATAAAGTAACATAATAATGGGGATAACACCAGGGGTAAAGGTCATGGGACCTTCTTAAAAATCTGCTTATCACAGCACTTTATTTACCTGATTGTACCTAATCCTCGTAGTATCTTTTGAGATAAGTGTTAGCATTCATGTTTTATATATGAGAAGTCAAAGACTAAGCAAGGCTTATAGATGACAGAGCTGGAATATGGACCCAAAGCTTGCCAAAACCTTCCTTTTCACCACCTTTCTACAGGACCTAACAGAAACTCAAACCCATGTTTACACTCTCCTGCCCAGTGAACTATGGACTGCACCAGACTGTCCACCCCACAGTGTGGTACTTTTGCGACATAGACATCTTTGTCGACAATAATAATTTAACTGTGAGCTCTCCTTTTTTTCAATGCACCAATAATTACAGGACTATAGGAAAATAAAAGGTTGAGGATACTTATAAGAGCTACTATCTTCTGGACACACTTTTAAGTAATATTTAGAGATGACAAATATTTATGAAATGCAAGACAGAAATCCAAGATATCAAGGAGTTTATAGCCAATTATTTCATATCATTGGAACCACAGATCACTTATCATGTAAGTAATATAATTATTCTTTTGTCTTATCCTTGATAAATCCTTCCAATAAAATAGTTGCATTTTACAAGAAAAGTGTTACTTGAATATAGCATGTGTTTGTCCAGAGATTTTCTGATTGGGTTAGAGCTGGCTGAAAAGTGAAAATTCCCTACCATAAATGGATTAATGCTTGTGTTGAATTCTATAACAGAGGCCCACGCTTAAGTCCATATATGTATATCCCTGTTGTAAAAGGGCAGCTTCCAACCCTTTTAAATTATTGGTTTATAGCAATGCCCTGACCATTCCTTTAAATCACCGTGACTGCTGGCGGCATGTCAAAGCACTCCAGTTGCTACTACTTGCCTTGGAAAAATAATAATTTTTACAAATAGCGCTACAAAAATAATTTCTCTTTTGAGGTGATGAGGAATAGTTTCTTGACTGCTTTCATCTCGAAACTGTAAATCTATCTACTTTTCTGAGGCAGTGCTTTTGGTAAATTTTGGTACTCTCTCTTGGACTTAACTCAAGAACTCTGAAGTTGTAATGTAAAATTTTGAGTATGTAGTTCTGATTTGTCATGCATATTAATCTTTGCATGTGTCTGTGTTAGCAGCATTAAACTTTTTTGTACAAAGAAGTTTTTAGTACAAATAACCCTCCTCCCCCTACATCTTAGAGCTTCCTACTCTACTAGTCTACCCTCACATCTTTAGAAAGTCATAAAAAAGACTTTTAAACTAACTTAATTCAGAATCCCCCACCCCCCTTTTTTTCCCTTCACACAACTTTAACATCACATCCCATGGAAAGTTTGGGGAGAATTGCTTTAGAGGAGTTTAGAAGATTTAGAGATATGACAGCTGTGCTAAGTATGGGAACTGATTTATATACTCCCCCCAAACTGCTGTTGAATTGGAATAGCGCAAATAAATTTAATAAAAATAAACGATGTAAGTCTACATATATCATCAAAAGTTATGTGTGACTCATCTGAGGAAAGATAGTGTACACACTTTACAAACATAGCCCCTAGCACATGGATACTGTGCTCACCTGTGCCCTGTTTTTGTTTTGTTTCAGGTTGACATAAAACCAATTTTTAGAAGTTCCTTGTTTTCTAAAAATGATGTAATCTGGGTTATTTTAGGCTGAAAGTAAATATATGATGTGTCCCACTCATCCTCATACCTTCTATTAGATACAAAGATAATGGTATCTCTTTCTTCCCTAATTCCTCAACAAAAATTCTCCTCTTAATTTATTGGCTATTTTCCAAATGACTTTGAATGACCTTAAAAGATATTTCTAAAAATAAAAGATTTTAATTTATATAGGGGAGAGTCAAATGTAAAACACTGTAAACCCCAAGACTAAAACCCCAAGAAAGGGATTTAAAACATTTTTTTAAACCTAGGTAAGTAGTAGATAGCACACATTTCCACATGGATAGCTCTTGGCACCTGGCCCAGATTTTATGGGTTTCTTTCTTGCCTAGTGGTTTGTAGCTGTCCCTTTTTATTGCAGAAATGGAGCTCTGGTGTTAGGAGTCTGGAAGGGATGTGGCCATTCCAGCTACTTCAGTGATGACAACTCTGACTAAGAGAACCATCCTACCCTTCTTGAGTCACATTGCTGCCAAGTACTCTGCTATTACAGGTCACCATGTTGGAGTAAGGATGCAGATGAGGCGTATAATACATTGGGATTTTAAAACCTATCATGAATCAATCAATAGGTTTTCCCCACTTAGAAAACTGATAATCAGGCATAGTCTAACTTCTTTAGCTACTTCTTTTTCCCTCACCACTGCTGCTCTTGGTGTGGTGTTTTAACCTGATTTTACTTGCTTAATAAAGGTATGTCAAGTGGGTGAAGGGGTGGACAGGGAAATATAGATTTTTTTCAGAATGTGAATCTTCCAGGAATAGCCAAGACAATAGTAAGAAAAAGTATAGAGGTGGGTGTTATATCATTGATTAATATACTTTTTTTATATAACATTTTCATAGTAAATATAATTTATTTAACCGTGCTACAGCTTGTCATAGTATAGTTCATGCTTTAGAAAGCCCACAGGCTTTATTTCACTTACTTTTTTAATATTTATCTTTCAGATTGTAGACTCCAACTCCCCTCATTTCATGGCGTACATGTTGTACTGGTGTAGAACCAGATAATAAGCATTTCCAAAGGAACTCCAGTATTCATCACATCCTTGTAAAATTATTACTTCCCTCTTTAGTCAGTCATTTTGCTAATATTAAGATACATGCCATAGTTCACAGCCATATAAGGATCTATTTATCTACATTAAGAACTCAATTCCCAACCCACCTCTTTCCCCTCAGGAAGGTCTGATTTTAAACTTGATCCAAAAGCAGTGTGATAGTTTTATGAATAATTATGTTGTTTTTGTTAACTGAAGAACAAGAATGAAGAACATACTCTAGTAGAATAGTATGCTCCTTTCCACTAGATGGAAGTATGAGATAACCAGATGTAAGAGTCTTTTATAGCTGAACTGAAATATGCAAACTCTTCAGCGAATTCTTACCAAATAAAGAGGTCTGACCAGTGTGTGCACAAGGGAAGTATTTTGCCTCCCCACCCTCATCTCTCTGATACTCTATCTCTCTCTTTCTCTCTCTTTCTGGGACTCTATAAGTCAGATCTAATGTTTTTACTTTGTATACCTCACCTTAAGAAAATAGGACACAAAAAATCAATAATTATTTAACTCTTTGTTATTTGGCAAAGAGTTTTTTAATTGTTTCATTTTTTTGCTAATTTTCTGATGTAGAGAAATCCAATGATTTATATTAATTTTAAATCCATAAGACTTATTAAACTCTTTAATTATGGTAATACATTTTTATATGATCAATCATAGCATGTGTGATTAACAACAGTTTAGTTTCTTCCTTTCTGATTAATCCTTATAACTTGTATTTCTCTGAACTTTCTTACTTCTCTGATTAGTACCCACAGGACGGAATGAATGAAGTCACGATGGCAACGCTGCTTTCTTGTTTCAGACCCTAAAATGGATGCACTAAGTGTGATGGATGCTGGGTTTTTTCCCCAGAAACCCTTTCTAAAATCCTGTCTAATTCCCTTCTATAGATAAAATTACTTTAAAATGTAATTAGAAGAAATGTTGAAATGTATTGAATCCTTTATCTGTATCTGATGGGAAGCAAACGTTTACTTTATCAGTTTCTGTTATTATCTTTATTTTCCTTCTTTTTACTTTAGGTTTAGTCTGAATTTTTCCTAACTTCCTGAGTTAAAGACTTAGCTTATTAATTTTTATTCTTCTTTCTAATTTGAGCATACCTTAACTATAAATTTCCTCTTCAACATTCCTTTAGTTGTGTTCTACAGGTTTCAGGAAGTAATAGTTTTGCTTTCTTTTTTCCAAAAATGTGTTCTGTTTTAATTTCTATTGTGATTTTTTTTCTCTCAACACTGAATTTTTTTTGTCTTTTTTAAAAAATACTTTGTAGTTACGTTTTTGCCAATTAGTCTAATATAATTGCTTTCTGTTCAGATAATGATAATGTGTTTGATGATCTGTCCTTGGGCATTTCCTGAGACTTGCTCTATGGCATAGTAGTTGTTTAGTTTTTCAGAGTGTTTCAAATACTTGTAAAAAGAATGTATGTTCTCCAGTCACTAGAAATGATATTTTTATGTGTCTGTTAGATCAAGCTCGATAATTGTGTTATTCATATCTTCATTTCTAATTTTTTTAGCTCACCATAATGATGGGTTTGTCCATTTATTTCTTATTGTTCTGTTACTTTTGCTTATATATGTTGAAGTTAGGTTATTAGGTTGTATTAAGTTCAGAATTGTTATATCATAGAAGTGTTTTTAAATTTTTGTTACTCTGAAGTGACTCTCTTTAATACTCATGCAGGAAAAAGCATTAATTGTATGATATTAATATAGGTATCTAACTTAAATTTTGCTGGTATTTGCCTGGTTAATCTTTTTGCCTCTTTATACTTTCTTCCTTTCTGTGTGTTTAAAATTTAAGTGTTTCTTACAAACAGCATATAGTTTACCTTTGTTGTCTTATCCTTCTGAAAGCCTTCGTCTTTTAACTGGAGAAATGGGTTCATTTATTGTGACTGTTGATATGCTTGGGTTATATCAACCATCTAATTTGTGCTTTCTACTTGTCCTAGTTTCCTAAGTTTATTTTTTCTCCTCTCTTATTTGACTAATTACATTTTTATATTTTCATTCCTTTTTCTATTAGTTTAGAAATTATATTTCTTTCTTTAGTTATCTAGGTATTTTAACATATATGCTTAACAACATCTAATATCTATATCTCGAGTATCTTCCTGAACAAGGTAAGGATATTAGAATTTTTTTAAAGCTCTGATTCTACCCTCTAACTTATATGCTATCATTGTCCTGTATTTTAGTTCCAGTTTATGTTTTTAACCCCACAGAGTCTACTTCTCTGTTTTCCTCTGTCACCTTTTCCAGCTTCTGCTCTTCTACCAGATTCCCTCCCAAGTCTTCATCTTCCTCTGCTCTTCCCCCAGGAGGTGAAAGTGATCTGTTCAACTCATTCCCTGACTTCCAAATTTATATTTTCTACCAGGCTACAATTTTTAACACTAGATCTATATATCTTATAATCTACCTGATATCTTTACCCTGTCTCATAGGCATTTCAAACTTATTATTTCAGTTTTGGATACCTTTCACCAGCCTTTTCACCCCATACCTCAAGGTCTGTTCTTTTGCTTTTATGATCCAATAAGTTACATTCCTTTTACCAACTTACTCATCCTGGAAACCTAGGTTCATTTTTTAACAGACTGGGCCTTCCCTTCACCATCACTATGTCCACAAAATTTAGTCAGTTTCACATTCAAGGATATCTTAAATTTGTTCCTTTCTTTTTATCTCCACTATCAAATACTGTATTCCAAGCTGTTACATGTCTTACCCAGGCCAAAACAATCACCATCCAAGACGTAAATTCCACTTGTGAAATAACAGTGGAATCCCTGTTGCTTAGAACCTTGCCATTGCAAACTGGATGCACCATTGACATGTTAACTGGTCTCCCTACTTTCAATTATGTCTTCCCCTAATTCATTCTCCATATGGCAGGTATTAAAGTTTTTAAAATGATAGATCTAATCATGTTATTCCATTACTTAAAAGCCTTCAGTGCCTCCTGATTACTCTTATAATAAAAGGCAAATTTCTTAATGTGCCCTGCAAGTCCCTGCATGATCTCAGGCTCGTCACCAAGCCTTGTCACCACCCCATTTACCTACCTCACTGTAGTCATACTAGACTTCTCTGATCATGGGACCTAAGGGCACAATCTCCTAATTCAGGGCCGCCACAAATACTCTTCTACCCAGAGTGTCTGGAGGCTTTTCTTCTCCTCCTTTATCTCTTCTCAAATACACATACATACACAATTCACACCCGTTTTACACATCCTTCACATCTCAACCTAAATGTCTCTTTCTTATGAAGTAATGTTCTTATGGAGTCCTTTCCTCACCAGTTCCAAGTCAAAATTATACCCTCTCAAAATATCCTGTAGTTTTCTTTCTTATCACAAATGCAATTATGGGTGTGTGTGTGTGTGTGTGTGTGTGTGTGTGTGTGTTTCATGTCTGTCTTCCCACCAGGTGGTAAGTTCTAGAATGTCAGAGCAGAGAGTGGGCCTAATTTTTTCACCATTATGTCCTAGTATCAAGTATATTGTTTGGCACACAAACACTCATATACGTTGCATGAATGAAAAATTACGAGCCAGACTAGACTGGGGAAGGGAGACAGTGTCCTTCAACTATAAGAAGGCTAGAAAACTTCATCTGTCTTCTTATACATAAGGGAGCACATGATGGGTGGTCACTAAGTGTTTGAAGAAATAAAAGAAGGGGGAAGGAAAGAGAAAGCAAGAGAAAGGAGAAAGGAAATGGAACATGAGAAAAGAGAGGAAATGAAATTGGAAAGGGGACAGGAAAGGAAATGAAAAGAGCTAAGCCTAAATCTCAGATTACCATCCTTGATCAGAAAAGGACATATCAACTTCCTTATCTCTAACTTAGAAAAAAAAAAAGGGGGCAATGGCTGTTATCATGCAGCAAAATATGAAACTGCTTGCTGTGATAGTTTTGGGTGATTTTGTTTTTTTTATATATCTCATTGAGAGAATGAGGAACACCAGATGGGGTTACCCTCAGACATGCCTTCTTGAGCATGCAGTTTTTAATCAAAACCTGACGTTTTCAAAGTCTTATAAAGAGAAGGTGCATTTTTATGTTTCCTTGCTTAAATTTATGGATAGCTACTTGTAATCCCCTCACCCCTTCTGACTTGACTTTGCATACCATTATATGGAACATTTGTAAAAGTATATTATGAACTATGTATGTATAATTGATTAGCTATAATTAATCATTGCCTACTTATCTCCAAAATTGTAGAAAAATATGTCGTAACTGCAAGTGTGGCCAAGAAGAGCATGATGTCCTCTTGAGCAATGAAGAGGATCGAAAAGTGGGGAAACTTTTTGAAGACACCAAGTATACCACCCTGATTGCAAAGCTAAAATCAGATGGCATTCCCATGTATAAACGCAATGTTATGATACTGACCAATCCAGTTGCTGCCAAGAAGAATGTCTCCATCAATACAGTTACCTATGAATGGGCTCCTCCTGTCCAGAATCAGGCATTGGTAAATAACAAGGGGGAGGGAAGTCCCTTTATTAAAGTTCCTGGGCTACTTCTTTAGGGCAGTTCCTTTAGTGACCTAACTGACCTCAGATCTGTTATTTTTCTGGGGTTCCCATTACTTTGACTTGCAACTCTTATTGGTCTTTTGAAAGTAAGTTAGATACCTCAGAATTTTTCTACCTAGATAATCTATGTTAACCTTTTCAAAGTGATGGTCTGACATTTTTAATAAGTAAATGAAAAGCAGCTGTCTTGTATAAATCCTAGTAGCTTCTGTGTTACTTTTGAGATTTCTCTTAAGATGGTTAAGAATATCTAAAGAATAGAATTTCCTTCATTTTTTATAACTCAAAAGATGTTCAACGCTATGTTTCTTTTACTATGTAAGGAAAAAAAAAATTGCAATTTTGTGTCAAGCTGCTTCCACTAATGTAACAACTAGATGAGTGGTTTGGAAATCTTTTAAGAGGGTTAGTTAAATCATAAGAGTGAATCTTGTCATGATATCATTTTCTTATAGTGATGAAAATACTGATGATCCTTAGGCCATTCTAAACATGCTGCCTAAAAAAACTGTATTGTCTTGCAATTATACAGTTATTTTGTTTGTTTGTTTTTGTTTTTTTTAAGTTTTATTGGTGTATAGTTGATTTACAATGTTGTTAGTTTCAGGTTGTACAGCAAAGTGATTTTAGCATAAGTAAACATTAGTAACCCAAGTCTTTTTTACAAACTGAGAAAAAAAGCTTTAATTTCATGAAAACATGTTCATTTTTACTGACCTAAATCTATTTATTGTACCATTTTTATCAAAATATTTATATTATGAAGATCAGTTGTTAGTATGGATAAAACTAACCTCTTTCTTCAGTAATTTGATTCTAATGAGTGTTATAAAACATCATTTATCGGATGGCCAAGGCCTCTCTCAGTTAACACTGGTCTCCTTGTTGTCCAGGCCAGACAGTACATGCAGATGCTACCCAAAGAAAAGCAGCCAGTGGCAGGCTCAGAGGGGGCGCAGTACCGGAAGAAGCAGTTGGCAAAGCAACTCCCTGCCCATGACCAGGACCCTTCAAAGTGCCATGAGTTGTCTCCCAAAGAGGTGAAGGAGATGGAGCAGTTTGTAAAGAAGTATAAGAGCGAGGCTCTGGGAGTAGGAGATGTCAAACTTCCCCGTGACATGAATGCTCAAGGCCCCAACAGAGTGTACGTTCCTGGAGGGGACAGAAGCACCACAACAGCGGTAGGGGCCATGGAGGACAAATCGGTCGAACACAAAAGAACTCAGTATGTAAGTGAAGCGGTCACGATGTTGGCCCAGTTGGTATATTTTGCAGGTTCATTCCATTTCTTTGAATTGGGGGTGGCAGGGGGCGGAGGTTGCATTATTCAGTTTCCAAAAGGGAGTAGATGAGGGAAATAAATTGAAATATAATTCAGTTTAGGGTTATTTTAGAGAATTATCATGTTTGAAGCCTTGGTTTAAAGCCTAGTTTTCTGATTATCTGTTGCCAAAGATAATTGTGAGTTGTATGTACACACAGCATTTAGCATTGGTATCATGCTGGAATGCAACATACAATCTAGTATCTGTTTCTAAACATAAATTTTGATGTTAATTGTTTATCTCTTCCCATAAATAAGAATAACATATGCTTAGGTTAATTCAGTTTTGCTTGTAAGAACATGCCTAACATTCAAACTTAAATTTATGTGGATATATAGCAATCATACTTTTAAAAACCCCGTCCTAGAGAGGGATATTGAAGTCTTTTTTCATGCTCTGAAAGTAGAAGAAAATTGTGACATAGATGAACAAAAAATAAGAACTAAACTTACTGTAATGTATTCCTCATAGATCCTGTTAGCACATCAACCAACAAGGCTTAGTCCTGTGTATATATAAAAAAAAAATACGTTTTAAGATAATCATTTTTGAAAGAACTACTTAAGATTGAGGTGCAAATTAGCATTAGCCTTTTTCCATAAGCAGCCTTAATTCAGTAAGCAGTGCTCTGTTACACATAGGGTGCAAGAATTAGGTCTGGAGAACCTGGAGAAAGCCAAGAGATTCCCTTTCACAAATACTAACACTGTATTGCCTGCATGGACAAATTACAAATTTCAATAGAAATTGTTTCTCTTGAAAGTGGTTTCTCTGAATTCCTACTAAAACTGTTGATGAGAAACGCCAGTCTTAGGATGACTAGATTGTTTTGGTGGTTTCC
Organism: Hippopotamus amphibius kiboko; assembly: GCF_030028045.1. NCBI lineage: Eukaryota > Metazoa > Chordata > Mammalia > Artiodactyla > Hippopotamidae > Hippopotamus > Hippopotamus amphibius. The sequence continues at coordinate 34,749,109 of NC_080189.1, read as the reverse complement.
CTTTCAGTCCTGCTACTGCTGCAAACTGAGTATGAAGGAAGGAGACCCAGCCATCTATGCTGAAAGGGCAGGCTACGATAAACTGTGGCACCCAGCTTGTTTCGTCTGCAGTACCTGCCATGAACTCCTGGTTGACATGATTTATTTTTGGAAGAATGGCAAGCTGTACTGTGGCAGGCATTACTGTGACAGTGAAAAACCCCGGTGTGCTGGCTGTGATGAGGTATGTTCTCTGGGACCACCCCCATGCAGGCTCCTTTTTCCACCCTCCTGTGGTTCCCTCACCATGGTAACCAGGCCACCCTTAGCGAGAAGGCAACATGAATTAACCAAGCATCAGTTGCTTTATTTACATCCAAAGAAGCTGAGTGAAAAAAACTTAATTTCAGTCATTCTGAGTGTCCATGTTAATTGTGTTGACTAATGAAATACTATCCAGAAACAAAAGATTGATTTGAACTAAACTAAGTAATCACCCAAGTTCAAGCTTTAGGTTATTTTCAGACTTCAAACCCCCTAAAGTAGACTGATATTCCTTGTAGATCTAAATCCCTTATTGGTTTAAAGAACCTAGCTTGGTCACTTGTAGCAAAAAGGAAAAAACATGATTGATCTTATTTTTATCCTCTTCCCAGCTGATATTCAGCAATGAGTATACCCAGGCAGAAAACCAAAACTGGCATCTGAAACACTTCTGCTGCTTTGACTGTGACAACATCCTAGCTGGGGAGATATACGTGATGGTCAACGACAAGCCTGTGTGCAAGCCCTGCTATGTGAAGAACCATGCTGTGGTAAGAGACATCTTGGGATGCGGTAGCCTTGAACTGCTTTATTTAAGCCTCTTACAAATGAGAAACAGAAAGCACTACTTTTAAGTAGAAGACCTGATTCCTACCATAGGGTGTTAAAATCCAGGTAATTCAAAACAATACATGCACTGACTAGGATGAACCACCTCAAGATTCTATCTGTGCAGTTTACAATGTTTATTAAAGTGCTACTTGATCATCAAACCCCTCCCCCCCAAAAAAAGTTCCTTAATGAGAATGAGATTGATTGATTCTCGTCATACAGATCAGATTTCACTTAAATTAAGGTTTTTAGGGACTATTCATATGCTTTATCTCTATTCGAATGCTTATGTTTCTGTTCATGTTACCAGATCACCTACTGTGGCTTTGTTTTTGCTACCTGGAGATTGTACAGTGCCTGTTTCTTAAACCCTCATTGAATTGATATAGATAACAAAATTTTATAATAAAATTTGACTTGCATATTTATATTTATTTGCATGAGCCAAACATTCAAATATTTAATGTAAAAGTATGTATGCATATATATAAAATCTACCCTGCTTACATAGAGCTGCTATTGCATGATGGTCCAGAGATAGATAAATTAGATAAAGAGTAGATAAAGAGAGAGTTGACCATATATGGTAAAACTTATAATCCAGGGGGTATTAAAAGGATAGCTGTTTACTTTATATGCAGATAATAAGTACTAGGTAAAGATCTCCTTGAGTTATCAAGTAGAGGAGACTCCTGGCTAAGGAATAAAATGACATAGTTATTATATATAGTTCTAGGAGTATGATACGATGAAAATAAGTAAGAGGTTTTGGTGTCACTGCCAGTTCTCAACCTTTACCCATTGCCCCCAGATATAATCTGTCAGCTCTCCTTTTCTATCAACTTTGCCTCATCAATACATCTCAGGTTCTCACAGTTACAACTACTTTACTTCAGATCTTTATTTTTTGTCATTTGGATTATTGTAGTGACCTCAATTTGGCCTCCCCACTTCCACTCTTCTTGTTCAAAGCCACCTTCCATAATGATACAAGATAATCTTTCTAAAATGAAAATCTGATCATTAAACCTTTGCTTAATAGATCCAGCCCCTTCTTACCTGTCCAGCCACTTCTAGTTATCTAACCCAAATCATACATTTCCCAAGTCACCTGTATTTCATAGTTTATATACTGTTGTCTTCTGCTCACACTAATTCCTTTGTCTGTTATATCCTCCTATTCTTTTTGTCTGTCTGTCTATCTATCTATCTATCTATCTATCTATCTATCTATCTATTTTTATTTTTTCCAGCCCTGCCATGGAGCTTGTGGGATCTTAGTTCCCAAACCAGGAATTGAACCCGGGCCCCCAGCAGTGAAAGTGCCGTATCCTGACCGCTGGACTGCGAGGAAAATTCCCTCCCTGTTTTACCTGACCATGCCTGCACATTCCTCCCAACTCAGCTTAGGCTTAACTTTTTTCAAAACACCTCTTCTGATTCCCTACCCCAAGCTCCACTCCTTTCTTTCTGGCTGGGCCGGGTGCCTCTCTGTTCCCGGGGGGCTCTGTATGTGCTTGCCCACGTGTGTTTAATTGTTAATATCACTCATCTGTCTCTTCCACCAGACTGTAAATAGCTGGAGGGTAGAGTTTTACCTCTTTATTTCCATACTCACAATGTCTGCACTTAGGAAATATTTGAGTGACTGACTTGTGTTTTAACATTTCTCATCTGCTTTGGGGGTCAGCGTGGACCTTCCTTATACCTGGGGATAAGATTTGAGTCACTGTGTGGCTTGATACATCATTTAGCTAAAAAAATGCTTCTCTAAATGTTGTTGCAACAGTTTCTCTGCAGAAGAGGATTAGGATTATCATAATTTGCATTTTACTGTAGGGTGTGTTACCTTGGTCTCAAGAACTAGAATGTAAACTCCACGAGGGCATGGATTTTGTCTGCTTTTTTCTGTTCTATTTCCAACACTAGAACAACACAGGCACTCAAATATTTATAAAATAAAGCTTTAAACAGATGAAAAGAGTTCTTTATTTGTTACAAGCTTCTCTCCATTACATTGCAATAATCACTGTAGAGGAATAAGCACAGATATGATTAAAAAGAGAATGAGAGAATCTCTAAATTATTTAGCTTTACAGTGTGGCATGATTTCTTTTAGAAAGTTTACTTTCTCAGTAAGATACACTATTGCCATTTGCTTAATATTACTATGAACATATCTGTCCATCACCTGAACAAACCTTAGCTGATAGCAAAGAGAGGTACCCATGCAACATGCTAAGTGATAGAAACATTTGAAGATTATCTAGCTCAGGGCATTGATCTGCTTAGATTTTTTAATCTAAAAAAAGAAAAAAAAAAAAAGGAGTGAGAATACAATTTATTTTTAGACCTGAAGCCAAGAACAACTCCAAACAGGGCTTTTCTGAGTTAAAAATTAACCTGGAAGGAGGAAAATGGGAAATACACTTAGTTTGTCTCTGTATGTCTCTGGAATTCCAGTCTCAAATGACCAACCCCAGAATTCACATCTCTGAGATTTCACAGGACCTTCTTGCTAGAAAGCACATTACAACGTGTCATTATCAATTTTATATTGCATACACAAATAAAAGAAGTAGGATGGATTGAAGGAAATCAGAACTTACTGAATTATTAGCAGTTTAATTAAGAATCCAGGAAAAATCTAATGCCAAAAAGAAAGTAGTGAAGTACATCATCTCCCTGACCCATCCTGCAGTCTTCAGACCCTTGGTTGTGAACTGGGCAGGTTTCAGATCTATGAAGAATTAGGGATTGGTAGTTTTTACCTGGGATCATGTCAGACTTTGGGATGAATGGCAATTCCTATACCATTCAGTGTTGTTATTTTTTTTAATTAATTAATTAATTTATTTATTTATTTATTGGCTGTGTTGGGTCATTTTTGCTGTGCACGGGCTTTCTTTAGCTGCGGTGAGTGGGGGCTACTCTTCATTGTGGTGCGCGGGCTCCTCATTGCTGTGGCTTCTCTTGTTGCAGAGCACGGGCTCTAAGCACAGGGGCTTCAGTAGTTGCAGCACATGGGCTCAGTAGTTGTGGTGCCTGGGCTTAGCTGCTCCACGGCATGTGGGATCTTCCTGGAGCAGGGATCGAACCCGTGTCCCCTGCATTGGCAGTCGGATTCTCAACCACTGTGCTACCTAGGAAGCCCCTTGTTATTTTTTTTTTACCAAAAGAATTTCCTTAATTTTATGTGCAGTTGAACAGTAGTTATCGTTTTTTTTTATTGCAAATGAAAATGTAAGTTCTGAAAGATTATAAAAAGATCATCGTCATATTATTAGGGGGCTGATATGAAGATCATGTTCTAAAGTCAAGGGAATAAAAATTGAGTGTGAAATGCTTCTATTGTACACAAATAAGTTTTCAAATATTGAAAAATTAATATGAAATGTAGAAAACAACAGAGGGCAACATTCTAAATGAATCACAAAGCTATAAAAAGAATACATACAAAAGCAGTTGCTTGCATGGTGAGCTACAAATTAGGAGTATGTAATCAAAACACTCTTTTTTGTTGTATTCAGGAATAGTGGATTGATATGCAAAGAGAGTATCTCCCTTGCTAAAGGTCTCAGGGAAGACTGGGTTGACCTAACCTGCGAATTAAGGAGCTACAATCTCTGTAATTAGAAGGCTTGTAGTTCTAAAAAATATGGGAAGTATATTGCAGGTCTGAAGTGAATATTTATAACAAGGCCTCACTTCACACCAGTTCACCCACTGAGTGGCAGCCACACTTTGAGGTACTTTCAAGTAAGAAGGCTCAGGCTAAATGATCCTCGTCAACCCACCCACTCTCATCTCTCCGAAATTCCTGACAATCACATTGAGACCAAGGGTGTGGAAGATTAGTCACTTTGATGTAATGCTGGACAATCTTGTTGGTTTCTTCATTTGTTATAAAATATTTAAAATGAAAACTTGAGGTACATTCATTTATAACACATATTAAACAAGAAGGCTTATGGACTATCTAATATTTTGGAACTCTCAACTGGGTAGTTTTGTTTTCTGCTATAATATTGCCAGTTATTCATTTCTTTTCTTCCTATACTTGTCCAGCTAAAGAAGAAAATTATGTGTTTGTGGGTGTGGATGTGTGTATCTCATATATTTACTTGTATATAACATACACATACACTGAATGGTATATGGAATTTGTGCTAATATTCCATGATATTAGATCATAATTTATTATGACATGACAGAACAGAAGACAACTAACTATAAGTTATATTTTTAGTGCAAACTAATTACTCTCAAAAACTGCCAGTATTTTTTTATTGAGTCCTCAATTACTTTGAACATGGTTTTCACTTACTACTGTCTAGAAATTAGTGGTGTTAACAATCTCATGTGTCATAGGTAACATTGGTAAAATTACCACTTCAAAGCTTTAGTTAGGAAAAATCTTTTTTTTTCAAGACAGTTTTTTTAGAGCAGTTTTAGGTTTACAACACAATTGAGAGGGAGATAAAGAGATTACCCATATCCTGCCTCCTCCCACACATGCGTTGCCTTGTGCATTATCAGCATCACTCACCAGAGTGGTACATTTTTTAACAAGGATAAATCTACATGGATGTATCATAATCATCCAAAGTCCATAGTTTACCTTAGGGTTCACTCTTGATGTGTATTCTATGGGTTTGGACAAATGTATAGAATGGACAAATGACATATATCCATCACTGTAATATACAGAATGTTTTTACTGGCCTATAGGCCCTCTGTGCTCTGCCTATTCATCTTTCTTACCTCCCTGTCTCCTACTCCCTAACCCTGGCAACCACTGATATTTTTATTTTTGCCATAGTTTTGCTTTTGCTAGAGTGTCGTATAGTTGGAGTCATACAGTGTGTAGCCTTTCCAGATTGGCTTCTTCTTTTTTTTTTTTTTTTTTTAATTTATTTTGTTGGCTGTGTTGGGTCTTTTTTGCTGTGCATGAGCTTTCTTTAGTTGTGGTGCGTGGGGGCTACTTTTCACTGTGGTGTGCGGGTTCCTCATTGCTGTGGCTTCTCTTGTTGTAGAGCTCGGGCTCTAGGCGCATGGGCTTCAGTAGTTGCAGCATATGGGCTCAGTAGTTGTGGCACACAGGCTTAGTTGCTCCACAGCACGTGGGATCTTCCTGGAGCAGGGATTGAACCCGTGTCCCCTGCATTGGCAGGCGAATTCTTAACCACTGTGCCACCTAGGAAGCCCCAGATTGGCTTCTTTCACTAAGTAATGTGCCTCCATGGCTTGACAGTTCATTTCTTTTTATTGCCAAATAGTATGAATGTGCCATAGCTTATTTATCCATTTGCCCACCGATGGACATCTTGGCTGCGTCCAAGTTTTGGCAGTTATGAATGAAACATCCATGTGCAGTTTCTGTGTGGACATAGGTTTTCAACTCATTTGGGTAAATACCAAGGAGCATGATTGTTGGATTGTATGATAAGGGTATGTTTAGTTTTATTATAAGAAACTGCCAAACTGTCTTCCAGATTAGCTGAACCATTTTGCATTTTCACCAGCCATGAATGAGAGTTCTTATTGTTCCACATCCATGCCAGCACTTGGTGGCATAGGAAAAACCATAAAACTTTTTTTTTATAATTGCTAATGTACAATCTAGTAGAATACACTGGAACCAAACACACTGCTTTGGAACTTGCCATCAAGACTTTCTGCCTTGAACACCGTGGGGATATCTTAAAAGCATCAAGTTCTGTTTGGACTTCACCTGTTATTTCTCACAGTGTTCCACATATAGACCCCCATTAACAGTTGTTGGCTATGAAGGTTAACTAGAAGGTCATTCTCAGTTGTATAGATCTGAGGTTGTCATTATCAGTTTAATTTGCCATCTGAAGAAATGCGCTGAGTTTCTTCTAACATCAAAATGTTAACATCACAGTTTGATCTCATCCTTTTCTCTTCTTTGTATAATTGACTTAACAGGTATGTCAAGGATGCCACAATGCCATTGATCCCGAAGTGCAGCGGGTGACCTATAACAACTTCAGCTGGCACGCGTCCACAGAGTGCTTTCTGTGCTCCTGCTGCAGCAAGTGTCTCATTGGGCAGAAGTTCATGCCAGTAGAAGGGATGGTTTTCTGTTCAGTGGAGTGTAAGAAGATGATGTCTTAAGAGGAGAGCACCAAGCAATATTGAGCCATAACTATCCAGAGTGGTCTGCATTTCTACTGTAAAATGCAATTTGGAAAAATAAAAAGAGAAAGAGAAACTATAAAAGGAAACCAGGAGATTTTGTTCAGTATCTTTCTTTGATGTTTTTTCCTTATCAAATTTTTTCATCTCAATTTTTAAAACCAGCTTTAAGCATTTGATTTGAAAAATGGTAAAGAATTTTACCTTTTCTTGGCTTTCCAGATGTAAAGTCTTTTGAGTTGGAAGCTTGGGTTTAAGCCTTCATATTCCTACCCCCTTTATTCCAAACACAGTATATATGAAACACTTAAAAGTTAGTGTTTGAATGGAAAGATGAGCATTTCATGTTCTATATTCTTTTTCCCTTCTTGTATTAAATAAAAAGGAAATTAAACTTGCCCTAATGCCAAGGCTCTATGTTTATTGCCTCATCTTATTCACTGAATTTTGTAGTGATACACAGTGAATTCTTTTGACAGAGAAAATAGAAATGCAGCATAGTATGAAGAACTGTTATCATTTTAATACCTATGCATTTGCTATTTCCTAACTTAGGCAGAGGTGGCTTTATTGCATATCTCTATATTTTTAATTTGCTCTGCCTCTCAGTATTCTCTTTGTAAGCTGATGACCTCCATCTGTGGCCTTGAATATTTTATTCACACTTTTTAATTCTATAGATGATTTTGGCTTGGACATAAAAGCCAAGTCACTCATTTATATTATATTTTCAATCCAAAGAACATGTATACTTTTTGTATCCAAGAAACTATAACTTGTACTGTTTGCACTTGCCTGCTGCGGTTTGGATAGACTTTTTGCATGGTTTTCATTCTTTTCTAATGGATACTGTCCTATGATGCCTTTTCATGGGTATATATCAAATGTCTTCTTTGCCTGTATACTTCCATCCTTAGGTATTTCTAATGTTTATTTTCCCCTATCTACTTCCATACATAGCTATGCACTATGAAAATTAAGTGGAATGAATATGTATATTATTATTCAAAATAAAGTCTCTTTCACATTAATAATTCTAACTTTATTCTTTGTATCCTCTATTTAAGAGCAAAAAAAAAAACCCTTCTGCAATTAAGCATTTGTTACAGCAGGGGGCGGTGTTTCCAAGCATAAAAAATAACTCCCAAAGAAAGGCTATTTCTGACAAAACAGGACAGAAACTAGGCTTTTCATTATGGTGAAGGGATAAGTTTTATGAAATTTTATAATAAAGGAAAGCATTTAAATTATTGGTTTTCAAGTCACATACGAGTTTTTTCTTTCAGGGAAAAAAGTGTCATTTTAATTGAAGTTTGGGAAAACTATAATCTCTTGAGGTAAGTCTAACAAGTGTTACTTTATACTCAAATTGCAATTCTGGTTTTCTAAGAATTTTTTCATGGCAGCCTATTGTGAAAAGGGAATCAAATATGGAATAGTTGTAGCTTCATTCCTCCTAATATTAGCAAGTCATGAGTTTTTTTGTTTGTTTATTTTTTTTTTTTTTGCCTCAGTCTGAAGTATTTGTCATAGTAGGAGTAGCACTTTTCTCTGACACATACCCAGAATAATTTGATGTTTTTTTTCAACTCATGTCTGTTTGGCTAACAGTGCATCTCCTAAATTCCATACCCCACTCCCCTATCCCACCCCACCCCATACTCACTAACATACAAATATCCACATTTATTCCCTCTGCCCTGAGCCTTTCCCAGCCATGAAAAAGTGTCTTGAACACACGTCACTTTACCTAATAAGTAATCTAATCCTGCATGCAATCTTAAATGCTAATATCACAGATATCCATCATTGTATATAAATATCACTTTATACTTTCTCTCTTTTACCTTTATCTCAAATGGCAACCGATATATTTCCATTGCATTTTTCCCAGAAGTTGAACAACTTAATTTTACCAGACATGGCTAAGTGGGAATAAATTGAAACAATTTCTCTGCATGCTAACAGGACTACTCTTCACATGTCTGCCTGCGCAGCCTGCACTCTGCTGGGGCTGAGATTGAATCAGGCTGTTTTGGAGTTGTAGAGGCTCAAGAAGTTTGGCTAAATCCATCAGTCACTACCTGAGATACTGATTGCAAGCATATTAGGCATTTCCTAGAAGAATAAACTACTTTGCCTGAGAAATATAGAACCACTTGTTTTGACTCATTACCCTGACTTAGTTTTAGTTTGGCCTTGTAATACAACAGAATGAACTGTAATAAAATGCAATGCAAGAAAATGTGCACCATTTTTAATTGTTAATCAGTTTTTTTTTTTAAAGATCTTTCAAATACTTTGTTCTATAAGCACTTAAGAGAGTAAGATGGTTACTAGATTCTATAAGATTTATTTTTCCTCTAGCATTTAGGATATGCTTATCTCCTCACTCGCTACCATCATTTTATATTCTGTGTTGACCTCAATTCTAAATAATGGCTTACTTGGTACAGGTGCCAGAGTGAAATCCTTCCTCTGCAGTGGGGAAAAGATGGGGAAAGTAATAAATATTTCTATCTGAATGTGTGCATCTTTTTCTTCTGAAGTAGATAATGAAGAACAACTTTTTGGTCTACTTATTTCCTATGGGGTCAATAAATGGAAATTTCTGTCATTCAAATCCCATTTAAGTTCTGTTTTTCAGATATATAGCTTATCCTTTTTTTGTAGTCAATATATAACTAACATGTCTATGTAGTTAGCAGTTGAGAGACCCTAGCCCTGAAAGGGACTAAACTGGGAGAGGAAGACTACCAGACTATGAACCACTATAAAGGCACCACACTCAGAAAAGAAATACCTTTTTTTCCCTTCTGCAGAAGCCAATGTCTTGGTTATTAAAAGGTATAATGATGACTTCTGATTCTCTTATTCCCCTGTTAATCAGTGGATACTTGAGAACAGCGACATTGGATGAGGAAAGAGAAGGGAGATGTTTCTTTCCTTAGACCCAGGAAGTTCAAAAGAAGATTTTGACACATCAAAATCTTGCTGGAGTATATTGAAGTAATACAGCTATCATCCTTATTGGAAGAATTAGACATATTAGAATGACTAATCTTGAACTCATTCACAGGATCTGCACATACCCTACTCATCTCTAAGCAGAAGGATTTTGCTCTTAACCTTTGCACATAGTTGTAATTTTGAGAAATCAGTGGATTTTGGTTATCCAGTCCTTTTAAGAAATAAAAGTTGCTCAAAAGACTCCAGTCATCACATTTTTGGGTGTGGTATCTTTTTATTTTTTTAAATTTTTTTTGGAAATGAGGGACTGAGGGTTGTTTTTTCTTTGATCAACTGTAGATGAAACTTCTGTGACTCTGAAGTCTTCAAGCACAGATTTCCAAATCTGACTTTGAAGTATTTTAGCCCAATTTCACCAAAGGCAAGAAATTCATTACTGACTCATTCTTAAGGAATTTTCAGCATGCAGTATTTAAGCTCATCCAACTTCACCATGGTTACCAAGGAGACACCACAGCCCAAGATCAGCATTAAGCCTTTGTCTCAAGATGCCCTGGCCTATCCAAACTTGTCTTCTGGCTATTCACTTAATTCCTCAGAAAAATTATGACTCCATCAATGTCTCCATAAAATAGCACTTTACCACAAATTCTTGCTAGATATGCCCTGCCCCTCCCTGACCTCGCCTGATTTAAGTGCTCAGTGACAACTCTGACGACCGTACTGAACATTCACACATATGAAAGGACCCACTGGGGAACATGGGTCTGTTTTGAGCAAACAACCTAAAACACATTCTTGTTTGATTAATAGAATTTTTTCATATATTTACTGGATATTTAAATAGCTTTAGCTAATTATTTTGTCTTTTCATGGGGGACACGTTATTGTAGCTTCTATTTAATCTGATAATGTATTTTGAAACCCTCAAAACGAGATATCATAACCTTTTTTTCTTTTAATTTTATTTATTTATTGGCTGTGTTGGGTCTTCATTGCTGCACACGGGCTTTCTCTATTTGCTGTGGGCACGGGTTACTCTTCGTTGTGGTGCGCAGTCTCCTCATTGTAGTAGCTTCTCTTGTTGTGGAGCATGGGCCCTAGGCACGTGGGCTTCAGTAGTTGCAGCACATGGGCTCAATAGTTGTGGCTCACGGGCTCTAGAGCACAGGCTCAATAGTTGTGGTGCACGGGCTTAGTTGCTCCGTGGCATGTGGAATCTTCCCAGGGCAGGGCTCGAACTCGTGTCCCCTGCATTGGCAGGAGGATTAGTTATCACTGCGCCACCTAGGAAGTCCAAGGTATCATTAACCTTTTAAATTGACTTGAATGGCATTTTATGCTGACATTTTTGAAGGATGCTATTTCCTTCAGACGGTAACAAAAACAACTCATACCTTGTTATCTTTACTAGAACCAGCCATTGTTGAATGCAGAGACATTCGAGTTAATGTCCCCATAAGTAGTGACTAACTGTGAAGGCATCAAGGTAGAGTTCAAAGGAGGGCTGGGGTCAGGAGTCTAAAGACCTTCTGGCTAAGTTCCACTGATCCTCTCCTCTTCACAGTTACACTAAGTAGAACAGAGGACAAGATTGTTGGATTTGAGGAGTCTAGGAAATAACAGGTCCAAGTGAGGGTTGGACATCTACGAATATATTGAAGTCACCAAGAATAACAACAGGGAAATTGGTGGACAGAAGACTGAGCCAGAGGCTAAAGTCATTAAAAAAAAAAAATGAAGTAGCGAGTGTCCTGGAATTTGATAGAAGATGGCATCTAAGGGTAGAAATGTGTGGTAAAGTCTGTGGCCATGTACAGATATACTTCAAAGAGCTGTGACTGTGAGGAAACAAAAAAGGGATTAGTGGAAATAACAATGGAGAATGAGGAAGATACCTAACCCACCGACATTATGGAATGCCCATATGGGAGAAAAAGTAGCTGGCCTCTGCTTGAAAGACCTAGAAGGATAACCAGGAATCAGCTGAAGCAAGATGAAGCTGTTGAGAGTACAAGAGAGTTTGCAGTTCACAGAATTTGAATTTCAGAGAGCACAGAGGTAAAGTTAGGGAGTGTAGGAAGGGATAGAGCCAGATTAGGTGACTTGCAAAGAAGAATGTGTATCAGGTTTCCAAATGAGGCCAAAACAATCTAGATACCTGGGGTAAACAGGACTGAGGGGCATACCAAAGTTAGTTTGCTCGAGAAGGTTGAGTAATCCATTAGGAATGCTTTTGGCTTTAAGTAACACACAGCCAAGAGTGGCTTAAAGACAAAACATAGGCTAGCCCAAATCCGGCTCAGAACCAGCTCTTTTTAGTCTCTATGCTCTGCTATCCTCTATGTGTTGCATTCCATTCTCAGATTTGTCCTTTTCATTCAAGTACCACTCCCTCACATAACAGCATCCAAGATACAAAGCAGAGAGAGGGCAAAAGGTTACTTTCTTAATAAGGAGAAAAATCTTTCCCCGGAGGCCCCAGCGGACCTACTTACCCTTCCATTTCATTGGCTGGAACTAGTTCACATACTCATCCCCATTGGAGGAAAAGGAAAATAGTAGCTATGTTTGACTTATCCAATAATTTATACCCTGAGAGCTGGGCACGTGGCCACCCAGAATAAAATTAATATTCTGATATAGGAAGAGAAGAAATGGCCATTGGCAAATAACAAAGACCACTAAGGTGAATGATTGTTAAGAGTTCAGAGTCTTCAGCTAGATGATATGGGATGCCTAGGCAGCTCTTTCGTTCTTAAGTTTGGATGAAGAGTATGTGGCATGCATGTCTTCCTAGGCTATGTCATAACAAATGATATGACCTCTCCAGGCTCTCTGTCGCAAGGGTTGTACCTAGTCCCCATACTGTGAGGAAGCCAAAAATAGCCCACTTAGTCCATGTGGAGAGGCCCACGTGGAGAGGAACTAAGGCTCCCAGCCCAATGCCAATATCAACTACCAGAAACGTGAGTGAATGATTCTTCAAATAATTCCAGTCTCCACCTTGAGTCTTCCAGCTAAAACACTGACATCAGCAGAAACAAGCTGTACCCATGTGTCCTCACCAAATTCTGCAACTATAGAATCCAAGAGCATAATGAATGGTTGTGTGATGCCACAAAATTTTGGAGTAATTTACTATGCAGCCATGATATCTGGAACACCTATTGAACAGAATTATTATATGCATGTTTTACAGGATTTTTCCTTTCTGTATTATTATACATGACATATATGCATATATGTATTATTATATATATACACATAATACATAAATAAGCATTCTTACAGAACATGTAAATTTGCTCCAGATACTACAAAATGTTATTTACATAAATGCATTACTTAGGATATTAACTTTCATCCTTTTATCTACCTTTCCTCTCCCTTTGCTTAAGGATTTCTGCAGATGTACAGTCTTAATAAATGTAAATCCATAAACTCCATCTGTGAGGTTTATAAACATCAGAAATATTTTTAATAGTCTAGATTCAGAAAACCTGGTGAGCAGTATTTCAAGACAGTACATTCCATGGGTTGGGATCATGGTCCTGGAGCACGTGGAAGGCCTATATTCCTATGGGGAGTCTCCAGTTCTTGATTCCTACTGGACAAGTGGAATCCTCAGCACTCCAGTTGCCGAGGTGAGAAACACCTTCAGTGCTGCTAAAGAATCAGGGAAAGAACTTAGAATACAGAATACAGGGCCTTGTTTATTCTTCAAATCCTATGAAATAAAAGTCACTTATTTAGAAAAGATTGAGGGGGAATTTATTAATCACCCGCAAGTTCCCAAGTACTGTAGGTATAAAACTATATACAATATAGGCCTTTGCCCTCAAGAAGTCCACAACCTCATAAAGGAGACGGATACTTAAACTAGCATTCCATTGTGATAGACAGAAGAGTAGAGATAAAATCTGGAGATTAGCTCGGAAGTTTGTCAAAATTTACACTTTCTCAAGAAAATACTATCACAGAATCGGCGATTTACTCAATTTCTTACAATTTCATTCTCAAATTAAGATTCGTTATTTCCCTTTAATTGCAGTTTATATAATACCTCCCAAGTATTTCAGCATATGTAAGGGAGTGAATTTTGACAGTCCTGCTTAACAAAGGCATATAGTACATTATTTAATTTCCACACACATTTTCTCTATGTTTTCTTGTTCCAAACGAAGTTCTGCTAGTAGACTTGAAATGGAGCAGAGGGAGGTGCAGGGAGGAGAAGCTGGATGACAACACAGGACCATAGCAACATACAAGACTTCCATTCTGAACTGATTCTCCATGCCTCACTCTATTTTCCACCAAATGGCACTTGCACCAGGCGTTTTCCAATATCAGAAAATACCCTTTGCAGTTTTGCAAAATCTATGAAGTAATCGTAGGGAATTATTGTGAAATCATCATCTCACCATTTAATATTTATTAAGAACTCTCTTCTGCCCATTCCTGTTGATGGCAGCATAAAGCCAGCAAGCGCTATGGGTGAAGCTGCTGACATAAAGTGTCTTATCCCAGAGGGAGAGTTCAGTATTCCCATCGAAGGCTGAGAATAATTCTTGCTTCTTCACTTATAAAATGAACATGGGAATTTCCATTACTTATCTCCAGCCAAAAAGTCCTTCGGGGATAATCACAGAGCCTTTTTCAGAGTACTTAATATGGATTTTACCAAAGGAAGAGTTACAGCTTTAGAATGACCTTTCTTACTTGTGTGTGTTGGGGCGAGCATTATTGAGTGAGAGCAAATTTGGGTTGGAACATTTTTTTTTAAACAAAGTTCATTCTTAGTCACTCTCTCCTTTTTAAAATTGCCTTAACATTCTTTTGAACAACAAAGCTAGTCACTGCTCTAAGTGTTTTATACAGATACACTGAATCCTTCCAACAACTCTTTCAGGTAGGTATTTTTATGATATCGTTTGACAGATAAGGAAACTGAGGACAGTACAATTATGTATAAATTTGGCCCAAGCCACTGAGCTAGGAAGGGGAAGAACTGGAATTCAAACTCTGGCAATCCGGCCCCAAAGTCTGAATTCTTACTCACCTCACCATACTGCCATAGTGAGTACACGTCTCTTCCCTTTCATATAAACTATGTCAGGACCAAATAAAAATAGTTTTCTTTGGCTTGTTTGCCCTTGAGCCGGGATTTCTCCCATGCACCTTTGCATCTTTCAAAAGCTTTAGCCCATCCTTTAGAGAAAGTTCTTCTCTCCTTAAGGAGTTGCTCCACATCACATTGATTCTGGGCCATGCAGCCAACCGCAGCCCCATGTCAGCCCGCTAAAGACAAAACCCTTTCTGTTTCTCAACTGCATCCCTCATATTTTGAGCAGAAAACAAGAACTGCCCTGCTGAGGTGCCAAGGGAAACATACTTACGTTATGAACTGTTTCTAACAAATGTTTTGGAGATTTTAAAGGGACAGCTTTATAAATATCTGAGACATTTGCAAACAACCCAGAAACACAAGCCAGCTTTGCAGCCCAAGCATTGCTTCTGGGTTGTATAAGCTTCTTTCTGAAAACAGCTGTTGCAATGCCCGATTATCAATTGTCCAATGATGACAGCAAATATTTTCTAAGGTTAAAGTAATCAAAGTAATCTAGGTCTTTGATTTTGAAATGTGCACTGTTAATATAATTTTGGCATGATTTAACAGATTTCAAAGTGGAATCAGAGGTTTATGTTTATAAAGTTTATATTCATTCCACAAAGTTCAAGACGTTTGGCAGTGCTAGGGAAACTTAAAAAGAGTAACAAAAGATTACCGTGAGGAATTCAAAGCTGCCTTGTATGGTAATGCCGATTCCAACCACCACCACATAGTTCACATTGTAAGTTCAGCTGTAATTTTAAGGATGGATCAGTGTGTAGCTGCAGAGATTACTAAGTATAACACAGTGGTTTGCCCGTTAACAATGAATAAGGGACTTTGGAAAATTTACCATTAATGTCTCAGTTTTGAAAACATATTGGAGAAATGAGAGCGAGAGGAAAAACAGAGAGAGGCAGAGAGAACTGTTCAATTTTTGGCTTCATTTACTAGGTATTTTATTAGCCTCTTTGACTGTTCTTCAGCATCAGCAGCTCCGCCTTGTCTTGTAATTGTAAACTGTACACTTTGGCCAACCTGGAATGCACGCTGTGTTCCTGCCCAGCCCAAGCACGCTCTGAATCTGCCTGCTCTCAAACCCTGCTCTCCCAAGCTCTTGATTTGTTGGCAGCCACTAAAAGGGGTTTCCTCATGAATCATAGTGCGTGGGGAGGCTGAGTGGTATACCCCTCACTTGTGCCATAATCTGTATGGAATGTATTTGAAACAGAAGACAGAAATCTAGAGTTTAGTTCAACATCTGACTTCAAGCACACTCTCAAAAAACTGGAGTGCAGTATGGAAAAAACACTGTGTCTCTACTGCTATGGAAGATTGTTCCCATTAATGCTGTCTCAAAGGAACAGGAACTAAGTTGCACACTTTCAGCCTCTGAGGTCTCTGATTAGGAAGGAGTCCATTTCTTGACCTTTTTAGATGACCCAGCTTTCCTGTTCAGTTAATATACTTTTATTACATCCTTTGGTGGGCTGAAATGGAAAGGCGTGTGGTTGAGAACACACAGTTGCCATAGACAATAATTTTCCTTAATTCTGTTGAACAAATGTTAAGTCTGATGGATCACATCTTTAATTGCAAGAAGAAGGCTAAAGAATATTACATGATATGTGTATTTATAAAAGTGAGAGTAGATGTGAGAACACTTTCCCACCACCTGTCATCACCTGTTTACATTACATTAAAGAAAATGGGTTTACTTATCAGCAATATGCACTTATCTGCCAAAATGAATTGAAACTAGCTATCCAGTTCTAAATTTCATTTCAAAGAAACTAGATACTCTGTACCAACCAAATCTTTTTTTTCTTCTTAGATTGCACTAAGTACTCAAATATCCTAAATGAAAAAAAAAAAAAAAAAGACTGCTAAAGGCATTTTGAATGAACAGAAAAACTGGGAAATGTGTGGCTATAAGCTTAGAATTTGCCCTAAAAGCTAAATGTATCAAAATCACATATTCTCTCAAACTATAGAGAATAAATCATGTTTCAGAAACGTAAAATGCACATATAGCACAAAGCTTTCTCTGGTTACTAGGCAATAAAATGATTATACCTTCTTAATTCACAAATCTTATAAATAGATATGTCTAATACCTACTGACTGATTAATATTCAGAGAAATGAGTCAAGTTATTTTGCTCATATACCTTGTAACATATATTTCCAAATAAAGGTGAGTGATGTGAGAAAAGGAGAATGAATAATAATACTAAGTAATCTATTTTGGATACTCATAATTTTGGCTTGATACAAAAGTCCTTTCAGTATCAATCATCTAATATGATCGCTGGATATGGCTGACATCAGCAGTCTCATCAGTATGCAGAAAATATCAAGCCTGTGTTCACTCATTTATTCAATAATTGATCACTCAGAGCTTACCAAATTTTGTGATGTTTGCAAGGTGTACAAGGAGCCATAAGCTCAAGAAGCTCACCATGTGGAGAAAGAGGCAGACATGCCAACAAGTAGCTAGCATGGAACATGTTAAGCCCTCAACAGAGGGGAACATGAAGGGAGCAGAGAGGGGAAGAGCAGACCAGACTTCGGGGTGAAAAGCAATAGTTGAACTATGTCATTAACAGGAGTATAAGTGGCCCAGGAGAAGGGGTGGGAGGTTTTGATATTGTAATTTATAGTAAGAAATACATATTTGGTCTTTGTCCAGTTCCTGGCACAGGGCTCCCAAAACCCTTGGAATTCCCTAAGTGACAATAGAAGGAAAATGTCTTTAGTTATTCATAACAAGCCCCTTTCAACCACACTTGAGTTTGCCAGGAGAACCAACCATGCGATTAGAGGGTTGGAACTTTCAGGCCCATTTCCTAACCTCTGGGGAGGACAGAGGGGGAGATTGATTAGTCACCAATGGCCAATGATTTAATCAATCATACCTAGAAGGTAATGAAGTCTCCATAAAAACCGAAAAGGATGGAGTTCTGAGAGCTTCCAGGTTGGTGAACACATGGAGATACAGGGAGGATGACGTGCCCAGAGAGAACATAGAAGCTCTGTGCCCCTCCCCACATTCCTTGTCCCATTCACCTCTTCCATCTGGCTGTTTCTGAGTTATATCCTTTTATAATAAACTGGTAATCTTGTAAGTAAACTATATTCCCGAGTTCCATGAGCCTCTCTAGCAAATAAATTGACACAAGGAGTAGGCTGTAGGGA
The DNA here is from genome assembly GCF_030028045.1 of Hippopotamus amphibius kiboko. Classification (NCBI taxonomy): domain Eukaryota; kingdom Metazoa; phylum Chordata; class Mammalia; order Artiodactyla; family Hippopotamidae; genus Hippopotamus; species Hippopotamus amphibius. Next base: position 34,730,812 of record NC_080189.1, on the reverse strand, counting down.
CCCCAGATTTACAGCCTGTGGTCAGAGCACAGGTAACAACCTAGACTTGTGACTGGCATCTGAAGTGGGGGGTAGGCAGTCTTGTGGGACTGGGCCTTAACTTGTGGGATCTGATGCCATCTCCAGGTAGATAGTATCAGAATTGAGTTAAATTGTAGGATACCCAACTGGTGTCACAGAATTGTCTGGTGAGGGAAAACTACCATACATTTGGTGATCAGAAATGCCAGAAGTAAAGTAGTGTAATGTAAGAGTAAGGAAACACACATCTGGCCACTAAAGTGTTCTTTGTAAGCAGGAAAAGGAACACACAGGAATTTGGTTTTTTGTTTGTTTCTTTGTTTTGTTTTGTTTTCAGAAGAGAGATGGAGCAATAAAAGGCATTTCAGATAATGGTATGTGCAGTGACATGGATGGACCTAGAGATTGTCATACTGAGTAAAGTAAGTCAGACACAGAAAGACAAATATCATATGATATCGCTTATGTGTGGAATCTAAAAAAAGGGTACAAATTAACTTATCTACAAAATGGAAATAGAGTTACAGATGTAGAAAACAAACTTATGGTTACCAGGGTGTAAGTGGGGGAGGGATAAATTGGGAGATTGGAATCAACATATACACACTACTATATATAAAATAGATACCTAATAAGGACCTACTATATAGCGTAGGGAACTCTACTCAATACTCTGTAATGGCCTACATAGGAAAAGAATCTAAAAAAGAGTTGATATGTGTATATGTATAACTGATTCACTTTGCTGTACACCTGAAAGTAACTTATCACTGTAGATCAACTATACTCCAATGAAAATTAAAAAAAAAAAAGATGACTGTTATTTTGCAGTAACAAGACGTGAGTATGGAGTGAAATGAGGTAGATAGTAGTTTTTGACTAATGAGAGGGAATATTGGTGGAGAGAGTGATAGACTTTGGGCTGGAAAAGAAGAGAGGCAAGGTGTGAGTTTCACTGTGAGGCTTGCTAAGGAGGATGGACTACACAGCAATATTTTCTGAAAGGTGTTTTATGAACTATTAATTTCATAGACCACTTGTTTCTTGGCTTATTTTTAGTGAACTGAGGTAAACAAAAGGCTTCTTATTCAAGTAAGTTTGAGGAATTCTGGATTTCTTTTCTGCATAAGTTGTCAGAGTCTCCAGTATGCTGATCCATATGGCTATATAAGACAAGGGAATAAAGACAGAATTTCCAACACTTATTTGACCAAAGAACCCTGTTTTGCACAGGTTATTTTGAAGAAACAGTGTTCCACATAAGGTAATTTGGAAATGCTACTATAAGGAGTTGAGTGCAATTGAAAGTTTTAATTGTTAAAGGTCAGGGAGATTCATGGCCAAATCGGTATTTCAGAAATGCAACTTTGGCAAGATTAGGGCAGAGGGGTTGGAAGTGAGATCAAATTGGAAGATGAGTGGGGAAGCTAAGACAACAATCTAAGTAAAGGCCCTGAAAATGGAGGGAAAATCTGAATTTGGGAAATTTTCAGAACTGATAGCACCAAAGGGCTAGTTGGACATGGAAAGTAAAGAAGTGAAGGAGAAGGAAAAAGTAAATAATAACTTAACCAAGTAATCCAAGGTAACGTCATTCATAATGAGACAGATTGACACCATGTGCTTCCTGATACGATACACTGAGAAAGACACAGTATCACTTACATTATATTCCAAACAATATATAACCTGAAACTAGTCTTAAAAATATCAGATAAACCCAAATCGACAGATGTAAAATTAATGGAATGTACTCTCCAAAAATATCAATGTCACAAAAGACAAAGAAAAGCTGAAGAACCACAACAGATCAAGAGAGACTAGAGATATGAAAACTAAGTGCAAGTGTGATTCTTAACTCCATCCTTGACCAGCTAAAAATATGCTATAAAAGACATTAAAGAGACAATTAGAATAATTTGAGTAGGTCTTATGAATTAGATAATAATATTTTAGCAATATTAATTTTTGATTCAGAAAATTTTACTGTGATTATGTAGGAGAATGTTCTTATTCTTAGAAAACAACAGTGAATATTTAGGGGGAAAGGTGCATGAGGTCTGTAACTTACTCTCAAACAGAATAGAAAAAAATATATGAATATATGTATGCATATAGGTATATGGAGAGGGAAAGAAGAAGGGAGAGAGGGAGAGGGGGAGAGGGAGAGAGAAAAAGAGGAAGGAGGGAGGGAGGAAGGGAGGAAGGAGGGAGGGAGGAAAGGAAGAAAGGAAGGAAGGAAGGAAAGGAAGGGAGGAAGGAAGGGAGGAGGAAAGAAAAAGAGAAAGAAAGAAAGAGAAAGAAAGAAAAAGAAAGAAAGAAAGAAAGAGAGGAAGACAGGAAGGAAGAAAGAAAGAAAGAAAAAGAAAGAAAGAGAGGAAGGAAGGAAGGAAGGAAGAGAGAAAGAGAAAGAAAGAAAGAAAGAAAGAAAGAAAGAAAGAAAGAAAGAAAGAAAGAAAGAAAGAAAGAAAGGAAGAGAAATAAAGAAAGAAAAAGAAAGAAAGAAAGAAAGGGAAAGAAAGAAAATATGAGAAAATGTTAAAAATTGATGACCAATCTAGGTGAAGGGCATTTGGAAATTTTTAGTTCTTTTTGGCAACTTCTGAAATTATTTCAAACTAAAATGTTAAAAACAAACGAACAAATGAAAAAAACCAGCCATTTCACTTGCAAAGCCAAGAGGTGCAAAATATAAATCAATGATAGTTTTGCAGTTTCTAGCTTCAGTGATGGATTGAGCATACAGGCTAGGGAGGTACGGGTTTGAGAGGAAGATGGAGTTCGGTTTGGGGCATGTTTCATTAAAATGCCAGTATCATGTCCAGGGGAACATGGCTGGTAAGAAGTGCCTGAAGTTCTGGAAAGAGGGGACACTGGAGTCAAAGCTTTTGAAGACATCTTTACATATGATAGTCTCCACCTGCTGGTATTTTTAATTAAATGACAGTTTCTCTTTTCACTCAAACAATTTTAGTTGAGCCAGAGCAAATTTACAGCTTTAGCTTGGGCTTAATCTTTAATCTCTAAATATGATATATGAAATGTTGCCACCTTTTTGATGAGCCAGACTCTCCCAAAAAGGATACTGACATAAATGACTTAGTTACAACTAAGTTTAGAAGAAAATTCACGTATATTATATTAAATAATTGATTCTCAATGGATAGTAGGGATCAACAGCCACAATCTGGCTTCCTAGACATTAACAGCAGTTAAGAAGATTTTGTACATGTGCTCCGAAAGCTGATTGAAAATAATAACATATTAGTTGAGATTGAGTTGAATTGACTCAAAAATACCAGTCGTGTTTTTAACCTTCCTAAACTTCATGATCTACAGAGCTTGTGTTTCAGGAGCAACTTGGATATTGGTTTGGTTAACATTACAGTGAAAACATTTATTTTAATAAAGACTTCCCTTTAATCTAAACCTCTAATTTCATTAGAAAATAGAGAATACTAATGCTAAAGTAGATTAAACTGGTCAGGCTAAGAAAATGTCAGCTTTTCCACACCTCGGGGTATAAAAATGAACAGGCTCAAAATATTTTGCCGAAATAAAGCTCTCAATTTTGTACAGAAGGCAGTTCCAACTTTTCCAAGACTAAATGCAAGATATTCTTGATGACTCTTGCCTCTTATAAAATGCCAGAGATACCCTCCTGTCATGCTGGGACACCAACTCACCCTGACTTTTAAATAACTCATGCATGATTTCTTTCCACCTTTTGGAGCAATTGTTTGAATAAGAGCAGAGTAATCCTTCTGGATCTAAATGCTGTTTAAAGCATATCAAACAGAATGTTTAGCCAGACTGTCTGGGTTTAATTCAATCTTTGCCCCTTATTAACTGTGACCTTGAACAAGATGTTGAATCTTTTTGTGCCTTGTTTTCCCATCTATAAATGGAGCAATGACAGTACTTAGAGTTTGGTTATAGTATGTGCCATATCAATCGGCCAAAGTAAAATTAACCCCACCTGCCTAGATGAATAGAGGTTCCAGCTTCCTCCAGGGGCCCATCCCTAGTATCATCAAGAAGCTACAGAGACTGTCATACAGAGTGAAGTAAGCCAGAAAGAGGAAAACAAATATCATATATTAATACATATTTGTGGAATCTAGAAAAATGGTACAGATGAACCTATTTGCAAAGCAGAAATAGAAACATAAATGTAAAGAACAAACGTGTGGACACCAGCAGGGGAAAAGGAGGGTGGGATGATTTGGGAGATTGGGATTGACATATGTACACCACTAGGTATAAAATAGATAACTAATGACATCCTGCTGTATAGCACGGGGAACTCTACTCGGTGCTCTGTGGTGACCTAAGTGGGGAGGAAATCCAAAAAAAAGGGGATATATGTATATACATGGCTGGTTCACCTCGCTGTGCAGCAGGAGCTAGCACAACATTGTAAAGCAACTATACCCCAATTAAAATAAAATAAAGGAATCATATTAAAAATAAACACAACAAATACTCAAAAAAAAAAAAGGCTACAGAGATACTTATTTATATCCAAAGGGGGAGTCCTAGTATTTCTCAACTACAATTCAGACCGTTTTCTTAAGACCAGAGGACTCCACCAATGATGGTAATTCCAGAAACAAATGCCCTCCTTGCAGCTGTTGTGACTGCTGTCACTTCTACCATGACCTCAGGATGCTTCTAGGAGTGACTGTGGCCACTGCTGATGCTCTGCCTGTGTGTTAAACATTACTGTGCTCTGACCTAGAAGGAGAGAAGCCAGCTTTCCTCTTTACCCCTCTGCCCCAAGAACTGTAATTCTGTAAGCCTATCACTGCAGTTCAAGAACTCCGAAAACTAAACAATCACTAATTTTAAACGATCAAGCAGTCTATTTTGGTATTTTTTTAAATAAAATTCTTCAATAAATTACACTCATAGGCCATCTTGGGAAAATATCCTCATCCCAAAGCAGTGTTCAGGAAAGCCAGCACAAAGGCCATTAGAAGAGGCAGGGGAAGTATTACTTGAGGAGGGCAGACAGAAGGCCTATGCAAAGGAATGGCAAAGAGAAAATTATGGCCTGAAGTAAGTCGAAGAAAATTTCTCAAAGCATTTGTTACCACTCAAAAAGTGATGTGTCAGAGAGTTAATAAAAATGAAGTACAAATAAATGAACACATGAACTTAGGGTAATTGTAAACCCAAATATAGAAGCAGCAAAGAGTTTCTACCGCTGTCTACTACCTTGTGAGGGTCTTTTGTATTGTTCTCAAGGAATGTCTTAATGAAAATCAAAATAAAAGTTGAAAATATTTTCTGATGGGTAATTTTCCTGGTACTGATCTACCATGAATCCATATTTTTTTTCTCCTGAAAACTATGAATATTTTTTATAGAAAATAATTTGCTTTTCCATCACAAAGAGTCAGTAACCTGAGTGAGAAGAAACCGCGTCCTAACCAGAGGATGAGTTTAATGCTACCAGCATCCCGATGTGACAGCCTCTGGGACAGTGTGTCAAGAGGGGCCGAATGGGCATGCTGCAATATCCTGCCTAACTGAGTCCTGATCCCTGGGGCAGCTCTCAAGGCCACGGGTGGCTGGCATGGCTCATTTGGGGCTCCTCAGAGGGCAGCCCAAGTCCTGCTGTGGTCCACGCAAGGGGGCATGTGCGACAGCCATTCCTGACACTCTGCCCAGATGGGATGTGGCAGTCAGTGAACTTCTTCACTTCAGCAGTCGGCTACCCAGTGCCTTCTGCCCACAGGGAATGAGGGCCCTGTGTTAGTTTCCTGTGGCTGCTGTATACATTACCTCAAATGTGGTGACTTAAAACAATAGAAATGGATTCTATTGAGGTTCTGGAGGCCAGAAGCCTGAAATCAAGGTGTCAAAGTTACATTTTCTCTGGAGACTCTAGAGGAGAATTTTTGCCTCTTTGTCCCTGCTGTTGGCATTCCTTAACTTGTGGCCCTATGGCTGCATCACTCCCATATCTGCCTCTGTGACCATGTCACCTCCTCCTTTTCTGTCTGTCAAATCTCCTTTGTGTGTTTCCTATAAAGACACTTGTCATTGGGTTTAGTGACCATCTGGATACTCTAGGATGATCTCTTTATCTCAAGATCCTTAACTAAACTACATCTGTAAAGACCCTTTTTACAAATAAGGTTCCAGGTCCCAGGAATTAGAACACCATCATATTTTTTTGAGGGCCACCATTCAATCTACCATGGAGCCCATGAGGCTGCTTGGAGGAGTTTGTTTTCGAGATGCCAAATAGCTTAAGGTGGACCTGGTAGACGGTCAGGGGAGAGGCAGGAAGAGGAAGGAAGTCCAGGCAGGATTTTGGGAAGGGGTAGCTCCAGACAGTGTCCCCACATTTCTGGCTTCACATAAATTGAATTTTTCTTTCTGTTTTCAGTTGATGTACTGGCTGCATAGTAGCAGTTTTGTATGTGTCAACCTGTCCCAAAGTAGAGTTTTGCCATTATTTCAAGATACTCAATATGAAAAAATTCTATTGGATTAAAAAATCTATCCTCATTAACAAAAGAAATTTCAGTGTAACAGTTGTCAGTGAGAACAAAAGGAAGAGATCGCTAAAATTTTCAAATATAATTTTAACTTGCAATATTTTAATGCTTTTAACTTTTATCATGTATGCAAAAAAAGTCTCATCAATGACGATTATCAAGAGTTTAGAGATGATCATTAAAAAGACTCAAACAGAAACTATGTAGCACTTATATGGGAAAAGACTAAAAAAGAGTGAATATATGTATATGTATAACTAATTAACTTTTCTGTTATAGCAGAAAGTAACACAACATTGTAAATCAACTGAACTCCAATAAAAATTAAAAAAATAAACAACGTAGCTACTTTGGGTATAAAAATATGATCCAAAAAATTCAGGTTCACTAAAGCAAACTTAAGTTTATCATTTTAAAAACTGCAAAGGTTTAGCAGAAAAAACTGTAAAATAAATGTTTCTCCTACTTTTCTTTCTGACCCTTCCTTCTATTTTTTTTTGGGGGGGGGGGTACGTTATTTATTGGAATATAACGTTATTGCTCTCAGCGAAAATAAAAACAATAAACCAAGGGCTTATATGTTCTTCAGTAACAAGTGTGTATTTAAAAGTTAGGTATAGTAACACGACTGTAAATATGATTGGGGATATGGGAAAGTAGAGAGTGCTTTCTGGTCAAAGATGAAGAGTGCTGTCTCCTCTGTTGAGTCTGAGGTGGATTGGAACTCAGATTTTCTGGACTCTAAGACCCAAGGGTGGCAGGGGCTGTTGTTGCTCTCTCCATCCCCAGCCTCTCTTAGAGTTCCAGTAGGGCTACGTGACCAGTTATAACAGATGGGTAGGAGTGGGAATGTCACAGGTCACTTTGAGATCAGCCTGACTCTTCTACCTGTCTTCCCAGCACATCAGAAAGCAAGACTTTACATAACAGAAACTGAGTATGGGGTGAGACTAAATCATTCACATTAAAATGTAACTAGAAAGGTTAGTACAAAAAAAAAAAAAAGAATCATTTTTATATAGAGTAATTATATGATTTTAAAATTTATTTTCATTATCTTTTGCTATTTTCTTCAAACTCCACTTAAAGTATTACACATCTTTGATCTTGTTAATGTCCTTTGGGTTTTATTTTGTTTATATATAGCCAAAAAATATAAAATAACATTTATCTGAAACCTCTCTCTGTTTCTGCCCCTTTCTGTCTCTATCTCTCTGTCTCTGTCTGTCTGTCTGTCTCTCTCTCTCTCTCACCACACACACACACACATATGCACACATACCCATTCTTTTTCTACATTTATTCCTAATATTACAAAAATCTTCTACAGCCATGAGGAAATTCGAGCAAAAAAGTCAAAGTAAAATTTAGACCTGAATGTTACTTATGGCTGGTTAACAGATAGCAACCCAGCATCAGTCTGATTCAATGATTAAAACTATTCTTTCATTTTAATGGTTAAAGAAGGAAGTGTGGACAATGGGGAGAGGGAGGAGGGAAAGGAGAGAAAGAACAGGGAGTGAATTAAGAGGAGGTGGGAGTGTTAGAAATGCAGAATTACAAGTGGTTAGGAAAAAAGAATATTTTTTAAGAAAGTTATATGACAGAAAAGAATCCATTACCAAAGCATTGGGTTTATAGTTTAATGTCTATTCTTCCATATAATTATTTGTTAATTTCTTCAATTTATTTAGCTGGCTCACAAAATTGCACCACCCTTTTCAGGCAGGCAGATAAAGTAGAGGCAGAAAGATAACTACGAAACTGTCTAAGACTTTATATTGCTTGTTACAGCAGTGTCCCTGCCTCCCTCCTCCCTCCCTTTTTTTAATAGAAATATGTAGGCCAGTGGTTCCTTCAGAAGAAAGCTGTCTTCCTACTCAAGAAACTCATGGGGAGGTTGCTGAAAAGAACAAGCCGTGCACACAGAAACACACCCAGAAGAAACAGTCATTCCCCGGGCTGGAATGTTAGATCTGCTTTGAAGTAGCTGAGGTGATGCTGATCTCCCTGGAAAAAAGTGGGAGTAAAACCCAGCAAGGTAATTCATCTTGGGAACTAAGAGACTTGGCCAATCAGTTCATGGCCATATTTTTATTCAATGTTGTTGACTCTTCAGAGGGAGGGACTTAGGATTCCATACTTAAAGAATCAACAGATGAAGAACCCTATTTAAAAAGGGGAGTAAAGAAACCTTGAGTACTAGGAGCAAATGGAAGACATGTTTGTGTGCAAACAGAATGCTAGGAGTTGGTGTGGCATGTGGTGGTGACAGCTGATCAGATTTGAAGACCAGAATCCTGGACTCTAACTAGTTTGTAGCTCATGTGAGTCACTTTTTATGTCTGATCTTCATTTTCCTCATCAGTAAAATGAGCAGATTTTTATTAGATGATCCATGAGACTTCCTCTCATCTAATACTATAAACACTCTATGCACAGCTTTCTGATTGGCCAAAGTCTGACTCAATATGACTCACAGAGTGTGGCCTTGTTCTGGCTTGTCCTTGATTCTGGAACATCTGGAAGCCTGGGTGAACTCTTCCTCCAAGGCTCTTCTTGTGTAATGGTGAGACTTCTCATAACACAGGTCCCATGCCCACAGCCCCATCCTTAATTGCTGGGGATTTGGTTTTCACTTTGGCCAACTCTCTGGTGATCCTAACCTCTGGAGATTTGCCTAACCACGTTTGCTGTAGAAAACTGAACCCTGGTACTATGCTGGGATTTAGATAGTCAGTTCTGTTTTCTGTTCCTTAAAAATTGAGAGCAAAGGAAATGAAATGAGTAATATAATGTGTTAAAGTTTGTTTCTGGGGCATTATTCCAGTAATTAATGAGTCACGTGGGAACTCCAAAATAGCAATCCAGGAATGGGTGCTGGGCAAGCTATAAAAGAAATGTCAGAGTTTTAACAAGTAGTGGCCTTGTGTAAATCATGCCAGCCTAGGAAATAGCAGTGCTTCTTATACTACTGAACTAACAATATACACCCCCCCCCCACCCCAACAATTCAAGATGTACTTCTTTTGAAAGCACTGGTAAATATAAGAAACTTGGTAAATATAGGAAACAATAGATCAGTGGGTCTTCACTCTGGCTACATATTACATTCAGGGGAGTTTTTCTAAGAATACCTTTGTCTATCTCCTACTGCCCCAACCGGTTAAATTAGGTTCTCGGTGATGAAGCCAAGGTGTTGATATATGTGCTGTTTCCCAAGTGACAGTGCTTCTTCAGCAGACAGGGCTGAGAAACATGCATTTGATGGTCTCTTCCAGGGCAGCTTTCTTAGAGTTGAAAGTAGCTGAAACTGAAATGAAGAGGTTTGGAGCTAAAATGATGACTTTCTCATTTACAAGCTGAGTGTCCATAGGCAAGTTACCAAACCTTTCTTAGTCTCAATTTCCCCAACTGTTGAGAAAGAGAAATAAGGTATATTTGAAAACATTTGATACATAATAGGTGTTCAAAAGGTATTCATCAAATGTTGGATTTGTTTTCTTTCACTTTGTTAGCTTAATTTTAGGTGGCGAGAAGTGGTTGCTTATTTATCCTTCAGTTTGTTAATGTGGTGTATCACATTGATTGATTTGCATATAATGAAGAATCCTTGCATTCCAAGGATAAACCCCACTTGATCATGGTGGATGATCCTTTTAATGTGTTGTTGGATTCTGTTGGCTAGTATTCTGTTGAGGATTTTTGCATCTAAATTCATCAGTGATATTGGTCTGTAGTTTTCTTTTTTTGTAGTATCTTTGTCTGCTTTTGGTATCAGGGTGATGGTGGCTTCATAAAATGAGTTTGGGATTGTTCCTTCCTCTGCAATGTTTTGGAAGAGTTTGAGAAGGATGGGTGTTAGCTCTTCTCTAAATGCTTGATAAAATTCACCTGTGAATCCATCTGGTCCTGGACTTTTGTTTGTTGGGAGATTCTTAATCACAGTTTCAATTTCATTACTTGTGATTGGTCTGTTCATATTTTCTATTTCTTCCTGATTCAGTCTTGGAAGGTTATACTTTTCTAAGAATCTGTCCATTTCATCCAGGTTGTCCATTTTATTGGCATATAGTTGCTTGTAGTAATCACTTATGGTGCTTTTTATTTCTGTGGTATCCATTGTAACTTCTCCTGTTTCATTTCTAATTTTATTGATTTGAGTCCTCTCCCTCTTTTTCTTGATGAGTCTTGCTAGAGGTTTATTGATTTTGTTTATCTTCTCAAAGAACCAGCTTTTAGTTTTATTGATTTTTGCTATTGTTTTCTTTGTCTCTATTTCATTTATTTCTGCTCTGATCATTATGATTTCTCTCCGTCTACTCACTTTGGCTTTTGTTTGCCCTTCTTTCTCTAGTTTCTTTAGGTGTAAGGTTAGATTGTTTATTTGGGGTTTTTCTTGTTTCTTGAGGTAGGATTGTATTGCTATAAACTTCCCTCTTAGAACTGCCTTTGCTGCATCCCATAGGTTTTGGATCGTTGTGTTTTCATTGTCATTTATCTCTAGGTATTTTTTGATTTCCTCTTTGACTTCTTCAGTGATTTCTTGATTATTTAGTAGCATATTGTTCAGCCTCCATGTGTTTGTGTTTTTTACAGTTTTTTTCCTGTAATTGATTTCTAATCTCATAGCATTGTGGTCAGAAAAGATGCTTGATATAATTTCAATTTTCTTGAATTTACCAAGGCTTGATTTATGACCCAAAATGTGATCTATCCTGGAGAATGTCCCATGTGCACTTGAGAAGAATGTGTAATCTGCTGTTTTTGGATGTAATGTCCTATAGATATCTATTAAATCCAGCTGATAATTATTGTGTCATTTAAAGCTTGTGTTTCCTTATTAATTTCCTGTGTGGATGATCTGTCCATTGGTGTAAGTGGGGTGTTAAAGTCCCCCACTATGATTGTGTTACTGTCGATTTCCTCTTCCATAGTTGTTAGCATTTGCCTTATGTATTGAGATTGCTCCTATATTGGGTGCATATATATTTATAATTGTTATCTCTTCTTCTTGGATTGATCCCTCAATCTTTATGTAGTGTCCTTTCTTGTCTCTTGTAACATTTTTTATTTTAAAGTCTATTTTATCTGATATGAGTATTGCTACTCCAGCTTTCTTTTGATTTCCATTTGCATGGAATATCTTTTTCCATCCCCTCACTTTCAACCTGTATGTGTCCCTAGGTCTGAAGTGGGTCTCTTGTAGACAGCATATATATGGGTCTTGTTTTTGTATCCATTCAGCCAGTCTGTGTCTTTTGGTTGGTGTGTTTAGTCCATTTACATTCAAGGTGATTATCAATATGTATGTTCCTATTACCATTTTCTTAATTGTTTTGGGTTTGTTTTTGTAGGTCCTTTTCTTCTCTTATGTTTCCCGCTTAGAGAAGTTCCTTTAGCATTTGTTGTAAGGCTGGTTTGGTGGTGCTGAATTCTCTTAGCTGTTGCTTGTCTGTAAAGCTTTTAATTTCTCCATCGAATCTGAATGAGATCCTTGCTGAGTAGAGTATTCTTGGTTGTAGGTTCTTCTCAGTCATCACTTTAAATATATTGTGCCACTCCCTTCTGGCTTGTAGAGTTTCTGCTGAGAAATCAGCTGTTAACCTGATGGGAGTTCCCTTGTATGTTATTTGTGGTTTTTCCCTTGTTGCTTTTAATAACTTTTCTCTGTCTTTAATTTTTGTCAGTTTGGCTGCTATATGTCTTGGCGTGTTTCTCCTTGGGTTTATCCTGCCTGGGACTCTCTGCACTTCCTGGACTTGGGTAGCTATTTCCTTTCCCATGTTAGGGAAGTTTTCAACTATAATCTCTTCCAGTATTTTCTCAGGTCCTTTCTCTCTCTCTTCTCCTTCTGGGACCCCTATAATGCAAATGTTGGTGCGTTTAACACTGTTCCAGTGTTAGGCTGTCTTCAGTTCTTTTCATTCTTTTTTCTTTATTCTTTTCTGCATCCGTGATTATCACCATTCTGTCTTCCAGGTCACTTATTCGTCCTTCTGCCTCAATTAATCTGCTATTAGTTCCTTCTAGTGTATTTTTCATTTCACTTATTGTGTTGCATATCTCTGTTTGTTTGCTCTTTAATTCTTCTAGGTCTTTGGTAAACTTTTCTTGCAACTTTTCAATCTTTGCATCCAATCTTTTTTCAAAGTTCTGGATCATCTTCACCATCATTATTCTGAATTCCTTTTCCGGAAGAGTGCCTATCTCCTCTTCATTTAGTTGTTTTTCTGGTGTTTTATCTTGTCCCTTCATCTTGTACAAAGTCTTTTGCCTTTTCATTTTCTCTGTCTTTCTGTGGCTGTGATTTTCAGTTCCACAAGATGAAATACTGCTGATACTGCTTGATTCTGTTGTCTGCCCTCTTGTGGAGGAAGCTGTCTAGGAGGCTGGTGGGTGCTTCCTGATGGGAGGGACTGATGGTGGGTTGGGCTGGGTGGGTGGAGCTCAGTAAAACTTTAATCCGATTTGGTGGGTGGAGCTCAGTGACACTTTAATCTGCTTGCCTGCTAATGGGTGGGGCTGTGTTCCCACCCTGGTGGTCGTTTGGCCTGAGGTGACACAGCCCTGGAGCTTACAGGCTCTTTGGTGGAGCTAGTGGTGGACTCTGGAAGGGCTCACGCCAATGAGCACTTCCCAGAACCCCTGCTGCCAGTGCCCCTATCTCCTTGGTGAGCCACAGCTGCCCCCCACCTCTGCAGGCAACCCTCCAACACCAGCAGATAGGTCTGGTTCAGTCTCCTATGGGGTCACTGCTCCTTCCCCCTCGGTCCTGATGAGCACACTTTTTTGTGTGCCCTCCAAGAGTGGAGTCTCTGTTTCCCCCAGTCCTGTGGAGGTCCTGCAATCAAATCCCACTGGCTTTCAAAGTCTGATTCTCTGGGGATTCCTCCTCCCATTGCTGGACCACCAGGTTAGGAAGCTGATGTGGGGCTCAGAACCCTCAGGAGTTCTGCGGTATAACTGTTCTCCAGCTTGTGAGTCATCCACCTAGCATTTATGTGATCTGATTTAAACGCAATTGCGCCCCTCCTACCATCTCATTGCGGCTTCTCCTTTGTCTCTGGATGTGGGGTGGTTTTTTTTGGTGAGTTCCAGTGTCTTTCTGTGGATGGTTGTTCAGGAGTTAGTTGTAATTCCGGTGCTCTTGCAAGGGGGAGTGAGCACACGTCCTCCTACTCCGCCATCTTGATTCTTCCTCTGGTGCTGTTAGGAGTTCTTAGGAATCATCTCAAATTTCTCCGGCCCATCATGAATTCTTCCTCTCCTAACCTTCAGAGTACGCCGTGGTTGCTTATTTAAAGGGATGAAAATCTCAGTATTGAGCATGGTCACTATAGTAAATAAGCCTCCTGTAAAATATATGTGAAGAGTGAATGTAGACATTGATTTTGTTCTCACTTCCCTTCCAGTTAAGAGATCTCTAATTGTGGATCTGCAGTCAGGCTAATTCAGAGTTCCTCAAACTGGAGTTCTCATATATAAGGAGGTTAGAGCCTAGTTCTGAGTGGGTGATGGAGACCCACGAGGCTGACCTCCAAGGTGTGGCTGGTGGTGGCAGAGTTGAGGTCAAGCAGAGGGGCAGACGGGCCTCCTCAGCCTCTTAGGCCTCCCATCTCCATCTCTGTTGAGATCTATAATGTAAAAAATCCATGGTAATGGAAGCATGAACTGTGCCTTTTCTTTCTTTATATAAGAGTGGTCCCAGCTATGATCTTTGTGGGAGGTGAATAAAAAAGGAAAACAAAAATGTAGGGAAAAGGGAAATAATTACACAAATACTTAAGAATAGTTGCAGATAAATTGTCTGAGAACCATTTTCCCAAATGACTGACTGCTTTGTATTTTCCAGGTTGCTGTTATTTTTTTTTTTTAAGTTTCCTTAGTATGAGTATTTTATAATTTGGAAAGTAAGAGCTATCCAAATGAAAATTGACATAGTACTTAATTTTGTAATGAATGCCTCCCACCACCTTAAATCTGGATGATTTTTCTAAATTTGATTCTACAAATAATGTTGAAAATCCCTCAGATTTAGTACAACCAGTTTTTAGTCTGCAACATTAGCAAATATTTTGCTACAATGTATAAAACAACAAGCTTTCTAGTTATTTCACATAAATTTAGATTTTAAAGATATCTGTAGAAATCAACTAACTAATGTCCTTCCTTGAGTCACATAGGAGCTGGACAGCCTTCCAAGATAACACAACTCATCAATAGTAGTACTAGGAACAGAATCCAGGTATTCTAATTTCATTGATGCTGCAATTACAGATACCTGGCATCTGGGTTTGAAGCAGGCTTCTATGTGAGCTTCCTTTAAAGAAACAGATTACATTGTTTCAAAAGAAATAACTTTCAACTTTATTAAAAGTTGATATCAGTGAATAAGAATAGAATACCTAGAAATGTCTAACCACGGAGGTACTGAAGATCTAATGTATAACAGAGTAACTATAGTTGATAATAATGTATTGAATAATTTAAATTTGCTAAGAAAGTAGAACTAAAGTGTTCTTCCTGGCCCGCCACCCACAAAGATAAATATGTGAGGTGATGGATGTCTTAATTAACTAGATGGGAGGAATCCTTTCACAATGTATATGTATATCAAATCATCATGACATACTATTTAAATATCTTATTTTATTTATCAATTACACATTAATAAAGCCAAAAAAGTTGCTATTAAATAGGTGTTTCCACAAGAGCTTATGGATTCTATATTCCCTGCATTCTCCTATGTTTGAAAATTTGCCTGTGACTTTTATAAGTGAATAGTATTTTGACAGGGTATAATATTTCTGATTAAAATCTCTGACCTCAGAATTCCACAGACATTATTCCTCTGTGTCCTGGCATTGAACACTACTAAAGACAGAAGCTGTCTTAATTCCTGCTCTCATCGGTAACTTTCTTTGTTTTCTAGGTGTATGAAGAATATTTTCTTCTTTCTTAAAGTTCAATTATTCCAATACCATATATCTAAGTTCTTTGATTGTTCTTTATTATGTTCTCATGATCTGCAGACTTTATGCTTCATTTCAGAGGAAATTTCCTCTATTATATATTTTAAATAACTTTCTATGTCTTTGTCATTTCTATTTTAGGAACACCTAGAATTCTTATGTTGAATTTTATTTGTTTATCTTCTATATCTATCATCATTTCTCTAATTATTTTAATCCCTGTGACCATTGTGGTTATTTAAAATTTTCCCACTGTGCCAGAATTTAGATTTCAAGCAGTATATATATGGCTTTTTCTATATTATTTATTGTACAGAAATGTTCTAGTTAACAATTTGCTTACTTAGCTAAAGATGCAACCAAAAAATTACTAGAACTCATCAATGAATTCAGCAAAGTTGCAGAATAGAAAATTAATATTCAGAAATTTGTTGCATTTCTATATCATAACAATAAACTATCAGGAAGAAAAATTAAGGAAACAATCCCATTTATAATCTCATCAAAAAGAATAGAATAGCTACTCAGAAAACTATAAGACACGGAGAAATGAAATTGAAGGCAACACAAACAGATGGAAAGATATACCATATTTGTGTATTAGAAGAATTAATATTGTTAAAATGAAAATACTACCCAAGTCAATCTACAGATTCAATACAATCCCTGTCAAATTACCAAAGGCATTTTCACAGAACTAGAACAAATAATTTTAAAATATGTATGGAAACACAAAAGACCCCAAACAACCAAAGCACTTTTGAGAAAGAATAGAGCTGGAGGCATCATGCTGCCTGACTTCAGACTATACTACAAAGCTACAGTCATCAAAACAGTATGGTACTGGCAGAAAAGCAGACACATAGATCAATGGAACAGAATAGAGAGCCCAGAAATAAACCCACACACTTATGATCAATTAAAGAAGGCTAGAATATGCAATGGGGAAAAGACAGTCTCTTCAATAAGTGGTCCTGGGAAAACTAGATAGGTGTATGTTTAAAAAAAATGAAATTTACAAAGATAAACTCAAAATGGAGTTAAAGACCTAAATGTGAGACCCGAAACCACAAAACTAGAAGAAAATAGAAAGAACACTCTTTGACATAAATTGCAGCAATATTTTTTTGGATCTGTCTCCTAAGGCAAAGGAATCAAAAGCAAAAATAAACAAATGGGACCTAATTAAACTTAAAAGCTTTTAGACAGCCTACAGAATGGGAGAAAATATTTGCAAATGATATGACAGATAAGAGGTTAATAGCCAAAATATACAAAGAGCTCACACAACTCAATATCAAAAAAAAGCTAACCAATTGAAAAAATGGGCAAAAGGCCTGAAAAGACATTTTCCAAAGAAGATGTACAGATGGATGACAGGCACATGAAAAGATACTCAACACTGCTAGATCATCAGAGAAATGCAAATCAAAACCACAAGGAGATATCACCTCACACCTATCCGAATGACGATTATCAAAAAGACCACAAATAACAAATGTTGGCAAGGATATGGAGAAGAGGGAATCCTTGTATACTATTGGTGGGAATGTACATTGGTGCAGCCACTGTGGAAAACAGTATGGAGGTTTCTCAAAAAACTAAAAATAGAACTACCACATGACCCAGCAATTCCACTTCTGGGTATATATCCAAAGAAAACAAAAACATTTATTTGAAAATAGACATGCACCCCAATGTTCACAGCAACATTATCTCTAGTAGCTAAAATATGGAAGCAACCTAAGTGTCCATCAATAGATGAATGGATAAAGAAGATGTGGTATATAAATATAAATATAAACATAAATATAAATACAATGGAATACTACTCAGCCATAAAGAAGAGTGAAAATTTGCCATTTGCAACAACATCAATGAATCTGAAGGGTATTAGGCTTTGTGAAGTAGGTCAGACAGAGAAAGACAGATATTGTATGTCACTTATATGTAGACTCTAAAAAAAAAGTGAATATAATAAAACAGAAACAGACTCACAGACACAGAGAACAAACTATTGGTTACCACTGGGGAAAGGGAAGTGGGGAAGGAGGGGCAAAATAGGGGTAGGGTATTAAGAGGTACAAATTAATATGGACAAAATAAATAAGCTACAAGGATATATTGTATAGTTCTGGGAATACAGCAAATATCTTATAACTTTAAATGAAGTATAATCTACAAAAACTTTGAATCACTATGTTGTACATCTGAAACTAATATAATATTGTAATACCTCAATTAAAAAAACATAAAAAATAAAAAGTTACCCAAAGTTATCAAAAAACAAAAACAAACAAAATGTTCATTGATAGGTGAGTGGATAAAGAAAATGTGGTTTATGCTACATTTTCACTGAAAAATGTAAAGTAATTATTGATACATGAGGAATATTAATTATGTTTTAAACTTTCCTATTTTTCAATATCTTGGAATTAATATGTTAAAGCTTGTTCTAGTTAGATTAAATCACTGATTTGATATCAGCCCACCAATTCCTCACAGGTTCTTTACTTGTAAAGATATTGCTGCCTTGGGCATTCAGGGAAAGTAAGGATTTCTAAATTATATGATGTTATTCTTTTACTCTATGGTGTACAAGCTCTTTTTTTTTAAATGCCTACTCAGAACTATGTTCTTCTCACATTTTGCCTTGTCAGCTGATTTTAGATAAAGACTCATTTACATTTATAAAAAAGAAAAAAGTGTACGCAACCCAATTTGGTTAAAACTTTCTAATTTATACCCCTTAATTCCTTTGAAGACTGCAGGCATATGATAAAAAAATTCACTAGACCAGAAAAGCCAATCTTGTAACTACTAAATACAATAAATAAAAGTCTACAATAAACAATACAATAAAGTCTACAATAAAACTAATATGTAGATTTATTTAATAAATTATTTTTTTCTTTTGGTGGAGTTTCAATGGGAAATTTAATCCACTCACATCACCTAAAATGGTTCCTTCCATGGCCTTAAACCAACCATTGGGCTGATGAGGTAACAGGAAGAAAGTCTGGGAATTCTGACAGCTCTATGTAAATAGAGACATTTCAGCTCAAGGCACACTAAGATACAATCCCAGACTCCAGGAGGCTGAAGGCAAGAGGACTTGAAGACTTCTGAATAAACAGTGACTCTATTACTAAGGAAAACCAGGGTAAATCCCTTTTGATAGGTCTCAATTAGCCAACAGTTCTAAAAGATTTTGCTCAGAGTCATATTGGAAAATTCTCCAGTAAATATAGCCAGAGACCAGATATTTTCAAGGGGTCACAGAAAACCCCAAGACAGCCCTGGATCAGAGCTGTCAGTGTCTGTACCATCCAAAAGAACACATTAAAAAGCAAAATGACAACTCAGACTTGGCACATTAGATTCAGAGCTTTTACCAGCTTGATGGAATCCAACCCTTTCGAGGATGTGAGGAGATTCTATGAGCTCTGCCATCTATGGTTGAGGTCAGATCTTCACATCAATGAGCAGTTGATGGATAAGCTGGTGATGGAGCAGTTTATGATCTCCATGTTGCAGGAGTTCCAGGTCTTAGTCAAGGAAAGTGGTGCGGAGAGTTGCAAACATCTGGAGGACATGCTAACAAATAACAAGAAATCTAAGAAATAGACCATAGTCAGTTTACAAGGAGAGAAGTTTCTTCTGCAAAATTCAAATGTTCAGATGATGGAAGCTGAGGTAAGTGACCTAGGCAATGGGAGAAACTTATTCAGGAAGGCTGAACCCTCTGTGAGTGAGATACATCCAGATGACAGAAGGAACAGAATATTCTCCTGCCAGGGACCGTTCCTGAAAAAGGTGAACTGGAGTGTCTGAGACTCAGACAGAAATTGGAGAAAGGCCTGATGGAAGACAGGGAAGAGACAAGATCTCAGGAGCCTCAGCTTCTGAAGGGTCCTGAAAGGGAAGTTTCAGCTCACAGTGGGACACAAAAGAGATTCTCAGCAGAGTTTAAAAAGTTCCAAAAGAAAAGGGGACAACAGTTCCATTTCCCAAGAAGTGCCTCAAGAAGGAGCCACATATTTGGACAAAGGAGAATTCTCAGGACAACTTGGGTCAAATTCAGTTCCTTCACTGAGCACAGTGCTTCACTAGTCATCCTATTAGAAAACAAGCCACAGACACCCTATTAATGTAGGGTGTGCAAAAGATTTCATTATAAACCTCAGTTTGACATTCACCAGAGGACACACACAGGAGAGAGATCCTTTAAATGCAATATCTGCTCCAAAGGTTTCATGCAGCATTCAGATCTTCGAGTTCACCAGCAAATCCACACAGGCAAGAAGCAACCTGCGTGCTGTGAACTCTGCACCGAGCTCACCCACGACTCCACCCTACGTGCTCACAAAAAGATCCACACAAAGGAGAAGCTGTACAATATGAAGACTTTGAGAAAGCTTTCAGCCACAAAGGGAGCCTCAACATTCACTGATGAACCCACTCTGGACTAAAACCTTATATGTGTCCCTAGTGTAACAGCGCCTTCTGTCAGCTGCAAACTTTTACACACCATGAAAAAAAATAAATTTAAAAATGACTTCCCAATGATTCCACCATCAGGTCCAAGTTCATTCTGCTCCAAGAAGGAAATTAACCCATTATAAAAATGATGTATGACATGTTGAGCACTTAACAAGGTTTCTGGAACATAATGGCTATTCCATAAATATTAATTATGAGGATCTTTGAATAATTACTTATCTTCCCTATTGCTTTTGTTTTCTGCTTCATTATATCCCTTTGTTTTATTATAAGTTGTTTGATTTATGTCGCTCTTCTTCCAGTGAGTACAAGTCTCATGTTTTCAATATTTCATAATTAAACTGAGGCTGCTGAAAATAAATAAATAGAATAAAAAGTTTCACTGTACTAGCATTTAGATTTCCAGCTGTATATATTGCTTTTTCCATTTTATTAACTGTCCAGTAGTATTCTGGTTAACAATTTGCTTACTTAAAGTAGTAATCTCCCTCCTAATGTCACCCTACTGTTTTATTACTTTAATGTCATCTTACATATTTATTTTTGAATTCATAATTTTACAAGGTTTTTTTTGTTTGTTTTTTGTTTTTTGTTTTTTAATAAACTCAAGGCACTCACATAAATTGTCTTCCATTCTTTGGTGTTTTCCTCCAGACTGAGTTCATCATTTTGTCTTTTGCGTACCCTGTTCCTCATCTACATGTAGGTTTATCCAGCTATTGATCGATGGATCACATTTCTACATCTTGTTCCTTTGTAACATGACAGTGTAGATATTGTACGGTAAAATCTATTTGATAGCCACTCTCCTTATCTCTTGGTATGACACAAAGATCTGAATTTTGAGATCTGAACCTATTTTTCTGTATACTGAAGCTACCAAGGAAGAAATGCTTGTATGAAGTCACACACTTTGTTTCCCTTCTGAAATCCTGTTACTAAAGATACTTTAGCAAGGCCCCTGCACCCAGCCAGGGATGTAGTCACTCCTGCAAGCTTTTCCTGCTCTATCCACTTAGTACACATTCCTGGAAATGTGCAACTTCTTGCCTTTGCTGAAATCCTACAGTGAGAGCTTATGCACTCAAAGTATTTCCTGTATTTCTCTCTTGACTCGACACAGATGCCTCCTCAATCCTCTTCCCTCCCTGTGGAAGATGTTGGTGAGAATGTTACGATGTTGTGGATTCACAGTATTAACATTTCTGCACAATGGAAACAGGGTTAGAACCCTGTGCCACATCAGAATTCACTCATTTATTCAACACATTTTTTTGTGTCAACTCTGTGGTGAGCACCATTTTAGGTTTACAACAGTGGAAAAAAAATAGACGAAGTTTCTGCCTCATGAAGATTACCTTCTAGTGGGAATGAGATACTGGGAAAGTTATTGGCATATTTGAGGCACAGTGAGGAGGTTGAGGTAACTGGCAGGCTGTGAGGTCAGACAGGTGATGGGAGCCCAGGAAGACACTTGGACTTTAACTTTGAGGAAGATGGGAAGCCACTGGAGGGTTTTTCATAAAGGAACGACATATTTTGAAAGGATTCATCTCTCTCTCTCACACCTTGCCACTTTCCAAATTTATGAAGTTTGCCCGTTTTCTTGTTAAGCTGCTGCTAACTTTCTAACCTTTTTTTTTTTTAAGTTAGGAAACGTGTAGGCTGTGAACCCTCTTCATTGGGCTATCTCTACCTCTGCCATCTAAATGGAGGAAGTTTAATTCGCATTGTGCTCTGGTGGCCGGTAGACAAGGTCCACTCACACTCAACCTCCAGGCCAGATCAGGAAGGGCTTGTGCCCTGAGGCAAGCACGTTCACCGCCCCAGCCTCAAATCAGCCTCACGGGCAATCCAGTCAGCCTGTGCCTGTGCCATAGTGCTTTACAGTTCCTTCTTCATAAATACATGACTCAAAACAATATCGTTCTTTCTTTAGCTTCCATCGTTCTCAGAGTTTGAAGTGTTTGTAAGATATAGTTGTAGAGTTATTTTTCAAGATTGCTACCCTTAAATGAAGAATTTTTAAAAAACATAAGTATGCGCCCCAAATTTCTTTTTCTTAGAAAAGAAAGGACACTAAACTTACCAAAAAAATGTTATATTTGCATTAAGAAAGGGCTAGCAACACATTAAAATAATAAATTATCTCCGATAATATATATATATATATATAAATTTTCTTGGATATCTGAAAAAGAAGATTTATGATAAAAATCTACCATACTCTGCTTTTTTTTACTGGCGTACTTCAAATTTAGTTATCTTAAAGGGGCTCCAAGTGTTCTTCACACAAAAGTCCAGGTCTTGGGTATAATGTTTACTTCCTTTGAAAAAAGTGCAAATAATTATTTGAGCACAGGAGAAACAATGACACTAGATTTATTAATATCTGGTTTAAAATGTAAATAACATGTAATTTTATGAATTATTTATAGACTAGAGGGCAAAACTAATGAAGTGTTAAGGGAACAGGAAATGAACCTTGAATTTACAGATATTTGAAATAAAACTTTTGGCTATGGTAAAGGCAACCTGAATTTTTGATGGATAAACACAGAAAAAAGCCTAAACTTAAGGTTACATATAAGATATATTGGGTATCATGTCAAGAAGATTCTCCTGTTGTATACCATGTATTGTTCTTGTGGTTATTTTTGTCAAGGAAATCTTATCAAATGTGTTCTATATTTTGATGGAGAAATCCTGGCAACTACATAAAGGTTGTACCAATTTTCACTTCTACCAACTATGTATGAGAACTTTTCAAAACCCATGAATCAGTATTTTCTGGTTTGGCTGAAGTTAGGGGGGTATTGTTAAATAATCTAATATTTTCATAACACTTTTTCTGAACACAATTATTTCAGTGTTTTCACAATGTGTCTATATTTAAAAGAAAGTGTCATTATCATTGAAAACATTTTTGTGATGAGCTAACAAAGTCCCCCAAAATAAAATAAATCATACTATTGAGAGAACTACACTTGACATACTTTTTTACTA
Source organism: Hippopotamus amphibius kiboko (assembly GCF_030028045.1). Classification (NCBI taxonomy): domain Eukaryota; kingdom Metazoa; phylum Chordata; class Mammalia; order Artiodactyla; family Hippopotamidae; genus Hippopotamus; species Hippopotamus amphibius. The sequence continues at coordinate 34,707,795 of NC_080189.1, read as the reverse complement.
TGAGCAAGCAAACCCATCTAAGACCTCTGTGTAAGGTTACAAAACAATGAGAAAGCATTATAAAAATACATGCAAAGCAAAAATAGAAAAACAAAATATAGCCAATATTTCTGCTTCAATCTTAACTGTTTTAAATTAAAACCCAGAAAGAAAAAGTATCATAATCACAGGAAATCAGTATTCTCATAACTTGATATTACTTGAAGTCTCTATCAAGAAGTACTGTAAACATTTTCATTGGAAGTTTTATGTCATGTTTTCAAGGGCCCACACATTTCCTTCCCAAATATACTCCCCAATCTCATATACATTTAAGTATAAAGTAAGCCAAGCACAATGAAGTTATGAATCTATTGTACCAGCTACAGATACACAAACGTGTGCCAGGATCACCAAGTCATGAACAAGAGATGTCCAATAAAATAAGTTCAAGATACAAATATTTCCCCTGATAGTTTCTCTTAACTTTCTGCTCAATCTTGTCTAAACCAGTATTTCCACATAAATAGGCTAATGCATGCTTGATGTACCTAGACATCAAAGCTTATGTGTATTTAGAAAACAAAGCAAATCCTTGTGAGAGATATTCACTAGTGATTAATTCATTAGTTAACATAGTTTATTTCGATCCTTCTTATTTAATAACAAATATAATATTTTCAATTTGCTTTTAGTTACAATAGACCTTTATATGTAGTGATTTCATTAATAATATTTTCTAAGTAATTATAAATTCTTATTTCCTTTATGTCCCTAGACTTATTGAGAAAAATAGTTTTCAGCATACGAGTGGTTGACATTTTCTAATATCCCTCTATAATGAATTTCTAAGTTTATTGCATTGTTAGTAGAGACTATGACCCTTGCAATGTCTTGTAAGTTCCATGTTTGAAAGGTGGGATATTTATTCTCTATCTATAGAGTGCAGAGATTGATTTAGTCTTTTAAACTAACATAATCTTCTTATTCAGATCCTATACGTTATTGTCATACATTATTATGTAATACCACTTAGAGTCTCTGTTTCAGTTGAGATCCTAAAGACTAAGAACAATAGATTAGGTGCTGAGAGTCCTCGTATCCCAAATCAAGGGACTGGATGACCTAGATGGTACAAGCCAAACCAGTTCTTCCAACATTAGCAGGTTACAGTGGATTTACTACAAATTAATGAAGATTAAGCTTCTGGGCCCTCTCACATGCACAGGTCCCTCCTCAGATAATGAATAATGTCTATTAAAAAAGTATTTAACATTAATTGCTACACCAGAACACTGGAAACACCCTGAAATCTTACAGCTCATGTATGAAAGGAATTTAATAGTGTTTTTCCCACATTTTTCAAGAATCTCAAAAATTTACATGGTGGTTTCAATAAAGAGGGGTAAAGGTAGAAGAAACTTCTAAAATAATAATAAAAGAAACAAATTTTAATTAACCATGCTGAGAGAAAATTGAAATACCTTCCTAATATATCTGTTGAAAATGGCATTTCTAAATCATTGGCAATGAAGAGGAGATTGAAGAATATGCAGTCAAAAATCTTAGAGGAAAAGGTATTTTAAAGATATGTCAGGCAGTTAATTAATAAAAATGTTATTTTTTATTTTGTGAGGTTGAGGGTGTTTGTAAGATTGGTACTAGGCTGATTTCTTTTCACATTAGTAAACATTCATATTAATCCTTAATTTTGCATTTGTTCTTTTGTATTCATTTTCTTAACTTCCCTGCAAAACTGTACCAGCTTCAGACCCCACAAAAGGTGAATGATTCCCTGGTGATCATACACCTTCAGTGATTAAAGAATGAAGTATTGAAGGGTTTAAAGAGAAGATTCATTAGTATCCCCTGACCTCACACCAAATAACCACAAGTTTGATGAAAAAAAAAAATCTGGAGAAATAGTTAAGTCACTGTGTCCCCACAATACTCCCCCACCATCCCCCCAACTATGAAGAAGAATTTCACCATCACCTCAGTCAGGTGAGAAGGGCTTTGAAGGAATCATCACAAGTCCTTAGTTGGCATATTCTTTACAGGAAATGGTGTCTGAGGCTTCCCTAGAGATTTTTAATGGCTGGAGCTGTCTTTTTCTTTTTTCCTTTTTCTTTTTTTTTCAGAGCACTGGACATAAGCCATACTTTTCAAGGAACAGGGAAAGGATGCCTGAATTTCTCAAGAGGTAAGTAGCTGCCTGGGAGGGATCTACTGCTTGGGAAGTTTTAAAAGGCCCCCACTCAAGAGAAATGCTTGGAGATACAAAGGGACCCCTACCGGAAAAAGGCTGTATGGAGTGGACCATCCCTGCCAGCCCAACCTCCACCCTCCACTTCCCTCTCCCCATGTCTGAGGAAAGGGAGACAGCTTTACCTTCAATGAAATTTGGAGTTCTCATTACTGCGTTGGAGTGGGCATTTTAATTATTGAATTGTGATTTTCCTTGTGCCTGAGTTACCCACCTGAGCTAGCATTCACCAGCAGAGAAAAACTTAATTGAGCTTGAGCTTGAAGGAACTATGAGAAAAGAATAAAGTTGTTTTATATCAAACCCTAATAAGCCAAGTTTATTCAAGAAAAGTTATATCCATTTTCCTTTAACCTTCTTAATCTACCAAGGAGATTAATTTATGTAAAAGCATGCCTGTTTTTTCTTTTAGAGCTTCTTTTCTATTTTTAACAGATTTTTAAAAATTGTTTTTCAAGGCTATGTTACATAGCATATAAAATTTATTATCTTTAAGTTCAACAAACATGTCAATATAAATAATTCCTACTGTTTTCTTTTTATTTTAGTATTTACTTAACTAAATTTAGCTTTCAGAGAAGTGGATGTACCTGAGTAATTTCTACTCTTCAGAATCTTTTGAATTTTCTTTGTTACCTTAAAAATGATTTTAGGCATTTTTATAAATATCCCATGGTATTTGAAAGGAATCCATATTCTGTGTTTAAAGAAGGTAAACTTTTCTACATATCTGTATTCATATCTATAAGCTGAAAAAAAGTAAAATGATTTTTCTCCCAAAATTATTCATCAGAAAAGAGAAAATACTTTCCTTATATTTGAAACCCATAGCAAGTTCAAAGAGAAGAGGAAATAGTGTGAAATTCTTTACATTCAGCAACGGAAACAGCACATCTGATTTTTTTCCAAGTCTCGTGAATCCAGCTATGTATACAAAAAAGGATGGAGATGGCAGAGTTGTTCAATGTGATGACCCTAGACACCCTCCCCAGAGCCCTGGCGCCTTTGCTAAACCCATATTATTCTAGAAATGTGGTTTATAAGGCAGTCAGAGATTTTTGGGAAGAGGTCAGACATTATTTCAAATATATGAGAACTAGAGGTGGGAGTGCAAAAAAGGAGTTTCCAAATTGGTGAGATTTATGCAAATTAAAAATACACTCTTTGGGCCAGCAGTTCCACTTATAAATATCAATCCTAGAAAAACATGTACATGTGCATCAAAAAATATGATATTGTGCTCTTCAAAATGTGTCAAAAGAGTACATCTCATATTTTGTTCTTACAACAAAAATTCCAAAAGGACACAAGGAAACTCTAGGAGGTGTTGCATATGTCTACTACCTTGATTATGGTGATAGTATCATGGGTGTTTGCATATATTCAAACTCACTGAATAATTATGCATTAAATATATGCAGTTTTTTGTACATCAATTACACTTCAATAAAGTCATTAAAAACTTTTTAAAAATATTCAGGTCCACTTCCCTTTTTTGAGACTTCTGATACATAAAAATTAAATAAATGCCAAAACAGGTTACCAAAAAAGTAATAATAATGATAAAGAAATAAAGAACAGGAACACTCACGGAGCATTGTTTTAAGAGAAAAATATAGGCAATTATCCAAATGCTAATCAACTGAGGGTTAACTAAATTATGATATATCAATACCATACACTTATAATAATTATAAGTAAAATTTACATGGTGACATGCCAGATCCATAGACACTGTAATTTTTTTAATGAAGTTGCAAAACAATAAAGTCTGATTCCACTTGCGGAAGTGTGTGTGATTTTGCATAAATGCCTAGAAAGCACTTTGGAAGGGTATACAACAAACTATTAATAATATACTTTGGGAAAGCAAGTGGGACTGGGAGGCAATGCTGAAGGGATGCTCTAGATATATACTTCTTTTTTTTTTTTAAACTCTTTATTGGAATATATTTGCTTTACACTCTTGTACCTGTCTCTGAGGTACACCAAAGTGAATCAGCTGCATCTACACACAGATCCCCATATCCCCTCCCTCCTGCGACTCCCCCCCACACTCCCCGTCCTGGCCCTCCAAGGCATCTCCCATGAAGTTGATCTCCTTTTGTTACACAGCAACTTCCCACTAGTTATCTATTTTACAGCTGGTAGTATAAATATGTCTATGCTACTCTCTCACCTTGTCCCAACTTCCCCTTTGCCCCTCACCCCAGCCCCGTGTCCTCAAGTCTATTCTCTACTACTGTATCTCCACTCTTGCCTGTCACTGGTTTCATCAGTACCATTTCTTCAGATTCCATATATATGTGTTAGCATACAGTATACTTCTCAACTGATTAAACTTTACAATGAGAATATTCTTATGTGTTAGTTGTATAAAAGGTTATGATAAAACTATGAAAATCCACCCTTATATAATTCAAGAGTCTGGGTTTTTGTAATCCACAGAGCCAGAAAATGAAATTGAATACCATAGGGACTATAAGGCTTTAAAATTGTGCATTTCCATTTTATTATATAATACTAAAAAAATTTATTCTCTTCCATTGCCACTAAAAATTTTGTAGTAAAATCTCCTTACCATTAACAAAGGTGCCAGATTATAGCTACTACTGGCAAATGAAGAAGTCATCAGGTCAATATCCATAAATCAGCAAGCATTTATTAAATATAGGATATACTTCCTTTACTATGTTAGACATAAATATCACCAAGCATCTTGGAACTTCAAAATGTAGAATGTAGTGATATTGTATTTGGGCTACTCATAGAGATTCAAACAAATTAGCCCACATAGCTTCTGGTTATCCAATATGTGTACATGCAATATTATGATAACTGACTACTTGAATAATAGCAGTTAACTGCTATGGTATTTGCCAGTCTTAAGATTAATAATACAATCAGAAAATATTAATAAAAATACCACACTGAATAAACAATACTGTCACTATTTTAAATATGAGGAACTGAGGGTAAAAGACTTAAGTTCCCAAGGTCATGTTGTAAATAAGTATCAGAATCAGAATTTGAGTCTGGGTCTAGTGGGGCTATGTATTTCCATTCTTTCCACTCTATCACAACACCTCCTCTCTACCTATCTGGCAATTTAGAAAAGCTTGCATGAAAATATAAGGGAATCATCTCCTCTTTATTTTTTAGTTTTAGAACTGAAATAGCAAGTTTCAGAAACTATTCAATTCACTGGTCCAGAACATTGCATTGCTCATAGATGTTATAAATACAACATTACTATAAAATAGGCCATAACATGCATTTCAAATCATTTTGAAAACAATTTTAATGTCTTTTCTTGTCCTCTCCTGTTTGTTTTAAAATCTTTCAGAAACAGTTAATTCTTTCTTCACATTTTCTGAAATTTTTTCCAGGTTGAGGTCTCTTTAACAAGTATTATTTTTAAGAGGCCAATCCTTCTGAGTAGTTTGGAAATTCTATCTTTACTGTGAATTACTTTAATCAGACTGTTTCCATCTTAGACCTTAAGTGAGATCTCAAACAATGGTATTGTGGATGGGGAGTAGGGTTAGTGAATGAAAGAATGGGGAAAGTGAAATGAGAAAAGAGGTCATTTAGAGTATAGACACTGTGGAAGAGAGCTGACCCGGGTGTCCAATAACAGCTATAACAGGCTAGGGGATAGGGTGTGTCCAGAGATAGGAAAGATGTGAAGAAATGACAGTGGAAGTGGACTTGATTACAAAAATGATGCTGATAATGCAACTAACCAATAATGACTAGCATTTTTGGTGTGTTTAACCAAGAGCTAGGCACTGATAAGCCTCATGTATGTTATCTCATTTATATGGTATCTCATTTAACCCTCACAAAAAACTTATGATACAGGTATTTTTATTCCCATTCTATAGATGAGGAAATGGAGGCTTAGGAACATTGAGCAACTTGCTTAGTTTACATGTTAGTAAATAAAGAAAGCCAGCTGGAGTAAACAGAGCCAGCTGGAGTAAACAGAGCCAGCTGGAGTAACTTAGTATTTCTAGGATCAGGTTTCATATATTGGTACATTGGGGAACTCTTCAAGTTAATTCTATGAAATATGTATTCATTTTAGTACTTAAATATATAAATAGAAACCTATAGTTAGAGCTCCATAGCTTAAATTTTATTTTATTCTAATTTCCCCAAAGGACTCAGAGCAGAAAAGGAACAAATGATCTGTGAAGGTCAAGAAAAATCTGATTGAAACCATACAATTCCTACTCAAATGCCTCTCTACTGCCTTGCATTTCATACGAAAGTCTTTCTCTCTTTTTTTCTCTTTTTCTCTCTCTCTCTTCCTTGTCTGAAGATCAATGTTCTCCATTATGGCCTTAATCATGGCTCCGCTGCCCTTACTATCATAGTTTTCATGTGATTCTGGCTCACTGCAGCTTTGATTCCAGCATTGACTCTCCATGACCTTGCTGTCAGAGCTTTGCTGTTACCTGACAGAGGTGTATCTCAATGTCAGTTCTTAAGCTTATACAATTTGGCCCAGTTTGAGTCAGTTTTCCACTCCTGGTGCAATCAGTTATTGTCATGATCCATGTGATAATGGAGCTCCCTCCATTGGGGGCTTGTAATTGTAAGATTTTTTTTCTAGCAGGAGAATATGAATGAGGAAGAAATAACTGGAGTCTTTAGCACTATGGGTTTGAAGCAATGGGTAAAAAGCCAAACTTTAAAACAAAGAGAGGTGGGCTTAAGAAAATAGTAGATGATCTGTAAGAATAAGCCAGAAGAGCAAGGAGCTGTGGGTGGTGGGGAACGTATTGGAAGGGGAGAGAAAATATCATAAGGTCATTTCAATGTAGAATAAAACTCAAAGGAGAAATACTTGAAGATAAAAGAGAATGATGATTTTCTTATGCTAGGACTAGGCAAGAGCCACAGAGAACGAAAATCTAAATCACTAGGACCAGGTGGGAAATCGGTACCAACTGATAAAACTAGTCTCAGATTTTGGGTAAAACTGAGAATCCTATAGATTCTTAGAAACTAGTGACCCAAATCTAACTTAAGCTAAAATTTTCTTTTTTAAGTCTTCTAGACTGACTTGTAGACATTCACATGTCACTTGTAATGCCATCTCATCTTATTTGTTATTTTTAGGACATGTCATCTGCTTTTTCTTTGTTTACTTCAGTTGATTGCTAAAGCTATCATTTTAAGCCTTTTAGGGGTCAAGGAATTTGTCAAGAAAGAGGAATAGATAACTGTTTCCACACCACTAGACTGTGGGTAACTCAAGAGGAGGAGCAGTGTTATTTAACTCTGTATCCTTAGCAACCAGCATAGGATCTGGCTTCTTGCACTTGCTCAATAAATATTTGCTGAATGATTCAGACCTGGAGCAGACCACCCTGGGCAGCCAGGTGTCATGTTAGCAGAAACAGACCAGATCAAGGGCAGAGATGATTGGGCAATCAGAACAAGCAGTGAGAAAAAATTTCAGAAGGATAAAATTCAACAGCAAATATACCTTAGTATTTCTGAACACGTAATAGCAAGGCCTGAACTGGGACTAGATAGACTGCTATGCTTGAGTCTAACCTTAAGCAACTAATAGAGCAAAATTGTTTACCCCAATATTACCAGAACAGATCAAAACTCAAAGGGCTTTGTGGTGTTTTAAACCTTTCTAGAAAAGCCTGAAAGTATGACTGATGATGACACATGTACTCTTTTCATTTAGGCAACTGGCTCACACCTTTACCCTCTGTTGTTCCCACCAGCAAGCATCTAAGAAGCCTCTTTGATGAGTGATGAACAAGTGGGTAGTTAAAGGCATTTTTTCTGAAGCCCTTGCCAAGTAACCAAACAATATACTAAAGAGATTGCAGGGGCCAACTAGAGATAAATGATATTTTTCACCGCTTTTGTTGAATCCAATAAAATATACCATTTTATGGAAATCTTTTCCTCCAAACGCTAGTAACCTTGAGGCAAATATTGCTCTTTGATCTAAGGAAAAGTCAAAGTGAACAGCAAAGATAGATTTCCCTTTTCAAAATCTTACTGGCTAACTAATCTCATTGAAAATGCATGAAAAGGAATTGGGCCAGTAAGGGAGACCATAGCTAAGTCACTCAGTTTCAGTCCTCGCATATTTTACTTCAACTTAAATTTATCTAAGAGTCCTTTTAACATGATTTCAAGAACCACATTTCTCTTCATCTCTATACTGACAAGAAAAAACTGCCCTTCACAAAAATATGGGTAATGAGTAAACATTTTTTATGTCTGATATTCAAGAGTATTTAAACATAAAGTTTAACTGAAATAAAAAGGTATCTGACCTTCTGAGTGTTCCTTTGTAGATTTTGATTAATGGCTTAATATGAAGGGTACAGGCTTTGGAATAACTTGCAATCTTTCATTACGTGGAGTCAGGTGAGATTTCAATTTATCAGAGTGCCAAATTTCATTCTAACAGCGAATGTGACTTCTTGAGCACCTCACACTTTTCCTTTAAAAAGCTTCTACTTTTTCTAAATTACATATTTGGCTCCTGTGTTACTCTTATCTCTTCTATCTTAGGGTTTGGCTCTAAAACAACTATTGCAGCTGGACCAAGGCCTGCCCCTGCCTGGCAAGAACCTGTGGAATTTTGAATTCACGCTTTAGGAAAATTTCATTTTCCCCTCATATTAATTGTGATGTCAGATTCAAAATATTTCCCAGCTTCAGGGTGGGATGTTTTCTTTTTCCCTACATTCCCTCTCTCTACCCCACTATTATGGATTTAAAACACAAATACTACTAAATCCCTCAGTATGTGTTGGTATAACAGATATTAACATATATCCTGTCAAACCAACATTGACATGGAGTAACTGCAAATATGCTTGGGTTATTTTTTAAATAATAATATAATAAACAATCCTCACTGAACCTCTACTATCTGTAAAGCAATGTGTTACAGGGGATACAGAGACATATAAAGCCAAATTTATGCTCATATGAATTTTCTTTTCAGATGGTCCAACTTCAGAAATGGATAAAAATCTAGCTTCCCTTCCTTCAAGCTCCATACTTATCTTATGGTTTATAAATATCCCAGGTTGAGACCATACTCTCAGATAAGAACCGGTCTATTTTATGAGGAAATTGAAGACTCAGATCTCTCTCTCTCTCTTTTCTTTTTTTGCCTCAAACTGGTGCTTTTAATTCACCTAATTACTTTTATGGATACATCCGACTGATCATATGCCTAAATTCTAGCTGCAAAGAAAACTGTGAAATACAGTTATGGCTTCCCAAAGGATAGAAAGGCTATCCAAAAAAATATATAGGTCAGCCACAAATATGAGGTGTGTTCCTTAACTATCCTTTGCTGCCCAATGTCAACATTTGCCCTTCTCTATTTAAAATTCCAAACAACACTATTTTCTCATCCAACATTATGCCACTATTTATCATACGAATAAAACTCTCTCATTCTTTGTTAAACGAGACAATTCAAATTTCATTAGTCACTACAACTGATTTCAAGTTAGGATCTCTCAGAAACAGTATTTTCCCTCTTCCATCATGATCTTGTCTTTATATTTTGTGAACTATGGACTAAATCCTAAGAATACCTACTAACAACCCCTCCACATGTAAAAGAGTAGCAAAGCTGGAGTGATTAAGGTGGCAATAGGATAGTTATGACAGGATGAGAGATCTGTATTGGAAACCCAATTATTTCTAAGTGGGCTTAATTTTTTTCCTGGATTTCTATTGGCACATCTTTATTCCTATTTAGTAGAATTTATTTTGAAAATATCAGCTTGTCTTAACTTTTCTAAGTGGAAGCAACTGAAAAGCCTTTTGTGCACTGGAGTCAGAGTGGTAAAAGTTGGGAGGGTAATAGTGGCAGCAACAATCAATGTACCAGACTCCTGAGATGGAGAGAAACCTGGGGAAATAATCAGAGTTGGCTTATTACCAGAACCCTTGTAGACCCTTTTCTGCTCAAATCTTGGAAAGAACTGCTTTGTTTTAATTATGGAGGCCAGCACCTATAAAAGAAGATGAATTTAATGAATGTTTGTCAGAAGGGATTCAGATATGTATAAAAGGTAAACTCAAAAGTTACTGGGGAACAATTTGCAGAAAGAAAAGAAGACAAAGCTTTAGTTGGGTCAGGCATCATTGTCAGATTTCAATGAACATGCAACTTTATTGACGTTTACAAACTTCATCGAAATAAAATATATATAAAGGAAGGGGCATATATAATAAATGAACAGCTTGATGAGTTTTTGCAAAATGAACACACATGAAACTAGCACCTTCCTAGTCTAACCCCTTCAGAATTAATTCCCACATCTATTCTCAAGATTTTTGCCATTGCAAATTAATAAAGTATTTCTAATCATCTGGTATATAAACTTCTTCCTCCCTCTTTTATGTGAAAGCAGCCCCCAGGACATGCTGATATCTGACTCTAGTTATACTGACAGCAGTGAAATGTGGTACAGGCAAGCATGAGGGAAAGCAGCTTCCCTCTGCAAGGCTATTCTCTTAGGCAAGGTTGTTACAAAGCTTCCCTTTGTCAAAGGCTCTTGACAAAGGAAAGAAGGAGCTGCTTCTGCTTATAGAGGCAATTCCATGGAACTCGGGGGTTTATGTACTCTCATGAGCTGATTCTTCTCATTTAGCTAGGGTAACTCATAGGTTTCCATCTTAACCAAGAAATGCCCTAACTTTTACTTGAGAATAAGGCTACTGCTAAACTGACTTTGTAATCTGATGACCCTCAGGATAAAATTTTGAATTTTATTTTCAACTATGATTGTTTTATTACTGACAAATTTAAAGAAAATTTCAAATGGTCAAGGAGATTATCTACTCTCTTGGATGCATCAAAACAAGAAGTTTGGATGCTAAGCATATTGTTTAATTTCTATAATTCCTCCAGCACACTTACAAACAACCAGCCTGGGACTTCCCTGGTGGTCCAGTGGTAAAAAATCCATCCTGTAATTCAGGGGATGTAGGTTCAGTCCCTGGTTGGGGAACTAAGGCCTTCAGATATAAACAGGTCATATAATTTCAGATTTTCATTTCCTTAAGGAACTGGAGGCTTACAACTTTTTCTGATACCATTTCTTATTTTGGTCAGGGTAATAAGTTGTGAATGGCTGAATCAACTTGGGCTACTATACATCATAAAGGAATATATTAAATACATTGGGTCTTCACAGAACCTGTGAGAGTCACAGACCCAATGTAAGAGGCCACTCTGCCAGGAATCATGTCTAATCATGCCATCCTTGCCACATCTTGACTGTAACACTGCAGCCCTCACAAATACTGCAACTTTCTATGATGATGTTTGGAACTAAATAAGAGAACCTCACCACTATTGCACAGAAAATGTCAGGTACCAGCGCCACTCTCATCAAGAGAGTACTACCCTGAGTGCCTAATCACCCATGTTCCAGGTCAAATTCTCATGTAGCTGCGTGGGTAGCAACCTTGTTATATACATGTGTCCAACAAGGAAGGCTGGGAAAATGGCTTCTGACTCTGACACTTTATGCTCTGGTGAGAATTTCACCAACTATAAAAAAGATATTTAATAAACACTTGTTGGATGGTGTTTTGATCACCTCCTGTTTACCCTGCTAATGAGGAAAAAAATTTTGCCCTATCATTTTGGGAATGGCTGAACACATGCTCCCCAACATTGGACAGGTGAGACCAACAGCAGTTCATTAGTTACATATATTCACAGTCTAGGGGAGTGGGACACTACACGCAACACAAGGCCACGCAAAGGTTGCATTCAGAAACAGAATGAACAAGCAGGGACTGTGGTCAGCCAGCTCTGTAAAATCAAGACAGTGGAATGACCCCTACTTCCTGCAGAAGAATGTGATTGGTTTGTTTTAATAATACATGGGCTGGAGAAGAACAGAAGCCCACCACTGTGGGATAAGGAGGAACTGTGCCTAGTCCCTATGATAAGAAGAGTTGCTAACCTGTGATAAGGTTGGCTGGGGGGGCGTTACCCATGGGAACAGAGTGAGGAGGGGAAATTGCAGTTAGGCCATTCAAGGTCCCCCTGATTTTACCAGATGTCAAGTTAGCACATTAATATCAAGCCTTAATTTTAAGCCTTATGTCACTTATATCATATATATGACAAATGCCCACCATATTTATTTTAAAAATTGAAAAAAAATGTTGTTTTAAACAAATTATTATATTGAATATACAATTTAATACCCTGCTTTTATTTTTTTATTTTTGCTTTTTATTTTTTAAGCTCTTTATTGGAATATAATTGCTTTACACTGTTGTGCCAGTTTTTGCTGTATAACAAAGTGAATCAGCTGTTTTTATACATATATCCCCACATCCCCTCCCTCCTGGAACTCCCTCCCACCCTCCCTATTCCAACCCTCTAAATCATCCCCCATCATCCAGTTGATCTCCCTGTGTTATGCAGCAGCTTCCCATTAGCTATCTGTTTTACATTTGGTAGTGTATATATGTCAGTGCTACTCTTTCACTTCGTTCCAGCTTCCCCTTCACCCCCCCGTCCCCACCCCCAGCCATGTCCTCAAGTCCGTTCTCTACATCTGCATCTTTTTTCTTGCGCTATCACTGGGTTCATCAGTACCTTTTTTTTTTTTTTTTTTTTGATTCCATATATGTGAGTTAGCATACAGTATTTGTTTTTCTCTTTCTGGCTTACTTTGCTCTGTAGGACAGACTCTAGGTCCATCCACCTCACTACAAATAACTCAATTTCATTCCTTTTTATGGCTGAGTAATAATATTCCATTGTATATACGTGCCACATCTTCTTTACCCATTCATCTGTTGATGGGCATTTAGGTTGCTTCCATGTCCTGGCTATTGTAAACAGTGCTGCAGTGAACATTGTGGTACATGTTTCTATTTGGATTATGGTTTTCTCAGGGTATATGACCAGTAGTGGAATTGCTGGATCACATGGTAGTTCTATTTTTAGTTTTTTAAGGAACCTCCATACTGTTTTCCACCAATTTGCATTCCCACCAACAGTGCAGGAGGGTTCCTTTTTCTCCACACCCTCTCCAGCATTTATTGTTTCCAGATTTTTTTGATAATGGTCATTCTGACCAATGTGAGGTGATACCTTATTGAGGCTTTGACTTGCATTTCTCTAATGATTAGTGATGTTGAGCATCTTTTCATGTGTTTGTTAGCCATCTGCATATCTCCTTTGGAGAAATGTGTGTTTAGGTCCTCTGCCAATTTTTGGATTGGGTTATTTGCTTTTTTGGTATTAAGCTGCATGAGCTGCTTGTATATTTTGGAGATTAATCCTTTATCAGTTGCTTCATTGGCAAATATTTTCTCCCATTCTGTGGGTTGCCTTCTTGCCTTGTTTATGGTTTCTTTTGCTGTGCAAAAGCTTTTAAGTTTCATTAAGTCCCATTTGTTTATTTTTAATTTTATTTCCATTATTCTAGGCAATGGGTCAAAAAGGATCTTGTTTTGATGTATGTCATAGAGTGTTCTTCCTATGTTTTCCTCAAAGAGTTTTATAGTGTCTGGCCCTACTTTTAGATCTTTAATCCATTTTGAGTTTATTTTTTTGTATGGTGTTAGGAATCGTTCTAATTTCATTCTTTGACATGTAGCTGTCCAATTTTCCCAGCACCACTTATTGAAGAGACTGTCTTTTCTCCACTGTATATTTGTGCCTCCTTTGTCAAAGATAAGGTGCCCATATGTGTGTGGGTTTATCCCTGGGCTCTCTATTCTGTTCCATTGATCTATATATATTTTTTTGTGCCAGTACCATACTGTCTTGATCACTGTAGTCTTGTAGTATAGCCTGAAGTCAGGGAGCCTGATTCCTCCAGCTCTGTCTTTCCTTCTCAAGATTGCTTTGGCTATGCGGGGTTTTTTGCGTTTCCATACAAATCATAAGATTTCTTGTTCTAGTTCTTTGAAAAATGCCATTGGTAATTTGAAAGGGATTGCATTGAATCTGTAAATTGCTCTGGGTAGTATAGTCATTTTCACAATGTTGATTCTTCCAATCCAGGAACATGGTATGTCTCTCCATATGTTTGTATCATCTTTGATTTCTTTCATCAGCGTCTTATAGTTTTCTGCATACAGGTCTTTTGCCTTCTTAGGCAGCTTTATTCCTAGGTATGTTATTCTTTTTGTTGCAATGGTGAATGGGAGTGTTTCCTTAATTTCCCTTTCTGCTCTTTCATTGGTAGTGTACAGGAATGCAAGGGATTTCTGTGCATTAATTTTACATCCTGCTACTTTACTAAATTCATTGATTAGTGGTAGCAGTTTTCTGTTAGCATCTTTGGGATTTTCTATGTATAATATCATGTCATCTGCAAAGAGTGACAATTTTATTTCTTCTTTTCCAATCTGGATTCCTTTTATTTCTTTTTCTTCTCTGATTGCTGTGGCTAAAACTTCCAAAACTATGTTGAATAATAGTGGTGAGATTGGGCACCCTTGTCTTGTTCCTGTTCTTAGAAGGAATGCTTTCAGTTTTTCACCATTTAGAATGATGTTGGCTGTTGGCTTGTCATAAATGGCTTTGATTATGTTGAGGTAATTTCCTTCTATGCCCATTTTCTGGAGAGTTTTTATCATAAATGGATGTTGAATTCTGTCAAAAAGCTTTTTCTGCATCTATTGAAATGATCATATCATTTTTATCCTTCAGTTTGTTACTATGATGTGTCACATTGATTGATTTGCTTATATTGAAGAATCCTTGCATTCCAGGGATAAACCCCACTTGATCATGACGTATGATCTTTTTAATGTGCTGTTGGATTCTGTTTGCTAGTATTTTGTTGAGGATTTTTGCATCTATATTCATCAGTAATATTGGCCTGTAATGTTCTTTTTTTGTGACATCTTTGCCTGGTTTTGGTATTAAGGTGATGGTGGCCTCGTAGAATGAGTTTGGGAATGTTCCGCCTTCTGCAATATTTTGGAAGAGTTTGAGAAGGATAGGTGTTAGCTCTTCTCTAAATGTTTGATAGAATTCACCTGTGAATCCATCTGGCCCTGGGCTTTTGTTTGTTGGGAGATTTTCAATCACAGTCTCAATTTCTGTACTTGTGATTGGTCTGTTCATAGTTTCTATTTCTTCCTGGTTCAATCTTAGAAGATAGTATTTTTCTAGGAATTTATCCATTTCTTCCAGGTTATCCAATTTATTGGCATATAGTTGCTTGCAGTAGTCTCTCATGATCTTTTGTATTTCTGCAGGGTCGGTTGTTAACTTCTCCTTTTTCTTTTATAATTCTTTTGATTTGCATCTTCTCCCTTTTTTTCCTGATGAGTCTGGCTAATAGTTTATCAGTTTTGTTTATCTTCTCAAAGAACCAGCTTTTAGTTTTATCAACCTTTGCTACTGTTTCCTTCAATTCTTTTTCATTTATTTCTGATCTGATCTTTATGATTTCTTTCCTTCTGCTCACTTTGGGGTTTTTTTGTTCTTCTTTCTCTAATTGTTTTTGGTGTAAGTTTAGGTTGTTTATTCGAGATTTTTCTTGTTTCTTGAGGTAGGATTGTATTGCTATAAAATTCCCTCTTAGAGCTCCTTTTTCTGCATCCCATAGGTTTTGAGTCGTTGTGTTTTAATTGTCATTTGTTTCTAGGTATTTTTTGATTTCCTCTTTGATTTTTTCAGTTATTTCTTGGTTGCTTAATAAAGTATTGTTTAGCCTCCATGTGTCTGTATTTTTCAGTTTTTTTTCCCTGTAATTGATATCTAGTCTCATGGTGTTGTGGTCAGAGAAGATGCTTGATATGATTTCAATTTTCTTGAATTTACTGAGGCTTGATTTGTGACCCAAGATGTGCTCTATCCTGGAAAATGTTTCGTGTGCACTTGAGAAGAAAGTGTATTCTGTAGTTTTGGGATGGAATGTCCTATAAATATCAATTAAGTCAAGATGATCTAATGTGTCATTTAAAGCTTGTGTTTCCTTATTTATTTTCTGTTTGGATGATCTGTCCATTGGTGTAAGTGGTGTGTTAAAGTCTCCTATTATTGTTTTGTTACTGCCAATTTCCCCTTTTACTTCTGTTAGCTTTGCCTTATGTATTGAGGTGCTCCTATGTTGGGTGCATAGATATTTACAATTGTTATACCTTCTTCTTGGATTGATCCCGTGATCATTATGTAGTGTCCTTCCTTGTCTCTTGTAATAGCCTTTAAAGTCTAATTTGTCTGATATGAGTATTGCTACTCTGGCTTTCTTTTGATTTCCATTTGCATGGAATATCTTTTTCCATCCCCTTACTTTCATTCTGTATGTGTCCCTAGGTCTGAAGTGGGTTTCTTGTAGACAGCATATAGAAGGGTCTTGTTTTTGTATCCATTCAGCCAGTCTGTGTCTTTTGGTTGGAGCATTTAATCCATTTACATTTAAGGTAATTATTGACATGTATGTTCCTATTACAATTTTCTTAATTGTTTTGGGTTTGTTTTTGTAGGTCTTTTTCTTCTCTTGTGCTTCCTGCCTAGAAAAGTTATATGTTATTTGTTGCTTTTCTCTTGCTGCTTTTAATATTTTTTCTTTATGTTAATTTTCATTAGTTTAATTAATATGTGCCTCAGTGAGTTTCTCCTTGGGTTTATTCTCTGCACTTCTTGGGCTTGATTAACTATTTCCTTTCCCATGTTGGGGAAGTTTTCCACTATAATATCTTCAAATATTTTCTCAGACCCTTTCTTTTTTTCTTTTTCTGGGACACCTATGATTCCAACGTTGGTGTGCTTAATGTCACTGAGGTCTCTGAGACTGTCTTCACCACCACCTTTTTCCTCCTAATAGTCTGATTTTAAATTTTACATTGTATAATAAACATTTTCAAATGTCAAAAATAGTCTTTAAAATATTGGGCTGGCCAAAAAGTTTGGATCTTTCCATAACATCTTACAGAAAAAATTGAACGAGGCTTTTTGGCCAATCCAATATTATTCTAAATGCATACACAATAATTTTTAAAAATATTTTCTGTCATTATTTAGGAAATGCTGTGCTAAGAATTTTTATGAAACAGTATTTCTTATCCTGTGTAATCTTTTCCCTAATATTACAATATACACTGTTTCTAACTTTTCACTATTTTGAACCATGATGAACCTATTGATAATTCTTCTTAGGCCAGATCTTTATTATTTTTAAAAATATTTTTAAAATAGCTTTATTGAGATATAACATTGTGTAAGTTTAAGATGTACCATATGTTGATTTGATACACTTATATATTGCAAAGTGTTTACCACACAGGTTAGCCAACACCTCCATCACATCACATAATTACCAATTCTTTTTTGTAGTGAGAATATTTAAGGTCTACTCTCTCAGTAACTTTTAAGTATATGATACAGTATTATTTACTATAATCACCATTATAATCACATTAGATCCCCAGAACTTATTCATGTTCAAAGTGAAAGTTTGTACCCTTTGACCAATGTCTTGCCATTTCTCCCAGCCCTCAGACCCTGGTAACCACCAGTCTTCTCTGTTTCTATGAGTTCAGCTTTGTTAGATTCCACATATAAGTGATACCATATAATATTTGTCTTTCCCTGTCCGATTTATTTCACTTAGCATAATGTCCTCAAGGTTCACTTATGTCACAAATTGTAGGATTTCCTTCTTTCTTATGGCTGAATAATATTCCTCTGTGTGTGTGTGTGTGTGTGTGTGTGTGTGTGTACACATATCTCGCCTCTTTATCCATTCATCCATTGATGGACACAGGTTTTTTCCATACTTGGCTATTGTTAATAAATGCTGCAGTGAACATGGGAGTGTAGATATTTCTTTGAGATCCTTTTTTCATTTCCTTTAGATATATACCCAGGAGTGGGATTGCTAGATTACATGATAGTTTCACTTTTAATTTCTGAGGACCCTCCATACTCTTTTATATAGTGGCTGTATCAATATATATTTTTGTTTAGATCTTTAGAAATGTAGCTAATATGTCTAAGGATGAAACAGTTTAAGATTCTTTATATAGCCATTTAATCAATATGTCAACCCTTTGCAAATATATTTTATAAAAGTAAGAAGGATTAACTAGTAAAACTGGTTGAAACTACTAAAACTTTATTCACTGGTATTATAATGTTTTGAAGATGATTATATCCAAATAAATGTAACTCTTCTATTTTAAAATGTGTGTCCTTTCTTTGAGTGTTAAATGTTCCACTTCTGAGGCTTCATAAAATTTTTCACTGTTTATGCTTTGTGACTCAGTATGTTTCAGAGCCACAATTATTAAAGGGCTTGAAGAAAAAGGACTATTTTAAAAAGTTAAAGAAATAGCTTTATTTCACTAAGAGGAGAATGAGAAAGAAAGCCAATGTGAATGTTTACAGGTAGGAAAGGTTATTTTATAGGGAATGAAGGCAGCTGTTTTCTTTTTCACTGATATAAAAATTAAGTGATAGACATTCATTTTAAAGTGTAAGTGTGTGTTTGACTTAGAGAAAATGTTGACAGGAGAATGTTGCCAAAGGGGATTGTAAAATTTCCTTTTTTAGATATTGTAAAAGTATAGGCAATGGTATAGTTTGACTTGGGAAGATTCTAGCCCTGCATGCCCTTTCTAAAATATAACCACTAGACATCAGCATCATTTATGGTAGAGTATGGCGTAAGCTTACTCTTTGAATTCATTCAACAGACACTACAGGGCTTCACGTTGTATCAAATACTGGGAGGTCAACTTCCACTTCACAGTCTGCTTGCAAACAGACATGCAGATAGACATGCAGACAACTGAAATGGAACATAAGTGTATGCTAGAAAATGGGAAGGACTGGTCCAGTAATCATGATCTCCCTCTACTGGGTTTTTTCAGTATGCCAGGCAGTATGTCAAGTGCTCTGTGTACATTATTTTGTTTAGCGCTCACAAGAACCCTATGGAATATATACTATCATTTGCCAGATTTTATCAATGAAGAAATTAAGGCTAAAAGAGATTAAATAACTTGCCCAAGCTCACACAGACAGCAAACTGCAGATACTGTTTTCAAACACAGGTCTCTGGCAGTAGAGCTGAAATTCTTAAAACACTGGGCCAGCCAGTCTAAATCTAAGAGGAGGCAGTGCTGGATGAGTAACAATTGAAGGGGTTGAGGAAAGCCTTGAAGAGGGGATGCCATAAAACTGAGTATTGACTATTTCTGTTTTGTAAATAAGTTCATTTGCATCTTTTTTTTTTTTTAGATTCCACATATAAGTGGCATCATGATATTTGTCTTTCTCTGTCTGACTTGCAGACATAGAAAACAAACATGGTTACCAAAAAGGATATGGGGCAGGGAAGAGTGATAAATTAGGAGTTTGGGATTAACATATACACACTACTATGTAGTATTCCATTGGACATCTGCATTTCAGTTGCTCTGCCTGTCTTTGGTCGAGCCATTTGCCACTCCTTTCTTTCCTTCCAGCTTCTAGTTGCCTTGTACTACCCTTGTAGTTCTTCCTCTTTCTCTCTAAAGGGAAGCACTCTCCTTCCCTTAGAAAACACTCCCTCCCCTGTTCTATTGGGCAGCGTTTCAAGCAGAGCCTCATGACATCTCCTGTGCCCTATTGTGACTGATCCTTATTGCAATCCTAAAATTAAATTACCCTTCATCTGAAATTACTGCATGGTCTGACAATGTCTATGGCCATGTTTCCCCCTCAAACATTTGCAGTTACTTTCTTTTTGAAAGGAGAGGGAAGAGTAAAATTCATAATTCTTTTCTTCTTTCAGGCTTTTTGATGTTCCAGTTCTTTTGTGGTCAATTAATACTCATCAAATTGGGGCCTTATGCTCCCTCTATGCCGATTCTTTTATACATCTGCCTGTCTGATGTCATATATCAGTACAAACAAATACATATGAAGAGATTTGGGTTGTATTCTTTTTTTGTCTTTTTTGCTTCTTCTCAGGAAGATAAATTCTATTTAATTTTTCTTACTGATACTTAGATACACATCTTGCATCTCACATAATTTTGTCTCTTAATCAACTATTGGAGCTTTATTTAGATCCAAAATCAACTCTTTTCTTTCCGAACTTGAATTCAAGCAACTGGGAGAGTGAGGCAGAGTCATACCAGTGGCATCACAGGGGTGATTTAGAACTTAGCTTTAGATCTATAGCCATAATTGGCCTCCAACACTTAGTGTCTGAATGAGAAGGTCGAACCCAGTGAATCCAAAGCAGAGAATCACAGGCCTTTCCCAGGCCATCCCCACAGGGCCAGAGACTGGCCTGAGTTACTCATCCCTCTAGGGAAAAGTGAGTCAGAACGGCCAGAGCTGGGACTGACATGTTCAAGGAAGTTTCTCCACACAGAAACAGGAGGGTAGGATAAAAGGAGATTCTTCCGTGTTGGGAGAGAAACCTCATTTAGCTTTGTCTCCTTTGATAACATTAACTACTGTTCCCTTCATATTAACCTTTTGTGTTTCATTTTATATAATTATCTTTTACGATATAGGCAATACTCTTAAATACATTTATTTAAAACTTTTTTCTGCCTCTTATTTCTCAAAATCTGCCCTTTTACTCTCCCTTTTAAGACATCGTCATTGTTCTATTGTAACTGCTGTCCAGTAAAAATAATATTTGTATTTTTATAGCATGGGCTTTAGTAATGCTCATATCTTCATACTTACAAAGTGCATGTTCCTGAGTTGATTTTATCAATGACTTTACTTCTAAATTAATTTCCTTTTAGGAAGATATCAGAATAGCACACATAACTGTCCCCAAATCATATCTGGAATAAGATCACTTGGGAACAGGAGTCCAAGAAGGTGTATAACTGGCACAGCTCTGCTACTGAAATAGCAAGCAAAAGAACATTGTAGATTGTTTAAAGATTTCAAGGCATAGGACATAGACTTCCTCTGTGTGATCCAATTGCCTCACCTAAATTTTCATTAGGCTGATTCATTCATTCCCCAGCAGGGTTATTTGATGTGCTTTTTCCCCAGTGGCATCCACAGTGTAAAGCTGTCTCTTACTGGCTTTTATCACAGTAGGATTCAGGATGCTCATTTTGAAAAGACTGTAGGTCTTAATAGATGGTAGAGAATTCGGTAAAATGCACACAGAGAGAGTTTAAGAATTGTTTTTATAAGACTTGAAATCCATTTTGCTTATATTGAAATGGTTTTCTTCAGAGGGTAAAAATCCTGCCGGCAATTAGAGGATTGTGTGACATTCAAGTATGCCCAGAGTAAGCAGCCAAGCAGAGCACTCTCTGCTCTACAGATTTGCATTGTTCTGCTAACTTTCCTATGCCAAAAACACTCAGTTGCTCCCTTTCACCAGCCTCTAAGGTCACAAGACAGACAGTTCTTTCTTGATTACTCAAACAAATACATGTCTGATTCAGAGAGGGGAAAAGAGAGTTGCCAACACTCAACGCTTAGGAAGGGCAAGGCTGCTTTCGCTTTTTAAGCCAACCTGATGAATCACTACATCCATGACTAACTGTGGTATTAAAATGTACCCAGTAATATAGCCTGTTTTTTAGAGAGGAAAATACTAATAGAGACACAAATAAATATGGAAGAAAACTAGACACTTTTGCATGAATATACAAATGGCCCACTAATCACAATGGGCTTGATAAATATCTACATACAGGCTTTTGGTTAAGTCCTAGAAAATGTGGAATTAGCATTACTGTTTTCAACCTGGCCTTCCTTATAAGAGTCAACTTCATGAGCTCAAAAATTTTTTCCAAATGTTTCCTAAATTTCATAAGGTTAAGCACAGGCAATGATGTCAATAAATTATGATGTTGAAAATTTTTGTTTTATGGAAATGATAGAAACAGACTTTACATATATGTATATACATATATATAAATAACATATAAATGTAATATATAATATACATATAATGCAAATATACATTTATGTTATATAAATATGTACAAACATATGCACATATATACATATATATGTATTATGTTTATCTAACATATGTACATATATAAGTCCTATGTTTTCTTTGCATAGGTACCAACAATACAGTAATTTGAAAAAAGACTTGGTTTTTCCCTCAATTGTATAGTCTATTGGGAAAGAAAATACATAAACAGAAAATTCTAATATGGTGAGAAAAGATCAATAATAGTTCTGAGTCAGTTATTATGGAAACAAAGGAGGAAATCTTAATGGAAGGGAGCATATCAAGAAAAGGTTTTGGGAAAGGGAGAAGTAAGCTGGTCTTAAAGGATTTTTAGCAGTTAATCTTATAAAGGTGGAGGTAGGGATGGACAACGAATGTAGGGAATTCCAGATAGGGGAGACAGCATAAATCAAAAAGGCAACTAGAAAAGAAATTGCATGAGATGCATAGGGAACAAAAATACTTTGACTCAGGTAGAACAGGGGGAGGCAAACTAAAGTCTGTAAGCTGAGTTTGGTCTACCACCTGTTCCTATATGGCCTATGATCTAAGAATGCTTTTTGCATTTTTAAGTGGTTTTAAAAAATCAAAACAAAAATACTATTTTATATATTTTGCATTAGAACTATATGAAATTCAAATTTCATTGTTCATAAATAAGTTTTATTGGAACAGAAACATATTCATTTAGATATTGCCTATGGCTGCTCTCCTGCTACAATGCAGTTGAATAGTCAGCACAAGAACTGAATGTGGTACTCCCCTTGCATTGCAGTGTTATCTGGTATACTACAAATCACAATGAAGCATTTAGAACTTGACAGTGTTTGAGTGCCATGCATATCACCACATTGCAAAATTATTATTATTATTATTATTACCAGTGCATACTTACCATGTTAAAACAAAAATAGAAATGTGGACCTCAAACAGAAGACCATACTTTTTTTTAAAGTATAATTGACTTACAATATTATATTAGGTTCAGGTGTACAACATAGTTATTTGGTATTTTTATACATTACAAAATGATCACCACAATAAGTCTAGTTACCATCAGCCACCATACAAAGTTATTACATTATTATTCACTGTATTCCCTATGCTGTACATTACAACCCTGTGACATTTATTCTATAACTGGAATTTTGTACTTCTTAATCTCCCTCACCCATTTCCCTCATATACCACCTCCCTCCTCTCTGACAACCTCCAGTATATCCTCTTTATCTGTGAGTCTGTTTCTGTTCTGTTATGTTTGGATTCCTTTCTCTTTTTTGTGTGGTCTTTTCTTTTCCACTTAGGGAGGTTCCTCTGAACTTTTCTTATAAAACGGTTTAGTGATGCTGAACTCTTTTAGCTTTTTCTTAACTTTAAAACTCTCTGTCTCTCCTTCAAAGCTGAATGGTTGCCTTGCCTAGGAGAGTGTTCTTGGCTGTAGGCGTTCCCTTTTTATTACTTTGAATATGCAGTGCCACTCCCCTCTGGACTGCAAAGATTCTGCCGAAAAGTCAGCTGATAGTCTTATGGGAGTTCCCTTGTACATAACTAGTTGCTTTTCTCTTGCTGCTTTTAAGATTCTTTTTCATTTTTGAGATTTTAATTATAATTTGCTGGTGTGGACCTCTTTGGGTCCTTGTTTGGGACTCTCTGCACTTCCTGGACCTGGACGTCTGTTTCTTTCCCCAGGTTAGGGAACTTTTCAGCTATTACTTCTTCACATGATTTCTCTTACGCTTTTTCTCTCTCGCTTCTTCTGGGACCCCTGTAATGCAAATGTTAGTATGCTTGATGTTCCAGAGGTGTCTTAAACTATCCTTAGTTTTTGAAATTCTTTTTTTCCTTTTTCTGTTCAGCTTAGGTTATTTCCATTACTCTGTATTCTAGTTTGCTGATCTTTCCTCTGTATCATCCAATTTTTAAATTTCTTCTAGTGTATTTTTTATTTAAGTTATTGTATTCTCAGCTCTGTTTGGTTCTTTTTTACATTTTCTAGCTTTTTGTTAAACTTCTCACAGTGTTCATCCATTCTCCTGAGTTTGCTGAGCATCTTTATAATCATTACCTTGAACTCTTTCTTAGGGATATTGCTTATTTCCACTTCACTTAGTTCTTCTGAGGTTTTGTCTTGTTCTTTCATTTGGAACATATTTGCCTGTATATTCATTTTACCTGATTCTCTGTGTTTATTTCTATATATTAGGTATGTCAGTTATATTTCCTGATCTTGGAGAACTGGCCTAATGTAGGAGACGTCCCATGGGGCCCAGCAGCACTCTCCCTTCTGGTCACAGAGCTATGCTCCAGGGGTGCTCCCTATGTTGGCTGCATGGACCCTTCTGTTGTGGTAGGGCTGATTACTGTGGGCCTGCTGGTAAGTGGGGCTGTCCCCTGACCTAACTGGCTGTGGTGGCTGCTGGCTTGCTGGTGGGTGGGGCCAGGTCTGGGGTATAAGACAGGATTTTTAAGGCACAATGGAGTGTGGATTCTTTTTTTAACTGAGGTATATGGCAAAGCACTGTGTTTGCAATGCAATGACACTATAGCTTTACTAATAGAATACAAAATGTGTCAATATTTCCAGATTAAGAACTTGTTGCAATATTCTCAACTCACAGGAAATTAATAGTCAGAAAAATTAGAAAACTTAACATGGAATATCTCACTGCAGCAGAATTTCTACACAAAATTAAAAAATCAGGAGTGAAGTTGCAACCAAATTAAGCTTCTGAGCAGCTCATTTGTTAGCCATATAAGGAAAGCCATTTTTCAATGGTGAGTTAGTCAAATCATAACTGATTGCAGCAATTGAAGAATGTGTCTAGAAGAAATAAACTTGTTTAAAACTATTAGCCTTTCCACTAGAACAGTTGCTTGAAGAATTGAAGACATTAGAAGCAACATCAATAGTTGATTGAGAAATAAGGCAAATAATTTCAAGTGTTTTTTCTTGATTTTTGATGACTTGAGTTAATACTGAGTTTGAAGTGACTAAAGAATTAGCTTCAAGGTCCCAAAAATTCTGCATTGGTACAAGCACAGATGAGAATATTTTCATAGAAGTTGAGAAAACACGAATTCAATACAATCTGAAGTGGAATCTGCTAAGATGTGTTACAACTGACAGTAGTAAAAATATGTATGAAGCAAAAAATGGGACACATTTATAAAACTGTGAAACTATAAAGTGTTTATTCATTGTAATACTCATCAGCAAATACTTTGAAGAAAATAATTGAATTTATTATTTGTCATTAACCTAGTAGTATCAATGGTGAACTACACTCACTTTCATGGATTTAACCATCATTTCTGTGAGTTTTTGTCAGAAATAGAAGCTAAAAAACCTGACTTGCCTTACCATACAGAAGTGCAATGACTTAACAGTAATAAACTTTTATTGAAAGTTTTTGCGCTCAGGGCTAAGACTGAAAGTTTTTGGAATGAAAAAAAGCCACTCTCAGCCACTATTATTAAAATAGAATGTTTTAGAAATTAGCTAAGAAGAATTAAATATGTTTCTTAACTAATTTAATCTTAAATTACAAGGCAAACCAGCACTTTATATGTGAAACTTATACTTCAGTAATGTCAATAACAACTTATGTTCTTGAATCACAAAAAACGTTAGCTGCTTTATATATGTCTATTCTTTCAAAAGTTAAAACAAGAAGTGAGATCCAGTCCAATACAACTTTATAACAGATCTATGTCCTGACCTCAAACTACAGTTCCAGAAGCATTTTTTTCAAAATTAAATACAAATAAGAAGAAAATTTTCATATTTCAAAATCCATTTAACTTTTCAATTGAACAGCTTCCAGCTAACCTTCTTCAATTGGAAGCAATTAATCTGCAATGCAGTGATATATTAAAATACAAATATGGAGAAGAATTGAATACAATTCTAGAAATGCTTTCTAAACAATAATTATGCTTAATTAAATTACATGCTCATGGATAGATATCAGCATTTGGTAATACCTGTCTATGTAAAAAGGCATTTTCAAAGTGAAATACAAGAAGTCTCACTACAGAGCAGCATTAACAAATGTATATTCATGATCAATTTTGATGATAGAGAACAGTAACTTTGAGCCCCAATTAAAAAAATGTTATTCAGAGGAAAAAGAATGCCATTATTCTCATCAGTGGATTGGTAGTACAAAAAATTACAATTATTGTCAATATATTTTTAATTTTGTCAATAAAAATTTTGTGGAAATTTGTATTCTCCCTTGTTACATATTTAGCTACATAATATCTGTGATTTTCCTCTTGTCCCATAAAACCTAAAATATTTATTATCTTGCCTTTGTCAGAAAGATTTTGCTGATCCTTAGGTAGAGTGCAAAACAATAAACATAGCATGGCAAAATTTAGATGGAGTGGCATATAAATAACAAGTGAATAAATGCAGGATTCACTGTATATCTGTCTGAACCCAGGGCCCATGGGTTTATGTAATTAAGTTTCATTTTTTTCCCTCAAAGATTATTTATTTATTTATTTATTTATTTATTTATTTATTTATTGAGGTAGAGTTGATTTACAACTATATTAGTTTCAGATGAACATAGTGATTAAAAATTTTTATAGATTATATTCCATTTAGAGTTACTGTAAAATATAGTGGTATTAAGATTTCAGTGTTTTCTTCAATCTTTTTCTTCTCTATGAATAATCATATACTAGCTCACTCCAACACTTTCACAAATTTTCATCCCCATGTATATATTTTTTTGTATTCTGGTTTTAAAAATTAGGCCTTGAAATTTTTATTACGTCATTTATTATTTGAAAGTACTATATATAATTGTTGCATAGTATTTTACCATGTGAATATTCATCGGTATTTAATCAATGTCTTAATGCTGGTCATGTTTCTACTTTTTTTTCAATTATAAATACTATTTTGATTACTTTGCTAGTGCATAAATATTTTTGCATACTTAAAATTATTTCATTGATATAAAATCTCACAAGAGTAATTACAGAATCAAATTATATGAATAATGTTTAAGTTCCTTTTACTAATCACCACATAGCCCTTAGGAAAGTTTGTATTAGTTTAAAATTTGACTACCATTACTTACCCACACCCTTGTTAGCAATATATGTTATCTTTATAAAAGCCCTGTTTAACTTGAGAAACAAGAAAATCAGATTTTACTATTTTGATTTTTTATTTCTTATATTCCTAATGATAAGAAATTTATTTAACCATGTATTTTTCTTTCTAAATTGACAATTAATACTATTCACACTTTGGGTTATTAATTTGTAAAACTATAATTCTTGATATACATGTTTAAAATTTTTCAGGAGAAGTTTTTAAATTTCCTTTCATCTTTACATGTATATTTTTTATCTTTAAATTTTTAAAATTTCATATTGTTAACCTTATATTTAACTTATGTTAAACTTTTCCTACATGTATTTTCCTTTGCTTTGATGCCATAAAAACATTTCCCTCAAAAAAATAAATATTTTTTTCTAATTTCTGCCAGGTTGATTTTTTAAATTTACTTCTTTAGTTTTCTTGAAAATTTTTTAAATCAAACTATGAAATGTCTATCATTATTTTTTCCAAATATTTAACCAAATATCCTATTACCATTTATTAAATAATAATGTCTTTATTTTCTAATTTGAATTGCTAGCTTTGCTATATACTAAATTCTTTTACCTATTCAGAGTTGTTCGCAAATTGTTTACTCTATAGCTTTAATCTACCCATTTTTGCATAAATAATCCACTGAATAATTGTTGAGTTTCAGCATATGCAGCAGTCTAGGTAAAATCAGTAAACACAGATACACTACAACATTACCAGAATAAAAGGAATTTAATATAGGAATTAGGGCTTGCATAAATATGGAAGGTAGTCTGGAGACTGCAACCAAAGGATTGGAAGCTCAGCCACCAATGACTTCTGCCCAAAGACCTAGACCACTGGAGAAATTAGAGCTTGCAGAGAAGTCTGAGAAGCTACATCTGGCTGTCACTATGACTCAGTGTCACTATGACACTATGTAACTATGAAATATGAGCTGATGGTAAATTCTATGAAGCTGCCACATCAGGTTGCCATGACCTCAAAGAGACACTTATGGAAATATCTGCAAAGCCACCACATCTGGCCACCACACCTCCCTAGAATAATGGCCTTTCCACCCTGCCTTCCAAATCTTACATGAGTTCCTCACTAGAGATCAGCAAACTAGAGAAATCCAATTCCTTAGGAATGGAAATAATGCAAAGTTGACAGCTAACAATCTAGCTGTATCCACACCATTGTCAATTCAGGTTCCATTTCATCTTTTACCTATGTTAACTTATGACTAAAGATAACATTATTAGTATAATGGCAAAGATAGCATTATACTTCCACCTAACCAAAGATATGCTTACTCTCACTAAAAGTGAAGACAAAACCTTCAATTTACCCATCTCTGAGTGATGTTTACTCCTTTTTAGTTATAGTCTTTCCTTGATAAACCTGTCTTAAATACCAAGACATAGAGTTAACTATTATTAACTATTCTGTGTGTGCCCATATATATATATATATAGACACACACACACTAATATAGGCTAGAGTACCCAGTTATTTAATCAAACACTAATCTAGGTGTTGCTATGAAGGTATTTTGTAGATGTGGTAAACAGGTGCAATCACTTACTTTTAAATAAAGAACACTCTTATAAAGTGGGTGGGCCTCATCTAATCAGTTGAAAGACGTGAAGAGCAAAAATTAAGTTTTCATGGAGAAGAAATTCTGCCTCAAAACTGAGACGTCAACTCCTTTATGAGCCTCCAGTCTGCTAACCTGCTCTACAGATTTTTGGACTTGCCACCTCCACAATTGTGTGAGCAACTCCTTAAAATAATTATATATAAAATCTCCTATTGGTTCTGCTTCTCCGGAGAACCCTATCTGATAAATACCTCATGTTTATTTTTTCTGCTTTATTAAAATGACTAAAGCTTCCTGGGAAATAAAAAGTAATGGGGGTGAAAAAGACCACCTTTTCTTCCCCGCTGGCTTAAGTTTATTCCTGTTGTGTTTTACAAATAAGGAAAATGCAGGCAACTGTTAAACATTCTCTTAAGATCATGTTAAAAACACAGAAGAGTTTTAAAGGAAGGGAATGACATAAAGAGCCTTCACATTTTGAAATTTACTACTTTGGCTATTCTGGAGAGGATAAAAATGGAGCAAAGAGACCAATCAAGAAGCTATTTCAGAAGACTGGGCAAGAGATTATGAGAGCCTGAATCAGAGAAGAATTAACCAAGTGAATAGCTGATAATAATTAGAGCAAATACTTAGAAGGGAAATTCAGAATTTAGGGACTGATTGGGTTTGAATGATGAAGCAGTATACAGATTCAAGGATGACTGAAGTTCTGGCATAGTTACTTGGTTGAATGGTGTATCATTAATTAATTACAAAGTACAAGATATGAGAAAATACAGAGCTCAGTTTGTAAGATACTCATGTGGAAATGTCTAGATAGCTAGACTTGGGAGTCCTCAGGATTCTTTACATACAAGTGTGAAAGAGATCATCAAAGTTGAGAGTATAAAGTAAGAACAATGAGACAAGTTTTAAAGCCCAGTGATCATCAAGGTTTAAATGCTGATCAGAAAAAGAAACTCAACTATGATAAAGAGGACCTAAAAATGAAAGAAGACAGAAGAGTTGTGAGCCTAGAATCATATATTTTGAAAAAGAAACATTTATCTAATAATGTCAGGCAAATCATAGATCCAAGCCTAAATAATTTCTAAGACCTACCTTCTACAGTTCTTATACTAAATTTATTTAATTTCTTCTGATTTCTCACATTCAGATAAAATTAACCTGTACTCAATACATATTTCAGAAGCTTCAAGTTTTATGTCTAGAAAGTTATCCTAAAGAAATAATCCTAAATGCATACAAAAGATATGGTCATAAACATATATGCTATATACGTATAAAATTCATATATATGTGTATATATATATGTGTGTGCACATATTTGTATACATTTATATTAGATAAATGTGTATTTGTATTATATTTATGTTATATATCACATTTATATATTATTTATACATGTATGTATGTATATACATATATACCAGGGATATTTTTGTTAAATAGAAAAATAGAAAAAAATGACTCAAATGTCCATCAAAGAGAAATTGTTCTATACATCGTGGTATAGTCATAAAATAGACAATTATGGATCCATAGAAAACTATATTACAAAAAATTATTTAATGGCATGGGAAAAATGTCTTTATTTTATCAGTAAAAGTAACAAGTTAAAAACTGCAGTCACAGCATGGTTATATTTTTGTCATCAAAACTTAAGATAAACATCTTACATGTTCTATAAATCGTATATAGAGACAAATATAGTCATGTCTATTTTACTTTTCTAGTTTAATAACCTCAATTATTCTAATCAGAAAGTTTAGTATCACACTTTTGAAAAGCCACATCCTCTCTCTACTCCTGTATTTTGACCTTCCACTTCCTCCAACTCACAAAATGTTTCCAAGAACCATATAAGATTACTTACTTCCAAAAGAACTTGCTTCCCAATGCCAGCCTGAGAGATTACTAGAAAGCACAATGACTTCACTACTGCCTCTGACTTTTTTCTACTGTAAAATGTTGCTGTTGAAGAACACATCAGCAAAAGTTTTCGTCACTGTCTACTCTCCAATGGTGCCCATGCCAGTTAAGGTCCTTGTATAGTGTATAGAGGGGCCTCTAGGTAGACTTAAATGCAAATGATATAAACACTCTAAAGAAAAATCAAAGATTGACAGATTATGTTAAAAAAAAATACTCAACTATTTGCTGCCTAAAGGAAGCCCACTTTAAGTATAAAGACACAAAAAGCTAAAAGGAAAAGGAAAATAAGGAAAACGTATATCATATACAGTTCCTACTATGTGACATTCTGGAAAAGGCAAAATTCTAGAGACCGTAAAAAGATCAATTGTTGCCAGGGATTGGACAAATGAGCAGGTGGAACACAAATGATTTTTAGGGCAGTGAAAATACTCTGTATGATACTATAATGATGGAGAAATGTCATTATGTATTTGTCCAAACCCAAGAATTAACAACATCAAGAGTAAACTGTAATGTAATTATGGACATTGGGTGATTATGATGTGTTTGTTAATGTAAGTTCATTAATTGTAACAAATGTTACACTCTGTTGGGGGATGCTCTTGTCATATGAAGATCTTCTTTGGTGAAATGACTCAAAAATGTTTTCCATTTTGTATTGGGTTATTTATTTTCTTATTATTGAGTTTTGAGGGTCCTTTATCTATCCTTGGTGTAAATCCTTATCAGATATGTGATTTGCAAATATTTTCTCCCACTCTGTGGCTTGTCTTTCCAAAACACAAAATAATTTATTTTTGCTGAATTCTAGATTATTAATTTTTCTTTTATACATTATGGCTTTAATGTCATAGCTAAGAAATTTTTGCCTAATCCAAAGTCACACAGATTTTCTCCTGTGCTTATTTCTAAGAGCTTTATAGCTTTAGATTTCACATTAGGTATTGATTGGTCCATTCTGAATTCATTTTTTCATTTGAGGTGTGATTCCTCCTTCCTTCTTTTTTCCTTTTCAGTTATAAGGGAAATGCAAATTAAAACCACAATGAGATACCACTACTTGCCTATTACAAAGGGTAAAAGCAAAAGAACAAACAATACCAAAGGCTGGCAATCATACAGAGCAATCAAAACTGCCATTCACTGCTAGTGGAATGCAAAATGGTATGGCCACTTTGGAAAACAGTTTGACAGTTTCTTAGAAAGTTAAGTATTCACTTACAATACAGTCCAGCAATCCCACTTCAAGGATGAAAATTTAATTTTTATAATAATATGTATACAGAAGTTTATAACAGCTTTATTTGTAATTTCTCAAAACTGGAACAACACAAATATCCTTTAATTTGGTGATTAGATAAACAAACTGTGGTACATCCACATAATGAAATACCATTCAGGAGTAAAAATGAATTAAGTACTGATACACACAAGTCTAAAATACATTGTACTAAGTGAAAAAAGCCAGACTTAAAAAGCTACATACTGGATGATCCAATTTACATGACATTCTGAAAAAAGTAAAACTATAGGAACACAAAATAGATTAGTGGTTGCCATGAGCTGGAGGCAGAGCAAGGAGCTGGTTCCAAAGGGACATGGGGACTATTTGGGGGTAATGGAACTGTCATATATCTTCACTGTGGTGGTGGTTACACAAACATACAACAACAGCAAAAAAAATACTAAGCTGTTGGTTTGTCAAAACCCACAGGAAAAAAAAAAAAAAAAACCCACAGAAATATACAGTAAGATGGGTAATTTTTACTGTATGTAAAGTGTATAAATGAAGGAAAATTAGAATGTCATCAAAAATAATACAATAATAATTATTTAATATATATGAATTACCACATCTTATAACTAAATTATAAAATTTAGTGGATTAAAATTTTACTATTTTGCAATTTAATTTGTTATAATATGGTAAGCTGTCTGAATCAAACTTCTGTTGAAACCAGCTAATTATTCTGAATAAATATGTACTCTTAAAAATCATTAATGACTTGGCAAGGTTAAAAGGCAGTCTCAGCACTAGGTAAAAGCAAGGATACAGACAGTTAAGTAGAGTTCTACAGCCTTCTTTCATTCTTATGGCATTTGGCAAGTAGACCGAATTTAACCCAAAATGCGTTAGCCTCAGGATATACGCCCAGGAGTGGGATTGCTGGATCATATTACAGCTGTATTTTTACTTTCTTAAGGAACCTCCATACTGTTCTCCATAATGGCTGTACCAATTTACATTCCCATCAACAGTGTAGGAATGTTCCCTTTTCTCCACACCCTCTCCAGCATTTATTGTTTGTAGGTTTTTTGATGATGGCCATTCTGATTGGTGTGAGGTGATACCTCATTGTAGTTTTGATTTGCATTTCTCTAATAATTAGTAACGTTGAGCATCTTTTCATGTGCCTCTTGGCCATCTGTATGTCTTCTTTGGAGAAATGTTTACTTGGGCCTTTACTCATTTTTTGACTTAGGTCTTTTGCTCATTGTTTGTTTTTTTGATATTGAGCCACATGAGCTGCTGTATATTTTGGAGACTAATCCACTATTACTTACATTGTTTGCAAATATTTTCTTCTATTCTGTGGATTGTCTTTTCATTTTGTGTATGGTTTCCTTTGCTGGGCAAAAGATTTTGAATTTAATTAAGTCCCATTTGTTTATTTTTGTTTTTATTTCCATTACTCTGGGAGATGCCTTGGAAAAGATATTGCTGTGATTTATGTCAAAGACTGCTCTGCCTATGTTTTCCTCTAAGAGTTTTATAGTATCCAGTTTTACATTTAAGTCTTTAATCCATTTTGAGTTTATTTTTGTTTATGGTGTTAAAGAATGGTCTAATTTCATTTTTTTACTTGTAGCTGTCCAGTTTTTCCAGCACTATTTATTGAAGACACTGTCTTTCCTTGACTGTAGTCTTGCCTCCTCTGTGGTAGATTATTTGACCATAGGTACACAGGTTTATTTCTGGGCTTTCCATCCTGCTCCCTTGATCTATATTTCTGTTGAAAGGATACATACACTCAGGCATTAAAAAAATGAAATAATGCCATTTGCAGCAACATGGATGGACCTGGAGATTATCATACTAAATGAAGTAAGTCAGGCAGAGAAAGACAAATATCATATGATATTGCTTATATGCAGAATCTTAAAAAAAAAGAATGATACAGATGAACTTATTTACAAAACCGAAACAGATTCACAGACTTAGAGAATGAATTTATGGTTAACAGGAGGGAAGGGTGGGAGGGAGGGAAAGACTGGGAGTTTGGGATTGACCTGTACACATTGTTATATTTAAAATAGATAACCAACAAGGACCTAGTGTACAGCACAGGGAACACTGCTCAGTATTCTGTAATACCTAAATGGGAAAAGAATTTGAAAAAGAATAGATACATGTACATGTATAACTGAATCACTTTGCTGTACAACTGAAACTAACACAACATTGTTAATCAATTATGCTCCAACATAAAATAAAAATAAAAATAAAATGCTTTAGCCTCATAAGGTAAAAGAAGCAAAAAACAAAAAGCCTAGAGCATTTATGAGACATGTAAAACTTAAAGATTCAGAAAATCTGGAAATAAAATGAGTTAAACAATATGTACTAGTCCAAATTTAAGCAAAAAAGGAAGGTGGTAAGGTACTAGCATCACTCCAGATAGATTTCATAGCAAAATAATTGAGAGAACAAAATGGCAATTAGATGATGTTAATAGATTCAATTACTCAAGAAGATTTAACAGTTTTAAACCTGCATGAACTTACCACAGAGCCTCAAAATATGGCAATAAAAAATTGAAAGAAAAACAGGAAGAGATAAGTATACAATAATAATGGGAGAGTTTAATATATATCTATCTCATAGTTAAAATAACAGCTGATGAAATAAAATTAACATGACATTGATCATTTGAAAAACATAATTAGCAAAAGTTAATTAATGGACATCAACTGAACATTATACCCACCAACTGCCAACTACAAAAGCTTTGAAACATACACAAAATATGTTGTAAAAGTGACCATATTATGCTTTAAAAGTATACCCAACAAAGTTGAAAGAACTGAGGCATGCAGGTCATGTTCTCTGTCTACAATAAAATTTTGTTAAAAATTGAAACAAAAAGATAATTAGAAAAAACAATATATTTGGAAGGAAATAACCTATATCCCATGGGTCAAAAAATGAAATTATTATAAATACTATAAAATATTTAGAACTGAAAGATACAAAAAGTGCTACACATCAAAACTCATGTGCCAAGTCCTTAAGTCTGAACTTCTATAACATTAGAAAAGAACAAAAGCTCAGAATGAATGCTAAGCAACCATTCAAAAAGAAATAAAAATAAAACATAAAAACAGCATAAATTGTTTTTTTTTAAATAGAGGAAGACATATAAAAGAGAGAATCAAAAGAGCCAAATTATGATTCTTTGTGAAGATTAATAAAATTGACAAACCTCTTATGAGATTGATAAAGAACAAAGGCAAATGCAGTGAATATTAGGAATGAAAAAGAAGGTATAGTTTCATTGTTGCAGATATTTAAACGATGATAAGGAGATATAAAAGAAAACTTTATTCCGATGAATTTGAAAGTCTAGATAAAATTGACAAATTCCTAAGACAAGTTTTAAGATGTATTCATCTTAAAACTAACTGAAAAAAATCAGAAAAGCTGAAGTTTTCTAGAATGGTTTAAAGAAATTGCATCATTTTGAAAAATTTCACCCAAAATGAAAACACCAGACAAAGATGGTTTCACCACTGAATTCTAGCCAAACACTGAAGGAACAAATATTATATTTGTAATATAAATATTTACAATATTATATAAATTCTTCCAAAGAATATAAAAACAACACTCTCTATTTGATGCCAGCATAACTTTGATGTCAAAATCTGAGGACAGCATGGAAAAGAAAATGACAGGCCAACTCACTCATGAACCTACATGCAAAAATCCTAAGCCAAATATTAGCCAAATGAATCCTGAAAAGTATTAAGACTATTATATCATGACCACGTTGATTTATCCCAGACTTACAAAGTTGATTTACAATAGAATATCACTTCATATAACTCATCATATGAATAGATTAACCAAATAATTGTGTCAGTAAAATACAGAAACATCATTCGATGAAATTTATTATTTGTTCTTTATTAAACAAAACAAAATATTTTAACAAAGGTTACTGGATGTAGAATCAATACGAAAATTTAACTCCATTTTTACACACCAGCAACAAACATTTAGAAATTAAATTTAAAACATATCACTCAAAATATAAAATAGGTAGATCCCAAGGGATAAATTCAACAAAAGGTATATGTAAAACTTTTTTTATACAAATTAAAGACATATATAATAAAAAGATATGCCACATATAGCATAATAGCTAATAAATTAGAAGATGACCTAGAGATTAAAAAATTAATGATCCCTCTTTCTTCAATCTTATTTGGTTTGCTCTTTCAGAATTTGATGCATAATGCTGTACTTGAATTAGATGGTTCGACTTTAAAAAAAAAAATGGCAAACACACTTTCCCAGAGTTCATTTTATTTATACTTACTTATCTCAATAAATTGTTAACATATTAAAATGAGTGTTTATACCACCATGAGCCATTGGCATGCATTTATTCAAAGATTTCAGGGGTAAGATTTGTTATTATATTGTATAACAACCAGTTCTACTTTCTGAAATTAAAAACATTAATTTTAACATCCATATTAGATTCTAAATTGCTTAGGTTGGCTATCTGTATACCCTGCATTCACTAGATAATTGCCTCAGTATGTCCTGTACTTGGTCATGAATTGACATTTAGTCTGTAATTCTTACTTGTACAAGATTATTTTTCAGTAAACAGAGAGCATCTGTTTTAGCAAAATAAGATGTAGTTAACAAACTCCTGGGAAGGGATGAATTAACATTAGGAAAAAAATTGCTAAAAGTTACTAAGAACATTCTATGTGCAGGGTGCTATGCTGCAAACTTTACCTTCACTGTCTCATTTACTTCTCACAGCAATTGTATCTGGTGTTATTACTGTGATACAATTTTACAGACCAGGAAGTGGAATTGTTATGGTGGGTAAGTAATTTGCTGAAACAGTGGTCCCCAACCTTTTTGGCACCACGGACCATTTTCATGGAAGAAAATTTTTCCAAGGACCCGGGGAGTAGGGGGGGGTGGAATGGTTTCGGGATGATTCAAGTGCATTACATTTATTGTGAACTTTATTTCTATTATTATTACATCAGCTCCACCTCAGATCATCAGGCATTAGATCCCGGGGGTTGGGGACCCCTGTGTTAAAAGGTTGTACAGCTGGTAGTTGGTAGAGCAGGAATTTGATGCCACACTTTCAACAGTCATAGTAATGGCCTCTCAAGTTGGTATATATATGGTGGTAAAAGAGTGTACGTGTGTCTTTATGTACAAAAAGAGAAGCTGTGTTAACTGTATTAAGAATCATAGGGTAAGGAATTCATTTATATTTCACCACTTAAAAATTATGGATTAAGAGATTAAGTACTTCAATGCAGCAAATTGCCCCCTGTTGAAAAAATTGGGCAAAAGTCCACTATTTAGGAAGAGAAATATACTATATCTCCAAAACTTGAAGTTGGAGTTAGAATGTATATCCACTGTGCATTTGGAAGGAGGAGGCCAAAAACTCAAAACTCTAAAAGCAACTTTATGAGGCAGACAAGATTCCTTTGGGACTTCCTATTAAGCTATTTTCAGTAGGGAGTACAAATATTTTGTCCAAAATGCTAAGAAACACCCTTAAAACATCTCCTAATAAGGTCATAAATGGCCTGTTGAAACAAACAGAAACTAATTTGCCCCATGCGTATAATATTATTACTGTACGTGAAAAATCAGTATTTACTACTATTAATTTTTTTCTGATTAAACAATAGCCTACTTTGGGTCAATAAATGTAGATGTTGTGACAAAGTAATTTTTATAAGACTTACATTTTAAAATTTGATGCAAAAATACATTTTTGGTCTTAATTCATTAGAATGGTGATTTATTTCTAAGATTAGCTTTCCCTTTCCTTATGTATTATTTTAAATGGCTGTTGCCTTTTGTGCTTTTTTACATTTCCTATAGCATGTAATTCATTGCTAAACTTAAATATTTGTAGGTTGATTGCCCTTTTTCGCCTAAGGAAAATAATGAAAGAATTCCAACATTTGTAGAGAGAAATAATATTGCACTCTAACCACTTAAGGGTACTCTCCTACACTTTGGGGTACTTAACTATCAAATCTAAAGTTGTGGATTGAATCTAATACTTTTCTGTCTTCAGGAGGCATAAAACTAGACAGGCCAACTCTAAAAAACAGAGAGAAAAGCTTCCCACCCTCTGTTCACTGTGGCTCTCCTTCCCCTGTGAGGTGTCTGTCCTTCCTCACACCTTCAGCCTGGAGACTGCTGTCAAAATTTGTTCACTGAACAGGGTCAGTCGTTACTACCTTAGTGAAAACTTAAATTGTTGTATATTCTCTCCTTAAAGGATTTATAATTTAAGCCTAACGTGATGTGGGAAGTATTATCTCTCCACTCTTGAAAAAATATTTGACCATCAGATATTAAGAAGAAATATTAGTGAAAGTAGAGAAGTAGCTTTGAGAAGTCTATTTATGCATCCTAAATGACACAAATCTATGCATAGCTAGTCCCAAAATAAACTTCTATAAATTTCATGAAATAATAAATGAATCTGAGGTGTTGAATAATAGAATACTAGAACCAAATGGCACCTGAGGATTCATTGTCTACTTCACTCCACCCGAGGCAGTAATCTACGCTGTAAGAACACTAACAGATGGTCAGCAACTTATACCACTTGTTCGGATTTTTTGAAATTAAAACAGCTAGATTTCAGAAACTTCTTGGCAAGCTGCTATTCAACTGCAGAAATGCATCTGCTCAGAAATCCCAAAATAAACGTTTCCCAAAGGAATCAAATATGTTCTATAAAATCCTGGTCTGTTCATAGAATATGGTAAGCATGAATTTCATTGCAAGTTAATGATGATGCTGAGATCCTTTGTGCCACATTAAGAGGTGTTGAATGTAGTAGGTGATGGTTCAAAATAAGAACAGAGAGCTGTGCACTAAGAGATATGCTCCAGTCCTGGATGTTTCCTGGCATCAAATTTCAGAACATTAAGAAATAATGTTTAATAAGACAATTTCGTTTCATAATTTTAAGTTATTGTTCTCATTATACATGATATCTGCCATTATACTTAGACATAATATCCATCGGAGTAAATCTGGACCAAATATATTCTCTACCTGACAGAGCCAATGGGGTGAGAAGATCACTCCCTGAGTTTCAGGCACAGTGACATACTAAGTACTCTCAGTCAGGGGTCTGAGATGCTGAAACGTAGCAAAAAATGGGACAAAAAGGAGTTTTTGAGAACAATTCATTAGTCTGTGTGCTTTCTGTATGATATAAAACATTTGCAATGCTTCTTAAAATGTAACAATTCTATAAACTTTTATTTTTACATACAGTCATTCAATTTCAAATTTACTCAGTAGATGGTATTACTGCACACATATCAGAATTTCATATATAACCTTTCAGTCATTTAGACAGATTGATAACCTGGGTAGTCTCTATCTTGCTTAATACTTCCTTACTCTCTCTGCTTTTAGACATTCTCATGACTCATTTAATGGAAAAAAGATTTCATTAATATTCAATGATATACAACCAAGTATTTAAAATAATCTCTAATCTGGAAAGAAAACAGAAGACATTTTTGAAATCTAATACTATATAATTGCTAGATTTACTAACATATGTGGATGCTAATTACAAGCAGAGGTTAATTTCCAAAAATGAAGCAATTTTACTGTGCCACACTCAATATTGATATGAACAACATAATTTTATGTTTTAAGACTTAATTTGATTATTTTGTTAATTTTAAGGAGATTTCCTCATAATCCTAGTTCTAATTCAAAATATTCTTTCTCACTACTCATTTTAGTATGCCACTAACTCCCTCTCCCCCAAATTAGCAAGCAAAAAAATTAAATGAATAAAATTTTAAATTTTAAAAAAGATTTATTTTACAAAGTTTCTTTTTGTACTTAAAATGGTTCTTACAAAACTTTTGGATAATTCAACTGCAAACTAATCAGAAACACATGGGATTGAACTCCCTTTGAGATTTACAATCAGGGTGAAAGGACTTGGCAAACTGCAGTGGTGTAACAACAACAAAAAAAATCAAGAATATTCATCTTCACAAATTTCTAAATTTCCTCTCAATTCACTTGTATTTAAGAAGGAAGTATGTACTGGAAGCATGAAAGCTGCCTGGTTATCTAATCTAGTATTCTCTTGCACTAGCACCTCATCCACCACCCACCAACTTAAAATTATCGTCTCTATCAAGATGACTTTGAGTCAAAAAGAGAGACTAAAATGGGATGTATGGTCATTCCACTTACATCCCATATCTGTTCTGAGTCTGTTCTGACTCTTGGAAACTGAAGCAAAAAAAATCAGGCTTTTACTTTTATGATGCTCTCAATTTTCTGCCAGAAATGTTCTGATCTGTGTGTTCATTATTTTCTGAGTTACATACTACACATCAGGTATGCAATGGTGGACCAAACAGCTTCCTTTCTTCCCCTCCTGGTGCTTACACTCTGGTGGGCATTTCATGGGACTGGTATATGTAGAAGGTGTATTGAGAAGCACAACTTTGGGTGGGATAATGTGCCAGCATTGCACAGGACAAAGATACAGTAAAGGCCCAGGGAAGGAAACCATCTGCAGTGGTCTAGGTAGGAAGTAGTAAGGATATAAATCAGAAAAATGGAAAAGGAAATGAACAAGTGGAATCATACATAAGACAGTTTAAATATAAAATCAGAAGGATTTGGCAACTGCTTTACTTCACGAATCAAAGATGAATTTCACTAGGAAAATAGTTGTGCTGATTAAAAGAAAATCCAAGCAGCCTAGGAAAGAGAGTCATGAGTTTAGGTTTATGTATTAATTTTATAAGCTGTGTAACAAATTACTACAAACTTGGCAGTTTAAAACAATGTCCCTTTATTATCTTACAGCTTCTGTGGATCATCAGTCTGCACACAACTGAGATGGATTCTTTGCTCAGGAGCTCACAAGGGTGTGATCGAGGTGTTGACTGGGCTGTGTTTTCCTCTGGAGACCTGACTGGGGAAGATCCACTTTTCCAAGCCTTTTCAGGCTTCTGGCGGAATTTGTTTCTTTGTGGCTGAATAACTGAGGGTTCCAGCTTCTATTTGGTTGTTAGCTGGATGCTGCCTTCAGGTCTTAGAAGGAGTTCCTCACCATATGGTCTTCTCCATAGGCAGTTCACAACATGCCTGTTTGCTTCTTCAAAGCCAATGGAAGACACTCTAGCTCAGTTTTGCACAACATAGTTTAATCACGGCAATAACATTCTATCGCCTTTGCTATATAATATAATTTAATCAAAAGAGTGAATTCCCATTGCCTTTGCCATGTTTTATTGGTTAGGAGTAAGCCACAAATTCTGCCAATGTTCAAAAAGAGAGGATAATAGGAGAGTAGGACTCATTGGAAGTCAACCTAGGGTGTGTCTGCAAAGTTCAGATGTGCTGTGTTTGAGGTGTTAGAGGAACCTTCTGGGGAAAAAGTCATCACCAGTTATAAACTAGACAGTGTACATCTAGTAAGTTCTATCCTTAGTGAACTTTTGATAGCAATTTGAATTAAACCACTATATCCTCATAATACTCCTTTATCCAGCTTGTGCTGGATGTCTATAAAATCAAGAAGACTAATCCTTACTATGACAATAAAAAATGAAATAATATTTGTCAGATGGTGATGAAAATAAAACTTAAGAGAGGTATGTATGGTGTCACTCAGACAGGGCTAGAAAGCTTGAAGATACATGTTTATTTCTTAAAGCCAAAGATAAAATAATTTAATTTTCTAATCTGAAAAGCTCCATAGCACATAAATTGGCAGCCTCTCAGCCAAATATCTCTTGGAAGAAGATGTAATACCTCCCACTACATTTTAGCTTCTGAGCCAATTTCCATCTAACACACAGAAGTTAATTCTGGTCAGCTCTCAGCAAAGTCTTGACCTTTGAACATCACTGGAAAATTGAAGGGAGATTTAGAAACAGAGACAATATGCTAAAAATTGGTGCTGAATTACCACCCACTCCCTTTGTTTCCTTCCTCTCCTATCCCTAAGTGACTAAATAAAATGAGCATAGATCATCTACATCTCGGATTTATGTGACCAAATCTATCAACAAATCAATACCATCACTTGTGCATAAATTTACAGCTTTACTCTCCCTATATTTCACTTCTGGTGGCTTTGGCCAACAGACACTCTGTTTCCTAAAGGCAGAAAGTAGATCAAAAGATCATCATATTGCACAAAAATAAAATAAAATAAATCAAATAACTCTGTAAAGAATTTCCTTCTGCCTAAATTTTGAGTTACATGACACAATCA
Source organism: Hippopotamus amphibius kiboko (assembly GCF_030028045.1). Taxonomy (NCBI): domain Eukaryota; kingdom Metazoa; phylum Chordata; class Mammalia; order Artiodactyla; family Hippopotamidae; genus Hippopotamus; species Hippopotamus amphibius. The sequence goes on along the minus strand of NC_080189.1, from coordinate 34,665,395 downwards.
TGGGTTTTAAAAAAGCTACCTCAAAGCTACATTTAAAAAATCTAGATATAAAACCTCAAAAAGCAAACCATAACCTAGGGAGATACTGAGGACATGTAAGACAAAGGATTGTTATTGTTTTAATAACTAAGGAGTCTTTAAAAATCAGTAACATAAAGATTAACACAATAATAGGACAATAAATAAAAGACATGAAGAAACACAATGACTAAACATGCTTATGAAAAGAAAGGCTCAACCTTATTTGGAATTAAAGATGTAAATTAAAGCAATGAACTGTTTTAATATATCTAATAACCAAATTAATATAGCCAAGTGGGAATGCAGAAAAATTAGTACTTTTAGGTATCTAGAGATGGCATAAATTTACGCAAACTTTCTGGAAGACAATTTCAACATATATCAAAAGTTCTACAATGTAATGATCTTCTGCACCAGCAATTCCATTTCTAGGAATTACTCATAAAGAGGGTCAAATGGGATTTAACTCCAAGTATTTTTATCATAGTTGTTTATAATAGAAGAAAATGGAGAAAGAATATTCAATAATAATAAGGGGTTACTGAAACAAGTTATGGTATAGTAACTCCTTAAAATACCATTAGCCTGCAATAGACACTTTTAGCCTGTTTTCCCAATCTCTGCCCCATTCTCTCCTCTCAGAACCACTGCCAGCCTCACACCACCCACAGGAACATTTGTGCCACATAACCCTTTGCACCCACCCATTCCCCCTATATCCATAGCTAATAAGGTGTAGGTATACCCAACTAACCCAATCAAATTAGTTCTCTTAAAAGTTTAGAATTGAAATTAAGATCCTCTACTGAATCTGCACTTTACTTAAATGGAAGACTGTGAACTCTGGTCCTGTAGAGGGGACATTTACATGGAGAAGGAGAGAAAGCAGCCTCCAGAGAACAAGAATGAAGCAGAGAAGCAGAGGGGAGAGGTGGTGTTGGATGCATACTAGCACCACAGCCATGCATCAACCCCTAGAGTTCTTGTCTCCTTGACAGAATCCAAAAAAGGAGCTCATTTTTAGAGACCCCCCACTTCTATTTCTTAGTCCTTCCTCCCCACCTTTTCCTTGTTTTCATTTAGGTGATGTATATATTTGCCATTTAGTGCTTCCTAAGAAAGGCTTCCTAATAGCACCCTAATTTCCTTTTGGGAGGCTGACTAGACTTTAGAACCTACCACCAACAACAGTTGTGTTGGTGACAGGGTAACCCAGGTGCACACAGCTCACCATGGAAGCTGAAGCTGACAGACACCACCTCTCCCAACCCCTAGTAAAGGCAGAGAATAGACGCCCACCTAAGCTTAGCTCTCTGTCTGGCCTTTGAATCTTAAATCATGGCATCGCCGCACTTCGTGCTTTCCACATCTTAGTACTCTGCATCACCCTAGAATCAGCTTACTCTCAAACTTATCCCTCAGCTTCCCTCTGGTCTTCTGGGAATTCATAGCCTTCCAAAATGTTTCCTTTAAGTTAGCTAGAGCCAGTTTTATAGGAATATTTCAAAATATGTTAATATGTGCTTTTCTTTCTCACATTTCTTTGTATTTGATGCTCTCCCCTCTTCAGCTAGTGGAACCTTGGCCATTATCTTAGGGAGGCTTAGAATTAAAACAGAACTGTAAGATGAAAAGGTATCCATGTTCAGCTTTTGATTTCCAAAATTAGATTTTTGAATCCCCAGTGATATATATATATACATATATATATATCACTGGGGATTTTTTTTCCCCCCGCACCATGCAGCTCGTAGGATCTTAGTTCCCTGACCAGGGATTGAACCCAGGCCACAGCAGTGAAAGCACCACGTCCTAACCACTGGACCCCCAGGGAATTCTCCCTAGAGCTATTCTTGAAACTGAGGCTTTGTTTAAAAGGATATGGTTTTTCTAAATCCCCTAAACTACAATTCCCATATAAGGATATAGGCTTAATGGACATTGATCCTAGAGTTTTATTAGAACTCTAGAGAGATGACAAAGTATATTATGTAAGGGATATGTTCAATATGAAGAGGGAAAGGGAAGAATGTTTTTGCCATGAAAGGAAGGCACACATCTCAGAGGGAGTGCAGTTAAGCTGATGAGGTACTTGTCAGAACCAGAACAGCCACACTGCCATCCCTGTGCCTCAGCCAAAGGGAGAGAACAAGGAAACTCAAAATGTTCATAGAAAGCTGAAATAGGTTAAATGAAAGGTTGATGTTCTGCTCCTCTGTCAACAGGCCAAGGAGCTGTACAGCAGGGATTACACAGGCAGACATTCAACACACAATGACATACCCAAGAGAATGCCCAACCCTCCCTCAGCCTATGCATGGCATGCCAGAAACCCAGCAGCTCCTGTATGGCCATTGGGGGAATGTAGAGATGCCACAGAGCCTGGAAGGGACTCTGGATTGGGAAAAGGAGACAATGTAGTATAGGAACCTCACAAGTTGAGGCAACTGGGAGGAACCAAGATATTAGAAGTTAGTACCAGCAAACTATTCAACAAGTTCAGATAGAACCAGCCACACTGCAGAGAAAACCAGCACAGAGCCCCTGGGGACCAGACCCACCTCTCTGTAGCAAAGAGCACACAAAAAATATGGAAAACAGTGGCCCCAAATCTTGCCAAGTGAAGACAGGTACAACCTCCACTTGTACATTGGGAAGAAGGATGAGGAGGGGAGAGCCTTTGCTAGCAGGAGACACAGTCAAAATTGGGTTCCAAATTGTTGAAAATGAGAGTATTTCCTCAAAAGAGTCTGAGGTATCTTTACTTTAAAAGGCTGTACTTGGAATTGAATCTTCACCTGGAATTGAATCTTGTGAGCAAGATGAAATCAGCTAAGTAAAATAAGGGGAGTTACCAAATATTTTGCATATACAGATTATATTAATTCCTGCTATACTTGTAATCAAGTATACTCAGTAAAACAGTAGAAAAACAATAGATGTGTGTGTGTGTGTGTGTTTATAGGTAGAGATTAAAAGCCAATATAAAAAAAGAGAATACAATTGCAGTTGGGTTCTTTCCTATTTCCAAGATTCATACTTTTGTACCTATACCCTAAACTTTGTCTTCTCCATCTGCTCTCAGATCTTGTTTATTATAACTTACTCTGATACAGAAGGAGAAAAACACAAATTGAATCTAGGGTTCATTATTTAAAGGGAAAAAAGAAGAAATATGAGTGCTAATATGCCTCATGTCTTCAGGTATCTCAAGTCAGAGAGAAGAAAAGCTTGAAGAAAGTATCAAAATGTTTACAAAGTTCATTGTGTAGTATATTCTGCAGAATGAAGAAAATGGGAATAAAAATAGAGTAAGAATAAAAATTTGTAGTGAACCAAGCCACCATGTTTGCTGAAACAGTGACTAATGGGACACTGGTAGTAACAACACATAACTCTAGGTAATGTATTGGAGGAAGGGAGCTGAAAGGAAAATGTGGGGTGTATATAAAAATTATCTGCTGAAGGGATGAACCTTAGATAAAATCAGCTAAATTCAATATTCATATATGAGCTGGTTCACATGTCAGCCAGTCCCCTGAAGTCATACCACATCAGTTATCAGAGTTGGAAGACAATTCTCTACGGGTTTCTCCATTTTGTGCATGTCTTATGAGCAGTGGCACTGACTGACTTAGTCTTTTCAAGAATGTTTGTATAGTTAATAGCCTTGGAAGATGGAGATAAGTCTTCCTCTGGATCACAGAGCACCTTCGCTTATTGTCTATTGTAATAGAGAGTGTCTCTCCCCCAGAGCAAAAGTCAGGCAAATTTCATTACTTCCTATTAAAAGAGTTAAGTTCACTAAGGTTGGAGTTTTTCACTTGTGACAGATCACTACTGCCTAAACAGCATTCACGTGGGCCTCTTCATGTCAAACCCATGGGAGTCTCAGGCAAGGGAGAATCAATGGAAATATAAACTTCATGCTGCCTGCTATGCCATAACAATGTCCTTTCTCTGAACCAGGAGTCTTGTGTCTTCTGCCAGCATCTCAGAACTGCGGCAGGCTAACTTGCTAACATGTAAGTAAAACAACACCTCAGAGCCTTCATGGTACCTGCTAATTAGCTCTTTCTAAGTGAAAGACATATGCATGTCATTATGAAAGATGTTGATCTGCAGTGCTCAAAATTCTTCCCACTAGGAGGTTCCAGCCTCATCTGAGTAATACATAGTGCTGAGAAAACAGTTACTAAATGAAAAAGAAAATAATGTATTTTATTCAACGCTGAAAATTTTCCCCCAAAAATGAATGAAAATGTCTTTATTTGTGGACTGTAAAAGTCTTAGAATCTCTGTCATCAATACCAATTCAGGGAAGAAGAAATCTGAAAGACAGTGATACTCATGCTGACATATTCAATACAGAAAAATATTGAACTATTTTTCTCTCCCCTCTTCTTAAATTTATACTCTCCTGGCCTTTAATAAAAGTGCTTTAGATTTTTTTTAAATGATACTATTAATCTCACTCTAGATTTTTTTTTACTTGCATGTTAATAGATTCATGCTGTTCTACTATAGCAGTAATTGATAGTCCATTTTTTTCCAAAGGCACTGAAATCTATAGAAGAAATAAGCCTCATTATTTTCACTTGTACTTGATAAATGTGGATGCAATGAAAGTTATATAATTCCTGATTATACATATCTCACCAGGCCAATTAAGCACCAGTAATATAAACTACTTTCTGATCCAGACATATCTCTTTATGTCATTGAGATTAAAATGGTGAAGGCTTTAAGCTAAACTACATTTGAATTCTTTATGGTTAGGTACCAATTTAAGAATCATTTTGCCTTGTCTGCAATGGTAATTGTCAAGAAAAAAAGAGTAGACTTCACTAAGAATTTAGTTAAGCACTCCAAATCCAAAGTAATTCCAAGAATTAATATCTACACTCAAACCAACAAGTAAAGTTTTGTAGAATGTTTCTCTTGGGTGAGGGCTTTATGACTGGGGGTGGGAGGGTAGGAGAGGAAGGAAGAGCGATTGCCTCACTACAAACTGATAACAAGGTTGTTAAAATCAGTCTTATCGATGGCCTTTGCACTTAACTTGTTTAGAAATAAAAGAAAAAACATTTCTGTGAGTCACTGCATTTTGTCCTTTCTAGCTTGGCAGGTCACCTTGTTCTAGTGGATAGAAACTGAGTCAATGTGAGAAGAACCAGAATTTGAACAAACGTCATCAAACATTCATACAGAGAAAAAGAGAATGTCCTGCAACTGGAGTTGCTTTAAAAAAATTTATGTTCAGGTTAAGTCCAGGGTTCTATGTTATGAAGGCAGAGCTTCAAGTCTCTAGAGAAAAACAGAAACAAAATAGTCCCTGAAATTCCTGGTTAGATTTATGGTCTTCTAACAAGATTTTAACATTAAAGGAATCAGAAGGAATTATGGAAAAGAATCCATCAGTGTCTGCACTCTCCTACCTATGGTTTAATCACTGCCTTCCATACATGCATATATTAAACAAATTCAAATAGTATGAAAGATAAGTTACATTTCCTAGTCAACACCCTCCCACTGTTCCCATGCCCCCTACCCCTTTCCTCCATCCTCATTTTTGCATAGATATTGAGCATAGGAAGAAAAGGCTAGTGAATGTGGGAAGGGAGGTGGGTAGATTAATCCTAAACTTTTAAAAAAAATCTCCATTACAACCAATATTCAATTTTAAGTCAGAGGATGCCTTATAAGACATAGGAAAGTACTAAGACTGGCACAGAAATTAAATGAGATTATAGATTTTAAGGACAGCTTTTTGCTTTTCTTCCTCTAACTTACTCCTCTTCACTTTTGTAGTGTCTTTCAATAGCTTTTTCTGCAGGATACATTTTTAACTACTATATTGTTCAATTTGAAAAATAATTCAGGGTGAGAAAGATTACAGCTGAGGCATTCATAAGGATTTCCTGGTTTTGGTGTTTCTTTCTTCCTCCGTGGTAATGTGTTTTTGACATTTTAAAAAGCTGCCTGTTATGTTTTAATATTATTCAATCTTCCCTGTCCCTTAAGAAACCATGTTGGGTAGGGGAAGGGAGACGGTTTGAGTGCAGACTCTTTCCCCATCTCAGTGACCTAACACAAGTTTCTTAACTTCACTCAAATTTATCAATAAAATGGAAATAGTAAGGCCTGCCCTGAATTGTCACAGAATTTTGGTGAGGCTCAAATAAAATGTATATGTTTTACATTTGAGGAATTGATATGTAATAAAGATCTTAAACTGTTAGTAGTAAGTTATATCTGAAATAGAACAATTCACCAATACCCAAAGGGAAAAAAAGAGTTCTATACCCCATAGGAAATATGATCCATTGATAATTTGCCCACAAAATTATAATACAAAAATAGTACCCCATGCCTCAACTTCATCAAGGTCAAAAGGACATGAGGCATAGTAAATTTTAAGTGTTTTGGAGTCTTTTTGATCTTTGTATGATTTGCATATGCCCCGCCACAAAGTCACTGGCAAATGGGTGACTGTTGATGATGTGAAAAAAAAAACCAGACTGGCACCCCCTTCACCTCCCTGCTGCTCCTCCATTATTATTACCAAATAATACATTGCTAAAGATAAATTGAAGCATATTAAACACTTCTTTAAGGGTTTATTTGAGCAAAAATGGATTCCAATGGGGCAGTGCCAAATTGGAAGTGATTAGGAGCACTCCGCCTGACAGGACCCAGAGGAATGATTTACACAGAGAAAGTGCAGAAGCAAAGAAAGGAAATTATTGATTGACTATAACTTAAAGCCTAGTTGGCTGGTTGTGACTAGTTGTCCTTAGTATTTTGATTCCATCACCTCAAGGTATTTACTTGCTTAGATTTTGGTTTGCACATGCAGGTCGCCGTGGCATTAGGGCCACCTCAGGTCTAATGGCTTCCTTGTTTAATTAATTTAACAACACACACATATATATAGAACAAACTCAAATGGAATTAAAAGAAAAGTTACATTTCCTGTCCTACTTGCTACCACTTATCCCACTTCCCAGAGTTTCTGTTTTTTGTTCTGGTGGTTTCCTCTTTGTTCTCCACTGTGACTGATATGTTTATACTTCCATTTTCTGATTAATCAAGTTTAGGTAGTGTCTTTGGACTCCCAACAGAAGGTATTCAGCAAACACATTGCTCCCCATCTGTCCTTTCTCCTGAGTTTTGTTTTATGCACACATACACACTTACACACATACAACCTTTTAGCCCTTCTATAGTTTAATAATTGTTAAATAATATACCAAACCTCTATTCCTTGTTTCAACTTCAGGCTCTGCATATTGTCTCAGTACTACCTCCATCTCCATTACCCTCTCTCTCCATCCCCTGTAGAATTTTTACTTTCCATCAGAAAGGATTTTAATGGTCAGTGCTGCTGTGCTATTGCCTCCTTTGAGGATGGTGCCTCTTAGAGTTAGGCAAGGTACAGCCGATATGGATTCACGTAGGTGCCCCAATCACTTTTACATTTTATTGTTGCATATCTATAATTAATCTTTAAAGTCTTATCTATAGATGATTCATTGAAGCTGGAAAACAATAAGCAGCATGTACAATGTCATGGTTTTAGCGATATTATTTACTATAGAAGTGAATAGTATGCTCTTTCTCTGTTTATTCTTTTAAAGTCTTTAAATTTCTGAAATTTTACTCAGATAAGTTCACGTGGGGCCTCTTCTCATTCAACCCATTTAGCACTTTGTGGCCTTTTCCAAATTTCAGACTTGTGTCTTTTTTCAACTCTGGATAATTTTCCTCTGTTACTTTCATAGATTTTCCTCTATTGCTTCCATTTTCTCTGTACACTCTTTGTAGAACTTCTATAGGTGCTCACTGTCCTAAACTGGTTCTCCATATTTAACTTTTATACCTTTTTGCTCTATATTCTGAGATATGTAACTGACTTTATCTTCTACTATTTCACTTTTTACATTTGGGCAACTGTTTTTCAATTTCCAAAATCTCTTGCCTATTCCCTAAGTGATCATCCTCTATGGCAACCTAAGCTTATTTTATGATTGCAACATCTAGTCCGATCTTTCTGAAGATAGTAATAACAACTTAATTTTTTTTGCTTGTTTCCTGTTTCCTTTAAAACCAATTATTCTGTTTGTTCATTTATATTATGCTTTTTGCCTTATTGATTTTCCTTAGTAATTATTGGTCTACAGTTGGCCATTCATATTGGCTGACAAAAAACTAAATTAGTATATATAGTTGGTATGGGTTTCTTCAGGAGTTCTGTTTCTCCACTGTGTGTAGTGTCTACACCTTAGAAGGGAATGGGGGAGAAAGTGATGCAAGTTGGGTTCCCTATCATCCCACATTTTGTTCTGAACTGCCAAAATCCATATTAGAAGCTGTAGGACTTGGGATGACTTCTTTGGAGATCAGTCCTCTGATTTAGATAGGAGCTGAAGGGAATAGGTTAAAAATCTTCCAATTTTCTGCATGCTAAAAATACTTTATTGTCATAACCAAGTGCCTTAAGTACACATTCTAGATGGAATATGCTGTACATTTGATGAAACACATATAGCATTCATCAAGGTAAAAATAGTACATAGCCATAGAGTGAAAAGATGGCACACATAAAAAAAATTCCACATTTGGCAAGACTTGTAATGTAGCTGCCACAGACAGTCCTTCAGTTAATTACTCTTTCCTAACTCTGTCTGGCAGAACAGCTGCTGATGGGGCATGAAAACTCTACAGAGACCTGTCAGAAAGCAGGGCTACAGTCTGGAGGCCACCTTCTCTACTGCAAGTTGTATCCTGATTCCAGCTCCATTCTGATTCACCTATCAGAAAGTATTTAGATGCTTCTGCCTTGGAATGTGTTCAAACTTCCGGTCTATTCATGAGCACCTTTCTATCCTAAGTGATTTTCTCTTCAGGTTAATGGAATAAGAAAATGAGGGGGAGAGAGGTAAATATACTTTCTCATACATTACATTTTAAACTGAATTTTATCCCACTCTTTTTTGGTAAAATTAAAAGGAATTTTTTTTTTTCTGCAGAGTAGCATAAAAAGATGACTTTGATTAATCATCCAAACCGGGACACTTTGAGACTGACTGGGTTATTAATAATGATGCCTGGTTAACAACATCCTCCAGGACTGATCTGGATAAACCAGGATCCATGCTCACCCTACAGAGGTAAGCCTAACTAGGTGCAGGATCAGTTGCAAAAAGACTTTAGTTCAAAGAAGAGAAAAGGAAATGAGATAAGAGAATTATGCCATTCTGCGAAGAGACATAAAATACCCACCTCGGTACCTTGGGCCTGATGTAGCCAGGATATCTTACAGGTAATGAATGAAGTTACAATCAAGTAGAACAGCTTAGAGAACAATGTCCCTTTTGTTAGCTCAATGGACAGCAGAAACTTTTCTGGACTATGGTGTTTCAAGACCAATAATAGGGTGTTAATTCAGTGGGTCAGGCTATGGTAAGGGCAGTGATTCTCAACTGAGGTTAATTTGCCTTCCTCTCTACCCCTCTATCACACATGCACGCACGTGCGCGCACACACACACACACACACACACAACATTTGTCAACGTAGGAAGACATTTTGGTTGTCCACACTACAAGATGCTGCTGGATTCTACGAGATGTTGCTAAATATCCTAAAATGCATAAGATAGCCCTCACAATATAAAGAAGTTTTCAGTCCAGAATACCAATAGTGCTGAGGTGAGAAACCCTGGATTACGGTTAGAAAACCCCTTGGACAGAGCTTGCAGAAGAAGGCACTGTCATTTGGGAGTAACCAGTAACTAACTACAGTACTTGTTAGCTTTCTTTTCTCTGATATGACTTCCTTCTGATATTTTGTCACATTGGTTAAGCCTCCAAATATGGAAGCTGATGATAATTTCCTGGGCTGACTGACCAGTGAAGAGATTTTTTTCCCAGACTTTTAAGTAGGAACTCAACCCAATAAAAGCATGATGCTCGTATAAATTAGTCACAATCCCTCTGCTCCAGGCATCTCCAACACAAGGGTCACATATACAAACATTTATTCCACAGCGACTGAGTCATTTCTAAGAGTATATTTGCAATATACTGTTATTGCAAAGTCGAGTCCTTTGTTTCTACAGAATTATGATTTCTGAATAAACTGATATATTAACTTTAACTTAAAATTCAACCACAAATCTATAGTAGAAATACCTGCTACAAAGTGGAGTGATATAATTTATAAGAATTGGTGTAAGGCGGTTGCTTTTTAATATAGAATGAAGCTTTATCTGTTATGGCAGAGTTAGTTTACCAAGTTATTAATAATTATTATAACACTTGAAATTTAAGTCTTTTTATTATCTCTCAGTATTTTAATCTTCTATGTAAAAGTTGTAAATGTTTGAGTCTTCCAAAAAAATTTCAGAGGAAGGAACAATCCCAAACCCATTCTGTGAGGCTACCATCACCCTGATACCAAAACCAGACAAAGATACTACAAAAAAAGAAAATTACACACCAATATCACTGATGAATTTAGATGCAAAATTCCTCAACAAAATACTAGCAAACAGAATCCAACCACACATTGAAAGGATCATACACCATGATCACGTTGGGTTTATTCCTGGAATGCAAGGATTCTTCAATATACGCAAATCAATCAACGTGATACACCATATTAACAAACTGAAAGATAAAAACCATATGATCATCTCAATAGATGCAGAAAAAGCTTTTGACAAAATTCAACACTCATTTATGATAAAAACTCTCCAGAAGGTAGGCATAGAGGGAACCTACCTCAACATAATAAAGGTCATATATGACAAACCCACAGCAAACATCATTAAAAAAAAAAAAGTTGTAAATGTTTGAGAACTATTTGGTTTGTTTTTCATTCTTTAGCTTTCATGGCAACAATTCATTCTAGACCAATTAAATATTGAAGGACACTACATAATGATCAAGGGATCCATTCAAGAAGAACATATCACAATGGTAAATATCTATGCCCCCAATATAGGAGCACCTCAATACATAAGGCAAATGCTAAGAGCTATAAAAGCAGACATCGACAGTAACACAATAATAGTGGGAGACTTGAACACCCCACTTACATCAATGGACAGATCATCCAAACAGAAAATCAATAAAGACACACAAGCTTTAAATGACACATTAGACCATCTCGACTTCATTGATATTTGTAGGACATTCCATCCAAAAATGACAGACTACACTTTCTTCTCAAGTGCACACGGAACATTTTCCAGGATAGATCACATCTTGGGTCACAAATCAAACCTCAGCAAATTCAAGAAAATTGAAATCATATCAAGCATCTTCTCAGACCACAATGCCATGAGACTAGATATCAATTACAGGATAAAAACTGCAAAAAAGACAAACACATGGAGGCTAAACAATTCACTCTTAGACAACCAAGGAATCACTAAAGAAATCAAAGAGGAAATCAAAAAATATCTAGAAACAAATGACAATGAAAACACAACAACCCAAAACCTATGGGACGCAGCAAAAGCAGTTCTAAGAGGGAAGTTTATAGCAATACAGTCCTACCTTAAGAAACAAGAAAATGATCGAATAAACAACCTAACCTTACACCTAAAACAACTAGAGAAAGAAGAACAAAGAAACCCCAAAGGGAGCAGAAGGAAAGAAATCATAAAGATCAGAGCAGAAATAAATGAAAAAGAAAGGAAAGAAACCATAAGAAAAAATAAATAAAACTAAAAGCTGGTTCTTTGAGAAGATTAACAAAATTGATAAACCATTAGCCAGACTCATCAAGAAAAAAAGGGAGAAGATGCAAATCAACAGAATTAGAAATGAAAAAGGAGAAGTCACAACGGACACCTCAGAAATACAAAATATCATGAGAGACTACTACAAGCAACTATATGCCAATCAACTGGATAACCTGGAAGAAATGGATAAATTCTTAGAAAAATACAATCTTCCAAGACTGAACCAGGAAGAAATAGAAACCATGAACAGACCAATCACAAGGACGGAAATTGAGGCAGTGATTAAAAATCTCCCAACACACAAAAGCCCAGGACCAGATGGGTTCACGGGCGAATTCTATCAAACATTTCGAGAAGAGTTAACACCTATCCTTCTCAAACTCTTCCAAAATATTGCAGAAGGTGGAACACTCCCAAACTCATTCTACGTGGCTACCATCACCCTGATACCAAAACCAGGCAAAGATGTCACAAAAAAAGAAAACTACAGACCAATATCACTGATGAATATAGATGCAAAAATCCTCAACAAAATACTAGCTAACAGACTCCAACAGCACATTAAAAAAATCATACACCATGATCAAGTGGGGTTTATCCCTGGGATGCAAGGATTCTTCAATATATGCAAATCAATCGACGTGATACATCATATCAACAAACTGAAGGATAAAAACCATATGATCATTTCAATAGATGCAGAAAAAGCTTTTGACAAAGTTCAACATCCATTTATGATAAAAGCTCTCCAGAAAATGGGCATAGAAGGAAATTACCTCAACATAATCAAAGCCATATATGAAAAACCAAAAGCCAACATCGTTCTCAATGGGGAAAAACTGGAAGAATTCCCTCTAAGAACAGGAACAAGACAAGGGTGTCCACTCTCACCACTATTATTCAACATAGTTTTGGAAGTCTTAGCCACAGCAATCAGAGAAGAAAAAGAAATAAAAGGAATCCAAATTGGAAAAGAAGAAGTAAAATTGTCACTCTTTGCAGATGACATGATATTATATATAGAAAACCCTAAAGACTCTACCAGAAAACTGCTAGCACTCATTGATGAGTTTAGTAAAGTAGCAGGATACAAAATTAATGCACAGAAATCTCTTGCATTCCTATACACGAACAACGGAAGAGCAGAAAGAGAAATTAAGGAAACTCTCCCATTCACCATTGCAACAAAAAGAATAAAATACCTAGGAATAAACCTGCCTAAGGAGGCAAAAGATCTGTATGCAGAAAACTTTAAGACATTGATGAAAGAAATCAAAGACCACACAAACAGATGGAGGGACATACCATGTTCCTGGATTGGAAGAATCAACATCGTGAAAATGTCTGTACTACCCAAAGCAATTTACAGATTCAACGCAATCCCGATCAAATTACCAATGGCATTTTTCACAGAACTAGAGCAAGAAATCTTACGAGTTGTATGGAAACGCAAAAGACCCCGAATAGCCAAAGCAATCTTGAGAAGGAAAAATGGAGTTGGTGGAATCAGGCTTCCTGACTTCAAACGATACTACAAGGCCATAGTGATCAAGACAGTATGGTACTGGCACAAACATAGAAAGGAAGATCAATGGAATAGAATAGACAACTCAGAAGTAAGCCCAAACACATATGGGCACCTTCTCTTTGACAAAGGAGGCACGAGTATACAATGGAAAAAAGACAGCCTCTTCAATAAGTGGTGGTGGGAAAATTGGACAGCAACATGTAAAAGAATGAAATTAGAACACTTCCTAACACCATACACAAAAATAAACTCCAAATGGATTAAAGACCTACATGGAAGGCCAGACACTATAAAACTCCTAGAGGAAAACATAGGCAGAACACTCTATGACATACATCAAAGCAAGATCCTTTTGGACCCACCTCCTAGAATCATGGAAAGAAAATCAAGAATAAACAAATGGGACCTCATGAAACTTAAAAGCTTTTGCACAGCGAAAGAAACCACAAACAAGACTAAAAGGCAACCCTCAGAATGGGAAAAAATAATTGCCTATGAAACAACGGACAAAGGATTAACCTCCAAAATATACAAGCAGCTCATGCAGCTTAATACCGAAAAAGCAAAGAACCTAATCCACAAATGGGCAGAAGACCTAAATAGACATTTCTCCAAAGAAGACATACAGATGGCCAACACACACATGAAAAGATGCTCAACATCACTCATCATCAGAGAAATGCAAGTCAAAGCCACAATGAGGTATCACCTCACACCGATCAGAAAGGCCATCATCACAAAATCTGGAAACCACAAATGTTGGAGAGGGTGTGGAGAAAAGGGCACTCTCCTGCACTGTTGGTGGGACTGTAAGTTGGTACAGCTACTATGGAAAACAATTTGGAGGTTCCTTAAAAAACTACAAATAGAACTACCATATGATCCAGTCATCCCACTACTGGGCATATACCCAAAGAAAACCATAATCCCAAAAGAAACATGTACCATAATGTTTATTGCAGCACTATTTACAATAGCCAGGACATGGAAGCAACCTAAATGCCCATCAACAAATGAATGGATAAAGAAGATGTGGCATATATATATACAATAGAATATTACTCAGCTATAAAAAGGGATGAGATGGAGCTATATGTAATGAGGTGGATAGACCTACAGTCTGTCATACATAGTGAAGTAAGTCAGAAAGAGAAGGACAAATATTGTATGCTAACTCACATATACGGAATCTAAAAATGGTACTGATGAACTCAGTGACAAGAACAAGGATGAAGATACAGAGAATGGACTGGAGAACTCGAGGTATGGGAGGGGGCGGGGGGTGAAGGGGAAACTGAGACGAAGCGAGAGAGTAGCACAGACATATACATACTACCAGCTGTAAAATAGTCAGTGGGAAGTTGTTGTATAACAAAGGGAGTCCAACTGGAGGATGGAAGATGCCTTAGAGGACTGGGGTGGGGAGGGTGGGGTGACTCGAAGAGGGGGGAGTCAAGGAAGGGAGGGAATACGGGGATATGTGTATAAAAACAGATGATTGAACCTGGTGTACCCCCAAAAAATAATAATAAAAAAAATTAAATATTGAAAAGAGTTGAAACTAGTTATAATGAGAACAGTAATGATTTTGTTTACCATTTTTGACCATTTGGAAAATGATCATTTCAGTATTTTAATCCATTTGAGCTGCTGTAACAAAATATCACAGACTGAGTAGCTTATAAAAAATGGAAATTTATTTCTCATGGTTATGGAGGCTGGAAGTCCAAGAAGAGGGTACCAGCATAGTTAGGTTGAGAGTCCTTTTTAGGGATGCAGACTTCTCACTGTATCCTCGCATGGTGAAACAGGCTAGGGATGTCTCTGGAGCTTCTCTTACGAGGCACTAATCACATTCAGGAGGTACTCCACTATCATGATTTAAGCACCTCCCAAGTGTCCTACATCCAATACTACCATCTTTAGGGGTTAGGATTCCAACATATGAATTTTTGAAGGACACAAATATTCAAACCATAGCAATTAGATTCTCAACTACCAACATAGGAGCTAAGGAAATATAGTGTTGCTGTGTACAAATGGCAGGGAAAAAAGGTGAGGATAGGAGGTAAGAGAGGAAGTAAGGTTGTAACTAAAAATTGAGATGGGCAGTTTTGAGAATGATCATAAAAGAGAGACACTCACTTCCATGGTATCTGTGACTTCTCTGCAAGTTTTAATGGTGGAAACTACAGGAGAAGGAAATATGTTTCATGTCACTAATTCTTTGAGCAATGAAAATCTTTGAATTTGTAAACTCTATTTTAACAAATTTTGATGGCAATCTTCCCATGATTTAAATAAAAAACACAAGTCATAGTTTAATTTTCCTTGATAGCAGTGGTCCATAATTTTATCTATCTTTTTTTAATTGGTATTTTTAAGCTCTTTATTAGAGTATAATTGCTTTACACTGTTGTGCCAGTTTCTGCTGTACAACAAAGTGAATCAGCTGTATTTATACATATATTCCCATATCCCCTCCCTCCTGTGACTCCTTCACATCCTCCCTATCCCACCCCTCTAAGTCATCACCTATCTATCTTTCTTTGCACTATGTTATAATGCAGAACACAAGTCTGTACCTACTTTCCATTTTTAGGTCTTTCCCTCGCTATCAAGTTGTTAGTTCTCAAATCTGTCTGCTTCTGCCAGAATGCCTGCCTTTAGTTTGCTTCTAATCTTTTCTGGGCTTGGAAAACAGATAACTGAGCTGGCTAAGAGTTCTATGCAAGATAAGCTAGATTCAAGGCAGCAAAATTTAGAACAAGGGCTTAGAGTTAGCCTCTGAGCTTCCTAATAGCCATTCTGATGTGCAGTAATCTTCCCTCTCAAATCCATGTTCAGAGCTATATTAAGGCTGTACTAATTCTGACTCCTTAATAAATGAGCAAGAAGCCATAGTCTTTCTCAGGTTCATTGTTTCGTTTCTCTAGATGACTACAACTTGGGTTTTAGAGTGGGGGTGATCAGTCACTGCCACCATTCGCTCTACCCAAAGGAAAACTTGCAATTGGCTTAGCTTCTCCCCAGACAGTCCTGTGACCAATCACCATGTTTCCTGCCTGCATGCCCCTCCTACTCACCACAGCTCTCATTCTGAGCATAGAAACTCTCCAGGGTTCAAGAAGAATAGCTAGCAACAGTTCAGTGGCAGCCTTCACTACCATGTGTGGACATCTGCTCTTACAGAATGAGAAGAAGTAAATCAATAAAGGTAACATGGCAATTTAGAAACAAAATAATATTTCAGTTTTTGTTTTAATTAGTTTTAATTGATTGAAGAGCAAAGAAAGATGAAAAAAAGGGAAGTTCTGTCAGTAGGTCAAATTATGTTGGCTGCCGTGACTCACTAGACAGGTGTCTTTGCTATGGAAATAGTTGTTTAGGAAGCATAGTTTATGATAGAGTTTGAAAAAGAACAAATTACCTATAGCAGGAAAAGTATGTGAAAGATAATCCTGAGGCTCTGTGCTGGATAAATATATTGTGGTATCTACAATAGTTGTTTAGAGAGGATTTTTCATGAGAAAAATTGTTAACTTGAGAGAATCTCCAACATAGTCTTCAGCAAACATGTGACATAGCAGAGGGTGCATGATATGTATATCATGGGATTATGAGTTCAGTAGTCATATTGGTTGTAGTTGTTAACTTTGAATCCCTCTGGTTGAATCTCCAGTGACTTTAGATGTGTTTGGAAGGGATGGTCTTTGCAGCAATAAGGACCTGATTGATGAAGGCCTTGTGTTTTCTTTTTCACCAAATCTATTTAAGTACAAGTCCTGTCAATTGTACTTTTTCAAATTCTTTCAGTCTATATTGTCTTCTCTTCTGCACTATCATTGCCTTAGGTCAGACTCTCATCATTTCTTCCCTGGCAATATCTTTCTAATAGATCTTGCCTTCAGTTTCACCATCCATTTTTATGTTCCACATATCACTAGAGTCATCTAGATAATAGGGAAATCTAATCATTAAAATTCTCTAATGTGTCCACACTTCTTCAGGAAAATTCCAAATTCTTAACAAAGATGTAATGCTATTCCTGCTTTAGTTACTGCCAAACTCACTAGCGTCACTTTGTGTCCTCTACCCACACCCCACCCAGTGTACCTTACATTTCACTAACACAAAACTATTTGCCACTCCCTCAATGCCTCATACTCTCTTGCCTTTACGCCCAATTGTCTGTCTTCTTCTTTTCTCCACCCCTACATCTCGAAACAGGCTGTCTTCCACTTGTCAAAGAGACTCAAAGTTGTCTCCTCCAGAATATCTTTCCTAACACTACATCTTCCCATCCCAGACTGCTCCGCTCCATCCAGAATGGCTTAGGTATCCAACTACACTTTCCTACAAAACCTTGGATATAATTCTAATCAGAATTCATGTTTACTTCTTTACTCCCTCCCCACCAAGAAGAAAGTTTTTGAGGATCACGATCATATTTTAATACTTGTATCTTCAGAAAAAGTCTATCATAATGTAAATAACTCAAAATTTTTTTGTTGAAAGAAAAATGAAGTAAGGGAGAGAAGGAAAGAAGAAGGAAGGACAGGAAAGGAAGAAAGCATATAAGGGAGGTTAGGGTTAGAGGGAGGGAAGAATACAGAAAGGAAACAATGGGGAGCTCTTCTTCAAAATTAATCTGGAAAACAACAAACTATTCCGGAAAACAACTGACTCAAACCTCCACTTTAATGCCCTGCATTTAAAATGCTGTTCAGGGGGCACATTGAAAGTTTTCTGCTCAGAAATTTGCTCCCTGTGAATCACATGATGACAAGAATTCATATCTTGAGGCAACAAAAGCAAAAGTCCTTAGAGGAAAAAGCATGTTGTTCTAAAACTTCATGGAGCCCAAAATATAACTAACATTCAACTATTTTGTTTCTGCTTCATAAGCATAACTGACAGTCTTATGGGATAATAGAAGTATATTTCTCATCAGTGATGGTCAAATGTTTCAAATTTAGATTTTCAATACAGAACTAGCAAAATGTTTATAGTTCTTTGTTGTGCCATCTACGTACTTTACAACTCAAGGGACTACTTTGACAATGTATAGCAGAATAGTGTTAAAGAAGGAGTTTATAATGAAACCTTTAATGACTTACTTTTCTGACTTGGGATCAAATCTGACATATGCAAAGACATATGACACATCCTGGAATCAACCATACAGACAAGATTGTAGAGTTCATAGTAAGTAAGGACACAACTTCTTGTTTAACTCCTATGCGCATCAATCAAGCACAGCTTTCTTGCCAAACTGGTCACCGGGGTCTGCTGCACAGCAGTGTACACTCCGGACTACCTGCCACGCAGTGCATACACACCAACCCCTGTTTAGCCTGCAAGAGTGGCATCTCTGCTCCTTTCCAGGCAAGGCTGATATCTTGCAAGAAAAAGGGTAAACCATTCACATCACCCCCCAAAGGAAGCTTAAACTAGCATCACAATTCACATTGCTGACCATTGGACATACGATGGTAATTCCATGAAGGTATCCTCACATCCAGAGGGTCCAGGCAGGGCAAGATGCTCTGGGATAACGAAGTGTCAGTACTGCACTGGTCTGTGCTGTAACACAAGAAGGAAATTGACTCTGATAATGCTCAATCAAAAATTGGTAAAGATGTCTTCCACAGTGTTCTCTCTCTAGACTCTTTGCCAAAGAGGTCAACGTTACCAGGTCTTCCTTAGGAGTACCTCAGATGAATTAGGCAAAATGGCTCCCTCTTAGAGAAGGAAATTGGGGTAGGAAATGTAAAAATCCATGAATCACATTCTATACAGAAATCAATGCCCAATGTGTTCATAAGACTGGGGGACTTGACTTCTAGAAGTTGTTAACAACTGTCCTAAAGTGGTTTCAGAGGCAGTTGCCAGGAAGTATATGTAATTTCCTCAGGACATAGTAATTGAGCCAATTTACTTGAAAGCTTGGACTATCCCCCTAGGTTCCACTGATCATACTAAAGAACTCCAGAAACTATTCCCCAGGAATTCTCCAACTAGTCATCACAACTATGGTTCTAAAGCCCAAGGCAAACCTTAGCAACCCCAAGAATCCTACAAAGAGTACACTGAGAAAACATCTCTCTATAGCACCTGCAACAAACCACCTCCTTGCTATTCTGGAGGCAAACTTTACTCAGTCCGAATTAATCAAATGCCAATTTCAGAGTTACCACTGAAAAAAACTAACACAATTATCATCGAGGTGGCACTCTGAATTGTCATCACTTTAGAATTTACTATTAAATCTTAAAGTTTCCTAGTTGTATGAGACCTTTTTTCAAAGAATCCAGGAATAGGGCTGCATTTTGTAGATGTATTGAATTATGTAATCAAAAAACCTTGCAGAAATAACTCCTGATAATTTAATGAAATCAGTTACAGGAATGGGGGAAAATAAAAAGTGTAAAATCAAAAATTTTTATGTCTCTTTCTAAAGTTATCAATATTACTGGTCTTCAGCCTATCTAAGACAACATGAATATAACCTATAGTAAGCTGTTGAATTTCTACAGTGTCTTAGTTATGAGGGTAATCACTTTTTCACCTATAAGAGTAACATGTTCTATGGCCCTGACCACAGTAAAAATAAGTCTGGCATCTGGAAAGCACAGTAGTCCTTGATGTCTGGTGTCTGGGCCATACTCACCACAAATGAAATCAGAATATCTGGTGGTGGCAAGGGGAAGGACTGGACATGGAAATGCTTCTAAAAGTTCCCCAGGTGATTCTACTGTGCAGCCAGGGCTGTGAATCACAGGGCGGATGAATAGCACTGTGCTACAGTAATGGAAATAAGCAACTAGTAACTTATTCCTTGCCCTTGGAGGAACAATACAGCTTATCTTGTACCTACCTATTCATTTCCCCCTTCCCTGAGACTTCACCCACAGGCTGCCATGAGAATGGGCTTAGGCAGCTGTCTGTACCAAAAATCAATGCCCCTGCTAACCACACTGATTAAACAGAGGACTGCATATAGATCTCAAGATAAGACAACCAAATCTCTGGAAGTTTGGAATTAAGATCCCGAAAGTCTAATTCAGTCATTTGGGGGTAGTTGAGCTGAATGAAAACTGAAATGATAAGGCAGGGAAATTTGGCAGAGAGAAAAGGGAGGAGTATGAAAGTATTTATTCCTGGGAAAGAGTCTGAGAACTGGCGAAAGAGAGAGCCGTCTAGGCTTCTGACAAATTCCAGTGCATACCCTGCAAGGCCCATTTCGTGGATGCTGTAGGTTTATAATACCTTCTCCTTATTTTAGGCTAATTGATGAGTCTCTGATCCTTGCAATTAAAAATGCTCCTTTCTCCTCTTCATATTCTGGGTCCCAATTTGATTCCCATGTGACTCGTGAACCCTCCACATCCTTCTCTTGTCTCATAAAAACAGTAAGAGCAGTAAGAGTTCAGATAAATGGAAAACTAAAAGGGTTCTGGAGTTGTCTGGGAGGCTTTACAGATCAGGTGGAAACTGAACTGGGACCTAGAAGGTGGAGGAGAATAGAGAGCTACCTCCAAGTGAGGGAAAGAGCAAGCACAAAGTCACAGAAGCAGAAATGTACCAAAGGTGAAGCCTACATTTAAGGAAGAGGAGCACTGAAAAATTAGTTTAGCTTGGTGGGGATGAACCGGATTAAAGGCCAAACATACTAATTCAATGGTCTTCTACTCCTTAGTTTCTCCTGCACTTAAAAAATCCTGACGCCCAGTACTTTTAAATAAATGTTTTCTAAACTCTTAAATACATCCCATTCTGTCTTACTACTCTAGAAGAGGAAGAAACACACTAATAATAACAAACAACCAAATAGTAATAAACAAAAGAAAAGCATTGATAGAAAGGAATAGACAATGCTTACCAGTTTCTGTTAAAAACAGTTTATTTTTTACACATCAACGGATGCTTATAACCTGTTTTATTTTCTGTATACTTTGGCAGAAGTTGGTTATATTGACCACATTTTACGTCTATTATCAAAATAATTCTTTTTTAACAAAATTTTTAACTTAGTTGCATCTTTACATACATGACTAGCATAATGGTCATAGTCTATAACCATTATTGGTGACAGGAAATAGTGTATTTTACTATTAACTGTAATTAAAAAGCATTTTGGGTAATACTGGTTATATGCTGTGAATTCAGCAGTAGTATTTACCATCAACTGGAAATAATGAGAATAGGGTTCTAAGTATTAATAAATCCTTTCAATTCAAGCACTTTCCCATCAATGATATAGACCTGGAGTCAAGGTGTGAAGCCACAGGCAAGGCTGGCAATCAGTCAATATGCATCAGAGTACCAACCCCAGCCTGAGCTCTACCAATAGCCAGAGAGTAACTCTCACCAGCTTACTTCCAATAATCTTCTCACTGGAGTATCTACATTCAGTATTTTCTATATATACTAAACATGTCCTTGAGTTAAAGATGGCTCAAGCTGGATGGGCTCTTGTAAATTAATTGATATTTTACTAATGAAACTGAGATAGTGAATTGCAGAGCTTAAGGGGAATGCTGAATTTGCTTTATAAAACAAACAAACAAACAAACAAAAACTTTTCTTCCAGCTAATATCTCCATTGCTTTTCTAAAATGACTTTTAAAAGTCTTGCATTCTTTTCCCTTAGAATGCAGGCAGGAGCAGCCTGTGCAAAGCTTGCCTGCTCCATACTTCAAGCAGTGTTTGTATATATTTCAGCGTATCCAAGCAAGGCCTTTTTAACTTTCCGTCCTACGGACGGAGCTGTACTTTCCTGAATGGCAGCCAGGAAAAAACTTGGAGATTTGGCAGGAAGACTGTGGGAAGCCTGGTGCAACACCAGGCTGAGATCTGGAGCAGAGGCTTTCCACAAAGGCAGAGGAGCGAAACACCTCCCTTTGTTTAGCCCTACATATGAGTACAAATGGAGCCCCCAGATTGCAATCAGGCCCTATTGTATAAACTTGGGGTTTCCATGCCATACAGCATTTTTGGCACCAAGTACCTTATTATTTTTCAGCTGGAAAACCAATTAGCATTCTTTTTATATCTGGGTGTTAATATTTGGGACTTAGAGCGATTTTTTGGCCACCAGCCCACATGGCTGTAGTCTCTTGGGCAATGCCTGACAAATTAAGATAAAACTGTTACTTCATGTTTTCCTACAAAGAGAAAACAAAAACTGTTTCCTGCTCTTATTAATTGGATGACGTCAATTTCCACATTTAACAAATAAAAAGGTAGGCATAATCAGAGTGTCAAACCCAGGGCTCTTATCTCTCCCCAAGCTGGTTCCTCTGCAAGAATGTGAAAGTGTAAGAACTGTCAGGTTCTGACTAAGCTTTCCTTCTCTTGGAAAAAATCCCCATGGTCAACAGAGGTCTCTGTCCATTGGATAGGCTGCGACCACCACAAGGTCACCCTTTGGCCTCTTTGGCATTTTTCCCCCACAAGTTTGAGTGATGGGATTTACCTGGAGAGAACTATGAGGAGATTCCAGCCCTGACAAGTGAATTAGTCATAACAGTCAAGAGGGTACTGCCCAGTTTGGAAGAAATAAACAGAGCCAAAAATTTCCCTATCTTGAAAACAGAGCAAAGAAAAGTTCACACTCTAGGAATGCAGTTTATGATTAGAGAAAGCCATATCTGGGCTGCTGTCTCAGAATCTTTGAGCATGTGAGAGAAGAGGAGGAAAAAAGGTTGAAATTGTTGTGAGAGGTGCCCATCCTGTAAAGTATTCCCTTATGATAAACAAGCCTTTCCATGGCGACACAACCTAATGCCACAAGGCAGAGGAATGTGGCCTTCCAGTGAGCAGACCACATTTGGGAAAATCTCCAGGATGATGAAAAATATTTAGAAGGGAAGTAGTAAAACAAACAGAAGGGAAACACAGCAATCTGACTGCAGTTTGAAGACGAAAATACGTTGGGCACAAAAAATAGTTTGGGTGTAGTTACAACAGTGTTTTTGTGTTGTTGGTACTAAATGTACATCTCTTTGCTAGAAATGGCCTGAGGGGTCTGCTGCTTCCCTTAAAGACTTTCTTTGTAAACAGTGGGTGGTGGCATCCTAAAAAAAAATGCACTTGAAAGACTTTAAAGAATTTGCACAGAACATTTTCTTTGCAACAAATTCTATTCTGGAGCTATATTATTTAACAAGGGGGCTGTATTCTGAGTCATATGGAAATTATCTTATCGCTAAATTTGCTATCAACAGCAGAAAATGATCATCTGTAATAATCTAAGGGAGTAACTAGAAAATGTCCAATTTTGCACAGGTAAAGAGGCATTAGAATTGAGGTTCTAGACACCAGATGTCACACATTCCCCTACATACCGGGTGACCATACATTCTAATTTGCCAAGACAGTCTCAGTTTACTCCATTTATTTAGGTTTAGTTACTAATAGTGCCCCTGTCACTCACAAAAGTGGTCTGGATAACAAGGGCTTCTCACTACATTATATACCAAAGTCTAAACAAGTGTTTCTTTGTCAAATCTTAGAAGGCAGGCAGTCGTTTCAAAAGCAGACAGGCATGCTGCCTCTTTCTCTGCCCTGCAGTCGAGAATGTATTGCTTAGATGTTCCAAATCAGAAAGTGTTGAGCCATTTTCATACCATCACCAGCTACACTGCTGGCTGCAGTTATTTGGATCAGAATGGAAATGCTTTGATCTCTTTTACATCTAAGTTTAACGGTGGCTTGGGCCCAAAAGGTGGACTAATTTTGGCAACTTCCCCTGTATACTTTTATCTGAAGATAAAAGGAACACTTGGAAGCATAAACAGAAGGTGTATTTCCATAGGCCCAAGGGCCACCACATCAAACAAACAAAACTATAGAAACTTATGCTGAATATTAGTTCTGTTTCATCAACTCTACTCCACTCCCTCACCACTGGCAGCCAGTAGGATCATTTCCTTCCACTGTAAACATATAAAGATAATGTAACATTAAAGAACTTAGAAAAGAAAGAATATTTCCATCACAGTGATTTTCATTTTCATAAGAATTTTAAAAATAGAAAACCATGTTTCTTAAGTTATAAATTTATCGTACTGGTCTTACATTCAGGAGTCCAAGGTCTTTATGCATGCTCTGCAAGTATCTGGGTGATGGGAGATGTTGGAGCATTCTCCTAACCCCCTTGTGTCTCAAGTTTCTGGGCTTTAATCAAGAGTTTATAGCTTGATAAACTCAGAATGGAACACAGGCCCCCATGAGAAGCTAGCTTGAAGCTCCAGAAAGGAATCATGGCTTCCCAATGACTTTTGCACTACACAAATTGTTCATTTGAGGACTAAATGAGAGCAATTCAAGAGCTCAGGGGGTTTAATGACCTATTTGATGTTATAGTCGGAGCTATAGTCCATTCAAGCATAGGTCAAGGTACAGAGGAGTTCCAAAAGTGGGGAGGTGGGTCAAAAGGATTTTGCTTTGTTTTATGTCATAGAGTGTTCTGCCTATGTTTTCCTCAAAGAGTTTTATAGTTTCTGACCCTACATTTAGATCTTTAATCCATTTTGAGTTTATTTTTATGTATAGTGTTAGGAATCGTTCTAATTTCATTCTTTGACATGTAGCTGTCCAAATTTCCCAGCACCACTTATTGAAGAGACTGTCTTTTCTCCACTGTATATTCGTGCCTCTTTTGCCAAAGATAAGGTGCCCATATGTACGTGGGTTTATCTCTGGGCTTCCTATTCTGTTCCATTGATCTATATTTCTGTTTTTGTGCCAGTACCATACTGTCTTGATCACTGTAGCCTTGTGGTATAGCCTGAAGTCAGGGAGCCTGATTCCTCCAGCTCTGTCTTTCCTTCTCAAGATTGCTTTGGCTATTCAGGGTCTTTTGCATTTCCATACAAATCATAAAATTGCTTGTTCTAGTTCTATGAAAAATGCTGTTGGTAATTTGATAGGGATTGCACTGAATCTGTAAATTGCTCTGGGTAGTATAGTCATTTTCACAATGTTGATTCTTCCAATCCAAGAACATGGTATGTCTCTCCATGTGTTTGTATCGTGCTTGATTTCTTTCATCAATGTCTCACAGTTTTCTGCATACAGGTCTTTTGCCTCCTTAGGTAGGTTTATTCCTAGGTATTTTACTCTTTTTGTTGCAATGGTGAATGGGAGTGTTTCCTTAATTTCTCTTTCTGATCTTTCATTGTTAGTGTACGGGAATGCAAGAGATTTCTGTGCATTAATTTTGCACCCTGCTACTTTACTAAATTCATCAATTAGCACTAGAGTTTTCTGGTAGCATCTTTGGGATTTCCTATGTATAATATCATGTCATCTGCAAAGAAGGACAATTTTACTCTTTCTTTTCCAATGTGGATTCCTTTTATTTCTTTTTCTTCTCTGATTGCTGTGGCTAAAACTTCCAAAACTCTGTTGAATAATAGTGGTGAGAGTGCGCACCCTTGTCTTGTTCCTGTTCTTAGAAGGAATGCTTTCAGTTTTTCACCATTGAGAATGACGCTGGCTGTTGGTTTGTCATATATGGCTTTTATTATGTTGAGGTAGTTTCCTTCTATGCCCACTTTTTGGGTTTTTTTTTTTTTTTTAATCATAAATGGATGTTGAATTTTGTCAAAAAGCTTTTTCTGCATCTGTTGAGACTATCATATGGTTTTTATCCTTCAGTTTGTTAATATGGTGTATTACATTGATTGATTTGAGTATATTGAATCCTTGCATTCCAGGGACAAACCCCACTTGATCATGGTGTATGATCCTTTTAATGTGCTGTTGGATTCTGTTTGCTAGTGTTTTGCTGAGGATTTTTGCATCTATATTCATCAGTGATGTGACCCAACAATCCCACTACTGGGCATATACCCTGAGAAAACCATAATTCAGAAAGATACATATACCACAATATTCATTGCAGCACTATTTACAATAGCCAGGGCATGGAAGCAACCTAAATGCCCATCAGGAGATGAATGGATAAAGAAGATGTGGCATATATACAATAGACTATTACTCAGCCATAAAAAGGAATAAAATTAGTTATTTGTAGTGAGGTGGGTAGATCTAGAGTCTGTCATACAGAGTGAAGTAAGCCAGAAAGAGAAAAACAAATACCATATGCTAACGCATATATATGGAATCCAAAAAAAAGTGGTACTGATGAGTCCAGTGGCAGGGCAAGAATAAAGATGCAATAAAGATGCAATAAATAAAGATGGACTTGAGGAAACAGTGGGGGAAGGGGACACTGGGATGAAGTGAGAGAGTAGCATAGACATATATACACTACAAATGTACAATAGATAGCTAGTGGGAAGCTGCTGCATAACACAGGGAGATCAACTCGATGATTGGCAATGACCTAGAGGGGTGGGATTAGGGTAGGGTGGGAGGGCAGCTCAAGAGGGAGGGGATATGGGCATAGATGTATAAATACAGCTGATTCACTTTGTTGTACATCAGAAACTGGCACAACAGTGTAAAACAATTATACTCCAATAAACAGCTGAAAAAAATTTTTAAAAGTTTTATTGAAGTGTAGTTGATTTATTGATACAATGTTGTGTTAGTTTCAGGTGTACAGCAAAGTGATTCAGTTATGTGTGTGTGTATTCTTTTTCAGATTCTTTTCCGTTATAGGTTATTAAAAGATATTGAATATAGTTCCCTGTGCTATACAGTAGGTCCTTGTTGATTATCTATTTTATATATAGTAGTGTGTATATGTTAGTCTAAACCTTTTAATTTATCCCTTCCCCCACCTTTCCCATTTGGTAACCATAAGTTTTTTTCTGTGTCTGTGATTCTGTTTCTGTTTTGTAAATAAGTTTATTTGTATCATATTTTTGGATCCCACAAATAAGTGATATCATATGATATTTATCTTTCTCTTGCTTCACTTAGTATGATAATCTCTAGGTCCATCTATGTTGCTGCAAATCAATTGCTTATTTTTAATGAATAAGTGGATTTAATTAAAGAACTTTTATTTCTCCATACCCGTATTCGAATGACTGCCATTAAGTGACAGTGCTTTGTTAAAATATCTGTACTTAGTATGTACTTCTTATACTATTTCTTTCTCTACCAAAAAAAAAGTGTCTTTGTTATAACATTTCAATAAACTAAATCAGTTAATAACTCTTAAAAAAATTAAAAAAAATAAAAATACGGAGGTGGTCTCTATAGGGACACACATCTGAGTGCACAGAAGCAGTTTAGCTGGATGCAAATCAGATAGGCTCTAGCAAAGGTATTGTGCTCATTATTGCCAAAGCAGGGCTCTTGCTAAGAAAAAAATCACCAAATTAGGAGAGATTTCTGACCTTACCTTGCCAGTATCTAAGGAGACAAGTGAGTTTCTTGAAGGGGTCTTAGGACACACAGGACCCAACTAAAGGAATATGACATGGCTTAAACATACCAGCTTGGTCAACTATCCCCCTATAGTGATTTGACAAATGGAGGTAAAACAACCAGGCTAGTTATGCACAGAGTTGATGGAATGTAATATGGCAGAATTTATGGATTAAAAGCTACTAATACAGAGAATTGAAATAATACTGGGAGTCACTTTTTGTGGGTCGTCAGGTGGCATCACAGTACTCATTTGCTTGAAAAAATATTTATTAATTTTTATTTTTTTGAATGAAATTACCTTTTTCTTTTCTTACATTATTGGCTTAAAGGTGGGAGGAGTGGTACCACCCTATTTCAGTATTCAATGGTAAAGTTTTCCCAGGTCTCTGGATAAGGGGATGTGACTCAAGCATGAGAAATGAGCATTTCCAATTAACATTTCCTGGCCATCTCGGAAATCAGGATTCTACGCAAAACTTGAGAGTTGCATTAGATCATATCTAAAACCCCTTCCAGCAATGTAATTTTGCTTAACAAGGATCTGAACATTCTTAAAGAATTTCCTTTTACATCCATTTCAACGCCCTCCAAAAAAGGAAGATTGGTAGCAAAGCCAGAGGTTGAGAGAAAATGTAAGTACAGAGAGGCCCAAACCACGTTAGTGACATAAATGTGATTCTCAAACCCTCCTTACAACAGTTCTATATCATGTGAAAAAGAGTTTGAGCTACTAGGCCTGATCTTTCTGGAATACTCCTCTCTTTGATTAAAAAATTTTTTTTTGGTCAAACAAGAAGCACATGAATATGTTCTCACAGTAGAAGAATCAATCCACATAAAAGCATATGGAATAAAAAAATAAACACAAAGTATCTGCACATATATGGGTCATATACATTTACATATGATTCTTCTATTATGCTATGGCAACTTCTTTTTACCTGGGTCTTAAAGAATTTTCTATTTTAATATATACAGATCTTATTCCTTCTTTAATGGAATGTTCTATAGTTTTATTACTATCTCCTTTGTTGATGATATTCAGTTTGTTTCTACTATTTGCTAGTATAAAAGAGAATATTCTTGTAAATGTGTTTTACTATAAGTGAGTATTTCTGCGGGACAAGTCCCTAGAAGGAGACCGCAAGGTCAAAGATTAGGTTTATGTTAAATTTTGATAAATATTGTCTAATTTATACATGCTGAGCTTCAGATGTATGCCATATGCATTACTTTTGTAAATGGTCCTTTGTATCTTTTATCTACCTTCTATTTGGTTCTTTGTGTTTTGCATATTTATATGTAGGCACCTTTTATATATTGTGAATCTTTTATACCTGTTGCAAATATTTCCACTACTCTGTAGCTTATCATTTAACTTCTTTTATATTGTTGTCTCACAGAAGGTTTTTGTTTTTATGAGGTCAACATTATAAATAATTTCTTAGATAATATATGAATTTTGTGTATTACTTTCCCAATACCCAGAGTTATAAATTTTTTTCAATATTCTCTTTAAATATCTTTCTAATTTGTTCTTTTTTTTTAAATTTTATTTATTATTTTTGGGGGGGTACACCAAGTTCAATCATCTGTTTTTATACACATATCCCCGTATTCCCTCCCTTCCTTGACTCCCCCCGCTTCGAGTCCCCCCCACCCTCCCCACCCCAGTCCTCTAAGGCATCTTCCATCCTCCAGTTGGACTCCCTTTGTTATACAACAACTTCCCACTGACTATTTTACAGCTGGTAGTATATATATGTCTGTGCTACTCTCTCGCTTCATCTCAGTTTCCCCTTCACCCCCTGCCCCCTCCCATACCTCGAGTTCTCCAGTCCATTCTCTGTATCTGTGTCCTTGTTCTTGTCACTGAGTTCATCAGTACCATTTTTAGATTCCGTATATGTGAGTTAGCATACAATATTTGTCCTTCTCTTTCTGACTTACTTCACTCTGTATGACAGAACCTAGGTCTATCCACCTCATTACATATAGCTCCATCTCATCCCTTTTTATAGCTGAGTAATATTCCATTGTATATATATGCCACATCTTCTTTATCCATTCATTTGTTGATGGGCATTTAGGTTGCTTCCATGTCCTGGCTATTGTAAATAGTGCTGCAATAAACATTATGGTACATGTTTCTTTTGGGATTATGGTTTTCTTTGGGTATATGCCCAGTAGTGGGATGACTGGATCATATGGTAGTTCTATTTGTAGTTTTTTAAGGAACCTCCAAATTGTTTTCCATAGTAGCTGTACCAACTTACAGTCCCACCAACAGTGCAGGAGAGTGCCCTTTTCTCCACACCCTCTCCAACATTTGTGGTTTCCAGATTTTGTGATGATGGCCATTCTGACTGGTGTGAGGTGATACCTCATTGTGGCTTTGACTTGCATTTCTCTGATGATGAGTGATGTTGAGCATCTTTTCATGTGTGAGTTGGCCATCTGTATGTCTTCTTTGGAGAAATGTCTATTTAGGTCTTCTGCCCATTTGTGGATTGGGTTCTTTGCTTTTTCGGTATTAAGCTGCATGAGCTGCTTGTATATTTTGGAGGTTAATCCTTTGTCCATTGTCTCATAGGCAATTATTTTTTCCCATTCTGAGGGTTGCCTTTTAGTCTTGTTTGTGGTTTCTTTCGCTGTGCAAAAGCTTTTAAGTTTCATGAGGTCCCATTTGTTTATTCTTGATTTTCTTTCCATGATTCTAGGAGGTGGGTCCAAAAGGATCTTGCTTTGATGTATGTCATAGAGTGTTCTGCCTATGTTTTCCTCTAGGAGTTTTATAGTGTCTGGCCTTCCATGTAGGTCTTTAATCCATTTGGAGTTTATTTTTGTGTATGGTGTTAGGAAGTGTTCTAATTTCATTCTTTTACATGTTGCTGTCCAATTTTCCCAGCACCACTTATTGAAGAGGCTGTCTTTTTTCCATTGTATACTCGTGCCTCCTTTGTCAAAGAGAAGGTGCCCATTGTGTTTGGGCTTACTTCTGAGTTGTCTATTCTATTCCATTGATCTTCCTTTCTATGTTTGTGCCAGTACCATACTGTCTTGATCACTATGGCCTTGTAGTATCGTTTGAAGTCAGGAAGCCTGATTCCACCAACTCCATTTTTCCTTCTCAAGATTGCTTTGGCTATTCGGGGTCTTTTGCGTTTCCATACAACTCGTAAGATTTCTTGCTCTAGTTCTGTGAAAAATGCCATTGGTAATTTGATCGGGATTGCGTTGAATCTGTAAATTGCTTTGGGTAGTACAGACATTTTCACGATGTTGATTCTTCCAATCCAGGAACATGGTATGTCCCTCCATCTGTTTGTGTGGTCTTTGATTTCTTTCATCAATGTCTTAAAGTTTTCTGCATACAGATCTTTTGCCTCCTTAGGCAGGTTTATTCCTAGGTATTTTATTCTTTTTGTTGCAATGGTGAATGGGAGAGTTTCCTTAATTTCTCTTTCTGCTCTTCCGTTGTTCGTGTATAGGAATGCAAGAGATTTCTGTGCATTAATTTTGTATCCTGCTACTTTACTAAACTCATCAATGAGTGCTAGCAGTTTTCTGGTAGAGTCTTTAGGGTTTTCTATATATAATATCATGTCATCTGCAAAGAGTGACAATTTTACTTCTTCTTTTCCAATTTGGATTCCTTTTATTTCTTTTTCTTCTCTGATTGCTGTGGCTAAGACTTCCAAAACTATGTTGAATAATAGTGGTGAGAGTGGACACCCTTGTCTTGTTCCTGTTCTTAGAGGGAATTCTTCCAGTTTTTCCCCATTGAGAACGATGTTGGCTTTTGGTTTTTCATATATGGCTTTGATTATGTTGAGGTAATTTCCTTCTATGCCCATTTTCTGGAGAGCTTTTATCATAAATGGATGTTGAACTTTGTCAAAAGCTTTTTCTGCATCTATTGAAATGATCATATGGTTTTTATCCTTCAGTTTGTTGATATGATGTATCACGTCGATTGATTTGCATATATTGAAGAATCCTTGCATCCCAGGGATAAACCCCACTTGATCATGGTGTATGATTTTTTTAATGTGCTGTTGGAGTCTGTTAGCTAGTATTTTGTTGAGGATTTTTGCATCTATATTCATCAGTGATATTGGTCTGTAGTTTTCTTTTTTTGTGACATCTTTGCCTGGTTTTGGTATCAGGGTGATGGTAGCCACGTAGAATGAGTTTGGGAGTGTTCCGCCTTCTGCAATATTTTGGAAGAGTTTGAGAAGGATAGGTGTTAACTCTTCTCGAAATGTTTGATAGAATTCGCCCGTGAACCCATCTGGTCCTGGGCTTTTGTGTGTTGGGAGATTTTTAATCACTGCCTCAATTTCCGTCCTTGTGATTGGTCTGTTCATGGTTTCTATTTCTTCCTGGTTCAGTCTTGGAAGATTGTATTTTTCTAAGAATTTATCCATTTCTTCCAGGTTATCCAGTTGATTGGCATATAGTTGCTTGTAGTAGTCTCTCATGATATTTTGTATTTCTGAGGTGTCCGTTGTGACTTCTCCTTTTTCATTTCTAATTCTGTTGATTTGCATCTTCTCCCTTTTTTTCTTGATGAGTCTGGCTAATGGTTTATCAATTTTGTTAATCTTCTCAAAGAACCAGCTTTTAGTTTTATTTATTTTTTCTTATGGTTTCTTTCCTTTCTTTTTCATTTATTTCTGCTCTGATCTTTATGATTTCTTTCCTTCTGCTCCCTTTGGGGTTTCTTTGTTCTTCTTTCTCTAGTTGTTTTAGGTGTAAGGTTAGGTTGTTTATTCGATCATTTTCTTGTTTCTTAAGGTAGGACTGTATTGCTATAAACTTCCCTCTTAGAACTGCTTTTGCTGCGTCCCATAGGTTTTGGGTTGTTGTGTTTTCATTGTCATTTGTTTCTAGATATTTTTTGATTTCCTCTTTGATTTCTTTAGTGATTCCTTGGTTGTTTAAGAGTG
This sequence comes from Hippopotamus amphibius kiboko, assembly GCF_030028045.1. NCBI lineage: Eukaryota > Metazoa > Chordata > Mammalia > Artiodactyla > Hippopotamidae > Hippopotamus > Hippopotamus amphibius. The sequence continues at coordinate 34,632,781 of NC_080189.1, read as the reverse complement.
AATTGTTTAGCCTCCATGTGTTTGTCTTTTTTGCAGTTTTTATCCTGTAATTGATATCTAGTCTCATGGCATTGTGGTCTGAGAAGATGCTTGATATGATTTCAATTTTCTTGAATTTGCTGAGGTTTGATTTGTGACCCAAGATGTGATCTATCCTGGAAAATGTTCCGTGTGCACTTGAGAAGAAAGTGTAGTCTGTCATTTTTGGATGGAATGTCCTACAAATATCAATGAAGTCGAGATGGTCTAATGTGTCATTTAAAGCTTGTGTGTCTTTATTTATTTTCTCTTTGGATGATCTGTCCATTGATGTAAGTGGGGTGTTCAAGTCTCCCACTATTATTGTGTTACTGTCGATGTCCCCTTTTATAGCTCTTAGCATTTGCCTTATGTATTGAGGTGCTCCTATATTGGGGGCATAGATATTTACCATTGTGATATGTTCTTCTTGAATGGATCCCTTGATCATTATGGAGTGTCCTTCCTTGTCTCTTGTAATAGTCTTTCCTTTCAAGGCTAATTTGTCTGATATGAGTATTGCTACTCCAGCTTTCTTTTGACTTCCATTTGCATGGAATATCTTTTTCCATCACTTTACTTTCAGTCTATATGTATCCCTTGGTCTGAAGTGGGTTTCTTGTAGGCAGCATATAGAAGGGTCTTGTTTTTGTATCCATTCAGCCAGTCTGTGTCTTTTGGTTGGAGTATTTAATCCATTGACATTTAAAGTGATTATTGACCTGTGTGCTCCAATGACCATTTTCTGAATTGTTTTGGGTTTGTATTTGTAGGTGTTTTCCTTTTCTTGTGTTTCCTACTTAGAGAAGTTCCTTTAGCACTTGTTGTAAGGCTGGTTTGGTGGTGTTGAATTCTCTGAACTTTTGCTTGTCTGGAAAGCTTTTGATTTCTCCCTCAAATCTGAATGAGATTCTTGCTGGGTAGAGTATTCTTGGCTGTAGGTTTCTCTCTTTCAGGACTTTCAGTATATCCTGCCATTCCCTCTGGCCTGCAGAGTTTCTGTAGAAAGGTCAGCTGTTATCCTGATGGGTTTTCCCTTATATGTTGTTTGTTGCTTTTCTCTTGCTGCTTTTCATATTTTTTCTTTGTGTTTAATTGTCGTTAGTTTGATTAATATGTGTCTTGGTGTATTTCTCCTTGGGTTTTTTCTGTATGGGACTCTCTGCACTTCTTGGACTTGGTTAATTATTTCCTTTCCCATGTTGGGGAAGTTTTCCACTATAACCTCTTCAAATATTTTCTCAGACCCTTTCTTGTTTTCTTCTTCTTCTGGGATGCCTATAATTCGAATGTTGGTACGTTTAAGGTTATCACTGAGGTCTCTGAGACTGTCTTCTAATCTTTTTATTCTTTTTTCTTTTTCCTGCTCTGTGGCAGTTATTTCCCCCATTCTATCTTCCAACTCATTTATTCATTCTTCTGCCTCAGTCATTCTGCTGGTTAGAGCATCTAGAGTATTTTTAATTTCAGTTATTTTGTTATCCATTGCTGTTTGTTTGTCTGAGTTCTTGTGAACTGTTTCTTGTACTTTCTCTATTTTGTTATTGAGATTTTGTATCATTTTTACTATCATTACTCTAAATTCTTTTTCAGGCATTTTTCCTATTTCCTCCTCATTTATTTGGTCTTGTGGGTTTTTTTCCTGCTCCTTTGCCTGCATGGTGTTTCTTTGTTTCCTCATGGTTGTCCAAACTTTTGGGGTTGCTTGTCCTGGCGATAGAGGTGTTTATAGAAGACTGTCCAAGCCTCAGACTAATGTCCAAGTATTGGATTAAATGAATATTAAGTCTAGGAAACACATACATGTATAAGACACACAATTACTGAATCTGTTAGGACATAAGGCTCTAGGAAGACCTGACAGAACCCCAGTGTGCTATCAGATATTCAGAGAGAAACCCAACAGAAATTGACAACTGAAACAGAACAAATCAGAGACAAAAGCAAAAGCAAACAAACAACAAATAACACCCTACACATACAAACATCAATCCAGGGAGATTTTGTAAGCTAGGATCAAATATAGAAATGAGCTCGAGTACCACCAGAGAGAATGGAGATTCTCAGAATGTAATTAGACAACTGTACTAAGAACTAAGATAAAGACAAAAGCCTAATATTAAATACCAAGGCAGTGCGTCATCTGGAGAATAGAGCAAGGAGTCTGAGCAGACCGATAGTGTTGCTTATAAGTATGTTAAGATAAAATAAACTTAAAATGGCTGGAAGAAAGGGGAACAGAAGAGTGTAATGTGGTTGGAAATATGTAAATAAAAAGAAAGGAATAGAAATGTATAAAAGATAGGGATGAAAGGAAAGTATGAGAGATATATTGTCCGTACTACCAAAAACTTAGCTAGATATAGAAGTATATAAAAAGGCAAAAAAAAAAAAAAAAAAGAATAAAAAAATCATTAAAAAATTATGTTATAAAACTTGTAGGTCCCTTAGGGCTAAGATCATATTTAATAAATCAAAAAAAAAAAAAAAAAGAGAGAGAGAGAGAGAGAAAGAAAAAAAAAAAAATCCAGAACTGCTCCCAGAATGGACCAGTTCAATAGGTATTGATACTACTATTTCTGTTTCCTTAGCATCTCAGCTATAAGTGTCCTTCTTCTTGCCTTGGGTTTTTTTTTTGCGTTATTCTGTGACCAGCAGAGGTTCCTTTATTGTTCGTCTGTAAGCGTCGGTGTGTGGGGAGGGAGAGGGTACAATAGTGGCTCCTTCTCCTGGGAGTGAGTGAGCAGTGGCGCACTGTTGTTTCAGTCAGGCTTGGAGGTGCCTGTTGCAGAGGGCGCTGGTGGCTCAGGTGTAAACAGAAAGTCTTAGAGTTGGGCCTCTCTCGGGGTTTTTTCTTATTGATGCTGTTGTTTTGTTTTTTTTTTTTCTCTCGGCAGCCTCCCTGCTGCTGGCGTTGCAAGGGGTTTTAATTTAGCCCCGCCCGAGTGCCTGAGGGTGCTTGTTATCCCTGAGCGCCTTAGGTGGCCCGCAGGGCATCTCTCCACTGCCTGTTGCAGAGGCGCCGAAAGAGAGGGAGAGGCTATGTGCGCGGCTCCTCCCCACCGCCCGTGAGCCTGCAGCCTCCAGCCGCCATCATGGCCGGGCAGCTCTCAGGGACAGGCACTCCTCTCCGCGGACCTCCTCCCTCCTGTGCTCTCGGTCGGTCACCCTACCGGCAACAATGTTTCTCACCCTGAACCAGCTCTCCGGTTCCCACGCTCCCGCTACTGGACCCTCCGTTCAGCCGCAGATCGATGTCTCGGTCCGGGAACGCTGAGCTGCGCTGTGGACCCTCCGTATGTTTCTCACTCCCTCCCGTCTTCCACAGCTCCGCCGCTTCACCCTCTTTGAGCCCTCGTAGATGCCTCCCTACCAGCTATGTCAGGCTCCCCACGGTCCTTTCTGGTGTCCAAGGCCGTCTGCTGGTGTTCAGCTAGTTCTCTGTGGGAATGACTGCGTCCTTCCGTGCATTCCCAATGCATCTGTGGAGAGGGATGCACTCCACGTCTCTCTACTTCGCCGCCATCTTTTCTCCTCGGTTTTCAGGAGCTGATTTTATGAGCCCAACCCTCGCATCTCCTCATATCTAAAAGCACTAAATCCCTACAAGATGACGTCTGCTCCTCATGACTAGCAGAAACCCCCTACGAAAAAATGTATTTGACCGCATGTACTCTTCCTTTACCAAGAATACATATATACTAATCTTCCCCCTGCCTCTTTGGAACAGTTTCTCAGAGCTATCTGGGATGCTGTCTCCCGGGCTGCAGTCCTCATTTTGCCCCAAATAAACTCAACTCACAACTCTCACGTTGTGCATTTTTTTTGTCAACAGACAAGAGGAAAATATTTTCAGTTTCACTGCCACACAGCACATTTCTATTCTTAGCTGTCTGGGGTATGGTTCTTCCATAGAAGGTTTGCTTCCCTGACATACATAGTGGCAGACTTCCTCTGAGTAGCCTACCCCTTAAGTTTGCAAGGCCACATTTCCTGTGGAAAGGAATTCCTGAGGCTGAAATCCTTGCTAACTTCCCTTTCCAAAACTGATTGCTCCATATAGGGACATGCTTTCTCTGGTTCTGTAGGGATACAGAAAAATTAAAATAACTTTTGGGTGATCATGTCTCTCCATCTGCTTTCTTACAAACTAAGGGCTCATCATTTCCTTCACTTAGTTTGTATAGAATGGATCCATATTTGTTTACATATATAGATAGGAGAGACTTAACAGATGATAAGATGTCACACTCTGTCTTTATTTATCTGTTCATGATATATAGGTCTGCTCCCTTAGCCAACCTTGACTGACTGATTGTGGCTCTCTAGGGCACTTTTTGAGGAGAGGTCTGAGGCTGCCTCTGGCCACGATCAATGAGTAATGTCTGCCATGAGCATGGGAGGAAAAGAGGTGGGATGCCTGCCAAGCATTGCCCATCTTTGAACATAATTGGCTTTTTGTTTCTGAGCTTGGGAGTTTTATTAATATGTAGCTATCAAATGCATAAAAGGAAAAATATTGTTTTATATATTTTCTTAACTTGGATCAACAAGGAGGCCTAAAACCATTAATTGCCTTTACTAGGAAGCTGTAATGCTAAACATTGAATATATTAATGTATATCTTAAGTAAAGCCTAAGCCAAAATACTACATTTCATAAATATGCTATTATATAATAGTGATTTTACTACCTCAATAGTAGTAGCACGGTGGTATTACTAATAACTATAATGTCAAAAATCCAACTTGGTATTATATTGGGTGGCATAAAATTATCAATAAAGTATGAAACAGATATTTTCAGATAAAAGTAGAATACTTTATTTTCACAACTCAGACATGCCAGGAGGCTAAGAGTTGAGGAAATAACACGAATGTTGTTGGTTTTTACCAAAGGTAAGTTTTATGTTTTGTAAAATTGAGTGAATAGTACAACCCAAAAGTTAGACTTTGCAAAATACTTGAGGAAAAAAATACACTTAAAAAAAAATAGTGATGTGCAGCTCTAGACATTGGAGGTTCACAAGTCTGCCCTTCAGAGTGGGATTATCTGGAAAGTCTGGTAGTGACTAAGTTTGTAAAAAAAGAAAAAAGAAAAAAGACGTGTTCAGCTGTGGTCTGGGATATTACATAAGAACTCAAGTCACTATTTTTCCATATCCCCATATTTATAATATTTTATTTTTTTTACAAGCGAGGAATCATTCCTTCTAACAACCCACTACTGTGACTCAACTTGCCTATTACATTAGAAATATTGTATAAGCAGAGAGAGGAGGGAACTTCACTTGGAAAATTAGCTAACAATCATCATACCAATCCACTTCCAAAACTATTATGACACATCTACATCTTAAGATAGTCCCCCAGAAGTTTACACTGAAATTTGGGCCACAAAACAAGCATTTATGCTGATACCATGTTTTAAGAAATTTTCCAGTTTTTTAAACTATGTCAAACATTCATCTGAAAATATATTTCCATGAAATCTAATGGTACTTCCCTCTAGTGATAATATGCCCATCATTCTCTCCGAATAAATACTTATCAACATGACCTTTTTCAACAAAGTCGGGTAAAAAGTGAGTTTTTAAGCTATGTGACTTGCTTACCACCAACCAACAACGTTTTGAGGTAAACACCTCTAAGGACCTAACCCGCTGACCCTAAAAGAGATTTCTGCTCAGAGTAACAAATGGATAAAAAAGATTATGATAAATAATTTTCCACAATCTAATCAAAGAACATTTACAAAAGATTGAAAGTCTTGTTATATCTCATTAAGAATTATTATACACTTAGTCATACCTACTTTTTAAACTATGTCCCTGAAGTGTATCAATATTCAAAAACATTAAAAAATGTGTTGAAGTTCATATAGTGATACAAGATCATGAATATATAATTTTGCTATTTATTATTGGAGACAATGTCTTTAGAGTGACTAGAAAACCCGTGTTTCTTTCACTTCATGTTGCACTCGATTAGTAACACATATAACAAAACTATATTACAGGATTTAAAGACTTCAGAGTTAAAGGAATTCCTTGATTCCATTCTGCTACAATTTTTATTTTTAAAATTACCAACACAAAATAATCTGCTGCAAAAGACGTGGTATGTATAGGAAACCTACAACAGTTCTACATTTATACATGTGACCCTGAAACGCAGATAGAAATATATCTGCAGTTCTTCATCACTGCATGCTAGTTAAGTTTACGGCATTTCCTTCCAGGTCCTAGCCTTAAATCCCAGCTTGACAACTTTTTAGCTATGTGACCCAGTACAAGTTCCTTAAACATTTCTGTTCTGAGTTCCCTCATATGTAAAATGAGGGTACTAATAGTACCTATTCAGAAGGTGGTGTGATAAATGAATATATAGTATTCATTTAATATATGTAATGCACTTAAAATAGTTTCAAGCACATAATATGTGTCATTAAAGAACTGGAAAAAAAATACAATGGCAGAAGTTTTGAGGAATAGGCAGTTGTGTTTAAGAGCATGAACTAACAATAAAGCAATGGGATCTAATTTTTAAAGCTGGAAAAGATATATCTGGGATGTAGCACTGACAATTCATAGTCTTTTGATTTACCCAGCCTTTGTGGGTAATGTTTTGCATGACGTGTCAGACTTTGACACAGGTGTCAGTACCTCTTCATTTATCATAGGATTGATCTCATGAGAGTTTGCTAAGGGGCGTAGGCTAGATGACAAATGGACTGCTACCAAAGATTTTTTTTTACTGCTATAATGGTTTCTCAAATATGGTATCATATGCATGGGCTTTAAAATTTTTTTATCAGATAAATTATTTCTTCTTACATATAGCGTATTCTCTAATTATCCATGGGTAATACATTATTGAGTCTGGCAGAAAGCTAGGCACTCACTCTGCAAAAATTGTAAAGAATTGAGATGATCATATATGTCAGCTGTTTTAAATGACATCATTTATGAAAGATTAGCTAATATTACTTTATTAACAACTATATAAAGAATGAAGCTGTGAGGCAAAATAATCCACCTTAAAAGCCAAGTATCAACACTATTATATCCCTACAAGGTCACAGCCTACAGTACAAGATTTAAAGTTGAAAGAGACCTTAGAATACATATAATCTAACCTTGTAAATTGTATTTGATAATCTGAAATTCCCAGTAGTGAGCATACATTACCTAGGGGAATCAGTTATGAAGTTACAGAATTCCAACCAGAAACCAGGTCCCTCAACTCTTGGTTCAGTATTTTTTTATTTTAATGTATTCCAAACCACCTGCTTGTTGCAAGGATCAACATTTTCCCTCTGAATTAATACTGCTTAGTGATTAAATTGAATGTTTCATTTTATAGATGGTAGGTAAAAAACATTAGGTCACCTTTAATTAAATGCTAAATATCTTTCTTGGCTCATTGTTTCTATGTATTTTTCAAGTGATTTATTGTACAGAGATTCTCAGTGATTTGTATCAGCCACAATGCAAAGTGAAAAGGGACTCCAGCTGCAAAACTGGGGACACCATTAGTAATAATGTTAAAGTTTTCCCCAAAAATAACTTAGCAGAATGGAAATGGGAGTGAGGATTTTTTTTTCAATTTTATTTTATTTTATTTTATTTTTGCCTATAAAATTTTCCTTTGTACCATTGCTTAAAACCACATTGTCTTCTTCCTCCCTTGAAAGAGATCCAACAGATCATCCTATCTTTGCTGTTGGCACTTCTTGGAATTGAGCATCTGAAAATACCAGGTTGAACTTCAGCACTGTCAGGCCTAACCTGAACTTTAAATACCACATCACTGCAGGCAAATGGCTACATTTAAGAGGAAGAATGGCTCCTGTATTTATGTTACTAATACGACTTTTATGGATTAGTAAAATGCACACAGTGTCTCACTGTCATTCTGTCCAAGGCACTGCCTTGTGAGACAGGGGTATTTGGCATTTGATTGAGGATGGCTCCTTGAAGATAATCCAAACTGCACTGGCATTTTATTAAATCCTGCAAATAGCATTATATTCTGCTTCAAAGCAATGACATATCAAAAGCAAAGCTGCTTTTCTTTAGGAACTTCTATTGATGCTGAAAAGCTTAAAAATATCTCACTGCTGATACAACAATACTAATGAGAAGAGTTTAAACACTGCTAGGAGTTACAGTATGTCAAGTTATTTAAGGGATCATATTAATAGTTCCCATTTGTTTTGAGAGCCAATAGTACTGGCATTGGGTAACTCCTATTTTATTTCCTTTTTTTCCTTCTCCCAAATCTCCTCTTCCCTGCAGCCTTTCCAAATTCCCCCAGGCAATTAGTAGTTCCCTTCTCTCTGAACCAAAAGCACATTGAATACCACTTTAACAGCATTTGTCACACTGTGTCATATTATTTATTTCATATCCGTCCTCATTGGGGTGCAATAACTGGGTCTTAGTTATCTTTGTACCTTCAGTGCCCCCTACACAGGGAACCATCAAGATTTGTCTTTTTTTTTTTTTTTTTTGGCACACGGGCTTAGTTGCTCCGCGGCATGTGGGATCTTCCTGGAGCAGGAATCGAACTCATGTCCTCCGCATTGGCAGGCAGACTCCCAATCACTGCGCCACCTAGGAAGCCCCCAAGATTTGTCTTAAAATGTTGGTCCAGTAGCTTTATTGTATTCTTTCAAATTAATTAAAGAAAAATTAATACAGGAGTCACAATACTTAATAAAATTAAATATTAAGTAAAGAAGGAGTAACAGTTCACGTCCCTATGACCAAAACATGCAAGCAATATGAACACACACACCCACTGAATTAGGCCCACAAACCCTCATCTGAAACTCTTGGGGATAGCTGTGTTCAAAATTCAGAATTTTAAATAAATTTCAGAATATGACAGCATGTAAACATGGCACATTATTTAATATTCTCACTGTGGTCTGGTTGAGCAACCCTGAAAAAATACATTAATATTTCTGTAGTATAAGTACAAATATTCACCTTCAAAAAGAATAAAGACAAACCAGTTTGCAAGGCAGAAATAGAGACACAGATGTAGAGAACAAACATATGGATACCAAGGGGGGAAAGCTCGGGGGGGGGGGGGTGTTGGGGTGGGATGAATTGGGAGATTGGGATTGCCACATATACATTACTAATGAGAAAAAATATTAAATTCTATACTTTAAATATATTCAGTTTATTGTATGTCAATTATATCTCAATAAAAGTTCTTAAAAAATAAAATTAAAAAAATAAAACTTAGGAAGAATACAAAAAAAAGATATGATTAAAGATACAAATGACCTCATCAATTCAGAATAGGTCTTGCCACCAAATGAGTTTGCCACAAACTTATGAAAAATGTTTTGGTTTGCAGAACTTTTTAGATTTTGTAATTGTGAATAAGCAATTATGGACATGGATAATAAAATCTATTTGGTGCTTCACCAAGTCTCCCCATCTGAATGCCCTCCAAATTTGATTTGGAATAAGATATTATTATTTCTTACAAAAATACAGTAACAGAGTAAAATAATCTTCATATCTGTCATTAGAATTTTAGTCTATTTCTGAAATCTTTATTCCTATAAAAATTAATCTGCATTTGTTTATCTTGTCAGTAAATTGTATTAGTTGGAAGGATAAAACTTGGCAAAAACCTAATTATTGAAAAGCTTCTGTGTAATGATCTTATCAAATGAAATACAATAATAAGAGGGCTTTCCCACTGTACTCATTTAGAAAACTTCAATTAACAGATATTATATATTATATTTATGATTTGATCATTGTTTCTCTTTTACTATTTATACTGAAGAGAATTTTTACAATGAATCTATGTTTTAAAATGTAGGCTTTGTTATTGCTTAGTTTTAGTATATCATATCAAAGATCAGGAGACAATTGCCACTGGAAAGATAGTTTGTTATAATCACAGGTCCCAAGAGGGGGGGCATGACACACCATGGAGGGCCACATGGAGATGCACAGGGTTTCAGGCAGAAGGAATAAGGAGAAAATGGGGGCAAGAGCTTTTATTATGGTTTCCAAGGGAAGGAACTGGTAAGGCGGGGAAAGCAGGCTCAGGATTGGCTGGTTTGAATAATTTCAGTGGGCTCTGGGGTGTAGGGACTATCCATAGTAGTCTGGTACCTGGCCCTGAAGTGATTAGGGCAGATGGATAGTGGCCCAGAGTGTGAGAGCCCTTTAAAGGAACTGGTTGGTGTATAGGCTCTGAATTGATTGATTTGCATGTGAAAGGCAGATAAGTTGTTTACTCTCTCTAGGAATTAGCTAGCCCTGGGAATGACAGTCCCTCCATGGTCAGCAAGGCCCTATGATGGCAAAGAATCACATACAGAAACTAGAAAATGTGATGATTACAATCTACAAATGCATAGAAGTATACCAATTTAAACCAATAGTGAAATGAAGAATTATTGCTTTACTCTCTTTATTGGCTTTCTTTTATTACAGTCTTTTCTTATTTCAAATATATTCAAATTACTACCTTTTTAACCTCCTTTTTTCATTTTTAGTTTAAAAGCTGAATCCTATTCAGAGTGTGATGGGCTTTGGCATATAGTACATCCTCAAGGAATGTTAGTCTTCTCCTCTTGCCACACTTCATCTCTTTCCCTTTTTTCATTCATTTACTAAATACTTATTGAGAATGCTAGACACCAGGCATGCACCTTTTAGTCTTCACAGAGGGGACTATCTAATAAGGGATGCAAATATTCAATAAATAAGCACACACAGAATTAACAACTTGGCATCCTGAGATGTCAGAGGAAGGCACTGCAAGGAGGCATTATGCCCTCAGTCTGAATTCAAGACCACATCATGTAAATAAATTTTAATACAGTTGAATTATTTATTTTTATGCATTTTGCAAATTTTGGACTTGATATCTTTTGAAGCTGGCAAGCAATAGAAATTTCTTCTAAAATTTGTATGTGGCATATTAAAATATGTCATGAATAAATTTATGAACAAGATATAAAATAGATTTCTGAATTATGGGTTTCCATAATTCCCTTGAAACTCTTCTATTCTGTTGTATTTATTGCGTACCCACCAAATGCCCAGAAGTCTTTGCTGGAAAATTCCAGGTAAAACAAAGTATAAAGTGTGACTAGTTTGATGATTTTGTTCTTTCCTGGGTAATTTAATTTTTTAAGCTTATATTCAATAAATCATTAATTAGTATTTTGAACAGATTCAACTATTTCTGAATGTGATTATTTCAAAGCCTAATACTAAGTGAGATATTACAAAACTAGAAACAAAACAGTGCTATCCTTGGCTATTATGAAAGCAAGGTTAAAAATTAACTGCCACTCTTCCAGCACAAAATGGGTGTAGCAGAGACACCGTTTTGATTTTGCATTCAGAAAGGTCACAGCTGTCCTCAGCCTTGTTCCTGCTGGCAGGGGAAGGCTTCCTTTGTCCTTGGCTTCAGCCTTCACATTCTCAGTGTGAGATAGCCCATGACCAAGGATAGGAAGCAAATAAAGCAGCACCTCCAGTCCCATTCTCCTCCCTCCCTCCTTCTGCTTTGCCGTTCTTTCTTCTTTAGTATAATGTGCTAGTAGTGTTATCTATGTTCTCTCTATTCCAGAGTAGTAACAATAATTATTTTTGTAAATATCATAAAACCCTAGGTCTAGGAAAGAGCTTAAAAGGGTATCTAACTTACCCTTTTATTTGCATAACTGATTAATAAAAATCGTATGCAAGTGCATATATTTCAAAAAAGCAACTTATGTGATAAGGCTTTTACAACAACAATAATAGTGTTAATTCTTTATATAAATTATTAGTGCATCACGAGTGCCTCCACAGACTTGTCATGAAAGCTTGCCAAATAAAGAGTTTCTGTGAACATTATCCCAGCTACATTAGGGATTATTTTTTAACCAATTTATATCCATTCATCTTTTGTAGATAAGCTTTCTGTTTTCTTTTTTCATAATTCAGCTTCTGAATAGATACTCACAGCACTTGCTTTTTTTTTTTTTTTTAAGAACTTTTACTGAGATACAGTTAACAGGCAATAAACAGCATATATTTACAGTATACATTTTGGTATCCCAGTCTCCCAATTCATCCCCCCCAACCCTCCCCACTTTCCCACTTGGTGTCCATGTGTTTGTTCTCTACATCTGTGTCTCTATTTCTGCCTTGCATTTCCTCTTTCATACTTGTTAGCATTTGCCTTATGTATTGAGGTGCTCCAACACTTGCTCTTTGATATCATGTTCACTGTTAAACGACTTGCACATCATTGCAACAATAAAATTTAATAATTTTTGGTAATACTAATGCTTTCTCTGAGATATTTTGGCATATAATATAACTTCCATATATGACAGAATTTCCAATAAAGATTATCTCCCTGATTATCTGAGGTTCCTGACTAGACTGAGATGATAGGATTGACGTCAATGTCCTTAGTTCCCTTTTCTAATAATCTTTTCTTTCAGTTTCTTACTAAAGGAGCTAGATGTGCTTGTTCCTTTGTGTTACAGCCTAGATGCCTTCTCAGGGCTCAGGATAATGAAGGTCCTATCAGTTTTCAGTTCTGGCTCAACTATGGGGTCACCTTCTATCCATCCCCTATACAACATGTCACCTTTCAATTGCTCATCACTGACTCTTAGGATCAAATCCAGACTCTTTAGTGTAACTTTCTTTTTAAACAGTTTTATTTATTTATTTATTTGTTTGTTTATTGGCTGCTTTGGGTCTTGCGACGAGCAGGGGCTACTCTTCTTTGTGGTGCATGGGCTTCTTATTGTGGTGGATTCTCTTGTTGCGGAGCACAAGCTCTAGGCATGTGGGCTTCAATAGTTGTGGCACGTGGGCTCAGTAGTTGTGGCTCTCAGGCTCTAGAGTGCAGGCTCAGTAGTTGTGGCACACGGGCTTAGTTGCTCCGTGGCATGTGAGGTTCTCCGGGAGAGGGATCAAACCTGTGTTCCTTGCATTGGCAAGTGGATTCTTAACCACTGCGCCACCAGGGAAGTCCCCTAGTACAACTTCAGAGGCCCTATCTGACATGGCCTCTGTTTACCTCCCCAATGATACCTCTTCCCAATTGCTCTCACATTCTGTGCTCCAGATACTCTGAGCTTCTTTCCATTTCCCCAACACTCCATATTTTCTCTTGTCTTTAAGCCTTTTATACATGTTGTTACTCTGGCCTGAAACAAATCAAGAAGTCCTAATTTGTATACCATAGAAATGATTCTATTTCCCCAACTGAGGCTGTAAAAACATAAAGATCAAACACTGTGTCCTTGTCCATCCATCCATTATACAGCTATTAGCCTATCAGCATCATTAGAAGTCTATGTGAGTATAAATCCTTGTATTAGGTAGAGGGGAGATATCATAGAAGTAAACAATAATCATCTCTGTCCTCAGGAAGCTCAGACTTTTGAGAAAGAATATAATGTGTGAAGGATGGGGGAAAAGATCCATGAATACTTATATAAAATCTTTAAACTACTGGAAAACAAAATAAGTGAAGTTTAGAAATTTATAGTGTGCAAGTATGAAGTGCAGAACGAAAAAGTCTGAAAGAATCAATAGAGTAGGGTCAGAGGAGTTGATTTAAGCCAGACTGAGTAGGTACAAAGGGTCATGAGTGAGCACCTGTAATGAGGAGATGGGAAAGAAGAGTTCGAATAAGTGAAAAAAACATTGGAAGACTCAAAATTATAAATGGGTAATTTATACACAAGATTCAATAAACTCTAGTGTGACGAGAGCTGTATAAGATAGTTTTACATTTCAAATGTTATTTAACTCAACATATATTAGAAACTTTAAAGAACAGGATATAAGACCAGATACTGTCAAACTCCTAGAGGAAAACATAGGCAAGACACTCTTTGACATAAATCACAGCAATATCTTTTGGATCCATCTCCTAGAGTAATGGAAATAAAAACAAAAATAAACAAGTGGGACCTAATGAAACTTAAAAGCTTTTGCACAGCAAAGGAAACCATAAACAAAGTGAAAACACAACCTACTGAATAAGAGAATATATTTGCAAATGATGCAACTGACAAGGGATTAATCTCCAGAAAACATGAACAGCTCATACAGCTCAATATCAAAAAAAAAAAAAACAACTGAATCAAAAAATGGGCAGAAGATCTAAATAGACATTTCTCCAGAGGAGACATACAGATGGCCAAAAGGCATATGAAAAGATGTTCAGCATCACTAATTATTAGAGAAATGCAAATTAAAACTATAATGAGGTATCGACTCACACCAGTCAGAATTTGCCATCATCAAAAAGTCTACAAGTAGTAAATGCTGGAGAGGGTGTGGAAAAAAGGGAACTCTCCTACACTGATGGTAGGAATGTAAATTGGTACAGCCACTATGAAGAACAGCATGAAGATTCCTTTAAAAACTAATAATAGAGCTATCATATCCAGCAATTCCACTCCTGGGCATATATCTGGAGAAAACCATAATTCAAAAAGATACATTCATCCCAATGTTCATTGCAGCACTATTTAGAATAGCCAAGACATGGAGACAACTTAAATGTCCATTGACAGAAGAATGGAGTAAAGAAAATGTGTGTGTATACATATATATACACACACACACACACACACACACACACAAAATGGAGTATTACTCAGCCATAAAGAAGAATGCAATAATGCCATTTGTAGCAATATGGATGAACCTACAGATTATCATATTATGTGAAGTAAGTCAGGGAAAGACAAATATCATGATATCACTTATATGTGGAATCTGAAAAAATGATACAAATGAACTTATTTACAAAACAGAAACAGACTCCACAGACATAGAAAACAAACTTACAGTTACCAAAGGGGAAAACTAGGAGGGAGGGATAAATTAGGAATTTGGCAATAACATATACAGATTACTATATATAAAACAGATTAAAAACCATACCAGCCCTTTAATTGATAGCAAATTCATGATTTTAAAAAATGACTTCAAAAAATTCCTTTACTGAGCAGCAAGATTGCATATACATGCATATTCGTAGCCAAGTCTTCATTCTACAGAAGTCACAGAAAACAATGAGGTGGGAAGCTCCTAAGAGATCCTTGAGTCCAATATTCTCATTAAAGATAAGCAAACATTGACAAAGGAGGCATGAATATACAATGGAAAGAAGACAGCCTCTTCAATAAGTGGTGCTGGGAAAATTGGACAGCAACATGTAAAAGAATGAAATTAGAACCCTTCCTAACACCATACACAAAAATAAACTCCAAATGGATTAAAGACCTACATGGAAGGCCAGACACTATAAAACTCCTAGAGAAAAACATAGGCAGAACACTCTATGATATACATCAAAGCAAGATCCTTTTGGACCCACCTCCTAGAATCATGGAAAGAAAATCAAGAATAAACAAATGGGACCTCATGAAACTTAAAAGCTTTTGCACAGCGAAAGAAACCATAAACAAGACTAAAAGGCAACCCTCAGAATGGGAAAAAATAGTTGCCTATGAAACAACGGACAAAGGATTAACCTCCAAAATATACAAGCAGCTCATGCAGCTTAATACCAAAAAAGCAAAGAACCCAATCCACAAATGGGCAGAAGACCTAAATAGACATTTCTCCAAAGAAGACATACAGATGGCCAACAAACACATGAAAAGATGCTCAACATCACTCATCATCAGAGAAATGCAAGTCAAAGCCACAATGAGGTATCACCTCACACCAGTCAGAAAGGCCATCATCACAAAATCTGGAAACCACAAATGTTGGAGAGGGTGTGGAGAAAAGGGCACTCTCCTGCACTGTTGGTGGGACTATAAGTTGGTACAGCTACTATGGAAAACAATTTGGAGGTTCCTTAAAAAACTACAAATAGAACTACCATATGATCCAGTCATCCCATTACTGGGCATATACCCAAAGAAAACCATAATCCCAAAAGAAACATGTACCATAATGTTTATTGCAGCACTATTTACAATAGCCAGGACATAGAAGCAACCTAAATGCCCATCAACAAATGAATGGATAAAGAAGATGTGGCATATATATATATACAATGGAATATTACTCAGCTATAAAAAGGGATGAGATGGAGCTATATGTAATGAGGTGGATAGACCTAGAGTCTGTCATACAGAGTGAAGTAAGTCAGAAAGAGAAGGACAAATATTGTATGCTAACTCACATATACGGAATCTAAAAATGGTACTGATGAACTCAGTGACAAGAACAAGGATGCAGATGCAGAGAATGGACTGGAGAACTCGAGGTTTGGGAGGGGGCGGGGGGTCAAGGGGAAGCTGAGACGAAGCGAGAGAGTAGCACAGACATATATACACTACCAACTGTAAAATAGATGTCAGTGGGAAGTTGTTGTATAACAAAGGGAGTCCAACTGGAGGATGGAAGATGCCTTAGAGGACTGGGACAGGGAGGGTGGGGGGGACTCGAGGGAGGGGGGGAGTCAAGGGAGGGAGGGAATACGGGGATGTGTGTATAAAAACAGATGATTGAACTTGGTGTACCCCCCAAAAATAATAAATAAAAAAAAATTTATTGAGACAAAAAAAAAAAAGAAAAGAAAACAAGGACCTTCTGTGTAGCACAGGGAACTATATTCAAATTTTTTAATAACCATGAGAAAAGAATCTGGAAAAGAATACATATATATACATGTATTTCAATCACTTGGCTGTACACCTGAAACTAAAACAGCATTATAAATCAACTATACTTCAATAAAAAACAATTAATTAAAAAATAAAAATTAATATAAAAAAAGAATATTACAATGAGGACATTAACTTCACAATTGTACAAATATTATCAAAGGTTACAAGAGGTAGTGAGCTTACTTAAGTTAGAAATAGGCCACCCCAGCTAGGGAGTTGATTTAAATAAAACCATTAAGTAAATAACAGTAAAGGAGAAATATAGATAAAGCAACAATCATGAGGGCCCTACTCAAATGGCTGAAGATTGGGACTCACTCGAAGAGAGCAATAGCCCTTGTCTAAAGACTACGGATGATAAAATGAGAAAGAAGGAAGGAGTGTATATATCTATGTTATTTGGTGTTGATTTTCTTAGTTTCTGAGCAGGATAAAATAGAATATATATTTTTATGTGAAATAATTCTTGCAGCAAGATATATATAATTAGTCAATGAGAAGAGAAGCTGAGTAAAGAGGAGAGCCATGAAGTTGCTGGAAGCATGAAGTACATTCTCCTACAAATGAACAGAAAGGAGAGAATTGGATATGGTGGGTGAATCATACAACACTTAGAAATCAGAGTAGTGGCCTAGAGTTCAGCATGATGGTGCTCTTCCTCAGAGAAGCCAGGAAATTAGGAGGGGGATACACAAGAGAAAGCTGTTGTTTCAATAAAATACAGCTCATCAATCAAGCACATCTATAACACTCCTCTGCCAACCGCTAGAGAAAAGCACAAGATGAGATGTAGGTTGAGCTCAGGGAGACATACGTTTCAAGGAAGAGGCAAAGAATTTAATGTAGTAAGGCATGAAAATAAAGGTAAGAATTCTCACTGGTTAGGAAAAAAATGCGTAGAGTTCTATGCATTCATGGAGAAATTATTGATCATAAATGGTTATTTTTTTGGTAATTATCAGTGGGCACATTTTGACTGACTGAATTAATTGTGCAACAAGGGCAATAAAATATCAATAGTTCTTATAGTTATACCTAACACTTCAAAACACTAAAAAAGGAATGTATAAATGCTTAATACTAAAAATGACAATAACTTTTCCATTCACACTCAGGTCAGGTTAAGTTAGTTGAGTGTTGTCATTCCAGTCCTTTGATAATTTAATAATTAATACTCATATGGGATGGAATAGAGACAGGAGGCATGAAGCCTAGGAAAGCAAGCAGTCTGCAACTAGAGACATCTCTTTGCATTATGCAAACTAAATTTTTATTTTTAATTTCTATTTTCTAGTACAGCAAAATCTGTAATGCAGTTTATTCCCCTCAATGAAATAATAATAAAATTCATAGGATTTTGAAATGTGTTACTAACATTTTAAAAATGTATCCTAAGCCCCAGCATACTTATAAATAGATACTTTGAGACAGCTCAGGGAATAGAACCATTTCAGACATTTAGTTGGCTTTCAGACTTTCTCTTCCAAATAAGCCAGCATGCAATTAGTCAATGGCAAGTTTTCACAATAGTTTAACTGGCAACGTGAAGGCATCAGCTTAAAACTCATTTACACCAAAAGCTACAGCTCTCTGCTTTTCTGACTTGTTAGTCATCATCATACATACCTTCTTTTAAGTCACACTTCCTTTTGCATTTACTAACTTAATGAGCCCAAGAAAGTGAAAAAGAAATGAAGTTTCCAAAATCTCCTCTGAAGGTTCTTTGAGACTCAGAGTTACGCTACATAGAGCCAGGACTCTGAGTAATCTAAAATAAGAGCTGGCAACAGAGGCTTGCCAGCTGTTACACATTTACCAGCCCAGCTACATTTTTCCCCCCTCTGGGCTGAATATTTATAAAGGGCTGCTCTTAACCTTATTTGGATTAAAATTTATACCATTCACACAACAAGATTTCTTTTCAAATTTTTCATTTTCTTTATTCAGTATTTATAGTGAAACCAGATATCTCTGATGTCCTATCATATTTTAGAGACTGTGAAATGTTACCACTGTAACACTGGAAAAAGAAATAAAGTTTGACCTATTTGCTTGTAAGAATGATGAGATAAAATTTGATCAATCTCTGTGACGAAAAACCTATAAATCAGCAGTTATGGTACATTTTTACTTTTTACTTTAAAAAATGTAAAATGTTGCAAAGGTGCGTTGGGAGCCCCAAGACCACTCCATGTTTAGAAACTCTAAAAGACTCACAGGATTCAGCATATAGTTGTATTCACAGCTAAGACCTAATCATAACGGGAAAAGGCACGAGCATTCCAGGGGAATCTGTGTGCCGGCTTCCTTCTGCTCACCTTCTCCTATGAGAGGTCACACAGAACATGCTCTTCCCCAAAAAGAAAATACAGCAACATGTGTGTACTGTTTCTACTGAAGGGAGCTCACTAGTGACTCAGCATCCAAGGTTTTTATTGGGGGCTGGTTGTGTAGGCACCCTCTGCTTAGCATGTACCAAAATTCCAGACCCCCAGAGGGAAAACAGGATTTCAGCATAACCACATTTGTATTGCAGTCCAGGCACAGAGAACCACGTTATCAATTCAGGAATGGTGGGTAAACTCCCAAGATTCAAATTATCAGACATCAACCAAAGGCCAACATCGCAAGCAGGGCTTTCTAAGGATGGAAATCTCAGATCTGCTACATTAACCCTGTTTTTCACAAAAGGACACTCGCAATTATTCTAATTTACAAAACAGGCTTACACACACACACACATACACACACACTTTAAATTCAGAGAGTAAGGAAAACTATTTCTCAATAGATTATTTAAATAGTTAAAGCATTTGAGAAAAATCTGGATGGTATGCATTTCACCTTCAATATAAAGTAACAAAAAAAAATTCTACCGCAAAAGAATTTTTTTTTTCCTTATTAAAAAGAACTCATGGAGAAAAATTTTAGCTCTTGCAGAAAAATAAGTAAATTCAATAATATTTTCTAAATCTTCTTCTAGGGTGCTATGAGTTGATACCTTCCCCCAATGCTCACTATAAGACTAGATCATTTATAAATGGAATGTCTCATTAGTTTGGGCATTCATTTTCTCAAATTTAAAAGCAGAGACTGAAAAAAATCTACTCATTCTATTGTGTTTTACATTAAATTATCCTAAGCAATGCCCCAAATCAGCAAAATGCTGCTATGACAATTGACTTGACGTTTTCTTATAGGTCGCAAGATATTTAAACAGCTTTCTTTTCTATTCCAAAAGCAGTTTGGATATCAAGCAAAAGTATTTAGATTTAATAATATTTGTAAAATAATGAGACGTGAACTTGAATATATACAAGTGATCTTAAGGGCAAGGTCGGTATTATTAAAATAAACCAGGGGATTTTTTTGTGTTGTTATATTTTAGGGCCCTATAAATGAAGTAGCAGCCACAATCTGAAATCTTGAGTGTCAAATCAGTGTACTAACATTTTTCAAAGTTCTTATGAATATGTGAATTTAGAAATTAACTTGCACCCAGCATTATCTTCCCTATTTTAATGATTTGGAAATGAGGTTTGTTGACCTAGGGGACAGCGCATGGACTAAAAGCTCTTTCCTTATGACCCAAAGACACAAAGGCTTCCCCTTGAAATAAGATGCCAGTATACAAAAGAGAAACAAATAAACCCAGAAAGATGAAGTATTTACCAAAAAAGAGAGTGTTTTAATTTTAAGTAAAATCATTTTAAACTAGAAGAAAATAAGATAATGTCAATGCGCAATTTTAAATCCCCTGTTTCACTTCCATAACCCCCCATCCAATTACTGGGAGGGACGGGGTCTTGAGGGCAACATTACCTCAGTTACAGAAGACTAGAAATTATGATTCTTTCTGCATATCTGACTTTTATTGCATGTATAGTTGACCCTATGGCACAACCATTGAATAAATCAACCCATACTATTATGGCATTATCCATGTAAGACGTAACTTGGTTATAAATCAACTCCTGCTGTGTACTCATGTGACTTTTTATTTAGGGTCATTCTTCAAAGTTCTAAATATGCTTGGTATGTTTTTCCCAGTTGGTGGTCACAGCTTCTTGGTGGAAGAAATGAACACTGAGATCTCCTAGGAACCCTGTTGGAGTCCACACATTGTCAGCCCACCTAAAGTATAACCTCCAAAGTTGAGGCAATACACCTAGCTAATTTTCTTGATGCAGTAGCACTCAACATGTAATTGTATGTATCCAGATGGTTTCCTCAATGCTATGTAGTACAGTTCCAACATATAGGAAAAGCTTAATAAATATTTACAGAAGGAAATTCTTGAAGAAATTATAAAACTTAACACATGAATATATGGTATTACCTTATGTATGGCAATACGTGTTCACTTAAAAACAGTCAGACTGATCTACATTCAAATTCATGCTTTGTTACTTAATAGCTTTATGGCTAGGATAATTTAAAATAATAATAATAGTATAAAACCTTCCTATAGCATTGACTGAGTGCCAGGCATTCTTTTAATTACTTTGTATATGTTAGCACATTAATTCTCACAACAACCCTAAGAGTATGTATTACCGTTTTCCCCACTTACAGTTAAGAAAACCAAGGCACAGAGAGGTAAAGCAAATTGTCCAATGTCAGACAGTCTGGCTCCAGAGACTGTGTTTGTGACCACTTTGTCTTACTGTTTCTCTTAAGACATGTTGCTTAACTTTTCCTGAGCCTCTGTTTCTGTACTATAAAAATAAGAAGATAATACTTATCCTCACATGGTTTTTGTAAAGAATAGTCTACTAACAGAAGCAAAATGCCTAAAAGTGCTGACATAAAATAGGGACTCAATACATGAGATTTCCCTTCCTCCTTCTTTTTGGTGGTTCCTCCACCTAATAACGGCTCAGTGAAACACTGATCAATTCTTAGAGGCTCATTTCCTCTGGACTAAAAGGCCCCAAGTCTTTTGAAAATTCCTCATATGAGGAGTCAAAGGGAAGTTTCTTAAATTGCATATATCGCATAAATGTGTTAAAAGATAAGAATTTGAGACACTAGGTTCTCTATTCCTTGGCATCACCACCCTGACCCACTCCCAACTCCCAACCCCAACATATACTTCCTGTGACCATCGCCTCATGAAAAGAGTAACATACACTGGCTTGAGGCATGACTAACACAGCTGCTTGTAGAATCAGAGGCAAGTTCTTGGCTTTAGCTCCAAATAAATTCTTGCAACTCATAGCAGGGGTCATTGTTGTGAAAGCCAATGATTCTAGTTCAGAAGAGCTGAGTATTTTGAAATCAAAAGACTAATCTCTAGAGGAGACTAAGTCTAACATAAATTTTATATCATTTAACAGATAGATTGAAAAGGAAAAAATATGATGAGCTACATAACCCTACCCCTTCAAACAACATTAAAGGGATTGGAAGGAGTTCTGTGGAGGATAGGAGACAGCTTAAATCTCTGAGGTCCTGAGAAGTGGCCTGATACCCTACACCGAGCAAAATAGGCTGGGGATTTGGATAATCCAGCCAGACATGTTAGAGGCTCTCTGAGGGAAGAGGAAAAGCCCAAAGAGACAGAAAACCCCTTAGAAATGCCATCTGCCCCAGTATGTGAGGTAGCCATCAGGTAGAAATGTCTGCGGGGTGGGTCTGGGCAGTGAGGACCTGAGACAGAAAGGCACTATCCTTACCCACCTCATCCTGGCCCTCAGCAGCTCAGGTGAACCTTTGAGTTTTCTGAGCTCCCTAGTGGAATCTGGAAGGGACTGAGCATGAACTATTAGTACCAGATGGGTCTGGTAGAAAGGGGGAAAAAGGCAGAGGGAAACAGGGTAGAAGCAGACCTACATAGATCTGATGGTAGAGTCCATAGGACTGAAACATCTCAGTGAATGCACGGGAAATAGACCCATGAGCAAACCAGATGATTTTCATCACTGCCCATGCCGGCACATGTCAGAGAACAGCTGAGGCCCAAATGCACCCTCCTGACAGAAAAACCTGGCTGTCATATGTGCACCTGAACCCCCAGAGCCAGTCACCGAGCTCTTCTTCGACCAAGTTAAAGACCCGAAATGAAAGAAGTCATCACATGGATGGAATTTACTTGAAGATAACAGAGTTGCCTACCATCAGGTAGAAAGGAGACTCTTACTAGAAATACATTCCATTGGTAGAAAAATTAATTTTTGTAGACGCGAGCTATGACCTGTGAAAATATCATACCTGCTACATGTGTCTTATAGTCTGAAGACGACAGGTGGCAAATGTATTATTGTGAAAAATAGCTGCAATTGATTAGCACACTTGATGACACTGGGAAGGAATCTCTTCTGTCTTTAGCCTCATTTCCTGATACCATTAACTTATTAATTCTTAACAATTGTAAATTGCCACCTCAAAGATCATGGATAACTTCCAAAATATCACACCCAGTGACTGTGGCTATCTGTTTCTGCTCTCTGCAGCACTCAGCCCTTCTGACCAGCTCCTCCCCCACCCCTCATGTTTCCCACGATGTTCTGCTGACCACTTTTGTTCCCTGACCACTCCCAAACAGTCTCATCCTCCTTCCACTTGTTTAGTTGGGCTGAGGGCTCCAGTCCTTAAGGAACTGAATTCCACCAACAATTAGTGAGCTTAGAAGAGGACCTTGAACTGCAGATGAAATTCCAGCTGCAGCCAACACCTGCACTGCAGTCTGAGCAACACTGAGAAGAGAACTCAATATTAAGCCGTACCTGAACTCCTAACCCCTGGCAACTGTGAGATAGTAACCTTGCGTTGCTTTAAGCCACAGGGTTTTTGGCAATTTGTTAGGCAGTAGTAGAAAACTAATACAGGGCCTTAAAAACTTATTTTGTACAAATTATGTGCTTTGGTTCAGTCTATATAACGTTTTACTTTTTACTTGACATTTAACAGGTAACCTAGTTCACAGTAAATAACCTTTCCTAAAGAAATTTTCATATTTTACCATGGCAGAAATAACAAATAAATTTGCATCAGATTCCTGGCAAATTGAGCTATTTGTCTCTTAATGCAATGTCTAAAATCACTTCCTGATCCCAAATATAAACTGACAAACTCCTGCCAAATTGTCTTCTCTTAAGAAAAGTTAACTGTTAATCTTATTATTTTGCCTAATGGGAAAAAAGTGAACATTCCAAAAGCCTTCCTTTGAGGAAAATTCTCTCCTCTAGCCACAATGATTACAAATTAAATCTCTGAGAATTAGCACCACCTATTTTACCAAGAAGAAAAGCCATGGATGGCTTAGGCCAGACTGCAGTTGTTCATTCTTCTCCAGCATGTTAATCTTGACAAGCCTTTTTAAATATGTGAGTTACAGTGTTCTAATTCTCAGGAGATTTTCACTTGGGGTCAATTTCTCATAACATCCTAAATAAAGATTTTAGGACAATTCTTTCATAGTAACATAAAGGCAGAGACCATGCTTACAATCATAGACTTGACACAAGAAATAACCTTATTTTATAGATCCCATCTCTGAAGTATCATTTTGAATGTTCCTGTTGACAGAAGATCTTTTGTCAGACAATCTCTTCTGGTTTTAGGCAGCAATTATGAGTAAGTTACTCAAAATTATTCTTTTAAAAGTTCTCAGTCTTTCTAAGTAAAAATATTTCATAATGATGGCAAAAGGTGTAGAAATTCATTTTCTTATCTATTTCCACATAAAAGAGAAGAGTGAATGATCAACTTTTTTGACCACCTCTCCCATCTCCATTTTCTCACTTAGCATGATTCACAGACCTTGTGTTGGCCAGTCTCATGCCCACAACAGGGAAAATCTAGGAACATAGCAAGCCAATAAGCAGTCTAGTAATATAGCAGGCTACTAGTAAAATCATGGGCCAATTAAGTACTTTCCCAAGAATCAGACCAATGCATCTATCTAGTGCAGGTGTTAATTAACATTTCTAAATTATGTGATGAAAGTACCTACACTGAAAGAAACATGGGCCACCAAAGGTTACTTTCCACAGACCAGGAAACCTAACTTCTTATAGGACGGTCCAACACAAGAGAGGCAGAAGTGTTCTGCTACAGTCTCTTAACAATCAGCCAAGTAAAGAATACCTATTGAAAATCTATTATGCTCAAGGGAATATACTTGACATTTTATGGAACATACTATGTAGTGTAATTACAGAAAATGTTTTATGAAGACAAAAGTGATTTATCAACCCAACACAAGACAGCATTATGAAAGAGGTCACAGTGCAGTACATGATTATTTAATTCATTCCATCAATGTTTATTGGGTGTCTCCCTCTCTGAGGAGTTTAATGACTTCCAAGGCAGTCCCAGTCCTCTAGCTCTCCAGGTAACAGTGGTTTGGCTCCTATTATGGCATTCAGTGCTGCATGTTCCTTCTAGGTAACTCATTAGCAGTGACTGCATGTTATTGTGATCACATTCAAACATGTGTTACCTCTAATCTCTCACTATAAGGCTACTCCTATTTGTCTTCTTGGCACTTTCATTTCCAGTATTGGTGGGAATATAAGTACTTCTCACTAGTGGTTTCATCATCAACTGAGTTACATATGCCCTTTATATAGAGCACAGCCACTATTTATTGAGTGGCAAATACTTAACATTCATTACCTTTATTTTTTATAACAACCCTGGAAGATAAATATTATGATGCCCATTTTACAGATGCAGAAATAGAGGTTGAGAAAGATCAATGACTTACCCAAGTCTAGGAAGAAGCACTGAATTTGGAATCAGATATCTGTTATAACCTTTTGAGCTACATAATCATAAGCAAATGACTTACTTTCTCTGTATCGCAATGTCCTCTTTCATAAAAGGGAGATAAAAAGGATCTATCTCACTGGGTCGTTGTCTTGATAAAATTAGATACTAGACATGAAATTGTAAAGCATCATCTTAATGTAAGAATTGCTGCTGTAACTTCTACATAGCTAGCACATTAGATTTTTAAGCCTATACAATGTGTGCTATTTCAACTAACAAGAGTAAAAATATCTCGGTAACAATACAATACAATAATGCAAGATTATCCTGTTGAAATTTTAATATATACTTGAACTAATACTTTAGCTTAATTTACTTCTATAGCTCAAAAACATAAAAATGGTGCCAACTTATCATAATATTCTTTTGGCTGCAAAATAAAAAGAATTTGCATGCCCCTGCAAACACATAAATAAAAACAATCAACATCTAAATCCACAATACTTTTTTGTACATCTCCTTACTCTACCTCAAAGATATAATGGAACTAGGATAGATCCAAAAAAGGATATTAAACTTCAACAAACACACATTCAGCGCTTATTACACTCCAACACTCTGCTAGGCATTAAGGAAATTCAGACAAATAAAGCAGAGTCCCTGACCCTAAGTAATTCTTGGCTAAGAATAGCCCACTTATCTGGAAGAATGAATACTCTCCTGCTAAGTGTCAATGTGCAGTAAGAATAAGAAAATCAGAAAATTGGACTTCTGGCTTCTGCCACACAAGATGACAGTATTATTAGTCTACTTTATATAATGAATCCAAAGTTATATAATCTATTTCTCTAGTTGGTTGTACTTAAAAAAAAAATAAACAGGAAGATTTTAGGTAACTCATAAAAAATAAATTAGAATCAGACTATTAATAGAAACTAAAACATGTTAGCAAATAACATTTAGCTTTTGAGATTGATGTCATGGCCCTTCTATAAGCCCCTGTTCTATTGTCAGTGACAGAATACCGTCCTGGTCAAATCAAATGAAGAATGGTGATTCTTTTGATTGTATTATGTTATCTTTAACCATGAGAGGTATTAAGAAGTGTAGGTAGAATATTCCTCACGATTCAAAAATCAAAGAGAAGTAGAAAAAATGCAAAAAGCTTTGTCTATTAAATAGGTTTTCAAAAATATATCACAAAATAACAAGGCAATAGTTAAGGAGGTCAAGTGGTCAGCAGTATAATAGCCTATACTTACACCTGGAGGTGCAGGTAGGTTGAGCAAGATGGGAGGAGGACATAAAGGTTAACAACAGTATACCCTACCAAATAAAAACCTAGATTTGTTAAGAAAAGAGTATTTGCATCATGAGTTTGGACTCCTAAACTGCTATTTCATTAGCTATGTATTTTAGCCAGTTTTTGGAGGGACTACTGTCTATTGTCAACACGCTGAGCACTGCACAACTCCAGGGGGCACCATTTGCATACATAAACTAATGTAAATGTCAGCCTCTAGAGCTGCATAACATAGTAGCCTTTATTCTATGTGCAAGAGAGTAGAGGGGGGTGAGATAGAGGATTATAACGTAGGCCAGAATGCTATAGGGGAGGAAGGCCAGTAGACATACATGATCCAGTTACCCCTGACCTGAGCAACTAATCTGGAAATATACCAGATACTTACATATAGTCCTAACAGGGATTTGGGGGTATATGTAGACACGATACAGTTTTCAAATACATACTCCCAAATACCGTACTACCATTTTGTGTCACTTTCCATGGCATTGTGTTAGCATCCTTATAAAACCATTTAAAACTAAACTACGTGATCTGAGGATTTTAATTTCTTAGATTCAAATGAATTTGAAAATACATACCCCTGTAGTGTGGAATATATAGAGAGCATATTCAGAATGTTCTCCAGATGCTGAATGTGAACTGAAAATTCTGCCTTACATGCTGTTAGACTTATTTTTGTAACAAATTTTAAGAAGGTTTTTGGCTCTAAAGAAATCTGTCATGCTGGTATCACACCACCTTTTTTATATTAGATCATTTTTATGTATTTCTGGAAATTCCAGAAATTTGAGTCAAATTAAACACATCTTACTTAAACCACATCTTACTTAAGTCTTGCATATATCATGCAGAATATATATCTGCATGATATTACATTATAGTTTACCTGCAACACACACACACACACACACACACAATGTAAGTCTTGAATTCTATAAAGTAACATGCTATTTTATGATATAAATTCAAGTGAAGAATGCTTAGTTAATAACAGAAGTAAGATCACATATCTATCACACATTTTTATGACTTTTCAATAAGAGAAAAGCAGTCTTTTATAAATAGAGACTGGTGGAGAAAAAGATGGCGGCGAAGTAGAGAGACGTGGAGTGCATCCCTCTCCACAGATGCATTGGGAATGCACGGAAGGACGCAGTCATTCCCACAGAGAACCAGCTGAACACCAGCAGACGGCCTCGGACACCAGAAAGGGCTGCGGGGAGCCTGACATAGCCGGTAGGGAGGCATCTACGAGGGCTCAAAGAGGGTGAAGCGGCGGAGCTGTGGCGGACGGGAGGGAGTGAGAAACATACGGAGGGTCCGCAGCGCAGCTCAGCGTTCCCGGACCGAGACATCGATCCGCGGCTGAACGGAGGGTCCAGGAGCGGGAGCGTGGGAACCGGAGAGCTGGTTCAGGGTGAGAAATATTGTTGCCGGTAGGGTGACGGACCGAGAGGACAGGAGGGAGGAGGTCCACGGAGAGGAGTGCCGGTGCCTGAGAGCTGCCCGGCCATGATGGCGGCTGGAGGCTGCAGGCTCCCGGGCGGGGGGGAGGAGCCACGCGCGTAGCCTCTCCCTCTCTTTCGGTGCCTCTGCAACAGGCAGCGGAGAGACGCCCTGCGGGCCACCTAAGGCGCGCAGGGATAACAACCACCCTCAGGCGCTCGGGCGGGGCTAGATTAAAACTCCTTGCAACGCCAGCAGCAGGGAGGCTGCCGAGAGAAAAAAAAAAAAAAAAAACCAGCATCAAAAAGAAAAAACCCCGAGAGAGGCCCAACTCTAAGACTTTCTGTGTACGCCTGAGCCACCAGCGCCCTCTGCAACAGGCACCTCCAAGCCTGACTGAAGCAACAGTGCGCCACTGCTCACTAACTCCCAGGAGAAGGAGCCACTATTGTACCCTCTCCCTCCCCACACTCCGAGGCTTACAGAAGAACAATAAAGGAACCTCTGCTGGTCACAGAATAACGCAAAAAAAAAACTCAAGGCAAGGAGAAGGACACTTACAGCTGAGACGCTAAGGACACAGAAATAGTAGTATCAATACCTATTGAACTGGTCCATTTGGGGATCAGTTCTGGATTTTTTTTTTTTTTTTTCCTTTCTCTCTCTTTCTTTTTTTTTTTTTTTTTTTTTTTGATTTATTAAATACGATCTTAGCCCTAAGGGATCTACAAGTTTTACAACATAATTTTTTAAGGATATTTTTTACTCTTTTTTTTTTTTTTTTTTTGCCTTTTTATATACTTCTATATCTAGCTAAGTTTTTGGTAGTACGGACAAAATATCTTTCATACTTTCCTTTCATCCCTTTCTTTTATACACTTCTATTCCTTTCTTTTTCTTTGCATATTTCCAACCACGTTACGCTCTTCTGTTCCCCTTTCTTCCAGCCATTTTAAGTGTATTTTATCTTAACATACTTATAAGCAACACTATCGGTCTGCTCAGACTCCTTGCTCTATTCTTCAGATGATGCACTGCTATGGTATTAATATTAGGCTTTTGTCTTTATCTTAGTTCTTAGTACAGTTGTCTAATTACATTCTGAGAATCTCCATTCTCTCAGGTGGTACTCCAGCTCATTTCTATATTTGATCCTAGCTTACAAAATCTCCCTGGATTGATGTTTGTATGTGTAGGGTGTTATTTGTTGTTTGTTTGCTTTTGCTTTTGTCTCTGATTTGTTCTGTTTCAGTTGTCAATTTCTGCTGGGTTTCTCTTTGAATATCTGATAGCACACTGGGGTTCTGTCAGGTCTTTCTAGAGCCTTATGTCCTAACAGATTCAATAATTGTGTGTCTTATACATGTATGTGTTTCCTAGACTGAATATTCATTTAATCCAATACTTGGACATTAGTCTGAGGCTTGGACAGTCTTCTATAAACACCTCTATCACCAGGACAAGCAACCCCAAAAGCTTGGACAACCATGAGGAAACAAAGAAACACCATGCAGGCAAAGGAGCAGGAAAAAAACCCACAAGACCAAATAAATGAGGAGGAAATAGGAAAAATGCCTGAAAAAGAATTTAGAGTAATGATAGTAAAAATGATACAAAATCTTGATAACAAAATAGAGAAAGTACAAGAAACAGTTCATAAGAACTCAGAAAAACAAACAGCAATGGATAACAAAATAACTGAAATTAAAAATACTCTAGATGCTCTAACCAGCAGAATGACTGAGGCAGAAGAACGAATAAGTGAGTTGGAAGATACAATGGGAGAAATAAACGCCACAGAGCAGGAAAAAGATAAAAAAATAAAAAGACTAGAAGACAGCCTCAGAGACCTCAGTGATAACCTTAAACGTACCAACATTCGAATTATAGGCATCCCAGAAGAAGAAGAAAACAAGAAAGGGTCTGAGAAAATATTTGAAGAGGTTATAGTGGAAAACTTCCCCAACATGGGAAAGGAAATAATTCACCAAGTCCAAGAAGCACAGAGAGTCCCATACAGAATAAACCCAAGGAGAAATACACCAAGACACATATTAATCAAACTAACGACAATTAAACACAAAGAAAAAATATGAAAAGCAGCAAGAGAAAAGCAACAAACAACATATAAGGGAAAACCCATCAGGATAACAGCTGACCTTTCTACAGAAACTCTGCAGGCCAGAAGGGAATGGCAGGATAAACTGAAAGTCCTGAAAGAGAGAAACCTACAGCCAAAAATACTCTACCCAGCAAGAATCTCATTCAGATTTGAGGGAGAAATCAAAAGCTTTCCAGACAAGCAAAAGTTAAGAGAATTCAGCACCACCAAACCAGCCTTACAACAAGTGCTAAAGGAACTTCTCTAAGTAGGAAACACAAGAAAAGGAAAACACCTACAAATACAAACCCAAAACAATTAAGAAAATGGTAATTGGAACACACATGTCAATAATCACTTTAAATGTAAATGGACTAAATGCTCCAACCAAAAGACACAGACTGGCTGAATGGATACAAAAACAAGACCCTTCTATATGCTGCCTACAAGAAACCCACTTCAGACCAAGGGATACATATAGACTGAAAGTGAAGGGATGGAAAAAGATATTCCATGCAAATGGAAGTCAAAAAAAAGCTGGAGTAGCAATACTCATATCAGACAAATTAGACTTGAAAGTAAAGACTATTAAAAGAGACAAGGAAGGGCACTACATAATGATCAAGGGATCCATCCAAGAAGAACATATCACAATGGTAAATATCTATGCCCCCAATATAGGAGCACCTCAATACATAAGGCAAATACTAACAGCTATAAAAGGGGACATCGACAGGAACACAATAATAGTGGGAGACTTGAACACCCCACTTACATCAATGGACAGATCATCCAAACAGAAAATTAATAAAGACACACAAGCTTTAAATGACACATTAGACCATCTCGACTTCATTGATATTTATAGGACATTCCATCCAAAAACGACAGACTACACTTTCTTCTCAAGTGCACACGGAACATTTTCCAGGATAGATCACATCTTGGGTCACAAATCAAACCTCGGCAAATTCAAGAAAATTGAAATCATATCAAGCATCTTCTCAGACCACAACGCCATGAGACTAGATATCAATTACAGGAAAAAAACTGCAAAAAATACAAACACATGGAGGCTAAACAATTCACTCTTAAACAACCAAGGAATCACTACAGAAATCAAAGAGGAAATCAAAAAATATCTAGAAACAAATGACAATGAAAACACAACAACCCAAAATCTATGGGACGCAGCAAAAGCAGTTCTAAGAGGGAAGTTTATAGCAATACAGTCCTACCTTAAGAAACAAGAAAATGATCGAATAAACAACCTAACCTTACACCTCAAACAACTAGAGAAAGAAGAACAAAGAAACCCCAAAGGGAGCAGAAGGAAAGAAATCATAAAGATCAGAGCAGAAATAAATGAAAAAGAAAGGAAAGAAACCATAAGAAAAATAAATAAAACTAAAAGCTGGTTCTTTGAGAAGATTAACAAAATTGATAAACCATTAGCCAGACTCATCAAGAAAAAAAGGGAGAAGATGCAAATCAACAGAATTAGAAATGAAAAAGGAGAAGTCACAACGGACACCTCAGAAATACAAAACATCATGAGAGACTACTACAAGCAACTATATGCCAATCAATTGGATAACCTGGAAGAAATGGATACATTCTTAGAAAAATACAATCTTCCAAGACTGAACCAGGAAGAAATAGAAACCATGAACAGAGCAATCACAAGTACAGAAATTGAGGCAGTGATTAAAAATCTCCCAACACACAAAAGCCCAGGACCAGATGGATTCACGGGCGAATTCTATCAAACATTTCGAGAAGAGTTAACACCTATCCTTCTCAAACTCTACCAAAATATTGCAGAAGGCGGAGCACTCCCAAACTCATTCTACGAGGCTACCATCACCCTGATACCAAAACCAGGCAAAGATGTCACAAAAAAAGAAAACTACAGACCAATATCACTGATGAATATAGATGCAAAAATCCTCAACAAAATACTAGCTAACAGACTGCAACAGCACATTAAAAAAATCATACACCACGATCAAGTGGGGTTTATCCCTGGGATGCAAGGATTCTTCAATATACGCAAATCAATCAACGTGATACATCATATCAACAAATTGAAGGATAAAAACCATATGATCATTTCAATAGATGCAGAAAAAGCTTTTGACAAAGTTCAACATCCATTTATGATAAAAGCTCTCCAGAAAATGGGCATAGAAGGAAATTACCTCAACATCATAAAAGCCATATATAACAAACCAAAAGCCAACATTGTTCTCAATGGAGAAAAACTGGAAGAATTCCCTCTAAGAACAGGAACAAGAGAAGGGTGTCCACTCTCACCACTGTTATTCAACATAGTTTTGGAAGTGTTAGCCACAGCAATCAGAGAAGAAAAAGAAATTAAAGGAATCCAAATTGGAAAAGAAGAAGTAAAATTATCACTCTTTGCAGATGACATGATACTATATATAGAAAACCCTAAAGACTCTACCAGAAAACTGCTAGCACTCATTGATGAGTTTAGTAAAGTAGCAGGATACAAAATTAATGCACAGAAATCTCTTGCACTCCTATACACTAACAACGGAAGAGCAGAAAGAGAAATTAAGGAAACTCTCCCATTCACCATTGCAACAAAAAGAATAAAATACCTAGGAATAAACCTGCCTAAGGAGGCAAAAGATCTGTATGCAGAAAACTTTAAGACATTGATGAAAGAAATCAAAGATGACACAAACAGATGGAGGGACATACCATGTTCCTGGATTGGAAGAATCAACATTGTGAAAATGACCGTACTACCCAAAGCAATTTACAGATTCAATGCAATCCCGATCAGATTACCAATGGCATTTTTCACAGAACTAGAGCAAGAAATCTTATGGAAACGCAAAAGACCCCGAATAGCCAAAGCAATCCTGAGAAGGAAAAATGGAGTAGGTGGAATCAGGCTTCCTGACTTCAAACTATACTACAAGGCCATAGTGATCAAGACAGTATGGTATTGGCACAAAAATAGAAAGGAAGATCAATGGAATAGAATAGAGAACTCAGAAGTAAGCCCAAACACATATGGGCACCTTATCTTTGACAAAGGAGGCACGAGTATACAATGGAAAAAAGACAGCCTCTTCAGTAAGTGGTGCTGGGAAAATTGGACAGCAACATGTAAAAGAATGAAATTAGAACACTTCCTAACACCATACACAAAAATAAACTCCAAATGGATTAAAGACCTACATGTAAGGCCAGACACTATAAAACTCCTAGAGGAAAACATAGGCAGAACACTCTTTGACATACATCAAAGCAACATCCTTTTTGACCCACCTCCTAGAATCATGGAAATAAAATCAAGAATAAATGAATGGGACCTCATGAAACTTAAAAGCTTTTGCACAGCAAAAGAAACCATAAACAAGACTAAAAGGCAACCCTCAGAATGGGAAAAAATAATTGCCTATGAAACAACGGACAAAGGATTAACCTCCAAAATATACAAGCAGCTCAGGCAGCTTCATACCAAAAAAGCAAATAACCCAATCCACAAATGGGCAGAAGACCTAAATAGACATTTCTCCAAAGAAGACATACAGATGGCCAACAAACACATGAAAAGATGCTCAACATCACTCATCATCAGAGAAATGCAAGTCAAAGCCACAATGAGGTATCACCTCACACCAATCAGAATGGCCATCATCACAAAGTCTGGAAACAACAAATGTTGGAGAGGGTGTGGAGAAAAGGGAACTCTCCTGCACTGTTGGTGGGACTGTAAGTTGGTACAGCCACTATGGAAAACAATTTGGAGGTTCCTTAAAAAACTACAAATAGAACTACCATATGATCCAGTAATCCCACTCCTGGGCATATACCCAAAGAAAACCATAATCCCAAAAGAAACTTGTACCATAATGTTTATTGCAGCACTCTTTACAATAGCCAGGACATGGAAGCAACCTAAATGCCCATCAACAAATGAATGGATAAAGAAGATGTGGCATATATATACAATGGAATATTACTCAGCTATAAAAAGGGATGAGATGGAGCTATATGTAATGAGGTGGATAGAACTACAATCTGTCATACAGAGTGAAGTAAGTCAGAAAGAGAAGGACAAATATTGTATGCTAACTCACATATACGGAATCTAAAAATGGTACTGATGAACTCAGTGACAAGAACAAGGACGCAGATACAGAGAATGGACTGGAGAACTCGAGGTATGGGAGGGGGCGGGGGGTGAAGGGGAAACTGAGAAGAAGCGAGAGAGTAGCACAGACATATATATACTACCAACTGTAAAATAGTCAGTGGGAAGTTGTTGTATAACAAAGGGAGTCCAACTCGAGGATGGAAGATGCCTTAGAGGACTGGGGCAGGGAGGGTGGGGGGGACTCGAGGGGGGGGGCGTCAAGGAAGGGAGGGAATATGGGGATATGTGTATAAAAACAGTTGATTGAACCTGGTGTACCCCCCAAAAAATAAAATAAAATAATTAAAAAAAAAAAAAAAAAAAGACTACACACAAGTAAAATTTTCTATATTGTCACTTAACAATCAATGTTTTGCTGTAATAAAGACAATAAACATTTTTCCTTAGTTTTGATTTAAATTGCAAAATGTAATATTCTAATTATGTAGCTAGTAAACTGGAACAATCACTTTTGTAAAGGCTCTTAAAGATTGCCACAAAGATATTTAATTTAATTCCTTAAAATTTTAAATTGAATTTATAAATTTCTATTTATTTCTTCTTCATCAGATTAGGTATCTTGTTAACAAATAAACACGTCTGTAAATAATGTGTATATATTAATACCATATTGTGATGTATTCCAATTGGGAAGATCCTGTTTAAAGGTACAAAATGTCAGTTTAGGGATGTGAAAAATTTGGGAACTGGATGATGGTGAGAGTTGCACAACAATGTGAATGTACTTAGTGCCACTGAAATGTATAGTTAAATATGGTTAAATTAGTATGTTTTATATTATGTGACTTTTACCACAATAAAAAAAATTAAAAGAAAAAAAAAAAAATAAATAAATAGAGACTATTCCCACACAATCAATATGAATGGCATCTAGTGTATTTATTCAGAGCATGACATTTATTGGTGAAAAAAAGGTTAATACTTAAATTGGTAGGTAGATAGAGGTAAAACTGTTGACTGATAAACAGCATATGTATATTTAAATAAAATAAAATATAAAAATGTTTTAAAATTAAATAAAATATAATAAAGTATAATATAATTAAAATGATAGCAAACATTAAATTAAGTATGAATAATTATAACAGTTACTATTTTTAAACATCTTCTACTACTGTTGTGCTTACCATGCATTATTGCTCATTTATATTTTGACATTGTAAAAATGATGTCATTTAGTTCAGAGTGATTAAACAAAATTTCAAGATAATGCATCTGAAACTCAAACTCAGATTATCTAAATCCAAAGCCCTCAAACCTCACTGTACTGCTTATGGAAAGAACTCAAAATATTTTATTTTAAAATACAGTAGTGATTCTAACAAATAAAACTTTTGTTTTTGTTTTTTGTTTTGTTTTTGTTTTTTGTTTTGTTTTGTTTTGTTTTTTGCTTTCCTACACTTGCTTGGAAAATACTTTTAAACCCCAGTTCACCTAGATTTAGCCCTTATAAATTTTAAATAGAATTTCATGATAGAGAGCATTTTGGATGTATGCTCACAAGATGACAGGTTCAATGTAAATACTTTTGAACAATGGAGCTATGCTAGCTGTCAGTCTCTGGGTAACAAAAACACACTTATATCATCATTTAGGTGCTTAAATTTTCCTCTTAGCTTATCACTAAGTTAATATTCCTTACAAAGAAAGTTATTTAAATTATGGGAGTCTTTTTATTCTATTTTTGGATCATAGGCCACTGGCAACAACAGGCAAAGTCAGAGACTATTGTTAATGTACTTGTTATCTACAAGCCAATTCATTCCCTAGATCCGTGACTCACCATAACACACACACACACACACACACACACACACACACACACACACACTCATGTAACCTCTGTCGGATTCAGTTTTGTCATCTGGAAATGAGAATAATGGTTTTGGTTTAACATATTTAAAGTAATTTTTAAAATAACTGAGAAGATATCACACTTATGCCAAGTTTTAGCTGGAGGAAAGACAAGCTGATGATGTGTATTTCATTGCCAAGCATTTATTCAACAAATATTTAAGAAGCATCTTTTAGGTGTAAGGCCCTTTGAAGGAGAAAAGAATGAGACAGAAGAGTGAGGAATATATCAAAGCGAAACAAAAGGAGACTCCGTGATACAGCCTTCTTAAGTAGAGAATGCTAACCTCATGAATTACTCCAAATAAAAGAATATAGATGTCAAATATATTCCAGAACACACTACAACATCTGACTTTTAATTAAAAATTAAGATCATCTAAACTACTTTTTTTTTTAATTGCTGTCATGATGTAATATTATAGTCACTTTTCAAAGCAACAAGATCCAAAGCCTTGGCAAGATACACATTCTGACTATTTAAAAGAATCATCATACTCAGTGTGTTTTAGATATTTTCAGTGACTGGAATATGAGGGCCCAAGGAAGAATGTTCCCAACATTATTTGTGACCGCCCCTCTTTCCTCTTCTCACTAACAATGTCAGTCAGATTCCTGCAGATTGCTTAGGTTTGAAAAAGGTCCTTATCACTGCCTGGTGATCACTGTTCCAGCCGGGACAATAAGGGTTCATCCAAAAGCACTGCTTCCTCTCGCCTATTGACAGGAAACCCTGCCTGTGACTAGCTCCACAAGGCTTGCTCAGTGCTGGCAGGACAGCAGCTGGAGACCTGGGAAGAAAAACAATATCTAAACCTGGTGTTTGTGCAATGAAGTATCAGGTGGTGGTGAGATGGGAAGGCTAATTGGGGATTTTTTTAAAATACTCATTTCACCATAGTCTTCCCCAGACAGTATAGAGAATTATGATATTCACAAAAGAGCTTATAAAAAGTACAAAATAAAATGATTTCCAGTTTAAGAGAGTTAGGAACTTAGAAACTTCTCATGTAAAGAGATGTAGTAAAGCTCCATAATAGGATGATAAATGTATTAAAATGGAGTAGCCTTTCTAAAGGACCTTCTAGAAATGAGTTTCAAATGCTTGAATTCTTATGTTCAGTTTAGAAGAGTGTGTTGACCACTTTTTGAAAATTGTCCTTAAAAATGCGCACCAAACTGCCTTAAAAACATTACCAGGGGAACACTTGAAAAGCACCAGCAATTGAAGAACTGAATATCTTGTTTTCATATATCATTTTTCATCTATATTGCTTGAAAAAATGCATTAATTATGAGACTTCTTTTTATACATCTGATTGGAGGCATCAGAGGAAGAAAATGAGTCACGTCTTTGATGTGCTAAACTGAGAAGCTGATGAGAGAACACGGATGGAAATATCTATCAGGTAGTTGGGGATTTGGAGCTAGAGTTTAAGAGAAAGATCATCTGAGCTACTCAAACAAGAAAAATGCCAAAAGGGAGAAAAGATAAGAAGGTTGAAAACAAAGTCTCAAAAAATGCCTATATTTGGAAAATGAAGAGAGAAGAAAACAAATAATTTTATTAATGTCTATGTAAATAAAAAGAAAAACCAGGAGAATATAATAAACCTAGAGATGATGAGGACATGAGGCAGGTCATCAAAATTGGCAAACAGGTTTTGACAAAGAGAAAATTTCAATGGACTGCTGAGAACAGAAACTAGGTTGCTAGAAGAACTGGACTGCAAATGAGTAAGTGGTCAGGCAATGGAGGAAATATGAATAAATAATTCATTCAAAAAATTAAGGGGGAAAAGGAAAAGACAGAACCTTTGAGAGAGGAGAAAGCTGGAGGGCAGCTTCTCAATCTTGGGGAAAAAAAGCTCAAGTGGTAAAATTTGAATGGAGGTGAGGAAGGATAGGAATCCTTTATCCTCAAGGGAATAAGGTCTATTTTAAAAAAGTAAGATTCCAAAGAACCAAAAATTAAGGTTTGGGCTGTTCTTGCACACACTCATGTAGGCCACACCAGTCAGCATTTAGGAATTCCCTCCCCTTCTGTAATAGCTGTGGTCTTAAGCCCACGACGCAGGCAGTTTGCTATTTGTTTGCTTTTCCTTTGGTGAGAGAGTCTGAACATCCTGTGGTGAACCAAAGGCATCCCTGACCTCTCCTGCCCTCTCTTCCCTCTGGCACCCCACACCCTCACTCCACCGCTCCCATTTTTTTCCCTCAAGCTGAATTTGTCTTGGAAATTTAAACCTAGCAAATTAAGATTATTAAAACAAGCTAGGCAAATATTTCTGGCAATCAAGGAAGGATTCACTCTGCTGGAAACAACGGCCAAATTTTTAAAAAGAGAGAGAGAAAGAAGGCATTTACAGAGGAAATAGAGATAAAACTTGATTACCGAGAGCCTTCCTGGGGGTCCAATTTCCTGGGTCAACAAGCTGGCCCAAACTTGCAGAGCTGGCTGAAGTACAGAAAGCAGCAGAGCCAATCAGCTAAATCATTGGAGGAGAGAATGCTTCCCAGCTTTAGGCCAAAGCCCTGTGAGGTTAATGCCCCTTACTCAAAATTGGAACCCAGCTGATGAGAAATAGGGTCTGATGAATAGGAGAAATAATGCACTTTCTCAGAAATAACACACACATTAGGATCTTCATGCCTATGTATATTCTCATCTCAAAGCTTTAATACCTTTTCCTGCCACCCCTTCCTGCTGAAATTTCTCTCAACTTTAAAATCCAAATACTACCTCCTCATCAAATTTTGCATAATTGACAAACTGGAATCCTTTTCTAAGTGACAGGAGCTTAAATCTACGTGATTGAGCACGCAATGTCAGAACAGTGCACTGATGCTGGGGACAGTCTCCTCTGCATCTCTCTCCCCTCCTCAGGTATTCTCTGACTTTTTCTATTTTTATTGTGTAATATTTTTCATTAATTGATATTATCTTTATCCATTTATTTATTTATTCTATGTCTCTTCCTACCACAATATAAGATCCATGAGTACTGGGAATTTATTTCACTCGCAAATATACTCCCAGACTTTGAACAGTGTTTAGCACATAGTAGGCACTAAGCATATATTAGTTAAATTAATCAGTTAACCAACCAATCAGTCCTGTCATTTAATCCTCACAGCCATTTGTAAAGTAGAAATTAATTTGCACATTTTTTTCAGATAAAAATTAATAGGAGGAAATCAAGAATAACAGAAAACCAGTAGGTGACAATAAATAATCCAGGTCCTTCTGACGGCAAATCCCCACTCCTTCTATTTAATATCACCTCCAGCTCTTGTCACACACTGCCCTGTACGCTTACTTATGCCCTTACCTCTCATACCCATAGGACTGTGAGCGCCCCAGGTAAAGGCTTCATTCTTCATATTTCCTGTCATATAATCCCTATGACTTGAATATAATGGCTGTTCACCACATGTTTATGAGTTGAATTTCCTCACCTCTACTTTAGGCAGTAACTAAATTTGAGACTCATTTATGCTTACAATCGTTGCTCACAAAAGAAGTACGCAGTTTTCCACAGCTAAACCAAGAAGTGATTTTTCTCTCAGCTAAATGATTGTAATGTAGGAAAAGAGACAACAGTATAAAAAACAAGTGAACCTGCTGGTTGGAAAATAGTCTGAACAGAATAACAAGAGGACATTTCAGGAGGAGGGGCAGTAAGAACATCAGCAAAGAGGCAGGAAGACTTGCAGGACACACTTGGAGATTAGGGAATAGACCCAGTTTGGCTGGGAACATTGACGGCCACTGGAGTGGCAATAGAACCTAGATGCTTCTTCTGTATTCACCAGAGCAAGTGAGTTCTAAACTCTGGGTTCTCAATAGTGCAGTTCATGAGCGGTTTCCTAGATGTGTTAGATTTCTATTGTTGCTGTAACAAATTACCACACATTTACAGGCTTAAAACAACATAAATTTATTATCTTACACTTCTGGAGGTCAGAAGTCCAAAACAGATTTTTATAAGGGTTAAAATTAAAGTGCCAACAGGGCTGTGTTCCTTCTGTAGGTTCTATGAGAGAATCCTTTTGTTATATTTTCCGACCTCTAAAGGCCAGCTGCATTCTGTGGTTAGTGGCTCCTTCCATCTTCAAGTCCTCTTCTATATCCAGGCAAGCAATCACATCACTCCAGCCTCTGCTTCCAACCTTCACATCTCTTTCTCTGAGTCTGATTCTCCCACCTCCCTCTCTTATTTATAAGGACCCTTGTGATTACACCCAGGTAATCCAGGATAATCATCCCATCTCAAAATCTTTAACTTCCATTTGCATTCATTTAAACCACATCTGCAATCAAATGTTCTACCCCTGAGCTGTACCTTCACAACTGTTAGGCTGTCTGTCATCAAAAAGACAAGCAATAACAAATGCTGGTGAGGCTATGGAGAAAAGGAAACCCTTGTACAGTGTTGTGGGAATATAAACTGGTGCAGCTGCTATGGAAAACAGTATGGCGTTTCCTTAAGAAATTTAAAATAGAACTACCATATTGATCCAGCCATCCCACTTCTTGATATGTATCCAAAGGAAACTAACTATCTCCAGGAGTTATCTATACTTCTATGATCACTGTAGCATTATTCACAATAACTAAGGTATGGAAACAACCTAAGTGTCCATCAATGGATAAATGGATAAAGAAAACTTTATACATTATCTGTATACAATAACCTTATTGTGCGTGCGTGTGTACGTGTGTATGTATATATATGTATATATATACATACACACACACATACAGAGAGAGAATGGAATACTATTCAAGCCTAAAAAAGAAGGAAATTTTGCCATTTGTAACATGGATGGACCTGGAGGGCATTATGCTAAGTGAAATAAACCAGACATACCAGATTCTGTAGACGAGCCTCCCTCTATAGCCTCTCACCAAAAAGAAAGGGGGACCTGAAAGATACTATTCTGAAGAATAATAACACTGTATTTCTAGCAAGTAAAACTTTAAATAAAATAATATGTGTGATGCTATATTTTCCCTTTGCCCCAAATGCATCATTTCTATAACACAGAATGAAAGAGACCCTGAAAATTCAACTAGTTTGACAAAAGCTGTATGGGGGCTTCAAGTCTTTATGTCAACATTGCTGTTTAGAGAGGTTTGCAAACCTAATTAAATGTACTACATTTTAGACAAACTACTTAAAAAACAGATCTAATGACTACTATAAGGAAAACGTTATAGCCACATAAAATTGCAGCTGTTTCACATGCTATATAATTCTCACTTTTATCCTTAGAAGAATTTTTTTGAACATTACAGAAAATGAAAATTATTTTAAATAAAACATAATTTTGTAGGAGAGCATCTTTTGCTTCAGGTAATGATTTTATCTGATAAGGAATCTGGAAATTTTCTCTCCTTCAATGGTGATTTTAATTTTCCCCCATCTTTTCAAATTTCTCAGTAGAAAGTGGAAAATCTCTGATCTACACCATCTGTTTATCTCATCTAGTGGTGCATGCATTCCAATCTCTGCAACAGAAGGCTCAAGACAAATTCCTGAGATTGTCAAGGCATAGAATACCTGTGAAAAGGATTAAGATAAGCTTTTTTCATGGTTAAATTCTTCTCACACAACCTCTCTCTTAGAGCACCACTGGCTTCAGCAACATATTTTAGGTAAAACTGGAAAATGCCACACAGAGAGAATTTTTAATGATTTATTACATAAACAGGCAGTTTGCTGGGTTGGAATCCCTGACTCACTCAGTTGTGGGACAGAAGTCTGGGCTTTCATTTGCATTCATTTAAATGGCAATTAGCTGGTGGGGCGGGGGGGTGTCACATCCAACTTACTAGTTCCATAAAGAAAGGAGATCCAGGCCTGCCAGAGAACACTGTCTATGTTGAATCCACAGTGATCATCTTTTGTGTTGAACCCAAACAGGGTCACAAGAACAATGCGTACAATACTTTGAGTTCCACAACCATCATGGAGGTTGAGAAGCTGCTTTCTAAAATAAGAGACTGGGTGTAGTAACATTTTATGAGCAGTTACTAATGTACCAGAAGCTGCTTTGAGAACTTTAAATGTATCACCTCAGTTAATCCTTTCAACTACCCAATGAATTATATAATACTGTCAACTATAAATTGGAACTTACCATCTACCTGTACAAAGAATTAAATCACTTTGTGCTGCTGCAGCTGCTGACCTTCAACATCCCCAGAAGGGAATTCAGAGTGGAGATCGAGAATGAGGCACTCGGTGCTTTGGAAAATGGGTAGAACAGGTCTTCAGACGGTTAGATGTTTTCAGGAGCTGATTTTATGAGCCCAACCCTAGCATCTCCTCATATCTAGAAAAACACTAAATCCCTACAAGGTGACGTCTGCTCCTCATGACTAGCAGATACCCCCTACAAAAAAATGTATTTGCTTGCATGTACTCCTCCTTTACCAAGAATACATATATACTGATCTTCCTCCCTGCCTCTCTGGAACAGTTTCTCAGAGCTATCTGCGATGCTGTCTCCCAGGCCAGGGTCCTCATTTTGCCCCAAATAAACTCAACTTGCAACATTGTGCATTTTTTTTAAGTTGGCAATACTATCTGATCTACTGCTCAAATGGAGAAATTGAGGCAGAGGGGTTAAGTAATTTGCCTAGAGTCGAATGTCTAGTGAGCCTGAAGTCAGTATATACACTCAGATAGTTTGTCTAGAAAGTCCATATGCTCAACCACTGGGCTTTGCAGCATTTATACCAAGAAGCTGCTGTTCTTCTATGAAGGAACTGATACTGAGAAGGACCCTGTGGGGCTCCTGGGCATGGAAGACTTTCTATGTTCCCTGTTCCTTGTTTGTAAGGAACAAAATCCAGCCTCCAAGACCTTCCCTGAGTTCCAAAGGGCAGATCTGAACAATTGCTAATCAGGGAAGGGAAGGGATGCAGAGGGAGGAGCAGCTAAGAAACATTACTGCAGCCTCAGGGCAGGGTCCTATTTCTACCTCAAGGGGTACACAAAACAATATCTTTGAGCTGTTTACAGAACTAACCCCCAAAACAAATGGAAAGTGTTAGCATTCTTCATTCCAGAAAAGACCACCTAAAGACAGATTAAAAGAACCAGAGACGCTTATTAAGAGACCACCTGAGGCCAGATTAAAGGAATGTAGGCCCTCACTGCACCCTAATCTGATTAGCAACCCCGCCCTTGAATCATTGCTATAAAACTTCTCACCAAATTCTCCCAGGTGGGGATACACAGGTTTTGAAGGGCATGAGCCCACTGTGTCCCCCCTTTGCCTGGCAAGGCAATAAAGTTATTCTTTTCTACTTCATCCAAAACTTTGTCTCTGAGATTCAATTCAGCACCAGTGCACAGAGGCAGAGTTTTGGGCATCAAATTCACTCTTCATACAACATTGGGTATGAGTACATTTTCCAGGAGGTGGTGAGAATTACACCAATCCATCTACCCATACTCAACCAGTCTCAAGAAACAATTTTGCAAAATGGCTAGCTGAATCTGGATGGAGTTGCTGGTTCTAAGCGAGAGTAAATTTGTTGGCTTACTTGGGGATGAATCTGAAACTTGGATTCATTAATATGATGCCTAAATGAAACAAACTAGTAGGCCATAGACATTATAACAATTTATTTGATTGCCTGAAGCCATATACTTGAAAAGGAAATTAAAAACAGAAGTGCTCTCTTCTTTATGGTATACATGATGAAACACCTCTTAGCTATTTTTTCCAATTGTTTTCCTGGAGCCATCAAATTTCCAATGTTGCTAAATATACTGAGTTCCCAAAATTCACATTATATTGTCTCCAAATGGCTCTAATTCCTTTGAAATGCCTCTTAAATAGTTCGATAGTTTGCTGTGAGATTACCCTTAAAGATTAGAAGGAAGTTGGTACAAATGTTGAGCTCTCCTAAGTAATATGATTTCCTACAGAAACCTCACAAAATGTTCTCTTAAATCAATGAATTGATTCTCTAAATCAAAGTACTTGATTAGATAACAATGGGATGCTCCTTTAAAAAGTCCTGACAGTTTCTCATAGATAAGAAAAAACCAAAAGGACCACTGGATTAGTGTTTGTCACAAAATCAACTGTTCTTTTTCTTACTAAAGAATGAAGCAATAGCTCCCCAATTAACTATTTCTTTTTTTTTAACAAATGAACACATTTTATTGTTATCCTTTATTTATTTGTTTGTTTGTTTGTTTTTATTGGGTCTTCATTGCTGCAAGTGATCTTTCTCTAGTTACGGCAAGTGGGGGCTACTCTTTGTTGGGTGCACAGGCTTCTCATTGCAGTGGCTTCTCTCGTTGCAGAGCACAGGCTCTAGACCAACAGGCTTCAGCAGTTGTGGCACGTGGGCTCTAGAGCACAGGCTCAGTAGTTA
Organism: Hippopotamus amphibius kiboko; assembly: GCF_030028045.1. Classification (NCBI taxonomy): domain Eukaryota; kingdom Metazoa; phylum Chordata; class Mammalia; order Artiodactyla; family Hippopotamidae; genus Hippopotamus; species Hippopotamus amphibius. Next base: position 34,588,035 of record NC_080189.1, on the reverse strand, counting down.
TGGTGCATGGGCTTAGTTGCTCTGTGGCATGTGGGATCTTCCCGGCCCAGGGCTCGAACCCGTGTCCCCTGCATTGGCAGGTGGATTCTTAACCACTGCACCACTAGGGAAGTCCAACTATTTCTTTTAAATAATTTGCCAATCATTTTCAAACCTTACCTCACAGTTGGGAAAATGCAAACAAAGGAGTTTACATTGAAGAGCACGGAACTCTTCTGACCCTTTCCCAAGATGTGAGCAATGATGTACCAATGGGAAGAGACTATTCAGAAGGGAATGGCATCCACCTGAAGCTTGTGAGTTTCACACTCCCTGAATGCAGAGACTCTTTTGCTGAGACTCTGGTATTTGGAGAACCTTTGCATTTGACTTTGTAGAGGTAGACCATTTATTTACATGAAATAGAGACCAAATAAGTCTGATTCCTGTGAAAGATACTGTTTTAGGAGCAAGGTAAACAACAGAATGTCATTTTATCATATATAATGGAGGCATTATCCAAATGACACAGCCATACTTTCAGGATTAGAGATAGAAGTGAGAGGAACTGAATCCATTTTCTACCTAGTACTCTGCCAGTGAACCATATAATTTCAAAAAGTTTTTTTAAATCATAAAAGTAACATTTGTTTTCTGTATAAAAATGGAAAATACAGAAGCTTATAGAGAAGACAATTAAAATCATGCATAATTACACCATCAAGAGAACTTAATCACTCATAATTGTACAAAAAATATTTCAGTATATCCTCATATCCTCATCCCTTTCTTTCTATGTATTTTTTACATGACTACAATTACAGAATATATTTGCATTGCAACCTTTGTGGTGAGATATTTTTGATGTCATTAGTCTTTTATGATATCACTTTATTGGACATATAATAGTCTAGCTGGATACATCATCATTTACTCAAGTAGTTCCAGGGTTGTTGTGTTGTGCAATTACACAGGGAATTTGCACTGTATTTGTGTATTTGCATTGCATTTTGCATTATATTTTGAATTTACATTTGCACTGTATCATGTACGTGAAGCACCATTATGTGGTGAAACATTTGTGCAATGAGGCAACTCAAACATGATCTATCCCCTATCATTGAACTTCTAAGTTGTGTACAATTTTTTCTATTATAATTATTCCATAATAATTTTTCTTATACATTTGCAATAGTTTAATCTTAGAAGAGTTTTTAAAATTTTTTCCAGAATTTTTATCCTATACCCACAAACCTGCTTATAACAGTGCATCTATGCCACTCTTATTTACCATCTTTCTTTGTTGTCTTTTTTCACTTTGGTCTCTTGCAACTGATTTTTATTCCTTATTCAATCTCATATGTTAAGATACCAGTGTTTACGATTTTGTTGCCTTGTCACTTATATGTATTAGGATATTTCTAGCAACAATTAACAAAGGACCCAACTCACAATAACTTTGAGAATATACTGAAATATTATTTCCCCCAGGAAACAATAGCAGAGAAGATTTAAGACTGCCTGAATCTGAGGCCAGTCACAGAGATCACTCCACTACCATAAAATGAAAGGCCAACGTCCAAGTGCAAGGCCTTCAAGAGGCAGTTTCTGAAACCAGATACTGCAAAGAAGTTAACATTGGAACAAACTATGAGCAAACAACCCATGAAAGGAATACAAATTGAAACGGATTTTCACACTTACCCAGTTACATTGGTAGGAGGCTTTCTTTTCTTTCTTGGTACTACATATAATCATGAGCTTTATTTGTTATTTTTTCTTATTGAGAAGCAAACTGAAACAGCACATAGGAAAGCTAAATTTACTAAAAATGAAAAGCTGGCATGTCATTGTTTCTTTTTCAAGGGAGCTGTTTTATTTCATGTATATAGCTTCTTTTCATCTATATTTCAAATACCAAAAATAGACTGATAAGTTTTCCACAACTGAAGATAACATGATTACTAAACATTTATTCATCCATTGTAATTCATATTCTTTTGATAGTGATTGCTCTTGCAAAGAAAAGAGAAACACAGAAAAACATAATAATAAATTTTGAAAGAATTATGACAGTGTAAAGGCAAGAATTTAATTATGGTTCTCCTCCAGAATAGAGTCTAAGTGGGCTCCAGGTGACTGACATTCAGGCTACACCTGACCCAATGAAGGCAGTACTAATTTTCAAGTCAGGAAACTAGGATTACATATTCTCTTTTATAGAGGCCATGCCATGCCTTTAAGACTCTTTGCAGAGAGATCCAGCATGTACACACCTAGGTCAATAAAAATGACCCCTGAAAATAGCCAGCATTCAGTGTTTACCTAAGGACTCTGAGTCCCCTGTTTGTCTTATGATACCTAACTACACAGTTTGGTACAGCCCAGGATGCAAATGCTAAAGTACAAGTAATCCTGTTTGAATTAGCAAAGACTTATTCAACATCTCGCATTTGAATGGGTCATAAATATTAAGAGTGGGAGCATGCAGACATGCACACATTCTGTGCGGGTGGGGGGAAGCAGCCTTTGGAAGACGAAGCACTTTGCAGGCATGTAGAGGTGACTGGGTGAGAAAAGGATAGCAGTTGAAAAAGAACAAACCCACGCGCAAACTTTACACTCTATATGATTTTGCCATGGATCAGTTCTACTCAGAGAATAATCATCGGAATATCAACTTGTTTGCAAAAAATAAAATTTTCAGACTAAAATTTCTTCAACAATAGGAATTTATTTTCTAACATTAAAAAGTAATCAGTAAGAGAGACAACAATCAAGATGGAGGAGTAGGAGGACGTGCACTCACTCACTCTTGCAAGAGCATCAGAATTACAACTAACTGCTGAACAATCATTGATAGAAAGACACTGGAACTCACCAAAAGAAACACCCCACATCCAGAGACAAAGGAGAAGCCGCAATGAGATGGTAGGAGGGGTGCAATCGCGTTAAAATCAAATCCCATAAATGCTGGGTGGATGAATCAAAAGCTGGAGAACAGTTATACCACAGAAGTCCACCACTAAAGTGCAGTTTCTGAGCCCCACATCAGGCTTTCTAACCTGGGGGGTCCAGCTATGGGAGGAGGAATCCTCAGAGAATCAGACTTTGAAAGCCAGCGGGATTTGATTGCAGGACCCCCACAGGATTGGGGGAAACAGAGACTCCACTCTTGGAGGGCACACAAAAAAGTGTGCTCACCAGGACCCAGGGGGAAGGAGCAGTGACCCCATAGGAGACTGAACCAGACCTACCTGCTGGTGTTGGAGGGTTGCCTGCAGAGGTGGGAGGCAGCTGTGGCTCACCAAGGAGACAGGGGCACTGGGGCAGGGGTTTTGGGAAGTGCTCGTTGGCGTGAGCCTTCCCAGAGTCCGCCATTAGCCCCACGAAAGAGCCTGTAAGTTCCAGTGCTGGGTAGCCTCAGGCCAAACAACCAACAAGGTGGGAACACAGCCCCACCCATTGGCAGACAAGCAGATTAAAGTTTCACTGAGCTCCACCCACCAAATCAGATTAAAGATTTACTGAGCTCCAACCACCCAGCCCAACCCACCATCAGTCCCTCCCATCAGAAAGCACCCATGATCCTCCTAGATAGCTTCTCCACAAGAAGGCAGATAGCAGAATCAAGCAGTATCATCAGTACTTCATCTTGTGGAACTGAAAATCACAGCCACAGAAAGACAGAGAAAATGAAAAGGCAAAAGACTTTGCACCAGATGAAGGGACAAGAAAAATTGCCAGAAAAACACCTAAATTAAGAGGAGATAAGCACCCTTCCAGAAAACAAATTCAGAATACTAATGGTGAAGATGATCCAGGACTTTGAAAAAAGACTGGATGCAAAGATCAAAATGTTGCAAGAAAAGTTTGCTGAGACCTAGAAGAAGTAAAGAGCAAACAAACAGAGATATGCAACACAATAAGTGAAATGAAAAATATACTAGAAGGAACCAATAGCAGATTAACTGAGGCAGAAGGGCGAATAAGTGAGCTGGAAGACAGAATGGTGATAATCACGGATGCGGAAAAGAATAAGGAAAAAAGAATGAAAAGAACTGAAGACAGCCTAAGAGACTTCTGGGACAATGTTAAACCCACCAACATTTGCATTATAGGGGTCCCAGAAGGAGAAGAGAGAGAGAAAGGACCCAAGAAAATATTGGAAGAGATTAGAGTCAAAAACTTCCCCAACACGGGAAAGGAAATAGCTACCCAAGTCCAGGAAGTGCAGAGAGTCCCAGGCAGGATAAACCCAAGGAGAAACACGCCAAGACATATAGCAGCCAAACTGACAAAAATTAAAGACAGAGAAAAGTTGTTAAAAGCAACAAGGGAAAAACCACAAATAACATACAAGGGAACTCCCATCAGGTTAACAGCTGATTTCTTAGCAGAAACTCTGCAAGCCAGAAGGGAGTGGCATGATATATTTCAAGTGATGAAAGGGAAGAATGTACAACCAAGAATACTCTACCCAGCAAGGATCTCATTCAGATTCGATGGGGAAATCAAAAGCTTTAAAGACAAGCAACAGCTAAGAGAATTCAGCACCACCAAACCAGCCTTACAACAAATGGTAAAGGAACCTCTCTAAGAGGGAAACAGAAGAGAAGAAAAGGACCTACAAAAACAAAAACAAAACAATTAAGAAAATGGTAATAGGAACATACATATCAATAATTACCTTGAATGTAAATGGACGAAATGCACCAACCAAAAGACACAGACTGACTGAATGGATACAAAAGCAAGACCCATGTAAATGCTGTCTACAAGAGACTCACTTCAGACCTAGGGACATATACAGGTTGAAAGTGAGGGGATGGAAAAAGATATTCCATACAAATGGAAATCAAAAGAAAGCTGGAGTAGCAATACTCATATTAGATAAAATAGACTTTAAAATAAAAAATGTTACAAGAGACAAGAAAGGACTTTACATAAAGATCAAGGGATCATTCCAAGAAGAGGAGATAACAATTATAAATATATATGCACCCAATATAGGAGCACCTCAATATATAAGGCAAATGCTAACAACTATGAAAGAGGAAATCCACAGTAACACAATAATATTGAGGGACTTTAACACCCCACTTACACCAATGGACAGATCATCCACACAGAAAATTAATAAGGAAACACAAGCTTTAAATGACACAATAAATTAGCTGGATTTAATAGATATCTATAGGACATTACATCCAAAAACAGCAGATTACACATTCTTCTCAAGTGCACATGGAACATTCTCCAGGATAGATCACATTTTGGGTCATAAACCAAGCCTTGGTAAATTCAAGAAAATTGAAATCATATCAAGCATCTTTTCTGACCACAATGCTATGAGATTAGAAATCAATTACAGGAAAAAAACTGTATAAAACACAAGCACATGGAGGCTAAACAATACACTACTAAATATCCAAGAGATCACTGAAGAAATCAAAGAGGAAATCAAAAAATACCTAGAGACAAATGACAATGGAAACACAATGATCCAAAACCTATGGGATGCAGCAAAGGCAGTTCTAAGAAGGAAGCTGATAGCAATACAAGCCTACCTCATGAAACAAGAAAAATCCCAAATAAACAATCTAACCTTACACCTAAAGAAACTAGAGAAAGAAGAGCACACAAAACCCAAGGTTAGTAGATAGAGAGAAATCATAAAGATCAGAGCAGAAATAAATGAAATAGAGACAAAGAAAACAATAGCAAAAATCAATAAAACTAAAAGCTGGTTCTTTGAGAAGATCAATAAAATTGATACACCTCTAGCAAGACTCATCAAGAAAAAGAGGGAGAGGACTCAAATCAATAAAATTAGAAATGAAACAGGAGAAGTTACCATGGACACCACAGAAATAAAAAGCACCATAAGAGACTACTACAAGCAACTATATGCCAATAAAATGGACAACCTGGATGAAACGGACAGATTCTTAGAAAGGTATAAGCTTCCAAGACTGAATCAGGAAGACGTAGAAAATATGAACAGACCAATCACAAGTAATGAAACTGAAACTGTGACTAAAAATCTCCCAACAGACAAAAGTCCAGGGCCAGATGGATTCACAGGTGAATTTTATCAAACATTTAGAGAAGAGCTAACACCCATCCTTCTCAAACTCTTCCAAAATATTGCAGAGGAAGGAACACTCCCAAACTCATTTTATGAGGCCACCATCACCCTGATACCAAAACCAAAGATACTAAAAAAAAGAAAATTACAGACCAATATCATTGATGAATTTAGATGCAAACATCCTCAACAAAATACTAGCCAACAGAATCCAACAACACATTAAAAGGACCATACACCATGATCAAGTGGGGTTTATCCCTGGAATGCAAGGATTCTTCAATATACGCAAATCAATCAATGTGATACACCATATTAACAACTTGAAGGATAAAAACCACATGATCATCTCAATAGATGCAGAAAAAGGTTTTGACAAAATTCAACACCAATTTATGATAAAAACTCTCCAGAAGGTGGGCATAGAGGGAACCCAGCTTAACATAATAAAGGCCATATATGACAAACCCACAGCAAACATCATTCTCAATGGTGAAAAACTGGAAGCATTCCCTCTAAGATCAGGAACAAGACAAGGATGTTCACCCTCTCCACTACTATTCCACATAGTTTTGGAAGTGTTAGCCACAGCAATCAGAGAAGAAAAAGAAATAAAAGGAATCCAAATTGGAAAAGAAGAAGTAAAACTGTCACTGTTCACAGGTGACATGATACTATACATAGAAAATCCTAAAGATGCCACTAGAAAACTACTTGAGCTAATCAATGAATTTGGTAAAGTTGCAGGATACAAAATTAACACACAGAAATCTCTTGCATTTCTATGCACCAACAATGAAAGATCAGAAAGAGAAATTAAGGAAACAATCTCATTCACCATTGCAACAAAAAGAATAAAATACCTAGGAATAAACCTAACCAAGGAGGTAAAAGACCTGTAGTCAGAAAACTATAAGACACTAATGAAAGAAATCAAAGACGACACAAACAGATGGAGGGACATACCATGTTCTTAGATTGGAAAAGTCAACATTGTGAAAATGACTATACTACTGAAAGCAATTTACAGATTCAGTGCAATCCCTATCAAATTACCAATGGCATTTTTCACAGAAATAGAAGAAGAAATTTTACGATTTGTATGGAAACGCAAAAGACCCTGAATAGCCAAAGCAATCTTGAGAAGGAAGGACGGAGTTGGTGGAATCAGGCTTCCTGACTTCAAGCTATACTACAAGGCTACAGTGATCAAGACAGGATGGTACTGGCACAAAAACAGAACTATGGATCAATGGAACAGGAGAGAAAGCCCAGAGATAAACTATGGTCAACTAATCTATGAGAAAGGAGGCAAGGATACTCAATGGAGAAAAGGCAGCCTCTTCAATAAGTGGTGCTGGGAAAACTGGACAGCTACATGTAAAAGAATGAAATTAGAACACTCCCTAACACCATTGACAAAAATAAACTCCAAATGGGTTAAAGACCTAAATGTAAGGCCAGGCACTATCAAACTCCTAGAGGAAAACATAGGAAGAATACTCTTCGATGTAAATCACAGCAAGATCTTTTTTGATCCACCCCCTAGAGTAATGGAAATAAAAACGAAAATAAATAAGTGGGACCTCATGAAAATTCAAAGCTTCTGCACAGCAAAGGAAACTATAAGCAAGTCAAAAAGACGTCCCTCAGAATGGGAGAAAATATTTGCATAAGAATCAACAGACAACAGATTAATCTCCAAAATATATAAACAGTTCATCCAGCTCAATATCAAAAAAACAAACAATCCAATCCAAAAACGGGCAGAAGACCTAATTAGGCTTTTCTCCAAAGAAGACATATGGATGGCCAAGAGGCACATGAAAAGCTGCTCAACATCACTAATTATTAGAGAAATGCAAATCAAAACTACAATGAGGTATCACCTCACACCGATTAGAATGGGCATCATCAGAAAATCTACAAACAGTAAATGCTGGAGAGGGTATGGAGAAAAGGGAATGCTCTCGCACTGTTGGTGGGAATGTAAACTGATACAGCCACTATGGAGAACAGTATGGAGGTTCCTTGCAAAACTAAACATAGTACTACCATATGACCCAGCAATCCCACTACTGGGCATATACCCAGAGAACACCATCATTCAAAAAGACACACGCACACCAATGTTCATTGCAGCACTAGTTACAATAGCCAAGACATGGAAGCAACCTAAATGTCCATCAACAGATGAATGGATAAAAAAATGTGAGACATATATACAATGGAATATTACTCAGCTGTAAAAAGCAATGAAACTGGGACATTTGTAGAGACATGGAAGGGCCTAGAGACGGTCATACAGAGTGAAGTGAGTCAGAAAGAGAAAAACAAATATCGTACATTAACACATATATGTGGACTATAGAAAAATAGTACAAATCAACCGGTTTCCAAGGCAGAAATAGAGACATAGATGTAGAGAACAAACATATGGACACCAAGTGGGGAAAGCAGGGAGGGTTGGGGGGGGGGGATGAATTGGGAGATTGGGATACCAAATTGTACACTCTAAAGATATGCAGTTTATTGTATGTTAACTGTATCTCAATAAAAATTCTTAAAAAAAAAAAAGTAATCAGTAAGTACAGTTCAAGAGGTAGCCACTTCAGGGATTCAATGATGTTATCAAGGATCTCTTCTCTATAATTTTCATTCTTCTTTTTTCAAGGTTTTGCCAATGTTTCCCCTCGTAGTTTCAAAATGGCTGCAGCAATTTCACAGATTCTTACTGTTTTCACCAATTTAATAGATTTTATTGAATGAATGTTTCTCCATTTGCTTTATCCTCTTAGAACAATTCTCAGAGACTTTAAATAATTGTTTGTTTTTAAATTTTCACCAGATAAATTGTCGTCTTGCTGGGGATAGAGTCCATATAAACCCTTACTCTGTTTTTCTGGAAGTCCCACCTCTCAAGGTTGCTTACGACTAGGCTTCAAAATGGTGTACCATCACTTCTGTTATATTTTGTTGCCAAAATTAGATCTAGAAATCAATCTGAATTCAAGAAGTGAGGAAATAGACTCCATCTCTAGCTAAGGAGAATCACAAAGTTCTATTGCAAAGGATTTGGGTACACAGAAGTTTAGATAGCTGAGCTCACAGTCAGTTCACTGGCAGGAGGAACACCTTCCTAAGGCATCCCCAGTAGATTTTTTCTGTGGCTCACTGGACAGGATTAAATCACATGTCTAAGGCCTAGCTGCACAAAAGACTGGGATCACCAGAGTCTGACATTTTCAGGTCTATAGTGACAAGCAGACTTTTCTAGTGTTAAGGGGAAGGGAGAAAATGGTTGTTTGGTAGGCAACCCACAGGTCTTCCAAAATGTACAATCTTTTACCTCAATTTGAGAAGGCAGTTCTCAGTATTTAGTCAAGAACAGAAGGACCACCTAGTGTCAAATATAATAAAAAGTAAAATAGTCAAAAAACAGGAATAAATATTGTCTGTGATATATAGTTTGGAAGGTTTGTGATAAGATGCTGGATTTTAAGACAAGGAAACTTTCATATAAAAATATATATCAAACTATTAGAAGCTAAGGAGAAAAAAGAAGAAAATACTTCATTTGAATATGATATTTTCGACAAATTACTATCTAGTTAGAATAACTGGACTTGCTATATGATATCAGAAATAACAATTGACATCTCTCCATCATGTGCAGGATTTTTTAAGCCCCTTCTATGTGCTAGACAATTTGCTAAGTGTATTTCATATGAAATTTCATTTGGTCTTCATAATAAACATATGAAATGGATTATTCTTTTCCTCATTTTTCAAAAAGAAAAGAAACTGAACCTCATATAAGTTGATAAATTGGGGTTTGAGTTAGTCCAGCTAATAAATGACAAAAATTCATACTCAAACTTACACCAATCAGTTTCCACAATGTGAAATCTTTCTGCCCTGTTATGCTCTCATTACCAAACACATGTGGCTTTAGAAGGGAAAAGGAAAAGAAGGAAAGCTTGTAGTAACTTTAACAGAAAAGAAAAAGAAGGAAAAAGTGGTAACTATAACATCACTGAGATGATATCATTTCAGAAGTTTTGCTCTGTCAGCTTTCTATAACTAAAGGGTCTTCATAAGTTATGGTGACCATGTGAACAATGATAACATTTGTGCCAAAAGTACTGTTTGTAACACACACTTTTCACTCAATACATCAAGAACATCTTTTCATTGTATTCACTGTTAAAAATATTTTTCATGACTGCTCAGTATTCTACTATATGGATAAAATTTATTAAAAGTGTATCCACAATTAAAATTTGTGATTATTACATGTTAACCAAAATCTATTTCCTCTATTGTCTAAGAACAAAGCTGGAGTACATTTCCCAGTCTCCCATACTGTTGGGTAGCCATAGACTGTGTCTGGCCAATGAAATGGAAGCAGAAATGATCTATGTCACTTGCATACTCACCATAAAGCATCTTCCATATTCTTTTTTTTTTTGGCTGTTTTAGGTCTTCGTTGCTGCACACGGGTTTTCTCTAGTTGTGGCGAGCAGGGGCTTTTCTTGCTGCAGAGCATGGAATCTAGGCATGCGGGTTTCAGTAGTTGTGGAACGTGGGCTCAGTAGTTGTGGCATGCAGGCTCTATGGTGCATAGGCCTCAGGAATTGCGGCACATGGGTTCAGTAGTTGTGGCACATGGTCTTAGTTGTTCCACGGTATGCTGGATCTTCCTAGACTGAGGATCGAACCTGTGTCCCCTGCATTGGCAGGCAGATTCTTAACCACTGCACCACCAGGGAAGTCCCGACTTCCATATTCTTGCTATCACGTAGGTCACACAAGGGCAGAGGATCTCCTTCAGAGGAGGAAGGCCTCAGGAATCACAAGGTGGAAGAGGTTTGGGTCTTTGAATGATTATGTGGATGTGCACTCACCAACAACATCCATTTTGGAATTTGTATGAATATGAAGAAATATGCTTTTCTGTATGTCTAGTCATAAAATTTTTGGATTTCTTTTATAGGAGCTAGTGCTCCTGTTACTTACTCTAAATAATATATGAACAATGCTTCAGAAGACTTCTTTGTAGTTAACACTTTGTGCAAACATCGATGATTTACTTAGAATATATTCCTAGAAGTGGAATTTCTGGGTCCACAAAAACATGTTTTAAATTGCCTTCCAGAAAGCATTTAAAACACTTAACAGCAAATCAGTGAGAATTTCTTAAATAATTTACTTTACAATTCAACAATGTTTTCTAACACAGGCAGAAAACTTCTGTAAGGAATTCACTAGGATCTTGTACTGACTCTTCTACTTATATTGTAAACTAAATCTATGTAATTTACCTATCCTTCCATTTATTTCAAGGATCAAATGTCATGAAATGGTATATATTTAAAATGTTCTAAAATATAAGATAATACAAATGCAAATTATATACGAATCTAATTTCATGTGTGAAATTAATAGTTGCAGTGCCAAACTTTTTCTGCCTTGAAAACATCATCCACTGAAACCTTGCCCATATGATCTTTAATTAGATTTTCACTGTGCTGTACTATCATAGTAGCATTAGTTACTTAATAGTACAGATGTTTCCTTCTTGTAATTTTTATTGGCTCAAAATGAACTTAAACTTTAGTTCAAACAAAGGTGAGAGAGTGAAATTTAAATGGGGAGGTGATAGAATATGTACTAGAAGAGAAAAAGAAATAGATGTATCAGCTGTTTGTTTTGTTTTCCTTTGAAAATTTCTGTGTCTCTGCTCCTGATTTGACACTTGGGGGCTAGAAATTTTCCAACTGTGTTGAACAGAACTTCTGTCTCCCCTTGGGAGCAGCAGCAAGCTATGGTAGACCACAGGAACCAATGAAAATACCTCATGCTATTTACAATGGATCACATTCCAGCATTTCTGACAGATGGAACCTTTGGAGAAGAATATTAATGACCATTGGGAGATGACACTAGTCATTCAGGGAAACACTCAATAAGCAAGTGATACTTGACACAGAGACTCCCCGGATTTGTAAAATACTTAGAAGCCAAAGAAAGCTTTTCCTGGGGCTTTGATCATTTTTTTTTTAATAAAAAGGTTAATTCTGAACTCACTGATGTAGCAAAATAGTCCACTAGTACCACACTACATTTTTTTTAATCTTTTCTTAAGATCTCTCTTAACTTTATTTTTTCCTATAAATTCTGGAGTTATATAACTTGGGAGCTATCTTATTCAAAAATATATGCTCTGTTTTCACCAGTTATAAACCAAATAAGTTAGTATATTACAAAGAATCGTGAAAGATGCCTAGCATGAAGAAGTCGTGGGTGACATCTTCGATGGAGCCTCCAAAGTCCCTCACCATTGGTAGCAGCCACTGTGATAGCCATAGGCTTAGAAGACACCCCTTGGACAGAGGCACAATCATCTCTTACTTGTCCTGGCTGGAAGGCTCATTTACCATATTGGTGGCCTGAGGAGAAAAAGGGGTAACAAACACTAGCAAGAAAAACTAACTCTTTCTTTCCTGAAGTGAATAAGTCCTGTTTTACCTAAATCTTTTTTTCTCCACAAATCTCATGACTATCAACCTAAAACACTAAAGAACAAGACTAAAATTATTCTGACTAGAACATGAAGAGATCACATATAGCCATAAGTTTTATTCAAACCCCTAGCCCATGACACTATTATTGCCAAACTCCTTTTAAAATGAGTCATGGGGTGGGAGGTGAAGGGGAAGTTGGGATGAAGTGAGACAGTAGCATTGACATATTTACACTACCAAACGTAAAATAGATAGCTAGTGTGAAACTGCTGCATAACACAGGGAGATCAACTCAATGATGGGTTCATGGAAAGAGGGTAAAAAACCTGAAGCAAAATAAGTCTCATGTCACTGTAGAATCAGAGTGCACAACATGGAAGCATAACATAGAATTTGCTTCTCTGTAAACCCACTCACATGTGGTCACCTTATCTTTGACAAAGGAGGCAAGAATATACAATGGAGAAAAGACAGCTTCTTCAATAAGTGGTGATGGGAAAATTGGACAGCTACATGTAAAAGAATGAATTGGAACACTCCCTAACACCATACACAAAAATAAACTCAAAATGGATTAAAAATCTAAATGTAAGGCTGGACACTATAAAACTCCCAGAGGAAAACATAGGCAGAACACGCTATGACATAAATCAAAGCAAAATCCTTTTTGACCCACCTCCTAGAATAATGGAAATAAAATCAAAAATAAACAAATGGGACTTAATGAAACTTAAAAGCTTTTGCACAGCAAAAGAAACCATAAACAAGACAAGAAGACAACCCTCAGAATGGGAGAAAATATTTGCCAACAAAGCAACGGACAAAGGATTAATCTCCAAAATACACAAGCAGCTCATGCAGCTCAATGTCAGACAAACAAACAACCCAATCCAAAAATGGGCAGAAGACCTAATTAGGCATTGCTCCAAAGAAGATATACAGATAACTAACAAACACATGAAAAGATGCTCAACATCACTAATCGTTAGAGAAACGCAAATCAAAGCACAATGAGGTATCACCTCACACTGGTCAGAATAGCCATCATCAAAAAATCTAGAAACAAAAAATGCTGGAGAGGGTGTGGAGAAAAGGGAATGCTTTTGCGCTGCTGGTGGGAATGTAAATTGATACAGCCACTATGGAGAACAGTATGGAGGTTCCTTGCAAAACTAAACATAGTACTACCATATGACCCAGCAATCCCACTACTGGGCGTATACCCAGAGAACACCATCATTCAAAAAGACACATGCACTCCAATGTTCATTGCAGCACTAGTTACAATAGCCAAGACATGGAAGCAACCTAAATGTCCATCAACAGATGAATGGATAAAAAAAATGTGAGACATATATACAATGGAATATTACTCAGCTGTAAAAAGCAATGAAACTGGGACATTTGTAGAGACATGGAAGGGCCTAGAGACGGTCATACAGAGTGAAGTGAGTCAGAAGGAGAAAAACAAATATCGTACATTAACACATATATGTGGACTATAGAAAAATAGTACAAATCAACCGGTTTGCAAGGCAGAAATAGAGACAGAGATGTAGAGAACAAACATATGAACACCAAGTGGGGAAGGTGGGGAGGGTTGGTGGGGAATGAATTGGGAGATTGGGATACCAAATTGTACACTCTAAATATATGCAGTTTATTGTAAAAAAATTAAAATTAAAATTAAAATTAAAAAAAAAAAGAAAGAGACATACCACAATGTTCATTGCACCACTGTTTACAATAGCCAGGACATGGAAGCAACCTAAATGCCCATCAACAGATGAATGGCTAAAGAAGATGCGGCACATATACACAATGGAATATTACTCAGCCATAAAAATGAATGAGATTGAGTTATTTGTAGTGAAGTGGATGGACCTAGAGTCTGTCATACAGAGCAAAGTAAGCCAGAGAGAGAAAAACAAATACCGTGTGCTAACGCATACATATGGAATCTCAAAAAAAAAAAAGGAATTTGCTTCTCTAGAAGGTGTATTAGGATGCACTTATCTATGAGAAGGAATAAAACTGGTTAGCAAAGATTTAAACAAATGGGAAATTATTAGACAAGGATTCCGTGGCTCAGTGGTGTTATGACTGTTGTCTGATTCATTTGCCTTCTCCTCACAGTCACAAGATAATTGCCAGAGCTATAGGGAATACATTCTCACTCAAGCAGAAAGAACAGGGGGACAAGGGAAACTGCACCAGATGTCTCTTTAGCTCTCATTAGTTACATGAACACCCTCAGTTCTAAGGGATGGTGGGAAAGCAAGTATTTTACTTTTCCAGTCTCTATAATTGGGGTTGGGATGGAAGAAAAAGTTGAGATTAAGTGCTTGGCAAGCCAATCAACAACATCTCCCACAGAAGTGATCCCAGGCTCAAACTTATCCATTTATTTTTATTTCTTGGAAATAACCAGGAAGCACATAACCCTTCCCGATGTTGAGTAATATCCAACTTCCAATAGTATTGTCCACTTATAAATGGGAATTTTTTCTTGCTTCGTAGAATTTTGAGCATGTTGTATGCTTTGGGTGCCAGCAGTTTTATCTCTACGTGCCCTCACCACTCAGTTTGGTATGATCCTGCTATTATAGAGGTTACATACTCTATACACAGGTTATAAACTCTATATTCAAATTCAAATGCAGGAAACCAAACAAAAAAATATATATGTTCCTTC
The DNA here is from genome assembly GCF_030028045.1 of Hippopotamus amphibius kiboko. Taxonomy (NCBI): domain Eukaryota; kingdom Metazoa; phylum Chordata; class Mammalia; order Artiodactyla; family Hippopotamidae; genus Hippopotamus; species Hippopotamus amphibius. The sequence continues at coordinate 34,572,743 of NC_080189.1, read as the reverse complement.
CTGGGATTTCCTGGTGGCACAGTGGTTAAGAATCCACCTGCCAATGCAGGAGACACAGGTTCAATCCCTGGTCCAGGAAAATCCTACATGCTGAGGAGCCCGTGCACCACAATTACTGAGCCTGAGCTCTAGAGCCTGAGAGCTGCAACTATCGAGCCCTCAAGCCACAACTACTGAAGCCCATGTGCCTAGAGCCCGTGCTCTGCAACAGAAGCCGTTGCACTGAGAAGCCCGCGCACCACAATGAAGAGTAGCCCCTGCTCTCCAGAACTAGAGAAAGCCCGTGCACAGCAACAAAGACCCAATGCAGCCAATAAATTAATTAATCAATTAATTTTTAAAAATTTAAAAAAAGAAAAAAATGTATGTTCCTTCTTAAATCATTGTGTTCATTTTCATTATATTTCGTTCAACATACACAATATGACTATCCTAATCACATCCCAAACTCAATTTTTTTTTCCTTTTGCAATTTCAGATGGCACCTGCAAGCCTGAAAGTCCAGTTAAAAACTATTTGTCCTGGGCTTCCTAGGTGGCGTAGTGGTTGGGAATCTGCCTGCCAATGCAGAAGACATGAGTTTGATCCCTGCTCCAGGAAGATCCCACATGCCGCAGAGCAACTAAGCCCGTGTGCCAAAAAAAAAAAAAAAAAACTATTTGTCCTTAGTTTTTCCTCTTGTCTCAATTCTTCCTCTAATTCAGGCTCTACCCACCCAGTCTTTGATTTTTCTCACAGAACCCTTTGCTTTTCAAGTTATTCATCTCTGTCTTAGAGAAAGAGCTTCCTCCCTTGGATGATGTGTAATCTTTCTCGAGACCACACAATGTGCCTTTTTGTGTGATGATGGTGGACAGATGTGATTTTTCCAATGAGTTCTATTTTGCTTACTTATTTATGTATTCTTCAGACTTCAGTCTGTAGTCTGGAACAAAATAAATCAGGTCATTCATTTCTCCTAATTTATATTGAGGTGGGTTTTCATTAATTTGAAATGATTTGTTAATTACACAAAGTTCTTAAACCCCTTTATTAAAAATCATAGAATATACTAGGCATTGTTTGAAAACCATATTTTTCTTTAAAAAAGGTTTTTAAAAGCAAGGCTGCAGTACTATTTAACAATAGATTATTTTGTGCAGGGCAGTTTTCATAATATTTATGGAAAAAACATAAGTAAATGTTCCAAAGCCCATGCATCAAAAAATTTCCAGTTATATTTCTCTTCCTTGAAACAACTATTTTATGTTAATAGAGAAATATTTGATTCAGAAGAAAGTTAAAATTATCTAGCATTAACTCTTACTTTACAGATGAGAATACGGAAGCCACAGAAGCTGGACAACCATCCAAGGGTTTATGGTTTGTGAATGGCAAAGCTAGAATTGTAAACCATGTTCCCGATACCCAATTCTGAGCTCTTTCACAATCACCTACATCTCAAGGGTTTAGGCCTATGATAAGCAACTACAAGTATCATCTCTAGGTCTGGTGGGTCATGTGGTAAAAGGCCCAAACAGCAGAAATGGCTGCATGGCAGGGCTGTATCAAGAACTAAGTATTGGATGACAGGCAAGGAGTGAAAAGAAGGTGTAGAGGTAAGAGTAGGAATGTGGACCCGTTAAACTTGAATGATGGGACACTGGCACTATATTCTCCACATTTGAAAGAAAATCCTTTTTTTTATTTAGTCTGCTCCTTAGTGTTTCTAAATTCTTATTTATTGGCCCACTCAGTTATCACATTTAGGAACCACCTACTATATGCCAAATAACTTAATCACTGTCAATATTTACAAAGTAAAGAGGTGGCTTTTCTTTCATGTGATGGAGGGTTAGAAAACATAAAATCCTTCTTTTAAAGTGTTTGTAAATATTCATTCTGCCAATTTGAAATAAATCACTGTGTTTGTCTTCAGAGCAAACAATTCCAATGTCTCATACTATAAAAGCAATTTATCTTATCTTCTTGAATGTTAAATCAGCAAACAAAACACTCCTAGAAGAATTGGTCATGAAAGAATAAGGTGCATTCACGGTATACCAGTTCAGAAGGTATGCACTTACTTGAACCATGCATCATGTTATGTAAAACCTATTCCCAACTAAGTATAGCACTTAAATAAATTGCAGAGTTAAAATGGTAGCATTAACTAAACACTTTTTTAAATGTCAGAGCAATTTCCTTACCATGTTGGATAAAGATATTTTATGTACATTAACTATGTGGAAAGGACTTAGTTTTCTCTTCCTTCTCTCCAACCCCAATCCCACTCCTGGTCTTCAGTAAAGTAGATTAAAGAGAAAGAGACTTTGTTAGCATAATACACATATGAAACACATGAACCATATTAAATATATGTCTCCATGTATAATAATCATCCTCTTAGTAGCGCCAACACCTGAATTACTCTCCTCTCCTCTCCTTCTGGGGTCCTGGCTATAGAATCATATTCTACAGATCCTACATATCCCTGAAAGAGACCTGAGGACCACATGATCTTCAGAATGACACATGGACAAGAAACAGATCTTCCTCTTGTAAATATTACTGCCTTGTAGCATAACTTGGAACTGTTATTTTATTTTGCTAATAAGTTTATATTCCATCCTAGCAAATGATAAGGAGTTGTATTAGAGAAGAAAGCCATGTCTTAACATACAGTTACATGTATAATTAGTTCACATACAAATTACCTGAACAATTAAATTGTATATGCAATTACAAATGCATTTAGTACATAGTTTGGTTATTGTTTTCCTTCCAATGTGCCTTTGGCAAATTTGTTAATGCCTTAAGCCACAACGTGTAAGACCAGAGGAAAGAATGTTTTACACAGGCCCCAATGGATTCTATTACCCAATCCGTCCCCCATTATCTCCCCAAACCACTTGGATAGCCTAATACAAAATAAGCTTGCTTAAATTATCATTCACAGGAATTTAGGCAGAATACCACTAGAAAGACCATCACCCCAGGAAATGAATATCCATTAAAAACAACAACAACCAAAAAAAACTTCCTCCAAATCAGCTGCTGCTAACAAGCCCACAGAAAAGACATCAGCAAAGAGAAAATATTCAAAAGGTAACATAGTTCACCCAGTTCCTGGCATATTGTAAGTACTCATGCAAAGGAAATACTCCCTGTGTTTAAATGAGAGGGCTAACCTAACTGTCCACATTTTATTATGGTATATGCAGACAGGAAAAGTATTATCATCAGGGAACAGACATTATTGCCCAAATAGTTCTCCAAAGAGGACTTGTGAAAATTTCCAAAACAAAAATCTCAAACTAAAATCCATTAAATCATTTAAAGAATTTTAAATATGAAAAGAGGAGGAGGAAGAATTGAAAAATCTAATAATAATATCCTATTATTTGGAAAGGTTAGAATAACTGTCAAAACATATTTCGCTTCGCATTAGAAAGATGCTAGATATTTCATACTTTTGTTCATCATCCCATTTGCAAAGAAGTTAGTCATCTTTTGTCATATTTGCCAGATTTGTCTAATCAATGATTATTAACATATGTTTTAATGTCCAAAACCTAAGAACTGATGCTTTGCCAAAGAAATCAGGGTGTAGACAAAAAAAAATGTAAGGAATTCAGCCTCACCTTTTAAAGTTTTCACTAGAAACCATTTCATGAGGAAAACACTTATTGCCTTAACGTAGGAAGTTTATTTTAACTTAAGAGTATGGGAGTAGTAGATGGAGCAACAGAAGGTAGCTGAGCTCAGGATATGCAAACAACATAAATGCAAAAGCAATGAATGAGTGAGTGTGAAAACAAAGAAAAATAAGAGTTAATCACTTTCTGGAGTCTCTTCTTTCTCCACTCACCACATCTATTCTTAAAATACAACTTTCCACCCACCCACCTCCCCCCACCAAAAAGAAAGTTCCCTTCAGTTTAATGTAGTCACTAGTGGCACAGAGAACAGTGTTCCCGATGTCTTTGAGACTGCTTATTTATTTGCACAGATGTTAGCTAGTCTCTTTATTACTTCTCACATTGAGTCTTCCCCCCGTGTTTAGTCCTCTGATTTTACACCAGTGGTGAGGTGTTATTTCTCTAAATAAAGGAAATGTACCAAAATGTAATTTTATAGTGGTCTCTGCTAACTTCCTTCTGTTGCTCCCTACCATGTCAGGAGGCTCAGTTCTAGGTTTCCCCACAGGCAGTGGGAACTTTTCAAGGATTCTGGATAGCAGCTGACATTTTGTTTGTTATACCTGGTACTATGCTGCATGTTTTTTATGTGTTATCTTACTTGGTCCCTAAAATAACTGTGAGATATATGCTACTGTTACCCCTATTTTTATGATGAGAAAACTGAAGCTTGGAGAGATTAATTCACTTACTAAAGTTGAATCACAGAGCTGGGTTCTGAGCTCCAAACCAACTCTAAAACCTATATACTCTTAACCAGTTCAAAATACCTGTGGTCTTTTAAGAAAATATGAAATCTGTCCAAATTGCCTTCTGAAAAATGAGAAAAGAAAACCCAATCAAAATTATAAACACAGGCAGTCTCTCCAGGAACAAGGGCTTGCAGCCGAGTCCATGATAGCCTGCTGCATGGAGGGCTTTCATGGAAGAGGGCCATGTGTCCCAGGCGGGTGCTCTTTTGCACCCCACGTTCCATGGGGAAACACTGTGTGTGCCAAGTGTCTCCTGTGTGCAGAAAATCTCTCCCCAGCGCCAGAGGTGCAGGGAATCCTCTTTGTACACAGAGCAATGTTCTAGGCAGGCCTCCCATGCTGGGAGAGCCTCCACATCCCCAACTGTCCAACTGCCTCAGAAACACACTTCTAGGGTGTGGGTCTGACAGGCAGGGCGGCCCGAGGGAGGAATGTGGATTGCAGGCCAAAGCCACTGCGCTGAGCATGCCCCCTGGAAGTCCTAGCTGAAGGCTCTCTGCACCAGGCCCAACCTGGAATGACCCGCAGCCTGGCCTCAAGTCCCAGGCTTGCCCTGGGCACTGCTAGGTCAGGGCCCATCCCAGGCTCAGCCAGGCCTCCCTAGGGACTGTGCTGGCCTAGGCCACTGCCAGCCAGCAGGACCTCAACAGAGCCCAGTTCATTCAACAAAAAAAGAAAAAAAGAAAATAATAATAAACACAGCCATACCTCCATAAGTTTTCCTGTATTCTTTTGATATCTCTCTCTCTTGCCCCACCCCTCCCAGGCAAGCACTGACCTGCTTCCTGTTGCTATACATTGGTTTTCATTTCATAGACTTTTATATGAATTAAATCATATATAAGTACTCTTTTTTCATCTGGCTTCTTTCACTCAGAATAATTATTTGAGATTCATCCATGCTTTAACATGTATCAATAGTTCATGTATCAAAAACCATTGTTATTGGTTGTGTAATATTCCAATGCATGGATATACTACAGTTTGTTTATTGATTGCCAGTTGATAAACATTTGAGTTATTTCCAGTTTTTTAGTTTTACAAGTAAAGCTGCTATTAGTGTCAGTGTACCAGTTTTTGCATGGATACCTGCTCTCATTTCACTTGGGTATACCTAGGAGTAGAAAGACTGGATCACATAGGAAGTTTGTTTAACTGTTTAAAAAAACTGCCAAATAGTTTTCCAAAGTGGTTGTAACATTGTATAATATTTCCACCAACAGTGGATAAGAGTTGGATAGAAGAATAATCTTGTTTTTCTAAAATCATAATCATCAAGATCAAATGGATATAAATTCTAGAAAATATATTGGAATGCAGATAGAGATCTCCTTTTTTCTTTTCCTGATGTTGAATTCTACTAAAACTTATATGCTTATGAAACATAAACTACTATTTCATTTCAGACTTATCTTCAGAGCTCCACATCCAAATGTATACTTACAAACCATCTAGTCACCCACACTAAAAATCTCAGAATTGTTCTTGAGTCCATATTCTGCCTTAAATCCCACATATAATGCCAGGTCCTGCTGTTTTAACACCTTAAAAATATCACCAATCTATACCATTTCTCCATCCTTAGCTTAGTATCTCATTGTCCCTTGTAAGAGCCTTTTAAATGGTTTCCCTGGCTCCAGAATTGGACTTAAAATCCAACCTCTACACATAAAGCTGGGGAAAATTTTTAAATAAAAATATGACCATGTTAGTCCTCTTAATTCACAAGATAAAGCTACCTTTGCACATATAGCCCTCCATCTTTCCAGTTTATCATTCATCACTTCCTGCCTTCCCTTATTCCTTAGAACTGTTAGTAAATCCCTCACGTACCATGCTGTCTTGCCTCTATGCACTAACATATTCAGTCTACTGTCTCTAGAATGGCCTCCTGCCCACTATTCACCTAATTAAATCACCTCTGTTATTATGTCCAACAGGAAGTTTTCCTCAAGTCCTCAAGTCAGGTGAGGTTCTCCTTGGTAGTTCCATATTTCCAAGAGCATACTTCTATGACAGCACCATCAGATTGTTTCTAATTATCTGTTTATCATCCCCCCACCACTACTAAAATATGAGCTCTTTGGCACAGAGGTGTATCTAACTCATTGCATCCATGGTGCATAGAGCCATTCTTGGCATATAGCACACCCTCAATAAATCTAGATTAATGAACAGAAATGTCAAGGTCTGAGAGATTTGGAAAAAGAGTATCTGCCATAAAGTTTTAGGATACTAGGATATATTGGATCATAATTATAATACCAGTAGAGTAGGGACCTGCAAATCTGTAATTAAATGCATTTTGACATAGTATGTGAGTGTTTTAAATTTAAAGTCTGCCTAGATTACAAAGACTGCTTGCCCCCACTGGATAGGTGTGGTTTTTAGTCATCACCCCTTTGTGTGTGTGATATAATTTCACTAAATAGATTTGGTTTTTCTAGAGAAGTCAGCACATTGTCACAGTAAAGCCATCACATAGCAAGCTTCTGTAGGATTCTCCCACAGTCTTGTTGGTAACATCTGGGCCCTCGGGGAATAGAAATTTGATGCCTGGATAGTAGTTCCTTAAGGATTTTTAAATTTCATTTGATTATGTGATAAATATATCAAGGGCTCCAAAATGAATCTCATATAACTGTACAAAGACCAAAAATACCTTTTGAATAAATTAAATAATTAGTTCATTGTTTTGGATACCCTTGACCAAAACAGGGAAATGCCTCTTCAGAATGGCTCTCATCTTCTGAGGATGCATCTGCATATGAAGCAGGGCAAGGATGTGTGACTCAGAAATTCCATTCACTGGAAGTCAAAGGCATAATTTTTTTCTATCTGGGCTTAAAGCCAATGATACCATAGCCTTAATGGATCCAGTGTAGCTGTGAGTCTTATGACCTCAGGAGTATAATCATAAAGATAAACTTAAAATAGCATTCAAGGAGATAGCTGACACTCTATTATAAAGTGAATAAATAGAACTAGAAACACAGCATCACTATATACATGAAACTGCTACAAAAGAGTGAAATATTTGCTAATATTTATCCACCTATCTCTCTCCTTCCCTCTTTCTCTCTCTTTCTTTCACACACACACACACACACACACACACACACCCCCCCGAAGTTATATGTCCCCCTCCTCAGTCTAGCTCACTGAATAAAGAGATCTTGTGATTAAGGTTAAATTCAATTCAATTAAAGAAATAGTTACTGTACTCATTAAGTATAAGGCAGTTCTCTAGGATACAACAGGGAACTATGTCTCATGGTGTACCATAGTGTGTGAAGAATTAATTTAGAACAAGGATAAAATGGAAAGCAATATTAAATTAATATATTCCTTAGATTATATTTTATCTGATATTAATATTGCCACAATCTATTTCGATAGCCATTAACTGATACATTTTTTGATCCTCAAATATTTTCTTTTTTTAAATTTTTTGTTTATTTTGTGGAACCTCCTGTTCTTATTTTATTGATATGCTATCTCTTGAGTGTCTCTGAGGATATGAATGATTTTTTTTAAGTTTTCTGTTTTCTTCATTCGTCCCATTTCCTCAATTTGATTTTTCTCAGTTTTTTGGTGGTTCCTGGCTTGTTTGAGAATCCCTTTTTGCTCTCTGTGGTTACAGGCATTTATTATAGGATTTTGCGATCATTTTCATGGGGGAAGGGTGACCTGTGCTACCAGGCTGAGGGCAGAGCTAGCAATGTATCTTTTAGGTTTGGGGGCTTCCTGCTGTTCCAAGGACCTCTGTCTCCCTCTGTCTCTGTGTCTGTCTCATATGCTCTCATATGCTCACTATCCTTCATTGGAGGGGAAAACATTGCTTAAAAAAAACACCCACATTTCAGCAGAAACACTGGAAAGGAAAATAAATAACTGGCTCAGCTGTGCCAAATACAGTTTTATAAATGTGCACTTTAAAAATGCAAGGGTTTAATCTGATTCTGACAGCATTCCTGACATGAATTTCACAAGTCCCTTGCTTTCCGGAGTCAATTATTCTGTACACACATACAAAACCTGTCATCTTGCTCTGTTAATTATTATTCTAGGTGTGTGTGCATTTTCTGGACACAATGGTCCACAAAATTCTCAGTGTTGTAAAAATAACTTTATTTCCACTAACAATTTTATTATCTATCATGAGCTCCCATATCTGCATGGTATGTATATGATATATATATATATATAAATCTCAATTTAGTCAACTTCCATATTTCTCAATCCTATCCAGGGATTGCTTTTAACCAATTCCAATTTTTATTTCATTCACATTTAAGGTACATGTGCTCCTGTTTTATCCCTAACCCACACTCCTTGTTCAAGCAGGCAGGTGGTCATTAGAGAACAGCCACTCTGTTACGGTAGGGGGAACAGGGAGTCTTTCTCTCAGTCTCCCTTTTCTCTACCCTATGTTGAAAACTTTTCTAGTGATGTAACTTGATGCACAGGGAACTGGACAGCATGTGTGAAGTATCTGTTACACTCAGGGCAATTGCCCATGGGTGGATCACCTGGCACATTAGCACTGTCAATCCTTCTTATCCATTGCTGGGATAATCCACTCACATCTCTACTTGTTGCTTTCCCTGTTCCAAGACCTCTTGACCAACTTGTCCCCTCTCTCAAATATGGATACATCATTTCACTGTCCCTACTAGAGTTCCCTAGTGTACCACATCTACAAGGCTGCTGCCTTCTAAGATGTTAGTTGAGTAGTGGGGCACAAGACCATTTATCCTCATATTCCTACTTAAAGTTAATTATATCATTTCCTCCCCACACCACACTCCCCCCCATACATCAGATTCCTATGTGGGGGAGTGGCAGAACTTATGGCCCCTACAATACTTCTAACTTTCTTATTTCCTAAACTCTCCACTTCTGGTGAAATTCCTTTAACTAGTATGAAGGGCAGAAAGACACACCTATTCTCCATACTAGTAGACCTGCATCAAATCTTCTTGGTCTTACACTGAGATATCTTTTGACTGTAGAAGCTTAAAATATAGCTTAGAATATAGGATGCAGAAGCTCTTTGTTCTCATATGTGGGCTTTTCCTTCTCTGAACAAGAGGTGTACCCCTCCCTCACCGCCTAAAAGCAAAAAAGTGGCAGCACAACAGAGAAAACAAGAAAGTTAACATTAGTATTGAACTGTTACCCCACCACAAATTAATACTTCCTATGCCATCTTGCCATACATTTCCTGAGTCTGCAATGAGACTGAGTGGGATTGTCCCAATGGGCTTTTAGCCTGAGTCTGAATCAGGCTGGAATCATAAACTTAGACCTGCATGGTGTGCTGTAGTTTGTCTTCACGTCAGTACTTTGAGTAGGCCAAGTGTGGTCAGCTCATGAGAGGCTGAGATGGTCTGTGACAAAATTCATTGATATAATGTTAAATTTTTTCCCTATTTTTCCTGGAAGGATCTTTCCTTTGTCTCAATATCTTTTGTTTTTCCAATTTTATTTATTTGCATTTTTCCAAATGTATTAAGGAGTAATTGATAAACATAACTGCATATATTTAAAGTGTACAATGTGATGATTTGATATATATGAACTGTGAAATGATTACCAAGATCAAGAAAATTAACACATCCATCACCTCACATACTTAACTCTTTTTTTGTGAGATCCTTAGCCCAATTTTTAGAAACACAGGTGCAGTCTAATGTCTGCTAGTGAAAATTGGCAGTGACAAATTAAAATGATCATGCCTATCACACTCTGTTTTTCACTGCCTAATGTTCCACTTTGTACTGCAAGACTGCAGGGCTTGGCAGAGAGATAGAAGGAGTGAGAGAGACCCAAAAGGTCACATCCCAGGTCTTTAACATTCAGGATTAACAAACACAAGGATAAGGATAGCATTTTTTTAATGTTTTGATGGAATGTATTCATCCTCCAGGAAAAGAACCAGTAATTGTGAAGGCGTAAGCATCAAAACCCTCCTTGTAAGAAAACCATTTACAACAAAGTACTGCTTAAAATTCTGCAAAGAAAGTCCAATCTCACCCTTAAAATTATTAATTAGAAGGAAGATTAATATACTCCATAGTAACTAAAAATGTCAGAACTAATTCTGAAATACCACCCAACAATTTTTCAATGTGATGCTTTTTAAATGACATAAGCTTTTCATACTTTGCGTGTTTAAAATAAGAATATTTATAAGCAAAAGCAGCATGACTTCATAGATTCAGAATCAGGAATTATGATCTCAAAGTTTGTTCTCCAATGGAATTTTTAAAAAATCACTTACGTGTACCACAGTTTTCTTTCATGAAATATGTTTTTCAGATTAATAGGTCAGAAAACTTTGGAGTAATTCCAAAAAGCTTCTAATAAAATTTCACAATCTGAAGGCCAAGTTAGAGCCTTAATTACAAACAAATACACTTTCATTTGTTTTTTAACCTGGAAATTTTCAGCCAATAATATGCAGATTGAAATATGAAAAACTTAAATTAAAAGTTTGTTATACAGTGGGGGGAGTTGGCCTTTGGACAGGCGTCTGCCCCAACCCCCACCCCCACCCCCGCCAGTTGCCGGCATCCAAAATAAAGCAAACTTTCCTTTCCATCAAAAAAAAAAGTTTGTTATATTTAACTATATGAGAGGCATAACGATTATCTGTGAGGGAAAGAGAGAAACGCCAACTATTTTGGTATTGAATTGCCATTATCATAAATAGTATGTTGGAATGATAGCAAATCATTCTTGCCCTGTTAGTACATTTCTATGTACAGGGGGAAAAAGACTAGTACACAATCAACTTCTGTCGATGGCAATTCTCATTTGATACATCTTGGAAGATCCCCAAAGCCAAAATAAAACAGCCAACTGTCCACACAGATTATTAAAAATAAAATAAAATCCTTGTGCCATATCTTGGAGCTAAATACCAATTCAGCACCTGGCCCAGAAAAAGTACTCAATAAATATTTTTAGAAACAGTGAAAGAAAATGCTCATTGGTCTATGTATTAATCAGACTTGTCTATTGGTAAATGATAACTCTTGGTTCAAAGATCAACACTATCTCATTTTACAAGAAAGATATGCAAAAAAAATTACAATGCAATGTATTAAATGGAACAATAATGCCACATCAAGTTTCATGGAAATATAATAAAGGATAGGTAACTCTGCCTACAGAGTTTGCAGAAGTAGCCACAGAATGAGTAATATTTGAGCTAGTTTTTGACATATGAGTAGAATATAGGTAGATGAAGAAGAACAAAAAAGGATCTCCCAGAAAGAAGGTTCAGCATGTACAAAGCCTTAGCATTAAAAATGTCTCTAAGACACAGTGAGGAGTTCAACAGGGCAGGTTTAGGGGTGTATGTGTGAGAAGGCAGCACAAGATGGCTTGGGAGTCAGGCCCAGGCTAGCTTGTGAAAACATTGTTAAGACATTCTAAGGATTTTAAACATTTTCCTGTAGTTCTCTGGAAGCCACTGAAGTTATTTAAGCAGAAAGAAAGTATTATTGAATCTGAGTTTTATAAAGTTTGCTCTGCTGGTAGAATGTAAGAAGGCTCAGTTATGGAGGGAGGAGCAAATTAGCCTCTCAAGAAAGAAAGCCTGAGAATCCACAAAGAATTCAAATACAGCTAACAAGTACCCAACACTCTCTCCCCAAGTGCTTCACCCTCAATAAATATAGAATTCACTAAATGAAGGAACAGATGAATGAATGTGTATCGGAGTTAGCTTTATCAGTTTTAAACATGGCAAATACAGTTTTAGTGAAGCAGAGAAGAACTGAGATTGCAATGGCCTGATTAACAGATATTCTGTGATATATCCTACCCACTTACTTTTCAGAGAGTTTTTAAAATCATTTTTAGTTATATATAGACTAACAAAAAAATTAAAATCAAATATAAAGTAGTAAACTATGCTGCCAATTGTACTACATAGTAGTATCCTACACTGTTTTTTACAATTACAAGGTTTATACAATATACAATATATTGTATATATAATGTATATAATCTCTAAATATACAATGAGAATTAGATATTATTGGTTTTATTTTCAAACTGTTTTCTCTTTCATAATTAACTAAAAATTCTAATTTCTGAGAAGCCTTGATTATTTCATATTTTATAAAGATTATTTAGAGATAAATGCTATTTCCCCAGAAGAGTTCCAATACGACATGATTTTAAAAGTTTCCTTGAAGAAGTTATTAGAATTTAGAAGTTTATAGCTCAAAGATAGATGGATCACAAAGCAACTTTGTGATGTCACCATATCTCTGAGGGCCTACATCCTCAAAATGAGGGATGTAGTGGGCATTGGGTTTCCCTACCTACCATCCACTCCCCACTCTGTTGGCAACAACCACCCTCAGTTTGCTTGTTCATATGTCCCATGAGGTACTTGTGTGCTTCAGAGAAAGCTAACCCCATCACTGGATCTAGAGGTGAGGTAGGCAGCTCCGGCATACACCAACCTGCACAAGCCCATCCATTGGCCATTGGTACTTGAGAATGTATTACTTAATTTCTATCTATGAGACTAGAAGAGGTACTTGCAGGGGCTTCTATAATAGAAAGTTTCTCTTCTGGGAAACAATTGGAGACAATGTCTCTTCCTTTGGATGATGGCACCTAGAACAACCATAGTCAACTGCCTATCAGTTCCTCTATCTAGCTGAGGATGAGGCTGACATCTTGAGAAAGGCAGAACCGTGAAAATCATAGGAAACCAAACCAAAGCTAAGATAGACTGTTCTAGAGTCTGATATATCTCTGGGCATTTTGATTACATGAGCAAATAAATCCTATACATAGTTTAAGCCATTTTGAAATGGGTTTTCTATAACCTACAAAGAAGGGACCCCAAGGGGTATAAGTGGTTAACATAGAAATGACTATAAAGACATCACAAAGGAGCAGCTAATATGGAGATGAAGAGAAGAGACTTCAAAACCGCACTGCCTGGGCTGACTCTCAGCTCTGTATCCTCTAGCTATGTGACCTTAAGGAATCATGTAGACTTGCTGTGCCTCAGTTTCAACATCTGTAAAATGGGGATAATAATATTTACCTCACAATATTATGTGTTAGTAACCATAAATTAATAAAAATGAGTTAATGTATAAGAAGTGTTTAGAATAGTGCCTAATGCATTGTCAATGTCTCAATAAAAGGTAGCCTTTATTAAAGTCATTCCAGTCTTGAAGAATTCATGGTTCAATTATTTAAAATTATGTTCTCTAAAGCTGGTATAGCATTTTCACTTGCAAATTTCAGTGCAAACTTCACAGCCAGATTAACTCTTAAGATCAATTATGTACTGCCAGTAGATCTAGGACTGAACCTAGAACTTCTAAACCATTCAGTCATTCAGCATATTAAATCTCTCTATTATGAAATATATTGGATATATAGATACATTCATTTAACAACTGCAGTGGGCCAGATATTGTTCTAAGCTCTTGTGTTACAGTGGTAAGCAGAACATACCAGTCTCTACCCTCATGGTGTTTCCATTGGAGTGGCCATCTGATCTCCATAACTAAGGTATATTCCCTGCCCTTAACTTATTCATAGCCTGGTAGTACATTTGGAGTCCTTTACAGGAAAAAATTTTAAACTGCAACTGTGATAAGTGCTATCATACAGTGACATATGTGGTATAGTGGGGGCAAGAAAACAAAGGAGGATTAGAGAGAAAGATGTGCTACAGGATAAAGTAGAATTTGTTGGGTATATTGGCACTAGGCAGTGGGGAATAAAGAGCTCTCAATGAAGAGAAAAGGGACTGAAATACATGCAAAGGAGGTTTGTGACACAGCATGGCACACTGATTCAGAAAATACAAGGTACCTCAGTATGGCCATGCCTGGAAGCAAAGTCAAAGCTCAGACCCTGGAGGGCTGTGTGAGCAATGCTAACAAGTGTAGACCTTACATGGTAGAAGTTATGGAAGAGACCTGTCAAGTAAGTGTTTGTCCTACAAGGTACGAAGAGTGGATAAAAATATGAAAGAAGTGTTAAAGAGGATGAAGTGCATCCCAAAGCAAATTTCCATTACTAATTGTCTTTTAATTGATTCAGATCACTAGAAATACCTAATTCACTTCTGAGAGGGTTTTGAAAAATAATATAGAGTAAAACGCTGACCTGCATAATGCCAGAATCTGTTGATTCACTTTAATCCTGAAAACATGTTGCTTGCTAATGTTAGCTAACATGTTTACGTTAATTTTTGAAAGTTCAAACAATACTTATGTGGCTATAGCAAATAATGCTTGGAGTCCTAGAAAATTATGTTAGCTTTATATCCAGACCTTTTGGCTGAAACTAAAATATCAAGTGTTGTTTATACATGAAATCACATCATCTCAGAGCTGGAAGATCTTAAAGGTCATCTACTCCAACATCCAGACCAATGCGTGAGGCCATATTCTCTACAACATCCAACCTCTTTTAAAAAGCCTTTTTATGTGTTCATCCAATGAATATTTGCAGAGTACCAGCAACATGCCAGGCACTGAACCAGGTGTTGTAGATATAGGAGTTAACCAAACATGATCTTTTTCTTCATTAAACTTACTTTTTAAAAAGAAAAATAATTGATTAATATACTGGCAATTAGCAAATTAGACTACTGTTTTTCTTCCCATCACCACCACCCTCACTGCCCTCAATGCCAAGAAAAGGAAACCATTCTACTGACCAAATTTGTCAACATATGTCCTGGAATGATGTCCATTAACTTCTTGGAGTAGCATGAATTCTATTCATAGCCTGGTCAACTCCTCAAGCCTTCAGCCACTCCCAAACGTTCACCTCTTATCTCTCTCTGTGACTCTTTGCCTTACGACTTACAAAAACCCACTGCACCTACCAGAAACAATAATAGTGATTAAAGCCTCCCTACTCACAAATTCAAATGCCTAGTTGTTTTAATAATACTAGCTCACACTTAGATATACCTCCTTCCGTAGTGACACTTGTTAAAACCAATATCAGTCTTGCTATATACCTCTCACTACTCATGCAAGGTCAGGTCCCACGGCTGGGAGTTTCACCAGTCTCTGTCCTGCTTTCTCCTAGATTATTCCCTTCCTCTACTACTAGAGTTGTTGAGGGTCTAACATGTTTTACACATACCAGAGCTTTTCTGAAATATTGGAATCAAAGACAAAGGCTTGTGACTATCTTACAGATTTTAAAAATTCTTGTAATATTTCATTCTAGTTCTGACCTGCATTCTTCTTAATTTCTCCTGTAACTAATAGTGTTATAGCAAAACTATAGTTCACTTTTGATAAGTATGGACTTCCATTTTATAGACACAGCTAATTATTTATAGAGCAAATAAACATCCAAAGAACTATCTGTAAATAAATGCAGGTTATTGTAATCACAAATAGTGCTACAATACTCTTTTTATTGAAGTATAGTTGAATTTACAATATTATATTAGTTTCAGATGTAAGCATAGTGATTCAACATTTTTATAGATTATACTCCATTTAAAGTTGTTACAAAATAATGACTATTTCCTTGTGCTCTACAATATATCCTCATTGCTTATCTATATTATACATAGTAGTTTCTATTTTTTAATCCCATATCCCTATCTTACAGTACTTTTTAGATACTTGTGACTGACTTTTGTTTTGGCTCTAAGTCTGAATTGTCCAGTATGGAAACCACTAGCAATACACGGCTATATCAATCTTTATTAATTAAAATTAAATTAAAGATTCAGTTCCTCAGTCACAATAGCTACATTGTAGGTGCACAGTAATTACTAGGCACATGCAGCTAGAGTAATATGGAGCATTATACAGAATGTCTCCATCATCACAGAAAGTTCTACTGGACAACATGGACCTAGATGGTGCTAATAATGGTGAAGTATATCTGTAAGAGAGAATAATAAGCTAAAGACCAAACTAAAGTCTTTTAGGTTGTTAAATCCCATCCTCCTTATCTTATGAGTAAAATGAGATAGGTAAATCTTCATTTTCTTCTTCTTTCTTCATCATACAAATAACAAATATTATTGACAAAGTTAAAATACAAAGAAGTAAAATGAAAAAGAAGTAAATCACAAATCACTCTAAACTGGGTTGTGCTATACTTTGATGGGGTAACTCATTTCTAAATAGAGTAATGATGGATTCTTCTAGTTTTCTGTTTAAGGTACTTTTTCCCTTGACTTTTTCAATAGGTAATAAATTGATCTGCAGTGAACCTCACAAAAATCTACTACAGTGTTACATGTTAATATGCTCATTCATTAAGTAATTACAAAAAATTCCTTTGAATTAAAAAAAAAATGAGTTAGCAGAAGCACAGGTACTCCATGGGGTGGGGAAGAATGTAACACTTTAATGAGGAGTAACTAATTTCAGCTATTAGGAAACCTAAGGAATCCTATCCTTCAACAAAAATATTTTCACATTCCCTTTGAAGAGCAGAGTGGGAAAATGCTGAGGAAATGAGGCCTTCCTGTTTCTGCCACATGTATATAATTATCCAGCTGCATCTCCAAAATAAGTATGGCTGGGAAGTTCTTTCAAAGTGCTCCTTGCAGCTGAATATCAAAGGAAATTTGCATGTTTCTGAAACGATTGTTCTTGTGGTTCATGATGGAATTATGAGGGCTCTCCTGTTTTTGTCTCTGAGTAAAAATAAGTAGAGTTAAGTGATTTGAAGCTACAGGATGTCCCTGCAGACTCTTCCTCTTTTATATGATGGCTATGGAATAAGCAAAGAACATTTTGATAGGGACAAGTTCATTTCATTTACATGAGACCAAAGGCCAGGCCTCTATAAAAACTTTGTTCTACTTATATTTGTAACTATAATCAGACTTTTTTTAGTATTTTATAAAATTTTATTAAATACTCTTTATTAATATCTTTCTGAAACTTTTAGAGCTTATTTCTTCTATTTATATGTAAGAAAAAGTATGTTACAATAATTATGTCATGCTTTCCTTTTCTCGGCAAAATATATTTTACAGATGTTACTCTTTTATTACGAATAAATCTAAATGAGCTTTAAGTGGTCAGTCCAGGCTATTCTGTTTCCAAAGAAGGCTAATGAAGCCTGAGCTGATGACACCACCAAGACACATTTAATGGCAGCAAGAGGGGCATAGTATTTGGGAGGTAAAAAACAGAGCAAGAAAGTGGTTCTATGTTCCAGCTTCAGCACTGTGATCACCATGCCTCCTCCCTTGGATGGATCATTTCCTTAAAAAAGGAAACTTTTACCCCGACATTAAATTTAAGAGTTCAAAATCACTAGGACATTTTTTTTCACCTAATGTTAGTGAGTACAGGAAGGGTAATGGTGGAGAAGCAATCAGTAAATAAATAGAATCAATACACGCTAATAAAAAAGATGAAACCTTCTAAATGAAAATAATTTAATTTAGCCAAGAAATTCTTTTATGTGGAAGAAAGAAGTTTAAAACATAGAAATGTGTATTTGGTATGAGATATTAAAATGTTAATCATCTTTAAGTAGAAAATAAAAAACCAACAAAAATTATACTGTTAAAAGAGTTTAAAATAGGCCTGGGGAGTGATATGGGTCAGAATTGTAAAGATGCTCTGTGATCTAGAAGCTGGTAATTTGAAAAGAAATTTGGCATCTGAGAGAGATGAAAAGGGGAAGGGAGTATAAATATTTTCCACAAACACTCCTAGATCAGGAATTTATGTGACTAAGGAATGATACATAACTGAATTTTTTTACATGAGTTTAAAAAGATGTGACTAATTTCTGTGTAATCCTTTTGTGCTATACTTCTGTTCATGAAAGTAAAACAATGTCGTCTCCAAGTTTTAATATTCAGAAAGTTTCCCACAGGGAATATAAAATATATATATACGTATATATATGTGTATATATATATATATATTCTTCTGCTTCCTTATTCTTCCACAATTAAATCCTGGTTTCACTTCCCACCTATAATGAGACTGAGCAAGTTACGTAGACTCTCCGTCTTGGCTTCCCCATCTGTAAAATGAGGAGACTAACAGCACCTATGACATGAAGTTGTTATAATGATTCAATGAGATAATGCAGATAAAGTGCTGAGCACAGTGCCTAGAATATTTAGTTAAGCCATGAGAACTATCACTGGCTTTAAATCTACAGAGATATTTCACAGGAACAAGCAGTGATCTACATAGTTTGTCAACCCGTGAAGGGAAAAAGTAGCCAACATGACAGAAGAAGGTAAACATCCATGTCCATTGAGGTATGGCTCTTGTTAGTAGTGGATTCTACACCTGTGGATTTCAGATGACCAACTGAACAAATATAATTCCTAGTAAGTATACTTGTCTGTTTACAGAGCAGCACTTTGTTGAACAGTGTTAAACAGAACTTTCTCTAATGATGGAAATGTTCTATTCTTCTGTGTCCACGTGTGGCTATTGAGTAGTTGGAACATAGGTAGTATAACTGAGGAACTGGACTCTCATTTTACTTTTTTAAAATTTAAGTAGCCACATGTGCTATGGCTACTGTTTTAGACAGCAAACCTATAGAACGATATAAACAGCACACTGAAGTCACATATTTAAAACAAACTTTTTTCATCACTCTGCGTTACTCCAAAAATAAATAAATTTTTAAAAGGTGAGTTCGAGAACTTTGCATCACTCTTAAATCACAGCATACTACAACACCCAGAATAGATATAGGTAAATGTTTAAATCAACTAACCCTAAAATGTGGTATAGCTATACTTCCTAGATCTATAGCAGCAGACCATTCATGAAGGATTTACTCAGTACTTATAAAAGAGATAAACTGAACACAGAATTTAATGTTTACTTGTTGAGGAACAATGCTAATTACAGAAGCAGATTAACTGCTCTAACTCTATGTATGATAATACAAACTGAGGACTCCCTTTCTGGTAATGGCTGAAGAGCTCCTAATGGATCAACCCTCCTGCGGATAACAACTATACACTCTGGACAAAACAGAAAATAACTGCTCCTAAATACTGGAGAACTAGCCAATGCAGGCAGAATCTGGGTGTGGGGGAGAATCTACACAAAGAAGACATCAGCACTGGGTGGATTCCCCATTTTTTACAGCCATTTATCTGAGGGGAGGACCCAGTGTGGCTCAGTGTTAGATGTCTAGAACTCTGACAAATTCCAACGGTCTTTTTGGTGTAAACAATGAGAGAACAGAGTCCAGGCAACCACAGCAGCTGGAAAGTGAATGGAAAGTCCTGAAAAGAAGAGAGTAGGAGAGGGGGAGCTCCAAATCCTGTTTGTTTCTGGCTGAACTCTGTACTATACAAACATAGCGCAGACCGCAAGCAGCCCTGTTAGGGCTAAATAGAAAGAACTAAACAGATACTTTAGCTGTTAACCTTTATAGGGGAGACAGGGCTGGAAGTATGAATCTAGCCAAGTTTATTGCCTGCTAAAATAAAAAAAATGAACACTCTTCTAGGAATATAAGAGAATCTCAGAGTCTTTAGAACATAGCTTTTGTAAAGTCCAGGATGCAATCCCAAACTCCAAGATTTCTAAAGAAACAGAAAAACATGACCCATACTCAAGAAAAATAGCAATAAACGGGAAGAGACTTTGAGATGACCCAGATTTTGGAGTCAGCAGACACGTATTTGAAAGCAAGTAATAAAACTATGCTCAATAAAAGAAAATATGCTTTTTTTTTAGCTCTTTACTGGAATATATTTGCTTTACACTCCTGTACCAGCTTTTGAGGTACACCAAAGTGAATCAGCTGTATTTATACATATATCCCCATACCCCTCCCTCCCGCAACTCCCTCCCACTCTCCCTGTCCTGGCCCTCTAAGGCATCAACCATCATCAAGTTGATCTCCTTCTATTATACAGCAACTTCCCACTAGCTACCTATTTTACAGTTGGTAGTGTATATATGTCTATGCTACTCTCTGACTTCATCCCAGCTTCCCCTTCACCCCCCACCCCAGCCCTGTGTCCTCAAGTCCATTCTCTACATCTGTATCTCCACTCTTGCCCTGTCACTGGGTTCATCAGTACAATTTCTTCAGATTCCATATATATGAGTTAGCATATGGTATTTGTTTTCTCTTTCTGACTCACTTCACTCTGTATGACAGTCTCTAGGTCTATCCACCTCATTACATATAGCTCCATTTCATTCCTTTTTATAGCTGAGTAATATTCCATTGTATATATGTGCCATATCTTCTTTATCCATTCATCTGTTGATGGGCATTTAGGTGGCTTCCATGTCCTGACTATTGTAAATAGTGCTGCAGTGAACATTATGGTACATGATTCTTTTTGGATTATGGTTTTCTCTGGGTATATGCCCAGTAGTGGGATTACTGGGTCATATGGTAGTTCTATTTGTAGTTTTTAAGGAACCTCCATACTGTTTTCCATAGTGGCTGTACCAGCTTACATTCCCACCAACAGTGCAGGAGAGTTCCCTTTTCTCCACACCCTCTCTAGCATTGATTATTTCTAGATGTTTTGATGATGGCCATTCTGACTGGTGTGAGGTGATACCTCATTGGGGCTTTGACTTGCATTTCTCTAACAATTAGTGATGTTGAGCATCTTTTCATGTGTTTGTTAGCCATCTGTATGTCTTCTTTGGAGAAATGTCTATTTAGGTCTTCTGCCCATTTGTGGATTGGGTTATTTGTTTTTTCGGTATTAAGCTGCATGAGCTGCTTATATATTTTGGAGATTAATCCTTTGTCCATTGCTTCGTTGGCAAATATTTTCTCCCATTCTGAGAGTTGTCTTCTTGTCTTGTTTATGGTTTCTTTTGCTGTGCAAAAGCTTTTAAGTTTCATGAGGTCCCATTTGTTTATTCTTGATTTTCTTTCCATGATTCTAGGAGGTGGGTCAAAAAGGATCTTGCTTTGATGTATGTCACAGAGTGTTCTGCCTATGTTTTCCTCTAGGAGTTTGATAGTGTCTGGCCTTACATTTAGGTCCTTAATCCATTTTGAGTTTATTTTTGTGTATGGTGTTAGAAAGTGTTCTAATTTCATGCTTTTACATGTTGCTGTTCAATTTTCCCAGCACCACTTATTGAAGAGACTGTCTTTTTTCCATTGTATATTCTTGCCTCCTTTGTCAAAGATAAGGTGCCCATATGTGCTTGGGTTTATCTCTGAGTTCTCTATTCTGTTCCATTGATCTACCTTTCTTTTTTTGTGCCAGTACCATACTGTCTTGATCACTGTGGCCTTATAGTATAGTTTGAAGTCAGGAAGCCTCTACCAGAAAACTGCTAGCACTAACCGATGAATTTAGTAAAGTAACAGGATACAAAATTAATGCGCAGAAATCTCTTGCATTCCTATACACTAACAATGAAAGATCAGAAAGAGAAATTAAGGAAACTCTCCCATTTACCATGGCAACAAAAAGAATAAAATATCTAGGAATAAACCTGCCTAAGGAGGCAAAAGACCTGCATGCAGAAAACTATAAGACACTGATGAAAGAAATCAAAGACGATACAAACAGATGGAGGGACATACCATGTTCCTGGATTGGAAGAATCAATATTGTGAAAATGACTATCTTACCCAAAGCAATTTACAGATTCAACGCAATCCCTATCAAATTACCAACGGCATTTTTCACAGAACTAGAACAAGAAATCTTAGGATTTGTATGGAAACGCAAAAAACCCCGAATAGCCAAAGCAATCTTGAGAAGGAAAGACGGAGCTGGTGGAATTAGGCTTCCTGACTTCAAAATATGCTCTTGATGAATGAGCAAATGTAACAAATTTCATCTAAAAAACAGAAACTATAAAAATGTACCAAATGAAAATTCTAGAAGTGACAACTACATACCTAAAATAAAACTTCAAGCAGATAAGAGACAGATTAACTTTAATATTTATTTAATACTTGTAAATTACAGAAGTCAGTGAACTTTAATATAAAATAACAGAAATTCTCTAATCTGAAGAGAGGGAAAAATATCCTAAAAGAGCCTTAAGGATCTGTGAGAGAATAGAAAAGATTTCCTCGTGTGTGTGTGTGTGTGTGTGTGTATGTGTGTGTGTTTGTAATCTCGGAAGCGCAGGGAGAAAAATGATGGGGTAGAAAAAATATTTAAAGAAATAATGACAAAATTTCCCAAATTTTGTCATAGATATAAATTTAAAGATTTCAGAAACTCAGCAAATATCAAGCAAGATACTTACACAAAAAACTAAAAGATGAAAAAAACTAATAAAATATAGTAAAATAGATTTCCTAGTACATGTATTATACCACATACATTCACACACATCATACATATGTATTGTCACACTGTGTATGTATTGTCACATATGTTGTATTGTACTAGCTCTGCCTTCCAAATCAAGCTGGTGTTTCCTAAGGTAAGGAATTTATTTGTGTCTCTACTTTAGTTCCCATACATGGTACAGGATAAATATGCATGAATTGATGGACAAAGTGTCTTGATATAAGTTACAAAGAAAGTTAGTGGCAGAGCCAGAACTAAATTGAGTTTTTAGGATTTTTCCTGCCTCTGCCTCATCTTCTCTCCTTTACCTGGTTAGGGATGCACAAAGTTCTCTCCTAAAAATTGAGTTGTTTGCTATGTCAAGTGAAGGTTAAATAGGTTTTATGAAACTAATCTACATGTTAAATCACCAAAGTCAGCTTAATAAAAACAGGGATTTAGATATAAATAAGCTATATACAAACATGACTTCCTAAGTGGGGGAAAAGTTAAAGTTGGACTTAATAATTCTACTTAGTGCAAGCAATTCCCAAAATACAAATCAGGCCCATAAACTGAAACAGGAAAAGTTTCTAACAGTGAAAAGCTATCCGTAGAATGTATTTTAGGTCCCCAAAAACTTAAGCGGTATTTCTGTGTGCTCAGACAGGATTAATACTTTTGAATAATTATTGTTACTAAGAATAATGAATAATTATTGTTACTAAGAATAAAAATAACTAACACTTAATGTGTATTTAATAAGCGTGGACGTTTTGTTGTTTTATATGTATTGTTTTATTTTAGCCTCCTGGCAGCTCTCTAAGATAAATACTGTTATTATTCCCATTTCACAAGCTTCAGAAGAGTAAGTCAAGTGTCTAAGGTCACCCATTCAGTAAGAGGATGAGCTAGGACTGGCACCCACTGCTTGCTCTCCAAGCCAGGCCCCTTCACTGCTAAGCTGCACTGCCTCTCTTTTTTTGAGGTTGGCTTTCCAAAAGATCACCTTCAGTCCAGTATAAAACTGGCACATCAAGACATGCCCTGAACCTCACAAAGCAGTAATGAAAATATCTAAGAAGATCGTACTATTAGAGAGCAGTAAGAAAACAGGGAGACTTAAATTTGACATACTTAAAAAATTTATCATGCAGACATTGCCTTATTGTAGGCAATGTGCTTCAGGCTAGCTGAATTTTGTGGAACAAAACTCTTGGGACTTTAAATTGTGTATAGGGTGTAGTTACGTTGCTCTCTTGGTTTTAGTTTATGAGTATATTTTATTTGGAATCACAATTGTTTTCATAATAAAGCACTAACAAATCTGTCACTCTGAATAAACAGGAATATATGTTTATGTTGTACAGTAACTTGTTCCAAGGAGTTATTGAAACTTTAAACCAGGCTTTACAAAAAACAGAGGCAAGAGAAAAGCATTTTAGTATCTTATCCTGCAGTGCAGATGAAGATATCTAAACGGGCAGTTGCTCGCCAGGTGTATTATAAACTGCAGTTGGAGAAGAATAAATAGACTCAGAATATCATGCCAATACTTTAAAAGAAAGGATCTTTGTTTTCAATGTATTTTAAGAATGTCAAAGTAAATAGACAATTAAAATTGACGGTCAGTTTTTATAGGCTTCTTTAAATTTTCTTAAGTGTGGATTTGCTTTTCCAATTTGCTTTCTCAGAGTGTTTTTGATTAGAACCTTTTTCTTCCAAATTTAAAGCAATAATGAAATGTTAAACTGCAGAAATAAAAAGACAATATGGATAAAATGTTATTCGAATAGTGCATTACTGGAAATATGAACATCTAGCTAAATTATTGCTGGTATAACACTTCTTTTGTTGCATATGTATCAGTAGTTTCTGGTGCAAAATGGTAGACTGAGCACATTTGTTTATCCTTTTTCCTTCTCTAGATCTTATGAAAAGTAAATAAATAAAGAAGGCGTTAAACCAAAAGAACACAAAAACAGAGAGAACCAGAGATGAACAATCAGCAAATAAGAGTTTTCAATGAATTTTCAGGAGATGAAAAATAAAGTGAAATGGGATAACTAGTAGAGCTGTCAAGCAAAAAAAGTCACAGCCCAGAATATGTTGATTTTCAAATCAGCGTGAATATACATCAGAAAGGTGTTATTTGTGGGTGTGGAACAGAATGCAAATGCTTTTAAACCTGACTTTTATAAATGAAAGGTATAAATAATGTAATTTGGGAGACAGAAATAAGGAGGAGAGTTTAAATCAAGGGTAGGGGCACTAATGTTCTTTTATAAAGCGAAGAGTCTAGAGATACTGCCTGTAATTGGTAGAAAACACAGACAACCAATAGAAATCATAAATAGTGCTGTAACAAAAAACTGGAAGGTGGTAATGATGGCGGTGGTGGTGGCAAGGGTGTAGAGGGGATTACTTAGCTTAATCTTCATCTATCAGAAAGTCAATAAATAATGTCTACATAGAAACTTAAGAGATAGTGACATAGTGTATACACTATATAGATATATGAAGTTAACTAGGAAAGAAGTTTAAGATGGGAACACTTAAGAGAGAAGAAAAATCTTACCTCTGGGAAACAGAATTACGTGTAGGAAAAGATGAGGCAGAGGGCTGATGCTTTTAACTGTAAATTCTTCTATGTGTTATTTTTAAAACATGGAAATATATTATGTTTATAAGATTTTTCAATGCATGTAAGAAAAAATAAAATGCTGTGAATATCTATAGGTTCAGATATCAATTTAAGCCTGATATGCAAGGCGGGAAAGTAAGACAAATGTATCAAAAAATTCAGAATCTTCAAATGCTGCATTGGACAATGTAGAAGCTCCTGTTTAAGACTAAGTGTTATGACATAACAATATCTATTTGGCTAATAAAGCCTGACAGCTTGTCAACTATTATCCTGTTAAAAGGTCTGGAGTGGAAGAATTAATTAATTGTGTTTTTCATAAAAATTTGCCAGCAAGACCAGAGAGGGGCTCCACTGGCAGTTCCATTCCACAGTCTTTCCCTTCTTTGGGCAATACAGATGATGGCAGTGGGCTACCACATGGCCTCTAAAATCTTTCCCTGCATTCCTCCAGGTACAAATTGCTGCAGTATAGGAACACTCTGGATAATTCTGTGATTCTACAATTAGTACTATTCTTGGACATGTTTAGAACTGTAACAGCAAAAATAATTTGATTTTTCAGAACACAGCAGCTTTACTATAGCATCTACTAATTTCAGAGAAATGGTTTTTATAAATCCAAAAAGTTAGAAAATTCCAACGATGCATGGATTTAATTGGTTAATTATTGCCAATTTAAATTAATGAAGAAAATACACACACACACACACACCCCACCACCACCACCACTAAAACAAATCTCTGTGTTGTTCAATTTTTTTCCCAAGATAAATGATAATCCCTAAGGCAATGGAAATTGCAATAGCCTGTTAGGATGCTAGGTAGCACTCTGGGTCTAACAGATTGTGTCACTGGATTGATATATTAGGAGACAACACATGACTCTCTAGTTCTTCTCTTCCCCTGTTTCACTACCCTGGAAACCATATGTCTCCAATGAAGCTACAATATGGCAGCAATTCCATCAGCTTTAGTCCCTGAGTATATGTCTGAAGCAGAGCCCTCACTACCTATGTTTTATGTGTACCATGACTGAGAAGTAACCCTTTAATGTGTTAAGCCATTGACATTTTAAGACTTAGCATAAGGTAGATTATCCTAAGGGAGATGTCAAATAGACATCTCAATCTTAATGTAAACAAAACTGAATTTTTTGATGTTTCTCCTTAAAACTTACTCCACCTGCAAGTTCCCTATGTGAGCTGATGTCAGCTCCATCATTCCTGTTGCTCAGATCAAATTATTTGAACCACCCTGACATCTTCACTTCCCCTCACATCCTACATCCCGTCTATTAGGAGATGCTGTTGGCTCTGCCTTGAAAACATATCTACAATTCAAGCACTTCACCCCACTTCCTGTTCTAGCATCTTAAGTGTTATTGTTGTTTGGGGTTTTTTTTTTTAATTTTTACCAAAGTTTAATACAATACTTGATTCTTCAAAACAGCCACAGGCTTTTCAGCTTTGGACACTCAGGTTATACAACAACCTTGTAGGACTGATTCAACCAGAACCGTCACTAACACCCTAGGTTGATGCTGGCCAACAGGTCTGTTTCAGATCACTCCTGTAGTCTCCTAATAGTCTCCTTTCATCTACTCTTGCTCTATAATATATTCTCAAGATGGTAGTCAGAATAGTCCTTTTAAAATCCAATTCAAATCATATCACTCCTCATCAGACCCTCCCAAGTCTTCTCATCTCCCCCTAGAATCAAAGCAAAATATTTACCATGGCCTACAAGACTTTGTATAATCAACCTGTACCCCTCCTTATCTCCCTGATTTCTGCTACTCTCCCCTTACTCAATTTTAGTCACACTGGTCTTCTTGTTCTGCCATCTCACCAAACATGCTTTAGGGCCTTTGCCCTAGCAAATCTCTCAGCCTGGAATGTTCCCTGATGGTTGCCTCCCTCATACCTTTTGAGTCTTTTCTCAGATGCCACTTTCTCAGTGAAGCCTACCCTGACACCTATTTTAAGCTGCAATGAACCCACCCCTCCCACCAGGAACTTCCTGCCTTTATCCTCCTCTATTTTTTTCTGCTGCTTCCCACCTTCTAACCTGCTATATGATTTATTTATTGTGTGTATCCTTACTCATTTGTTTCTCTTGTTATGTAATATAAATGCCTGGAACTGTGTACGTCCCATAATAAAAGCTAAATAAATATTTACTGGATTAACTAGGGTGGGTGAGGCAGACATGTTTTTACATTTCATAAGTAAAAATACAAACTCAGAGACAATGTAGCAACTTGCCCAAAATCACTCCAGTTAATGTGTATCCCCGTAAAAAAAAAAGACATAAAAGCACAATTTCCCAAAATCAGAGAGGTAAGTGTCTATGTTCTCTAAATTTACAGGACAGTTTAAATCTTGTAGTTTCATCCCAATACTGAGTATGAACCTACCTAATTTGCTTGTTTATATTCTGGATTAATATGCCAGAATGACATTTCCTAGGGGTTCCATTTAATGGTTTTAACAATGAAATTTATCAAAGAGGATTTTATGTAGATAGAAAACAGTTTTAAGACAAAACTAGTATAGCAGGTGCATTAAATAAATTTATGTCTTTATTTCTTGTACCATAATACAAATTGCTCATCTGGGGGAAAGCTACAATTGGCTCATGGTCTAACTTTTTACTCACCAAAGTTTTCACAAGGGATGGAAATCATAAACAAGTTTATATTAGTCATTAGTGATCTGTGCTTATAAACCACATGTGAAAATCATACATCTGTTAAGATTTTGCTTTTATAATGCCTTTCTTATATCCAAGATTAAAGTAAAAAGCTAAAGAAAATTTTAAATATGTTGGCCATATGCAAAATGCTTTTCAAATTGCTCATTAAAATTTTTCTTTACCCATATTAAAAAAAAATGGATTTAATTAACTTCATACAGTTTTTGTTAGACAAAATTAAAAATGAAGAAAAATATTTTCCCTAAAAAATTAAGCCAATAATAAAAAACAGTAAAAATAAAAACATATCAAAACCAAATATGTGAAGTCTAAGAGGATAGAAAAACCAAAAGCTACGTTGGTTTTTTGGCAAAACATGAGAATTACCCCCTAAAAGTTCAGTAAAAATTGCATAAATATAAACAAGTACCGAAGTCTAACTAACACACATCTAAGAAGCTGTTTTTTATACCTCTGCATTTGCATTTCTAATAATGGCATATATTGGATCCACGAGATTCTGAATTTGGGGGGAAGGGAGGCGCAGAATAATTTTCTAGAGGTTCCAAAGCTGGCTTCCTATAATGTTTATGTTGTATAATATCTCTGTGTCTGTACTCTTAGACTTTTAATCTTGGCACAAACTTGACTCATATTTATGAATTCACATCTTTGAGCCAAACTCTGCATGAGACATTACTAAGCCTTTGCCTCAAACACTTCAACCCTTTGTGGAAACAGATATAGACAAAATAACAATAACGATAACTGCAGAGCAAGCCAGTGCAAGCTTAAAGGGGTTTTCAGAGCACAAAAGAAGAATGGATTATTTCTGACTTCAGGACCAGGGTGAAAAATTAGGAATGAAAAGACATTTGAGCTAAAACAATTAATTTCAATCATTACCATTTTGTCAAATGTAGTCTAATTTTCTAGGTGAATATAACTAAGATGAGTTTTCCTTTAGGGTCATGGAACTTTTTGCCTCAAATAAACTGAAACAGATGTAGAGCCAAATAAATGTGAATAGCTTGACAAGTTTTTTTTCAGTATGTAATTACTGGACTATACAATACTGGAAATAAGATGATTCCCACTACCTTAGCTGTGCTAAACTAAATTTGAAACTCTCAGTTACACTACAGTTGGGGAAATGTGGACTAGGGTTATTGCACAGAAGTTGTTTATAGTTTTTCATTTCGCTAAATTATGTAGAATTCATTTTCAGCTCAAGTCCATTTTGGACATTTCTTTAACAAGGGACAGATCTCGAAGAATTTGGGAACTATACCAAAGAGTTCATGTTTTATGCTAAAGGCAAAAAAGGACATTAAGTAATTTTAAGCAGAAAAGTAAATTTTCTTTTCAGGAAGATCAAACTAGTAGCAGTGTGAAGGACAGGTTGGCAGTGGCAAATGAAGCCAATTAAAGGCTGGTTTCAGTAACTCAGGAGAGAAATGGTGAGCATCTGGAGGCAATGACAAAGAAGATGCAGAAGGGGAGGTGAAATTGAGGGATTTTTAAAATACAGGATTGGCAAAATTTGGTTATGGATCAAAAATAGAGAATTACAGAGAGGGAGAATCATAGTTTTTGGAACTGGGTAATAAAATGTATGGCGCTGCCAATAACAGATAGAAAATACTAAAAAGAGATGATAGGATCTGAGGAAAGGGGGGGAAATATTTAAGTTAAAGGATTTGTGTAACAACCCATATGAAAAAACCTTGTATCAGATATGACGGTCCTTATGTATAATACAAGTAAAGAAATCCTAGATCCAGAGCACAGGGAGCAGGGTGAGGTATGGAGAGTGAAGACTTAGTTCTTAATGTAAATTTTGAGCAAGTACATTGAAAGAGATTGTGGATATTCTGCAACTGGCAATAAAAAAAGATAAAATCAATAAAGAAGCAACATCCTAACATTAAACACTCGGGTGGGAGGTGTGGGAAGCATAGAATCCACAGAAGCTATAAATTGTAATATAAAATGGAAGAATCTGGGACAGATCAGCAGTTGTATTGGACAAAATAAGATAGAAGATGTCACAATAAACAAAGTGTGATATCTCAGTCTCAAGAGAAACAAAAATTTTCAACAAATATGAGCCAAACAGATGCAGCAAAATAAAGATATTACATTAAGACCAGGTAGGTTTTGTCCAGAAATGCAAAGTTGACTCAAAATTCAAGGATCAATTAATGTAAATAACCACACTAACAGAATAAAGGAAAAAAAATCAAATGATTATTTCAATAGATA
This sequence comes from Hippopotamus amphibius kiboko, assembly GCF_030028045.1. Taxonomy (NCBI): domain Eukaryota; kingdom Metazoa; phylum Chordata; class Mammalia; order Artiodactyla; family Hippopotamidae; genus Hippopotamus; species Hippopotamus amphibius. The sequence continues at coordinate 34,542,449 of NC_080189.1, read as the reverse complement.
AAGAAAAAGCATTTCACAAAAATTAAACACTATTCATGACTGAAAACTCTCAGCATGTATCAAGGATCTTTTCCAACCATAACACTATGAGATTAGAAATCAATTACAGGAAAAAAACTGTATAAAACACAAACACATGGAGGTTAAACAATACACTACTAAATAACCAAGAGATCACTGAAGAAATCAAAGAGGAAATCAAAAAATATCTAGAGACAAATGACAATGAAAACACAATGATCCAAAACCTATGGGATGCAGCAAAGGTAGTTCTAAGAAGGAAGTTGATAGCAATACAATCCTATCTCAAGAAACAAGAAAAATCCCAAATAAACAATCTAACCTTACACCTAAAGAAACTAGAGAAAGAAGAGCACACAAAACCCAAGGTTAGTAGATAGAGAGAAATCATAAAGATCAGAGCAGAAATAAATGAAATAGAGACAAAGAAAACAATAGCAAAAATCAATAAAACTAAAAGCTGGTTCTTTGAGAAGATCAATAAAATTGATACACCTCTAGCAAGACTCATCAAGAAAAAGAGGGAGAGGACTCAAATCAATAAAATTAGAAATGAAACAGGAGAAGTTACCATGGACACCACAGAAATAAAAAGCACCATAAGAGACTACTACAAGCAACTATATGCCAATAAAATGGACAACCTAGATGAAATGGACAGATTCTTAGAAAGGTATATTCTTCCAAGACTAAATCAGGAAGACATAGAAAATATGAACAGACCAATCACAAGTAATGAAACTGAAACTGCGATTAAAAATCTTCCAACAAACAAAAGTCCAGGGCCAGATGGATTCACAGGTGAATTTTATCAAACATTTAGAGAAGAGCTAACACCCATCCTTCTCAAACTCTTCCAAAATATTGCAGAGGAAGGAACACTCCCAAACTCATTTTATGAGGCCACCATCACCCTGATACCAAAACCAGACAAATATACTACAAAAAAAGAAAATTACAGACCAACATCACTGATGAATTTAGATGCAAACATCCTCAACAAAATACTAGCCAACAGAATCCAACAACACATTAAAAGGACCATACACCATGATCAAGTGGGGTTTATCCCTGGAATGCAAGGATTCTTCAATCAATGTGATACACCATATTAACAACTTGAAGGATAAAAACCACATGATCATCTCAATAGATGCAGAAAAAGGTTTTGACAAAATTCAACACCAATTTATGATAAAAACTCTCCAGAAGGTGGGCATAGAGGGAACCTACCTCAACACAATAAAGGCCATATATGACAAACCCACAGCAAACATCATTCTCAATGGTGAAAAACTGGAAGCATTCCCTCTAAGATCAGGAACAAGACAAGAATGTCCACTCTCTCCACTACTATTCAACATAGTTTTGGAAGTGTTAGCCACAGCAATCAGAGAAGAAAAAGAAATAAAAGGAATCCAAATTGGAAAAGAAGAAGTAAAACTGTCACTGTTCGCAGATGACATGATACCATACATAGAAAATCCTAAAGATGCCACTAGAAAACTACTTGAGCTAATCAATGAATTTGGTAAAGTTGCAGGATACAAAATTAACACACAGAAATCTCTTGCATTTCTATACACTAACAATGAAAGATCAGAAAGAGAAATTAAGGAAACAATCTCATTCACCATTGCAACAAAAAGAATAAAATACCTAGGAATAAACCTAACCAAGGAGGTAAAAGACCTGTAGTCAGAAAACTATAAGACACTAATGAAAGAAATCAAAGACGACACAAACAGATGGAGAGATATACCATGTTCTTGGATTGGAAGAATCAACATTGTGAAAATGACTATATTACTGAAAGCAATTTACAGCTTCAAAGCAATCCTTATCAAATTACCAATGGCATTTTTCACAGAAATAGAACACAAAATTTTGCGATTTGTATGGAAACGCAAAAGACCCTGAATAGCCAAAGCAATCTTGAGAAGGAAGGATGGAGTTGGTAGAATCAGGCTTCCTGACTTCAAGCTATACTACAAGGCTACAGTGATCAAGACAGTATGGTACTGGCACAAAAACAGAACTATGGATCAATGGAACAGGAGAGAAAGCCCAAAGATAAACTATGGTCAACTAATCTATGACAAAGGAGACAAGGATATACAATGGAGAAAAGGCAGCCTCTTCAATAAGTGGTGCTGGGAAAACTGGACAGCTACATGGAAAAGAATGAAATTAGAACACTCCCTAACACCATAGACAAAAATAAACTCCAAATGGGTTAAAGACCTAAATGTAAGGCCAGACACTATCAAACTCCTAGAGGAAAACATAGGAAGAACACTCTTCGATGTAAATCACAGCAAGATCTTTTTTGATCCACCTCCTAGAGTAATGGAAATAAAAACAAAAATAAATAGGTGGGACCTAATGAAACTTCAAAGTTTCTGCACAGCCAAGGTAACTATAAGCAAGATGAAAAGACAACCCTCAGAATGGGAGAAAATATTTGCAAGCAAATCAACAGACAAAGGATTAATCTTCAAAATATACAAGCAGCTCATGCAGCTCAATATCAAAAAAGCAAATAACTCAATCCACAAATGGGCAGAAGATCTAAATAGACATTTCTCCAAAGAAGATATGCGTATGGCCAACAAACACATGAAAATATGCTCAACATCACTAATCGTTAGAGAAATGCAAGTCAAAGCCACAATGAGGTATCACCTCACACCGGTCAGAATGACTGTCATCAAAAAATTTAGAAATAATAAATGCTGGAGAGGGTGTAGAGAAAAGGGGACCCTCCTGCACTGTTGGTGGGAATGTAAATTGATACAGCCTCCATGGAGAATAGTATGGAGATTCCTTAAAAAACTAAAAATAGAACTACCATATGATCCAGCAATTCCACTACTGGGCATATACCCTGAGAAAACCATAATCCAAAAAGAAACATGTACCATAATGTTCACTGCAGCACTATTTACAATAGCCAGGACATGGAAGCAACCTAAATGCCCATCAACAGATGAATGGATAAAGAAGATGTGGCACATATATACAATGGAATGCTACTTAGCCATAAAAAGGAATGAAATTGAGTTATTTGTAGTGAGGTGGATGGACCTAGAGTCTGTCATACAGAGCAAAGTAACCCAAAAAGTGAAAAACAAATACTGTATGCTAACTCACATATATGGAATCAAAAAAGAAAAAAGAAAAAAAAGGTACTGATGAACCCAGTGACAGGGCAAGAATAAAGATGCAGATGTAGAGAACGGACTTGAGGACAGGGGGTGGGGGGGCGAAGGGGAAGCTGGGATGAAGTAAGAGAGCAGCACTGACATATATACACTACCAAATGTAAAACAGATAGCTAGTGGGAAGCTGCTGCATAACACAGGGACATCAACTCAATGATGGGTGATGACTTAGAGGGCTGGGATAGGGACGGTGGGAAGGGGTTGAAGGTCTTGTTTCCATTGTACTATGAAAAATAACAACTTGTTATTTAAGACCTTGTTTTTTACTGGAGAATTTAAGTATTGACTGAGATTGAGTTTTTTATAGGCAAGTCAGTTGTACAATTCAAACATAGCTATTTAACTTGTGTGCATTTTTCTTACAATCATAGAGCAATACCTATAATTAGGGTTCATAGACCTCGGGTCACAACAGCAAATAATTCTAGTTTACAATAGAAATGCCCATAGACACCAAAGAATAAATTTTCTAAAAGCATTAATTAATATATGTTTATGACATAATTGCCTATTAAAAAAAACTAAAGCAAACAAAACATAATAAACTACAAAATAGATACTAAGAACAGAGGAAATGCTAACTAAAGATTAGAAATATTTTGTTGGAGGAGATGGAATCTAAGAAACTACTCAAAGGGAATTGTATTAGTCTGGTAGGACTGCCATACAAAATAACAGACTGGGTGGCTTAAACAGAAATTTACTTTCTCATAGTTCTGAGGGCTGGAAGTTGAAGATCAAGGTCCTGGCAGGGTTGGTTTCTTCTGGAGATTCTCTCCTTGGCTTTCAGATGGCCACCTTCTCATCGTGTCTTCACAGGACCTTTTCTCCATGCATGTGCACTGATGGTGTATCTTCCTCTTCTTAAAAGAAGACCACTCCTATTGGATTAGGGCCCAACCTTTACTACTTCATTTAAACTTAATCACTTCTTTCAAGGTCCTAGCTCCAAATACAATCACTTTAAGGGTTACAGTTTCAACATACACATTTTGGAGGAATAGTTCAGTTCACAACACAAATAATGGGCATAAAAATTGAGGTTAAAATGATACAGGTGAACATATTTTATTAAGTATACTAATATATTTTTCTTAAGAAAGACACACTGCAGTACTCTAACATCATAGCCACTTTTCTTCACCATCTGTTTTTGCTGAGAATCAAAAGGACATTCCAGATGAGGGAGTAATACAAACAAAGGCATGGAGATGGGAACAGGAAAAACAAGCATGAGAAAGGCAAGAAACCCCATCTAGGGAGATACAAGAGCAAAATGGACAAGGACAGAGTAACAAGAAGTGGGGAGAAAGGACTATTCTTTAAAATTTAGTATCAATTAACAGAGCAATTTCAGCATAAAAATCAAGGCTTTTGCCTCACTAGTTTTGTGATTTGGGACAGTAATTGCATCTGCTTTGGCCTCAGATACTGGGAAAAGTAATTTTTAGATGTTTACTGTTCTAAGACTTTGCAACTTAATTATTCCACTATGCCTATGCTTATGTTCACATACTATTTTATTGTTTTAATTTAGATGTTGCAATCAACACAAGTTAGAACAGACTACAAAAGATAGGACCCGTTTCTAAAATGAGCAAGAATGATAGTGCCAGATTAATTCAAGGGTGCTTTCACTTCCAAATAGAAACAAGCACCAAAAGGATACAGAAGATCAAGGATACAAATTTGTGAGTGGACACAATTCCTTTCTTGTTATAGTTACATATTTTTGTGTCCTATTTCTTGCAGTAAACAAGCTTAAAGCAGGCCTGGCCAAAATCTACTACAGGACTCTTCATAATGTTTCCACTCTTCAGCCAAATGGAAGTAAATTCATTTCCTTTCTGTTTTACTGATGACATATTTTTAATCAACTTCATTGAGTATAATTTACAAATATAAAATATACCCATTTTAAGTATACTTTCAATTAGTTTTAATAAACATATATGACATAACCACTGCAGTCAAGATATAGTATATGTCGATCATCTCTGAAAGTTCCTGTTTAATTTCAGGTCAATGAACCCACCGCCACCCTCACACCTTGTTTCCAGGTAACCATTAATTTTTATTCTGTCACTCTAAATTACTATCGGCTTTCTATAGTTTCATATAAAAGGAGTCATACAGTATGCACTCTTTGGAATCTGATTCCTTTTACTCAGTGTAATATTTTTGAGACTCATTTACGTTGTTGCATGCACCATTACTCTGTTCCTTTTTACTGATGAGTAAAATTCCATATTATAAATATACAATCATTTGTTTATCCATCACTTTTGGATGGACATCTGGGTTATTTTCATTTTCTGGCTGTTATGGATAAAGTTGCTATCAACATTCATGTGCAAGTCGATGTGAATTCATTTCTCTTAGGTAAAAACCTAGGAGTGAAATTTCTAAATCACACTATACATGTATGTTTAACTTTGTAAACAACTATCAAACTATTTTCCAATGTGATCGTTTATTTTATTTTTGTTTTATTTTTGGTAATTGTTATTGATTTAAGTGATTAAGTTGAGTAACTGTTTAATTTATATTGCCCAAATCAATGTATGATAATTCCGATGGTTCTACATCTGGGCCAGCACTTGGTATGGGCAGTCTTTGTAAATGCAGACAATCTAACAGGTGTGTAGTGGCATTTCATAGTGATTTTAATTTACATTTCCGTAATGACTAATGCTTTTGAGCATATTTTCCTGTATTTCTTGGTCATTTGCATATCTTCTTTTCTTTTGTCTCCTCTCCTTTGTGCTATTGTTACTATATATTTACTTCTATATATGATATATACTCCAAAATACATTGCATCAATTTTACTTTAAGCAATTAAATACTTTTAAAAGACACCAAAAATTAAAGGGAAGGCCTTTATATCTGAACATTTATTTAGCATTATCAGTGTTCTCCATCCCTTTGTATTGATCTATATTTCCATTAGTATCATTTCTTCTTCACACAACAAACTTCCTTTACCTTTTATTGTGGTTCAGATCTGCTGAAAACCTTTTTTTTTTCCAGAAAAATGTCCTTATTTGCCTTTAATTGAGGAGCAATGCCACTGTCTATAGACTTTTGGATTGAAGGCCTTTATTTTCTTTCAGCACTTTAAATATGTCATTATTCTGTCCTCTGGCTTATATAATTCCAGATGAGAAATCTACTATAATTTCTATCTTAATTTCTCTTATACAATGTCTTTTTTTCTTTAGTTTCTTTTAAAATATTCTTTTTCAAGGGTTTCCAGAAATTTGATTACGGTGTACCTTGATGTATCTGTGTTACTATGTTTGTATGTTCATCCTGCTTTGGGTCCATTGTGCTTTTAGAACCAGTCAGTGGGTTTATAATTTTCATCAAATTTGGAGCCATCATTTCATTTTCATATATTGCAGTTTTTATTCCTATAAATTCTATTTGCCTCTTTTTTAGTAGTTTACATTTCTCTCCTTACTATGTTCACGTTTTTTACATCTTTGCTAATTCTAATAACATTTTCATTTCGTGCTTTTTCTATTGACTAATTTGTTTCCTGGCTAAGGGTCCCCTTTACCTTCTTCTTGGTTTGTTTATTAATTTTTTATTGGATCCTGGATATTGTGAGTGTTATGTCGTTAAGTGTTTGGATTGCTTTCTTCCTGTACAGAGTTAAATAACTTGCAGATCAGTTGCATTACCTCTGAGGTCTGTTTACACATTTTGCTAGGATGGGTCTATAACAGCATCCACTGCAATGCTGGTTCACTCTCACTTCTAAGGCAAAACTCCTGGGGTCTCCATCAAACTTCCCAGGTAATCATTGAGAATTCTCCATTCTGGATGACCAGAGCTCAGATATCTTTCTCCCCTTCGTGAGCTCTGAATGCTTCCACTTACAGACCCATAGTCATTCTTTCTCCATCTTTGTGGAGCTTTATTCTATACGTGGGCAGCCTAGTACTCAATGAAGACTAAAGGTGACTCCATGCAGATTTATGGAGTTCTTTTCTTATAAAGTGCCCACTTTCCAAAACTCTGCTCTGTAACTTCTGGCTGCCTCAGCCTCCCCAGACTCTCATCTCCATCCTCTCAAATTAGCAAGGCTTCCAGGATCTGTTTGAGTTTCCATCCCCCTTGATTTTGACCGCAGAGAACCAAGAAGATTGTATGGTTCACAGTTGCTTCCTTTCTTACAAGGATCACAATTCTATGCTGCCTATTCTCCAAACACTAGAAACAGTTGTTTCATTAATTTGTACAGTTTCTGAATTGTTTACTGTGGGAGGTTAGAGCTGTTCTTTGAAACTTTGTGTTTAACATAGCGCTGGTACAGGATTTATGCCTGGGTGGGACTGTATGTGTATAGACTCAGACTAAGTGGAGTTTATATGGCAACTTCTTTTAGAAATTACTACCTGAAGCAATGTGTTGTAATTACTTTTTAAATGTTTCAACACAAACATCTACTGTCATAACTGGTTGTGGATGGTCACCTCTGACTAAACATTAAGCTTGAAAGTCCCATACATCCTAGACAAAAAAAAAAGTAACTATTTGAAATTAATTTGAAAGTCATTATATAATAACTTTATTACTCCAAATAAATTCATAATTTTAAAGTTATACACACACCTATATAAACTTCTTATTATAGTACAAATTACCACTTTGTTTTACCAAAGTGTACCTATGCACATATACATACTCAAAATGTGACAGCTCCATTAAGAATGCTAACCTAGTTAAAGTGTTCTCTGATTATTTCTACCACTCCCAAATGGGTGCCACCAATATTTTCATTTGACCAATAGCTATTTTCATTAGCTCTAGTCACCTAGTGGCGTCCAACATCCTCTTTTCTCCCATTTCACTGAGCCTCACTGAATGCCCCCACTGATGATGTGCACCAACCCAGAATCTGTGCCACTTGCTGAATCCTGAAGCTCTCAAAGCCATTAAATTTTGGGATGTCAGAGCAGGACTGGACTCCACAAAGAGCCTGAGAGACTGGGTCCCAAAGTAGCTCCAATATATCCAGAATTTTACACCTTTTAAGAAAACAGTTCTTCCAGCTTCTAGCTTTTCCCCTCTAATCCCAAGGTCTCAATTCTAGTGCAAAGAGTCAGGCTAGGAATATATACCATGTCATCCCTTCCCTCTTCCCATTCACCCCATTTTCTATGACTGCTTCTTCAATCAAACTCAGAGCTTGGGGAAAAACAAAAAGCTCCATGCATGCCAACAGATCATAGACACACTGATGTGTGTGTGTGTGTGTGGATTGGGGGCAGGAGAGAGGTTATGGATGTTTTATATTCCATAAACACTGCATCCCAATCCAGACAGTGAAAAAGACCCTTTCATAGGGCATTAAATACTCATTGAAATTTCAGAGGCCATCAAAACAATGCCTATATATTTTATATTTATAATGTATTTTTCTTTTAAATCTCTTTCACATTGTGAAAATCTCAATTACTATTTTAAGACACTTAGAATAAGCAATTTAGATGCACAATAAGGTGTCATTTTAATACAAGTGATTATAATGGGTTACATAAAGCACAAGTTAGAAGATTTTAAAAATGTAGAAAATATGTAAGAGAAACTAACTTTTGGAGAACCCATAATAAATTCTACAATACCAATAATTAAAGTAGATAAATACTAGAATCTACCATGCCATGTAAAATATAAAGAAGACTGTCTAACATCAATTTTGCAAAGCATTTACACCGTTTACAGAAAATTTACAACTCATAAAATCTTTGAAATAAAGCTTCTCCTATTACTGTTACCCACAATTTGATAAAAAGTAACTCCCCAAAAAACTATAGTCATTTATTCACCCACAGATTTAAGTAAATCAAGAAAATGGAAATTTAAGATAATGCATTTTCTCCTAAATGTGAGTAAGCTTAGTACATTAATACTAAAAAACAAATTAATTTAATTGACAAGATCAGGTTATGACAAGAGAGGTCATCACACAGTTACTCTAAGAACGAGGAGGACAAGAGCACAACCAGAGAATCTCCTGTTCTTGGGTATGATTAGATGAATTTGCCTTATAAAATCACTTATCACAACCTGGAGTACATAAATGTCACAATCAAAGGTATGTGATCAAACCTGCATCTGCAAATACTTTGAAGGGAGGGGATGATAAGCTTCTACGTCAACAAAATATAAAAGATATGTATTAATTTTCTAAGAAATGTAACTAACTACAAGTGAGTACTAGCAGGAACTTAAGATAGAAATAACAAAACACCTCCCTTAACTTTTTAGGACTTTCTTCACCAAGCTTCTACTTAACTCTTTTCTCATACTATTGGAATAGATTTGTGATATTTCCCCTTTAAATGCTCTTTGATGTCCTTTCTCCAGATTCTAATACAGCACATTCCACCAACCATTTTTTAAATGTGCAATCATTTTGAAACATTGAAAATAATCTGAAGATTCAGATTCTATATAATTAAGTATATTCTGCATCTCATTGTTTAATTAACTTCACTCAGCCTAAAACACACGTGAGTCTCTTCTAGTCACTCCCTACTTCATTTATTTCAATCCCAAAAGACTGGCTCTTCCTTAATCTGTGCTTCCAGTTTACCATTCTTCCTTACTAATTCAGAGGAATTTACCATTCTTCTCAGTGGGTAGATTAAACCAGGTTTGCCTCATTCCACCATCAGTGTAATGTGGAATACTGCTTCTAATCCTGTACACACCAAAAGCCTGCTGCGGCCCTGAAAAATGCACCACTCAGATCTCTTGCTATGGGGAGATGGCCCTAGCTGCTGCTTTCTGAATTCACCACCCTGTTTCTGCTGAGACCACACTTCTCACTGAGGACAGCCCAAGCTTTCTTACAACTCTCCTGCAGTCTGAGACTCTTCCGAAGCAACTCTTCCTGTCCCCTTTCTTTACATTGCACTGTGATCTGATAATTCTCTCCACCACCTCTAGGCTTCCTTTCCTTTTTCTCCTACAAGTGTTCCTCCCAATAAATCTCTTACACATCTAGTATATAATCCCACATGGGCATCTGTTTCTAGAGGATTCAGTCTGGTGCACCTCCAGCTCCATAGCCAGCCTGTCTCTCTGAGCCTCTCCCAGTCCAGCAGGCCCAACATTAACCCAGTATGAACTCTCAGAATTTCTTATTGCCAAGTAGGAATTTGCTTACATGGGGTACTTCATACTTAAAAAAGTGTCTACTAGACACTCAGGAACATTGATTCTATTTGGTTGCCCCCAAAGCTGCACAGATTAACTTGAGGTTCTCATAAAAAAACTGAAGTTTACTCAAGGAACATAAATTGACTACACATTGTATATCTAACCAGTGCTAGATGTGAAAAATCTGAAGTTCAGTAATGTATGATTGCTGTCTTTAAGGAACTCCTGGCCTATTTGTAATAAAAGGTAATCTTCAGCAAATAATACAGAGTTTGCAAAACAATTTAAGATACTTTTCCTCACTTACGCCTCACAAATTCCTTTACACATGGATAAAGGAGATTATTGCTTTTATTTTCATCTTACACTTGAGAAATTGAGAACTTACTATGCATTGAGTTGTATTACAGGTACTGAAGATGGGACATTGAACAAAATAGATTCTTGCCCTCATGATTCTAGACTTCTGTGTGGTGCTCACATAATCAGATTATTTGAGCTGGGCCTCAAACACAACTCTTCTTATAACAACATGGGTAACTATCCAAATATTATGCTAAGCAAAAGAAAACTTACAAAAAGACTACATGCTAATAGGATTCCATTTATATAAGGTGCAGGAGTTAGCCAAACTAATCTATGGTGATAGAAATCAGAACTCACATTTCCTCAGCAGGAGAGAGTGGATGGTGATTGACTGGAAAGGGGCACTAGGGAACATTCTAGAATAATAGAAATACTCTTTTTTAAAAAATATTCTTAATTTTGATTGAGGTGATGGTTACCTAAGTGTACACATTTATTAGAATCCATCAAACTCTACACTTAAGATCTGTGCATTTTACCACTTGAAATTATTACTCACAAATAAATAAATTAATTAAATAAACAATTTTGTAAACTCTCGCCTTTACCATCACACTTTCTCTTCCTTCACTGAGGCTTCAACAACTTCTCTCTAATTTTTTTTTTATTTCTCCCTGACAGATAAGACAGAAGTAGAACACAACCCTGGCTGTTCAGCCTTCTCTCTAGCTTTGGTTAGCTTGCCTACATTCCCCCATTCTAGAAGGCAGATGATTTCACTTTTGTTGATCATCTTGCCCTGCATTCAGCTTTAAACCACCTCTGCCTTCCACTACTTTGTAATTTTGTCCCTAACCATTTTCTCAAGATTCATTTTGTTTTAATTTCTAGACTTTCTAACCCTGTTTCATTTCTCCTTATGTCTTTTTTGTTCCATTTAATGCAGACATGCTTGCTTAGTATCATAATTCAATGTGCAGTAGACATTGATTTATTTAGGTTTCTACTCTTTTCCACTCCAATTGCGATATTTCATTGTGTCTAGCTGTTTCTAGTCAGTTGATCATACTCAGCTTCTCCTTCCTGCAATCTGCTTTCCCAATAAACAATTTCTTTGCTTTTATGATTCCAAGATGTGCAGTTAAGGTCCCCACTACTTCCAGGTTATAAGTCTGTTCTTTTTTATTAGTTTGAAATAAGACCAGAATGATATTTCCCTCAATATGTACAATTTCTTTTCATAAACAAAATTTTCAGTAGATCCTCTGCTTTCAACAGAATAACTCTTCCACCAACTGTCCTAACAGTTGCTGTTCCTGCTTTTCAACCGTATCCTGCCTCAATGCCACCATTATTCACATCTTCCAACTGCACAAGAGGGCTAGAATATACATCCTCACAAATACATCTTTTGTTTCTCTTTCCTTCTATGGAGAAAGAATATTCCCATATTCATGATGGGAGAGTCTTCTTAACACTAGTTTCTTTAACTTCTAATAAATTTTTTTTTGTAAAGAAAAAGAAAGGAACAAATATTTACTCAAGAACAAATAAAGTCATCATATTATCATTGATTCTATTTCAATGGTATGTTGAAATCATAATTTCCTTACTTATTTCTTTTAAAATTATCTATTTGTAAATCAACAAATGTTAGAATAGTGTTAAAAGTTTAATCTAGCAGAATTACACAAGTTCTAAATCAAACAAGTTAAATATAGTTTTGAACCACATAGCTTTGACCCTATTGCATAAAATTTTGAAGTAATATAGATATAGAAAATGTTTCTAAACATTTTGAAATAAAACCTACTTTTAAGTTAAAATTCAATAAAATTAATTAATAATCAATATTTAGAAACACACACACATATATATACACACACATACATGCACATATATATATATATATATATATATACACACACATATATAAATTCTTAGCTATGCTTCTACTGTTTGGAAAGATGGAGAGGAAGAAACCATTACAAAAAAGGGAAATATTACTATTGAGTGATAAAGGAGACTCCCCAGAAAATGAAACAAAACTGTTCATTTCCTTTTCTTTCAATCCCCTTATTAGCTCATACCATGTCTACCTTAAAAGTTGTTGTTGCCCCTATACTTCATCAGGGTCCTGACTCTCAGGTAAGAAATGTGTACATGCTATACAGAGGAGGGTAGCTTTAAAACCTCTAGACCCCTTGTCCTGTAGACTACCATAACAAAATACCATTAACTGGGTGGCTTAAACAACATATATCTATTTTCTCACAGTTCTGGAGGCTGGGAAGTCAAAGAATAAGGTTTTGGCATGGTCATGCTCTTGGTGAGGGCCCTCCTTCTGGCTTGCAGATGGCTACCTTCTCACTGTATCCTCACATAGATGAGAGAGTAAACTCTGCTGTCTCTTCCTCTTCTTGTAAGATCAGTAATCCCATCATGGGGGCTCCACCCTCATGACGTCATCTAAACTCAATTACCTCCCAAAGGCCCCATCTCCTAATATCATCACAGTGGAGGTAAGTGCTTCAACATATGAATTTTGGGAGGAAAATAAACATTCATTTCATAATACCCCTTAGTTCCTTTAGAAACCTGGGAGCAATTTAGCTATAAGACACAAGTTTCTCTTACACTGACAACCTCTTACAGCTCTAGTTTATTGTTCTTCTCACCACACTGGATATTCAACAAATGCTTTTCAAATATACTCTCCATCCTTCCCCACCCTGCTCTGTGCCCCAGAGGCCTGGCTTTGTGGACTGCACCTAGGACGCACCACCTTCCGTCTTCTAGCTGGGTTTGGCTGTTTGGGGGCGTCTGCAGTAGATCAAAGAATGGGAGAATTAATCTGGGTTTTATTCACTCAAAACCCACCAATAGCTGTATTTGTCTTCCAAAGGTCACACCGTTAGGTGGCTTCTGGGTTCTGATCATCAGCCCTTCTCCCTGTCCTTCAGGCTTGTATTTTGCAATGGCCTCCACTGTTGTCGGCAGTTCCTTACCCATCTCACACTCTTGGAAATAGTCTGTCATTACACTCTCCTTAATGACCCTACCCATTTCCTTCCAGAATTCTTTTTTTTTTTAAAGCTCTTTATTGGAGTATAATTGTTTCACACTGTTGTGCCAGTTTCTGCTGTACAGCAAAGTGAATCAGCTGTATTTATACATATATTCCCATATCCCCTTCCTCCCGTGACTCCTTCCCACCCTCGCTATCCCACCCCTCTAAGTCATCACCCATCACGACTGCACACAGATTCCCTGGAATCAGTGAGGAGCATCTTCTGACTTTCAGCAGCAGATTGTGCTCAGACTGGATACTTGTTTCCTCCCTCACCCTCCCCCAACACCAGATTTTTCAGATAAAATCAGGACTAAAATTAATATAATGGGGAAAGTAAGTTACAAAACAAAGCCTGTACAGTTGGAAAGTACCTTACCTTGGACTATATCAATATTCTTCACTTTGTTCTTTCTTTCCTCAATACCCCATGAAAAAAATTGGAAAAAAAGTATGTACCCCTTTGTAAATTTCTAGGCTGACTCATAAAATGTCTTTTTCACCATAGTTTAAATAGCTGCAAAGAATGTAATGTCCAGGATAGTATAAATACTAACATTACTGTTTTAAATGTAGGCGGTGGGATATAGGTATCATCAATTCAATACCATCATCTATTTTATTAATAAATGAACAAACACATAACAAGTTTTTCTTAAATTATAAAAATTTGTCATGGTGCTTCTTCTTCTTGGAATGATTATTTCATGTGACTTCCCCTTCAGCATCAACAGAATATAATTTTAAAGTAATATTTTTTTATGTCAAAAGTACTTTTGACCACCTTACCATACTTCTTTGCTACAAAAATATGTCTATAAATTCAAATTGATGTTTATTGCCTGTGATCGTAAACATCTAAGAATTGTAAGTTTCGTTCTGGAGTGAGATATTGTTATAACTATCAGTAGTACATAATAATAATAAATAATAATAATTACCATTAAAAGTATTAGTAGTAAATAATTGACCAAGACAATAAAAACATTTCACAAATTTTGGTGAGTACTTACTAAACATAAAAAGAAAAATGTATTGGAAATGTTTATCTGAATAAGATGAATTAGGGGTAGTGCTTATGGTTCCTAGATTGAAGAAGACTTTGCTAACACCAATTGTCCCTTTGAACTGGGACAAATTGAATTTGTCCCTTTCCCCACACTCTTCCTCAGAGGCTTTACAGCACTGAGCACAGCAGCGTGATAAGTTCAAGATGGATGAGAGGTCTTCATTTCTTTGGTATAAAATGGAAAAAGGAGGAACTTTCAAAGGAGAAGCGGGAAAGGAAAACAGATAAGTTACCAAGCAAATCAATTTTGTTAGAGTACATATGAAAGTCGAACAAATGAAAACTGATAACCCTTAAAACCACTTTTGCTCACATACCTCCTGTTAAGCCTCCAAATGCCCCCCAGTAGAATCTACGGATGTAGTTCTATTTGTCCGAATGGTAGAAATGAGGAAAACTCCCCACATAACTCTATGAAACATCAGCACAGGGCATAACAGAAAATAAAACAAATTTTATTTAGAGGCAGGTGAAAAATTGGGACCAAGATTCCAATCTATGACATTAAGAAACATGCCTCTTTATCCTGGTGAATGTCTTTTAGTTCAAGTTCTCTTTCATCTGATAATATTGCTTTTTGGGTTTTGTTATTGTATTTTCCAGGAAGTTCATTTTACGACCCCTTCCCATTATGTCTTTATACTTCAGGTTCATCTCTTGTAAAGAGCATATTGCTGGGCTTTTCCCCTTTTTATCCTGTTTGACTGTTATTTTAATAGGTGAGTTTAATTCATTTACATTTATTGTGCCAACACCCTCACCTCCACAGGGAATCATCCCAATCCTCTTATCTTAGGGATGCTATTGTACTTAATTATCAAGATCTGTTAGGCTATGAATTAAAAAAAATTAATTTGGTAAAATCCTAATTACCGAATACTTGAAGAAGTTTATATTTTGTGGATATTGGTTCATTTACATCTTTTTAGCTTTAACACTTCATTTAAACTAGCCTAGCAAAAACGAGCAATCAACTGAACTAGTCAATAAACAAATTCATGGTGGGCGCACTCTACATGCTCAACTTTGTATTAAGTTATGAAATGGTCTCAAAATAAACAAGAAGCATAGACCTTAGCCTCTGAGAGTTGCAGTCTTCCTGGAGAAAATTATATATTGCCCCCAGAAAAGATGCAGCTGATAAGACAATACACTATAATGATACAATATATAAATAGAATACAATTAAATGCAATACAATAAACACACTGTAACTTAATTACCACATGACAAGTCCAGGGGAAAGACATTAACTATGGAATAGAGATTACATAAAATGAACAAAGAACTTTCACGGTGGAAAGACTATAAAGGGATAAAATTATTCAAATTTGCATTTTAGAAGTCCAATATTACCCCTGAAGGGCATATATATTGGCTAACATTCTGGACAAAAATGAAACCTATAATTCACTATCAGAAAAATGCAAATCAATGAGTGCTATGGTCTAAACGTTTATGTCCCCTGAAAATTCATATGTTGAAATCCTAATGCCGAATGTAATGGTATGAAGTAAGGCTTTGAGAGGTGCTTAGGGCATGAGGGTGAAGTGCTCATGAATGAGAGTGCTTTTATGAAAGACCTCAGAGAGCTACCTAGCCCCTTTTATCATATGAGGACCAAGCAAAAAGATAGCTGTCTATGAACCAGGAAGCCCTCAATTAACAT
Organism: Hippopotamus amphibius kiboko; assembly: GCF_030028045.1. NCBI lineage: Eukaryota > Metazoa > Chordata > Mammalia > Artiodactyla > Hippopotamidae > Hippopotamus > Hippopotamus amphibius. Next base: position 34,525,911 of record NC_080189.1, on the reverse strand, counting down.
TGTCTGCCAGCACCATGATCCTGGACTTCTTAGCCTCCAGAAATATGAGATATAAATGTTTGTTGTTTATAAGACTTCCAATCTATGGCATTTTAGTACAGCAGCCCAAGAGGACTAAAGCAGTGAGATACAACTCACCATCCACTAGGATGACTATATTCAAAAAAATAAATAAGAAGTGTTGATAAGAATGTAGAGAAACTGGAACACTCATACACTGATGGTGGGAATGTAAAATGGTGCCGCCACCTTGGAAAAGTGTGGCAGCTCCTTAAAAGACCAAACACAGAGGTACAATATGACCCAGCAATTCCACCCCAAGATAAATGAAAACATGTTTCTACAAAAACTTGTACCCAAATATTAATAGCAGCATTATTCATTATAACCAAAAAGTGAAAACAACCCACTGTCCATCAATTAATGAATAGATAATATCAGTAAAAAGGAATATTATTCAGCAATAAAAAGAAATGAAGTACTAATGTATAATGCAATATGGATAACCTTGGAAATATTACACTAAATGAAAGAAGTCAATTACAAAAGACCACATACTGTATAAATTATTTTATATGAAATGTCCAGAATAGGCAAATATACAGAGACAGAAAGTAGATAATGGTTGCCTAGGAATGGGGAGATGGAGAGATTGGGGGATAATAGCTAACGTGTAAAGAATATCCTTTGGGGTGATGAAAATGTCCTAAAATTGATTGTGGCAATGGTTGCACAACGCTGTGTGTATACCAAAAACCATTGAGTTGTACACTTTAAATTCTTAAATTGTATGGTATGTGAATTACAGCTCAATAAAGCTGTCATTTTAAAAAAGGAAACCTAAAAATATGTCTAAATTATTTCCATATGGATTCTATCTTCTCTTTGGACCAATCTCTCAAGTCATACAAAGTACACGTACTTCTTTCTACTCTTCTAGTCCAGTGTTTTCTGAGGCACTTCAGAACTATTTAGGCTGAACCTGAAGCCATGTGGGTGGCCCCTTCCATCCCTGTGCTCAGGGTCAGCCCACCTCCCTTGAAGAAGCATGAGCCACTCCCATTGAGTTGGAACATTGTGCACCTGTTTCCCTTTCTTTCCTTTGTGTTGAATAACTAGCAATGTCTTGACTATTAAGCTCCAAGGTTTTGGGATTAACTCTAGCTTTCTCATACTATCAGTTGAAAAAGGCAGTGGAGAATAATCTTAAACAATAGTTGGGCTCTGATTTACTTTTCATTTGCCTTTGAAATAATTTATGTGCTTTATAGAGGGCTGATGCAAAAATATCTGAGGTGTTTCCAGGGAAAAGCAACTGCAGAACTGAACATTTGTCTTAGAATAACCATAAAATGTGTAATACACATGCAGATAATAAAAGGTTAGTGATTTTTATCCTTTAGCTGCTTTCAGAACTACAATCAACACATCACTTGTGTCAAAAAATAAAGCAAAGCATATCATACAAGCAAACACACCTTAAATATTTTATTAAAAGGTTCCTTTCAAATCTGTCTTATCTCAAGCCTGGGGACCAGAGTTAATTAATTACCCATGCACCCAAAAAAGGCAGGAAGAGCCAGACATGTTAAAAAAAAAAGTCCTAGACCAAGATGCAAGAGACTTGGGTTTACATCCTGCACCTTACATTTAATAACCATGGCAACTTTGTCTAAACTATGAACATCTCTGAGCCTCTGTTTCTTTGTCTCTAATATGGGTATAATAAAAATTGCCCTGCCTTTCTCTCAGGACAGTTCTTAGAAGCAAATATAAAAGTATTTGAAGAAAAATATAAAAGATACATACAATATTAAGAATTATAAGTTGGGTGAGAGAATTGGACCTTATTCAGTATGAGGTCACCTCCTCTCCCTTTGATTATCTTGTTATTTGCAAGCATTGACTCTCTTGGGAGAAAAATATGTATTGAGCATCTTTCCTGGTAATGGCAGAGTTAAACACTTTCTCTGGCATTTTGCTTCATTCTTACGTCACTCCATTTTTCAATGAGGAATCCAACGATAAAAGAGATTGAATAACAAAGTTACACGGATGGTGATTTTTAGAACAGGAATTAAAACTTAACTCTAAATTCATGTTTTTTCTACTACGTGATTCTTTGGGGGAGGTGGATTCTCCTTTCCTTGATCTCCTGAACAACCCCCATCCCTTTAAAGAAACAAAATTACAGTGTCCACCATCCATAGCCCAGGAAATGGGAAAGCAAGATGGTCTGGAGACTGTTATCCAGCTCAGATGGCAATAGGTCCCAATTTGCCCATGACAATCTCTGTCTATGCTGGTTATCCTGATGTAATTACCAACAGTGTCCCCCTTTCACTCTCAAAAATGTTTTGGTTTGGACCGGAGATGCTAACACTGTCTTTACACCATGAAGGTTAATCAGAATCACCAAGAAATTAGATCAGTACTTCTCAACTGCCATCACTGGACATCAAAATTATAGATTTGTAAATGTGCTACAGATTTATATATTTTTTAAAGTTGTATTAAGTTAAGCTAAAAGGGAATATGTATGTCTGAGGAAGATTAAAAACCAGGTGAGCAACTAGACTGAAGAGACAACAAAGACAAGAGAAATAGAGAAGTCATGGACATGTAAACGAAGAGTTGTGATACTGGATGTGTCAACATATTTGCAGAAAAATAACTTGCTTACTCATAATAAGATATTTCAAAAGGCTGTTTGTAAAAGCAAGATATTTCCCCTAACACTTGATATTATCCCTTCCCAGGAAGCAAGCACAGTGAATAAGAATGCATTTCCCACTTCCCAAAGGGACATTTTAGCTATGTTGATTATTTTGGCCTCTAGTGTGTTCCTATGAGTGTATGGTTTCCAGTGACCCACCCCTTGGAAAGAATATCAGTCTCAAACCAGTACTTGGTTTGCTTTTCATCTATCTCCTGGTTTTAAAATAACCACAGGGATCCATCACCTTTTTACTCTTGATGTTGACAATCTTAATATTTTCTTCTATTTTTGTTGAATTATCTAATTCTTACATTGTTTTCGCTATTTAAATGCAAAGTTATAGGTGCAAATGGTGATGATGTGGAGTAACTAGAACTCTTATTTACTGCTGGTGGGAGTATAAATTAGTATAATCACTTTATCAAATTGGATGTATCTATTATAATTGAACATACATTTACCCTTTAATTCAGTGGATCTTCTCCTATTTCTTGATCTGGGTGGAGGTTATAGGATACGTTTACCTTGTGACAGCTCATTGAGCTGCATATTTATGATTTGGTATATACATATATTGCTGTATATATATTTCACTGTGTATATATTACACTTTATAAGAATATTCATTAAATACTTCAAAAAGAATATTCATTAAATTATGCATGTTTTCACAATAAGTCTAATTAACATCCATCATCACACATATTTATACATTTTTTTCTTGTGATGAGAGCTTTTAAGATCTACTCTCTTAGCAACCTTCAAATGTACAATACAGTATTATTGACTATAGTCACCATGTTGTACATTACATCTCCAAGACTTATTTTATTACTGCAAGCTTGTAACTTTTGACCCCCTTTACCCATTTCATCCACTTCCCACCTTCCCTAACCACCAATCTGTTCTCTGTATCTACAAGTTCTAGCTCTTCTTTTTAGATTCCACATATAAGTGAGATCATACACTATTTGTCTTTCTCTGTCTAACTTATTTTAGTTAACATAATGTCCTCACGTTTCATCCATGTTTTCCAATGGCAGGATTTTCTTCTTTTTATGGCTAATATTCCATTGTACATATTTGCCACATTTGTTTGTTTATCCATTCATCTGTTGATGGGTGCTTAGGCTATTTCCATGTCATGGCTATTGTAAATAATGCTGCAGTGAACATGCGGGTGCTAATATTTTTTCGAGTTAGTGTTTTTGTTTCCTTCAGATAAATAACCCTCAGTGGAATTGCTGGATCATATGGTAGTTCTGCATTAAAAGATTCTTTGGCTGTTGTGTGGAGAAAGCAATTTCTGGGAGAAGAGTGGGTGCAGAGTCAAACATGGAGCCTATTGAGATGGTTCAGGTAAGATGTGAACTTAGACTAGGGAAGGGAAGGGAATATGGAAGAAGGTGAAAGTATTGGTTTTGAAGATAGAACTAATAGACTTGATGGGGAAGGAAGCAGTGAAGGAAATGGAGAAAATAGAGCTGGGTCATAATTTTTGAGTTTGACCAACTGTGTGGTGAGAATGACCAGCGGGTCAGCTATGGGCGTAGACATCAAGAGCTAGTTTTTTGCATACATAAAGTGTGAAATGTCAAAGTTGTCAGAAGGATATATGAATTTGAAGCTTGGAAACAGGCACAGCTAGAGCTATAAATTTAGAAATCATCTTTATTTATAGCCACTAAACTGGAATGCTTCATAAGTTGGTTCTCAACCCTGATTTATTCAACATTTTATCAGTGAGTGACTCTGTAAAAAGGTATAAGCAAAATCACAGTTTAACAGTAATGTAAGACACTGAAAACAGTCACAAATAAGAAAACAACTCAAAGCCTGACACCATTTAATAGGAATAATATAGTCATCCTCTTATATTCAAATCATTAATTACTTCATATGAGCAATGTGACCTAACCAAAATACAAGTGAGTACAAAAGACTTGGAAATTTTAATATCCAACAGGATTAATTTGAATCAGCACTAGGACAGAGTAGCCAAAAAAAAACCCCAAACAGTCTAGTGGTGAATATGAAGAAGGTAATATAGCATTCTTGCTTTACCCTGCATTGCTCAGACCTCAGACCAAGTGTTATACTTTAAGTATGGTTTTTGAGATATGGAACAGGTTCAGAGAATAAGAAAATTATAAGACGGCGTTAGAAACAGTGACACATGAAGAACAACTGAAGGAAATATTTGTTTAGCTAGGAAAGAGATTCAGTAGGGACTGGTGTTTAGAAAGTACTTTCAAGTACTTCAAGGGCTGACATTTCACACTTTTTTTAGCTATAGAAGGCAGAAGATGATAGAAAGAGAAAGAGATAAAAGAAGAAAGTAAGGAAGGGAGAGAAGGAGGGAGGGCGGAAGAATTTTAGGCAGATAGACGACCCTGGCACATATAATGAAGAATTTTATAACAGCCATATTTGGGTTGCTTTATAAAGTAATTCCCCGTTGCTAAATATTCCAGCAGAGCCTGTATGCCACTTATGACGATTTGTTGATGGTGGTCATTAGTAAAGAACTTCTAAAGTTCTTCCCAGTCCTGAGATGTTGTTAGTGAGTAAGGCTGTGACTAGGGAAAATAACACTTTGGAAAGGAAGAGAGCAAGAAAGAGAGAGGAAGGAGACAACGAAAGGTGAGAAAGAGGAAAACAGTTCTGTCATGGAAGCACTTTCTCTGGCAGGAAAAAAACAACAAGAAAACACCAATGAAACTCAGGGGAAATTAAGATCCATGGCAGGAGTGTAGGCTTCTAAAGTAGGTTTTAATATCCCAAAACATCTCCCTACACCTACAAGAAATTTAACTGCATTTTAATCTTTTCCTAAAGGACAGTCCAACTCTGATAGATTATCAGTGTCCTATAGCTAAAAATAACAAACCTAAACAGTTGTTTATTTGTCACCTCTTGCTTCTTCTATTATGCTATCTTTTTAATGAAAAAGACTTGCAATACATACATGGTGAAATTGAATAGGCTTTTTCCAAGATGGTAAAATAATAACTCTATTTTTTGGCACAAACATTTAGCTATTTGTGTTCTACTCCTTCAGAAAATACTTTGCTTTCATAGTAAGAGTCCTCAGAACCAAGTAATTTGAGTAGCATGCCCTTTACAGCAACATTCTGCAAATTCTACTATTTCCAAATAAAGTATTGTGCAGTTTTTCAGGACCACAGTGTTTTACTATCAAAGTTTATTTTCAGTGACTTGTTTATCCAAGAGCTTCCAATGACCATAATACTTTTTAAAAAGGAAAAAAAGCATACTTGTTAGTAAAATGTGTAATTATGTGAATGTATATAGACTGATAATAAGTGACAAGCAGAATTTTACATTCATTTACTATCATTAAGGGGAAACTAGTCACTCCACTTATCTTGTAAATAATTGTTATCATATTCCAAAAGTAAGATGGTGACATAAATACAGATGTTATAGGAAACTGTGCATATTTCAATGAAGTTTGTTGTTTCTCTTGAGGTTAGCATGATAAGAATGTTCTGAATGCTTTAAAGGGTTCTTATCTTTTTTTAAAGAAAATGCAAGCATCTACCAAAGTTGTTTTTGAAATAATATGTTTATTCATTTAGTAATTATTTAACTAGAAAAGAACTACCTTATTCAGACACACAAGAATGTCAATAGTCCTACTGATAATGTATTTAATAGAGTAACTTTAATATCTACTTTTGGATCCAATCTTCTCTCTATTCTAAACAAGGAATCTAGAAGTTAATAAACAGTTGGCAGGCATTGAGGGGCTTACTAGCCTTCAGTGGCCCAGAAAGAATGGATACAGACACCTAAACTGACTAATTTATTTCATGCCTTTATGTAGTGTAGAAATCTGCCTTACAGTTTCATGTAACCACAGAACAAAAATAGACATTCTTTTCGTAAACTCTCTGGAAACAAAATTCTTCCCAGATATTTACTGATAGGAAAATATAATCTAAAAATTTTTCTGCCCAGCCCCTTGGCAGCCTCCCAGACTTCCATCTGCTCCATGCGATTGGATTCCCTTTGCTTTTGACTCGCAGATGACTCTCTTAAGCATTAAAGGTCACCTAACAGACACCAAAACAGTAATTTACAAGAACCAGGTGGAAGGCATTCTGTGTTTTTGTCTTTATTCTTCTATTGGAAATATGCAATAAGAGTAAAATTTATTAAAAACAAAAACTAACAACCAAAACAAGCAAACAAAAAACTTCCCATACTTTTTTCTCTTAACTAATGTAAATTAACTGTTATTTTCAAAAATTGACATTTACTCTAAATGAAAGTAGAATAACATTTGCAAAAACAAGAATTACTAGAGAAAACAAAAGCTTCATAATTGAGCTATAATATTTTTTTGTCCAAAATAAAACCCCAAATTAAGATAACAACCCCTTAATCTTTTGTTTTGGTAACTAGTAATCTTATTGTGCACATTTCAATTGGTATTTGAAAAACATTTAACTTTGCAGCTTTGCAGAAATATGTTCCTATTTGAATGTAGAGGAAGTTGTACTTAATAAGAGTTTAATTTGAAAATTAGTTAGTGCTCACCAACACTTAGTGCCTATTTCATGTTCTGGAAAGATAAAATATCAAAGTCCTGTGGACATGTCTTATTTATACATACAGTATTCCAGAAATCAATGGGATACTCAAAAGATTAAACAGGAACATCCTTTACTTATGGAAAACAGGATAAAATAAATCCAAAATTAATTGTCGTGTATTGTTTCGAATGAGAATGGAATGACCTGTCCTGTCAGTCCTAGTCATGAATATAGACTTTTCAGGAGTGTACCTTCTTCCTCTCTAATAGTATTCCCAAACAAAAGTTAATTCTGGAAATTCTTGTGTATGAAAAGTAGTTTCGGCTAGAGGAGGTACTATTTGAAACTGCCAAGAAGATTAAGTTGGCACCAATTACAAACAAGCTACTGTGCCTTAATATTAAACTCAGAATTTCCTGGTTCACTGGTACAAGGCTAATTTTACCCAAAATGTGAACAAAGAGACAAGTGACAGGTAAGGAAAAAAAATGAACAAGTTTTCATTAAATGCCATACAACTCCCTGGCACCAGTTCACAAAAGTTGATTATTGAATAACTTTAATAACAGACATTTTTATTTGTTCCCTTAAACTTTTTTGTGGGAGCCTTGAGGAGGGGATAATTGGAGAGTAGGGGTGAAGGGGGGAGAAGATAAAAAGATACATGAATGAAGACAGTAGAGAATAGAAAGTTATACAAGGAAGTTTATGCAAATCCCGCTATCCACAAAGAGAATGGCTCATGAAAGATACTGCAGGTCTTTCCAAATTTCTCAGGCTTTGCCTTGCTGCCAGCAAGCAAGTCTGGGAAGGGACGCTTAAAGGACTTGGTAAGCAACCACCTAGCTGTTCCATTAACAAATCTATGGACTTCTCAGTTAAGGTCACCTAAAACTTGCAAAAGCTATTCAGTTGCTGAAGAGTGTCAAAAATTACTAAATTTTACAGCCTTAAGATGGAATTAAGAAGCCCCTAGTTCTCTTTTTTCCAGCTATAATTATTCAAACAGCCCTGGCCTTTGGAGGAAAGTGTAGGAGGCTGCAAGGTAGATAGGGCCTAGCAGTTGCTTCTTTTCGGTCTCAATGAGGTATATGTACATTCCTCAAATTATACCAGCATTGTATTGAAAATCTGCAATTTAATCAATGATAATGAGTTCTGAAATTTTTACAGGGCAAACAAATATCCCTAAGTTTAATTTTAAAAAATCTCTGGAGTTTCTGACAACTTGGTATTACAATTCTGAGATATAAGCATGGGTTTGTAAATGGACAGCGAGAGCTTAACTTTTCCCATTCACATGAAGAACTGTTTCAGCAATATCTTATCCAATGGCTCTCACCCCAGGAAAGGAGGAAGAAGGTAATTTTGGCCCCCAGGGGACATTTGGCAATGTGTGGAAGTATTTTTGGTTGTCATGACTGGGGAGTACTATTGGCACCTAGTGGGTAGAGGCCAGGGATACTGCTAAACATCCTTCAATGCACAGAACAGCTCCCTACAACAAAGAATAATCTGGTCCAAAATATGAATAGTGTTGAAGCTGAGAAACCCTGCCTAATACAAATGCTTTAAATATGATTAAACCGTAATAGTGAAATCAAGAAGTCATTATTTTCATTAATAACCAATTTTCACAAGGATCATTTGAACAGACCCTGCCTAAAGTTGCGTGTAAGCTATGCAGATGGGAAAAAAATACACATATGTGACCTGGAAAAAATAAAAAACTGGAGAAAAAAATAGATATTTTTATTCATAAAAGTATTCACATACAATTTTCAAGGAACCAGAAATATAACCTCCTTTCTCAGACACTATGCTGAGAAAGGTGAAGAACAAAATGGCTATAAACTATCCTACTCACAAATACTAACATATCAAGTTGTTATTCTTCAAATATATAAGCATTGGAAAATCAGCCCTCTTGTCATGTTTTCTGTGATAACAGAAAATAAATGCACTGGTATGGGATTTGTTATGAAATTTTTTAGTTCCTTGAGTTATAGGGCAATTTTTAAAAAATTAAAGAGAGCTTACTGGAGAGTAATTCTGTGGTATGGGAGATCCTAGAGAGTGTTCGGCCATTTAGCTCCCACCCACCTCCTCTCTGCCCCCTTTCCTGGTAGATCTCCCAGTTAGAAGAAACAGGATACTATTTGCTGTGGTAATCACTCTGATTTAAACTCCTTGAGAACAGTAGCTAAGATTTTCTAAGCATTTACTAATAGGATAAGCAAAATCATTTTTATAGCTCATCTTAAAATTTTTTTATGTTTTAAAACAGTGAAATGGACAAGAATTTCATCAAAAATAAGAACCTTCATTACAGCACTATTTACAATAGCCAACACATGGAAGCAACCTAAATGTTCATTGACAGATGTATGGATAAAGAAGATGTGGTATATATATATACACAATGGACTATTAGCCATAAAAAAGAATGAAATAATGCCATTTGCAGCAACATGCATAGACCTAGAGATTATCATACTAAGTGAAGTAAGCCAGAGAAAGACAAATATCATATGATATCAATTATATATGGAATCTGAAAAAAAAATATGCAAATGAACTTAAACTCAAAACAGAAATAGACCCACAGACATACAAAACAAACTTATGGTTACCAAAGGGGAAGGGGCGGGGGAGGGATAAATCTGTAAACGAATGGACAAATGAATTGTTCTCTTTTAAGTTTCACATTAAATACAACAAATCTAGATTGGTCTAGATGGATTTCTTTTTTTTTTTTAATTTGTTTTTATTTTTGGCTGTGTTGGGTCTTAGTTGCTGCATGCAAGCCTTCTCTGTGGTGAGCAGGGCTACTCTTTGTTGTGGTGCACAAGCTTCTCATTGCGGTGGCTTCTTTCCTTGAGGAACACAAGCTCTAGGCATGCAGGCTTCAGTAGTTGCAGCACATGGGCTCAGTAGTTGTGGCACATGAGCTTAGGTGCTCCCCGGCATGTGGGATCTTCCTGGACCAGGGATCAAACCTGTGTCCCCTACATTGGCAGGCAGACCCTTAACCACTGCGCCACCAGGGAAGTCCTAGATGGGGTTTTTTTAACTTAGGTTTTAGAGACACTTTTTCATAGATATCTACCATTTTACAAATGAATCTATAATCTAAGCTATCCCATTAAAACCATGTTAATTTCACCTTCCTTTTGGCCTCTTCTCCCTGCCACCTGAAAAAATGAGTCAATTACTTGTGATCCCACTGTAACTGTACTTACTAATCCCACTGGAAACGTAAATGTGGCAGGACGAAGAAGGATGAGGAAAGAAGCCCTAATGCCAGACTTTCAGCCACTGCTTAAGCCCACTCTAGCATTGTGGGAATGACTTTCTTCTTTGGATGAAACATCTTGAAATCTTAAACTTAAAACTTGAATTTTGAGTTTGAGGAAAATAAATTTGTACAAAATGTTATTTAACTGTAAACTCTCTCTTCTTTTCCATTTCCTGGTAATTGATATAACAGATTTCCTTAAGGATAAATGTTTTCTATGCATTTTGATAAACAGTTGTTGGGCAACAACTCTAAAAAAGTCCCAACTCTCAGAGTCAAGTCTGCTTTGGAAAGGGCAAGCAGAACTACCTCTGGGAGAGAAGGGACACAGTTTGCGTGAGATTCAACCATGTAACACTCCACAGTGTTACAATACTGCCATCCATACGCAGCAGTAGCAGTAGGTAAACTTTTTATTTAATTATTAGACTATTGAATTTGGGCTCTAAAGTATTTTTCCAATTCAGATCCTGCTGTTTTTTAAATTTTTTCCAAAATAGTCTTTTTCTTCCAGAAGAAGTAATTCTTCAAATCTAGTCCACACAAGGGGGTTTGATATGTTCAGTGAGTTCCTGCATTCAGCAATACCTATGGGGTGCCTAGTATGTCTTAGGCTCTGAGCAAGCTGCAGGCACCCTCTCAACCCTAGGACCCATTATTTTGCTTTTGGCAAATTTTCACTAGGTGCTTTTCCTCCTCCAGTGTAAGTCCACCAGACTTAGACCCTTTATGAACATGCAAGCTCCTCCCTTCTGAAAGCGTTTGTGTGAGTAGTTCATAGGCTGGTTCATCTACCACAGTGTGGATTTATGATAGGGGTTTGTTTACATGATTCCTGCAAGGTAGTTGCAGACGTGACTGCATCTTAGAGATACCTGAAATCTTTCAACAGGATCTGATCCAAAAGAAAAGTAGGCTATAATTTAGAGAGAGAGGGGGGGGAAAATATCAGACCTCCCCTCATGGTCTGAAGATGCAAACCCTTAGGGGCAGGAGGCTCATGTACCAAATTCCATATTCACATGGTGCCTCCAGCAGACTCACATACTCTATGGGCCCTGGGATAACTGAATAGCTGATGTGCTTGCGGCGTCCCCTGACACTTGCAAAGTTGCCTGGCAATCAGGTGTATTATGGCTCCTATCTCACAGTGCAGCAGTAACAATGTTGGTTGGAAGCATACTGTGTGTAGGGACCTTAAGAGTTTTACTTGAATTACCTCATTTAATTCTCACGCGACGGCTCTGTGAAGCAGGCATGCTGCCCCCATTTTATAAGGAGGCATTTGAGGTTCCAAGAGGCTCAGAATCTTGCTCCAGAGCACACAAGGTAAACGGTAGAGCCTGCAGGTGAAGACAGGCCTCCATACTCGATACCCCACGCTCTTAACCACCACGCTGCCTCCCTGCAGTGTGTCCCCTATCGCTGGGTCAACCTAACGGCTCTTAGGCATCCAGTTCTGGGTGTTGTGCAATGTGACTCAAAAAGCCTTCCGGCCCCTCTGTGGGCGGAATTCGGGTCCTCATCCCCGAGACACTCTTTGCCATCTGGGCAGGGCCGGGATCTGCCTGGCTGGGACATCCCCCTGATCCTTCTCCTGGCCTTGGGCCGGACCAGGACCCGGCCAGGAAGGGGCTGCGGGGTGCGCAGGCCGGGAGCCACCTCGCGGGCTGCGTTCGGCCCCCGCCCCCTGGCTGGGCCGCGGGGCGGGACTCGGGTAGCGCGGCCCGGGAGCAGGAGCCGGCAGCGGGAAGCTACCGCCGAGGCCGCGCCGGGCGAGGCGAGGCGAGGCGAGGCGAGGCGAGGCGAGGCGGGGCGGGGCCGGGCGCTACTGGAAGGGGAAGCCGCGCCTGCCGGGAGCCGCGCCGCTCCAGCCGGGTTGCAGCTGCCGCGCACCAAGCGCCGCTATGGGGCTGCAGACCGAGAAGGCGGATGTCCAACTCTTCATGGACGACGACTCCTACAGCCGCCACAGCGGCGTAGATTACGCCGACCCGGAGAAGTTCGTGGACCCGGGCAGCGACCGAGATCCCCACCAGCTCAACTCGCATCTCAAGGTGAAGCCCGGGGCGGGTCCTACCCTGGGCCTGAGGTTGGCCCGAGCCCCGCCAAGGCCTAGGAGTGGGGGTGCCCCCTTTACCCTGCTCCGACCCCAACTCCCACCCTCTCCACTGGGTCAGCCCCGCGGGGTCCGGGACCCAGATTCCCGCCGTGGGCTGCTTAGCCAGGAATTCTTAGACAAATTCCTGTGCACCTACCGTGACCCTAAGAGAAGGTAGGGCACCCCAGCCAAGTCTTTCTTGTTTCTCCCACCCCGACCTCTCCTGGATCCCAGAGTCTTGTCTCCGCAGGTGGGATTCGAGGATGTGATTGCAGAGCCCGTGTCTACGCACTCTTTTGACAAAGTGTGGATCTGCAGCCACGCTCTCTTTGAAATCAGCAAATACGTGATCTACAAGTTCCTGACGGTGTTCCTGGCCATCCCCTTGGCTTTCGCTGCAGGAATTCTCTTTGCCACCCTCAGCTGTCTGCACATCTGGTGAGAAGGGGCACACTGGGGTGGGCCGGCTTTCTGAAACGTAGGATTGTTCTTTGCCACCTGCCCCCGGCCTCCCCTTCTCCCAGGCCAGCTTGAGAGGGAAAGAAGGCACATCGTCTCCCAACGCAGTAGCAGGAACTGGGAGGCCTTGAAAGGGAGTGTGCTTACTTTAGAATTGTAGGTTGGGTTAGGAGTTTAAACAGAAGAAGGAATGTCCCTCTATCCTTGGTGTGATTTTCCTTCTAAATACTAAGGCCCAGCTGACTGTGGAGGTGGAGATCTGGAATCCACGCTTCCTGCCACAGGCTGCTCTCTCATAGGGCCCTATTTTGACTTGTGCCTGTGGTTCTGGGTAGGGCTCTTATTTCTTTCATCACCTGTTATTCAGTCACCACCTGTGCTTGGGGTAAAACAAAAGTGATCTCTGAGCAGAATGCCAGTGACAGTATCATTGCAGAGGGATGTCAGACCTGGTTAAGCAGTGCTATGGAGAGGCTGCTCCAATCCTGCCACTGGCAAATGGCAAGGATGAGACCAGAGGAGATGCAAGGTGTGCACAATTAAGGTCAAGGGGCCCCCAGCACAAATGAATGAAAACCCAAACTGCAGGATAATGAAATGAGAAGCCTTCCAAGTTACTTTTTCACCTCTGAGGCACCAATGGGAGTGGCATCTAGTTAAAGGGAAAATAAATATAGAAGCCTTTAGGACATTTTGAGTAACTTTATTCACACGCAAAATGCATCATAAAGCTTTAGAGAACATTTTTAAGCATTAAAAAATTTTAAAGGAAATGTCATATTTTACAAAGAAGGTTTATTATTGTTGTTTTAAAAGATGTCCACTTTATTCTGAGAGAAAGAACATTCTGATCATCCCTGGTATGGCAACAATTGCCAAGCATGCTTTTTAGGGCAGTCCTGGAGAAATGTATAACCCCAGATGCCTCCATGTCTTCCTTAATCACTTTTTATGGTATTGCCACACCCCAATACATGTTGTGTTCATTGTTAGAAGTTATGAAATTGTTCTCCATTCCCCTTCACAATATGAATCAATTTCTTTAGTCAGTTAGCTAGCTAGTTAGTTCAACCAAGAAAATTGATTGAGTGCTTAGTTTGTGCTGAACACTGGGCCCAAAATGAATAAGATGCAAGATCTGCCTTCAGCTTACTCGCAGCACATCAGGGCAACTGGCTAGGTACAGAGGTGACTGCTGAGGAAAACTCAGTTAAATCGGTGAAGGAGGGAAGCACAGAGAAGGCTAAGAAAGAGAAGAGTCTAAAAAGGCTTTTAAAGGATAAATTGAAGTAAGTAAAAAAGTAAAGGATTCACCCAGTAAGTAAAGGATAAACAACAAACATCAATTTAATTTCATCACTAAAAACTATAAACAACTAAACTATATTGAAAGTGGCAAAAAACTGCCAGAGGAATGAAAATCTTTGCCTTTTTACATGAGCAGATCCAGAAAGGATGTATAGTTAGCTTATATTTTGACATTAGCAGAGAATTTTTAAAAGATGCCCATGTCAGCGCATAAAATTTTGGTTTCCTACTTGAATAAAACCAGTCATCTAACCTCTATGTCCATTTTCTCACTTTCCAAAATGTGAAAAACTGAGTGACCACATAGCATATTGTGAAATATTGGCTTTGAAGCTATTTGGAAATATAGAGTACCAGTCAACACAGCTAGGCTTTCCTAAAGCACTTGTGGAATAACTGACAACCAAAAGGTTTTCATTTACTAAATGGTGGCAAGATATAAGTAAAACTACAATTAATCAAATGATGCTTCTCTCCACCTGGCTCTGCTGAGGATGGGAGATGTTTTTTGTGTAGTGCTTCCAGCGGTGAATCATCAAACCACTTCTTTTTCAGCCACAGAAAATGTATTATTTAACTTCAGCTTATTTTCAAATTACATTCATGTGGGACATTAATATTTAACTGTCATACATTTGTCATCAGGCAGCTGTGATTGTAAGTAGAGGAGAAACTTCAAACAAAAATATTTAAAAGTTAGTTTATACCTTTATAAAATAGATTTATCATTCATGTATTACATTCCAGTGACACAGTAAGACTAGATCACAGAGAGGCCTTATAGAAGAGCAAACCTATTTGAGTAAACTTTTTTTTTTGGTGATCAAGGCTATGAAAATATGCAGTAATAAGCTCTTTGAATCACATTGCATGGTTACAACAGATCTGACTTTAGATTATTTAAACAAACAAACAACTACAACAACAAAACACTCAAACACTTAGAAACACTCAAAACACAAAACATTCAGAACTCAGTCTGGTGATTTTGGATCCTAGGCCAGAAGTACAGGTCATTAGGGACCAGTGAATTGGTTTGAGTCCATATCATAGACTGAGGTGTATGACATTTGGTGACCACAGGTTGTTGGTCATAAATGGATCATACCAAAGAAATGTGAACCCCTCTACCTTTCATTTTTGTTGCAATTCAAATAGGTGGTCCAACTGATGGAAATGCACTAGTAGCAGTCTTATTTCCTAGAAGAGTTTTTAATACAGCAAGTTGCTGTGACAAGGCAATCTGCATGACACTATAGTTAATACAAAGCTAAACAAAAGTCTGAGTTCTAATGGATTTATTATCCAATGGATGGATATATAATCTTGCTAATTATAAATTTATTTAAGAAATATTTGGTTGGTCACACTGAGCCTCAACCAAGTTTTGGGTCACTCCAAATGCCTGGAGTTCCAGAAAGGAAACTAACTGGGATGTTGAGAACACAATTTAAGTTGTTGCCAGAGGATCATTGGATCCTCTGATCCAAAGTGAGAGAACAACAACTTGAAGAAAATAAAATGAGTTCACCACATCCTATGAACTGAGTCCTCAAATGTGGACAACTGCATTTTGCTGCACCTTTGTCCTGTGCTTAATTCTCTCTTAGGACATGGAGATCTAAGCAGTTAGGGGATAGAATATTTCTCAGCCTAAAAAAGAATGAAAAGTGCATTATATTCTGAGGGAAGTGAATTTGGTTAGGAAGCTTTCCAACCTAAACTTAAGTCAGTTTGAGATTATTTTGTCATAATTGTTTTCATTATATATTCTGACTTCAAAATAGTTGTATTTATTATTCATTATAATGACAGCATCATATGGACATGTCAGGAATACATAGTAAGTGTTAGTCCTGATAGCCGGTCTGTAAGATTTCCTGTTTTTACTTTAATTTGTAGTGAATTGCCCAAGGCCACATATCAAGTGAGAAACATAATGGGATAAGAAGTCAAAAGTTGCCATCATTCAGGTTTCTATTCAACTATTTAGCTCTGAAACACCTAGTAATTAATTTTGTTTAAAATATTGCTTCAAATCCTTAGCACTTAGAATAAAATACAAGATAAATATAACCTATGTAGACAGTCAATATGAATAATTCAGTATTCTAAAAATATCTCAATCAATCAGACAAATGCCTGATCTTCTCTTCACTTTGGGCTAAATACAACAGACCTTTATTTAAGTCATATTTTAATAGCAAACCAAGAAAATCAGCCTTACTTCTTTGTGCCCACCCAAGTAATAATAAAAATTCTATTGAAGCCCTCCAGCAATAGAACCTGAGAGTTCACAAATACTTTTGTGCCCAAAAAGAACTATGACAAGGAACATTATTCAGAGGATTACAGAAAAAATTAACCAGCCTGAGGAATATGAAAGTATGTAGTTATCTTAAGAAAAGGCATACAGAAAAAATAAATTCAGAATACTCCAGTTTTTCTTGTCTGAGAGTTCTGACATAATTGAAGGGCTCTTTTAAATGTACTACACAACTCTTTCAGTGTGTGCAATTACTATGAAAAAATAATATAAAGCATAAGAGAATGCTAAATTCATTTCAGCTCAAATATTTACTAAGGGTAAAGGATGTTCTCACTTAAAAAGCTTACATTCTAATAGGAAAGAAAGAAATATAAGCATCTATTTATGATATCTTTTGGTAAATTTGAGGATTAAGAAGTTTGTTTCAGTACTTTAGAAACACAAAAAAGAAGTATCCAACCCAGCCTGGTCTAACGGGGAGGGAAGTGGGATGAAACAACAGGAAAAGCTACTAGGGAGTGTAACATCAGGAGAAATATGTAGATTTAGGCAGGTTAATGTTTAGGGGCAGAGATCAGGTAAATAAATTTACTATTTTGTTTATTTTTTGCTTTACTATTTTAGATTGCCTGCCACCAATAGAAAGAATATTGGTATTTACCATGTACATGCTTGTACATATTGTTTTTAAGCAACGAACTTTCTGTGAATCTCCTCATGATGTGGGTCACTGTTGATTTGTTTCAAGTGCTACGTCAGGCTTAGGTGAACTGGGCCATTGTTATATCGTTTCATGCATATGCAAGAGTCAATGGCTTTATTTGGTAACACCAATAATCCTTACACATCTCTCTTCCTCCATTTCCAGGATTATAATGCCTTTTGTAAAGACCTGCCTAATGGTCCTGCCTTCAGTGCAGACAATATGGAAAAGTGTGACACATGTTGTCATTGCTCCACTGTGTACGAGCGTAGGACGCAGCTTCTCTTCTGTCAGCCTGCAACTGAGCCACGACTGAATACTTGGACTCCAGGTCCAGAGATTTGGATACTGTAATACTTCTTTGTTATTATAACATAAAAGCACTACTGTTCTGTTAATTCCCCAAATGTTCAAATTAAGAACCACATGTAGAAATGTTCCTTGGCAGATCTCTTCAAATAATGCTTTTCTAATTAAAAGCCAAGGATCTCATATCTAAATAATTTCTTTCTTTCTCAAAGTTAGAAAGTAAGCATTATTATTTAGTAGGTTGGCAACACTTCATTTTGAAGGCAGACAGTTTTTGCTTTAGTATGAAAGTATACATTTTATAATGATGAATCTATAGTGATGAAGGGACACTTCTCTCAAACACTACAATAGTTTTGTGCACAACTGCTCATAAAAATGTGGAATTTCTTATTCTTTTTACTCTGGAAGTAATACTTTTTAAATTACTTTGCAGATAAAGTTATGGGGCTACTTAGAGATAAGATAATACAAAGATTCTAGAACTTACAGTAATGAAAGCATACAGTGATGATAGGGGCTCTCAAATATAATAAAACAAATGTGAAAACAGATTCATGAAAATATGTTCCTTTAAATAGGGTATTGTTAACCTACAGGCATATTTAACAAGATGTTTCAATTTACTGTATATTTTGTACTTCTTGTAAATGTTGCTCTAATCAGATTGCTTTAAAGCACTCATTATGTTTATCTTTTTGAGCTAATATATAGAAAGAATAAATGTATCTTCCATAAGGAACTTCATTGGTGAGATTGCACTGTCTTGATTACATAAGCATATGCATCTTCCTTGGTAATAGAATGTAAAAGAGAGATATACAAGGCTTTTCTTTCTAACTTTTCCAAGCAAAATCCTGAAATGTTTTATGGCTAATGTTTATCTATCTGTGATCTTAATACAAACCTAATTGAGATTTCATCTAGGAGATGCTTTCTGTCTTGTAGTTAGAAATTAAATCTGTATTCTGCTTTCCTATTAATGTTTTGCTAGACCTTCTAGTAATATTGGTGCTATTTAATAACATTTTACAATAAAGACTATTTCTGACACTTAAGTAGGATTTTAACTACAGTAATTCACATAGTAATTTCAGGAGAGTTGTCAACCTATTGGGTCCATGCTACTGAGCTCCGTATATATAAATTAAAAACTAACAACTACAAACTTTCAAGATGTTTTCTAATATGAGTATTGTTACACAGTATAAAATTATTATTTTTGAACTGTAGAGTCCTATTTCAGTGTTATAAGTCACTGCTGTTTTAAAAAATCTCTATTTCAGAATGATGGGCATGTACAAAAGATGTCTGATATGAGTAGTTAACTATAATTTACACACCTTAAAAGTGTGTAAATTGATCAAATTTCAAAATTACTATCGGAACTTGGATGAACATTCCTTTGAATATCTTCATAGATGACAACTCCTCATTCAATGAAAATTAATTTTATTTTCCCAAATTTCTAAGACTAGTGAATATAAAGGGTGATTGAACTGGAGTACTGTTGGGGACCAAAGCAAATGAATGATTAGATTATGAAACCCATATCCCTTTGAAGGTAGCTACAAAAGAGATTTTTCAAAACTGCCTTAGGCTATTGTAGCATCCTTAGAAAACACTCTCATGATCATTAACTTAAAGCATTACTACTCACTTGACTATATAGATGTTCCTATGTTAGTTATAAAGGTCAATCAGTCTCATGACTTTATAGTTATAACTTGCATTTAAGATGTTTTTAAAAAATATTTTGATATGTTGATTCAAAAAATGTATTTGATTAATAAAATACCTATTTAAATAAATCATGAGCTTCTGTCTTTTCAAATAGCTATTGGCAAGTTTTAAAGCCAAAATATATACACATAGTCATATAACAAAACCTATTAACTTATAGCAAGTAGAATATATGATTTCCTTATTTCTGAATAGCACTGATCATTTTCAAAATAACTTTTTACTGAGATTTGCCATTAATTGTTTTATCTCAAAGACTAAAATTTTGTACCAAGTGAATCCAGGTTTCATGTGCAAATATGTTGGTTCTTTTATTTGGGGGTGGGGAAGAGGCAGGTGATGATGGGACTTTCTTAGTATCCATAATAAACTTTTTTAGAACTCATAAAATGTGTTTATTGCTTTTATTACATATCAAACTAATGAATAAAGTTTCCTAATTTTTCCTTATTAAAAGCTCATAATATATAAAAATACATGTTATTGCTTATTCAGGAAGGTATTTGTGAAAAATCACAAGATTAGTAATTTAATTTTTTTGTTTTCCCAGCACGTAAGAGGTTCCCTATAAACTTTCCTATCACTTGATGAATATGATAGAATAGCATGTTCTTAAACTAACCATACTTCACATTCTTCATGAAATAAAGTCTCTTGCTAATCCTAAATAAACTCATATTTATGTTTTCAATTTTTTAAATAAGAAAGTAAAACAATATAAATCACATGTACTTGAATACCAGTACCATGAAGCCAGACCAGAGTCCAAAATTATTTTTGGAAAGTCAATATGAGAAGAGTAGTTGCTGATATTGACATAGATTTTCTTGCTGTGAGTTAATCTGGAAAAATGACCAATCTCCAATAATAAAGCATGTGTTTGGCTTTTTAAAATGCTCTTTAAAGTTGTGAAGAACTTAAAAGTTCCTCATTTCAATAGTTGTCTACATCCTGTGAATTTATTTAAATGACCTTCTTGGGAAGCTGTTGCAGTTTAGTGAAAAGAGTCCTGCCCTCGAGGTCAGGCATCTGGATTGCTATCTCAGCACTGCCATTACTGAGGTGTGTCACCTCCTGCAAATGGTTTAATCTCAAGGTCTATTTTCTTTTTTTTTTTTTTTGCACCATCTTGGATGACTCCACCTACTTTATACATTTTTTTTAATTTAGTTATTTTTGTTATGCTTTTTTTTTTTTAAGCTCTTTATTGGAATATAATGGTTTTACACTCTTGTACCAGCTTTTGAGGTACACCAAAGTGAATCAGATGTATTTATACATATATCCCCATATCCCCTACCTCCCACGACTCCCTCCCGCTCTCCCTGTCCTGGCCCTCCAAGGCATCACCCATCATCGAGTTGATCTCCCTTTGTTATACAGCAACTTCCACTGGCTATCTATTTTACAGTTGGTAGTGTATATATGTCTATGCTACTCTCTCACTTAGTCCCAGCTTCCCCTTCGCCCCCCATCCCCCCAACCCCATGTCCTCAAGTCCATTCTCTGCATCTGCATCCTTATTCTTGCCCTGTCACTGGGTTCATCAGTACCATTTTTTTTAAGATTTCGTATATATGAGTTAGCATACAGTATTTGTTTTTCTCTTTCTGGCTTACTTCACTCTGTATGACAGACTTGAGGTCTATCCACCTCATTACATATAGCTCCATTTCATTCCTTTTTATGGCTGAGTAATATTCCATTGTATATATGTGCCACCTCTTCTTTATCCATTCATCTGTTGATGGGCATTTAAGTTGCTTCCATGTCCTGGCTATTGTAAATAGTGCTGCAGTGAACATTATGGTACATACTTCTTTTTGGATTATGGTTTTCTCTGGGTATATGCCCAATAGTGGAGGGAATCACATTTTGATGTCATAATTTTCTTCATTTGCATGAGAGTATTGATCCTAAAAAGATTTTCCTTCTCACCATTTTCTCATTCATGAATCATTAAGTTGGGAAAATGAAAACGTACATAAAGCATATCAAGTATACTTCATCTTTTGAGGTAATGCCTGTCTTTACTCTCAGTTCTCTTATTTGAAATTTATTTTCACATCTTCAGGGGTAGGAGATGCTAGTACTTAGAAACTAGTTTGGAAACATTCTCTCCGGTGTTTTAGAGTGTTGTTATTTATTTTACTATCCTATTTCCCATTTTGAAATTTATAATACTAAAACATTGTTTTTACAGAGTTTTACATTTTAAAAAACACAGTCCCATACACTGTCTGATTTGAAGCCAGGACAAATTAAATAGCATAGTGGAGACATCACATAAATAATAGCTCAGTTTCTTGAACTTCCAATTTCATCATTTTTGAATGTTTGCTTCAGATAACAAGAGCTTAAAAATTTTTTACAAGATTACATATTACTTTAAGATAAAAAAAAAGTAGGTAATGATGCAATGAAAAATTACCACCACTAATGTAACATCATAAATAAGGATTTGGTATATTTCCTTCCTTCAAGATATATGTGTATGTAGACAGGACAAGAGAAGGAATTGAAGGAGGAGGGAGCAAAGGATAAGGATATACTAGATATTGAGGTTATGTTTTTTAGGAGAAAAATAATTTGGGCTTCCATATCTAATCTTCCCAATTTCTTCTCCCTGTTCACACCCAAATAGCCAAATGAGCAAAAGAAGGCACCATGTTGTATTTTAAAATCATCTTTGCACCCACTCTTCAACTCCTTTCTTTGGACTATATCTGAACTGCCAGCACTGGAACCTTACATCTTGATGCTTGTTTAAATGAAAGATGACAGTGGGTGAGGTAACATTTCAGTCTATTAGTAGACATCCATTACTTCAATGTGAACGGATGATCTAAGAAGGGGATGCTGAAAACTATGTAAGAGACCCGACCATGAGGGCCTTGAGTGGAGCACCACCTGAGAGCATACTACACTGATTCAAAGACATGCCACCAAAGAAAAAGTCAAGACAGAAAAGGGAAAACAGGAGGCTCCAATGACACAAGCTTCACCCTTCACAATTTTGCTTTTGGATACCTCTGTTCAAACTCCTAGTGAAGGAGACAATGGAGATTGAATGGGATGTAAGAAGTTGAAGTCAGCTAAGACCATAAAGGAAAGTTCCTCATGTCTTATTAAATGAAAAGGGCCCTGGGAGGGGGCATGAGGGCTCTCCTAGAACCCTGTGCCCTAAAGACAATGGCAGAAGAGCAAAAGTTAAAATGAAAATTGTACTAAAACTTGTGACCATCTGTCTCTCTTCTACCTCACCTCTCTGTGCTGTTGACTGTTGCCATGTATCTGTGGCAAAGAAAGAAGGCCATGCAGCAGTCAGAGAAATCAGAGGACACCACTTCAACAATTATCCAAAAATAGGACAGACACCTATCTGCCTGCACTTGGACGTGTTAGGTCATTCAGCTTGGCTGCACAGCTGGAGAAGTCGTTTTGCCATTATAGGAAAAGGTAGGGGTGGAGAATGATGAGAGAAAGGAAGAGACATGACTCAGAGTGGGAAAGAGCACGTAATCAAGGGCAAATATTTCTGCCAGACGTAAATTATCAGGAAGAGATAGGAGCTACAGGTCATCTCTGGAGAATTCTTTTCTCTCCCTGCCTCTGAGTAGCTTGTCATCGAGCACCTACCAGTAACAAAAGGGGAGAGAAGGGCAGGAGGCAGGACCTGCCTCTCTAACTGAATGGCACACCAGTTCCAGCCAAGTGCTGGCTCAGCTAACTGGGACAGTGAAACAAGGAGTCATTTGGAAAGTTGCAGGGATAAACACACCATATCCCAGGGAGGCAGGGGGCAAGCATAACACGCTTCTTTTACTTAGGAGGAAACTGGTTGGAATCCTTCATGCATTACAACAGTGGGAGAATTCTGGTACAAATAATAACATTGCCATTTGTTGAGCATTTATTACCTGCAGGGCATTTATTTAATCTTTACAATAACTCTGTGATGTGGGTTCTATTATCATTTTTCAGATGAGAAAATTGATGC
The DNA here is from genome assembly GCF_030028045.1 of Hippopotamus amphibius kiboko. Taxonomy (NCBI): domain Eukaryota; kingdom Metazoa; phylum Chordata; class Mammalia; order Artiodactyla; family Hippopotamidae; genus Hippopotamus; species Hippopotamus amphibius. Next base: position 34,502,440 of record NC_080189.1, on the reverse strand, counting down.
CCTTACATTGAAGAATTTTCCCAAGATCATATGGGAGATAAGATTTGAGCCAAGAGATTCTGACACCAGAGTTCAGGCTCTTAATCACTACAGAGATAATCTGCCATTTCTAGAATACGGGCACGGCTGTTCTAATGACTAGTTCTGCCTACCGACCAAAATCTTCTTTTTCATTCATTGTTCAGTCATGTCACCTTTCCTGCTCTGAGAAGCATTCTTTTTCTTTCCTTTTTCCCATAAATGGAAGCAGTTCAAAGTCCTCAATGGTGGGAGCTCCCCACAACCTGGTATCTGGGCTCCCTGTACCTTCCTCACTCTGCCCCCTTCTAATTCCTGAGCCCTCCCGTAGTCCTATTTCCTACTTTCGTGAGCAAATCCTTTCCTTCCCTGTATGATCTCTGCCCTAGGCCCTAACACTCCAGCTAATGTCAGAAAAATACCTTTCAGGGACTTTCCTAGTGGTCCAGTGGTTAAGACTGCCTTCCAATGCAGGGGGTGAGGTTCAATCCCTGGTGGGGGAGCTAAGATCTCACATGCCCTGGGACCAAAAAACCAAAACATAAAACAGAAGCAATATTGTAACAAATTCAATAAAGACTTTAAAAATGGTCCACATCAAAAAAAAAATCTTTAAAAAAAAAAAGCATCTTTCACATGCTATTATTCCCATGTTTTGTAAATTTCATAAAATTATACTGCCTTTTACAAAGACTTTCTTATTTTGTATCAAAAACACAATGATGATCTTTGTCCTCAATACTAGACACCTAGACATGCAAAATCTTAATAATTATGGTAATAATTTATAGTTAGGCTAAGCATATACCTTTCTAGATAGGGGCCATATCTTGTGTCTTTCATCATTTGGTTGGAAATTTCTTACCAGTTTGTACATCTTTTAGTATGTTATCCAATCCTATTGTCAGTTATTTTACCTTGAAAATCCTAGGGAAAACCATATATAATTTTATTTTCCTCCAATAGGATAATTTGCTCATGAGAAATTTTAAAAACAGAAAAACTGGATTGGCCATTATTAATCATATTAATGGCTTGGTTGTATATTGTCATACTGCTTTTCAGTAGGCTTGTACAATTTATAACTGCAATAGCAGTGTATATGTCTCCACACATTATCAGCATTCATGTGTGTGTGTGTGTATATATATACACACATATATATATCAGCAAGTTATATATATATATATGTAATTTTTACTAAGATATTAAGTGGTATTATAGAACAACATTATAGTATTCCATTTTGCACACACAAAAATTTAACATTTTTCTATAGTGATAACTAGTATTGTGATCCCCACACTCATTTTTTCCCCCAATTTTTCATTCACCTCTAATATAGTAATGCTGTCTGTGTTTTGCAATAATGGTTATGCTGAACTCCTATTATAGGGAATGGTGTTTATATTTCCCAGTATTGGCAATGGCTAGCAGAGATCTACCCATTCTTCTGCTTTCTCTCCCTCTCTGCTCTCATCCAGTCCAGTGAACTGAATATTTTAGATGGCTTTGAAGGGTAAAGGTTTACAATGTTTTGCTATAGACAAAGAAAAACTCAGTGGATCACACAACATGATCTTGATTTCTTTAGAACTTTGTCTTAAATGATCTAACAAAGTTTAATATTCTGATGGAAACTTTGTAAATAGTGTACCAAAATAAAGAAATCACCAACTGAACATGTCTGCAAAAACAAACATTTTTTACATACATATTTTCTTACAAAGCAGCAATGGTAAACTAGTTGATATCAAAATAGGGAGCAATATGGAAGATGAGAAGTCACGACACAGGAATATATAAAAAGGGGCATAAGATACAAGCAATCCTTCCTCCCCAGTTTAGATATGACCTTGTTCAGGCAGTCACAGGAATAGCACACATTATTTAGGGTTAGGTAATATAAACTAAATGAAATCTCCATAGAGTATCTAGCACATTCGATCAATTTCATGGGCTCCTCCACGTGCAGGGGCCATGAAGAGGGCGGAAGAGGTGGGGGAGGGCCATGATCAAAGCATTAGAAATAAAACATTAAAAATTTTTCTTATCATGTAGAAAAACAGGTGAGCAATCAGCTGAATTATTTATATATATTTTATTTAGACAAGAAGAAGATCCCATGATGATTATAGATTTGGAAATAGACCCCTGAAAAAGAGCCAGAGTTGTTGGTATTATTTACTCTAAAGGTGATTAAAGGGCCACATAAAAGATGAAAAATATTGTACAAAGAATGATTTCATTAAAAGTATTTTTTTCTGAGAGAGAGAAAGCCTAAGTGGGGTCATCTTAAGTGATAGTTTTATTAGAGTAGGCACACACAAAAAGAATTGTGATCCTAAATGTACTCAACAAGAGGAAAAGGCAAAAAGAAGATCATAAAATATTTTCGTGGAAGAACTTTGGGAATGATTAGACTGATCAGATGCAGGCAGTCTCTATGCTGCATGATGAACTAGGGATTCATGTAAAGATTTCCATGATTTCATGATTCTTAAGAGTTGAAGAAATATTCAGAATGGAAAGGAAAATCCTCCCAGTCTTAAAATCTTCAATGAAGTTGGCCCAGCATGACACGCTTCTAGTGCAGGATAAGTTTGGGCTACTTTGAAGACTTCCCTAAGGCCAGTGCTGCCTCAGCTCTTGCCACAGCCAGTGCCTTTTGGGTGTGGCTAATGGGAGAATTTAATAAAGCTCAACTCCTTTCATAGCAAAAAAACAAACAAGCAAAAAAAAAAAAAAACCCCAACAATAACAACAACAACAACAACAACCCATCTTGGCTGCTGCCCAGTTTGTAATTCTTGATTTCACATTCCAAGAAGCCTTCAGTTTATAGAAATGGAAAGAACTGCCAGTTCCCTGCAAGCAACTTGGCCAAGTTAGCCTGTAGGGTTTCCCCTTAAATGATGCTTCCTTCAATTTGCTTATAAATATTTCTTTAATAGTATGTTACTTCCTTTTGGGAGTTGGGATTCCCTGTAAGTCATCCAGGCTGCCTTTTCTACTGCTCTTCCCTTGATGATGTACAGGCTTTTTTATGCATGTATCTGTGGAGGTTTTTCTTCATTCTTATATAAGAGGAATTTTTTGTTTTGTTTTTTGTTTTTGTAGTTTATTTGTTGACATAAATTCTGCCTTTTTCCCCCCAAGATTGAATGATTATTAAAAAAAAAAAAAAAAAGCATGCCACGCTGTTTAGAAATCAACACTCTCTCCTATAATTCTGTGCATCTGGGACTGTAGAAATGTCATTGTCCCTGCCCCACATCTTCAAATTAACATTCTCAGGTCACAACAATAAGTCTTCCCAAAGGAAACCTTCTGGAAAAACAAGCTATTTCTTCAGTTCATATTTCCCTCTTTTTGTAGCATGCACCAGCCATCTATCCAAGAAGTATAAATCGGGGAGTAAGGAGCACCTCCACCAGCAAGCCCACAGCTATTGCCAGCCATAAGATTAGAGACAAGCACAAAGGGATAGGTCAAGATACTGGCAAAGAATCCTGTGACAGCTAGGGAATAACTCATCATTTTATTCATGGTGGAAACCCCACTGTCCAGGGCGTGGGCATTGACAAGGTAGGTCAGTGAGTTACAGAGCCACAAATAAATGATGTCACCTAAGAGGCAAGGAATAAGACCCGCAAAAAATCCTAGGATGCCCTCTTCTTGATAGATAATTATTATGGAGTCACAAAGTTCATGGTACTTGTATTCTCTGCCAGTGAATTGTATCATAAATCTCAGAGTGCTCACGTGAAAAGGATGTGTGATAAGAGCAGCAGTAGAAAGAGCAATCATTTCTCGAGTTGTCTCCTTGAGAATTCAAAGGAAGATAAAACTTCTTTCTGTACATTTCCAGATCCTGACTCCTCAATCTTGTCGTGCTCCTGGTAATGCTGTAAAACTTTACCATGGACCACAGTTCCAAGGACTCCTGAACACAGTCTTGGAGTTAAGCCTGTGAACAACTCATGCATCCCAACAATGCTTGCAATATGCTGAGCATAACAAAAGAGCCCAGGAAGCTGACATACTTGCCACCCCAAAATATTTGGTCCTATTGTTGGAGGAAGAGGCTCATATCCCACCTGAATGAGCACCTTCACGTACATGAGTGGCTGGTACAAGATGGTGAGATCAGAACCCAGGAGCACCTGACTGGTCACGTCAGTCATGATGGCACCCGCTGAGGGACAGACAGACGGAGCCACCAAGCAACAGAGCCAGTCCCAGATCACGTGCCAGGACCTTGGGCTTCGCTGGCCCGCCCTCGTAAGCGCTCACCGTGGCATGCCTCCTGGCCTGATTGCTGCCTTTTAAAACACCTGCAGAGAATAAACTTTTTCAAGTTTCCCCTAGATCGCTGCTTTTCCAAGTTTAATGTGCACACGAATAACCTGGAGATCTTGTTAAAATGCAGATTCTGATTCAATAAATCTGGAATTGGACCTGGGATTCTGATTTATAACAGGCTCCCAGCTGATGCTGCTGGTCATGCTGCAGGTCCCTTTGAGTAGCAAGGCCCTAGTAATCAGCTTGAGTAAGACATGGAGAGAGGTGAAGACAAAGTAGCTGCAGAGAGAGAAAAGAAGAAACCGAGAGATATTTGTTTGGCCCTCTGGAAAGATTCTACAGTCTGTCCCATAACTATAATCCCTAGACACCAGCTTTAAAACACATTCACATTCCCTCTGAAGTAAGCTGAATTGATTGACAGTAAAGTCAGCCGCGCAGAATTAAACTCATCCTCCAGTATGTACAAAAGCTGATGTTACAGTCCCAAATTTTCCCTGGAATTGGTAAAAACAAACAAACAAAAAACCCCTCAATATATTATAAGAAAGTAAAGTTCTCTATAAAGACCAGAGCATTTAATAAATGATCAATATGAACTGATACATACTTTTTGAAGAATGAAATATTTTGTGATTAAGCATTGTTGCCTCAAAGGGAGTGGTTGTAGAGATAAATTTCCCCCTCCTGGTAAATAGTTTATTTACTAGGGAAAGGGCCAAAAGGAAAGGGAGTTTCCTTTGTTAAATAATGGAGCTCTGACAAAGCCAGATGGGTTGGTTACAAAACAAAGGGTTTTTGTAAAGGACTCCTCCCAAATATTTACATTAACTTAAGAAAAATACGGAAGTTTTATATCTCCTTATAATTTCATGGTAGTATTCAGGGCCTACTACCATTTTTATTCTTTATCATTTCATTATAATTAAAATAGAATTTTTAAATTAATTATTTGTTAAAATAAAATATGTGATGTTCTCATATGCTGTTTAAACACTACTGGTGTACTATGAAATGCCAAATATCTCAGATATAAATTATATTACGTTGTATCATATCATATTATATTACATTTTGTTGTTCTAAGATTTATGGAGTTTCCAGTTTCTAAAGGGTGATCATAATTTTGTTTCACTTGAATAGGAGGAAATGTAGTCATTGTCCATGTATCTAATATTCTACTTCTCTCAACTAGATGTAATGCAGTAATCTGGCTCACCACTTGACCCCAATTTTTCTGAAAAATTGCTATGCCTGAGCCTGATATTAAACATTTTCAATCTTGGATTAGCTAGGACTGTAATTAGCATTACTTTTATTATTGATATAAATCTACCTAGATGGAAAAAAAAAATGAGCCAGATATTTTTACCTCTCTTTTCACACTTTCTGAATATATTATTCCTTGATTATATTAGTGTTTGGTCTAAGACTGCCTCTCTTTAATGAATGCTAGAACAATTATTTTGGTAGGGCTATTATAATCCAGTTATTAAAATAGTCAAGGTAGGTAGATCCCCCAATTTCACACCAGTTAGTTTGATTTCTTATATAGCAACATGGTGAAATGATGAATTGAACCTGGAATTTTAGCACAAATAAGAAAGAACTCAATGTGATTTGTGTTTGCTTACATTTAGCATTTTCTCAATATTTAGATTTACTTGTATGCTGACAAATCAGATTGTATTATGATTTTGTTTTTAATGTAATTTATGGGAAAAAAAACTCAAGGAAAAATTTTACAGATAAAGGAAAAAGCAAGTCTGTAAATTCTGAATACTCTCGGAGACAAAATTTTGCTGCATTTTCAGAGAAAATCACGTTTCATCATATTGAGTTCTAAATCCAGAACAATAATAATGACAATGACAATAAGATGGCCTAATTTTCTGAAAGTAAGGTAGATCATCAGCTGCCTTGAAAACTGTCTTCTGCTTTAAGGCAAGAGAATATATCTTGTAACCTGCTGGGCTGCTCCATCTGAGGCCCTCTATCAAGCACCATAGTTGAGAATCTTCATAGAGAAATTTGCATTTAACTTAAGATGAAGAGATTTTGTTATTGTTGTTACCAACTGTTTAACAGAAAGATTTTTAAAGCATTATATAAAGCTTTTCTGAGAATGAAATAAAAGATAGCAAAGGGAATATCTCAGAAATTAGATTAAAACTTGAAAAATTGAAAGCCAAAAGCCAGCCTCTAATGACCACACACCGTTGATGTAGATTTGGGCTCCTCACACCTTGCTGTATTCACACTCTCGCCTTGGCCTCATCTTGGTGGGATTTACTTCCCAGTCCCTTGACTTTGGGCTGAGTCATGTGACTTGCCTTGGCCAACAGAACAGAACAGAAGTGTCAGTTGTCATTTCCAAGTGTAGGCTTCTAGAATTCTTGCATATTTTACCTTGTCTCTTGTGCCTCTGCTACTCCTTAAAGCATGAGAAGAACCTGCCCTGACGAGCTTGCTGGTCCAAGGAGGATGAGAGACATATGGAGCAGAGCCAGCATAGACCTGCAGTGGGAAGCAGAGCTGCCCCAGCCACTCCAGACTAGATGAGCTGAGTCCCAGCCAAACAAACCCATGTGAAAATAAATGGTTGTTCTTTAGAACCACTGAGCTTTGTAGTACTTTATTTGTGCCAATTATTGTAGCAATAATTATTACATCTTAAAATTCAGTTTTAAAATATGTGTTGGATATATGATGACACAAAAAGAATCGGTTCACTGCATCTTTCACTCTTAACTAGCTGTTGTGAATTCAGACATAGTCAACTGAACTGATTTAGTACTTACAATACAACTATACCTTTACGAATTTTAGTTAGGACACAGACAAGAATCGTACTTTTCTACACAAGATTTGCTACTCAGAAGTTTTCCCAAGAATTAAACATTTCAATAGTACTAAATAAGCAGTCAAATTGATTTGGTCTTGAATAACAAAGATTTGATAAGAAAATTATATAGTAAACTTATGCAGTAAAGGCTAAAGGCTAAAGATATTATTCCACCATCAATATTTTGAGCTAATTAGAAGGACAGAAGCCAATATAACACTATCAATGAAATCTAAATAGTGGCAGAAGTTCTAAAATTGTATATTTGGAATTTGAATTCAAGGGTTTGTTATAATTCAGAAAAACCAGATAGATCCTAGATATTATTGGCAAAATCTTACCAGGATTATTTTTTTTTTGCAGTTTTATTGAGATATAAGTGATATACAGCACTATATAAGTTTAAGGCATACAGCATAATGATTCAACTTACATACATCATGAAATGATTATCCCAATAAGTTTAGTGAACATTCATCATTTAATACAGATACAAAATTAAAGAGAGAGGAAAAAAAAGGTTTTTCCTCTTAGGATTTACTCTTTTAACAATTTTCATATATTACACACAGCAGTGTTAATTATATTTATGCTACACATTACATCTCTATTACTCTTATCTTATAACTGGAAGTTTGTACCTTTTGACTACCTTCATCTAACTCCCCCCTCCAAAGGAAAGAGGAAAACTAGTGAATGACGACACTTTTGAAATGTTTACTGATGTCTTTTCTGGATGCCCATGGAGCCTTCCCCAACCGCAACTCCCACTGTACCTAAGGAAGGATTAGTACAACTGAAAAGCAGAGATAAGGAGAGGTATCTTGATTCCAAAAGCCTTGGTCCTGAGGGAATTCAGGGCATTAAAAAAAAAATTGTTGAGTGATATATGACCAAGGCTTCCTGCTCAAGGGAGAGGAAATTAGGAAAATAAGCAAAGTAATTTTTGACACATGTGCATCCCTGCACGGACCCAGATAAGAGAGAATCCAAGAACAAATGTACTTATGCCTCCTGCTTCTGAGTAGGGCCTGTAGAGATAGCAACCCTCTAGAGTTCTGCACAGTGGCAGGGCATTTATTCTGTTCCCTACACCACATTCACCATAGGAGGCTCTATGATGCTGCATCAGGCCTGCCCACCCAGCCAGATTCATCAGACTTGCAGAGAGCCCCAAAAAAAGGACAAAAATAGCAAAAAGTGTCTCTAGCCCTAAGGGTCATATTAAATGAGCATAAAGGACATTATAGCAGTGTCCCAAATGGACCAATGACTGAGGACAGACAGACATCTATCAGCAGATCCAAGATGGACGACTAAGGAAGAGATTCTCCTCCACAGACCTACCCTGAGACTCCTCGGCAATAAGCCCCTGGAATTTAGATGCAATATAATCTTAACAAAATGGAGGAAAGTAGGAACTGATTGAGATGAAGTTTCCGCTACCTGAAGAAATGGGAATTTGTATAAGAAATTAAGTTCAGTTATTTAAAAAAGAGAAAGTTATATCTCACAAGGGACTTTAATATCTTTGTTTTCCACTTTAAAAAATCTGAAGCAAACCAGGAAAAACAAAATTATTTGATCAAGTTGATGGTGATGTTCATTATACTATTTGGTATATCTTAGATGGTTGAACTGATTTACAATAAAAATACTGTAAAAGAAGATACATGTATTCCAATCCTGAATCTGTGGACTGAAATTTGTCCCCTTAACCCTAGCATGTTATGATTTAGGCAGTGTCCTCAGTGCTTTAAATGCATCACCTCAATGAATGTTCACAACACCCCTCCTGGGTAGATGCCAATTATATTTTTCATTTTACAAATAAAGTAAAGCTAATTTAAAGAAACAGTATAAAAAGAATACTTTCTCAGCCATCTTGGTCAGATTTTTAAGATGTAGAAATAGTTTTTTTAAGAAATTTTTTTTAAAAAGTCATTTAAGAGAGTCAAGATGGAAAGACTCAAACTGAGGAAGATTCCAGTGAGGCCTTCAAGCCAGAACAGGGATAGGAAGGGACCAGGGGATGAGGCAAAGTCTTCTTCTAGAAAGTCATTTCTTTCCATGTATAAAGTGGAAGGTATGGCAGGTATGGGAAGAAGGACTTGAATAGGATCTGGGGTATGGGGGTGAATAGGGGAAGGTATGAGAGCTGGTGATGGTGAAAAAAGGGTTAATACTCAGCTGGAAACACAGATTGTAAAAATATTTACATTTATGTAATTGCATATAAATAGTCACTGCTCTAAAATGTACTCCTTCGTATCTTGTCCTTCTCCCAAGGGCCCCCAACTCCCAATGAGCCAGCAGCTAGCCAGGAAGGACTCTAAGGCACAGCTCCAGAGCTGTGACCCAAGCCTGGAATGACTGCTGGGTGGCTCTGCCATACTGGTTATTAAATTGTTTTTATATCACACCTAGTGATAATCCTTATTATAATCCAACCTATACTCTCTTTTCTGAACTCATCAACAAAGGCCCATCTGGGCAGTCTCAAGATAATGAGTGTTGAGAAATCTTGGACAGATGACTGCTTTTTAAAACCTTCATATCATTATAAGTGGTCAAACCTTAGACTCCTAATCCTGGAGTGGGAATTCCATGAAGCCGGTTGAAAGTATGAAGAGGACCTAGGATGGTAGGGAAGGGAAGAGGAAGCAGTGCTAAGGAGTTAGGGAGCCTAGAGATGAGAGAACACAAAAGGCAACGAACTTCATACTCTTGCCAGGAGCAGGTCCTCACTACACTACTTTAGAATCCCACGTCCCATAAGTTGTTAACAGGTGCTATAGCTATTTACCAACTTTAAAATGTTTCATTGCCCCACAAAACTCCTTAGGAACACATCATTTTCATGTATTTAAACTTCAGTTTCCTCATTTCAAAGATGACTGGTTTGATGATCCATGTCCTTTTTAGCCTTATGTATAGTAACATGTAATGCATGAACTGATCTTTAAGGCTGCTTCTTTAAAAAAAAAAAAAAAAAAAGGGCAAATAAGCCGCTATTTACCCTTTATTTATTTATTTGGTAATGATTTGAAGTTATCAACTTGCCTCTAAGCCTAAAGTTATCTGCGTGGGTATCAAAGAAAAAATATTTTGGTTTTTTTTTTCCTACATCATCTATTTATTTCAAATCTTGTACTCTGCTAACAATGTTCTACTTCATCTTTTCTTTATATTTCATAAAGTTGGATGCAGCCAATTATCCAAATCAGCTATTATAACCAGAATATGATCTGTTTCTATTTGGTGCCAGCTTCTTGTTGGGGCAGGTTAATGAAGAGTTTGTGGTTTTTCTTCTCATTAGGAATTCATTTTGGCATTGACAATGCTTCACCGATCATTACAATTCCATGCGCTGTGCTGACTTTGGGGTGGACTTCCCCAGGGAGGCTGCTTTTCCCTCCTTTGAGTACTAGTAAAGCATTCACTCACAGGCCTCCCCATAAAGTCCATTTCTTGCTGGAATGCAGGACATGCTCTCTGCCTGTTCCTGTTGACTTTTTTCACAGTCAAGATTACTCATTGCAGCTGAAGACTGAATAACAATAGATGGGAAACAGCTTCCACATTTTTCCATAGAACAAAACTCAACTGCTTTGCAGCCAACATTTTTATGAAGGAGTTAGAGGAACAGCAATCTTTTAGCAATCATTAGAGGTGGACTAGGTTCTACACAACACACTGACCCTGACATCCCCCTTTTCTAGAATATCATGTTTGTTAACATGTAATCTGTTCAAAGCACTTAGAAATGTAATTTGGCAGAAGTAAAATTAAGAAAACCCAACTTTGGGAAGATCTTTAGTATTCTAATGATGACTAGTCAGCATAATTAAAGTTATGCCAACATTTGTGACATTTTCCCTGCCATCTAGTTGAAATTGATCTTTTCTTCAAAAACTGTATTGCCTCTCTGCTATCAGCAATAACAAAAGCCTGTGCTTTATCATTCTCTTTCATATGTCTTCTCTCCAACTCTAGGAGTTCCATCCTCTATTTCCCTTCTCTTCCTCCTTTTGTGCCCATCCCCATTTTCCCTTTTCTAGACTGCCAGTATTTTTAATGTATCTTGTGCCCTTTCAGGTATAGTCCCAGCTTTTCCATTTCAAGTCATAATTTGACTTTTGATTGTATGTGAAATATAATGTAAAATGTCCTTTCCATTTTTGTATTAGTGAATTTCCTTATTGCTGTGCCAAAGTAAAATGACTGATTATTGCTCAATACATCTTGTGCTACTTTATATAAGGTAAAGAGAGAAGACTCCGATTTAGGAACAGATAAAATATTTTAATTGCTAACAACTTTTTTTAAAAAAATTCTAATCAATTACTAGAAAAAACAAGGCTCCTTTAACTCACAGCCAAGCACTTTAAAAAAAAAAAGGAAAAGAATCTTCTCTGCTAAACTTGAAACTCCAATTAAATATTTATACAATTGTAAATATTTTATGTATTTTGTAAATACGGCATAGCCTGTTGGCACAAACTTCCTTTGTCCAGAAAAAAAAAACAGTAATAAAATTATAGAAAAGTTAAACATTTTTATTTCTTATTTCAAAGCATTTGAGAGACATTTCAGAAGTGACTGGTAAATGTTAAATTCTGCATGCCTGCTTCTCCAAGTTTCCATCCACAAAGACTAGATGTAAACCAGTGTCACCAAAAGCACAACCACACACGCACCCACACAGATTCCTTCCTTGTGTTTAGATGTGAAATGCACCTAAAGGTTCCGGGTCATTTTTCATCCCTTCCTCTGTGAAACAGGGAGATAGTTGTGTCTTAGGCAGCGACGGGACGTGGGTGATGGGAAGAAATGGTTTAGAACAGGGCGGAATTCTTTCTGAAGCTCGGTTGCCCATACTGGGCATCAATGCAGGCAGTCGACTCCCTTCACTCCCCACCCCTGCTGGGATGATGCACTGCGAAAATATTAGCTCTCCCCAGGACGCCTCTCAGTAGCTTCTAGCTGGGAAAATGTTGCCCCAGGTTTAAAATATCTGCCCAGGTAACCCAGCGGGTGAAACGCTTTCTCATTGCTCTTTACTCCCTGCGGGCGCTCCCCGCCCTCTGCTGCCAAAACCTTGGGGATGTGCCTAGACCCGGCGCAGCGCACATCCCGGCCAACAGCCAGCAGAACAAACCCTTGGACGAGAGCCAGGAGGCTCCCTCCCAGCCGGCCCCCCCCCCCCCCCGCCCCATACAATACAAGATCTTCCTTCCTCAGTTCCCTTAAATCACAGCCCAGGGAAATCTCCTCCGAGCCTTCATCCAGCCACGGGCCAGAATGTCGGGGGGCAAATACGTAGACTCAGAGGTAGGCTCGGGCGGGTGTGCACCCGGATCGCCGCGCGCAAGGAGTGCTGCTTCTCCTATCTCCCACTCCAAATATTCCGACTGCTTTGCTTGCCCCAGCCCTCTCGACGTCGGAGCACTTCTCTCGCCTTGCATTGCTGAGGAATGGGCCTGGGCGGGGAGGTGAAGAGGAGGAAGGAATGTTTTGCTTTCCTATTAGGAAAGGGGCCAAGGGAGCCCCTAAGCTAGAGGATCGCGGCAAAGGGGGTTGACGGGGTCCTAAAGTTGGGTCTGCCGGACCGAGGGCGCGTTTCTGAATGGCTCAGGGACACTGCCTTATTGCGGGACCCCCACGGTCCGGCCCCTGTCTGCTGGGAGGCGGAGAGCCAGAGTGCAGGGTGAGATTTCATTCACCCGCAGTCTTGGGGACAGTCCCCACGACTCCCCGCCAGGCGTCTGAACTGGCTGGCCGGGGCGGCGGCGCACGTTTTGTTGGCGCTTTCCAAAGCTCTTGGGCCACCTCAAGAACTCTTCCTGCATCTCGGCGCCTGACAGGGGTGTTTGGAGAGGAGAGGACCTCCCCTCCCCCTAACTACCACTCCCCGCCTTCCAACCACCTCCCGGCGCTCGGGCTCTGCCTGGATGTGGATACCTCGTTTTCCCAAAAGCAGCCGCCTTTCAGCGACTGGCCGGCAGCCTGTTAGTGACCGGAGGGTGGGTTGGGGGAGTTGTGCAGGTGAGATACCATTCTAGAGAGTTTAGGGGGTCTGACACTTGGCTCGGCCCAAAGATGGGGGATGAGGGATTGTGAGCACCAGGGTGGTGGGGGGAGCTGTGCAGGAACAGACACTGCAGAGGGTGGGTGGCGGACGCGGGCAGGTGCGAAGGATACTCGACCATGAAAGAACGAAAATGGGGCCACTCCATGGGTCGGAGGGTTCAAGCTGGATCTTAAGGATGAAGCTAGAAGGGATTATGGAAAGAAGGGAAATGGGGGCCAGGGACGGGAGCAGGTGAAGAGCTCGGGTAGAGGGTGGCGTGGCGGAGAAAAGTCGGAAGTCGGGTCCTCATCCCTACGGGGGTCTCAGCGGGGTGCCGCGGGCCGGGTGTGCGCAGGGCTGGGGCCAAGGCGGACCGCGCGGCGGGGTTTGCCCTGACCCCTGGCGGTGGCGGGAGGGGGAGGCAGGAGCTCCCTGCCTGGTACCGAGGGGTGTGGTGTCGTCTCCTCGATCCTCTTAAAAAGCTTGCGGCGCCAAGTAGTTTACTGTGCGCGGAGCCACCGCTTCCGAAGCGGTTAGTTCGATTTTGAGGCTCGAGGTTTGCCCCGCTGCCAGGCTGACTTTTCTGATCGCTGGTTTTTCTTTTTGAAATTTTCTTCCCACCGCGGGTGCCACCCTCCCCCTCCTGGCCGTCCGCCCTCCGCAGGGACATCTCTACACCGTTCCCATCCGGGAACAGGGCAACATCTACAAGCCCAACAACAAGGCCATGGCAGAGGAGATGAACGAGAAGCAAGTGTACGACGCGCACACCAAGGAGATCGACCTGGTTAACCGCGACCCCAAGCATCTCAACGACGACGTTGTCAAGGTAAGCTGAGGTGGCCAGCAACGAAAGGATGTACCCCGAGAAGACGCTGACAGGGCCGGGACAGCTCTCCTCTGTCTGGCCAGCAGCCGGTGTGTCTTTCCCGGTCATTGCCACACACTCACCATTTTCTGGGCTTTGATGTGCCGGAACTCCCTTGGTTGTCAGAAATGTCACCTCTCCCCTCCCCCCACCCCCCACCCCCCACCCCCGCCAGTTAATTCAGCTGGAATTTAGCTAACTTGAGTCTTGTAGGAGCTCATATAACTGCACTCTTCTCCTGGCAAATGAACCTCCGGATCTCAGCAACAGACAGCCCATCACTCTTTTGAGAGGGTGAGTTGTTTGTGCCGCAGGTCACCCTCTCTCCGTTTTTAGGTTGAAAGTCTAAGTGAAGGGTGGTGCTCTACGGTATATAGAATTAAGCATTAAGATAGTTTGATAAGGTCTGTGTCAAAGGTGACAACCGGAATACTAAGTGAACAGGTTCCCTCAGCTAAAATTAAGATAACCTGAAGTGATTTTCTTAAAAATAACAAAATAGGTGGAAATGCTTTTGACTAAAGATGAAATGTGTGTGTGTGTGTGTGTGTGTGTGTGTGTGTATAAAGAATAGAATAAAATATTTAATATTTACATGCAGGGTATTTTAACTGGAAAAAACATGGCACTTGTTGTACACAGCTATGCATATTTACACAACCAAAAATAATATGTGCCTTTTGATTTCTCCTATAGACCTCTAGTTAGGTGTGGAAAGTTGCTTCTTTAGTGACTACTGGGTAAACCTTCCCTGAGTTAATGGGACATTCAGGCTGGAGTTCCTTTTTATACTTTCAGGATGTGCTTGGTGAAAATAAAAATAGATTAATTGAATGAGTATTGGCTAAACTTATATCTGACTGGGTGGTCAGTTTTTGATTATTGTTATTTATTCAACTTTGACCCTTTCAGCAAATCTCATCAGAGGAATTTGTTGCTTGAACCAATCTTGATTGGGAAATCATAGGCCTGAGCCATCCTTGGCAGAGGTTTTCTTTTAGGAACGAGAAAGGCCAAGGAAATTCCTGGCCTAGAAGATTAAAGTGTGAAGACCCCCCAGAGCAGCCAATGGGGTGGATGAGCAGTTTCCACCCACCCAGCTTTCTATCCAGGATGGAGTGGCTGTAGTTCAGAGACTGTTCATATTTATGAATAATGTATTGCAAAAAGGGGAACAATTTAATCTGTAACTGGAAGGAAAATGTAACTGTCAGAATTGACTCTTTTGGCTTGCTGGTGGAGGAAAAAGGAAAATTGGAGCCTTAGCAGCTTTTCTACTAGCCAGATTATGGAATATTTAAAAGCAGCAGCAACAACAAAAGTAGCTTATAAACTGGAAATTAGAATTACTAAAAACTATTTACTAAAAACATTGCCTTAAAGGAGGAAAGGGCATTTTTGCTTGTTTCCCTTCTCATGCAGCTTTTGACAAGAAGGAGAAGTGCTAGGAAAAGATGCAGATTTCAGAAAGGCCTAAATTCATTAGCGCCTCCCTGTTGTTCCACTGCAGTGTGAGTGGGATTCCTGGAGCAAGTGAACCTCCCAGGATGAGTCAGAGAGGCCAGCAGTGTGGATGTGGGTCTCCACACATAGCATGACTAAGTTGAGGAAGAAAGGCCCCACTGGGAAAAGAGACTTCAACACAGATGGAAAAACGGCATAACAGGCTTAGCGGAAATAGTTTACAAAATAGCATTTCAAAGAGCAAGTGTGGGGATCCTCATATTAAAGAAATTAAATGGAAGAGTTAGAGCAAGCTTCTGCTGGCCTAGAAAAAGCAAACCCCACCCACTTGCTCATAGAACTGTGAGCAAAACAAAACAATCAGACAGAAAAATCTACCTTGAGAAGAATTTGGTAGGCCCGCTTACTCAGATGCCTTGCTTAAAGAGGCATTCAGAGAATGACCTGCAAAGAGAGACCCAAAGAGTACATCTGCCAGTAGGGCCGGAAAAGGGGGCCTACACCCATTGGAGACTCATATTTTATAATTTCTTTTCCTTTGAGTCCAAGCACAAATGTAATGATAGAAACAGTGATGATCCTCTCCATGTTACCATGACAATAAATAAATTTCTCTAAATTTTACTTTTGACAACATAGACTTCTTAAAATAATAAAGACCCAAAGCTTCACTCTTAAAGCATGATAGCTTAAAACTTCATATGATAATAAAGAAATGGTGGTCAACTGAATCTACTGTTAGAGTTACCAAAATCAGGTAAGAAAAGGTCTATTCTAAAGGCAAACAGCTCTGTAGAAGCTGCCAGTTCTGTCCATTTCTATAGTCACTAGCCACTTGTGGCTATTTCGATTTAAATCCCAAGTAGTTAACATTAAATACAATTTAAAATATAGTTATTCGGTCACACTAGCTACATTCTCAATGCTTAAGGCTAGTAGCTACTGTACTATACAGCACAGATATAGAACATTTCCACCTTTATGGAAATTACTATTGGACAGCACCGGACTAGAGTGTTCATTCTTTATATACTAAAAATGTCCCCATACCAAGTTTAGAAACTTGTAGATGGAGAAGAAATGAAACACTGATGTACAGTTTGAGGAGCAGCATAGTGTATCTGCACTGTATCCTTTTAGTTCCATAAAACAGCTATTTAGGGTAGGGAAGAAAACCCAGACACTGGATGTGCCATGAATTTATATTTCAAGAAAGTGGAGTATTATCACCTATTCCACTAGTGACAATGACATAAATTAGACTGCACAATTTAGTTCCAATAAAGTTGGTTTCTTATTTCACTAAAGGTTTGCCACACCATATTATGAGATGTCTGTATGGACAATCATCAAAAAAAAAAAAGTTACGAATGCTTTTTAAAATTTCCTCTAATTAAAATGCTCATACTTTCAGACCCTCCATTCTCCCTCTGAGATTTCTATGTCTTCATATGTTCACATTTCATTCATGTTTATTATGTACTATTTTGATTTTGTCTAATAAAGAAAATGGCTTTAAATTTATGATTCTTATATCACATTAGCTATCAATCAATTTATTAAACTCTTATCATATGCTAGACTAGACACTATGCTACATACTACGAACCGTAATTCCTAAAACAAGTCCTAGCAATCACAAAGATTAGAGTTAGTGAAGACAAGATGCACACAGATTAAAAATACACACACACACAGACACACAATATCACAACAGTAAGTCGCTTCCAAATGGTACTAATTGGTCCTTTTGACTGCCAGCAAACATATAACTAGATTTTTAAGTTTCATTAATCCATGTCACTTATTTCTCTCACATATGAGTTTGAATTTTCACTTTCTTTTTCAACTGGCATGCTGTTTTATGTGGTCTTTATTGTAAGGCTCCTCATCATCATTTTGGAAATAGACCAAATACATACTATAATAAATCAAAAGTAAGTAGTATTGAATATTGCATAATAAAAAGTTTATTTAAAAGTGAATCATGTTAATTATCTTGATCTTGGTAATCATTCTACAATATGGATGTATATCAAATCATGTTGTACACTTTAAATATTATATTTGTCAATTATTCCTCAATACAGTTTTTTACAAGTGAATGGTATTGATATTAAGTGTTAGGGAGACCCTACTTGGATAGGGCAATAGAGTGAGAGAAGAAGGATGCACTATAGATAGTTTAATGGAGAAGGGCATGAACGAGGTGCAATGTGAGTTGGGTCATGATGGAAACATGGAATGCAAAGAGCTGAGAAAAGTACAGGAGGACATTCTAAATGACAAGGCATGGAGATGGGAATGTCACACACAGGGCATAAGTCTGGAAGGTTTAGTAGCCCATTTTGATTGAAATTAGAGTTCATGTGGCATAGTGGTAGGTCATAGAGATGAAAAGACTGGTCGTGGTCAGATGATAAAGTCCTGAATCCAGTACTCCTGATAAGTTTGAACTTTATCATGTCAGCAGTGGGAAGCCAAGAAGACTTCACACTTGGGATGACATGATGGGATGACATGATAAAGGTGGACTTTTGGGAAGATGACTGGTTAAAGTACAGGATATAATAAAAGGTAGACAGTCTGGATGAGGAGCAGCTACAATGTAACTACATCATGGTCCAGACATGAAATGAGAATGGTATGTGGTGGCATTGGGAATAAAACCATATAAGCACAAAATGACAGAATTTTAGAATTGGAGGAAGATGTAATGGTTACCAGGTTAACCTCCAATTCCTTTTTTTAAACATTAAGAGAAATTTAAGGGTTAAAAAAGCTTAAATTTTTATCCACGTTTTCACATGGTTAGTGTCCAAAACAGATATTTTGAAATATATCATAAGGCATGAGTAGATAGATTATGTGATTTTCATGGATTATTGTCATGAGAGGAGAAATAAGTTGAGATAATTCTGAGCCTAGCTCTGAGACAAATTAGGACATCTGAGAGGAGAACTTTGTTGAAAATAAAAATATGCATTTGTAACTTTCTCTTCTAAAATTTGAACGCAATGATTCTTAAATTTACACAGCTACAAAATTTTCTTTAGCAGTCAAGAAAAGACATGGGCATGGTAATCAGATCAGTTTTGGTTTCAAAATAACAGCCTAATGCTGCCATGACCCCTTTCAACTATAAAGCATTCTAGAGCAATTAGTAATTAATATCAATATAACAGTGATTTTAAATTTTATGTTTACTTCATATACTTAAAATCAAAGCAAAAGATTTAAAAGGTCAAATTGGCCCAAAGCACTCAGCATCATGTTAATAGTCTCTTCTGTTGGAACTGGTATTGGTTTTCTTATTTGTTTGTTTAGGAGATAGCCTCACAAGATGGTGATTGATACTCTGCCACACATGAGATCATGCATGGACTTCAGAATCCTCAGCTTGTAAAAGGGCACTATGGTCATATTTGGTGGGAAATTATTCTCACATCACTGAGCAAATAACAATATTAAAATGGGGGACATTATTCATTCTTAACCATCTGAAACACTTTCAAATTCAGTCAACAGTGATATACATTTTAAATGCTTATTAAAAGAAAGTGTTTTTTTCTTTCTCCACCTCCTAATCGTGGTAAAAAAAATTGAAGAAAGAGCTCAATTTTGGTTCTAACTGAATAAAATTTCATATTATTTATTAAAATTTAAGACAAGATACACCAAATATTCTTTTTTTTTATTTTCAAATATTCTTGAATTATGAAAAAGTTCGTGATGTGGGTTATTCTTCCATTCAACCGTAGTGTTGGCTACATTTTAAAGGGGTTCAAAGTAAGAACAGCTGCAACAGTAAGCAGCATCTGGAAAGTCCAGTAATTTCAAAAACCACCTGCTTATGCACCCTGCCCACT
Source organism: Hippopotamus amphibius kiboko (assembly GCF_030028045.1). Lineage (NCBI taxonomy): Eukaryota > Metazoa > Chordata > Mammalia > Artiodactyla > Hippopotamidae > Hippopotamus > Hippopotamus amphibius. The sequence continues at coordinate 34,482,998 of NC_080189.1, read as the reverse complement.
CAAGTTCATAACAGACACTTTCATATTCCAAATTAATCTGCTTTTTAGTTTCCCCTAATGTTAAGCATAAGTTATCATTCTGTATGATGAAATGTCCAGAGTGAGCTGGTCCCTAGAACAGGGCTATGTACAGTGAGCTATGGGGTGCTGGGCACTTTCATGATCCCCCTGGCCAGACTTGGGTAGGGCTGCTATTTTCACACAAAGATGGTTTAGGCCAAGAAACACACACTCTCCTTCCACTCTCTGGACCTTATATATATATATTATCTAAGTTACTATACACTAAGGCCCTGGAGAAAAATATTTGCATACTATACTCTGTTAAAAGAAGTTTTCTAAAAAAGAAGCCCTCAGCCCCTAGAAATGTGCTTAACGATAGATGCTCAGAGGCACCTTGACAGAGTAGAAAGAGAAAGAGTACTGTGCCAAGAAGAGAAATTTTTGTGACTTTTGTAACTTTCTTTTTTAAAACTTGAATGTAATAGTCCTTAACTATATAGACACAAAATTCTGTTTCTTTAAAAATCAAGAAAAGGCATGCATATAGTAATCAGATCAGTTTTGGTTTCAACCTAAGGGCCAAACTGGAAACTGTCTAGTCCCATTAGTGTGGGACTGGACATCAAGGAAGGTGGGGGAAGGATGTCAGGGCAACAGATTTCTCTTCCTCAGTAGTCCCTGAGAGTGGAGCTTATAAACACAAAGCAAACTTGTTTGACTAATCAAAGCCAATAAACACCAGACTTAAAAATATTTGGGGCAAGCTATTTTACGTTTCTGTGCTTCAATTTCTCTAATTATAAAGAAAAGAATGAGAGTCATTCTCATATAATAGCATTCCCCTCTGAAACCCATTCACCATTCAATAAATGATTATTATATGTCTACTATTATGTGCTGCACACTACAGTATGGAACAAAGATAGATGTGAGCACTGCCCACAAAGAGCTTATGGCTATCTCCTTGCCTCTCTTCATTGTAGTTTCCTTTGAAACCTTTTGCTGAAATTCCTTTACCAAATTCTACTGTCTGTTAAAACCTTAAAATCTTCAGGGCATAGTTTTAACAATGCCTCCTCTATAATGCCTCGAATTTTTCCTGAGCCAGTAAATAAGGCTACGGGAAAATAAGGAATATATATATATATATATATATATATTCATTTATCGTAGAGTCCAACATACCACTTTTACTTAGGAAAACACTGAAGGAACATATATTTTTTAAACAATTTGCCCCTGTTTTGGTCCTATAAAAATTGTAATTAACTTATGGAAAATATTTCAGTTCTCTAATATTCTCCCTTTCCATATTGGTGCTCGACTTTTAATCTTCCATGGTCTCTTTACAAACCCAAGAAGGTTCTCATATTCACCTGGGCATCAAAATCATCACAGGAATTTTTAAAAATACAAATGCCTGGGCCCACTACATAGCTACTAAACTAGAGTATCTAGGGATGGGGCCTAATTCAGGACCTCTAAGCATCTTAGATTGTGAAGTCAAGCTTAGAAATGATTGTACCCAAGGTTGGCTTAAAGATATACACCTTGGCTCTACCCTAGGAGAACAGTTGAGTCACACTGTGTAGTTCTAGGTGTGTTTCCTGCACATCTAACTTGAAGGTTACACCAATTTAAACTCTGCCAAAAGTTTTGAAACATTATAGAGGGTTCCCAAATCAGCCTTGCTCAATGGTCCTCCATCCCTTGAGGCCACTTGGGCTTACAGCCAACTGCAAGCTTAGAGCCTCAGAGTGACCTAGGGGTGGGGTGGCCATATGTTCCAGGTTGTCCCTTGCAGACCAGTTAATAAGGGTCAATAGTTATCCTGAGTAACTACTAATTAATTATTTTTAATTATTAATTATAATTAATTATTAATAGTGCCCCTTTCATTCTCAGAATTGTCCCAGTTTGGAAGAAAAATTATATGGTCATGAATGAATTGGCCTGTCACTGATTCCTATACCTGGAATACATCAGAAGTCTCTACTTGCACAATTTTTTTAGCAAAATGGACAAAATTTCCATCTAGGAATGTCATGACTTTCTTTCCTCTTCCGTCTCCAGTGTCACCTCTCTCCCATCCTTCCTTAGCCATGAAACTCCACTATAACTTGGAGGAGTTGCTCTTACGTGACAATCTACTCCACCCTCAGACCTTAGTTTCTTTCCCTGCAACACAGGGTTAATGAAACTGACATCCTTCCATCACATATTTTGTCAACTACTCACTCAAAGATTAAAATGTTTAAAATAGTTTTAACTTTTTTCAGTTAGTCCAGGAAACATAAAATGGCATGCTTTCACATGAGCCATTGTTTAGGGTGGGGGAAGTGCTTTTAATTTTGTCTTAAAGGAAATCTGCATGATCCATGTACTGTGCAACTACCAAGGGAATTTAATTGGTAGAATAGGTTTACACCTGCACAGAATACATATTTCCTGCCTCTCCTATGTTGATGTTTTAGATATAAAATACATTCTGTTTTTTTAATAAAACCTTGGTAAGATGTCTCTTGTTGGTCATTATTTCATAGCAGGGGAAGTACATGTTCCTAAAGACACAGCTGAGCTTCCCCTTAGCCACTGTTAGCTATTTAGGTAATTAAGAGCTAGTCATTTTCAATTTTGAGAAGGCTTAAATAAGTTTTGATGGTGTATATGTGTGTTCAATATATTATAGCAATTTAAAAGTGAAAATTTTTAAAGGTGCATTCAGTATATAAAACTTTCTTGAGCCCAGCAAGGACATTATAATACAAATGGACATTTATAGATTCTATGTAAAAAGATAAATTGCATCTAGAGATTGCACTGGATCATCTCATTGATGTAGGCATCGAACACAATTACAGTTTAAACAGATGCTCACTTCTGAACCCACGTAGCGAGAAAGTAGGAAATTGGGAGGAAAAGAGGCAAAGATAAAGAAAAGACAACAAGGCCCCTTCTCCCTGCCTTGCCAGCTGCTCTGTGCTGGACTGGGCTTTGCACATGCCAACTCCAGGACCAACATCCATTGCTTTGCACAGTGCTGTCATGTCTGAGGACATGATCAGGTTCAGATATTGACTGAGTATTAACTCTCAGCTCCTGCCCCCAAGGGGTTCAGAGTTTATCAGGAAAGCACACATGTAAACAAACCTGAGTGAGGTCACCGTGCCTTAGGGATGGGCTATAGTTGGGCACAAGGCAGAGAGTTCTCAACAATCTCCAAAGCTGAACACCAGGCACGTGTGGCAAGAAAGGGATGCTAGCATAGGGAGCAGCAGGAGCAAAGGTACAGAGACTTGAGGGCACCTAGCATGTTCTGGGCACCAGTGGCAGGTCAGTGTAGCCAGAGCAAGGGACACAAGCAGGAGCCAGATCAGCAGGGCCTTCTGTGCCCAGCCAAAACATTTATCCCTGTGTAGGCCACAGCAACCCACAGAGGTGTTTTTAGTCCAGGCAGTGACCTGATGAGATATGACCTCTAATAGGAAGGGCTGACAAACGCAACAGAGCAAACCAAGGGATCCTAGATGTCCAGGTGAGAGTGAAATAGGACGTGAGAGGCTTCCTCCAGCACTTTGAATAGGCTAGCTTGCTGGCACAGATTATTTTACTTACTCCTCCAATGGCCCTTTGAGAAGATGCTATTATTTTCAGTTATATTCACCTGGCAGATAAGGAAATTCAGGCCTAACCATTTGCTCAGGATTTCATAGGTAGGAAATGGTACGCTCAGAATTTGAACCCAGACAGTCAGACCCCAGGACCAGGATTCTTAACTACAGTGCTCCAGTGCCTCTCTGTAATCACGATCCACACAGACAGCGGTGTATCCATAGTGAGGAAAGATATGATTGTGTTCTCATAGAGGCTGAGCAGCATTTGGCAGGGGGATTCCAGACATGGTCCCTTTTGGGAGTGACAGGCCTACAGTTCTAAGGTCAGACTTTAGATCCTGGTAGGTGAGCTGGGGAAGGAGGAGGAAGGACCAATGTAAAGACCAAGATAAAACCCTACACCTCAAGAAATATGCAAGCTGGGTGAGCTCCCAGCAGGGAGGGTCAAATATCAAAGACAGAAGTGGGGTACAAAGTGGGGATGTGTCCCAGTGATTAGAAGTGGAACACACACTCATGACCAGACAAGCTGCAACGCTGGCTTGTGTTGAATTACCTGAGTCTTTAAAGCACCCTAACTGCTCAGGTTGGCCACAGCTCCTGGGCTGCGGCTTATCCTGCCTGGATGTGCAGGGAGGGGTAGGTGTGAGAAAATGATGCAGGTCCTGTCAGGCACTTCGCATTTAATAGTTTCATTTAAAGTTCTCAATTTGCCTGTTTGATTTCTACAAATATTTGTGCCAATGACAGCAATACATTGTAAAAATAGGAAACAATTGAGAAATATCCTAGTTTTATGCTAGTGGGAGAAATGCCTATTTAATCCTGAAAGTAGTTTCTCTGAGACTTCCTCCCTAGTAATCACATATTTGTTCTCAAAAACAAATACCAGAAGTAAGGAATGGTGCATTTTTACAAAGCACCATTAATCTCTCAGAAGAACAATTAAAATATTCCATCAGTCATGGCTTACTCTTTGCCTTTTCTATATTATTAGCAATAATAATATATAGCTGGAAATGAGCATACCAAAACATATCAAGGAAATGGAACTGCATTCATTGGATTTCATTGCCAATTATTTTGGTTAGGTCGACAGATCCCTCTTTCTCACTTGTTTTTTAAATGTCAGGCATTTTAGTAGGGAGAGAAATTGTTTGTTTAAAACAGTTAATAACCACCAGTTCACCAAAATATTTTGAGTAAGCCTCTCTATTTTTCTAGTTATAAAGATAGGAATGAGACTCATTCTCAGATAGGTGCTCCCCAGAAAGGCCATTCAGCAAATATTTAGGAAGCACGTACTCTGCACCATGCATGGAGCCTGCCATGCATCCTGGTGCACCAAAGCCTGTCTGACATGACCACAGCCATCCGCCAAGGCTCACCTCAGACATCTGGGCCTCTGGCAGTCTTCCCTGACCACCCTCATCAGAATTTGGTCAACTTTTCTCTTGGCTCCCACCACGTTTTGTTTTTGTTTCTATTTTAGCATGTATCAAAGCCCTCTAAGCATTCTGCTTCTCTATCCCCATGCCTCTCTCCCCTCTTCGCTTTCCACATCATGTGCGAGTCTTTCAGAACAGAACAGTGGCCCCTGGTGGCCCCAGGACTGTGGCTGCCCAGTGTCCACCCAGGGCCCCACACTGAGTCCACTGTCAGAAAATGGATGCAAAATTGAATCTGCTGAAAAGAATCTGAAATTTCTTTTTTAAGTAATTGAATGTCTCCAGTGAGTGAAAAGATAGCAGGATTATGTCATTGGGTGTATTCCTTTGCTCCTTTTCTCTATAGTGGCCACATTTAAAGCCTTATAAGGAAAAACATATCCAAATAATTAAGAAAGAAATCCAAAAACATTCACTCTATTTACTAGGGTAAAGAGAAAACTTGTTCTAATATGTATATATATTTATTATTAAGAATTTTTTAATCTCCAATTTGAAGAAGACACAAATACCACTCTCCTGAGCCTTCCAATAGGCAGGCTGAGGCACCTGGATGATCTCCCAGAGCCTGCAGGATAAGGCTAATCTCCTAAGTCTCTGGCAGGCAGGGCAGGCAGATTCCCAGAATGCCAAGAGATGCTATTGCTGCTGCTTGGCACTGCCCCCTGGGGCCAGAAGTATGAAGGCTGAGAGTTGGGTCTCAGGCCACATGAGAACTCCCCTGCCAAGAGAGCAGTAGAAGGACTCCCCGTCAGACTCCCCATATACCTCTGGACAATTGTAAACATCAGAGGAATGACTAGGTCAGGAGACAGCCCTGAAGAAAAATCCAAACCCTGAAGAAAAAAACCAAAACCTAAAGGAGACAACAGCTTTGAGAAACCCAAGCCTCTTCTTCCTTCTCTTTCGCTTTATTACTTCTAGATATCAAGTCCACAGAGCTCTGAGATTTTACTAGCTGGGAGGTGGTAACTGTTAATCCACTATTTCAACAGCATAGAAGTTTCTTTGTACCTCATAGGTGGTCTCTCAGAGATCTCAGATCTCTTCTCAGAAGAAAAGAAAAAGCAAAACACTTAAATACTTAAAGAAAGGGTTGCTAGAAAGGGTCAGACATCATTTGTTTCATTATTGATGTCTGGGCCAAGTGAAATGAATGTTAGCTCCTTTCCCAGATAATGCTTCTTTCTATCATTTCCTGTGATAAGAGATGGATTTACTATAATAAAGATAAGAGTAAGACATGTGAATTTGATCCCAAATAGTTTCCCTATCAACAAGCTAAGTAAAGGAAATCAGGGTCATTATTCAGTTAAGCAAAGGTAGGACTAGAAAGTTGCCATAAAAAAGGGTGATGCTGCATAATGTGAATTCTAGGTGTGACTGGTATCTAATATACAGCCAGGACCACAGTCCTAGCACATTTAATATTTTTCGGTGACTGGAATGAACAAGTTAAGAGGACTCTCAACTTACAAATGACACCAATTACAATGACCTTGTTAACATATATCATAAAAATAACATCAAAGTGATTTTTGGCAAATTACAAATAGCCCATAAAAATAAGATAAAAGCCAATACAAAGTGAGATAATGTTAAAAGACTAGGAATAAAATGTATAGCTACTAAGTGGGAAACAAATAGGTAAATATATGAAAAATAAGAAAATACCAGGAGAGGGTTGTCATTTCTGTGGGAGCTTGTGATGTAGAAAATCAAGATGCTGGATGAACACAATGGATATGGAAACCCCTTGTAATATTTCCACAGCCCCGAAGGGACCAAGGTCTCCTGGGTGAGACTCACTATTGTAAACACACCCTTTAATGAATCCATCATGCTCCATACCCCTTAGGGAACCCAAACAGTCTATCAATTGTTCCTGAATATTAAACATCTCAAAAAAAAATTTTTTTTAAGCTCTTTATTGGAGTATACTTGCTTTACACACTGTTGTGCCAGTTTTTGAGGTACACCAAAGTGAATCAGCTGTATTTATACATATTGCATATTATGTGCTGTATTTATACATATATCCCCATATCCCCTCCCTCCCGCGACTCCCTCTCATCCTCCCTATCCTAGCCCGCTAAGTCATCACCCATCATCGAGTTGATCTCCCTATGTTATGCAGCAACTTCCCACTAGGTATCTGTTTTACATTTGGTAGTGTATATATGTCAGTGCTACTCTCTCACTTCATCCCAACTTCCCCTTCACCCCTCACCACGTGTCCTCAAGTCCATTCTCTACATCTGCATCTTTATTCTTGCCCTGTCACTGGGTTCATAAGTATCATTTTTTTAGATTCCATACATATGAGTTAGCATCCAATATTTGTTTTTCTCTTTCTGGCTTATTTCGCTCTGTATGACAGTCTCAAAAATTTAATGATATTTTAAAGGAAGAATAATGAATGGAATCAAAAGGAGAATGCAATCTAAAAAAATGTCATAGACAAGATTCTCTATTTGCTATTGGTCAGACATTAAAATATGGGTTCTGTCTTGATCTTATGAGGGAGGTAGTGATGCTGGAAAAATCCTAGGGAAGAGCAAAAGGAAGGAGATAAGAGATGAAGAAAAACACCCAGGTAGGGCTGGGGAGGGACTGTTTTGTCTGGCAATTTGTTAGAAGAGTTGAAAGTGGACATAAAATGACAACTGCCTTTAGTTATTGCTAGGTTCTTATGAGACTTACAAGGAAAATACTGCTCAGACACAATCACCATTCAAGACAAGGAAAAAGGAGAAGGGGTTAGTTCAAAAAAAAAAAAAGTTAGGTTACATGGGAGAAGAAATTCCACGTAATAAGAGTGGTTAATCCCAGGAATGTGTCACAAGAGGTTGTTTTGCAATAGCTGTGTGTTAAATTCCTCACTTGTCTATGTAGCTTCTCAAATCCTTCTACCTCTACAGTTACAATTTTGTGTATAAGAATACTGACACACAGCCTCATAATTAAGCATAGGCATATGTGTGTACACTTTCCTCTATTCCTGCAGGATACCTGGTTTGTTTGGGGGCAAAAAGGAGTTGATGTGGCATTGTGTTAACAGTGGTTGAGAATGCAAGTGGTAAATATCTGAAAGTAGAACACTGCAAAATGCATGCATTGTATGTACCAAAAGGTCAGTATGAAACATTATCTTTATAGCAAGCCTGTCCATCCACTCCCTCCTACACATTGCATATTCACACAATTTTTCAGCTTGTATAAATCCCTATTGTGATTTAAACTTATGAGAGAGTGTGGCTCCTGCAAAGGGTAGCTGTTTTGTGACTTTAGACCAGTGGTTCTTTACCCTAGCTGCAGATAATCTGGGGAACATTTAAAAATACTGTTGTGCATGCTCCATCCCTAGAAATTCTGACTAAATTGGTCTAGGATGGGGCCCAGGAGCTTTTGTTTGGAAAGCTCACCAGGTGATGCTAACATACAGCCGGAATTGAGTCTGGTTTCGACTCTCAGAATTTCTTAATAATAAAACTGTGTATCATGATGAAACATTCAGGACTGTAAGGGCTACAGTGGGGAAATTATTACTCCTCTAGGTCCTCATCCTGCAGAGTCCTTAGAATTTTTATTGGAATATGATATTTGTCACTCAAATTCCTATTACAAAAAAAATGCTTTCTGGAACTCTGCTATAGCAACTACATAAGATAGACTTTGTATGTGGGATAAATCTCATGTCACTTATGTAATTCAGTCCTGGTGTTTTTCCCCTTCCTTTGCTCATTCTTTCTATTCCCCCCAAGAGGAAGATCAGTAGGTTAGAGTGTTAGAAGGTGATCCCTATCCCTCATTTTTACTTGGGTTCATGGTTCAGGCATACTAGAAATGGAGCTGACAACATGCACTGGTTTTTCTCCTAATGGTGCAGAGGCCACAGGAAGCTTCATTGGACCTAGGGATGGCAGGTGTCCTACATTTCTCCAGGGCCTGGCACAAAGAAGAGACCCCAAGTAACTGAGAAGTACTTTACTGATGACAATCACTCCTCAGAGCAGATGGGGAAACAGCCTCAGAGGAAACCTGAATTCCAGACCTCCTTGGACACTGACATCAAGTGTTACCTTGGGCCTTGGGAAAGTCACTTGGAAACTTTGGACAGCAGTTTCTTCAACTATAGCAATCAAGAAGTTGAACTAGAAGATCACTAAGTCACTTTTATTTCTAAAATTCTGTGATTCCAGTTAACCAGTATTCATAAAAGTGTGAAATGTTATAAAAGTCCATGCAGAGATAATGGTGGAGGATTTTTATTGCCTTCTTCCTAGATTTTACCAGTTGTCATTCTCACTCTTACTATTAAGGCTGTGGGAATTAATTAAATCATCTTTGAAATACTGAGCTATCAATAGATGGCATGCTGAATGCAAATATACCACAAATAAACATTTGGTCCTGAAGAAGATAAAGAGCTGGAGTTCATTTCCCCTTCTCATTTAGGCTCAGAACTCTGCGGTCTTTCCTTTTATTGCCCTTGCCTTAAAACTGGCTGTTTGAAGGGAGATCAACTCGATGATGGGTGATGCCTTAGAGGGCCAAGATAGGGAGGGCGGGAGGGAGTCGGGGGAGGGAGGGGATATGGGGATATATGTATAAATACAGCTGATTCACTTTGGTGTACCTCAAAAACTGGTACAAGAGTGTAAGGCAATTATATTCCAATAAAGAGCTCAAAAAAAAAGTCTAGGAAAAAAAAAACTGGCTGTTTGTGTTCCAAGATGGATCAAGAAATCAGTTCCAAAGTTGGTTACAAGCTTTCAGTAATTTTTACTTTTTTATTTTTTTGTAGCCATAACAGAGAAATGCATAATTACTTGCAACTTTAGTTACAGCAAGGTCTAGCTAAATACAAAATGCTCAGACTCTGTGAGTGCTGACAGTTGTCAAATTCACCTAGTTCATATGGCCACATTTCTGAGCAATAGGATCAGATGACTAAGAACTACCGGGCAGAAGCACTATTACTTTGAACAGATTTTCACATTACCCAGCTATAACAAGTCTGTTTCTCTCTGACCCAAATGAAGTTCAGAATTTAGGACCCTATGTGATTTTAATCCCATCACTTAGCACCCCAGCTGTATGAATCTGAAGGTAAATATGAAGTTGTTTGAATTCTAGACCCCCTGAGCATTTTCAGGGAACTCATCAGTTCCCTAAACTAAGATACATGTTTAAATCTAAACCTAAATCTGTAGGTTTGAACCCAAATTTCATGATAAACAAAAACTGAATAGATCTACCTTCCCTGTCATTACTCACCTTTTGATCATTCTTTTACCAAAATTACTATGACCAGGTTAGAATAACAGAATGCAATCAATAAATGCAATCACTAGCCCCTGGCCAGATGATAACACATTCAGAACTCTCTTTCCTAAAGGAGATTTTATCAGGTTTGTGCTCTTATAGATGGGAGAGAGAGAAGTATAACTTAGCAAATGGAAGCATTCACTAATTTATTCATTTATTCAACAAATATTAATTCCAAGGAGCTTACAGTCTAGTAGCAGAAATAATCTCACACACATACAAAATCAAACCATTAAATAAGTGTGGGGTAGGCTGGATGAAAAGAATGGTCTGATTTAAATTCAAGAGGTTAGTGATTTGGGGAGGGGCAAGAAAGTGCCCTCTATCACCTTAAAAGTAAGGGAGTGTACCACAGGAAGACATCACCCCACTTTGTTAATGATTCTTGAGCAAGCTTGAGCAGCCAGAGGCCATCTCTATTTTATTTGCACTGTCTCCTTTTCAGTGACACCTGCAATCAGCTCATAGACCCTATGCTGGCTCTGTTTCCTCATTTCATTTATTCCATCCTCAAAAAGTAGGTACTTCATAACTACTGAATGAATGAATGAATGAATGAACTCACAAAGCCACAGCAGTGTAAACCAAAGTACCTGCAATAAATATGCAAGCATTCTAGGCTATAAATGTTTCTAAAGTTCAGGTACTGTCTCATCAAATTGTGTTCTGATTTTCTAGAGCACCAGTTTGCAACCAGGGATAATTTTTTGCTCCCCATCCCAGGGGACATTTGGCAATGTCTGGAGACATTTTAATGTCACAATTTAGGAGGTGCTATTGACATCTGGTGGGTAGAGGACAGGGATGCTGTGAATCACCCTACAGTACCCAGGACAGCACCCTCACCCTCACCTTAACAACAAAGAATTATCCGGCCCAAAATGCCAACAGTGCCCAGATGGAGAAACCCTGTAGTAGAGGTAGGGAGCTGTGTCTTGGGAGCCACATAATGGGCTGAGATTATTCTTGTTTAGACCTTACAAGGACCCTAGTGTAAATCCTTTTCCTCACTAGCCAAGCAATGTTCAAACCTGCAGCGATTTATTTCATTAATTTTCTATTTGTTTAATAAACAGACTCGAAGCACTGGAGGGAAAAATATTCAAGCAGTGAGGTAAGACGAAAACTATTAGTAACCCTAGTTTGACTTAAGTGAATGGTAGGAAACAACCTCTGCCATCAGGAAGTGAGTTGTAGAAACCGAAAAAAAAGCTAGGAGTGTTTAAAAAGCTCTGGTTCAAACAAATGTCTTTGTGAACCAATGGGTAGCTTGAAAACACTGACGACATTTCCGTGTCTTATATCTTTGATAGAATGAAAAGAGCTTTTATTTTCCTTAGTGCGGTAATCACTCATATTTGTCCCATGACACGCCCAGAAGTTTCAAGAATAATAAACTCCCAAGTGTAAACACAGAATTTTGTGAGCAAGTGAGACCTCTGGATGTATCCTTATCATTGCATGTTTGGATAAAATAAGATTTCCACGCGTTAAACAATACAGGACTTTCTATTTGGGAAGTAAGCATCCAACACTTTGAAGGGCTGTAGTTATTTCTCCTCAAGGATGACAAACATAAGCGCCCCCAAGGTATGGCTCCTCCCTGTTCAAGTTCAATGCTCTAGTCTCAGTGCTCCTATCACTGGCTCTTGCTTGGCCTATTTTTACACTGTTCACCATTTCATGTCACTTGCTTGGTAACACTCAACATCAACGAGTGCCACCAAATCAATACCAGAAGCCTGAAGATGAAAAAAAAGGAATCAAAAGATATGCAGCCTGCTTTGTACTGAGCCATCTGAAACTAGGTGCTTTTTGTAATAATGAAAATGTGAGGCTGTGTGGACAGGAGAGATGGTTCCAGATTCCTGAAGAAGGCCCATGGCCAGCTGAGCACCAAATGTGGGATTTCCCAGAAGAAAGTGGGCACAGCCTACTCAAGTATGAAAATGCTCTGGAATCCCCAGATCATCTCATCATTGAGGACAGTTTTTAGCAATTTCAAAAGGATGTATATTTGTTTCCAAGGAATGCCTTTAAAAATATCACAAACTAGGTGGTTTAAAGCAATAGAAATTTACAGTCTCATGCTTCTGGAGGCTAGACGTCCAAAATCAAAATGTCAGCCGGGCCATGCTCCCTCTGAAACCTGCAGGGGAATCTATCCTTGTCTCTCCCTAGCTTCTCCTGGTTTTCTGGCAATCTTTGGCATTCCTTGACTTAGCCGCATAACTCCAATCAATCATATGGCCTTCTCCTTATGTCTTCACATTACCATCTTCTTATAAGGATGCCAGCCATCTCAGATGGGGAGCCCACTCTACACCAGTGTGACCTCATCCCAATTACATCTACAAGACACTGTCTCCAAATAAGGTCACAGTCTGACGTACTGGGGATTAGGACTTCAACATATCTTTTTGAGGGGAACACAATTCAATACATAACGGGATGTAAACGAGGAATGCATATTTTTGTTATCAAAACAGGGAAATTTAACTTAAATTTTCAAAGTGTAATACAAACCCAAGGATCATTTATACTCCCTCCTAAGAAGAGCTAAAAATGGAGAAACCAGCTGGTTGCCTTCAGGCGAAAGGCAAAAGGAAAGGAAGAATAAGGCAAAAAGGAATTAATCTAAAGCAGAGAGAGTCCTATTTACTCAGTGTTGCTGCCACTTTCAGACATATCCAGGCACTCAGTCAGCTGGAGCATCTTCTCCCCCAGGATATATATATATACCTCATGTTTATAACAAACTCCAGAAAGCTAATGCACACGCAAGGAATGAGCTAATCCTTCTTATTTGCTTAATGGCAGAATGCAAAATAAGCACCCACCTGCACAAGACGATCTCAGGAATGCCAAAAGGTTCTCCCGTTCCAAAATAGCTCCTCCATCCTCCCAATACTGTTGGTGAAATCCCTGACACTTCCCCACTTGTCCTGGTTTGGGTGCCTGGGCCAGAAGCTCCTGATGTAGTATTGACCATTGCCCTGGCACTGTCCCAAATATTTTGCATAAGTCAAGTCATTTAATACACAGAATAATCCTATGAAGTACGTACCATTACACCCACAATTTACAGATAAGAAACTAAGGCACAGGGAGGTTTACTAGCTTAGCAAAGCTAAGTTTCAAAGCAGCCTCCATGCTATCAACCAGGATACCATATTGCCTTTCAACAGTAGGGAGCAACTTTGTAACTAACTTAATATCATGCCCACTTAGATCTGAGCGTTAGATTTTTTTTAAGCTCTTTATTGGAATATAATTACTTTACACTCTTGTGCCAGTTTTTGCTGTACAACAAAGTGAATCAGCTGTATTTATACATATATCCCCATATCCCCTCCCTCCTGCAACTCCTTCCCACTCTCCCTCTCTCAGCCCTCTAAGTCATTCATCCTCTCACCTAGCAGAGAGCTAAGACAGCCTAAGACAGTTTTTTTTCCTCAAAGTGTCTTCCCTATAACCACTTACATCAAAATGGAGGAGGAGGTACAGACATCTGGACCCTACCCTCAGACACAACTGATTCAGAATCTCAGTGCCCAGAAGTCTGCATTTTAACAAAAAAATGAGTAGACTAATGTTTGAGAAACACTGGCCCTGCAGGAATAGAATAGGGAAGTGTACAATGTTAAGGTAAACCAGAAATTACACAGAGGTGACAAGGCAATGGGGACCCTCATAACCAATGGTCAAATAACTCGGGGGTTCTTGCCCAGAGAAGAGCTTGGTTGCTGGAGAGTGAGGGTAATGCTGAGCCTGGAGGTTTGACAGCAGAAGGAGGCCAGTCACATCCTCTGGCTTGAATTCATACACCCTGTCCTGGTAGAAATGGTTATTTACTGGGTCAGGGCAGCATTTTCTGTTAGTTTGGATGGGAAGCATGATTGCAGGCACGGAAGAGCAAACAGACCATGCGGATTCAGAAATTCCTACATGACTCTGTTTGAATAAGGAGGGTTTCATAAACAGAATGAGGACAGGTGTGGGGTTACAAAGAGTAGTGTGATGGAGGATCCAAGAGACCTAAGTCCTGTGTTTGGTTCAGTCACTGATTACCACCTCCCTGAGGCTCAGGCTCCTGGTCTGTAAAATGGGGGAAATAACACCTGCCTTGGAGGTCCTCATATACAGGATGTGATGAACCCACTGAGGCATATGGTACTCTATAATGTACGTCACTGCTATTCCAAAGCCTCTGTATGAGTCTCCTGCCTCAGAATATACCTGCCACACTCATGCCCTAAGTCCATTAATGACACAATAAAGGGCAATTGGCGATGATGCTCTGTGCATCCCCCTATACCCCTGCCAGGAAAGAAAACAGAATCACCTAAGTTCATTCTAAAGTACAAATTACAGCGCAGGCCTCCTGCACTGGGGAAACACACACACACATGAAAACATGAGGAAAAGTGGAAGCTACAGACACCAAGAACAAATTCACTCTTCTCACCCTATCTCTTCCCACTGCTGTGCTCTACTGATCCCCTGAAGAGCTGGGCTGCTACTTCTGCTGCTACCCCTGCTTTGCCTCCTCAACATATGCCAGTGTGTGTCTCCTGCTTTTTGGGCCAGATCCACACAATTGTAGTTATTCAGATCATTGGGGAAAAACCCAACAACATATTTTAATGAGTATTTTCTAAATCATTCTTCCTTAAAGCTGAAGACTTCTGAGTTCAAATTGCTCCCTCCTCTGTAGGTTTTCCATGACTTTCAAGTAACTTAAATGAAAACCAACTCTCCATTTTGATCAGACCGTGGTATTAGAGACCTATGGTGAAAAGAATATCATTTTTAATAAAATGGGATACCAAAAGATTGATAAATAAAAGTGCACTTGTGAAATAAGAAAAATAATTCATAGTAGATAATATTATGGTTAATGTATGCCTACATCCTTTCAGTGGACATTTATAGCTCCTTTAAAATATTATACATACTGAAGGAATATTTGCTAATTAATGTGTGCATAGTACTACTAGGAATTGTGGAGGATACCAAGATGGGTGCAACGGACACAGACCTGCCCTAGGTCCTGGTTTGGTCCACTCATTTATTAGTTAAGTGACCTTTCCTTAACAGGAAAATAAAAGACTATTTTCCATTCTTATTATGAAGATAACCTAGAACTTCACAAGTTTGTGAAGAGAAGCACATGAGTGAAATAGGACACTATATGTATAAAATATCATTATTCTGAGGTCTCTGTAATGTCTGAGAAGCAACGGGGAGGTCAGTCCAAAGGGAGAGACTCAAGGATCCCAGCTAGAGGCCCAGGCCAGGGACTGCAGGTCCCCTCTGCACACCTCCCTCTACACCCAGCCCTCTTCTCTCATTCACAGAGGTAGATAAATACCCACCTTTCTGTCCTCTTTCAGCTTGAAACCCCGATTAGTAATGCATCCCTCTCCCTTCAGATACAGAGGCTCCTTTCAGTCCTGTGCTCTCCCACAAGGTGAAGTTGCCTAGCACCTGCCACCAGAAAGCAGCCCAAGAACACTTCAATGTTCCCACCCCAGGTTTACGTTTTTCCTAGGACTGTGTGCGGATCCTCTGGAAATCTGAGCAATCACAAACATTAAGGATACAATCCAGGCCTCCTCTTTTCAGTCAGGGCTTTAAGAACACTGCAGCTTTTTCCCTCAGTGGTGCCAATTCAGCCCAGTAAACAAATGGGTATTTTGCCCTCGCCCCTGAGAAAACACATAGGTATTAGAGCAAATTTCCTGTGTTCTGGTAACATTTAATTGTGCTAGTTTTCAACCCTCTCTATACCCACACACTCATGAACAACATTTATTCCACTGACTTCAAAGGCCACTCAACATGTTGGAAATATGTGTGAGAACACTAAGGGGAGTCTGAAATTAGTCTCAACCCGCTTTCTGTATGTGTGGGTTTGGTACATGTGTTAGGATTTTAGAAATACATATTTGATTTTTAAAACATGCATTTGTTTACACTGGGTTTAGAATCATAAAAAATAAATCAGGATTTCTATTGCCAGTTTTTGTGTTTTTCATAATAAATGATAGTCATTCATCCTTGTCCAATAATAAATATTTATAGGTTTAAATTAGGAAAAGCTTTTCAGGAGAATTTCCATTCATTCATTATCCATCCACCAACTTTCAGATGCTAGCCAGCACAAGAGGAGTTTCCAGAAAGAAGCAGGAAGCAGACTAGGGCTTCCAGGCATGCAGGGGAATGAGTATCAGCAACAAAAAGAAGCTGTCACTAAATCCAAAGGGGTTGTCATTCACTAGTTCAGTCTTTCGTGTAAGATTCCAGAGGCCCCACCCCAGAGAGTGTGATCTGAGTCTGAAATGGGCCTGAGCATCGGCATTTTAACAAGCATCCTCCCTCCAGTTGATTCCTTTGCCACACTACCCCTGGGCTAGTGCATTCAACATTATATTCAAATGTCCAGATTCAGTGAGTGCCTTCTAGGTGGAGCTGGCTCTTAGTCTTTGGTGCATATCTGGGTAGAAAGCCAAGCACTTTAGGGATACAAGCTGATAGCACTATCAATTGCCTAAAACTTTTCTAATATTCAGTATGATATGAATTGTAGAAAGTTGAAAATGCTGTATTTCCTTCTTATATATTTGTAGACTTTGCTCCAGGACCAAATTCCAGAATATTTACATACATTCATTGTATACATTTTTCTATAAGCATGAAAATTTACGTAACAGAAAAAGAGCAATATAATAGAAAATAAAACATGATCATCAAAATAAAGGTGGTTTGTTTTAGAATTGTACTAGCTGCATAACCAATGACCCCAAAATTTAGTGGCTTAGAACAACAAATATTTATCATCCAACAATGTGTCAGAAATCCAAGTGTGACTTAGCTGAGTGGTTCTGGTTCAGAGCCTGTCACAGGCTGCAATCTAGGTGTCAGGGCTGGAGTCATCTCAAGGCCCAACTAGGAGAAGATGCACTTCCAAGCTCACTCACATGGCCACTGGGAGGATTCAGTTCCTCCCAGGCTGCTGGATTGAGGACTCAGTTTCTCAATGGCTGTTGGCTAAAGTTCTCCCTCAGTTAACTTCCACACAGACCTCTCCTTAGGGCAGCTCACAACATGGCAGCTGGCTTCGAGGAGAGCAAGAAAGGAAGCAAGATGATGCCATGGTCTTTTTCTTTTTTTTCTTTTTTTTTCAGATCTTTATTGGAATATAATTGCTTTATACTGTTATGCCAGTTTCTGCTGTACAACAAAGTGTATCAGCTGTATTTATACGTATATCCCCATATCCCCTCCCTCTTGAGCCTCCCTCCAGCCCTCCCTATCCTTCCCCACTAGGTCATCACCCATCATCGAGTTGATCTCCCTGTGTTATGCAGCAGCTTCCCACTAGCTATCTATTTTACATTTGGTAGTGTATATATGTCAATGCTACTCTCTCTCCAGCTTCCCCACCCCCTCACTCTGTCCTCAAGTCTGTTCTCAACATCTGCCATGGTCTTTTGTAACCTAATCTTGGAAGTGACCACCCCATTACTTTTGCCACATTTTATTATTTAGAAGCAAATCAGCAAGTCCAGCCCACACTAAAGGGGAGGGCATTACACAAAGGTATGAATATCAAAAGGGGGGGAGATCATTGGGAGCCATCTTAGATGCTAGAACAGAATACATGAATTTGTTTTTTTCATAGTCAATTTATCATCCTACTTACTAAAACTTACTAAATTTTACTAAAACTTATCCTCCTTACTAAAACCTACTTACTAAATTGAAAATCTGAATAGCTGTGGCTTAAAAATAAGAGCATAAGGAGAGGTCTAGAGGCAGACAGCTACTAGCATTGTTTCAGTAGTTCGCTAATAGCAAAAACAGCATCTTCAATTCTTTTGGTCTTTTAAGTATACATGTCACCTCATGGTCACAAGATGACTTCTCTACATTAAGGCAATACATCATTTTCTAAGTAGGATGAAAGCGGCAAAGGGCCACACCATAAGCCCCTGTTTCTTTTCATAAGGAAGATAAAGCTTTCCTGGAAGTCTTGCCCGGCAGACTTCCACTTAGATCTCATTGGCCAGAACTGGGTCACATGTCTACTCTAAACTGACCACTCACCAAGGAGACTAAGATTACCATGGCAAGTCTAATAAACCAACGATAACTTATCTCTGAGATAAAAGAATTATTTCCATGACCTGAATAAGCGAAGATTCGTTTGGTAGAGAAGTGGGACTGGCAATGTCAGCCAGGCAACACACGTCTTCCGTAAACATCTTGTTTGTTATTATTTATGTGTTCCATATATCCAATACAATCACAATTTTGTAATTTTTTCACAATTTTCACAAAAGTCTAAAAAGATATTTTCCCACTGAAACAGACTAGGTAAGCATCATTGCTTATTAAATTCCAAATGTACTTAAAGTTTCCTTCTTGAAAATTCCTTATTTAGAAATAAAATGTCCAAATTTTGAGATAAAAAATGATCCCATGTTTTTTTAATCCTGTGTACATATAAAATGTTTTTGAAATATTTCCATCCCATACATTTAACAAGATGAAATCTTCTGAGACTTACTGCATTAGCCAACTATTATTAAAACACGAGACAGATTGCTTTTCTTGACATCTGCTGCTAGATTTCTGTTAACTTATGCTTCTGAAATTATAGCATCATAAATCAATATTGCACAAAAGTATTTAATGTCATTTATAAAAATCTAGTTACATAAACTGTTGACTCCTTATAAAGCATCTATTAAGACACAGAAATATCACTGAAGCATATTTATGCCTTTGATCTTAAAGTCTGCATAATGATTCTTGCCAGAAGGGCAACTTGTTCCATAGATTACAGAACAGAAAATCAGTTCTTAGTGGAGCAGCTCAACCTCATCTGAGGCATCCCATTCTAAGAAATTAAATGGCACCTTCATGTCTTAGTTTTTGTGTTTGTTTAAAAGCAAATCTCTAATTCCTGTTCTGCCCCAAATCTAGGTGAACAGATAAAGTTCTGCTCTGAGCAAGACCTGCCCTCCTATAGAGGGGTAAGAGGAGCATGTCCTGGAGGTAATGGGACTCCAGAGTGACAGCTTTGATAAGAGATAAATCAAACCAATGATGCATGTGAACGAAGAGCACACTGGGGATCGTCAGAAACAGGCACCATCATTCATTCAATGATGTTCAAATTCACATACAAGCCTAGCTGCCTTTTACATTGGCTTCGGAATGTAGCATCCAGATGATTGAGGGTGTGTGGTGATAGCAGACAGCAGTGTAAGAGCCCAGGAGAGTTTCTAAGCCTGAATTCCAATCCTGTGCCTGCCATTAAGTGGGAACGTATCCTTGATCCAGTCATCCAACAGCTTTGCCCATCAATTTCTCTATCTCAAATGGGACTCCTTTTCTTTAAGGATCCCTTCAGCTTTAAATATCTATGAATCTGCTAAAGCAACTATGCTTTGATGGAATTGTGAATTGCTTTTAAATGGAATGACTGATTACTAACAGAACTTTGTTGGATTCAGTGCATTATGAATACATGTCTAAATGTACAATGAGGATACTTTTCAAAATATTCTCTCCAGTTTTCTTAACCCTAGATAAATGTACAGAAATGTCTGTATTAATGTTGAGAAAAGGACATTTCTCCTAACCTCACACAGAGATACATTTCAAGTCAATGTCTTAGAAGACAATGAGACATTTAAAGGAGACCTAGAGATATGAAGGGGTAAGCAGAGAAGGGACACGGGGAGAGAGATTTAAGTTCCTAGGGATATTGTGTGGAGGGCAGGGCTGGACCTAGGCCTGGGAATCAGGAAGTTAGAGTTCTAATTTCAGCTTTTCCACTGATTCACTTGGGACCTTGAGAATGTCTGGCCCATTTAAATCGTGCCTCAGTTTCCTTATCTGCCAATTAGAGAGTCCTTGGCTAGGTGCCCAGGATTGTGAGAACATAATGTGCAGGGCCATGGAAATTCAATCAGTACCAAAAATGCAAAACATCCTAGTTACTAGATGTCCTAACTTAAAATGGGAACATTAACAAGAGTAATTCCTTTAATAATCAAAATGTGAATGCTTTAGGAAGCATATCTATCTGGGTGAAAATTAAGCCAATAAGACTATTAGAAGAGTTTATAGCCCCAGGGATACATGAGCAAAAAGAAGTCAGACTTGAAGTAGGACAAGTTCCAGTTTTCCCACTTATCATCTGTGTGATCTTGAGTAATTTCTTAACCTCCCAAAATAGCCTCACAGGTAAAATGAAAATAGTGCGCATCTCACAGGGTTGTGGCAAAGGTGCTTACAGATGGAAGTTAGTTCTTTTGAAGCACTAATGAGGTTTGAATTCACAGCCACCATGTACTTTGCTGCTGATAGTTTCTCTTATTGCAATTGCCTGCTAAAAAGCTTAGTCACCCAGAAGAAGTAATTTTTTAATGTTGTTTATTGAACATTTACTATATTTCAACTCTCTATCCCCATTCTAAGCACTTTGCATAAATTTTCTCATGTACTCCTCACAAAAATGTATTACTATTACTGTTGCACAAATGGAGGTAGAGAGAAACTAAACATTATTTCTGGCCTCATTGTATTTCCTTAACCTGACTTACTTTTTTTTTTCAGCTGCATCTAATTGGCTCTTCTTTTATTATTAAGCTTCTTTAAATTTTTAAGACTAAAGCAGCAACTAACTGAATATATTTATATAACATGTTATTTTTGTCATGTTGCTGTCCACCCCTCGAGACCTGCTCTAAATTCACTTGGATATTTAAGGATAAATCATGCTCACTGCAATTTCTGGAAAGCACTGAAAAAACAGCCACTCTGAAATTTTCTAAGCAACTTAAAATAAAGCTTAAGAATATCCAAAATGTTCATTGAAATAAAGCATTTATGTTTATGTTTAGAAAAATCAAGTTATCGTTAAGAAATCTTACACACATGCATATATTCATAGATCTTCACTAAGGACCAATTGTGTATACATGTGTATGACCTCATCAGAACACTGTTCTCAGAGACCACGCTATGGGAATTCTTACAATTACCAGAGGGTTAAATTCAGTAAACCCTTTTTTGTTAATGTGCCTTTTTACTATGAAATACTATAATCGTCTTAGAGAAAATCTGAAAAATATTTTTTTAAGCAATGTGGTATTGAAGAAAGAGTCAGTATTTTTTGAACCAGATTAGAAATTCAAATCCACCTCTTATTTACCTGGATAATTTATTAAACCTTACATTTTTCTGTGAAATGGGAATAATCAGTTACAAAGTTGCTGTGACTTAAATGAGAATGGTGTCTGATCATGATAGCCAGTCAACAAATGTTAGTAACTATCCATTCTCTTGGAAAAGAAGCTCTAGGCAGATGTGCTTAAATTCTGTTCTGTAAAAAGACAGGAATCTCCTGTCCCCATAAAGTGGTTACCAACCTCCTTTGGTAATAGACTTTATTTTCTAATAAAAGTGATGGACCCTCTTCTATTGTATACTCAAAATGTATGTACCCACTTCAGGGCATTCAAGGGCAACCACTGCCCATCCTTTGACTCACATTAAAAACACCTGCTCTAGTGCATTCATTCTGACTTCACTAAGTCATCTTTAAAAAATAAAATTCTTTGGGTACCTTTCAGTTGAATGAAGGAAAACAGCAGGTCTTTATTTTTTATAGCTTTGGGAAAATGCAGTATCTGAGCAAAACCCCATGGTAGACAAGTAAATTGCACAGAAACCTCATTACAGGATTGATCTGACTTGCCATATATTTAGAACAACCTTTTAGAACACACAAGCAAATGTTTACTTCTGAGTCCAGATCTCAATGGGGAAAGAAAACATTAGAACAACAATAAATTTATTTAACTTCATTTAGATAATTGTGGACATACCATTTTTATTTCTTACACATTCTTAGGACATTGGACAATAGATCAAGAAACAGAATGTTCTAGAAAATAAACCTTAACTATTGTATAAGCATTGTGTACTTTTTCCAAAAGAAATTTTATTGTGTTGAATCAAAAGTGACTCCTTGGCTCTGAGAGGCTTCATGGAGTCACCCAAGTCCTCACTCCCTAATCCTGAGCTTGACTACATTGCTGCTAGCAGTCATCAACTTGCTGGGATTTCAAACTACATTAGATCCCTTCATATAGCTGCCACCACCAAGCAGTTAAGCTGGCTCTGTCCTACTGTTTTGGTGGTAATTTTTTTTACCTATGCTTCAGTTTAGTCTATATAATCCTTCCAGAGGGATAAAAGCTCCTGAGAATTAACTGCTTAAATGAATGAGTACTATGGGATAATGTGCTACTGGGAAAGGGGCCAAGTTTGCATTCTGTCCCCACCATTGCTTTGTGTTTGACTTTAGCAAGTCACCTTTGCCTTTCTGAACCTATGTATCTTCTTTTGTAAAATGACAACCTACCTTCCCAGATTGATTTGAAACCCCAGATCATATGGAGACAATGCATGTAGAAGCACTTGGTAACTGTTAAGTGCTATGTGACTGCAAACATTTGATTACTACCTAGTGGCCACCAAAAGAGACTCGTATAGGTGTGGACCACTGATATTTGCATCTGTCCTTATTCAAAACTTTACTGTTTGTTCAATTCAAAAATTAAGTTCTCTCAACATTTTTTTAACTGCCTTCTTAATTTTCTTTTTTTAATTACATTTTTTTAATCAATTAATTTATTTATTTTGGCTGCAATGGGTCTTCGTTGCTGCACGCAGGCTTTCTCTAGTTGTGGTGAGCATGGGCTACTCTTCATTGCTGTGTGTGTGATTCTCATTGCATGGCTTCTCTTGTTGTGAAGCATGGGCTCTAGGAGCACGGGCTTCAGTAGTTGCAGCACATGGGCTCAGCAGTTGTGGTACACGGACTTAGTTGCTCCGCGGCATGTGGGATCTTCCCGGACCAGAGATCGAACCTGTGTCCCCTGCATTGGCAGGTGGATTCCTAACCACTGTGCAACCAGGGAAGTCCCCCTAATTTTCTTCTTGCTTTTAATGTCACCTCTACTCTCTCTAGCAGGAAAATCTGAAGCTCAAAGCTCAAAGCTCATCTTAGGCTTTTGTCTCTCCCTATCCTTGAAGTAATTAAGTCCTGTGGATTCTTCCTTAACATCCCAGAAATTCATTACTTTCTTTTCTTTTTCTTTTTCATGGCCACTATTCCAGTTTTGGCCCTACCATCTCAAACCTGGGATATAGCAAGAATCTCTCTGCCTTGGGTCTCTTCCTTTTTCCCAAGCCTGGACACTGCTATCAAATTCATGTTGATAAATGACTGCATTGATGTTGGCTGCATTCCTCTGCTCCAATATCTTCAATAGACCCCCACTGTATATAAAATAAAATTGAATCTGGCCTCAACCTATCTTTCCAGCTGTGGCCACACAGGTCTATCTGCCTGTGACACTCACTGTATCATCCTTCCTTATTCCTGGGGCCTTGCTCATAGCATTTTCAAGATCCCTTCTTCCTTCCTTTCCAAGTCATACTCCATTTCCCAATCCCTGCTCAAGTCCCATCACCCCATGAAGACTTCTTGAATCCTCAGAGCTTACAATGATCTATTTCCTGAAGCTATTCTACCAGTTGAGCATTTAAAGAGTTGACAATCAGTTATGAACTAACCACCCCTTAACACTGTGTGTGCAGTCGTCTGGGAGTGCAATTAACTTAGGTCATGTCATTTACATTTTTCTGAGTGCCTTGTATACTTATCCACGTTGCTGGGTTTTACCTGAAGGCAGGAATTTTATCATATTCATTTAGTTTCCCCCAGAGCAGCAGTTCTCAACCTTTCACATAGCAAGGAAACACCTGGAGAACGTGTTAGAAAATCCCCTTGATGCCACCCCCAGAGATTTGTGTAGAGCCCAAATCTCTGCTTGTCCTACAAATTCCATGTGAGGCTGATGCTGCTGGGTGCCTTGGAGCATCTTACACAGAATTTGTACATAAAAGCTAATATATATTTATGCATACTCTGAAATGGTGTTTTTTTTCTTTTTCCTTCTATTTCAAGCTCATGCTCTGTCACTTCTTCCTTTCAGATTGATTTTGAAGATGTGATTGCAGAACCAGAAGGGACACACAGTTTCGACGGCATCTGGAAGGCCAGCTTCACCACCTTCACTGTGACGAAGTACTGGTTTTACCGTTTGCTGTCTGCCCTCTTTGGCATCCCAATGGCACTCATCTGGGGCATTTACTTTGCCATTCTTTCTTTCCTACACATCTGGGCAGTCGTACCATGCATTAAGAGTTTCCTGATTGAGATTCAATGCATCAGCCGCGTCTACTCCATCTACGTCCACACCTTCTGTGACCCGCTATTCGAGGCTATTGGCAAAATATTCAGCAATATCCGCATCAACATGCAGAAAGAAATATAAATGACATTTCAAGGATAGAAGTGTATCTGATTCTTTTTTTCCCTTTTAATTTTCTTGGTGCCAATTTCAAGTTTCAAGTTGTTGCTAATATAGCAACAATATATGAATGAATTTTCTTGGTTCAGAACAAAGAAATCACTCTCAGTTTTCATAACTATTATTTGTCTCTTCTGAGCTATTTCATCTGTTTTTTGGGTGGTATGAATTTTTAAAGCCCATTTAAAATGTTTTCCTTACATTTGGGTCATTGTTTTATTGGCTGAGATATGAACCTATTGTTGAAAGATAATTTGAAAGAAATATGAAGAACTGAGGAGGAAAAAAAAAAGAACTAACAACCTCAATTGCTTATTCTAAAATGTTGATCATTTTATGGTAAGGGAAGAATTCCAGGCTATTGCTATTGAGTGTACAGGTATGTGGGCAGTTTTAAGCAAACTCTTCCCTCTGAAATGTTAGTGAATTGCTGCCATTCACTTTGATGATCCAATGGGATTTAGTGATCTTTACGTTAGAAAACGTAATCTGCACATGATCCAACTAATGCCTTACTCTCTTGAAATTTTAACCTGTGATACTTTCTATGCCTGAATATTTGTTATATAGATGAGACACCTAAGTGCCTTCCAGTTCTTCAGGTTTTCCTTTTCAAACAGCATCCACCCCATCAACTTTCATTAGGTCAGTATCCTCCCTGAAGATCAAAATTAGAAAAATCCATTACCTAGTTTTTCACATTTGTTTCTGACTCTGAGATACAGAATCAGATGAAGTTCATGTCTGCACTTGATCCCACAACATCTTTATCCATATCAAGTATAATCCACGTCAGCCCCATTAAACTAATTAAGGTGGATAAATGGGGCCAAGCCCTCTCTGGGCTGGCAGGAGTGGAAGCCAACTTTCCCTGCCTCTCACCAGCTGAATGAGGTCAGCATGTCTATTCAGCTTCGTTTATTTTCAAGAATAATCACGCTTTCCTGACTCCAAACTAATCCATCACCGGGGTGGTTTAGTGGCTGAACATTGTGTTCCCTTTTCAGCTGATCAGTGGGCCTCTGGGGAAGGGCTCGTAAAATGGAGGCCATTGTGTGCCACTGTCAGAGTTGTTGCAAATGTGACCCCTTCAAAGTAAAGCACTTGCAACTGTCTGTAATGATGGGACACATGCCCCACCCCCACCCCCGCCCAGGAGCTTTGGATCTAATCCAAGCATCACTCTGCTCAGAGAGAAGATGGGGGAGGAGGCAGTAATAAAAGATTGAGGTAATTTTGCTGGAATAAATTCAAATTCTTCTGAACTCAAACTGAGGAATTTTACCTGTAAACCTGAGTCATACAGAAAGCTGCCTGGTACATCCAAAAGCTTTCTATTCCTCCTGCTCATATTAAGATTCTTCCCTGGGGGACTTTATTTTTAACCTTCAGTAATGCTTTTATTTTTATTTCCACACACCTGTTGGAATTCTGCTTGGTTTCTTTTTGGGTTTTTTTTGGGCTCTTCTAATTTTCCTGACACTTTAATTGCCAACCTGTTACCTACTTAGTTTTTTTTGCATTTAAAACAGACACTGGCATGGACATAGTTTTACTGTTAAACTGTGTACATAACTGAAAATGTACTATACTGAATAATTTTTAAGTACAAAGATATTTTTATCTTTATATGAGGAAAATCACTTGGGAAATTGCTTTGCGATTCAGTCTGTAAACTGTGTATCCCAAGACATGTCTGTTCTATATAGATGCTTAGTCCCTCGTGCAAATCAAGTGCTGGTCCAAAAGACTGCTGAAATTTTATATGCTTACTGATATTTTACACTTTTTTATCCTGCATGTTCTGTAAAGTTATAAGTCTGCACAATAAAAATGTTTAACAGTTCAACAGTCAGCTTTATTATTTTTCCCCAAAACAGGTCTGTATGCGTTGACTTCTGTAGTGTGTGTGTGTGTGTGTACACACAAGCACAATAAACACGTACATAGTGTGTGTACATATTTGTAGTATATTTTGGGGGGGTGGTCTTCCACTTTTCAACTATTACAAAGTCCTTTAGTTGGGATCTTTCTTCTAAGGCCATCACCATTCATGAGTTACCTCAGGTAAAAGTTATAATTAATGAGAAATATTTGTTTAGCACTTTACTCAATGTTTTATTTCATGTCATCTAATTTGAGCCCCCAACAACCTAATGTGATAGATATTAACTTTCTCCATTGGTAAATGATACATTCAGGGAGGGGATTTTGCTTTGAATTTTTGCCATTTCTTAACCAGAATTGTTTTAAGATGAACATTTCAGAAATAATTTGGTGTGGGCTAAGTATACAATAAGGGGTTCTGTATTAATCAGGGTTCTCCAGAAAAACAGAACCAACAGGAAATATATATATGAAATATATATATATATATGAATATATAAGGAAATTACACAGAGAGAGAGAGAGAGCGAGAGATTAAGAAATTGGTCCATACAAGTTAAAGAGGCTAAAAAGTCTCAAAGTCTGCAGGGTAAGTCAACAAGCTGGAGACCCAGAAGAACTGATGGTGTAGTTCCAGTCCAAAAGCTGGCAGGCTGAGACCCAGGAAAAGCTGATGTTTCACTTTGAGTTCAAAGGCAGGACAAAACCAATGTTTCAGTTCAAAAGAAGTCAGGCAGGAGGAATTCTCTCTTACTCAGTAAAGGATCAGTCTTTTTGTTCTATTCAGTCATTCAACTGATTGGATGAGGCCCACCCACATTAGAGAGGGCAATCTGCTTTACTCAGTCTACCAATTTAAATGTTAATCTCATCCAAGAACATCCTCACAAAAACATCCAGAATAATGTTTGACCAAATATCTGGGCACTCCAGTCAAGTTGACACATAAAATTAACCATTACAGCTTCCAAACAAAATTTGGCAAAGGGATCTTTTTTTAATTTCTCTCCCCCTGAAACTCCTTTCATGTTGTTTACAGAGTCCCTCCCTTTGCTGGGCTCTCAAGCAAGCACTGAGGCTGATTATTTAGTAACCCAGCCCAGTATATGTATTTACCCAGCAAATCCACTTCTAATATGCAGTATGGAGACATGCTTTTGACTATGGCAGCATGTCACCATAGTCAAAAGCAACTTGGCCAAAGTTATGTCACCAATTCAAGAAGAATCACTGAAGTGACTTTAAAGAAAAGCTTTTGCACAACAATGGAAACCATCGACAAAACAAAAAAGCCTACTGAATGGGAGAAAATGTTTGCAAATGATATGACTGATAAGGGGTTAATATCCAAAATATATAAACAGTTCATACAACTCAACATCAAAAAAATAAACAACTCATCTGAAAAATGGGCAGAAGATCTGAATAGACATTTTTCCAAAGAGGAAATGCAGATGGCCAACAGGCACATGAAAAGGTACTCAACATCACTAGTCATTAGGGAAGTGCAAATCAAAACCATAATGAGATAACACCTCACATCTATCAGAATGGTTATCATCAAAAAGAACACAAATAACAAATGTTGGAGAGGATATGGAGAAAAGGGAACCCTCCTACTCTGTTGATGGGAATGTAAATTGGTGCAACCACTGTGGAAGACAGTATGGAAGGTTTCCGAAAAACTAAAAATAGAACTATCCTATAATCCAGAATTCTACTCCTGGGTATATATCTGAAAAAACAAAACAAAACAAAACAAAACAAAACACTAACTTGAAAAGATACATACAACCCAATGTTCATAGCAGCATTATTCACAATTGCCAAGATATGGAAGCAACCTAAATGTCCATGAATGGATACAAAAGACGTGGTGTATATGTATACACACACACACACACACACACAATGGAATATTACTCAGCCATACTGAGATGTACACATTGCTGTATTTAAAATATATAGACAACCAACAAGGACCTACTGTACAGCACAGGAACTCTGCTCAATATTCTATAACAATCTAAATGGGAAAAGAATTTGGAAAAGAATAGATACATATCTATGTATAACTGAATCACTCTGCTGTATACCTGGAACTAACATAACATTATTAATCAGCTATACTCCAATATAAAATACAATAAAATGTTTAGTTAAATACATTCATTACCGTGTCAAAAAAAAAAAGAGAGAGAGAATGAAATAATGCCATTTGCAGCAACATGGATGGACCTAGAGATTATCATACTAAGTGAAGTAAGTCAGACAGAGAAAAACAACTATCATATGCTATTACTTATATGTCACTGAGTAACTTTTTCTTAGGATGGTTTCTCTTTCATCATTAATTCATAGGATTCTGTCAATTTCATCTCCACTATGCATCTTACTTTTGAACTCTTGCCTCATCTCCACTGTCACTACCTCAGTGTAAACAACCATCATTTTAATCCTGAACCATCCTAGCTAGTTTTTCTGTTTCTATTCTTGCCCCCTAATCTAACTCATTTGGTCATTTTGCTATACAACACAAACTGTCATACCTATGTACAGACACACACAGCTTAAAATCCTCCAGTAGCTTTTTATTGTGTTCAGTATAAAATCTAATAATCTCTTTACCAAGGCCCACAAAGACCCTACCTGTCTCTTCCAGCTTAGCTCATACCACCACCACTTTAACTGTCTGTGCTCCAGACACGCTGATCTTTCATTCCTAAGAACATGTTAACTCTAACCTGGTCACAGGACTTTGCACAGCTGTTCTCTGACTGGACTGCTCTTATAACTTCTTTTCTACTTTGCTACCTCCTTCTCATCCTTTAAGTCTCAGCCTCAATATCATTCCTCGAGAGGTCTTCCATGTCTTCCCTATCTGAAGCAAGTCCTCCCTTTTTAGTCCCTATCTTAGCCTCTTGCCTATTTCCTTCACTGCACATCATACTGAGAAATTATTTTATTTGTCTGTTTATAATTTTTTATCTTTATCGCCCTTAGGATATAAACTCCATTAGGCAGAGATTTTTACCATAATAGACATTCAGTTAGTATTTGGTTAGATGGATGGATTGATGAATGGATGGATAGACGGATGGATGAATGAAGATTATGAAGGCACAAAGTGCCAAGTTTCTGCTTTACCTCTAATAGTGTCATGAAGAAGGTCACCTAACCCATTCTGAAAAAAATTACAGCATTGTCAACAACATACTTGCCATTTGTTTTCCTTCTCCAACTTCATTTCTTTCTCCATGATTTTGTTCCCCCATTGAAACTTTCTCTATTGTACTCATATGAACACTTTGATATGAAAAAACATGTTTCCCCCATGAAAATTTTAGCAAGGACTACCATGGATATTTGATATTTTTTTTTCTTACTTGAATAATGGCAAACACATGTTGATACAGTTGTTAAGGAAAAAGATGATTTTCCAGCAGCTGTTGACTTCATCAATTCCACTATGTGATGAGTCACTCAAACTTCCACAGAGCTAGAAAGTTATAAGTAAGGAAGAGGAATTTTTTTATTGTGATGAGAGAGGAGTGGGAAGACTTAGACATGGGAAAATGAATAAAACCAAGTGGAATGAGGGATTTGATGCTATAGAAAGCTGAGTAATTTATACGTCAAAGGGAAAAAACTATAATCTACCTAATACTTTAACAGAACAACTGAAAAACATGTGGAAACTGGCATAAAGTGTGGGGTGCTTGCAGCAGGAAGAAGGCAGTCACTAAAAAAAGGCAACAGCTGCCAGTCTGAGCCATTCTATGAATGGGCAACAAAGAAACCTACTCCTCTATTTTATGTGTATTAATATCATGTCAACTATTAAGGAGATAATAACTATCCCAGGCATTGTCAAAGTCCTTTTCAAAAGGATACTTCTTAAACCTTTCATCACACTGCACAACCTCTTGGAAAAGGTGAGATTTAGTTACCTGCCAACTCTAAAACAAATTTCTGTCAATTGTATAACACAAGTAAGCAGTCTGTGAAATGCAGAGCACAATGTTCACATCGATGGATATAATTTGGCTTGACACTGACTTTGCATTTTCACTATGATTTTGTCCTTTTTTCACTGACTTTCCTATTGCCCTCAAAATAAAAATAGCTTTCACTTATTGAGCACATACCATATGCAAAGCAGTATGCTAAGCATTTTACAAATATTCCTAACAATAACCCTATGGCTTATGTGACCTTATCTAGGTCAAGTGGACACCACTGCTCTGTTTTCAAGTTCAGAAAAGAGAAGTTCAGTGGGGTTAAATAGTTCACTCAAGGTTACCCAGAAAGTTTAACACCCATGACTATTAGCTCCAAAGCTCTTCTTTATGGAGAAACTCACTATGTTCTTGGGAGAAACTGCAAAAGTAGAGCACTATTTGACAGTATTAGAATAGAATTTTGTGTCATCAAGGGGGAAAAAAGAGAGTAAATGGTTAAAAGCCATGCAGATAATATATTCCCTAGTCCAAGGTTCCGTTCACATAGCTTTCTTCTTCAGCAGGAAGCAACTATTTGGTATAGTAGGGTATAGAAAGATAAGTAAGACAAAGATGAGTAGGACAAAGGCCTTCGTCTTCAAGGAAGCTCAGTGAAGCACCAACGAAAGCAACTCTTAGAATTAATATTTTGTTATTTTTCTCTGAGAAAATTGCTTTTTGTAAAATAAAAATTACTGACAATAAATTTTATGGTTTAATAAGTGGCCTTAAAACTGTAGAATATAGAACTATAGAATCCAGAAGTACTGATAACTGCTCTAAGAGAACAGAGGTGTACTAGGGGTAGATGAGAGGAATAGAACCTACCACTTTCCCTCAAACAAACGAGTTCCATTATAATTTCTTTTCATATTAATTTTCAGCATAATATTTTATGCAGTTAAAGTTTCATCACTAAGAAAATTTGAAAACCACTGCCTTGATGAAATAAATACATCTTTTATACCAACTTAGGTCTTAAATGAAAAGCTAGTGCTTGCTTTTGTGTTTATCACTCAGATATGTCCTAATAATATTTTTTTGAAAATCCAGGCTCAACTGAGATGACCAAACTCAGAAAATATCTATCAAAACCATGAATAAATATACAATAGCCTTGTAAACTCTCATACTCCAGATTTAACAGACATGAGTAATAATTTGAGTGGGATGAATTGGAAAAAACTAGGAGTGTCATTTATATTCCTGAGGAGGAAACAAATTTAACAGTGGGGTTTTGGCATTAGGACTAATAACTGGGATGATGTCAAATATGTCTCAGGCAACTTACAAATAAAATATCAGCCTTCAGTATCTACACTAGACTAGAACAACTTTTTTAGTTCTTCTTATTTCACCTTCAACCGTAAACAATAATGAATGCAAATAATAAGCCATACTGTAGCAGAAAAAACTGTGAAGTTAGAAGCAGGGAACTGTAATCAAATCCTCAACCAACTTCAAAACCAACTATGTCACCTTGGATAAGTCACATAACTATGTTCTCTTAAACCAACAGTCATAATGCCTCCTATCTGATGAGACTGTATTTCAAATAAAAAAGTGAAAATGCCTAAAATAGATCCAGACCTCATGGGAAACAGAAAGTTTCAGACAGCCCCTCACTCCATCACCCTATCTCATTCTTTCCAGTGTCTCAGGGTCACTTACCTGCTTTTCTTAACACATCCAAGCCATTCTCTTGCCTATCTTCATAAATCATTTTTATTCTTGTGCGTATCAAGAGGAACTGAGTCAAAATGTCCAAAATCTACCTGACCTTTTACTTCAAGGACCTATCACTATCCAACTTCCATTTCTTGTCTCTATATTCATATTAAAGGGGGACATCTGACTGACTCAGACTAGCTCATAGATTGGCCTCTCCTGCATTTGTTGTCCATTCTGATCCTATCAGTGGCAGCTATGGCAGCAGTCACCTTGTTTGAAAGATCATCCATTCAAGGGGTATGGAAGGAAGGGAAAGCTAATTAGAAACAGGGATATGACCAGCAAACTAGCAAACATGTCTCTTACAATCTAAATATCCATAAAACTCTAATCTTCCAAACTCTTTCATATCTGTGTCCTCTGTATTCTCATGAGATAGGAGGGGAGGTGTCCTCAAAATCTCATTTTACAGATGGGAAGAATAAAACAGCAAGGACAAATGACTTACCTAGGGTCACTTAATGAGTGACTGGTGGAACAAGAAATATATCCAGATTTTCTGAGAGCTTAGGCAGCCTGGTCTCTCTTTAACAATTAAGATTGCAAAGATTTCTAAACACATAAGGGCAACCAATGCTGCATCAGAATCAATCGTAAAGGCAGAAACACAGGCACAACTAGAAGAAGGAACTACCCCAGCTCACTAAAGTAAGGGAAGAAATCAGCTTGAAATGGACTTGTGTCTCAACAGTGCTGTGCTTTCACTCCTGGGCAACTTCCTTCTGTAGAGTTATATTAATGCCAGTCGGGAAAGAACCTAATGGTTAAATCCTTGGCACTAACCCTAGAGGGCAATGGAGAACTTTTCCCCCCACAATTCAGCCAGTGAATAGATGTCTCTTTCATAAAAGTCTTAGAAAACACAGTTAATATTCAGCTACTACCCTCAAATTAAATGAGGATTTATCTTACTCTAAAGGACAACTATTTCATTATTTGTGCAAATTTAAATGACACATGATAAAAGGAAAAGAGACACAAAACAGCTGCTGTCAGAAATTTCAATAAAAAATCACTGCTGGCCACTCTTAGAACCCTGGGACCACGTTAAACATAAATGCCTTCTGCACCTGATCCATGGTGGGAAGAGGAGGAGATGGGAGGAAGGTTCTCCCAGCTTTAGGCAGCAGAGTACAAAGAGAAGCGTCATTGGCATGAAGTCTAATTGCCTTTTTTATGAATAATGTCGCCAAGCAAATTTGGGAGTTGTCACGGTTCCCACCCTATGGTCCAGCCTCATTTGTAAAATAAAGCAAAGGGAGCCCAGTGCTTTGAGAATGCCATTGCAAAATTATAATAATTGCTTATTACATAATACAGTTACTAAAGTATTTTCTGTGTTGTTCAGGAAACAAGATGAAAAAAACAAAAAAACGGGCATAGTTGTGTTTTCCTCATGTAACTTTCCCAGGCAGAGAAAGTTACTCTGCCTCAAGGCCTTGAGACATTTTATTCATATCTCCACTGAACTGAAAGCTATTGGCAGGCAGAGACCAATTTTTAGCCATCAGTAAGGCCAAAGAGTTCAGCATAAGGGCTGAAAATAAATATCTGCTAAACTGACCTGACGCTTTGTTACAGAATTTACCATGATGTATTCTGTTCTGCTATAGGCATAGAATAATTGTAAGTTTTTTAAATGGAGGACCCCAGTCTGATCCCTTTACATCTCTGTCACTATGGAGCAGTGCTATCCAATATAGCTTTCTTCGAGTATAGAAATGTTGTATTTCCAGTATAATAAATGGAAAGCACTGAAAGGAAATTTTTTCCTCTAAAAAGCTGTATCTTCACTGTCCAATAGTAACCACTAGCCACATGTGGCTATTGAGCACTTGAAATGTGGTTCATGTGACTAGGAACTGAATTTTTAAATTGTATTTAATTTCATTTAATTTAAATTTAAGTCACCACTTGTGGTTCACGGCTACTATGTTGGACAGAACAGCACTGGAGTCTAGGATGATGCGTGGCACATAGTAATTACTATTCAAATGTTTCTGAATGAATGAATGACATACCTAATCCTTCCTAAAACCACATCCCTCCAAACAGCTGTCAGCAGCAGCATACTGGAAGCATTCAATACCTAATTATTAACTTGGCTAAGTTGGGATTAAATATGTGATCTAAAGGAAGAGCGAATTGGATCATTCACTAGACATTGTGAGGAAAAGTCTTTTGTGGCTAATTTGAAAGATACACTTAAAAGTAACTGATTTGCTTAAGAACAAGTCATCTACAAACCATATTTTCACTCCCAGTCTTACAGCTTAGGGCAGAGCAGTCAAGTGGAAATACAACCTTACTTGGGTTCTAATCCCAGTGAACTGTCTACTGGCTGATAGACTTTGGAGCTCAGTTAACGTAAAAAGCACTTGACATTTTTTACCTGCAAAATGAGGGAATCCTATCTGCCTTGCCTACTTCCCAGGATGGGCTCAACAGCAAATAAGATCACATGTGTGAAAATACATGATGCTAAACGAAAGGAGATTATTTTATTTTATTTACTATTTTCTAATAAATTTATTTATTTGTTTGTTTGTATATTTATTGGATGCTTTGGGTCTTCATTGCTGTGCGCGGCCCCCTCTAGTTGCGGTGAGCAGGGGCTACTCTTTGCTGTGGTGCGCAGGCTTCTCAGTGTGATGGCGTCTCTTGTTGTGGAGCATGGGCTCTAGGCACACGAGCTTCAGTAGTTGTGGCACGTGGGCTCAATAGTTGTGCCGCAAGTGCTTAATTGCTCTGTGGCACGTGGGATCCTCCCGGACCAGGGCTTGAACCCATGTCCCCTGCATTGGCAGGAGGATTCCTAACCACTGCGTTACCAGGGAAGCCTGAGATTATTATTTTAAAAGTTACTTATTTTGAATTAAGTACTATCTAAAAATAACGATTATCATAGTAATGGTGCTTGTGCTATTAGCAAATAATTGAATATGTACTTTCTTGCACAGGAAAAACATATATGTACCCTCCAAAAAAGGTCAAATTACTTTCTTCCACTTTAAATTGAATTCCATTTGTTTTCTCCACCACTTCCTATCTCATAAGGTCACATCCTGCTTCCTGGGTGGCTTCAAGTGACAATTCTACAGCTACTCCTCTCACTCATCTCTCAGCATTGTTGGATGTGGCTGTTGGCACAACAGGGTTACATTACAGGATCTGTGTTTGTAGAAAAAAAATTGTATTGGCATATTATTTTCTCAGCCACTCCCCTAAGGAGAAGATTTCACATTGTGCTTCTTTTTTTTTCCCCCAGTTTTACTGAGATATAACTGACATATAACATTGTATAAGTTTAAGGTATACAACATAATGATATGTATACATTGTGAAATGATTGCCACTATAAGTTTAGCTAATATCCATCACTTCATATAGCTACAGGTTTTTTTCTTGTGCTGAGAACTTTCAAGATTTACTCTCTTAGCAACTTACAAACATATGATGCAGTATCGTTAACTATAGTCACCATGCTGTATAGGAATTCCTTCATTTTTTTATGGCTGAATTATATATACATATGTGTATATATATATATATATATATATATATTTAGTTATATGTTATGTAGTAATAAAAATGGTTACTGTCATTAATGCTGCAGTGAACATGGGGGTGTAGATGTCCAGAAGCAGGATTTTTTTAGGAACCTCCATATGTTTTCCATAATAGCTGTACTGATTTACATTCATACCAGTAGTGTACAGGGTTCCCCTTCTACTACATCCTTGTCAACATGTTATCTGTCTTTTTGATGATAGCCATTCTAATAGGAATGAGGTTAGAATTTTTTTTAATTAATTTATTTATTTGGCTGCGCTAGATCTTAGTTGCGACACGCGGGAATCTTTTGGTTGCTGCATGTAAACTCTTAGTTGCGGCATGTGGGATCTAGTTCCCTGACCAGAGATCAAACCCAGGCCCCCGGCACTAGGAGTGCGATTAGCCACTCGACCGGCAGGGAATTCCTTAGAATGGTTTTGATTTGCTTTTTCCTGATGATTAGAGATGTTGAGCACCTTTTCATGTATCTGTTGACCATTTGGATGTCTTCTTTGGAAAAATGCCTATTCAATTTCTCTGCCCATTTTATAATCAGATTATTTGTTTCTTTGCTGTTGAGTTGTATCAGTTCCTTATACATTTTAGATATAACCTCTTATCATATCAATGATTTGCAAATATTTCCCCCTCTTCCATAGGTTGTCTTTTCATTTTGTTGATTACTTCCTTCTCTTTTCAGAAGCTTTTTATTTTTTGTTTTTTAAAGCTCTTTATTGAAATATAATTGCTTTACACTGTTGTGCCAGTTTTTGCTGTACAACAAAGTGAATCAGCTGTATTTATACATATATCCCCATATCTCTTCCCTCCCATGACTCCCTCCCACCATCCCTATCCCATCCCTCTAAGTCATTGCCCATCATCAAGTTGATCTCCCTGTTTTATGCAGCAGTTTCCTACTAGCTATCTGTTTTACATTTGGTAGCATATATATGTCAATACTATTCTCTCACTTCGTCCCAGCTTCCCCTTTGCCCCCCCACCCCGTGTCCTCAAGTCTGTTCTCTACAACTGCATCTATATTCTTGCCCTGTTACTGGTTTCATCAGTACCATTTTTTAAGATTCCATATATATGAGTTAGCATATGGTATTTGTTTTTCTCTTTCTGGCTTACTTCACTCTGTATGACAGACTCTAGGTCCATGCACCTGACTACAAATAACTCAATCTCACTCCTTTTTATGGCTGTGTAATATTCCATTGTGTATACGTGCCACATCTTCTTTATCCATTCATCTGTTGATGGGCATTTAGGTGGTTTCCATGTCCTGGCTATTGTAAATAGTGCTGCAGTGAACATTGTGGTACATGCTTCTTTTTGGATTATGGCTTTCTCAGGGTATATGCCCAGTAGTGGGAACTAATGAAACTTAAAATCTTTGTACAGTGAAAGAAACCATAAACAAGACAAGAAGACAGCCCTCAGAATGGGAGAAAATATTTGCAAACGAAGTAACTGACAAAGGATTAATCTCCAAAATATATAAGCAGCTCATGCAGCTTAATACCAAAAAAGCAAATAACCCAGTCCACAAATGGGCAGAAGACCTAAGCAGATATTTCTCTGAAGAAGACATGCAGATGGCTAACAAACACATGAAAAGATGCTCAACATCACTAATCATTAGAGAAATGCAAGTCAAAGCCACAATGAGGTATCACCTCACTCCTGTCAGAATGGCCATCACCAAAAATTCTAGAAACAATCAATGCTGGGGAGGGTGCAAAGAAAAGGGAACCCTCCTGCACTGTTGGTGGGAATGCAAATTGGTTCAGCCTCCATGGAGAACAGTATGGAGGTTTCTTAAAAAACTAAAAATAGAACTACCACATGACCCAACAATCAGAAGCTTTTTAGTCTGATGTAGTTCCACTTGTTTATTTTGTTTTTATTTCCTCTGCTTTTGGTGTCATATCAAAAACAAAAATCATTGCCAAGACCAATGTCAAAGAGCTTTTCCCCTATGTTTTCCTCTAGGATTTACATGGTTTCAGGTAAATTTAGTCTTTAATTGATTTTGAGTTAATTTTTGTGAGTGGTATAGGGTAGGTACTTTCATTCTTTTGTATGTGTATACCCAATTTTCCCAGCACCATTTAATGAAGAGATTGTCCTTTCTCCATTGTGTGTTCTTGACAAAGATTAGTTGACTGTATATGTATGGGTTTATATCTGGGCTCTATATTCTGTTCCATTGCTTTATGTGTCTATTTTTATGGCAGTACCATTCTGTTGATTACTATAGATTTGTAATATAGTTTGATATCAGGAAATATGTTGCCTCCAGCTCTGTTCTTTTTCAATATTGCTTTGGCTATTCAGGGTCATTTTTAGTTTCGTAAGAATTCTAGGATTGTTTTTTCTATGTCTGTGAAAAATGCAAATGGAATTTTAATAGTGGGAGCATTGAAACTATAGATTATTTTGCTAGTATAGACATTTTAGCAATATTAAATCTTCCAAACTATGAACACGGATTATCTCTTCATTTATTCATGTCTTCTTCAATTTCTAAAATTGGTATCTTATAGTTTTCAGTTCAAAGTTTAAGTTTGTACCTAAGTATTTTATTGTTTTAATTAATTAACTAATTAATTTTGGGGGCTGTGTTGGGTCTTCATTGCTGCATGCGGTCTTTCTCTAGGTGCACAAGCTACTCTTCGTTTCAGTGCACGAGCTTTTCATTGGGGTGGCTTCTCTTGTTGCAGACCACCGGTTCTAGGCACGCAGGCTCCAGTAGTTGTGGTGCACGGGCTTAGTTGCTCCACAGCATGTGGGATCTTCCTGGACCAGGGGTTGAAACTGTGTCCTCTGCATCAGCAGGCAGATTCTTGAGAGCTTGTTTGGAGGTTCTAGCAGGGGAGCGCAGCTACTCGTATACCCTTGACCGAAGAACAGTCCTCCTCTATCGGGGAAGGTCGTCCTCTTCCACCGAGCACGCAGCTTCGGGAGGGACGCACATGGAGCGGTGAGGGAGGAAGGGGACACCCGCCTAGCCAGCCAGATCAGCCGAATCAACCCTGGCGATCAATGGGGTGACAGATGTCGCAGCCAGATCGCCCTCACATCCCGGCAGGCAGATTCTTAAAGGCCCCCGTGAAGACGGATTATATGGGGTCCTCTCAGAAATGAAAGGAATGAAAAAGCAAGACTGGAAGGCAATTTGGAGAGTATCCTTCAAGATTAAGGAGACAGCAGAGATGTGTGGGTTCCACGAGCACTGAGAGCTGCTCCCCTGATGTCTTGCAGTGCCTCAACATGTGACAGGACCTCAGAAGGGATGAGCCACCCAGAGTTCCTAAGGAGGCAGAACCCTGGGCACCTGGCTCCTAGCCTTGGCAATGACCCCAGTCCCCCAGGAGAACCCCCAACCTTGAGGAATGGTACAAATCTAAACACTGACTACAACATCAGCTGTGATATTTGGAGACCAAATACAAGAGACCCTCAGAGCATTCGCATGGCACCAGAAAAGACCCTATCATGACAAGGTTTGATGTTTCTACCAGTCAGGCTAAATGGGAGCTTGGAGCATATTAAATTTATTTAGAGAAAGGAAAGGAATGTAATATTACTCACATCCTGTGTTTTGAAGAAAAATCATGCTGCTATCACTTTTATGACTATGTCTCAAAGCAAGGCTTCCTTCCACTCCACATTTTTTATAGAGGACATAGTAAGGTGGCTTTGACTCATCCTTTATCAAACCTCTATTTCCATAGAACTGTGAGGTCTGAGCTGGAAACAAGCTCAGTTACACTCTAGGCTGTGTTCCAAAAACCACTGTTTCTCTTCAACTCACAAACCATTTTCTTAGATCAAGAGAGTGTACCTAGCGAACTGACAAGCAAATTTGGTTGCTCATAAGTTTTAGGTTATTCTAGCAGATATTGGTCACCTCCAGTAGCTATGGGTGAGAATTGTAATTATCCTCCCCCACAATCTCATTACCAAGTACTATATTATACTGAAAACACATTTCAGATCAAAGAAGCCACATGTTCAAATATTATAAGAAGGCCCCAAAACAACTAGATAACCTGAGACATGCAATGAAGTCCCAGGAAACACTATATTTGTATAAAATAGACACCCAAGGCAGATGCATCAGTGTCCTCATGAAGAATTCAGCTAAATTCTGGTCAGAAGTCAAGCCACAGGATCCTGTGTTAAGCTGCTGAACAAAGCCTGAATGAAGACCTGTCCAAGAAGGCCCCTATGGGGCTCTCTCTAGATTCTTACTCCCTGATGTTCATACAAAGGCAGCAATGCATGTACAATATTTCCAGCTAATCCACATAACCTGATCACCACTCTCTCACCAATGAAAAATCATTCTAGTATCCCTTATGCAAACTAGCAAATCTTCTTGTGCTTATTGGAGATAAAGTTTTAATAGGATTGCAGGTTATGGTTTTTCAATACTAGTTGACTACCCCTGGAATGTAAATTCCTTAGTCCAGTATTTCAGAAGTTAACTATCCACCACTAACCACTCTAAACACACACACACATACACACATATCCCTCTATTAGTGCTAAAGAATTATAAAGTAACTCAGAGAAT
This sequence comes from Hippopotamus amphibius kiboko, assembly GCF_030028045.1. Lineage (NCBI taxonomy): Eukaryota > Metazoa > Chordata > Mammalia > Artiodactyla > Hippopotamidae > Hippopotamus > Hippopotamus amphibius. The sequence goes on along the minus strand of NC_080189.1, from coordinate 34,442,372 downwards.
ATAATAGAACTGCTCTTCCTTCTGAAGAGTTCTCTCTTAGATGGTTGAGAGGTTTGAACTCTTGCTTCTTCCTAGTCATAAGGCTTAATCTTAGAGTTCAGCATTTCCCTTCATTGTCTTTCCTCTAAGTCTCCCTTACAAATAAGCCTCTGGTGAATCACAGAGCTGGCTACTGATAACCACATATATGTAATATGATGATGAGTACACAGCTTATGTAGGCCCTGTTCCTGTTTTTTCCAGCCAAAACATTGAAGCCATTCTTAAAAGCAGTGAGCCTCCCAATTTCCAGTTACCCATTTGTTCCATTTAACCCCACAGTGCTTATTCTCACTGGAATGGGATACCTGGAAAAATTCCCACATGGAGAAACCTGGTACCTGTTAATAAATTGTGGATTCTATCAACAAAGGTCACTGCATAGCTATCCTGAAGGACAACAAATAACCATTTTGTAAATCCTCTTCTTGAATTTCTTCCTTTAAGAATCCTGTTATGCTAGTATCTGTTTTGAAATGTGTCTCCTTCAGCTAGTGTTTCTCAAACTGTGAGTGCTGACCTATCACAGAATTGTAAAATTGATTTAATGGTTCATGGCTTTCATTTTTAAATGAAAATAGAACAGAAAAGAATGGGATGGAATGGGGTGGCATAGGAAGGCATGGGATGGAATCGGATGGCATGAGATGGTACGGGATGGGATAAGATAGGGTAGAACAGAAATAACAGAGTAGATCACAGATAGCAAGGGTAATAGAATGACTTTAATAAGACTTATGTTTCACTTTTATGAGTGTGGGTGTGTGTGTGTAGTGAGTTGCAATATAGAGCATATTTCTTACTAGGGATAATACCAAAAATATCTTGAAGCCACTATCATAATTTAGGTGGAGATAAATTTTCTTTGGGTTCCAAATAAAATAAAAGATAGTTCTAGTGGGAAACTGCCATAAACCTATTGAAATTAGCTAGGAAGGAAGGTTGGGAGTAAATACCACCATGATCCCAAAAAATCTGCCTGGGAAAACATTATTTTTAAAGTGTCAGAATAACCCCCTTATGCAGCCCAGGCTATTTTCTGGAATGGTAGAGTTTTAGTTTGCTTTCTCCCAGAGGCAGACACTGAGGCAAGAACTCACATGCAAATGGTTTATTTGAGAATAGGGAACGTCAGTCAGGAGCTAGGAAAGTGATACAGAGAAGAGAAGGCAGCTACAAAAGTCAGTTACCATGGTCAGGTTACGTACATGGGAAAACTCAGGGAAATGGTACAGTAAATACCAGAGAATTATCACACCCGAAAAGCAAGAGAGCAGGCATTTATATCCAATTTCCAATTCAGCTGAAGCCTGCTGCTGGGACTGGGGGGTGGAAGTGGCAGATGTTAATTCCCTGGCACTTCCAGTCTGCCCTGCGGCTGGGCAGAGTGAGGCAGATAAGTTTCCACTCCTCCCACCAAAAAAAAAGCCCTTGTTCCTTGAAATGCAGGTACTGGGACACTGCCATCATGAAGGGAGGGGGATTTGCTGAAGTTCCATGGTCAATTGGATTCACTGAGCTAAGATGGACAGATCCAAGGCAGCTCCATATCCTATGCAGGGGAATGCCTCACCTGCGGGAGGTGTTACTCATAGGTGTGGAACAATTCCACAGAACTACCAAGGGAACTGGTAATTCCATACTCTCTCACCACTCATTCAGCTGAAGATTCAGAAGGTAATTCCTGGCCTTGCCAAGCTGTCTGGCCAGATAAATAAATGGAATTACCCAAGATGGGTTTAGATCTGTAGTGAAATAAACCTTGGAGACTCAACCACATCAACTAGATTCCAGGAAAGAGGAAAAGTACATAGAGTATGTAATTCTATATTCAACTCCAACCAACTGAAGAAATTCAACACCTTTGCCCTAGTAAGCTCCAGGGTTAATTCCATGGAGTCTGATAGAGCATTAGAGACTCCTCTCCATCAGGTGGTATAGTTTGTGCATAAGACTAGCTAGTTTGTGCAGGAAACTCTTTTCCCTTTCCTCCTGGACCCACAGCTAGACCAAATGTCCCAGCGTTTCTTGCAGTGGCCATGGGACTCAGATCTGGCACTGAAATCTGGGAAGAAATTATGTGCTCTATTTCCAGGTCTGAGCCATAAAAACCTCCCACATGTTCCTCTACTTTTGGCTGGATGTCTAGACCAAGGGCATCTATGAAAACCAGGTGTTGAAACGACAGAGTGTCTCTCTGCTTGGGTTCTCCAAATACTGCAGAGGAAAGCTCCATCCCCTACCTGACCCCACTCTCCAGCACTAATGGGCTTTTGCATCAGTAAAAGCTGAGCTACTAAAATTTCAGGGTTTATCTGTCACAGCAGCTGCACTTACATTAAACAACACAGCCATCCACGACAGAGGCTAGGCTCACAGCCAAGTTGGTTACCCCAGCTGTCTGCAGCCTGCTCCCCTCTTCCTCGCAGTTGTGGAGGTCCCAGTTTTCTTTACTGACCGAGGAGGTAGTTTTAGACATATGGGGTATGTAAGATGGCTGGAAGACACTGTCAAGGGGTTGTTTCTCAAGGGAAAAACTTTGACTTTTCCATGTTTTGTAACCAGAATTTTCTATGGACATGTGGTGAGTCAGAAGCAAAGCAAGGATACATGTTCTCCCTCTGCTAGGGCATCTCCCCTCCTCCAGGATGGGATCTAGGCTCTGCGCTGAGAGATGTGGGGAAGCAATCACAAGAAGGGTCATGAAATTAGGGTTTTACCTTCCAACAGAGACCACTGAGAAGACTTTTAAGCCCACCAGCCTCAGACAAGTGAGGAAGTTTAAAATCAGCTGGACAATCCCTTTATGGTCTAAATATAGCGCTGTTCACTCCCTCCCCCAAGTGACTTTACCCCATTAGTATCTGCATGTCGTTAGAAATGCATATTTTCATTGTTTAATCTGTAAACTACATGGTCTGACTCAAACAGAGAAGCAAATTGAAAATTTCCACCCTATGGTGGTCGCCACACTTAGCAGCTAAGTGCTGCCACCCAGATCCACAGCAAATTAGTTTAAGAACTGGGAAGAAAACATGTTCTAACAGGGTGTCTTAAGGTTCCGGACTCTGTGCCTGGTCACCAGGACCAGCTTGTTTCCTCCAGAAAAGGGTTCATGCAGCTCCCGCAGTTTTGTGTGTCCTCAGGGAATTTAGGAACGTTTTGTCAGCCCTACCCTGAGGAGAAAGATTCCTCAGAGCAGTGCAAAAGGCACAGGGCAAAGAAAGGGGGAGGAGGCTCATGACACGTAGCAGGCCTCCGTTTACAGAGAAACAACTGGGCCTGGGAGTGTCTTGCTCGGGCTATATTTAGTTCGTCCAGTGACATCTTTGCACCTCAATGCCATCTCTCACGCTAGCAAAGGCCTGTGAGACCGAACGTTTTTCTCATTGTAGCAAGGCTCTGACTCACTAGTTTTAAAAAATACATGAGAACAATAAGACCCAAGGGGACAAGAAAATTCAAGAAAATAATAATAAAAGAAACAGTTGAGCATTCCTTGTAGGCTGAATAAAAAAATGACAGTCCTAGAAGTTTTCCAGGAGGCCTCTAATAAGCTCTTTTTTTTTTGCTAGAGCGCAAATCCAAACTGCACCAAACACTAGTTTATAATTTCCAATCATTTCTGAAAAACATAAGCCTATATTTATAATGAGTGTTTGCAAAATAAAAAACTGTTAGTATCGACCACAGACCAGCATTGTGTCTCACCGCCAATAGCCTTTGACAAGCTCATTCCAAATTGTAGAGGTGCCACATTCAAGCCAAGCGGTGGCCTGTTTTGGTTGGGTTTTAACCCCCGAAAGAGGTTAGAGACAAACTCAATATTTTTCAACCCAATCTCTTCTAAATCTGTGAATAAGTTACTGCAGGGGTTGGCAAACTTTTTCTGGGCCAGATATTAAATATTTTTAGGCTTTGTAGGACATATGGTCTTTGTCACAACTAGTCAGCTTTGCCACTCCATACCTTGGCTGTACTCCAATAAAACTATTTTATTGGGGAAAAAATAGGCGGCAGGCTGAATTTGGCCTGTGGCCATAGTTTGCTGATCCCTGACTTAGTGATCAGAGCCAGTGTTGATGCGGTCAGACTCACAAATACTACCCGGGGCTTCACCCTGTCCTATGGCCAGGGATGTCCCCTCACCCCGACTCCAGCAGGCTGTTTCAAAAACCCTGTCCTGGCCAAGAAAGCCAAGCAAGAGAAAGTGAATCTATCCCTGTGTTTCAATCAGCATCACAGGATTATCACTCAAACTCCAACTTTGTAGGAAACAGAAAGTTACTGGAAATCTGAAATAACTGCATATTCTTTTAAGTTTGAACTTGAAGAGAGAATGAAGTTTCTGGCAACTCCTGCATCCACAAACAGGAATTGGACTCTCAGCCAACTTCTATGAGGTTGGGCCTTTTGTAAGACCCAGCTTTTGTGATTATAGATGGGCCATGTTCTGGGGCCATTATACAAGATTTGGTTTCCAAGAAGTACTCACACCCAGAGGTGTGTGAGCAGTATTTGTGGAACGAGGGACATAGTAGACTCAATTAGTTCTTGCCTAAAAAAATATTAATGGATGGGGCTTCCCTGGTGCTGCAGTGGTTAAGAATCCGCCTGTCAATGCAGGGGACATGGGTTCAATCCCTGGGCTGGGAAGATCCCACATACCGCGGAGCAACTAAGTCCATGTGCCACAACTACTGAGCCCACATACCGCAACTACTGAAGCCCACGCACCTAGAGCCCATGCTCCACAACAAGAAAAACCACCGCAGTGAAGAGTAGTCCCCGCTCGCCACAACTAGAGGAAAGCCCAGGCATAGCCATGAAGACCCAACACAGCCAAAAATAAAATAAATAATGAATATATATATATATATATTAATGGATGATTGAGTGGTCCACCCAAAGTGTGGCCATTTCTGCTTTCATAATAACTGGTTGAGTTTCTTTAGGAAAATAACAAAAGGAATTACCTACCTGATTACAGAACGCAGGCTTATGAATAACTCATTTAGGCATGTATAACTAATAAATTTTTCCCAAGGAAATGGTAAATTCTTAACATCCCAAGTAAAATCTCAAAATCTAGGTCTTGGTTCTGTCTCTTTTCATGAGGTAAAAAGCATGGAGTTGGATGAGAAAAGAGAAGGGTCTTTTTTTCTCTTTAAGTCAGGATAACTTTTATAAGACAGGAATTAGGAAAGAGACCAAGGCCTGATTTTGATCCATCCCAGTTGTGAAGGTCAGGTACAGAGTTGGGCACACCTAGCCTTTGTATAAGTAGATATGACATCAAGGGAAGAGGTCAAGGGGCAATAAACACTCCAGCGGCATTTGTCCTGATCACCAATGTCTAAACCTGTCTGATTCACCTATTACCAGTAGCCAACAGAAGGAAGCAACAGCATGTAACTGTGTTCATGGAGATCACCTGAGAACATTTTATCATGGCTCCATCCTTGCTCTCAATCCATTTTCCCCAGCTCTACCCACCTTCTGAACATTGACTTTAAGAAGGTGGAATCAAGTAGCTATTTAAAACTCAGGCTTTAGTGCTGTGGTTCCAAACCCTGGGGTCATATTAAAACTACCTAGGGAGTTTAGGTCTCATCTCAGGCCAATCAAATGAGGACTTCTAGGTGTAAACCCGGTATCAGTCTGTTTTAAAGCTCCTTGGGCGACCGGTTTAAAATCCGATTCCCTGAGTTTGAAGTCCAGCAAAACCAAATACCTATTCTCTCTAAAGTCTCAGTTTTCTCATCTATAAAATGGTGATAATCACAGAGTCTATATAGATACTGAATGTGTATTATAAAGCTGTAAGGATTAAATAAGTTAATAATGTCAAAATCTCAGCATAATTCTTAAACGTTAGCTCTTAGCACCAAGTATCCTCTTATTGGCTTCCCAGTTTTGAACTTCAGTACCTTCCAAATACTTAAGCTTTTCTTCATCCTCTGTGTTCTTTTATATGAAGTTGCTTGAGATATGGCTCTGGGCACTGCCTCTAACTCCAGGCTGTGCAGTTGGCACTCTGGCCAGGCTCACCCCTGCCTCCACTAAGGGCTATTGGACAGGCACTGGAGGGTCCAACACTGAAGAACACACCAACAGGAGGACAGCTACATATAGGCTGACCAACTGTCCTGACTTGCTCAGGACTGAGGAGTTTCCCAGGAATTGCAGTGCTAAAACCGAGACAGTCCAGGGCTACCCTGGATGGTTGGTCAGCCTAGTTGGAACACCTGGGAAATCAATGCAGGCAAGAGTTATCTTTAAGGAAGTCAATTAGCAGGAAGTCAGGGTCTCTTGAGACCAGGATGAGATTTGAGAAGAGAAGGAACTGCAGGGACAAGGCAGACCCCAGCCCTAGAGACATTAGGCCAGTGCTTTTTAAGGAAAGCAAGAACCCAGTTAACAAAACTGGAATTCGAGAAGGCAATATTATAAGGTCAAGGCCCAACTAAAGCATGGGTGGCATGAGTAGCGTGCTAAAATTCTTAAATCCCTAAGATTTCAACAAGGCTGAACTATCTCAGCCCCAAGGAAAAGAAAGATGCAGATGCTGGCTGAAGCTTTTTGCCGGCACCACCCTCTATTTTTTTTTCTTTTTAACATTCTTAAAATTATGGTAAAATACAAATAATATAAAAATTACCTTCTTCACCAAGTGTACAGTTCAGTAATGTTAAGCATATTCACATTGCCGTGCTACCAGTCTCCAGAACCTCTCATCTTAAAAACTGGAATTATATACCATTAAGCAAAAACTCATTTCCCCCTCCCCCAGCCCCTGACAACCACCTTTCTACTTTCTGTTTCTATGAGTTTGACTCCTCTAGATATCTCTAAGTGGAATCATATAGTATTTGTTTTTTTGTGACTGGCTTATTTCACTTAGTATAACGTCCTCGAGTTCAACCATGTAGCATGTGTCAGAATTTCTTTCCTTTTTAAGGCCGAGTAATAGTGTACATGGTGTGTACATACCAGATGTTGTTTATCCACCCATTCGTGTGTCAACAGACATTTGGATCACTTCCATCTTTTGGCTAGCGTGAATAATGCTACTACAAACATGGGTGTATAAATATCTCTTCAAAACCCTGCTTTCAATTTTTTTTTCGGTTAAATACCCAGACATGGAATTGCCTTGATCTCTTCTTAAGCTCTCAACTTGAACTACATGCCTTCTTACAGAATCTCTGTGGCTTTTCTCAGGGTGACGAGAGCTTGCTACCCTTCCTGTGGAAGAGCTCTCCCCAGCTACCACTACCAAAGTTATAGTTGCTGTCTCTGCTGTACCTTCAACTCTTGGGATTAGAATGTTAATTTTTCTGCATGATCATGCATTCAGTCATATACTGAAGAAATATTGACTACATGGCTGAGACATGAAGACTAAAGAGAAGATAGCCAGCGAAAAGTGGAGGGGAGAAGAGCATCTGAAGTCAAGCAAACGTCATGTGTGAAGATGTATACTTGATTCATCTCTCACCTTCCCTGATTTTCTACGACATGCTCTTCTACATCAGGCCACACATGCCTTAGCTTCACACAGAGTCAATGACTTCACCTCATACTTTCATAACTCTTTGGCCAGGGAAGATATCTCCTTGACCTTCCTCTTACCCTCACCACCAGCAGCAGCCACCTCATCACCCCCAGCGACTGGAAACAATGATTCTTCCTCTTTGCTCTCCAGAGGACTGGGATAGGTTCTTTATTTTACCCAAGTCCTTTGAGGTAGACAAGAACAGCCCCCAAGGCAAAGGCCCCCTTGGAAACTCCTGTCCCTTAGGAGAAAACATTCCATTATCATTTGATAAATCATATTGGAATCCTATATTAGCCAATGTGCAGTATTTAACAGTAATAACTCTTCCTACAATTACCCATGAATTGTGTTTTCAGCAGATAGGGAAAACCTTCCAGAAGAACAAAGCATCATATGGTACATACCATATGATGCTTTGTATGTTGCTGGTCACATTTAAAAGCACAGCCTCTTGGTCTAGAATCACATCCTCTAGTCTGCTCCTTTCTAACAAATCAAGAAAATTCACAGGAAATTGGCTTATTGACTTTAGCATTCCAGTGTTTGTGGACATTTTAGGTTAATGATTTCTTTTGTTTTCTGCTTGTGTGTGTGTGCGCGAGCACGTGCACTTGCACACACGCACGTGCCAAAATCATTTTCAAGCAAAATGAAATAAAAAAGCAGACACATGTTCCATGTATATTGGTTATTGAAGGCCACAAATGAATCAGTAAATAGCTTAAAGTTGCCTTTCAACCTCATTGTGTTAAACTTCATCAAAATTTCCCAAATGCAGATTTTTAAAAAGCTGCAGTTAGGGTTTAAGATGATGTTCTGTGAATTCTAGTACATAGACTGCCATCTACTGGGCATTTATGATAGAAAACTAGCTAAACTGTTATAGGACTAGGGGATTTAATAACTTAAGCAGGATCTGTAAAAGAAAAATATGTCACAAATATTACTAATTTTTATAATAAAGATAAGTATGTAAATGGCTGAATGGAATAAATAAGCATAATACGCAGTTACAGGAATATTCTATCTGGAAATACTTGTTAGTAAGGAGTCTTCATTTGCCACTCTGATGAATATAGAATAGCTGTGTTCATGCTAATAAAAATGATTTTCAAAATGTGATTCCTTGATATAACAGAGAGCATAGATAACTCACATAATGCTTCCTGTGGTGAGGTAAAAGCAGATATGTGGAACTTCCCTTTTTTTTCAAAATGATTTGCAGAATAGGACATTCTGTCTAATCACACATCCTGAAAACATACATTATAAGTGTGTACACAGTTATGTAAATTTACAGAAGCTTACCATTTTCTAAGACATTGAACTCACATCACATTCACAATGCTGAATTTTTCATAAGTAAAGTTCAACCTTCATTTAAGAAGGCAGTTCAGGGTTTTGTAGTGCCTTGTGATCATTATTGAAAACATTAATTATTTTTTATAATATTGTAAAAAATACACTTAATTGAGCTTAGACCTGTTGCTACTCTGGATAGATAAGTGCTATCCTTTGATTGAATGGTAGAAAAATGCAAGAGTTTTGCATTTTTAAATATTCAAAGTAAGTAGTTCTGAATATTTGACATACATATGGGAGTGGCAAGGTGAGGTTTTTTTGCATAGCAATTTTATAATAAGGCAGAAATTTGGGATAGGGCAGGCTTAGGTGTGGAAAAGATAAAATTCATTATAGATATTACAGCCAACTTTTATAAGTCACATGTCATTTTTCTACTTATTTTGGACCAGATTCTCCCATGCGTATGTACCTTGTTAGAGAGGTCCTGTCAATAACAATAAGTTGCTCACAGTCAACCTAAATCTTAGAAAAAAATGTTTGTGTGTGTATGAATGTAAATTTATATGTGTTTGTGAATATGTATGTGTGATGTGTGTGTGTGTGTGTGTGTATGTGTGTGTTGTTGGAGGAGTTATCTGGCAATAGGGGTTATAGTATCTTCTATGATGCCAATAATAGAAATCAAGACAGAGTGAATGAAATGGTTAGATGAATGGGTTTAATTTTAACTGCAAAAGCACAAAAGAAAGTATACCCAATGACAAAAAATTTGGAATGAGTAAAATGGGATGAAGTTTCTATTCAGAATCCTTGAGTATTTTCAGAGTAGACTTTAAAAAAGCTAAAATTTAAGTTAAATAACATTTTAAAAAATTGTCTAAGTATTTGTTTCTTTGTAGATACCATAATAAGAAGAAAAGTGTATGTTTCAATATCTCATGGGATTCCTAAGCTTTTTTTTTTAACCTGAACTCTTCAAATGCAGAAAAATAGCTTAGAAAAAAGCCGTAGGGGTTAGGCATTGAAATTCATGCTTACTAAGTGTTACAAAATACTCTCTGTTTTTGCATGTTTTAATCCTTCATTGTGGACCAGAAAAAAAATCTTTGCTTTACCTTAATTCAATTAAACCAGATCTACACAGCTGAAACCATGAGAGAAAATACAATTATGGAATCAGTTCTAAAGCATCTGCATGGTGAATTCTGGCAAATAAATAAATAAATGGGAGTGGTGAATGTAGAATAACAAGAGTAACATATAGCCAATCAGCAAAGAAAATACCAATTAAGTACATTGGTGAGTATCACCCAAATTCATCAAGAAATTCTTATATTTCCTACACTCTATAAATCTGTATTGTCCAAGATGGCAGCCACTAGCCATATATGACTATTTAAATTTAAACTAAACATGTTAAATAAAATAAAAATTTAGTTCCTCAATCTCACTAGCTACATTTCAAGTGACAAGTATTGAGCAAATCTAATATAGAAAATTCCCATCATCACAGGAATTCTATTAGACAGTGTTACTATAAATCATTAAAATAGTATTTTAGTTCTGTGTTATAACTTGTAATATCAGGTTTTTTTTAAGCAAAAGAACAATAATACTCCTCCAACTAACAACTGTTTTATTTACTAGTTTATTGGGTGAACATATTTCAAGCTTCAAAATGGAGTTGGCATACATAGCCAATGCTTTAAAAAGATATCTCACAGGGTACTAGAGTTTGACAGGGCCTACAGATAAATAAGATATTCCATCACTCTCATTTTACCAATGAGGGCATTCAGATGGACTTGAAGAGGAAAGTAGTTTGCACAAGAACATAGGAGCTAGCCAACTCCACATCTAGAACATAGCCTTCTAACTTCAAATCCTATTCTGCAATTTGAATACCAGAGAGTAAGCTATATCTATCCTGAGACTATATCATAACCTGAATAAATCTCACAAGGTATATAAAGAAACTAAATGAAATTTTTAAAATGGAGACTCTCAATACACTTTGTATGTGAAATATTTAGCAGTACTCAAAACTAACACTAGGTGTCATATCATTAGATTTGGAAAGTTAAATCTGATGAACACAGTTATAGGTTTGATCAAAAATTATCTGTCTTCCAAAACTCATTACAAAATTATACTGCATGATAAAGTAGCTTTGCTTGACTTGGTTGTCCCTACAGATTAGAGCAACATAATCAGTCAGTCCCTACTTCAGATCTGTGTTCAAATAATCTTTGTTAATTATTTGGGAATGTCTTTAATTATTTTCTGCATTTGAGAAGAAACCAAAATATTCAATACTTCTTAACTATAAAGAGACTTAAAATAGTATTTTAGTTCTGTGTTATAACTTGTAATATCAGTTTATCATATTTCCCCTTATGTTGTGAGCTTAATATCCGAAAGGTGGCATAGCTCCAGTGCAAATACAGAAAGTCTCTCCTTTGGATAATTTATGGAAAAAAGACACACATATAAGTCAAGAAACAGAGATCTAACCCCACCTGGCAGAATATAGCTGGTTGAAGACCAGGGACACTAGGAAAGAATTTAGGCAGAGGAAGCAGTCCACGGCACAGCAGATTAGGACATGGGTTTAACGTGAGGGGCATGTGGCAGAAAAGGCTGTGAGTCCAAAGCCAGCTCAGGGACTGAAGGGCAGAGTGAAGAGGGAAGCTTGGCAAGAGAAGGGAACAGGAAGGAGTGTAGGTAGAGATAAGGGCTACAATCTAGCCAGCCACCGCTCTGCTCCTCCCTCTGAAGATGAGAACTTGATATAAGGGAAATCAGGGGGACAAAGTCAAGGAAAGAGGCCCTAGAATTAGAAGACCTTGAAAGGAAAATGAACCCATTGTAATTCTGGAGAAAACGGGAAGGGTGAGATTAAAGAAATCAGAGTTCAGAGCACCAGAGAAATTCACATGAAGAAAATATTCAAACCAAAATATGGGCATTTGATATCCCGTCAGCATTTGAGAACAGGAATTCCACCATCAGTGAGAAAGCTGATTTGACTTAATGAGTTCTGCAGCAGATCATGCCACGCATGCTCCTATTTTCTGACGTCTGGACACTGGAAACATCAGGGTCACGTCAAGCATATCACTCTAGACTATGTTCCAGTTGCCTGACAGTCTATGATCCTATGATCCTATTGGTCCTCCTAGGGGCATTTTCAGGTACTGTAGGAAACAGGCCATGCAGTTTAAAAAAAAAAAAAGTGGACAAAGTTTGCCCTTGGGGAGTTATCCTTTTAATGCTCTCTCACCTTTTTTAGGAGCCCATTCAAAAGTCTGTGGATCATTTAAAACTGCCTTTCCATACCCTACACATTACAACATTCTACCAAATCTTATTCCCTCAGGGTATCAAGTTTCTAGTCTAACAAAGAAAAAAAAAGGTAATATGCTAATGGAAAGATTTGGGGTTTACAACACAAACTTATGACTACACACTGAGCTAGCCCTGCATTACAAGAGAAAACCCACAATTACATTAAGAACACTTACAAAGTTAGGAAACTGACTGTTTCCTACGTGCATTTCTTCTTATATTTATAGGAATCAGATTTCAAATGTTCTCAAACCGATCCCTTAGGCTCTGCATTTTAAAGACAATCATAAAACTGAAGGAAACCCTGCTGTTTTATGTCTGTACTAGATCTGAGAAAATTAAAATAACAGTTAAAAGAATACAGTAATAGAGTGAGTAAAAAGGATTATTTTTCTGGAGGTTTTTAAATTCCATGGAGTTACAGATTGCCACAGAGGAGCCTCAGAGCCTTTTATTGGGGAAGGGCATAACCTGGCAAGAGGGGAAGCTAAGTGAGTATGGCTTATGGCCCCATTCCCCTAGTTTCATTCTTCATTTATCTGTTTTCTACACTGAAGTTCACAAAAAAATATTTTTTAATGGCTCTACTGATAAATGTTTAACAACCAGCTTTCCAGAGAATTCGAAAAGCGCTGATCTGTAGTGTTTTCCACTTTCCATGCTATAAGTACTCCCAGTATGGCCAACTTCAAGCTGCCAACATGAAGTCTTTGAATGCAAATTTGGGAAGAAATGCACAGTCAACTCTCACAAGCGGGTGTGAGCTGGTTCCAGTACACTTCTATAGAGTTCATTAATGAGTGGACCAGAATTGGAACTCAGAACCATCACAGTAAAATACAATCCCATTACACATTCCAAACTACCAATAATCTTTGGCTAAAATTACCCAGATCAATGTTTAAATCTCATATGCAAAAATTTGAGTTTGGACCATCTTTGTCACAGTGATCCAAATGTTTACAATTCAATTAGGCAAGTAAATGTTAGAATCATATTCAGGATTTCCAGCTTCAATAGGAGTTTAGAGATTATTAGTCCAATCATGCTTCTTATGCCTAAATTTCTACTGTAACTGATTTTTTCAGCTTATGAGTAAATCCCCCGATGACAAAAAATTTACCAACTCCCAGATCACCCATTAGATCTTTAGTTATGAAACACCTTTTCTTAAAGGAAACTAAGTATTTATCACCTTGACACTCTTTCCATTTTCATCATCAACCAAATGGAGCCAAGCAAACAAGTCAAATTAAACATTCACATTAACAGCCTCTTGGCTAGAACACTAACATGTCCATGAGTCTTCTCTCTCCAGTCCAAGAACCCCTGGTTTCCTTTATTTCAAGCCCTATCACCACCTTAATCATTCTCTTCTGAACTTGCTTCAACTTGCTTGTCTCTCTGCTTCTCCAGGCTTGTAATGTGTGTCACAGGCATTCTGTGACCAATTTCGAGTAAATCAGGACCAATCCCTCTGTTTACCTACTTTCTACATGGCTGCCACATTGCCATCCTTTGACACAACAGACTTTCCCACACATGACATTGCTAAGACATGCCTCTCTGAAACAATCTCCTTAGAATCAGTTTCTTGAACCCAAGCACAGATTTTTACATTTATCACCATCTTCTTTAATCCTGTGAAGTTTGGCTCATCACTTCTTCTTAGTATCTTTTTGGTTCCTGACTCTGTCATCCGTGTGTCCCTATTTATTTTCCTGAGATCCAGGCAAAGGACACAATCACGTACCACCTGGAACTTCTCTTCCAGGTGATAACAATCTATTAATCAGCATCACCTGGATATTATTATTTCAATTCCCCTTTGGAGAGTTAAAAATTACAGGTTAATTAAGTCCTTGGTTGTGGATTTCTAAATAACCTCCAGCTGATCACCATTCTTAACACATAAATGATCCAGAATGCCCCGAAAATGGGACTGACCTCAAAGCATGTGCCCCTTGTGTCAAAAGGACACTCTTCTTTCAGTCACAGTATCAGAAAGGACTGGGGAGAGTGAATAGGTTTCCTGCTGCCTTGTGTCTGTGTGTGTGTGTGTGTGTGTGTGTGTGTGAGAGAGAGAGAGAGAGAGAGAAAGAATTGTTCTTTTTAGTACTTGAGCTCTGAATAAGTACCTAGATAATAGCCCTAAATAATGAAATCATCTATTCACAATGCAAGGCAGGGTCTGTCATGCCAATGTCATTCTAACACCTTTCATTCACCACAACTTTTCATTTAAATACTCAGAAGACTCTTCTTTGAGATCAACACCAAAATAAAATACCAAGTAACTGCCTGGATAAGTCAGCATTCTGTACTATCTCAGGGTAGTTACATTTGGTCAGGAGCTAGAACAAATACAGAAGATGAATGTCCATTAGTATCAATTACATGCTACATAACAAATCTAGTCCAATGGTAGGGTAGTTATAGAAAGCCCTAAAACTACGTAAGGGTTTCAAATAGAGAATTCAAAAGTCTGAGTAGATTTCATATCATTATGAAGCACTAGATTCTGGAGCGGAGTTGCTCTCAGTTCAAGGAAACACTTGAGTGCAGGGGTTGGGGCCAGGTAAACTCTGAGGCTACTCTGAGCCCTCAGGTTTAAGTACTATGATCATAGGGAGCCCTTTAGCTCCTGGTCACCCAGTAAATACTGACTGTGGCATATACTGAGAGCTTGGGTGCTCCTTGCAGGATACCTAATTGTTTTAGCATCCCTGAAGATAATAATACTTTGCCATCCAAGTGAAAACAAAAACAAAAACCCCTCAAGCTTACCCCTGTGGTCTATCTAGTTCCCCTAAGGTGGAAGTTGAGTGATGAACATAAAGGCAGAGTAGGCCTCAAATGGACACATTCCAAAATTTACAGGAGGTGACCTTGTTCCTAGATAAGGGAAGGAAGTGAGTATGGCCCCTTGTGTTCAGTCAGGGAGATTTGGGGAAATTCAGTCTAGGAAACGTGGACAGTCCCAAAGAAATCTCTGTCAAGGACAGTGCCACTCTGGAAAGGTAGAGAGGAATGCATTTGAAATTCCCCTGGAAGTTGGAACTATAAAATGGCCATGGATTTTTGTTGAGTGTGTAGTAAAGGGGAGATAAGAGAAAGATTTAGAACAGGGGTGGAAGTATCATTTTATTCAGTTTTTATAATTTTGTTTTAATTTTACTAAACTTGTAAAATAATTATTTTTTAATCACTTTTCTAATGACAAAACCAAGTCTTAGAAAGGTAAAAGACAACCCGAAGATCACTACTAACAAGCAAAAAGTCCGAATTCAAAAATCAGATTTGTCTGACTCCCAAATCAATGCTTTCCTGCCATAAGAAAGAACAGAGAGATGAGAGGAGAATGGCAAGGAAACAATGTTAATTGAGTTCCTAATGTAGACCAACTACTATGCTAGGCACCTTACATGTATATTTACTTTTTTATGTAGTCTTTACAACAACAGATTCAGTTGGTATTTTTGTTCTGCTTTACATTTGTAACTGTGGGTTCCTGTGTAAGTTTGAGGATCTGACAGCACATTAATCCCCTCCTGTCCCTTTTCACCCACCCCCAGACTCTCTTCCCTGATATGCTCAAGGTTTCTGGACAGTATGTAAAATATTCAAAGGCCCAGACCTATTGATGTCTCAGGAGCTCCTAACACAGAAGAGCCATATTAAGGCTGGGGAATCTCATAACTGACACCAGAAGTACATTGCTCCAGAATAAACCAGTGCTCTTGGTGCTGCCTCAAAAATGAGAGGCCACTGAACAGACCACGCAGACCAAGGGCTTCTCCTCTACCGCTAGAGGGCATTGTTCCTGTTTTGTCCATGGTTGTACTTCTACCATCACCATGCTCCACAACCTTGAGCTCTGTCAAGGAACAGCAGAAGGTATCTGTCCTCCTCTCTCCTAGTACAAAATACAGTCACTGAGACTCCAAGCCAAAGCATCTCAAGCTCAACCTTGTAGCCCTTTCAAGTGGTTCACAGGAGAAATCTTACCAAAGCTAAAGCAAACTCCCCCTCAATTTTCTCAACCAGTGATAATGAACTGCCCAGTGGTTCTAGCTTCCTATACTCATCATTATTTTATTTTGGGAGTCATATCACCTGTCCCCATCCCTGGGCCTTGCTCAAGGAAACCCTTGTCCACTGTGATAGATTTGCTGACTTGAATCAGAGAAAATTGGAATTGAGGGGAGGGGGTGCAGACAGTAAGTAATCTTGGCCCCTTCTCTCCCTGGAGTCTTCTGGGCTCCTTATGCAAAATTACAAAATTACTTACTCTATTCCCAAATAGTTATTATTCATCTCACAGGAGAAGAAAAAAAGTTTGCCTCCCATGTTGTCAGACTCTCCCAACACAGATGAAAAAACTGAAGTTATAACAAAGAAAGAAGAGGGGAAGAAGAAAGGAGAAAACATACCTAAGTTCTTTCAGCTAGTTAGTGATATAGAAATCCAAAACCATGTCTGATTCCACAATAACATGTGTCTCAAAGAAAACAATTTCCTGAGATTCAAAATGTGAACCGCTCATTCTTGTGGTGTTCCCCCTGGGAACCCAGCCACCACGCTGTGAGAAGTTCAAGCCAATGGAGAGGCCACTGGTAGGTACCGTAATCCAATATCCCAGCTGAGTCTAGTCTCTCAGTCTTGCAGCCCCAGCCATTCCAAGTCACCCTCAGCTGTTTGTGTCTTCCCAGCTGAGGTCCCAGACACCAAAGAATCCATCCCTCCTTATGTCCTCTGAATTCCTGACCACAGAATCAGTGAGCACAGTAAGATGGTTGCTGCTTGACCCCCTGAAACTTGGTGTGATTTGTGATGCGGAAAAAGATAACTGGGGAAATTCATCAGGAGGGCTAAGAGATCAAAGGTCCTAAAAAGTAAGGTTTTGGATCATCCTAGACAAACAGCATCAAAATGCTTGAAAGTGCATTCTGTCACATAAGTCATCCAAGTGCAAGTCTTTCCATTATAAATTTTGGCTGAGGGACCCAATATACACAGTACTAGGTATTGTTAACTGAGTGTTGTTCATGCTGGGCTGGGAAAACCTTTACTGGCAACAGTGGAACATTTGGATGTGGAATTCTCTGCCATGGAAAATATAAAAACCATTCTTTACTGAAAAACACTGATCATCTGGAAAAAGCTTTATCAGTATCTTACTGATGTTTTTCACTTTCTTTTGAGGCAAAAACAGTTTTCTCCTGGGTCTAGGTTACATTCATAACTTTTAATAAAGAGTCCCCTTTGTGCAGATAACACTGAACAAGAGATGAGAAACTGTCCAAATTGTGGGAAAGATTTGAAAAAAATCTATGAAGTGTAAGACAAAGACCCATAAATATGGATTTGACTTTCCAATTTCATTTCCTTAATATATATGGAGTGTCATATGTCATGAAACAAAACAAACAAAATGAACTTCTATTATTAAATCTCTTGGTTCTGTGTAACTTAAACATAAGGATTAAATTTTTGATAGCCCTATTTTCATCATTTCTCTATCATAGTAGCAAGAAGTTAAAGTCAAGCAGGACATATAACTTTATATATGTACTTATAGACTTGTAACTATACACATTTATTTACAGACTGTCTTAGTTCACTCATGATGCTATAACAATACCATTGACTGAGTAGCTTATAACAGAAATTTGTTTCTGACAGTTCTGAAGGCTGGTAAGTCCAAGATCAAGGCACTGGCAAGATTTGGTGTCTGGTGAGAATCCACTTTTTGGTTCATATATGGCCTTTTTATTGTGTACTCACATGTTGGAAGAAGAGAGGGAGCTCTCTGAGGTCTCTTTTATAAGGGCGCTAATCCCATTCCTGAGGAGATTAGTGCCCTATCAGATTCCCCAATAGCCCCACCTCCAAATACCCTCATATCGGGGATTAGATTTCTTCACGTGAATTTGGGGGGTATGCAAACATTCAGTATACAGTATAGGCTGTCTACTGTCCACAGTCAAACATTTATCCATGTATTTATTTATTGACAAAATATATAGTGAACACCAGCTATGTGTCAGGCAGTAATGGAGATAACAGCAGTGAACAAAAGAGACAAGATCCCTCCCCTCATTAAGCTTACATTCTGGAGGAGAGAGTTAAATGATAAACAAGTGTATAAATAAGACACATGGCCTCTGAGGATTCAAGGGAAAAACAGATTAGATACAACAACTTTTGGGACATAAGATCACACAGCAAAGAAGCAGCGTAGGTATTTGTTCTTCAGCTGTTCAGAATATCACTTCCTTTCCCCTGAATAGCTTGGTCTCTGTTTAAGTGAAACCTCTTGATGAAGGAACAGCCAGCTCCCGCAAAGGAAACCAATGGTCAAGAGCCTCCCTCTCCTCACCCTGCTGTAGCATGGGCATATGACTGAGGACTTTGATTCTTGACAGATTCCTCACAGATTTCAATGGTAGCAGGCTAACCAGGCCATGCCTACGAACAGGATTTTATATGTCAACTTAGCTAGGGTATGGTAGCCAGATACTGTCAAACATTATTCTAGATGTTTCTGTGAAGGTATTTTTCAGATGAGATTAATATTTAAATTAGCAGACTCTGAATAAAGCAGATTACTCTCCATTATGTGGGTGTGCCTCGCCTAATCAGTGGAAGGCCTACTGATCTCCCATTGAGAAAAAGGGAATTCTGCCAGGAGACTCCCTTTAGACTCAAGCTGCAACATCAATATTTTCCTAGATCTCCAGCCTGCTGGCCTACCCTGCAGATTTTGGACTTGCCAGCCTCCACAGTCATGTGAGTCAATACCCTAAAATAAATCTCTGTATAGATAGATGATAGATAGATAGATAGATAGATAGATAGACAGATAGATAGATAGACAGACAGATAAAATTCTCTGGAGAATCCTGATTAAAATACCATGGTTCTTCCAACCCAGACCTCCAAATTCCCATGCTTTTTCCTCTCCCAAGCCTGGCCCTTTAGTCCTGTGTTGGCATGCCCACCCCTCAAATTTTGATAATATAATAGTCCTAATTAGAGAAAAAAGCTATGGATCAATCACACAGAGTAGCATCACAAAAACACAACTTAAACTTTACAAAATCTAGCCATTTCAACACATACATCAGTCCAATGAACTTCCTCCTGCCCCAATGGACAGAGGAGCCTGCAACCACGCACCTTCGCTGATTCAGGAAAATTGCAGCTTTTGAAACGTGGTCTCTCCAATATCTTCTGTTTAACATCTTTTGCCTATCCTTCCCTGAAAAAGTCTCTTCATACCAGTAAATCACATCCCTACTCAGAACATTTTTGGCATCCTCACATTAATTCTGTGTTATGATTAAAGGTTTCCTTGTCTCCCCAGCTAGGTCCTTCAGGGCAGAGATCATGCTTTATACTCCCTCATGCCACTCACGGCAAACCTTAAGGATCTTGCCTGTGATGGCTGCTCTGCAATGGTCTCTTGAGGTGGTGGAAGTGCAACGCCTAAATGAAAGACCAACTTTCAGTGTGAAAATAATGTTACCTGTGGTAGCAGTGATTGATTTGATTTAGAGTACATCTTTGTCCCAATGAATTCTAAACGTTTGAGCACATGATTTCATGCATGCAAGATAACTTTTTGGCAAATTATTTACAAATAGACATCCAATAAAGACAAAACATTACAGTGATTTTTCCAGGGACAGAGTCCGTTAGCTAAAGGTAATCTGAGAAAAAGGCTACAGTTTTCAGTAAGCCATGTTTTTAAGATGCTAGTCTGCGTGATTGACTTATAGCCTTTTTCTTTAACTCAGTACATTTTGTCAATATCTGAGGTTAAGATAAAAAGAGAAACTGGGATATCAGCCCACCTATCTCTTACTGATAGGAAAAGGATAAAGAGGGGGGAAAGAGAACAGAAAGTGGGAGGGGCAATGGAGCTATTCATATCCATTCAGAAGGTCAATAAACAGAATGGAAGCAGCCAAAAGGAGATTGGGTATATTATCTCGCTTGCTCCAACTCCATGTATTGCTGTGCATTAAAGAAATCAGGCAAAGGACTGAGGCAAGTGGTAAAGGTTTATAGGCTGAATACAGCTAAGATGTAATATTTATCACATTAATAATGAGGACCTCTTTATCAATTCCTCTTAAGCAGAACTATAGTTTTATTAAAGCATTCCTATTCAGGCAAAAATGTTTCCAAGGCAACTCCCACTTTTCAATGTCTTTTATGAGTTTGAAGTTAAGTTCAAGAATCACAAAATAAGAGGTTGCAGATAGGAGTCCCACTTCTACTTGTGTTTGTATTTTTTGAAGTTTTAGACGTTTGTAAGGGGAAGTAGCAGCAAAAGAGGAAACAGCTGTGACTTCAATTCAAATTCTTAAGTGTAAATTGCGATCTGCTACTCGCATCCAATCCAAATTTTAATTAATAAATTATTAATTATATGGCAAGAAAGATAAAAGGATCAAATTGATGAAAATTGCTAGGGCAGAAAAGTAATAATGGTACGATGGTCTTATGTAGCCGCCAAAAAAGGAAAATTCAGCCCCCATTGTTTTAAACTCTCTTCTTTGAATTTATTACAGAGACCATTAACTGCCAAGCTCAGATGCAAAAGGCAATGAGACAATAAAGGTAAAATTTAAGGCAGCTAAAAGGGAACCTGGCTTCCAGTATAACTTTCCCATTAAATTACTATCATCACAGACTCATTTTCACCACAGTCCAAGTTACTGGCTTTTACTATGAGATTCTAATAGGCAATACAGGAAAATTCTTGTTCCGCTACAGAGCTCCAAACATGGTGATTACGCTACTTCAATGCTTCGTACACACCAAGAGCAGCCATAAAACCCCATCATGAACAGCTCTCTGCATGTGGTGCCTAATAAGTGTTATACAATGTGAGTTTCTGTAACTGCTTAAAACATAGGCAAAATGAGGCCCTCAAATGAAATCCAGCTCTTAAGTGTGTCACTTCCAATTCTTATCAAGGAAGTAGAGCTTATACCTGGGCTTCAGGTATGTAAGAGCCACTGGGGTTTTGCACAACTCACTTTACCTCTTGAGCTTCAGTATTCTCATGCGCAAAACAAAGACAGTAGTGATAATAATAACAAAAAAGATAATAATAATAGCCAACACTTACATAGCCGTCACTATCTGCCAGGCACTGTACTGAGCAGTTTACATGTATAACTCAACACTCAGAACAACTCTATGAGGCAGGTACTGATATCAACAGCCTTCCCACTACCACCACTTACCCCAGCACCTTCCCATCATCCCCTCCCACCGCAGCCTTAAGTCTCAGGTCAACTTAACCTCACCTCTTATAAATACACAAAGCTGATCTCAAGCAGTGTCAGCTAAGGGAATAGGCCTTAAAATCTAAGAAAGAAAATAGCACCAGGACTCTACAAACAGGATGTATGTCTGTGGTATAATAGAAAACATAATTTGGTCTTTGCCCCTGGTTTCTGGCACAGAACTCCTAAAACCCTTGGAATTTCCTGAGTGTCTTGTTTTTCATAGCCAGCCCCTTTCTACTATACCTGAGTTGGTAAGGAGGTGACTCATAGTGGGCCCTTAGATAGCTTCAGGATGAGAGCTGCTCACCAGGAAGCCAAAGTACATGCCCCACCCTTCAACCCCTGGGAAAGTGATAGGGGCTGGAGATTGAGTTCAATCACCGATGAGCAATGATTTAATCAATCACATTTACACAGTGAACCTTTAATAAAAACTCTTGAGCAATGAGATTTGGGAAGCTTCCTGATTGGTGAACACATTGAGGTGCTGGGAGGGTGACATGCCCAGAGGGGTGTGGAAGTTCTGGACCACCCACCCTGATACCTAGCCCTGTGTATCTCTCCCACTTGACTGTTCCTGCGTTGTATCTTTGAAAATAAAACTGTAATTTTAAGTATACAACTTTCCTGAGTTCCGTGAGTAGTTCTAGCGTATCATTGAACCTGAGGAGCAGTCGTAGGAACCTCTGAATTTGTAGTTGACGAGGCAGAAGTGTAGGTAGCCTGGGGATTCCATTTACAGCTGGTGTCTAAAGCGAGGGCACTTCTGTGGGACTGTGCTAACTCCTCACAGGTAGTATCAGAATTGAATTGAATTCTGAGACACCTGGCTGGTGTCAAAGAAGTAGAAAATTGGTTATTGTTAGAAAAAAAACAAAGAATATCCCCAATGACTAATTAATTGGCTAAATCAAGCTCAGTGGCAGAGATGGATAACTAAAATGAAGTGGTATAATTTGCTTTGTGACTTGTAAAGTAATTTGTATTTCTAGCAATTAGGAAAAAAGTAACAGAAAATTCTTACTTATGACACAATATAGGAATTTCTCCAATCTTGCTTGCTGAGGTCATCTGACCCTTCTTTGAATAGAAGACATATCATTTGTTATTAAAGCCATATTTGAAATTTTCCATGAGGAATCTGCATCCTCTGAAAACATTTATTTAAAGACTCATTCCTCAGGAGAACATGGATACATACACATTTGGGGGGTGGGGTTTATAAAAGATTTTATGTAGTTATGCAAATTATTACAATATTTCTTTCTGAAGTGTTCTCTTTACCAACTATTGCCCTATCACCTACTGAAATATGTAGCACTCTAGATATCTATTTTAAAAAAAAGAATACTTGGCCTTAAGTCACTACTTCTATAGTCTAAAATACTTTGGCAAAAGTGGGAAATAGATGAAGGAATGGAGAAAAGAAGAAAGAGACAGAGGAAAGGTAGGAGAGAGGCGGGAAAGGAGAAGGAGGAGAAAGTCTGCCTTCCCCTTACACTGACCCGCATAGGAGCAGGCTTCCCCATTGATTTGTAGTCATCCTTTTTGTCAGGTATTAATGTGATCTAATGAAACATCAACTTCTATTTTGATCTGTTGCTGCTGCAGCACCCTCAATTTATTAGGTACTTGCTTGCATTTCAAAACACAACAATGCTTTGAAGGATGATTGGCCTCCTCTGATCAAAGCAAATTTCATTAGCTGAAATAGCTTGACTTATAGTTGGCCTATAATACAGAAATGGAAAAAATTTTAATGTCTGTATAAAAATACATACCAAAGGCCTTTCAATAATGCTTATTTTTCTTCAAAAGACAAAAGGAAAACTGGGTAGCTAAATAATTTCTTACCTATTGAAAAACCTGGTGCCTAGAAGCCATTCAAAAATGTTTCATATAAACCGGAATAAAAAACCTTTGAAATGCTACCACATAAACTGCAAAATCTTACTTAACAGAACTGAAAATTATTTATAAAAACAAGTAGACTACATAGTTAACTTTTTTTAAACTCATGATTGATAGGATTAAATACAGCCAGTTCTTGGTGATGTACTAATTGATAATCCAAATCAGAGATTTTTTTAAAGGACTTTTTTTTTTCTGGAATCTTTGCTTGGCTGCATTTTGGGCATTTTGCTGCTTTTAGTCACAACCACTGAGTTTGAATAAGAAGTGAAAGATCTAGCTCAAATTTCCTATTCAGTATTTATTTAATTACTTGGTAACTTGATTGGAAAAGTCCAAACCATGGACTAACATGGGTTTCCAGATTCTCTGTCTTTATTTTATATTACATCACTATTCTTCTGTTACTGTTTGTTAAGAAAAGAATATTGGAGTTATTAGTAATAACTTTACTATGAAAAATCTTACATGTTTTCCTACTTAGGCAAAACGAAAAAAAGTGATGTTCAAATAACTTACTCAAATAGTCAATCAGGATAAATTAAAAAGAAATAAGTGCATCAATGCAAATGCTTGTTCACCTAAAATATTTTAGTAACTTGCATTTTTCTGTAATTTTCTCTTAGTTCTGTACCTTATTTTTTGTTAATTATTTATTGAAAAAGTATAATTATGTAAACCTGATCAACACACAGAAATGACTAACTTTCATCAAATTCCGGCACATGAGTATGAGGAGCTATCCCTTGAAACTTGAGAAAGTAGCGATTTTATGAAATAATACAATAAAATTTGCATCATCAAAGTGGAAATAGATCCAAAAGATAAACATTCTTACAGAGCCATTATGTACAAGTTAAAATTATATATGTTAGAACATAAATATCTGAGATCTATTACATATAAGATCATGTCATTCTTTTACAGCTCTCCCCTAAAGGAAATGCAAGAGGTCAGATTCAGAGCACCCAGTTCTGCTATGTACACCTTAAAAGTTCATCCTGCAATGGATGGCAAAATTGTAAACAAACAATTTTGGGGTGTGGCAAGTAAAATTCTAAGTTATTTTTCACATCCCAGACTATTGACACAGCTTTATATGGGAAATATTCTGTATCTTTTTTCTTGTTAAGGAAAGGGGAAAACAAACTCTAGCAATGAAACTAGAGAGTGTAAGTGGTAGGTAACTTTGGCAGCATCTAAGAACCCTATGAAGTTTTAACAAAGTTTATCATTTAAAGACTTTTCTTAGTCAAACTGTGGAGAGGAAAATAATATAAATAAAAATTTTTAAAAGAGGTCTTTAGAGAACAGAATATTCATTGAACATCTGCTTGATCCTTTAAATTTATGAGCACACTTCTATTTCTTTAGCTTGGAGAGATAATGATTCCATTTCTAGAATATCCAAATCTAGAGTATCTCTAATAGAGTCCAAAAGAAGCACAGTACAAAGTGGTTTTCACTTTAAAACTCATGTATATTTGCCTTTCACATATTTCAGGATATTTCACCGGGACTTTACATCACCAAATAGCTAAACATGTTCAGAAAATTAATCTCCACCAGACTGAGGAATTTTCTAGTTTCTTCATTCTGACTTCAACTATCACAAAACTCCTCTTTATAGCCTGGCCAGTTGTGTGCTTTATTTTACCTATGTAAATACAACTTCCACTATAAATTTTTTTAAAGTTTTTCTCATTTTTAATAACTTTTGCTGCATGCTCTGTAAATTATCAATAATTGGGAAAGTTAAATGACACTTGCCTTCATTTAATATAATTTTATAAAGAGCAAATTTGAGAATTTATAACTGAATAAATTCATTTAAAGATTTCCCACTGTTCTCACTAACTAAATGACTCAAATTTTATACCATTAAGAACTCTGAGACAGAAATAGAAATTCTGCCCATGGATTGCAGCATCAGCTCCTGCCTGAGAATTTCCAGCCTGCCCTTCCTGACAGCCAGCTCTACTGATTTAGGATTTGCCTAGTCAGCCCCTACAATTTCATTAGATCAATACTTTGCAATAAACCTCTTTATATATATTTTCTGCTGGTTCTGTTTCTCTGCTTCAACCCTGACTGTTACTCCCAACATTCTTGCCATCTGACTCCCCAGCACTCCTCATTCAACATTCCCCACCCTATCCCCACCTCCACTTTTCCTCTCTGAATATACTCCTTATATCCCATTCTCCAGTCTTCCCTGGAACCATAAAGGCAGACATACCACAGAAAGAGAAAAATCCACTACTATTAAGGAAATAAACCAGAAGGTATTTTAAATTCTTCTACCTGTTTTTCCCCCACCAGAGATTTCATTATAAAAATTTTCAAACCAGAGAATATTTGAAAATTTTTATAGTAAACACCTGTACAAACTAGATTCTATCATTAACATTTTATTATACTTACTTCATCTGTTATCTATTCATCCATATATCCCTCTACTCACCTATCAATACATCTTATTTTTTAATGCCTTTCAAAGTAAGTGACAGACATAAATACTCTTTTCCCTAAGTGCTTTGGCATGCACATCATTAATTATAATTGAATATTCATTTATAACTTTTTTAAGGAAAATTTAATATAAACCAAATATCCAAATCTTAAGTGTACCATTCAGTGAGGCTAGTTGTTGTTGCTGTCATTAAAGATTTTGTTTTTTAGAGCAGTTTTAGTTTCACAGCAAAATGGAGAGGAAGGTACAGAGATTTCTCATATACCCTTTACCCCAACATATGCATAGCCTCCACTATTATCAACCTCCACTATCAGCGTGGTACATTCATTACAATAGAGCCTACATTGACATATAATCACCCAAAGTCCACAGTTTACATTAGGATTTACTCTTGGTGTTCTATATTCTGTAGGTTTAAACAAATGTATAATCACGTGTATCTATCATTATGGTATCACACAGAGTATTTTCACTGCCCTAAAAATCCTGTGTGGTCCACCTACTCATTCCTCCTTCCTCCCCAACCCCTGGCAACCACTGATCTTTTTACTATCTACATAGTTTTGTTTTCCTTTCAATGAGTTTTGACATACGTATCCAACTATGTGACCTGAATTTTATCAATCAGGCATTTATATGACCCTAGAGTTCCCCTATGTCCCTTTCCAGTAAACCCTTGTTTCACTTCACTAGGTGCAACCACCGATATGATTTCTTTTCCTCCAGAGATTAGTTTCACTTGTTCAAGAAATTCATAGAAACAGAATCCTCAGAGGATGTACGCTTTTTTGTGTCTGGCTTCTTTCGTACACCCTAATGTTTTTGAGATTCACCCACGTGGCTGTGTATGTCAGTTGTTTATTCTGCTTTGCCATTGAGAAGCAATTCATTGTATGGATATTCCACAGTATGTTTGTACATTGTCCTATCGGTAGATATCTGATTTGTTTTTGGCTATTATAAATAAAGTTGCTATGGACATTCTTGTATTAAAAATAAATAAATAAGTAGAAATCCAAGACTGTATTACAAGTTCTATTTCTCACATGAACAAATATTTATTGGACAACTACTGTGTACAAAGCACTATTCTAGGTACTGATGTCAAGGAACTCAAAATGCAATAGTAGAACAAACCATGTATGTAAATTGTTATTATTAAAAAGTAAAAAGCCTACAAGAATGTTGTGAAATTGAATTTATCTGGAGAGGCTTCAGTAAGAAGAGTATCAGTGGATAAGTCTACAGAAGTATGTTTGGACTACGCTTCAGAGGGTTTTTAACAGGTTGGGGGGCTCTCTACTGACGTCAGCAAATATTGAAAGGAAATAACGGAAAGATTTTGAGCAAGGAAGTGATGATCAGAATTGCGTTTTAGCTAGACTCTTCCAGAGGTTATGGCATATTGAAGAGAGGATAGCCTAGAAATAAGATATTAGTTAGAAGGCCATTATACCCAGGTGAGGTGGTAGAGGACCTGCCCAAAGGTGTGGGCAGTGAGAATGAAGGAGAGAATACATTTGTTACAAACAGACCTATAGAACTTGGCTGCCAGTAACTTTTTTAATGCACCCTCTAATTATATCGTGATTCAGTACATACACAAATAAATAACTGAGCCAAAAGTTTCACAAAAACACACCCCTTACTATGTTTAATGAACACTAATATTTTCTATTTTTTTATTCTCTTTCTTTTCTTTATTTAAAGGCTGAGAATAAACCACTAAACTGATTTCATAATCTATTGGGTCATGACCTGTGGTTTAAAAAAACACTAGACTGACTAATGGTAATAAAGAAGATGACTCCGATTAAACCCTGGGCAATCGGAAGAATGGTGGTTTCATGCATTTGAAAATATTTTATTGAGAAGTCTCAACATGTTGGGGAATAAACATACAACTTAATTTTTTCCAATAACTGCCTTCAGCTATGATCTGGCACTCACTTTTCATTCTCACTGTATTTATCCTCACCCAACTTCATAACTTTTCTCTTTATTTTTTGATGGACTTCAGGAGTACAACATTGGAAAAAGCATATTACTTGTTTCATTAAATACTATCATCATTCATGGCCCTCTTTTTATTTATTTGTTATGCATTTATTAATAATATAATCAATACCCATAAATCAACCACCCAATCAGAGAATTAAAATAGTGACAAAACTTACATCTATCTATGTTCACCTCCCCATTCTACCTCTTACCTCCTCTTAACTGATATGACTATTAACCCAAATTATGTTTATCATTCCTCTGATTAAAAAAATAATGCATTACAAATGCTAGTTTAGAACAAAGTAATTAAGCTATATACAATCTTCTAGGTCTGGCTTTTTTTTTTACTCAATATTACATTATTACTATTCATGACCATTTTTGGATATGGCTATAATTAATTCATTTTCACTGCTATATAATACTCTCTTGTGTGAACAACTACCATTTATTTACCCTTTTTCTGCCATAAACATTTTTGTTATCCAGAGTTTTATTTGTTTTCGCTACTACAAACAGTGTTGCTACAAACATTTTTGTACTTGTGTCCTAGTGCACATATTCACGAGTTTATCTTGGATAAACATCTAGTTACTGGGTCATAGGGTTGCATATCTTCAACATCATGAGATAATTCCAAATCAGTTTATGAACTCACTTCCCTCTAGCAAGATATTAGAAATACTGTTGCTTCATATTCTCTCCCACACTCAGTATCTGATTTTTTTCCCCCAACACTTTCTTTTCTACTTCTTTAAACTCAGTCCTGGTAATTCAGACACCTCAACATCAGAAGCATTTAGAGCTCTCTTTTGAACACTACTTTCTCCATGCCATCTTACACCTGCAGCTCCAGAAGCTTGGGGTGGAGGTTGGGGCATGGTCTCTTTCACACTAGTTTCCTACCTCTCATCTCCTGTGCTTCTTCTCTGGTCTTAGGGTAGAGAGGAAGGACAGTGGATGCAGAAGTCTCCTTGCTTGATGGCTTCAGACCAAATTTTACACTTTTCTTTTACTTCTAAGACAAAGATGGAGAAAGAGGTTGGAGAGAGATGCAGGCAGGTGAAAGGCTGGGGAGCTGGAGATGGCTGAGCACACAACAGATTTAGCTGAAACTATTCATCAAGCCCTGAGGGAAAGTGCCTGACTCTTACAATAGTATGTTTTTTACATTTAGAATGAGCTCTACTTAGAATCTTCTGTTTCCAGCTTTGAACCTTAAACACAGTTTTGAAATAAGTCCCACTCAGCACCTATTACCATCCTGTTCTATAGAAAAAGAAGCAGGGTGAAGAGAGAGAAAATTCACCTTCAGAATGTTCTGAAGACATCCAATGAGATGTCTAGTGTTGCTAGTGAGACATCCAGTGTTGCTAGTAAGCAATTGGTAACAGAGTCCTTGACCTCAGGAGAAAAATAGGGGCTAGGGGCTAGACAGAAGAATGTGGAAAGTGGCCACACTGCTAAAGTCATTATAAGGTAGTTATGATTATAATCCATTTTACTAATGAAAAAATTGAAGCTCAAGAGTATAAATAATTTAACCAAGATCTCATAGTTAGCCTGAGGCAGAAAGGAAATTTGCCTCTGAAAATTTGTGACTGCAAAATCTCTGCTCCTCTGACTACATGACAACATCACATGAGGGACAGCACAAAGAAGGGAAGGGGGAATCTATGACAGTCATTATTTCTCTTGGAAATCATGGAAATAAGATTACAAATGAGATTTCTATAAGTTAAATTAGTTATCTGTTGTAGAATCTGCTTCTAATAACTCAGAAGATAGAAGGATTCCCATACACGTTAAGATATGACTGTGCTGAAAGACCATTCATAAGAAACAATTAAGGTGTGGGGACATGTATAAGGTGTAAGGGGGCATAAAGTGGGACATGGTATGATGGGAATCAGCTAATGAAACAGAGATGAAAAGGAGTCACAGAGACAAATAGTGTCTGTGCTCATCTAAGCTCCAAGCACTACCCATGGGAAGAAGAACACTAGCCCATGAACTCATCCTTTCCCCAGACCAAGAATATACATGCCCATTGTGAAGATCAGTTACATAACCTGCATCTCATTTTCCTGCCCCAGGCTCACTATGCAACCTGCTGATGGTAACTTGGCTTCCTCACACTTTGCCTTAAAGAGAGAACATACTGACAGAAAACAAGAGTACCCAGCCCCTGATGTTCTTCTATAGCTCACTGCAGTTTGACTTAAGTTTACAAGCATCAGTTTCTGGTGACATTTTCCATGGGGGTAAGGTTTGCTAAGTCAGTTTTAGAAGCTGATACCAGAATTCTCATCCAACAAGACTCTGGGCAATGGTCACTCCACCATGGTAAAGATTTAGTAAGGCTCCAAGACCATCCAGTGCCCTCCACTGCACTCCTTACCTTCACTCTGCACTTCTTGGTCAAGTAAGGAACAACTTGCAGATGGCCAAAATAATTCTACAAAGGAAGAATGAGGAAAGAGCCACAGGACAGAGAAATTAATGGTTAAATGAGCAGAAGGTGGGTGTCCACTGTGTAAAATACTACTGAGGTAGTAGGACCTGTGCACAGAGAAAAGACTTTAACTACTTTCTGTATGTCATACATTTTAATGACTAAAAGATATATATAAAAAGCTAATGGATAGCAATGAAAGAACCACTTCTTAATGAGGATGTTAAATGAGGATTATTTAAATGTAGTAGGTAATTTAGAAAAATATTATTAATAATCTTTAAAAGAAAGAATAAAAAGGAGTAAAATTAAGTGCTTTGACTTTTTAAAAGTATGAGTTACTAATTCATTCAATTATACACAGTGGGCTTGCACATTTAAGAACACCAATGTGAAACTAGCTCTATAAAATGAAGAGAAACCGAGATGCTCTCCTGAATGTTTGTCTTTGTGGAGACCTTTCATATGAAGGCATGATATTCTTGATAAAACTGCACATATTGATCACAAATAGGAATGGCTAGGAGGAAAAAAACTTTTCAAATTTCAAATTACTGATTTCAGAGTCACGAAACACAGCCTTCCCCTAAATAACTGTTTTTCCAAAAAAAACCTGCCCTTCTCCTTGGCCGCTCTAAATTTTTCAAAATAACAGCATCTCAAATGCAACTAAAATCATAAGCCGAAAAACCCTTGATAAATGATGATGTGTCTGACGGAACAGATGCCACCATCCCTTCTGTGTCCAGCGACTCATGTTCAAATTACACATGAGGTTTGGATATGAGAGTTAAATTTTCAGCTCTGATTCCCCTTCCCACTGTACTTGTGATTCTCTTAGATAAGCCTTAGTTACAGTGAGGACAGGAATACGAAAAAGGACTACCTAACAGTTCCAATTAAATAAGAAAACCGTGTAAGACTATATTTCATTTGTGTAAACATCTGTCTTAGATTATCACACTGCCTGGGCTTCGGCTTCGCTGCCAGTTAGTAACAAATGAACTGGGAAAGGCTATGCTCCTTTCTCCCAGCTGAGGTTGCATGTGTTGCAGGCTGCTCACAAAGGGCAACCAGGGAGCAGAATAGCAAGAGAGTGTCCTTTGTGAGCCCAGTGTTTCCTTTGTGCCCAGACACGTTTGTTAGGAGTCTCCTCTATGATCCCAGGGTACACTAAGGGGAAACAATAACAATTAAATGATGAAGGTAGTGTCAAAAATTTGAACTTCTTAACAATCAGGAAGAACTCAATTTTGGACCCAGTAATTACACAGACAATTCATTTTAGGCAGACATATGTATATCAAAAAGAAATCTCTGTGATGTCATGTTCCCTGATGCCTGAGACCTACACAATAGACGAGTCAAATGTTTGGCAACCTCAGTAGTGTTTCTTTAATTTGACTTGGATGCTGTACTCTAAATATTGACATCTGAGCTTTATCTTGACTTTCTTTTATTGGCATGGCCTTCCCAAGGAGCTGGTTGTCTAGGTGATGAATGCTGCACACAATAATAAAATAAAGTACTTTTGAAATAAATGGTAATTTATGCACTTGCTTTGTAAATTTAACCTTTTCCCTGATGGGGAGTGGGAAAAGGGGCACCTTCCTCATCAATAGTCAAAATGAGGTTTCATGTTAATTCACCCATGTGTTTGTTCATCTTCAATGGGCTGCAATTAGTCCACATTATGAAAATACTTTTAGTAAGCTCAATTTAAAAAAGGAAAAGAATGCTACATCATCTCTTGCCAGTTGGTATGTGATGTGTGTAAACCATTTCTTTACAATTCTTTTCATAACTTACCAAATTCACATTCCAAGAATTTCCTGGAAGTATATATGCAGTTAGATTTAGATGATTATGCCTTTTTCAGTTTCAGCCCAGGTTTCGGTCCTGCCCCAACCTGAGACTGGCATACCAGTCCCCAATTATCAGCAATTCCATCAAGTTAGCATAAAGGGTTCTCTCAGGTATAGCTCAGTGATTCAGTGACAAGCAGCAGCTTGAGAGAGGTGGGAATGCACAGCAATGCAGTGGCTAATCCTTTTATACTTTTAGAGAAAATAATGAAACTGAAGAGAAACAAAAGCCATCTATAAAAGAATGAAAGTAATACCAGGATGTAGTGGCTCATTAGGCTAGCACAGTGGGTTTTCACATTTAGAAAAAAAGAGTTGAAGACCTAGAAATAAATGAAAGGAAATTGTTTTCAATGTCTGTGCTATTATTCACTTATAAGAGTACATGCACATACCATACACACATACACACACACCACACACACACGCACACTCACTCATACATTCACACATTCACACCTACGCACATACCAGAGAACTTAGGAAATGGGTGTGCTGTGCCCAAGAAAGGAAAGGATAGGAGCAGCAGGAGCAGGTCTTTTGGCAGAACTACATAACAAAAGACAAATACACACAGCATGCAGTATCTGTGCTTGGCTCAAGTTTGTGCAATTAGTACTGCTATTTACAGCAAACTCCTTGTACCAGCACTTTAAAAGTAAATGACAGTAAATGACAACTAGATTGAAACTGTTTAATCAGAATGCAAAACTGAACCACGGTAGGTTCCAAAGCTGATTAACTAGCTCACTTTTTTTTTCCCTCCTGCTAATTGCTAAGTACATTTGCTGGTTCCTGGCATTGATTTGCTGGATTCTAATTCAGGGTATGAGTTTAAAATATTAATCCACAAACTTCTCATTTTCTTTATTGGTCAATACAACTCATGACAAATTGTACTCCATAAATTCTTCATCTTAATGCTTCCACTTTGATTTTTTTTCTGATTCTTCCATCTATTCCACATATTTGTCCCCACCCCTCCCCCCACATACTACATTTTTATTCTTTCTTCTGGTAAATTTCCTTAGACAAGTACAACATCAGTCAGAAAAATGAGAATATGAGTAACAGAGATTAATAGACACCACTTAGAGCCTAGAGGCTCAGTACAATGGGTGTTTTGTGCTAAAGAGTGGAAGCATATTAGAAACCTTAGAGAGACTGGTAACCAAAGGTAGATGTGGGCTGATTCCTTCCTTTCTATGAATGTTTCCACATACCTTATTTAAGAAGCATTAGGTCTTACATTAATCAATGTTTTCCTTTGGAGTTTGTGACCAATCTAATTTTACAAGGATGCCCCTTCGCCTGTTTGTTGGGGAGAATGATCCTGGTGCTATAAAGAGGGTAGTCGACCCCAGCAAACATAATGCCTGATCTTTCAGTCTGTTCTTTACAGATAGGGAATAAACTAAACTCTGCACTGTATGATGGCTTATAATGATGATTTTTCCAGCAGATAATGGCATGAAAACCTGTATTTCATGAAATGAAACTCTTTTGAGAAGAGTTATTGTTCCTCAAAGGATCTCCCATTTTAATTGCAATTCCATTTATACTACATCAGAAAAAAGTAAAATACACCTTTGCCAAACAAAAGGCTAAACCATTACAGGAAATTGTACTTCCTTATTTCTAAAACAAATATTTAACACAGAGAACATAAACCAACTAAAATAAAAATTTCTTAGAAAAATTATCAACCTCTTAAAAGATATACTTGATGCTAATAGGATAACGCAGTTTTTTTAAATGCTACCATTTTATTTATAACAATCTAATTATTCATACCACTTAAAATTCAGAGAAACTTCGAGGAGGTTTGAGAAATAAAGAGAAAAAGGAACAATATTTTTTAAGGTGTATGTAAGGTGCTTTACATATATCATTTCAGACATATTATATACAAACAGAACAACCATGTAGGATCCATAGGATTATCTGACAGGCAAAAAATTGAGACTCAGAGAGACCAAGTAAGTTGTCCAAGATCACACAGACAGTAAGTTGTATGTTCAGGATTCAAACCAAGGAATATCTGCCCTGAACAGCCATCATAACCTTTCCATCATAATACATTGGTCCCCAGTGTTCTCTTTCTTCCTTTCCTCTTTTATTCCAAAAGCAAATTTCTTGTATCACAATGACTAGGAAACTATTCAGGAATATATCACTTAACTCAGTAAAGGTGTTCTTATGTATAAATCAAATTAATATTTAAGAGAACCAAGAATGGTTTTTTTCTGCTATAAATTCTTTGGCAAATAATTTTAATAATGTTTTGTTTAAATTATTAAATCCTCTTATATTTAAGGCACATATACTAATTTGGACTTCAGTATAACAAATTCAAGGAGGGCACATAATAATTATGAGCAATTCTTCATACGTAAACATAAATGACACTGGTGACCAGTCATAAATAGGTAACATTATTCAAGGTGTTTTTCCAGCAGCAGTGATGGATGTGCACTGATTCACTCCTTCTCCTTTCCTTTGCTTAGGACCATGTGTATGCACTCGTATTTGCTAGAAAGTCTGTTTAAGATTGAGAGCATGAAAATACTGCAAGGTGAACTAGCCCACGAGGGAATTAAACCTACGGCCTTGGCCTCATTAGTATTATGCTCAAATCAACTGAGTTAACCAGCTGTATTTTCTTAAGTCCAAGCACATATTTATTTGGTAAGCATGGGAGTTCAAACTTCTTCAAGCCCTTTGGGAACCATTAAGTGGACTTCAGCATTCATGCATTCAACAGATACTAACTGAATACTTAAACTTAGCAATTTGTCCTTAGCAATCTGAAAGCTATCAAGCAGTGCGAGACATGTTTCCTGGTCACCAGGAATTACAAGTTAGTAGATTAAAGGAAGGAGACATATGCACAAGTAGAGTCTTATGTGATAGTTAAGAGCCTGGGCGTGGAGACAGAGAAACCTGACCTTGAAACCCAGCCCTGTCACTTACTAACTGTAGGGCATCTGTCACATAACAGATTCTCTAAGTCTCCACATCCCTACATGTGAAAGAGAAAAAATACTATCACAGGTAGTCCTGAGAACTAGGTGAGAACCCATTCCCAAAGCCCTCCACACAGCTGATAGCATATAAACACCCAATGGATTGTAGCTACTATGTTAAAGACTAGAAAGATGAGAATCAAAAGTTTCTAATCTCCTAAAATTACTCAATTTATTCAGAACTAAGGCTCCTCCCAATCCAAACTACCCATATTTTTCTTCTCCATTTCTAATGGTGACTAATGGTGTCACCATTCCATAAACCAATCTCTGTAAACTTTGTGTTTTTTCCACATCCCCCTCAACCAGATTCCAACTTCTCAATACTACTTCTCTTCACTTCTTTTGCAGAACACCTTTAGTTCTCCTCTGAGGCACATCCTCAGCTACTCCGCAATTAAAGCTCTTGGTTCCTGGGCTGGGGTAGTCCATTGCCTACTTTAGTAGCCTCCTGATATGATATATTTCCATTTTACCATTCATCCAGTCAGTGCTCCATGCATCTGTCCCCAGCAATCTTACTAAGCACAGTGCTGGTCAAGTCCTGATTTAACTTTCATTGGCTTTCCACTGCCTACAGAGTACACTTTAAATGGTCAACAGCCATATAAATATCCCTCTTTTCTGCCTCCATTTCCTGTAGTAACCTCAATATTTGCCATCAGATATCACACAGAGGTTAAACTTCACACCCTTCCCCCGACCCCATCCTGCACCTTTCCACATCAGTGTCTTCACTTGTACCATTCCCTGTCTCCTGAAACTCTGCCTATCCTGCAAAGTCCAACTTAAACGTATCCTACAAATCAAACCTCTTATGATACTCTCAGCATGAGACAAGCTCCTTTGACCTCATGTTCCAATTACACTTCATTTGTAGTTTCATACAACGTTCACTGAAGTATACCTTGTATTGGAGTTATCTGTATATGTCTTTCCTCCATTTCTAAAGTAAATTCTCTGAAAATAGTCATAGCATCTTATACATCTTTCTGTCTTACAAAATCCTAGAGCAATTACTAGTTCAACCTGCATGACCCTTACTCCTTTATCTACTTTTAGCACTAGTGCTGTAAATGATAAGGTTCTACACAAGATCTCTTTGCTCCTAAATCCTACAACACATTTCAGTTCTTATTTTTACTTTTTTTAACTGGCCTCTCTGCAAATAGCATTTGACATTATTCACTCCTCCTTTCCTTTCTTTAAATCTCTCTTTTGTTGACTTCCAAAACTCCACTCCCTCCTAATTTTACCTCCTATAAACTTCCTTCTTCCAGTGTCTTTCATAGGGGTCTCTTCCTCATCTAGCCTTAAAATATTGTTATTCTCATGTTTCAGTGATCAGTCATGTTTCCTTTTCATTCAACATGCAATCTTACTGATACACAAAATTTGACCTGAATCCATCCAATTCTTCCCCCCAAACTCCTATTCCTTCCTTATTGAAAAGCTTCAATACAAACTCAGTCACTCAAACCAAAAAGCTATACATCGTCTTAGAGGTTCCCCCAACCTCATACCAGCTATCAGTCTCTTGCTTTCAAGTTCTAAATCCATCATTCACTTCCCTGCTTGTGATATTGAAGCTGGACCCTGTGAACACTTCTTCTTTGCAAGCTGGCCCAAAGTTAAGCTTTTTGTCAGTGGAGGGAAGTGGAGGGACACCGAGAAGGAAGGGGCTTTCCTTCCTGGCTCTAGTTTTCTTTTCTCTCTTCTTGCTCGTTTGTTACCTGTCCAGTGTGAAAGACACATGGAGGTGTTCACCCCCAGAGAGTTTCAGCAGCCTCCATGTGGACAGCTTTCTAGTGATTTCTGCTGGTGCCACAACCAGCTTCCCAGCAAGGTCAGTCGTGAAGTGGCTCCCCAGCAACACTCCTCCTGACAGCATCCCAACAAATTCCACCAGCACCCAGAGGCCGGCTTTATGGCAAGCTTTATCAGAACAAATGGCTTTCTGCTTGCCAGCCACAGGCTGCTGCACCTCAGCAGACTTCTTCATCATCAGTTGGCTACAGAACCCTTCTCTACTGAGACCTGAATCTCAGCCTTGAGGAATGGAAACATTTCCAAATTTGTCCCTTCCTCGGGTGCTCTGCCTCATCCCCAAGGCAATGGCTGCTCCTTATATCTGCTCTTCCTGTATTCTTTTTTTTTTAATTTTATAAAAATTTATTCATTTATTTACTTTATTTTTGGCTGTGTTGGGTCTTCGTTGCTATGCACAGGTTTTTTCTCTAGTTGTGGTGAGCAGGGGCTACTCTTCGTTGTGGTGCACAGGCTTCTCAGTGCAGTGGCTTCTCTTGTGAAGCATGGGCTCTCAACATACAGGCTTCAGCAGTTGCAACACGTGAGCTCAGTAGTTGTGGCTCACGGGCTCAGTAGTTGTGGCACATGGGCTTAGTTGCTCCCCAGCATGTGGGATCTTCCTGGCCCAGAGAGCAAACACATGTCCCCTGTATTGGCAGGCGGATTCTTAACCACTGCACCCCCAGGGAAGTCCTTCCTGTATTCTTTAGAGTTCTCCATACCCCTTAGTAGTTAATTCCTTCTTATAAATTAATAATGCTTTATATTAAACTTTCCCTATTCAAATCATTGTATAGTTTCTGTATCCTGACTGGAGCCTGATTAATAACCCCTCCCCATCTCAATTCCACCTCCTGAGCATCTCTCAGATCTTGACTTCTGGCCACTTCCATAGTCCCTGTCTGAGTTTAGATCCCAGTCATTTTTTAGTTTAGTTTTTGGCATAAGCCCCCTACTTCCAGTTGAGATGTTTTTGAGTACTTCTTCCTACACCAGAGAAATCATTCTGTAATGTGCAATGGGTGTGAATTTTGACCCCAATTTAAGTGCAGATAAAATGTCAAATTATTTTCCCTAAAACCTAATTAAATCTAACTCTGAGCAGAAAATCTTAATCATAGTTATTACTGAGTTTCTCCTAATCTCCTCAACCCTTCACTCCAAGATTGTGTGAGGATCCCAAGAGTTTTATGTAGATTAAAATATGATCCCTCGATGATGGGTGGCACAGGTAATTCTCCCAAAGCATGGGAATCTTTGCTGAAGCTGGTAGACCCATTACCATGAGTTCAACTTTCTAAGGGCAGTCCATCCTATTCCGCTCCTAAACTGTGCAGCTTCCTATGACATTATAAAAGAAAGGAGCACAAGTATGAATGGGCCCCAAAGACCTCTATCCCTTCCCAGGTTGGAGGACCTCTTGCTTCCATACTCTGCCCACCCCCTTAACAGGTGAGGTGTCATTCCAGTAAGATTTCTTCTGGCAACCTTACTTTAGGATGCTAAGACCCAAAACTCCCTAAGGCCAAGAAATACAAAATCCTGGCCACCTTCTAGAAATAGAAAAGGAGGAAAAAATACACGGAGAACAAAACATAACTTAGTATCTCACAGCAGGTTAGAATCTTTTTAGAAAAAAATCTTCAGCCCTTTATGTTTCTGGCCAAGACATCCTGAGTATATGCTGTATCTTTTTAACTCCTTTTACCTTTTACACAAATCCTCTGAAGTTTTCAATAAAAGATCTAGATTTCAGAGACAGAGTTTCTTAGACTTTCAGTGCTTTATTTCTTGCTACAACTCTAAGGCAATGAGGACAGGGACAGAAGTCTGAATTTGGCAAGTTGAGACAGGCAAACAGCAGAGAAAGGGGGAAATGCATGGAGAAAATAAAACATCAGCTAGTCTCTCATATTATCGCACTAAGTATTCAATAAACTATTCTTGTAAAAATGCAAATTTAACTAACCTATCCTCCCCTGCTTATCACCCTTCATTATTTCTTAATTACCCCTAGGACAAAATTCCGTCTCCTGCATTTGAGCAAGGTCCTTCCCAGTGTGGCTCTTGATGACTTCTCCAGAATACCTAGGTACTGGCAGTTTCCTGCCAGCACTTTCCTCCCTCTTGCCTTGTACTTTTCCTAAGTGTTCCACCTTAGAAATGCCTGGATTTGCCTTTCAAATCTCAGTTGAGGTGACACGTCCACCAAGAAACCTGCAGGCATTTCCCCCACTAAATCAGCCAGTCTTTCCACGTGCTTTCACATACCCTATGCATTCCCGCAGCCATAGTACCTGCTCTGTGTTTATTATGATCTGGGTTTTTTTTTACATTTCTGTTCACTTTTCCTTTCTGCTTTCCTCTTTAGATTATGAGTTATTGAAGGACAGACACAGAACCTCTCACTCTGTATCCTAGAGCTAAGAACAAAGCTTGTTATTGAATGTTTCCATGTTTGTTTAAATCATTTTACAAATTGTTTTGGGTTGCTACAAAGAAATCTGATGACAAGGGTGCCCTGAGAGATGCACTGTTCCATGAGGTACCAGAACTGAGTTGTCAAGTATTCTTTCATCTTTCTAAGAACACACTAAATTTATCTTTAATTTCAGCTATAAAGAAGGGCCATTTAATTACTTCATCTTTTCAATGCCACTTATAACATCTGCTATGATGTAGTCTTTGGAAACTTCTAAATATGAAAAAGCATAGAACTTCTCATTCTCCACACTTTTAGAAATCAGGTGTGTGTAATGGGATATGATACTTTAAAACGGTATGTCTTTCTGATGACCAGTAGATGAACTTGCTGATGATTTGCATTTCTAGGCTTCAAGAATTTGAATTATCAAGTTTTCAGAAGGGAGAAGATATTTTCCTTAAAAATAAGATGTTAATATTTTTATGTTGTTTGTGTATTTTGGCAGTCTCAAGAAATGCCATCTGGATTAACAAAATGAGGTATATTCTTAAGGGCTGAAAAATAGCTCACAATTCAAAATGTTAGCGTGGAAAATGTAAGTACTTCAAAAAACAACAACTAAAGGCTATTAAGTTAACTCAGCATGTGACAAAAATATGGTAAAGGATTCAGTATAATTTGTTGAATGCTTGGTTATCCAA
The DNA here is from genome assembly GCF_030028045.1 of Hippopotamus amphibius kiboko. Taxonomy (NCBI): domain Eukaryota; kingdom Metazoa; phylum Chordata; class Mammalia; order Artiodactyla; family Hippopotamidae; genus Hippopotamus; species Hippopotamus amphibius. The sequence goes on along the minus strand of NC_080189.1, from coordinate 34,402,139 downwards.
AAGCGAGGTTATCCAAGTGCATTTCATTTTGCATACAATCCAACTTTCTTTTGTGATTATTATGTAAACTGTTTTCATATTTTTGCAAATTAGTAAACTGCTTTCACATTTCTGCCTGGTTCAAAACTTGCCTCTGCCATTTTCTAGCTGTGTAGTCTTAACCACTCTGTGCCTCAGTTTTCTCACCTGTAAATAGAGACAATAATAGTATCTACTTCAGATGATTGTGGTGATAATGCAATAAACAATTGCACTCAAAAAATACTTACTGATTGCCTTCTGTGGACCAGATGCCATTCACAGTGAATAAAATAGGCAAAAATCTCTGTCTTCATAGAGCTTATATTGTAGCTAAAATGTGCAAGGCTTAGTACAGTGACTTCCACATGAAGCATGTAGAGGGAGTTATCACTGTTATTATTATTACTATTATTAATACTGTGACCAGAAAGTATGTGTTCACTGGTAAGTGCACGCAGTCCTTAAGCAATTGTCCAGGATCTCAGGTCACATCTCGGTAGCCTGTCATACCCAAGGCTACTGGATGAAGGTTGCAAAACATCACCCAGCCAAGCCATGTCCTGAGTTGGAGGGAAAGGGAAGGAGGCAGAGGGCAGAGTTTCATCTATTTCAAGATGCTTAATATTAACACTAGCATTGAGTATCACGGGATGTATTTTTCCCCTTCACAAAAGCCTAGGGAAGAAAGGATCAAAACGTTAAAAACTCAAACTCAGGGCACAGAGACTGACCCAATCCTGAGTGTTTTTACTTTTGCCATTAGCACTTCTGGGGAAATTCTAAAGAAGTTGCAAAACATGGTATGTGAATCTGAAAGGCAGCATCAGGAGGGGTGTGGAAGCTTTGGGAATAAACAAATCTGCCCTAATCTTCCATTTCCTCCATAGCTTTGTACCAATTTGAACTTCACATAGAGTACTTTTTTGTAGAGAATGACTGATACAGGTAGCCTGCAATTTGCTTGCTCCTCTGTCTTAGCTGTATGCTGCTTTTGCCAATTTCTCTTTCCCTTCATAGCTTTTATTCATCTCTTTCTCCTCCTCAATGCTTGCCTTACACACTTTCCCCTACATCTTTAATTATTTAATAGGTCATAATTTTGGAGAAAATTATTAGATTCTTCTCACCCCTTTTTGAAGACAGGCACAAATAAGAAAAGCATAAGCAATGGTGGCCTTTTCAGATTGAACTTTACCACATCAGCAAGATTTAGACAAGATTTGTCGGGCTCCCATCCCCACCCTGCTCACTATCATGGAGGACTCTCACTGCCTCTAAGCTCCTTTTATCACATAAAGCCAGGTGAACAAGGCTGCTAACCACTCACTGTGTCTACACAATCCATCCAGACCTTGGTTGATGGTTTAAAGAAGTGGGAAGTCTCCCAAAGAAGACCAGATGTTCCTCAAAAGTGCAATTCAACTGACACCCTCCCCCACAGTGATTCCAGAGGGATCTGAGGGTCCCTGTGCCTCACATTCCTGCAAACCACAGTCACCCTCCAAAATACAAGTTTCTCTAATCATTTGTCTGCCCCAGGATACAGCCCCCGAATACTCTTTGCTTCCTCTCCACTGACCCGACTTTCCGCTGCTCTTCTCCTCCCACAACTTCCATGGGTACCCCTAGACCTCATTTACCCCTAGAACTCCTTTCAATGGTTAACAAAGTCCACCAGCCTCCTCACTAAACATTCCTCCTACCTCCTGGCCTGCCAGAGAGAACAGTGCTTTCCCTATACCCTCTCAAGCTGAGTTGGTAGGTGGGGGTCAGTGTCCTTGGGAACCTTCTAGTTCTTTTGAGGCTCATGGCATTTTGCTACCTATTCTGGTTCCTATTCTCTACCAGCTTGCAGTCACTTTACCTTTTTCACCAAAATCTTGGACATACTGTCTCCATCCACACTTGGAATCAAAATTCCAGCAAAAATCTATGCCCATAAGGGTCCCCTGGCCAGCGAGTCAACCACCCAACACTTGGATCTGGTCATCAGCCAGAGCAGATCCACCTTTTTAAATTACAAATGTGGTCATATGACACCTTGAATCTCCCCAATCACAGCACTTACCATACTGTCATCTCTCTCCCCAGTTAGACTGTAAGCTCCATGAGGGAAGGGATTTTTATCTGACTTATTTATTGCTGTCTTCCTAACCTCCATTACAGTGCCTGATACTTGTTAAATGAATAAACAATGACCCGTGTTTGCCCCAAAGGACAAAAATGATTTCTCACAGTCAATACAGTTTAAGAAATTCATGAAATTCACGGGACTTCAGCTAATTTTCATTCAATAATGTGGCAGAAGTGGATGCCAAGCCACCCATATACATATTAGCTGTTCTTGCAAGAGTTAAAAACTAGAAGACAATTTGCTGGACTAGTGAAAATTTTATCCCAAAGGGAGTTTCCAATGCTTTCCTGGTGGTGTTTATGGCCATTTGTTTTTTTCTTTTTTTTTATCTTCATGTAAATTGTTCTGATTGCTAAATAAATTGCTTTCTTGTGGACTAAGACAAAACTAATCTTGTTGAAAATGACCTTGCTGCTAGGTATCCCCCGAACTCAAACCTAACCACACCTCACTTGTAAGATGGGCAACAGGCACGTGAAAAGATGCTCAACACTGCAAATCATCAGAGAAATTCAAATCAAAATCACAACGAAATATCACTTCACACCAGTCAAGATGGCTATCATCAAAAAGCCTATAAATAAGAAATGTTGACTAGGATGTGGAGAAAAGAGAACACCATTGGTAGGAATGGCAACTGGTGCAGCCACTATGAAAAACAGTATAGAGGGTCCTCAAAACACTAAAAACAGAACTATCACATGATCCAGCAATTCCATTCCTGGGTATATCCAAAGAAAATGAAAACTAATTTGAATAGATACATGCATGTTCATAGCAGCATTGTTTACAACATCAAGATATGGAAGCAACCTAAGGGCCCATCAGTGGATGAATGAATAAGAAGTGATACATGCATGCACTCTGTCTCCCTCACACACACACACACACACACACACACACACACAGAATATTATTCAGCCATAAAAAAGAATAAAATTCTTCCATTTGCAACAACATAGATAGACCTAGAGGGTATTATGCTTAGTGAAATAAATCAGACAGAGAGAGACAAATATTCTATGTTATCACTTATTTGCGGAATCTAAAAAATGTAACACAAAATGAATATAACAAAACAGAAACAGACTCACAAATATAGAGAACAAACTAGTGGTTACCAGTGAAGAAGAGAAGGAAGGGGGTTGGGGCAAGATAGGGTAGGGGATCACAAGACACAAACTACTATGTATAAAATAAATAAACTACAAGAATATATTGTAAAGAACAGGGAAATATGGCCATTATTTTGTAATAACTTTAAATGAAGTATAATCTATAAAAATATTGAATCACTACACTTACACCTGAAAATAATATAATACTGTAAATCGATTATATTTCAATTAAAAAAAGACAAGTAGGAGTGTTGACTACTTACCAAAATAGATGAATTTAGCAAGTATTCTTTGGGTTTGATCTGCCGAAGCGTTGTGATACCACAAAGGGGGAGAAAAGATAATAATATCACCAAACTCTTTATACTCCTTGAGACTAATTTATTATTTGACCTTGTAGCTTCATTAGCAGAATATTTTCATTAATTAGGGTACTTTTTTTGATTGCAATTTGTGTGATTTTTTTAAGTTGTAATTACAGTCCAAGGCATTGATGAAAGGACATGCGAACTTGTGATTACAGAAGTAAACTGAGATCCAGGATTCCTGGGATTCCAGTGCTGACTTCACAAAAGTAGGCAAATGTTTGGGCAAGTTTCTCTCACCCAGAAAAAGCATGAGCCTCCTTCTGGGCCTTTCTATGCACCCTTCAGGAACACCACAGAGATCCCTTAAAATTAATACTTACCCACATAGCATAAATACACAGTAACATTTCAGCTACCCACTGGGCCCAAGATATTGGTATTCTAAACAAGTACCTTTTTGAAAATAACCTATTTTTATTATAAAACAGATCCAGGCAAGAATATCTCCACAAGGATTTATTTAACAGTGATCAAAACAATTCTCTTTCATGCTTAGAGTGATATTAGTGCATTCTCCAGTTAGAGGTCTTGATAAATACAGAATTTTACCAACCACAGACCTTCAGTCTTATAACCAGACTTTTGAATTTCAATGTAAAAATAATCTCAATGAATTTTTGTAAATATGCATAGGGATTTTAAGCCAAATAAAATCAAATTATAACAACAGCTACCATTTATTGAGAGCTAGTTAGGTGTCAAGCTCTGTGCTCAGCTCCTTATAAGCATAAGCTTTCCTAATGTAGAAAACTTCAGCAGTCCATGAAAAATGACAGGAATCTAAAAGAAAATTTGATTATAAAATACAAGCATGGAGTGCTGTCTCTGAAAAATAGTAGGCATGTGGGAGGTATTATTAAGGTAATAGGCTTTAAAGACACAATCATAAAAATGTAAATGCAGGAGTTAAATCAATTTTTCCCTTTGGATCAAAACTGCAGTCTCTGTAGACTGAGAGCACAGAACCCTTGAGGAGCTCTTAGAAAATGTCAGGGCAGGCTTACTAACTTAACCCCGACTCTCTCCTCTAACAGAGACTTCTTGGCATGGTTGGTAGACTTCCCAGCCTGCTTTGGAGTAGTGGGTAATTCTGGAATGACTGAAATGTTATTATAGGAAGTACTGCTATTATTATCAAACAGATGCTAACAAATTAAAATAATAAAAATGAAATATAAATCACAAGTGATTTTTGAAGATCCCAACAGGAAAATAAACACAACTTTTTAAAATATTTATTAAGTAAAAAACTTAAAATTTTGATTGTGAAGAAATTCCATGATTATGCACACACCAAATCAGTACAATCAACCCATATAGCATCAACTGTGGAACAACTGTAACAATAATTTTAAAAGGATAAACAAAAAAAAAAGTTTACTTTCCTCACAAAAAAGGCCAAGGTACATTCAAATGGATTGATGTATGATGTGAAAAGTGGAAACAAGACACGTTTCACTGTTTGGAGTACTAAAAGGAAATATGAGTAATTAAGGAAAAAGTAAAGTAGATCACACCTAGTAATTACTACAACCAACTGGAGTACTAAAATATGAACCATGATTAGGAAAAAAATCACACCACAAAAAAGATTACCTGAAGTTATATGTTCTGATGGTGAGAAATATAAGTAAAAGAGGTTAATTCCACCTGTAAACTAGTTCAGGCGCTCTCTAAACTATTTATGCTTAAGTGATCTGAACCAGGCCTGACTTGGCAGTTGGAGTTTATTTCTAACCATGATTTAGCTGGGTACACCTTAACTTCCTTAGCAGAACAGTATGAGGATCAACCCAATGAGTATCCATGTAGTCCTGTTTAGGTTTTCCAGAAGAAAGCTTTTATAAGAGTAGTAAAAAGCACAAAGAGATTTACGAAAACTGTTTGGCATTGATTTTTCTCTAAAATTTCTCTAGGAACAAAGACTGTCCTTTGTCAACAACAGAAAGAAGAGGGGAGTTAGCCTCTGATAACCTTAGAGTTTGCCTCTTCAGGACATACAGAACAGAGATCTCTCTTAGGATAGAAATTATAAGCTTAAAACCTTAAGACAGGGGTCAGCAAACTTTTCCTGGAAAGGGCCAGGTAGTAAATATTTTAGCCTTTGTGAGACAAGAAGCAGAATCAAGAAAGATATGTGGATACTTATAGAATAAGAGAGAAAAAACATTCCCACAAATTTTTTATTGACAAAATTAAAACTATAGAGATAATTAAGTACATTTTTTTCAAATACAGAACTATTAATGAGAAAAATGAAATTCCTCTGGGGGGATAACAATTCATTGAATTGAGGTTCAAAGTTAGAGTCCCCTATCATCAAATCAAATATTCATTCATAAAAACCATTCTTACCTTACAGCTATACAAAATGAGATGGCCAGATCTGGCCTACATATCATAGCCTGCTGACTAAGAGACTTCTACTAGTGACAAAGAACAGTTAAAAAGCAGAAGAAAGCAAAGACCAGTAACAATAAAAATTTTAATGTGTTTCTTTATTTTACATTTCATTTTACTTGAACTTCTCTTTGATTGGCTAAAGGCATCTATTTGCCTTGGGGGTAGATTAGAACTATTTAGCTGAACCGTAAAGAGAAGAATTAACGCTTAGATGCTAACTCCCAAAATAAAAATTTTCAGTTCCTAGTAAGATCAGAACATTACAGCCAAGCATTGCTGAGAGAGTGAAACGTTTAAAAAATTACTTTAATTCCTACTTACATACCAAGAGACTGGTTTGACTGACTGACTGATACCTTCAGTTTCACTAGGCCAAAAGAAGAAAGTTCAGGATATATCTTAAGGGAAGTATTGTCTTTAGCTATGGCTACATTAGTGCTGAATAACAAACACCTCAAATCTCAGTGGCTTCCAACTATAAGAATTCACTTTCATCTTCTTAAAGCCTGTAAGTCAACTGTGGTTCAGCTGATCTAGTCTGGGTTCAGCTGGGTGACTGTACTTCAGGCTGAGGTCCAGCTGGACTGTGCTCCAGGTTGTAGGTCCATTTAAGTTTGTTCATGTCTACTCATTCTAGGGCCCATGCTAATGAGGCAGCAGTTAGCCACGCCATGTTCTTCTCATAGTGGATCAGCAGAATGCAAGAGGCCAGCCACATTGCACAGCATATTTAAAGCTTCTGCCCATGTCATGTCTACTAATATTCCAAAGTTAAGTATAGTCTGCCCCCACTGGGATAGGAAGAGAGTGAAATTTGCTGCATGATAATTGAAACTATCGCCACAGGAGAGAAGAAAAACCCTGAGCTAAGAGTCCTTATGATGTGTGCAAAGAAAGATGAAGGAGAAAGTGAATGGACAATTAAGCAGACACATTCATCCTGACATCCCATTACACTGATCAGGAAAGCATTTGGCTGCATGTAACAGAAAGTCCTATTACAGTGGTTTAAATGGTTTATTTTTCTTGAAACAAGAAGCCTTGAAGTGGGAAGCTGAGGGCTGATGTAGCTGCCTATGTCATCAACTATCTAGAATCCTTTTATCTTTCGGCTTTCACATCCTTATCTATAGCTTTCTCTCTCTCTTTTCTCTTCTCTCTCTTCCTCCCTCCTTGTCTGCTGTCTGTCTGCCTCTCTCTCTCTCTCTTTTTCTCTCTCTCTCTCTAATGATCTTAAGAATCTTCAGTATCCCCGTATTCCAGACAGGGTTAAAGGTGAAGAAGTAAAAAAGCTTCTCCTCTTCTGGCCTTATTTTTCTTTAAGGAAAGGAAATCTCTCCAGCTTCTGCTGCATCTTTTTGGCCGGAACTGTGTCCCATGGCCACCTCTGATCAGATGACTAGGAAAACTGAGTATTTAGGTTTCCAACACTCATAGCACAGGAAGGCAAGACAAGAGGAGGTTGGAATTGGAGGCCAAGCGAGCTAATCCATAATCTGCACCATAACTTCTCTATGCTAAAATCTTGGTAGAAAGGGATTTGCTGTAACAAAGCCCAGAAGGGAATAAAAGAACATTAGAACGCTGTGGCAAGTGGGCCACTTACTTGGGTACAACCTAGAGGGGGGCCTACAAGCCTGGAAAAAGAGGCCTGGCATTGACCTAGAGCCACATCCAACCTGGCTTAGAAGTGTTGGTGAAGGAAGGTATACAGGGAGATTTGCATGAGGTAAGGGTCTTGGTTTCTTCCTATGCATGACCTGGGATCCAGAAGCTTCTTCTATCCCTGTGAAAGAAGTTGGGATACTGAGATGGACACTAGAGAAATAAAGGTTTGAGAGCAGGGCACTCTGGGAAGAAATGTTTAGTGCTCAATCCCCTTCCCTAAGATTCAAAAGTATTGAAATAGGCTCTGACAGACCAACATGGCCTCAATGAAGTCCCAAAGACAGGAAAAGACAACAGATAACTAGAACAAAGTTACTTTGAAGGCAGAGTAAAGCTCAGCCCAATATGCTGGCTGAAGGGAGTCAGATGGGAATGAAGGTTATGGGTTAATGATGAAACTAAGGGCAGATTGCCCAACCCTGCGCTCCTGGATCAGGTTTGTGGACCAAACAAGTGGCTCTGTGAATGAACCTACGGGGTTGAGGATGGGGGAGGAGGCAGAGGAGGTGGGAATTTTCCCTCAGCACACTGGAGAATCACAATGCCCTAGGAAAGCTCCAAACTGGTACCAATAGCAATGAAGCCTACAAGAGGTACAGATGCCGTCTATTACCATGTACAGGGTTGTGGCTGTGGATTTCATCTCATTAGCTATGATGCCAGCTGTCTGGCCTGGTGGTTCAGCTGCCCCTGCTTTAACAGCCTGATTCTAGAAAGGGGTCGGCATCCTTCAACACTAGTGGGGATGCCTAGAACTAACCCAAACACAATTATGAAGCCAGGGAGCTTCCAAAGTTTATGTCAGGAGGATATTCTCTCTCTAGGCAGGATGGAAACTCAAGGTAGAACTACCTTATCTTGAAAGCGAACAGAGAGTAGGGCCTTTGCAATTGGAGGAAAAGAAGAAGACTTTTATGGCTTTGTTATTCTCTTTCTCCTCTGATGAACAGAAAAAATAACCAATCATATCTTCTTATTTATATAAATGTAAATATAAATGTAAATCTTATTCACATAAATCTCAATTTTGTTTCTGAGGAGCATGAATTAACAATATTTTAATTATTGTGATAACAGCTAACCTTAGTCTGTAGCTCTTAAAATCTTTTGGATAATGATGATGAAGAATAGGGTGCAGTGGAGGTTAGTTTATGGAAAATGAACTTTCTATTAATTGACTTCAGTAAACTTTTTTGCATCTAAATTTTACATTTTCCAGAGGAATAACTGGAAATAATCATTAAGAATGTACAGGAAAAAAGATTTCCTCTAATTATCTTCTCCAATAAATGTGAAAAGTTGCCACCCTGCAACAACACAGTTAACCCTTTATATGATGATGCTATTAGGGAACAAGGAGATGGAGAGAGAAAGTGAGAGTGAGGGAGAGAATTAAAATGAGAAAAAGAGAAGAGAAGAAAGGAAAAAATTCCATAGCCTACCTCTAATACTCTGAAAACAAGCAACAGGAATGCAGTATAGCAGAAGTACATTACCTAGGTTCAAATCTCAGATCTCTCCATTTTATTAGCTGTGTGACATTGTGCATTATTTGCATCCACTAAACCTCAGTCTCTTTATCTGTAAAATGGAAATAATAGTTCCTACTTTGTGTGGTTATAATGATGATTAGAAGACCTAATGATGGGCTTCCCTGGTGGCACAGTGGTTAAAAATCTGCCTGCCAGTGCAGGGGATGCAGGTTCGAGCCCTGGTCCAGGAAGATCCCATATGCCATGGAGCAACTACGCCCATGTGCCACAACCAACTGAGCCCACGTGCCACAACTACTGAAGCCCATGTGCCTAGAGCCCGTGCTCTGCAACAAGAGAAGCCACCTCAATGAGAAGCCCGTGCACCGCAACAGAGAGTAGCCTCCACTTGCTACAATTAGAGAAAGCCCATGCATAGCAATGAAGACCCAACACAGCAAATAAATAAAGAAGAAGACCTAATGGATATAAAGCATTTTCCAGAGTAACTGTCAATAGTACTTGGTAAACACTGTATTATTATTTTAGTAAATAATCAGTCCATCTCTACTCGTTACCCAATGGATATCAATCACATCTGATGAAATCTATAAAATGGGTTCTTCCTTAAAGGGATTTACTCTTTTTTATAATTATTTGCAGTGATTTTTCTACCCATCCCTTATACAAAGCTTACTATCCTTTTTTTTCATAAATTCCTCTTTTATTTGATTTCTCACTCACTAGCTCCCCATTCCCATCTCTCTTAGACCAGAGCTGGCTCTGCCACAAAGGAGTGGCCCAGAGCGCCTACTCTGACTGCTCTTCTCCAGCCCTCAGGCTCAGTATGGCCACTTTCATGAATTCTTCCAAGATGCAGAATCCATTCATCTAGTAGGTCAGTCAGCCAAGCAGAGTCACAGGCTTGATTGCTGTGACGTGCTCCTCCCCTGAGTCATTCAGTAGTCACAAGACTACAATGGGTGCACTTAGGAACTCTCAGCTGGGCTCATCAGCAAGCCTCTTCCTTCCCCTCCAGCCATTTCAGAATCCCATGCTTAAAATTTTCTCCTCAGGCAAAGAAAAGTTGTCCCATACTTGGAAGAAACTTGCTACCTGAGGAATCTCCTCTCAGTAAAGACCCAAAAGAGACTATGACCCTATTGATGTTCACCTCTAATCGTATTATTTCACAGCTGAACAGGTTATAGTCCTCTCAATTTATAGAAGAGGAAACTAGGGCCCAGAGAGGCTGATGGCTTGTCTAAGGTCACACAGCTAGGTCATGGTACAGCTGGGAGGGACCCGATTCCTGGTTCAGGATTTTTCCACTTGGTCCTACTATTCTCTTCCTGTTTGATCCAGGGGCAGAGAGTGTTGGATTATGTCACACATGTTCCTTTAAATAATAAGATCTAAGCAACTACCCTATTATAGGGACTGTTCACAAAAAGGGGAATATCCTCCTCTTTGAGATATGCATATACTGAAATCAGCAAATGTCTTACATTTCAGTTGATTGCCTAGAAATGAGTTTACATCTCTATGAACACATTCAAAATTATGATGGAAGCAATGCTCACAAAAAGCATGACTTTTAGCTATAAAATTTACTTTTAGGATACTGAATAAAGGCATGGAAAAATCTAAGATGTCAACTCTTACCCACCTGGTGTGTATGTACATGCTTATCCTGACAGTGTATGACAGGTCACAATTTTCAATTGGTGAAGTTTCCTGCAAACAAGGAAAGGGCTGGCCCTGTTGTGAGTTTGCCCTAATGACTGCCCCTTCCTTTCCATCTGCCGTTGGTTAAGCTGGAACTCCAACTGGGATGAGATCCAGTACCAAGGACGCTGCAGTCAATGTTGTCCAGGTCCAGCACAGATTCATCAGGACACTGAATTTGTCTAGACTTTGGTTAAATAGGAGGGTTTAATATAAAGGAAGAATATATCATGTTGGGTATGGTCAAGTCCATTTAAACTCTAACCCCTTTAATCTCAGCATACAGGTTCTAAACTCTAATCTGTAGACATTATTTGACTGATTAGTCTTCAATTTCACTACTGAGTAGATGATAGCATACAGAGTTACTTGGGAGAGAAAATCTTTAATTCATTCCCCACATATACACTAACATTCGGTCTGGCTTAGAATAAAGAAATATATATAAAAGAAGACTATAAAATATAAGTTACAGGGGCTTCCTAGGTGGCCCAGTGGTTAAGACTCCGCCTACCAATGCAGGGGACACAGGTTTGATCCCAGCTCCAGGAAGATCCCACATGCCACAGAGCAACTAAGCCCGTGCGCCACAACTACTGAAGCCCACGCACCTAGAGCCCGAGTTCCGCAACACCAGAACTACGGCAACGAGGAGCCCGCGCACCACAACGAAGAGTAGCCCCACTCACCAGAACTAAAGAAAGCCCACGCACCACAAAAAAAAAACCAACATAGCCAATAAAATAAATAAATAAATAAATTTAATTTAAAAATATATATATAGGTTACAAAAAGGTGAAGGAAAAGGAAAAAAGACAGATAATTTTATCAGAAACCTAGGATGAGGCAATTGCCTCACCTGAATGTATCCTGGGCATCCTGACCAAAATAATATTGGTGAAACTAAGCTCCTTATTTTTATATATTTACTCCCACATAGACAACACTCTGATTATCTCATATAATCCTCTTTGGTTCATATACTTTGAAACAAAAGGAATAAAAAATGTAAAGGGATTTCTGAGTTGCCTGACTATAAGCCAAAACTGCTTAAACTAATGTAATGAAAATATATTATGGACAAATTGAAGATCCACAATCACGTATCCAAAACCACTGGGGCCAGAATTCAGAATCATTAAGGGTTTGAAAATGTAATAAAGTATATGGAGCCTGCCTTACATATCATATCCAGAGTCTGAGGTAGTGCCCTATAATCAAACATATGACTATTTCTGACATGAAATGCATGAGGAATCACACTCGCTGGCGTATACAAAGTCTATAAGTAGTCTCTCATTAGTTCACACCAGGTTTCACCACCTGTGAAGTCTGTCACAAATTCATGAAAAAATTTTTAATTTTCAGAGCTTTTTGGATTTGGGAATGGTGAATAAGAGGTTGTGCATACACACTCGCATATGCACACACACATACATATATGTACACACATAAAGAACTACACATGAGAAATATGACTGCTGAAAGCTACACTTTTTTTCTTAACATCTGTTTGAACTGGAACAAATCATATTACTCTGAGCTATTTTTGCAGCCACAAAAATAGGAGTAAATGTGCAATTAACCAAAAGGTAAACTGTGACTAAATGTTATAAATACTCTTTGAAGCCATCTCAGTGAATGAGCATAGCCAGGAGGTTAGGAGATCTGAGTACCATCGCAGTTCTGCTATTGACTTTCAATGTGACCCCAGGAAAGTCACTTCATTTCCCTGGTCCTCAGATTTCTCTCCTGTAAAATGAGGCAACTGGAAACGTTGATCTCTAAGGCACTTTCCAATTCCACAATCTGTTCTTCTAAGGTTTTCCATTTTGCCCATTTAGCTCATTTCATTTTGCTAATATTCATTTTTAAAAACTAAAATCCAATAATAATATGTTTCAAATCATCTATTGGTCTAATATGTCTATTTTTACACAATTGTATATGTTAATCAAATTTTAGTCATTGAATTACAAGTTTGGGGTCAATAATTTCCCTTACCAGTTCTAAATACTGTTATGTTGTTTTACATGCAAGCAACATGGGATGACTAAACATCATAATAAAAACAGAACACTCCAGAAAGGTGAAATTTACAAACCTCTTTGTATTATTTTAGATGCCTTAGTGTCCTTAAAATAAGAACAGAAAGTGCCACAAGATTATTTCTCAACTCTGGAAATATTTGTGAGTAATTTTGCCAAAGTATTAGTCAGAAATGCTAATTGAAAACTCCAGATGGCAGTATCACAGTTACCTTGCTTTGCTAATTTTCCTCTTTGAAATCTTGCCCTTGTAAGAAAACACGTTGAAATCTCTTTGAAACATTATCGTGGACATGGAAATTAGCTTCTCAAGGGTTTTAAAGAGCAAGCTCATACTTCTGGCCATGTCTTTTTTGTAGTCACTGTTTTAATCTGTAAAATGTAAATTCTGGAATAGCCCAATGCTAAGAAACAAGTTAGTTGAGTTTCTATAAAAAAAATATTTACCAGCTTTAAATCTTACTAAACTTCTGGCACTCAGGAGGACAATTATTATGTTATCCAATGTCTTCGTGGAGCCAATCCAAGTTCAAAGTTTCCAATGACCTTGAATGGGACTTTGTACCCATGTCAGCTGCTTGGTTATAAAGAATAAAATAAGAATCTAGGTCAGTATTGCTTGTGCTGACAGCATTACAGTTTTTAAATTGTTGTCATGTGAATTTTTCCATGACATATTCTTGCTAATGCATACTTTCCCCCTTAACTGCAAAATACATCTCTCTTATTGTGTGTGTATGAATGTACACATACACACATTCAGTAACCTCTCCATTCTCTGTGCTCAAGACTGGTAACTTATGTCACCATAATTACTTAGCTTATTGATTAAAATGCTAAAGAACATAAATATCTTAATATATCTTATTTTACAGGTCAGGGCCAAGTCCTCCAAATCCTAGCATGATTTTCCACTTCTAATATGTATATTTCTGGGCTTCCTAGGTGGCGCAGTGGCTGAGAGTCCACCTGCCAATGCAGAGGTCACGGGTTTGATCCCAGCTCCAGGAAGATCCCACATGCCGCAGAGCAACTAAGCCCGTGTGCCAAAAATAAAAATAAATAAATAAATAAATAATATGTATATTTCCTGCTTTATGCTAGTCTCTATGGGTTTATAATGGAAGTTAGAAAGAAAGTATAAGGATTGGAACATTTTATCTTTTCACCCCTTTTAACTCTTGTCCCAAGTTCTGCCCTACACTCTTATTGTGTCTTGAACAGTGGCCTGAAGTTAATATATTAGTATATTTTAGTATATATTTACAACTGTAGAGACACAATTTGATGCATAGTATATCCAAATACATATTACTATAGGAATCCACTTGCAGTTTCTCTTTTTTTCCACTTAGTTAAGGAATATGTTCCCTATTATATGTAAGAAATATTTTTATGGTTCCTTTTATATTTTTACACATTGCAACTCATTTCCTAATACAGTAAACTTTTTAAAATTAGCTATTACTATTTCTACTCATTGTTCTACTTTTTTGAGTGACAGACTCACTTTATTAATTTCTTTTAAAGTTCAGTGAGCAATTTCTGTATAACCTTTCTGCCTTTTCTTTCTTGAAAATACAAACAAAATTATGTATACTTAGGATGACTATAAAATATGTGAAGAAACATTTTGATAAGTTCAGAGATTTAAATGGGAGGATGAAAAGAAGGCAACCAATTTCTCCCAGCTCTACTCTCACTTACAGTATACCATTTACACAGCCCTCACCTATATCACCACTCCCACCTGCTTCCCAGTGCTTGTTGATTCTGACTATAGGTCTATCTTGCCAATAGGGGATAGAAGAGAATCAGGGACTAGCTATTAAGGAGAGAGAGAAACAAGGCTAAAACATGAAAAGAGATAGATGAGGAAAGTACGGGTGTAAGCTATGGGGCACTTGGACTCTTGATACTAACTAAAAAGTAATGTACAGTCTCTAAGCAGACCAAAAAATAGGAGAACTTTTAGTATCTGTGTCTCCTAACCAACAATGGCCTCTCCTTCCCCTCCAAACTTAAACACCTACCCAGCTTCTTTATATAAATCTTCCTTCAAAAAAGAATAAACAAATAAGCAATTACATATAACATCTAAACTAGACTGTTTGTTTCCATGAGTTAGGCTAATACATCTGATCATGCTCAACTGTGACTATACATTTTGGTGGAAGTAAAGGTATACTGCTAGCAGTTTACAGTCTCTCCAGTACACACTCAAAATAATTATAATAGCTAACACCTATGGTATACTTCTATTGTGCCATACACTTTCATGTATTCTAAACACTTGCCATGTATTAAATTAACTTAATAGTCACAACAACAATCCCTGTTTTAAAGACAAGGAAACAAAGACACTGAAAGGTTAAATATGAAAGGTCCAAAGTCACCCAGATCATAAGTAGCAAACTCAAGGTCACACACATACAAGAAAAATTTTCACTAACTTGAGAAACTTGAGAGACTGAAAACAGATAATTGTGCAATTTAATAAATTAAAAATAAAAATAAATAACAGTACATTTCATTAAATAGAAATTAGTTTTATTTCCCATATTTAATTAATGTATTGCAATTTCTGGGAGGAGGGGGTTTAGATTAATCAAACAAGAAAAAAACCTTTAACCACATAGTAAATAAACAGTCATGAAGCAACAATTTTATGCCAAGAATAATCCTATGGAGTAAAACGTTTTTATATTTCCTTAAACTTTGACAATATATGGGCTGAATATTCCATGCTCCAGCAATAGATGCAAAAAAAATGTGTATGTGTGAGCATTATATATAAAACTGAAGCTGTATTATGTCTTCTAATATTGAAAATATTTATAGGGAATGCACATTAATTCTCAAGTGCCCCATGACAGCAGTATATTAAAATTACAGCCCTTCATGGCTTTATATTGATAATTTAAACTACACATGTTATTTAGCTCTAATCTTACCACCACCTCAGATGTTATGTTTGTAAACTTACACCTCCTGGTTCATTTTATAGGATGCAATTAAGTGGATAGCTGCAAATGGTTGTGACACAGTGATATATTTCAGCGTGGTAGTCTGATTTAAGGCTATTGATATGTTTGTTCAAAAAACTGAAGACTGAGTGTTATACTAGACTTTTAAAGGAGGTACAATAAAATCAAATTTCAGAAAGTACAATGGTCTATATGCCTATCATAAATGCTCTGCATAACTGTTATTTTGAAGACCTAAAATAACTTGTAGGAAATTTCATGGCTTTAATTCTCTCTACAGAATCAAGCAAAATAACTGCAATAAACCTAAGCACAATATTAAGAGTTTAAACACTAAAATAGAAACACTGGAATGAAAGTTTAATTTTAAAAATTTATTTATTTATTTATTTATTTATTTACTTATTTATTGGCTGCGTTGGGTCTTTGATGCTGCACAATTTTTAAATAAACTTTTTAGAAACATTTCAAGGAAGTTAGGAAAATAATAATGTAACTATATCAGACCAAAGTGAATTCTACCAAACATTAAAGAGTCCTTTAGTGTCACAGGCATTACCTTTAGAGTCATAGGCATTACCCTCCTCCTCCAAAGAATTCATTTTGATGTCAAATAATTGAGGAGATGCAAAGTTCTTTACAGGTTTCTTTTCCATAAGTCATTTCGATAATTTTCCTATGTTAATTGCCTTATGAATCTCCAAGAAGGGAATATGGCACACACCACTTGCTCAAATGACTATAAAGCCCCCTTTTCACAGAACATCTCAAAGGAATTGAGTTACACAGAACTCATTTGGGGATTTTTGATTCAGAAACAAAGGACACTTGTCACAAATATATTTGTTAGCCTCCAATGAAAGATGCTCCTGAGTCCAGGCTCTCTTTCTTATAAGATTTCCACTTGACTCTCATTTCCCTTAAGGTAGCAGCAGTGTCATCCATCATTGACTCCCCAGCCTAGCACCTTGCTTGATACATATTAAGGATTCAATAAGTACTTGCTAAACATTTCTATTCAAGATATTGTCATTACACTGCTATCTTATTATCCTTTTTCCCTTTTTCTCCAGTTCAGCTCCCTGAAGTTGATCCACTGACTGACCATTTAATTGTTGGCCTTTCTAGTTCCTGATTCAGTGTTTCTAGAGCCAAGATATGATTAGAAGCCCAAACATAGCTTCTGGGCACCCACAATCTCCTTCATGGACAAGCTGGGTGCCAGAAGCCTGAGTTATGTATATTAAAGGACCTCAGTTACACCCTCCCAATCCTCTTCTAGACTGGCACAGTCCAGAGATCTGGTCCTCTTCCTTTGATTTTTTTCCCCTTATTTCTCTTTCATAAAATATTTCAAATATACAGAAAATTGAAGAGAACAATATTTTTAAAAGTACCCAGTTCATGGCTAAACAAAATATTAACATTGTGTCATACTGAATAAAACAATTACAGATGTAGCTGAAGGCCCATTGTATCCCTCCTAATCCCATTCCTTTTCTTCCATTCTGAAAGGTGACTATTATCCTAACAAAGTCAGTGTAAATTCACAATTTAATGTCTTTACTACATATTGTGCAACTATAGCAACACATAAATATTCTTTTGTGTGTTATTAATATACATAAATGATACAACTTATACGTACCATTTTTCAACTTGTTCGTACCATTTTTCAACTTGTTTTTTTCATTCAATGCTATGCTTCCAAGATTTAACCATGTAACACATGTAAATTTCATTCATTCTTTTTAAATTCTATATAGAATTCCACTGTATGCATATGCCATAGTTTTTTACTCATTCTCCTATTGATAAACATTAGGTTTTGTCAAATTGCATTTTTTAGGGAAGCTGTAGTGTCCCATCCTTTTCCTCCAGACAGTGCATTCACCCCCAGCTGCTTGCTCTAAGGGTTGACTGCTGACAGCTCACAGCTGCCCCTTTATCCAGAAATCCCTCTTGGCTGACAGGAGCTACCTTGCCCTGGAGATGATAACACCTCACCCCATATACACACTCCAGGTATGGGGTACAAAACAACCCCCTTACCTCAAGGGAGGTACCTTCAATATGATTTATGTCCTAGAGCCCTTCACGGATCTGACCAAAACTAGACTTACTCACCTGAGACCACATTTTAGCTGGCATTTCTCCATTGTGCCCCTGCTTTCCTCAATCCCTCATAGTGAGCACACCCACAATTAATGGCATACACCTTCACAGCTGTCACAGACTCTGCTCCCAAGGAACCCAATCTCAGACAGGGTCCCTATCATAAAATGCACACTATTATAAAATGCTGTGACAGTCCTCATGGGTCTCCATGTGCAGATTTGCTAGAGGGTTGCTTTGGTATATACCAAAATTGCTGCCAAGTAGGATAGGTTTAACTTCAATTCAATTAGATGTCCCCAAATTGCTTTAGAAAGTAGTATCAATTTTCACAACTACGCCTACATCTGAGAGTCCCCACTTCCCCCACAGTATCTCCAGCACTTGTTTTTGTCAGGTATTTTAAATTTTGCTACCAGGTTGGGAGTGAAATGATTCATCTATCCCACTCCCTTATTCTGGGATATTTCCTTTTTATTTTGTTATTTAACAAATATTTATATAGCACTTACTATGAGCCTTATAAATGTTTGAAGCACTGTACTAATATAATTCATTTAATCTGCATGAGAAGCCCATGAAGTAGATACAAGTACCTCATTTTTACACATGAGGAAACAGAGTCACAGGGATCACAGGGAGGTAAGTAACTTGTTCAAGGCTGCACATATAGAAAGTGGCAGAACTGGTATTGAATCAAAGCAGCCTGTCTTAAAAATCCCTGTGCTGAGAATGGACTGGAGAACTCGAGGTTTGGGAGGGGGCAGGGGGTGAAGGGGAAGCTGAGACGAAGCGAGAGAGTAGCACAGACATATATATACTACCAACTGTAAAACAGATAGTCAGTGGGAAGTCATTGTATAACAAAGGGAGTCCAACTCGAGGATGGAAGATGCCTTAGAGGACTGGGCCGGGGAGGGTGGGGGGGACTCGAGGCGGGGGGAGTCAAGGAAGGGAGGGAATACGGGGATATGTGTATAAAAACAGATGATTGAACTTGGTGTACCCCCCAAAAAAATAATAAATAAATAACTAAAATTAAAAACAAACAAACAAACAAACAAAAAAATCCCTGTGCTTAATCACTATACTAATGCTATCTATTAACTACATCCTTTAGTAGTTCTTTCAGTATTGATCTCTGTCAAGTAAGTCTCTTGAACTTTGATTCTCTAAAAAAATACATAAAAATTAAAATCAAACCCTATATAACAATTGTGGTCTGCTAAATCATGCCTGCTCCCCAAAGTGTCCACATCCTAATACCCAGAACCTATGAATGTTACTTTATATGGTAAAAGGGACTTTGCAGATGTAAGTTAAGGTTCTTGAGATGGGAAGATTAGCCTGGATTACCCAGGTGCACCCTAAATGTAATCACAAGTGTTCTTATAAGAGGAAGGTAGAAAGATATTTGACAACAGATGTGACAACAGAAGAAAAGAGTGGAGTGACACAAGGAAGGATGAAGCAAGGAATTCCGTCTGCCTCCAGAAACTAGGAAGTCAAGGAAATGAATTCTCCCGTAGAGCCTTCAGAAGAAAACAGCCCTGATAAAACTTTGATTTTAGCCCTATATGACATATTTTAGACATCCAGGACTGTAAGAGAATAAATTTGTATTATTTTAAGCCACTAAGTTTGTGTTAATTTGTTACATCAGTAATAGGAAAATAACACAATAATCCACCTCAAAACTCCAGAACTTAAAAAGCAGTAATTTATTTTCATGAATCTATGTTTTCATTTATCTCATTCAGATGTTAGCATATTTTGTCAAACTGAGGACTCCTGTCTTGCCTGAGGTCTAGAAAATTTGCAGTCATACAACCTTGTTCTTACTATCTCAATATTATGCTTCTGAAATCCTTATGCTAGGCCTCCTTATCTATCCCCCATCTCACTTCATCATTTTTTTGTATCTCTTTATCTTCCTGTGCTATATTGCAATTGATTTTTTTCAGAATAAGTCCTAAATCACTTATCCTCTTTTTGACTGGGCCTAATCTGCTACTTAACATTTGAGTTTTCATTTCACTTATTATGTGTTTTATAACTATGCCTTTTGTTTTGCCATAGTCCTTTGTTTACTTTTTTATTCTTTCATTTTTATCTTTTTAAGCTTTTTTAGTGTGCCTATTATGTTTCAGATCATTCTATAATCTCTAGTTCTTGGAGTGCAAATTCTCCTGGTTATTGCAGCTGTTCTCTCTCCCTCATGGCGTTTTGTATTCTAATATTTTTTTAATTCCCATGTGCTCTGCTTTGTAGGATGATCCTTTAAGAGCTGTTCCACTCCTGTTTCTTCCAGAGACCTGGGAGGTTCATGAGTTCTAGTGCCAATATTGATGTTAATTTCTCAATTTGGAATTCCTACACCCTGAGAGTGGTGTAAATTCAGGACTCACACCTGTTTGTGCTGACTTATGTTTCCGATTCCTTGCAGATTTCTTTACCCAACCCACCCCAAGCATGTCCCAGAGGGTAGAGTTTCTGTAGCCCCCATTTCATACAAGGGGCAGCCCTTTAAAGACTCCCACTGATGCAGGAGACTGTCCCAGTGTCTGTCTCACTGGGTCCCCATCTCCTGTCTCTGAACTTGACTCTAGTCCTAACTTTCAAATCTATCTGATTGGGAAAACCCTGTGAGCCTCTGTGGCTTCATGTTCTACTAGCAAATCTGACTTTATGTTCCTTCCTCATTTCTGGCACCAGGGTTTTTTATTTTCTTTCTTTGAAGCTTGGTTTACATTAAAATGTACATTTTTCTCCAGTATTTCCATAACTAGAAGCAGGAAGAAAAGACGTTCACTGTCATTTCCTTTCACTACTTATAGTTAGATCCGACGATCCTTGATTTTCTACTGTACAGTCACGTCTGGAGATCCTATTTACTTTCCCAGTCCCCCTTTAGTACTGGGATGCTTTTCTAAATCCATCTCATATTTATGGGCCCTAATGTCTTCTAGCCTTCCTTCCCCATGTTGAATCTTCCACTCACAAGCACCACTATTAAAAAGTCTTTCAGAACCAATCAACCACTATCCAGCTGGTTAGCTTTCCTGGTGGCAGCAATCCCACCATATTTGAACTTCTATTTCCACAGTCAAGCCAGAGGTTACAACAGTGCTTGGATGCTAAATAGACTACCCTCACTCAAGGTCCATCTCTACATCCAGATTACTTCCTTCTATCCACTCCCCAACTGTGAGCTACGCCCTGTTGAGTGAATCACTGCCAGTGTACGGACTAAGCCTCTGCAGTCTTGCCCTGCACTCACCAAAATCCCATCAAGAATACAGTAAGATCCTATTTGAACAAACATCTATCTATCTATCTATCTATCTATCTATCTATCTATCTATCTATCCAAACCCCTGATTAAACAATTCCAATCCCAAACCATTACTAGAACTCTATTTTGACAAAAAGGAAAAAGAAATATATCTTAAGAAAGGAAGTTTATATGAAAGACTTATGCAAATAATAAATTCCCTGGTTATGTGTTGAAGTTATATATATTCACCCCAATCTCTGGCTGGACAATGATTACTAACATTCAGAAAATCAATATCAGACACTGGAAATTCACATGGGCCAAAGAGATTAATGTAATATACTTTTTATACTTCCCATGACACTAAAGATTATGAATACATTTTTAAAAGACTTTCAGTAAGAATTAAAAGTGAAACATTTAATCTTAAATTAAAAGAGTAAAAGAGTAGGGACTTCCCAGGTGGCACAGTGGTTAAGAATCCACCTGCCAATGCAGGGGACACGGGTTTGAGCCCTAGCCCGGGAAGATCCCACATGCCGCGGAACAAGTAAGCCCAGCGTACCACAACTACTGAGCCTGCACTCTAGAGCCCATGAGCCACAACTACTGAACCCAAGTGCCACAGCTATTTGAAGCCTGCACACCTAGAGCCCATGTTCTGCAACATGAGAAGCCACCACAATAAGAAGCCTGTGCACCACAACGAAGAATAGCCCCTGCTCACGGCAACTAGAGAGAGCCCGTGAGCAGCAACAAAGACCCAATGCAGACAAAAAGTAATTAATTAATTAATTTTAAAGAGGAGTAATTAAACAAAATAGTATATTACCCAACTATTTCCATCAATTGAGGCATTTCTGTACAACATTTATACTAAGGTACAGTATCATTTAATGAAATTTTTTAGTTTCCTGAAATTGTTTCCTATAGATTTTTTTTAATTATAGACTTCATTCACTTTGTGAAAACCTGTAGAAAATACTGTCTTTTGACATGGTAAAAAAAATCAATAATGCCATTTGAAGTTGACTTTTTAAGAATATTGTGACCCATATCAGGATAGGTACTATAGAAAAATCTTTGGAAATTGTAAAAAAGAAAAAAGAATATAAGTAAATCTTAATCTTCTTGAATGTTATCATTTTTCAAAACAAAATCTTACCTACAGAATAATTAACACACCATGAATAACCTATCCCTTAGCTTTTTCCCCTAGAATTCCTTAAAAACATTTGCTTATTCCTGTGTTCTTCGGGTCATTTCAACTGTCTCCCTTCTGGGAATTTTTTTTAAAGAAAAATCCCTAAATAACTTTCTAATAAAGAACCCACTTATGTATACTATGCCATGTTTTCTGTTTGGTTATTTTTAAAAAGTTATACCACAAAATGTTTAGCAACATTTTCTGGGGAAAAAATTTCCATGTTGATTAGAGCTAAAAGATTTTCAGTAGTAAATATAAACCCTCTATTTCTTACAGCTGATCTGTGTAATATTAGATATTTCTATATACAGTTTAAGGTCGCTGAAGATATGATTTGCTACATGATACAACTGAACCATGAAATGAGCTCTATGTTAAAAATAGGGGTCTTAAAGATATGGAAAAGAGAATATTCTCTTAATGTAGGTAAATAATGAGGCATCTGTTACAATATTCCTAACTTCGTTTTAATGTTCAGTCTCTCTGGATTAGAAAACATTTGATGTAAATCATTCTTACTGTAGAATAGACCAAACTATATTTGCAGATCACTGATATTTATGGATCGGAAAGAATGCCACAAAAGTTATCTAGATACACTTTGTTTTTAACTGGGACATTTCTAATACCAACATAGGACTGGATTTGCTGATAAAGCCCTAGAGGTCAGTTTATTGTGATAGCTTCCATTAACGATAGGTAGGGCTTGTTTGTGATTAAATTTTCAAGAGTGTAAGTTGCTTGCAGCAATGGTAGGGTCCCTCAGACATTTCAGACCTCTGATAACCAAGACTTCATGATTCTTGCCTTAAACTGGGCATATAGATTCTCATTATTTTTCCTATTCTAATGAATGTTCCCACTAAAAAGACTTTTCTTTAGCTAGACCTTACACTTTGCAATGTGACTTTCTGTTAAAACCAAATTAGTTTTGAAGGGGCTTTTTGCCCTTTTTCTTGTCTAAATATGATCAATATTTGAATAGACAGTACTAAGTGATTTTAAACAATTTCACTGATATTGCCTCATTTAAATTTTTCAGTATTTTCTGAACTTCCAAATCAATGCACATTAATTTTAGAGTGGTGATAAAAGAGTGAGTTTTTCAAAAAGAAAACTCCATAAAGATTCTCTTGTCATTTGTGCATAAACAACCTATAAAAATAATCAGAGGGCCTTTGATATAGTGACACAGCTCAGGCTTCTGAACCTGACAGTCCTGGTGTCAAATTCTGTGTTTACTAACTCTACAAGGTACATAGCTTTCAGAGCGTCACTTTCCTCATCTGTCACATGGGGACAATAATTAGCAGTGCTCATAATTAAAGGCGACAAGATAAGAATATACAAGAAAAGTTGTCTCCCTTAGAATCTAAGGATGTCCACGCATTTTGCTTCTGACAAGAAATAATAATTCATACTATGGATGATTAGTCTGTCTTCTAAAACAGTAGCATGTTTCCCATTTATTCTGACAAGTTACTTCCTATCAGTAGGAGTTGCCAGGAGCAGACGGAGGACAGTTTATAACATAAACCAAGGAGAAAGCAGATCATTATCACTTTTACCTTAAATTAGTTCATGTCAGTTAACTAAATGATGAGCAATTACCATGCTGTATCCCCAAAGAGGTGTCTGCACCTCAAAGAACAAGCTGAAAATAAAAAGCCAAGAGCTCCAGAGAAGATGAAAGAAAAACTAAGAAAAACCATGGTCTGTGCTGACTCTGCATTGCCCTCCCTTTGACAGGATCTACTCTAAGTCACTGAAATTTTTCCAGAAGGTAAAAAAATTCTTTTTCTTTAAAATTCTCACAATTCCTTGCATAGGGAAATTGCTATACTTTATGGGTCTTTAAGCTTCAGACCCTGGGTCACTAATTTTCTGGAAGTCTAAAGAGACTCAGAAAGCATATATAAAGGTTGGCCTGTCTAAAGGAGATCTTGTCTCAATTTCCAAGTGTCCTAGTGGGATGCCTTTATTGCTGCCCTGACTTTGACCAAGTGCATCAGCTCAGCCTGTGGCTTAGTCTACTCCTGAATTCTAATCCTAATCCTGGCCTGCTTCCTGGATCTTGACTACTGATCTCATGTCAGAGCATCTGTTATAGTCTCATCCAAGTTTCTGTGATTCCATAATTCTGATCATTCCCATAAACTTCACTCATAATGTTGTCTTAACTAACCCAGTCCAGACTTCCAACCTTGCCTTTCAATATATGGTCATTCCCAGCTCCAATGTGATAACCTGTCCCTAACAAAAATAACAACAAAAATGCTGCCCCAGAGCTGCCTGCCTTCTTGGAATTTCTATCGAGAATTTTAGATATTTCAGCAATACTTTTCAAATACAATTCATCAACCTAAGTTGTTAAAAAACTAAGTTATATAAATTGTCCAAAGCATCCCAACTCTAGAACTTTGAAAGCTCTATGGGACAATCCTTGATAAAATCCTGCGGGTCAGTTGTTCTCAGAGAATGGTGTATGGTCCACTGGTGAGTGAGCAATGAAGATTCTCCTTATGAGCCAAGAAAGGACAAAAATCTTTCCTTAGTCTCTTAACAGGGGAATGATATGCACCTTATAGATTTTCATGTGTACAGGGCCAAGGACCAACTTCCAAAACCCACTATCTTAGTCTGCTTCCTCGGAAAGCAAACAGAAGTTAAAGCATACATGTAACTACTTTATTACAGAGTGCAGTCCGGCAAAGCAGGAGACTTATGGCAAGAAAATCAGTGAAACCAGCTTCAGTTCCTAGTCCACTGCTGGTCTCATAAGGCTGTGATTGGTATTCATCACCTTATCTTCCCCCCTCCACCATCCATTCTAAATTCACTCATTCTTGGCCAGCTTTGGATGACCTGGTATTCTTGCCTAATGAGTGGCCCAGAACTAACTACAGGGTGTTAGCTTCCCCCATTTCTAGGTCACACATATGTGGGCACCAAGCAGACCCCATAGTGTCTGTCTTCTTCCTCACCATCAGCAAGGAAGCCCCAGAGCAGAAGATGAATAGTGCATGGGAAGGCGTAAGGAGAGGTGCTGCGAGAAGAGTTGTACTCTCTTAAAATCAGTTGAAACCCTTACCAAGATGTAGTGTGTGGAATGAGAGACCAAAACCTCTTGGAGAAAACTGACGTCAAGGGGATCCAAAATGGTACAGAGGTGCCTGATACAGACCACCACGTGAGTTAGCGAATATTAAATTTTTAAATTTTTCATTCTTAATCTAAAGGGAGCATGTTCACTGAGTTAGTTTTCCCTTGGAAAGTAGAAATGAGTCGAGTAAGTGATCCACAGGGCCTTTTGCCTTACCTAAGTAGTTGGGGGAAGGGGATGTCAAAAATACTACACACTATTGCCTTAGATGATCTTTAAGCTGCTTATTTAGTTATTAACAATTAACTTATTTTTTATCTTGACTTTTTAAAAAGGATTTGAAATGACTTATAAGAAAAGGCAGACCAATATAATAGACATATAAAATGGTCCAAGCAAATGAAGGAAACAAAAATATGCTAATTGTACGCTTAACATAATTGCAATGATAGAGCTGCAAATTTGGCTTTGAGTTGTACAGTTCAAAAAGCATGATAAGTTATATAGCTCTTGTTATCAGAAAGGGGGAAGCATGCTTTAGGAGATGCAAAGTTTTTTCTGGCACTGAAATCTAAAAGAACTTTCTGATGTGGAGCTTTATAGAGGGGAAATTGCATGATGCAATGGACAATGTCCTCAACAACATTTTTACAGCAAATGCAGAAGTTGACCTCATTTTATAATGAGGTAGGGAAATTTATTATTTAAACAAATGGCACTATAATTCCTTTAAGGGAGAAAACAACTTTTGCTGGGAATAACAGTTGGGGTAGAAGGGGCCAGTATGGGCTGTGAAGGTCTCAGAGTAATAGGAAAATAGTTCTATCTAATAGAGGAAAAGGAAGTTGAAGGTCTTTAGGACAACTTGGAAATGAGTGGGTGAAATCACCTCAGTGCTGAGGTAGGAAGGGAAATGAGGGAGAGCAAAAGCTACTGAACAGGTGGAAGGTTCTGTGAACAAGTAATCCCTCATCACCTACTGCCACCCCCAGTCCTCAGTAAAGTTTGCTAAACTCATAATTGCTTTGGGCATTTCAATACCCATATTGAAAGCAAAGAGTGTTAAGTTTCAGCCAAAATGGCCATGGGGCAAGATGGTGACAGAACTCAAGGAATCTAGAAGCCAAGAAGAAAAGGAAATCAGGCAATTGTAAGCCAACTGATACTAATGAGAACTGGAGAGCAAAAAACAATGCTGATTGAGGGCAAGTTCACTGGATTTCAATACCAGATGTATAAGTGTTCACTTTAACATCTCCTTATAAAAGCCAAAAGCCTAACAGTGCCATCGTGATAGACCATCCCTCCTCTAAAGGTGGATGACATATTCATTGTAAAAGTGGCAGGTAATTGTCATCCAGCATCCATTTCCCCTCTTCTTTTAAGTTATACAACTTCCTCTTTTTAGCTGGACACATGGGGTCCCACCTAGAGCCATTTTCTAACACACCATTCAGCTGGTTGCAGCTTGTTAAAAAAATAAAATGGCCAATGAGATGTAAGCGGAAAGGATGTAGACAATTTCTGGATCAGATTCTTATGGGTGGCTACTTGCCCACTGCATCTAACTTCTCCCATTCCTGAAGTCTACAATACGGACATGGTGGTAGTGAACCAGCTTTGACCATGTGGATAATGACAACACTCTAGCCTAGAGATGACTTAGCAATGATATAGAAGGAACCTGAATATCCTGGTGAACTAGAGATGCCTATCCTCCCTCCCCTGACCACCTACCTCTCAGACTTTTACATGAGAGAAAAATAAATTATCGTGTTTAAGCTGCTGCTATTTGGTCTCTGTTAAAGCAGCCAAATCCATATCCTTTACTTTGAATATATATTGATCTATTGATACTGCTCTACTCTTTGGGTATAGCTCTCAAAATTAATGTAGTATAAAATATCTTCCAAACTTAGCCAAAATTGTACCTCATCAGTTATAACAATGGTTCCATCATTGACATACTGCAAGCACTTCGTCGAATTTATATTTGCTATAACCAAGTATATTACTATTAGATGGAATGTTCTGCTGTAGACCATGTTGCCCATTGTAAAGCACAGTTAAATATGCTGTAAATAAGAAGTAAGAAGCATGTCATAATGTCATGCTGTCACAAAGAGCCCACACTTATTAAACATGCCAAAATTTTCCCTCATGAGTATAAGCAAGAAGGCAGTCAAAGCAGTGACAGCTCTATTCATAAAGAAACACAGTGAACAGAAGCAAATCTGTGAATGCTTTTACAGATCCTGTGGTATACTGTTAAACTCTAGCAGTGATTATATTATAATTATTGCTGACTTTTTTAGAACAGTAATTCCATTAGAAACTGGATTCAACTTTATGCTACAGAAACTCAATTGCTGTGGTTTAACCACATACAAGATTATTTACGTGCTGTTTAAAGAAATCTAGGGTAGACTGTAAGGTCTACTTTCTCTTAGTAAGGAAGAAGGAGAGAGTAGATACAGGGTAGGCAACCATCTGTGTCTGCCACATATTGTCACTAAAATTTCTGCTACTCTCTGGATATCATGTGTTCAAAAAGATTAGGACCATTGGAATACAAGATTCCAAACATTTCTGAACACTCAACAATCCATTCTATTACTCTTTTTCACAATGTTTTGTCACTTTTTTCATAGGAAGAATGAATGCAACTGCTCATCTTAATTATTTTTCTTTCTGTTGTTGTGTCTTCATTATTAATTAAAAATGTTTAACACTAGAGTATATTAAAGATGTTCACAATTTTTTGACATTTATAAAGTCAAATTCACGAGGTTTGTGCCCCTTTTCTTTAATCTGAGTGGGCTCTGTGACTGCATGACCAATAGAACATGGCAGAAATAGTGCTGTGCCATTTTTCAGGCCCAAACCTTAAGAGGTTGGTATCTTCCTCTTCCTGTCTTTTCAAATGTATACTCTTGGAAACTAGTCACCATGTTGGGAGGAAGTTCAAACAGCATTGTGGAGAGGCCAACAAGGAAATGAATCAAAGCCACTACTGTATAGTCCTGCTGACCTCCCAGCTCAAAGCTTGTACCAACTTGCCAGCCATCTCAGTGAGACATTTTATAAGTAGATTCTTTACCTTCAGTTGAGCTGTCCTAACCAATGCCTCATGGAGCAGAAATGAGCCGTCCCTTCTGAACGCTACCCAAATTTCAGATTTGTGAGCAAAATAACTGTTACATTTTTAATAACCGTTAAGTTTTGGGTGGTTTGTTACACAGCAATAGATTACATTCAGTGAAAGAAATTAATGATGCCTTAAGGAAATGTAAATATAAATGAATTTCTAGTAGTCAAATACTGCAAAGAATATAAATATCATCACGAACATACCACATCTTTATTTAGTACAATAAGTCAAACTGCATTTATTTTTTTCTTTCTTTTTTTTTTTTTCTTTTTTCAAACTGCATTTATTACCAGTATTTGACTTTGTAGTTTATCTTGCTATATGCACAGAGCCATTGACACAAATATTTGGTCAAAAAAATCAAGAAGGGTATATATATTCCTCATTCATATGAAAGCAAAAAGTATTTTAAGAAGCAAATGAAAACTATACCTGAAAAGCATTTGATACAATGGTATCGCCTTCCTGAACTCTGAATAAATTTTGAACTCTGAAGGAATTTAGAATAAAGATCACCTACTTTTTTTTTAACAATGTACAGCTAGCTCTGTTGGGTTTTACCATTTAGAGGAATCAGTTACTGTCACTAAGCCACTCAGCTGATAAACAAAAGAATGAGACAGAGCAGGACAGAGTGCAATGGTCACTCAGGATGGCTTATGTGTCTAATGTATCAGAATTGTATAATTTTAAATATTTTCTTTTCAGTTTTGCTTAGTGTATAGTGTTCAGGGTTTCAGAGGATGAAGTCATTTCAAAGTAGAGCTCCCTAGCCTGTTTGGAGGTACAACTAAAGACATTTTTCTTTATCCATTTCAGGATGAGGAGTCATATTCTCAAATTAAAACTTTTTAATGTACCCAGCACACAAATAAAAATTACAGTTGATTTTTCAATGAGACCTGATCCACGAGTGAAAAATTTAGTGTGAGATCTGAAAATTGAATCACTTTTATGCCCTTTTGCTTTCTGTAAAGATAGGCATAAGTTAGGATATAACAGATGGTTTATAACCAAGACTCAAACTAATAATGTCTTAGACATGTTCACAAATAGGCATTATAAGGCTGCTATGGCAGTTCTGTTCTGCAAGTTGTTCAGGGACCCAAGCTCCTTTTGTCTTGTTGTTCCTCCATCTTTAGGCTGTTTTCTTCACCCACATGTCCAAGGTGGCTTGTCATCACATCTACATTCCAAGCAATAGGATAAAACAAGGGCATGCCTTCCCTTTCAGGATGCAATCTAAAGATTCACAGATCAATTCTGCTCACATTCCATTGACTGGAACTTAGTTATCATAGGCCACATTCAGCTATAAGAAAGGTGGACAATATGTAGACTTTATTCGGGATGGCCACGTGCCCAGCAAAAAAAAAAAATCGGTAATTCTATTGCTGTGAGAGAGAAATGGAGATTAGATGTTGAGGAACAACTAGAATGCCTACCACAGGAGTACTCACTTGGGAGCAAGAATGAATCTTCTGGCGAATATTTTACTTTATATGATACCAGTGATTTGAATTTTCTGCCTGAATGAACACCAGATAAATGCTTTACCTAAACCTCCCTGACAAAAATTTCATAAAGAATTCTTAACTATGAAATGAGATGATGCATCTTTAAGTCATCTTTATGTACTAGTCATAAAATACTATAATAAAGAAACCAGAAATCATTGATTCAGACATAGCTAATAGATATTCAGGGCACTTTTATCTTTGCTAAGCAACCATTTCTAGAGTGCTCCACATGTTTGCTTTTTATATAATTTTAATGCACATAATATCTTTCAGCAGACGATCTCAAGAAGCTTTTATAAACATTAATTAACTGAACTTCACAACACTCTTGAGAACTGAGAATTAATATATCCATTTACATGGCAGGAAGCCAGATGAACATTACAATCAAGCAATATGGAGCTTACTTGGTTTCAGCCATGTAACAACATCAAACAGGCAGTACTAGAAACTCAATGTTAATCTGAAAATTGGGTATTTAGCTACTTCTAGACTGGCAAATGATTATCAACTTATATTCAATTCAAGCAAAGTACATTACTAAAACAAACACAAAAAGAAATCCTTTTTTTTGAAATGCTACTTCAATTTAAATGTGACTGATATCTAATCTTATATCTATAAATCTAAATATAAAAATAAAATTGGAAAGATTCTCATCAGGTAGACTTTTAGCACCAAGCCTGATGCAATTTGTTTCTAGATAAAATTTGGAGAAAAAAAAAAAGCTGCTAAAAAAAGTTATTCAATTCACATATCTGGAAAGGATAGCACATATCAGATTTCTCTAAATAAAATAACCAAATTATATATGAATGCATGTTATGTGTACTTTCTCAACTTATCTTAGAGTTATTGTGATGAATAAATAATAGAAATATGGTAAAATACGTTACTGTGATTACACTATTCAAAGAGCTAACTTCTCAGTATGACATGAAACATCTTGACAATACTTAAAATCCCAAAATTGTCATTTATTGGAGAAATTAATTGTATGCATTTTGTATGTTTGAAGGAGTTTTCCAAATATACAAGGAAATATAACCATGGTCCCTTAAAGAGGCAGATAAGGTTAGTTTAGTCACTAACTAAAAGCTTTAACATTACCCTTATTTCTTGTAATCTGATCTATGTCTGAAAAAAAAATGAGGTCTAAGAAATATAGAAATAAAGGCAAGAGCTTTATTTATTTTTATAGGACTGGACAAGTGTCCACTGCAAGATTTACTGATGACAAAAAGCATGAAAACTAAAGAAATATGAACCAATAGCTTTTAGCTCAGACTTTGGTCAGCGATCTTTCCAAAATGCTCCTTAAATAGGTTTTTTAAATCTTTCGAATAAAGGCAATCCAAAGTTTAGATATAGGACAATATATATCCCGAAAGATCTTTTGAAGCTGCTCATTTTCCAAATCACAATAAATTTAAAACAAATTTTTGGAAAATGTATCCTTGGACATTTATGGATAGGCTAATAAAGAAGGGAACTGGGATTCCATGCCACCTGGCTCACCCTTTCCTGTGGACTGACACACTCAAAACATTAGAGAGAGCTTTAAGCCAGCGAACTAATGAAAGCCATTTCAAAGCTAATAGTTTAACCTTATGGGTTGTTTTGTTTGGTTGCAGGGGTGTGGGGGGTACTTTTCCAAAGGAATAGCAAATTTAACTTTAATGACTTACTCAAGGAAAAGAATTCTCATCATCAAAACCTAATAAACATGGAAAGTCTCTGCTAATAATAAAGGTGAAATAGAAAAGATGACAGTAATTTATGATAGAATGGGAAATAGCTTAATCCAAAGATATAACTCTTTTTAAAAAGGATACATATACATGTTTTCCAATACACATTAGAAACTTTTGTTGGTTTGTTTTTTTATTTTATTTTTTTATTTTTCTTTATTTTATTTTTTTTTTAATTATTTTTTTTGGGGGGGTACATCAGGTTCAATCATCCGTTTTTATACACATATCCCCGTATTCCCTCCCTTCCTTGACTCCCCCACCTCGAGTCCCCCCCACCCTCCCTGCCCCAGTCCTCTAAGGCATCTTCCATCCTCGAGTTGGACTCCCTTTGTTATACAACAACTTCCCACTGACTATTTTACAGTTGGTAGTATATATATGTCTGTGCTACTCTCTCGCTTCGTCTCAGCTTCCCCTTCACCCCCCGCCCCCTCCCATAGCTCGAGTTCTCCAGTCCATTCTCTGTATCTGCATCCTTATTCTTGTCACTGAGTTCATCAGTACCATTTTTAGATTCCGTATATGTGAGCATACAATATTTGTCCTTCTCTTTCTGACTTACTTCACTCTGTATGACAGATTGTAGTTCTATCCACCTCATTACATATAGCTCCATCTCATCCCTTTTTATAGCTGAGTAATATTCCATTGTATATATATGCCACCTCTTCTGTATCCATTCATTTGTTGATGGGCATTTAGGTTGCTTCCATGTCCTGGCTATTGTAAATAGTGCTGCAATAAACATGATGGTACATGTTTCTTTTGGGATTATAGTTTTCTTTGGATATATGCCCAGGAGTGGGATGACTGGATCATATGGTAGTTCTATTTGTAGTTTTTTAAGGAACCTCCAAATTGTTTTCCATAGTGGCTGTACCAACTTACAGTCCCACCAACAGTGCAGTAGAGTTCCCTTTTCTCCACACCCTCTCCAACATTTGTGGTTTCCAGACTTTGTGATGATGGCCATTCTGATTGGTGTGAGGTGATACCTCATTGTGGCTTTGACTTGCATTTCTCTGATGATGAGTGATGTTGAGCATCTTTTCATGTGTTTGTTGGCCATCTGTATGTCTTCTTTGGAGAAATGTCTATTTAGGTCTTCTGCCCATTTGTGGATTGGGTTCTTTGCCTTTTTTGTGTTAAGCTTCATGAGCTGCTTGTATATTTTGGAGGTTAATCCTTTGTCCATTGTCTCATAGGCAATTATTTTTTCCCATTCTGAGGGTTGCCTTTTAGTCTTGTTTATGGTTTCTTTTGCTGTGCAAAAGCTTTTAAGTTTCATGAGGTCCCATTTGTTTATTCTTGATTTGATTTCCACGATTCTAGGAGGTGGGTCAAAAAGGATGTTGCTTTGATGTATGTCATAGAGTGTTCTGCCTATGTTTTCCTCTAGGAGTTTTATAGTGTCTGGCCTTACATGTAGGTCTTTAATCCATTTGGAGTTTATTTTTGTGTATGGTGTTAGGAAGGGTTCTAATTTCATTCTTTTACATGTTGCTGTCCAATTTTCCCACCACCACTTATTGAAGAGGCTGTCTTTTTTCCATCGTATACTCGTGCCTCCTTTGTCAAAGAGAAGGTGCCCATATGTATTTGGGCTTACTTCTGAGTTCTCTATTCTATTCCATTGATCTTCCTTTCTATGTTTGTGCCAGTACCATACTGTCTTGATCACTATGGCCTTGTAGTATAGTTTGAAGTCAGGAAGCCTGATTCCACCAACTCCATTTTTCCTTCTCAAGATTGCTTTGGCTATTGGGGTCTTTTGCATTTCCATACAAATCGTAAGATTTCTTGCTCTAGTTCTGTGAAAAATGCCATTGGTAATTTGATCGGGATTGCGTTGAATCTGTAAATTGCTTTGGATAGTACAGACATTTTCACGATGTTGATTCTTCCAATCCAGGAACATGGTATGTCCCTCCATCTGTTTGTGTGGTCTTTGATTTCTTTCATCAATGTCTTAAAGTTTTCTGCATACAGATCTTTTGCCTCCTTAGGCAGGTTTATTCCTAGGTATTTTATTCTTTTGGTTGCAATGGTGAATGGGAGAGTTTCCTTAATTTCTCTTTCTGCTCTTCCGTTGTTCGTGTATAGGAATGCAAGAGATTTCTGTGCATTAATTTTGTATCCTGCTACTTGACTAAACTCATCAATGAGTGCTAGCAGCTTTCTGGTAGAGTCTTGAGGGTTTTCTATATATAATATCATGTCATCTGCAAAGAGTGACAATTTTACTTCTTCTTTTCCAATTTGGATTCCTTTTATTTCTTTTTCTTCTCTGATTGCTGTGGCTAAGACTTCCAAAACTATGTTGAATAATAGTGGTGAGAGTGGACACCCTTGTCTTGTTCCTGTTCTTAGAGGGAATTCTTCCAGTTTTTCCCCATTGAGAACGATGTTGGCTTTTGGTTTTTCATATATGGCTTTTATGATGTTGAGGTAATTTCCTTCTATGCCCATTTTCTGGAGAGCTTTTATCATAAATGGATGTTGAACTTTGTCAAAAGCTTTTTCTGCATCTATTGAAATGATCATATGGTTTTTATCCTTCAATTTGTTGATATGATGTATCACGTTGATTGATTTGCGTATATTGAAGAATCCTTGCATCCCAGGGATAAACCCCACTTGATCATGGTGTATGATTTTTTTAATGTGCTGTTGCAGTCTGTTAGCTAGTATTTTGTTGAGCATTTTTGCATCTATATTCATCAGTGATATTGGTCTGTAGTTTTCTTTTTTTGTGACATCTTTGCCTGGTTTTGGTATCAGGGTGACGGTGGCCTCGTAGAATGAGTTTGGGAGTGTTCCGCCTTCTGCAATATTTTGGAAGAGTTTGAGAAGGATAGGTGTTACCTCTTCTCAAAATGTTTGATAGAATTCGCCCGTGAACCCATCTGGTCCTGGGCTTTTGTGTGTTGGGAGATTTTTAATCACTGCCTCAATTTCCGTCCTTGTGATTGGTCTGTTCATGGTTTCTGTTTCTTCCTGGTTCAGTCTTGGAAGATTGTATTTTTCTAAGAATGTATCCATTTCTTCCAGGTTATCCAATTTATAGGCATATAGTTGCTTGTAGTAGTCTCTCATGATGTTTTGTATTTCTGAGGTGTCCGTTGTGACTTCTCCTTTTTCATTTCTAATTCTGTTGATTCGCATCTTCTCCCTTTTTTTCTTGATGAGTCTGGCTAATGGTTTATCAATTTTGTTAATCTTCTCAAAGAACCAGCTTTTAGTTTTATTTTTCTTATGGTTTCTTTCCTTTCTTTTTCATTTATTTCTGCTCTGATCTTTATGATTTCTTTCCTTCTGCTCACTTTGGGGTTTCTTTGTTCTTCTTTCTCTAGTTGTTTTAGGTGTAAGGTTAGGTTGTTTATTCGATCATTTTCTTGTTTCTTAAGGTAGGACTGTATTGCTATAAACTTCCCCCTTAGAACTGCTTTTGCTGCATCCCATAGGTTTTGGGTTGTTGTGTTTTCATTGTCGTTTGATTCTAGATATTTTTTGATTTCCTCTTTGATTTCTTTAGTGATCCCTTGGTTGTTTAAGAGTGAATTGTTTAGCCTCCATGTGTTTGTATATTTTGCAGTTTTTTTCCTGTAATTGATATCTAGTCTCATGGCATTGTGGTCTGAGAAGATGCTTGATATGATTTCAATTTTCTTGAATTTGCTGAGGTTTGATTTGTGACCCAAGATGTGATCTATCCTGGAAAATGTTCCATGTGCACTTGAGAAGAAAGTGTAGTCTGTCGTTTTTGGATGGAATGTCCTATAAATATCAATTAAGTCGAGATGGTCTAATGTGTCATTTAAAGCTTGTGTGTCTTTGTTTATTTTTTGTTTGGATGATCTGTCCATTGATGTAAGTGGGGTGTTCAAGTCTCCCACTATTATTGTGTTACTGTCGATGTCCCCTTTTATAGCTCTTAGCATTTGCCTTATGTATTGAGGTGCTCCTATATTGGGGGCATAGATATTTACCATTGTGATATGTTCTTCTTGAATGGATCCCTTGATCATTATGGAGTGTCCTTCCTTGTCTCTTGTAATAGTCTTTACTTTCAAGTCTAATTTGTCTGATATGAGTATTGCTACTCCAGCTTTCTTTTGACTTCCATTTGCATGGAATATCTTTTTCCATTCCTTTACTTTCAGTCTATATGTATCCCTTGGTCTGAAGTGGGTTTCTTGTAGGCAGCATATAGAAGGGTCTTGTTTTTGTATCCATTCAGCCAGTCTGTGTCTTTTGGTTGGAGCATTTAATCCATTTACATTTAAAGTGATTATTGACATGTGTGCTCCAATGACCATTTTCTTAATTGTTTTGGGTTTGTATTTGTAGGTGTTTTCCTTTTCTTGTCTTTCCTACTTAGAGGAGTTCCTTTAGCACTTGTTGTAAGGCTGGTTTGGTGGTGCTGACTTCTCTGAACTTTTGCTTGTCTGGAAAGCTTTTGATTTCTCCCTCAAATCTGAATGAGATTCTTGCTGGGTAGAGGATTCTTGGCTGTAGGTTTCTCTCTTTCAGGACTTTCAGTATATCCTGCCATTCCCTTCTGGCCTGCAGAGTTTCTGTGGAAAGGTCAGCTGTTATCCTGATGGGTTTTCCCTTATATGTTGTTTGTTGCTTTTCTCTTGCTGCTTTTAATATTTTTTCTTTGTGTTTAATTGTCGTTAGTTTGATTAATATGTGTCTTGGTGTATTTCTCCTTGGGTTTATTCTGTATGGGACTCTCTGTGCTTCTTGGACTTGGTTAATTATTTCCTTTCCCATGTTGGGGAAGTTTTCCACTAGAACTTCTTCAAATATTTTCTCAGACCCTTTCTTGTTTTCTTCTTCTTCTGGGATGCCTATAATTCGAATGTTGGTACGTTTAAGGTTATCACTGAGGTCTCTGAGACTGTCTTCTAATCTTTTTATTCTTTTTTCTTTTTCCTGCTCTGTGGCAGTTATTTCCCCCATTCTATCTTCCAACTCACTTATTCGTTCTTCTGCCTCAGTCATTCTGCTGGTTATAGCATCTCGAGTATTTTTAATTTCAGTTATTTTGTTATCCATTGCTGTTTGTTTTTCTGAGTTCTTATGAACTGTTTCTTGTACTTTCTCTATTTTGTTATCGAGATTTTGTATCATTTTTACTATCATTACTCTAAATTCTTTTTCATGCATTTTTCCTATTTCCTCTTCATTTATTTGGTCTTGTGGGTTTTTTTCCTGCTCCTTTGCCTGCATGGTGTTTCTTTGTTTCCTCATGGTTGTCCAAACTTTTGGGGTTACTTGTCCTGGCGATAGAGGTGTTTATAGAAGACTGTCCAAGCCTCAGACTAATGTCCAAGTATTGGATTAAACGAATATTAAGTCTAGGAAACACATACATATATAAGACACACAATTACTGAATCCGTTAGGACATAAGGCTCTAGAAAGACCTGACAGAACCCCAGTGTGCTATCAGATATTCAGAGAGAAACCCAACAGAAATGGACAGCTGAAACAGAACAAATCAGAGACAAAAGCAAAAGCAAACAAACAACAAATAACACCCTACACCTACAAACATCAATCCAGGGAGATTTTGTAAGCTAGGATCAAGTATAGAAAAGAGCTGGAGTACCACCAGAGAGAATGGAGATTCTCAGAATGTAATTAGACAACTGTACTAAGAACTAAGATAAAGACAAAAGCCTAATATTAAATACCAAGGCAGTGCGTCATCTGGAGAATAGAGCAAGGAGTCTGAGCAGACCGATAGTGTTGCTTATAAGTATGTTAAGATAAAATAAACTTAAAAAGGCTGGAAGAAAGTGGAACAGAAGAGCATACTGTGGTTGGAAATATGCAAATAAAAAGAAAGGAATAGAAATGTATAAAAAATAGGGATGAAAAGAAAGTATGAGAGATATTTTGTCCATACTACCAAAAACTTAGCTAGATATAGAAGTATATAAAAAGGCAAAAAAAAAAAAAAGAATAAAAAATATCATTAAAAAAAAAAAAAAAGAGAGAGAGAGAGAAAGAAAAAAAAAAAAAAATCCAGAACTGATCCCAGAATGGACCAGTTCAATAGATATTGATACTACTATTTCTGTTTCCTTAGCGTCTCAGCTGTAAGTGTCCTTCTCCTTGCCTTGGGTTTTTTTTTTTTTTTTTTGCATTATTCTGTGACCAGCAGAGGTTCCTTTATTGTTCGTCTTAAGCGTCGGTGTGTGGGGAGGGAGAGGTACAATAGTGGCTCCTTCTCCTGGGAGGGAGTGAGCAGTGGCGCACTGTTGTTTCAGTCAGGCTTGGAGGTGCCTGTTGCAGAGGGCGCTGGTGGCTCAGGCGTAAACAGAAAGTCTTAGAGTTGGGCCTCTCTCGGGGTTTTTTTCTTATTGATGCTGTTGTTGTTTTTTTTTTTTTTTCTCTCGGCAGCCTCCCTGCTGCTGGCATTGCAAGGGGTTTTAATTTAGCCCCGCCCGAGTGCCTGAGGGTGCTTGTTATCCCTGAGCGCCTTAGGTGGCCCGCAGGGCGTCTCTCCACTGCCTGTTGCAGAGGCGCCGAAAGAGAGGGAGAGGCTATGTGCCCGGCTCCTCCCCACCGCCCGTGAGCCTGCAGCCTCCAGCTGCCATCATGGCCGGGCAGCTCTCAGGGACAGGCACTCCTCTCCGCGGACCTCCTCCCTCCTGTGCTCTCGGTCCGTCACCCTACCGGCAACAATGTTTCTCACCCTGAACCAGCTCTCCGGTTCCCACGCTCCCGCTCCTGGACCCTCTGTTCAGCCGCGGATCAATGTCTCGGTCCGGGAACGCTGAGCTGCGTTGCGGACCCTCCATATGTTTCTCACTCCCTCCCATCTGCCACAGCTCTGCCACTTCACCCTCTTCGAGCCCTCGTAGATGCCTCCCTACCGGCTATGTCGGGCTCCCCGCGGTCCTTTCTGGTGTCCAAGGCCGTCTGCTGGTGTTCAGCTGGTTCTCTGTGGGAATGACTGCGTCCTTCCGTGCATTCCCAATGCATCTGTGGAGAGGGATGCACTCCACGTCTCTCTACTTCACCGCCATCTTTTTCTCTCCTCCTCAACTTATATCGGTTTGTTTTTTAATAAAATAAAACTATAGACGTGAGTGATATGAAATTCATTTTAAAAACAGTCATTGAGAGTCTTCTGAGTATAGTAGAAGATATGTAGATGATCAAGACATGGGTTCTGCCCTCAAGAAACTTACAATGAAAAAGGAAGATAAGGAGATATATTTCCAGGGAGAATAAAATAAGTATCATCAGAAAAGTACAATCAATGTGCCAAGAACTTTAAAGAAGAAAAATAATGAGTTTCCTGGAAGAATCAGGAAAGGCTGCTTAAGCAAGGAAATATTTTATATGGGCCTTGATGGATGGGTAAGATTTTGGTACTTGGAGTCTGAGGGTGGACAGTAGTGATGGAAGGATTCCAAGTAACAAAAACAAAGAAAGGACATATGAAAGTCTAAGACATACTGAGTAGTATAAAGTAGAATGCAGAGAGTCAAGTAATAGAATATAAATTTGGAAATTTTTTAAATTCCACTTGTTGCATGGCACAGGCCAAAAAAAGAAAAAAGTGTGGGTACAAACTCCTGAGACTAGATTTGATTTTAGGAACTTGTTCCATACACTCTTTATTACTAAGAGTACTCATTTAATGCTTGTGATAGTGAGCTATGCCATATCATTGTACATTAAATGCTCCAAATGTTTTATTAATTGTGCACTTAAAATGATCAAAGATAAATTAAAACCTCATTTATATTCTTCAAATGAGAACTACATTGGCTGAGTAGCACCTGTGATCTTTTCCTCTTTGAATACAGTAAATATAGAAGAAATGAATAGGAGGAGAAAAAATTCATGTAAAATATTATCAACTTTTCAAGAACAAGAATGAAGCTGGAAAATAATGGATACTTGTCTTTCTACCTAGACTTCTACATCCACGCAAGCCATCAATCAAGCAATAGGGTAAAATAAAAACATATCCAGACTTACAAGGTCACAAAAAATTCTCATCACATGCATATTCATTTTCCCCCTTTAATTTTTTTTAATTGAGGTAAAACATGATATAAGTTTCAAGAACACAACATTATAGTTCAACATCTGTATACACTACAAAGTGATCACCACCAAAGGTCCATCCATTACCATATAATTGACTTGCTTCACCCATTTCACCCACCCCTCGACCCCCTGTCCCTCCGGTAACCACCAATCTGGGGTTACCAATCACATGCCACCATACCACATGCACCAGTCACATGTACCCTTTTTCAGGAGGCTACAGGAGGAAGTGTTCCACCAAACGGAAAGAGTAAACCAAGAAAGAGGAAAACAGAGGACATAGGAAACAGGTGAGAGGTAACAGAAGTACCAATCATTCCACTTCTGCCCTCCTGGCTCATGCCTAGGATGTGGCCTTGCCTCATCCCTTAATACTGACACAAAGTACTGCTTCTTGATTTTTACCTCTGTCTTTCCCTTTTCAACCTTAATTCAGATGCTCTGGCTACATTACCATGGCTATCAGAGGTAAATAAGTAAATCTTTCATTTGAGCTATCTGACCTGCAGGACTTTATGCTGTGCCCCTTCCCTCCTGAATGGACTTCTGTTGAAGTTACTTCAGTCCAGTGACCAAGTCCCAGACAAGGCCCATGGGATTTGAATCATATAACCATGGAAAATTTTGCAGCAATTGTGTATTAGGATTATACCATCCTTCAAAAGCCAAGCCCTCACTACATGTTTTAGAATATTGCCAAAATTAAGGATCCTTCCTAGGTCAGGTTTCATTTCACTTCTTTTCATTATAATGAGAAAGTAATTTCAGGACCCCAAGAGACAAGCACAGGCTGATGGAGTCTTGCCTGCCTGAGCAGTACAGGACCCCTGGCAGGCATGGCTCACTTAGTCTTAGGGGGGCAAGAGGGCTTCTCCCCACC
This sequence comes from Hippopotamus amphibius kiboko, assembly GCF_030028045.1. NCBI lineage: Eukaryota > Metazoa > Chordata > Mammalia > Artiodactyla > Hippopotamidae > Hippopotamus > Hippopotamus amphibius. The sequence continues at coordinate 34,361,103 of NC_080189.1, read as the reverse complement.
CTACAGCCAGGGGCCATGGGCATGATCAGCAAATGCGTCAAAGAGACAGGTGTACTCTGAGTCCTGGGTGACATCCAGGCACAACTCTCCTTCCTCAGGCCCATGAGACTGGTTTATTGGTACCTTCCAGTCACACACTCTACCTCATTTGTGATAGGTTTAATGGACACATTCAACTCCCAACATTTTTGCCTCCTCAGCACTAAGTAGTGGATACCTTGCAAGTATCTGATAAAAAAAACAGCTAGCAAGTATATTATCTGGACAAAAAAAATTCTCCCAAGAATTCTGCACATATTTTATGACTCTCCCTTTGTGTAGTACGTATAAAACATCCTTTCAGGAGGAGACACCCATCTCAGTGTGACTTCCTTAAGAATAATCAACATTGGCACCATTTGCTAATCCCGTTTGTTTCCCAAGGGAAGGGAAAGGTTATTAATTAACAAATCCTATTCATTTCCCAAGAGAAAGGAAAAGCATAGATTAAGGGTCATGAGACCCATAAAGCAGGTTGCATATAAAGGCTCTGCCCCCAGAGCACAATCTCCAATGCCTGCTATGCCTGCAGAGTAGTCTGCAGAGGACATAGCCCAATTTCCAGACTTGCTTATGTATTCTTAAAACTTTGTAAATACATAGACACCAAGGATTTTAGGCAAATGGAGTAGAAGGGTGTTATTTCTGGTGTCTTACTTAACCAAGCAAATGCAAAGCTGGATTATGTTTTGTTTTCAGCAAGGCAGCCCCTTCTGAATGTACAACACTCTAAGAGATGTAAAACCTTCTACCTCCCTCTGCCCCCAGTGACAGCTTTTCTCATTTTCTTTGCCTTACTGCTTTCCTATCCATAAAGGAGAAGATAGAAAAAAATCATATAAATTAATATATCATGCAGTTACGCTGTCAACAAAAAAGATGAATTGTAATACAGTGTGAGATATGCTAAATTAGGAGTATGAAGTGCCACTGGAAAACAGATGAAGCAACCTTCATCTGGGTGTGGGACAGGGTGGAGTGGGAGAGGGCCAATCAAGGAAGCCTTCCAGCATAAGGTTTGGATCTTGAAGGATGAGTCAAAGTTTGCCATGCAAGCAAAAGAAGGAAGGCCATTCCCATCAGAGGAATAAAAAAATGCCAATACCATTGCCTTTGCGGACAAGGCTGCGGACGCTGCTTCCTTTGTCATTCTCTTCTTGGAATAGAAGACACCCATGTTCTCCTTTGCTGGCTTTGGAGAAAGGCCAAAAAAAAAAAAAAAAAAAGCAGCAGCAGCAGGAAAAACAAACAAAAAAGTACTCTCCAGGGAACACACCTTTCTAGATCAAGCCTCTTTCTCAATACTGACAACAAAGTCAATACCTCTTCATTATCATCCTTGGAATTAAACTCCACCCTCTTCCTAGGGCAGGAGTGGTCTAAGAAGAGCAACCCAAATGCTTATTCCAGAGTTTTGGACAGCTCCTTCCTCTCATTCCTGTTTGTGACCTGCTCATGACAGGATCCTCACTGAGCCAATAGCACCAGGACCTCTGTTCCACACCTGTTCTTTCAACAAGAACCATGCCACACACTTCACCCCAAGGATGGCTGTACCTGCCAGCAGGAAGAAAACCTCTTTTCCTGCCACAATCTGCCTTGGTCCTCCCTCCTTGTCTCCAAGGCACCTGAGATCTTCATGCCTGGCTCTCTTTGGCCCAGACAGTTATACAGCACTACATGGTATTAAAATGTTCACATACAAATAATAATGATGATGATTTCTTTTTAAAGCAAAAGAATCAAATATTGAATTTTCTTGAAATTCCTCTTAGTTATTTGACAATTTCTCCTATTTAGACACAGTAAGATCATTCTGCACCAGTGATCACTATCAAGAAGTCTGAGAAAAAACTCTCAAAATCAAAACAACTACAAATGATAAAAGTTTCAAGTATTAAATGTAGTGGTTTTTTTCAAGAAGTTCTGTTTGAAAATATGCTTTGCTTGCAGCTTTAAAAAGCCTCAGTCTGGGAAGCAGAACCACTATGAGTGATACAGAAGAGAAGGAATTTATAACAGAAATTAGTACTTACACAATTGTGGGAAGAGCTGGGAAGATAAAGATCCAAAAAATGTAGTTGAAGAAGCAGAAAAAAAGTCACGAACGAACGTGTCAGAACTTGCAGGGAGCCAGCGTGTGCTGCTGTTGGGATGAGACCAGGAGGTATATGGAAGGTTGCTGGCTCTTCATGGCTGCCACCTCTCTGAGTTGTCAGCAAAGTGTCCGGTGGAGGCCTGAGGTCACTTTTGATGGGCCAGGCCAGCATCAGGAAGGAGGGAAGAGCAATAACAAACTGGCACCCAGCAGCATCCCTGGATTTGATGATAACCTTCAGAATATAATGACTGCTGCTTCTCTTCTGCCTCCCAGAACTCACACAGTTTGCCTTTAGGCCAACTCCAATCTGGAATTACATGAAGAAGGAGAGTCTGAGAAACGTAGTTCCCAGCATAACCAAGTAGACAACAGAACAATCAGGCACAGTGATATTTTGACTTAACTACCAGACCTCCAACAACTCATTGTGCAGAGACATACAGATACTCAAACTCAACAAATTCAAAATGAAAGCATCATTATGTCCCAAGGACTTTCATTAAACAACAAAAAAATTAAACAAATAAAAAGCAACCTTTCTGAGTATCGCTAAATTTCTATTACTTCTATGTGGTCCTGTATGTCCCACCTTCTAGGCATCTATCAAACTTTCCTCCCTGCCCTGCTCCCCAGGAGCCCCTGCCTTACAATAAACTTACATCATTGCTTCCCTGCATTAAAGAAATAGTCTTCCCTCTTGCCACCCTGCCTTCAATTCAACCTGCTCCAAACTTTCCATTAAGCCAGAGTGACCTGTCTAAAATGTAAATTCTGATTATTTTACTTAAAATATTTTAGTGGCTCCTTGTCACCTACCATATAGATTTTCTTTCTTGGTGTGGCATATACGACCCCTCATATTCTGATCCCCACCTACTTACTTAGCCTCATTTCCTGCCCTAGTCCTAAACACATTCTGCTCCCAAATATTCTGAACTATTTGCAGAATGCTGAATATATAATTATTTTAAGCCTGTGTGCCTGCTCCCTCTGCTAAGAATTCATTTCCTCACCGCCATTCCCCTGTAAATACAGTCACCTGACAAACTACTGCTCATCCTTTCACATGTGGCTCAAATGTGACCTCCCCTGCCGTGTCTTCCATGTTTCTTCACCTCCTCCTGATCCCCACAGTTAGTCCATCACACTCTCCTGACAGTGTTTAGCACTTGCCACGTTGTACCAGGTCTGCTAATTTTACATGCCAGTTTTCTGTGCTAGGCTATGAGCCCCTCAGTATTAAGGACCACATCTCATCGATCTTTGTAGCCCCAGACGCTAACACTTCCCTGGCACATGGCAGGGGCTCAATAAACATTTGGTTAGAAATTTAGTTGATGAATTACAAAACCTGACATGTTTAAATATTTTATTCCATATTTATAACTGCTTCCATACAAATTATGATTCCCATAAAATATAGGTTTGTATTTATAAAGAACTGATTAATTTGGAAGTAATCCAATATATGCGGATGGCCAAATATTGAAATTTAGTCTAAATCTTCAAACGGCCCTAAATCATATGACCTCACTGACCAGATTAATAAGATCTCAATTTCTAAATCTCAATTTCACTGGTACTGTTTAAACAAGCTCTTGACCTGCCATCGGAATATAGAACAACAAAGGAAACATCTGGTTTTTCTTAACTTTGGGGTGACAAATCCATTTGTTAACAGTAGCAATGGGAGAGCCGACAGTACTTGATAACAGCTCTAACATGGGGAGCTCGGGCCAAAACAGATGGCCCAGACACTTCAGGGAAAGCTTTAAAAAGATGTCTTTTCTAATTCAGGTTACACACTCTTTGAAAGTCCCTTCAACACAAGCAGAATGTTTGCAGATGATTTTATTAGCTCTGACTGTTCTGTCTAGAGGTTAGCTTGCAATTGCCTCTTGGGGGTAATTTGGTTGGATTTTGTTTTTCAAAGTAAGTAAAGGCAGGAATGTTTATAGTAGACCAAACAACTGGAAGTCTGAAGCAGTTTGCATCACCACTGACTTTCTGAACATGACCTCTGACTAGTCACAGTTTGTCTGTGCCCTCATTTTTTAAATTCTTTGTTGGCAAAGCAAGGTTAATGCAGAGTTAGTGCCTTTCCTTCCATGTGCATACGTTAATAGCAATTATGTTTAGACTCTGAGGTTGTTAAACGAAAGGTAAAAATCTGGCCAATGCAAAAGTGTTGGAACCATCTTTGTTATACATCAGAATACATGAGTTATGTGTAATAGTTACAGTGACTCTAAACCTTCCAAACATTCTATCATTTTTCAATGTCACTAAAACCTAGATATTCCCTCTTAAACTGTTAAATATTGTAGCCTTTTCTAAATCACCAAATTTAGTTTTGGATTCACTAAATATACTATCCCTGAGTTATTAAATCAGTCAGTCTTAGAACAGAAAAAAGAAATTTATCATATTTGAACAAGGCAGTAGTTAATAAGAACCACACACTGGAGTACTTTCTTTCCAATATAATGTCCCTTTATATATAATACAATTAGTAAATTGTTTGCTCTATTTGCTCCAAACTGACTGGTTTCAGTAAAATTTTAGTTGATACTTAATTTTTTTAATCAATTTCAGCAGACTTTGGAAGTGTTTTTATAGCTGAGAAACCGATCCACGAGGGTTAAATGCGAAAGCCCTCATCAAGTTAGTGGTAAAACCTAGAATTGCAGTAATTACACAGACACACATACTCACATACATATTTTTAAAGGACTATTCATAAAGAAAAGTTGATTAATGAAGGAGACTTTTTTTAGTGCATCATTTCACAAGATGGGTTAATCCATTTGTATTAGCGCCAAACCGTTTAGATTAACAGATGAAATGGATAAGATAGTTGGGAAATAATGCTGTACTGTGCTGTATAAAAATGAAAGATATTTTTCCTGTTTTGTTTCCCAAAATGTTTTTACCAATTTACCACAAGGTAAAAGATGGAAAAGAAGAGGAAAGGAGAGAAGAGAAGAGATGAGGAGAGAAGGGGAGGAGAGAGGGGAGGAGAAGAAAAAGAAAAAAAAAAAGAAATTAACAGTTTCAGGGAGAAAAGTATTAATAGAATTATGAGGGCAGACTTCTGGGACTTTGTGCATCTCATCTTCTGAGAAGACAGAGACTCTCTAAAAGACTCTCTATTAGGACTCCTGACTCTGTCATCTGGTGCTTCCCTTTCTCTCTCACATTCCGCAGATCCCCAAAGGAGAGCTCAAGACTTGTAAAAACAGAGACACTGGGGAGAGAGCATTCCAGTTCTTTTTCACACCTGGAGGTCTTGGTCCTATGCACCCACAGGCCACCACGTCGGCCATCCTGATTGCCTAGGACCCATACTTCCAACTGTGTAGTGTTTTACAGACAATGTAGGTGGTGCCAGCACCTTTACTCTGCATGGCAACTTCCAGTCTCAGAGGGTCAAGCAGAAGAGTGGCCATATCTTAGGCTGACTGACTGTTGACAGAGAAGGCAAAATGAAAGGAAGTCTTAAGTTCTCCTGCCCCACATTATGAACTGCATCATTCACCACAAGACCAGGGACAGTTTATAATAGTTGCAAGGGGAAGTGCAGAGTTTAGAAAGAGACAGACTTAGGCCTATTGTGTGACCCCGTATAAATTACATAATCTCTCTGAGCTTCATTTCCCTGGAGGTAAACTGAGAAAGATGATACCCTTACTGGGGTTTTGTTATGAGGTCCTAAGTAGAACTCAAACATGTGACTGATACATAGTAGACATTTAATAAATGAGAGCGAAATATGTTATACCTTTGCCTGATTTGGGGAAAGAGACAATAAGCTGGATGTGAAAATGAACCAAATCACTAACAAAATTGCAGCACCCTGTTGGAGATGGTAATTTATTTTCAATTTGTCTGCCTCCAGTTTCCTAGGCCTTCTGATTAAAATCGTGACACTTGTAACTTCAAGTGCCTAGCAGTCTTGTACTTGTCCTCAATATTGAATATGCTTACTTATATTTTTAGATAACAGTGCATGTTTTATTTTTAGAGAGCCCAGCCACAAACAAATGACCAATATAAATCAACATAAAAGCAGTTCATACTGAAAGTGCCCTCTTCTAACCCTTTGTAGCTGGTATTTCCACTCTTTAAGGCAAAGTTTCCCAAAGTGTGTTACCTATTGAAGTAATTTTACAGAAAATTGCAACTGAAGATAAGAGGGGAAAAAAAGCACGTTTTTCTTTTTGTTTTGTTCTGTCATGGTTTTTCCATGTGAATTTCCAGAATCTTCAATATTCTAATGAGCATGATGTAGCTCTAAAAAGGTAAGAGGAGTCCTATATCCCCAAATTGTATTTGCCCACAGAGATGATCTGAAGAACTATCACCTGAATTCTTCTTGTCCTTTTGGGGACACATTTTCCATAGGCACAATAATAGGGGCACTGGGGCCAGGGAAGGGAGGAGAGCAGAGAGAATCCAAGAATAAATAAGAGAGGGGTCACAAATCCTAATGGCTAAGAAAGTGACGTCAATATCAGAGGTAGGCTGGATGCATTATAAGAGAAGATGGGAGGACAATGGCAAACTGCTGAACATATCCTCTGTCTACACAACTCAAACTTTTAAAAAACATTCTATGTGCCTGTGCATGTCTGTGGGCCCTGCCTTCCGCAGGCTGGCAGCAAGAAGCTGCTCTTCTAAGAAGACTGCTTTCATTTTTGTTTCAAAAATAGTGCCACGTGAATGAACTTAAAGAGTACCATCAAAGATCTAAATTTTTCTCTGTTGAAGGGAGAGCAGAAAGGATATGGCATGTTTAGAGCAGGTTTAGCAGCTGTTCCTCTCCCTCTCGACCATGGCTATCATTAGGCCCAAATCAGGGTTAAGAGATGGGATCCTCTTTGCAGTTTAGCACAATGTGTTATTCACAAATACATGGAAAAGAATAACTCATGCCTTTTAAGTACTTAGATTTTACCAGACACTATTTCATGTTCTTATAGCTTCTCATTTCATCCTCACAATAACACTATTATTTCCCCCATTTGACAGATGAGGCTCAGAGACTTTAAGTCACTGGCCTATAGTTACATAGCTAGCAAGCAGAACTGGGATTGAAATCCAGGCTGTCTGGTTCTAAAACTCACACTCTTAACTACTATGCTGAACTTAGTCTTGGAGATGTCTTGCTTCCCATTTGAGAGGTATATCAGCTTTGAAGGCTACTGGCCCCAGGTGACAGAAACCCTGGTTAACAGTGTCTGAAACAAGTATTTTTTCCACAAAACAAGAAATTTGGAAGCAGGTATCTACCTGTATTAGTGCTACAGCTCAGCAAAGTCAGACCCAACTTCTCTCCTCACAGTCATAAGATAGCTAGCTCTCTGCTGGACATTATACAGAAACTCAAGAAACCAAGAAGTGAGAAGGAGTGGCAAAAGTTTATTACATCCCTTCAATAAGAAAACTAAACTCTTTCCCAGAAGCCCCCAACAGACTTCAGCTTAATCTCATTGCCAGAATGACACCACATGGCCATGTCTGCCTGCAGAGGAGTCTGGGAAAGCAGGTATTTCTCCCTTCCAGCCCTAAGAGTGGAGCGAAGCAGGGGAATATCTAGTTAGCAACAGGTGCTGGCCTAGCCAGCTAACTATCAGCCACAGGGGTTTGGTTTGGTTTGGAAAATACCAACAGAACTTCATCATATAGTGTGTCACCCATGCCATGGACCCAAGGAAAGTTAAACAGCAACAATTAGAGTTTGCCACAAAACCAAAATGGAACTGTAGAATTCCTATTGCCTTTTTAAAGTATCTGCTTCTACCCAAATCCAAATATGTGAAATTATACTCCTAACCCTTTTCCTGATCAAAGCTATCCATTAGTGTGTAAAAACTATTTGATCTTCACACACTCAGATACTTTTAGTTATGTTACTCTTAGCTATATTATTTTTATAAAATGTTTTCTCCTTATTTATGGTTAATAAATCAAAACAACAATTTTTAATCCAGTTTCAAAATTGGATTGAAATTTGTCAGTAACTAAAAACTAGGAAAGTTCAGGGCTGAAAATACTAGCATAGGTTATTTGGATTTATAATCTATTTTATTTTCCAGTTTACACTGGCTTTACTGGGTCTTTCTACCACTTTAATTGTAATTTTTTTCTTTTGTATTTTTATCATAGCACACAAACTCAGAAAACCTGTTACGGCAACTACATAACACAAGCTAAAAATCCAGTTAACATATTGCTATGGAAACCAGGAAATAGAAAAAATAGAAACAGCACTCTAATCATTCCTTTGGACAGCTATGGCTAGTTGTGTGTGTGTATCTAAATTCATTAGTTTATTCACCTTTTATTGAAAGTTGGTCCCAAACCCAAATATATAATTGATCTGTCCATAAATAGGACCAGTGCCCTTCAACCAGTAAACCTGTATTTTAATATGAAGCATTCTTTGTTAAATTGTGTCATGTGATATCAGGAAATCTTCAGTAGGACTGGGTTGTTTATGTAGCCTTGCCAGCCTGCAGCCTCTTGGCACAGTGTGAAGAACACCTGGCGGGGATCTGAGAGCTGGGTTCTAATCTCTCCTTTTAACTAACCAGTTGTGTGACCCTCTCAGGAACTCTTAGGCACTCAGTTTCCTCATCTGCAAATGGTTCCACGCAGGGCTCTAGTATTATGTAACGGAGAACTTTCCTTTTCCACAAAATTGGGGACTCAGGAGGTAATCACTCTTGAGGGTTGAAAGTGCTCTGTGTAGTTCCTGTCAGATAAGAAGCTCTCAGGAAAACGGTAAGTATCCTAATTATATTTTTCTATTTCTCATTCTGTGGTAAATAATTCCTGAACCCGTATAGTAAATGTTGTTTTATGCCTTGACTCTCATTTACTAACAGCCGCCATTATCTGACCAGCCCTTGAGAGTCGGAAAGGAGAGCCGCTACCTCCTCACAGGCAAGGCTGTTCCTGTGAGCCTGTTACCTGCGAGTATTTTATTTCCTCTTGAAGGTTAATGCCAATTTTTATATTCAGACATGTGAGATATAAAAAGCTACCCTAACACAAAGTAACCCACCAAGCCCCCAACCCTTTCTTTAATATCATCAGATTTCAACATTCAAGAATTAAACTTTTGTTCTGTTGTGCTTGCTCACCGCTGTTTGCCCAGCTATTTAATCAGCCTGTTTCCTGCTATGAAGAGGGAGGGGAAAGAACAAAAAAAAAAAAAAAAAAAATTAAAGCAGCAAGTTTCCTCAGGGTTAAACTCCTGTGCTGTTCCTCCTTCCAGAAATCTGAGTTATTATAGTCAGGGATAATCTTTGCATAATGAAATCATTGGGGCAATTCGTCTATCCACTCCTACCTCCGTCCCTGACAATGAATTCCTTGTTTTTGTGGTGCCCAAATCTCCGCGTTCGCGGGTCATCGCCCGGCGGCTAACGGAGACGAGACGCGGGAGAGGCTCCTCAGAGCACAGCCTCGTGCTTTTCGCGCCGGCAGCGCGCGGGGATGCGCGCCGGGTGCGCGCCGTGTGCTCTCGGTGCGCCGGGGCCGCTGGTTGCACGGGCACCAGGAGGGGGAGACTCGGTCCCGCTTATCTCCCGCGGTGCTAACTTCAAACTGCACGGGGCGGGGGGGGGGGGGGGGGGGGACGGGGGAGGAGGAGAGCGCGCGCGGCCAGGGCGAGAAAACTTCTAGTCCACCTAGAAAGTTTCACCTTGTCGTGGGCGGGGGAGGGGCGGAGGAAACGCGACCCTCGCGGGGCCCGGCGCGGCGCGGCGCGGCGCGCGGGCGGCAGGAAGGGCGGGGGCCGATTTCCCCCTCAGGGTGTTGCCAGTCCCCACCTCAGCCGTCCTTGGACCCTCGGATGAGGTGAACGGACAGCGCGCGAGACAGACGGACACGTGCAGGGGCGGGCGGGCGAGAGCCCGAGTCGGGTTTCCTGGCCGTCCCTCCCTCCCTCCTGGACGCGCCGGGGCTGCCGCGGGCCGCGCGCGCCGATGCCCGGCTGAGTCACGGGCCGGGCAGCGCGCGGGTGGGAAGGGGCGGAGGGAGCGCGGCCGGCGGGTGGGCGGACGGGGCATTCGGCTGGGCCGGGCCGCAGGTGACCCGGAGGCCCTCGCCGCCCGCGGCACCCAGGGCGCTCTGTGACCAGATGTGGAGCCCAGCGGAGGGCGCGAGCCAGATGCGGGGCGACAGCTGACTTGCTGAGAGGAGGCAGGGAGGCGCGGAGCGCGCGGGTGGTCCCTGCGCGGTTGACTTCTCCTCCGCCGGTTCCTGGGCGCCGCAAGGTAAAACTACAGCCCCTTTCGGATCCTGCACCCCACCCTTCGCCCCGGCCCTTCTGCTCTTTGTTCCCCTAAGAGTCCTAACTGCCGTTCCAGAGGGCAAGACCAGGGAGATGGGGGAGAGTTTAGGGGCTTCAGAAACTGAAGAGATGTGGCCCCCGGGGCGAGGTCGAAACTAGAATGGGTCTTTTCGTTTTAGGGGGTTGCTTCTGACAGCCACCTGTATGACTCAGGAGAGGGGCGCTCGGGTAGGAGCTGGTGTGTGACTTTTATGGCCCGGCAAGTTTCAAGGCTGTGATCTGATTCAGCCTTTACAAAAGGGATCCGGTCACCCTGTCTCCGGGTGATGAGGCCAGCAAGGTTCGAGCGAGCTGTTTCCTTGTTCCAACCTGGCTTTTTCTGTATTACGTGGGGCCCCTTCCAAGGGGCAGGTGTTTCTGTCAGGGTCTGAATTCTTAATTTCTGGCAAATACACAGGGCTGGTTGTGATCCATCATTTTCAGTCTTACCTTATCTCTTTACTGGGACTCTGTGGAGGACATCTATCTTATTAGGTGAAATAGATTATAACCAGAGGTCAGGCGATCTGGCTAGTACTGTTACTGACCCAATAATTAAAGCACGAACGAAAGTATTTTCGCAGACTATTGCCAGTGCAGAATTTACTCCAAAGTGTGGTTTCCCATTTCATACCGTTTATGTTTTAAAAGAGCCATTTACTAATTTGGCAGTTGGAGAGAGTTCCTGTGGCTCATGCATGAATAGTTGCCCAGTGTGTTTTACCTTATCACAGTTTTATGTTCAAAGGAGCCCTGGGGCAGAATGAAATATGATCAACTCTCTTAGGCAAAATAATCAGGATACTTTAATTGCCAAGTTAAGACGGTCGATGAATATTGAGAGGATTGTAAAAACTGACGTTGGAGGGAATGTAGACTATCTGGACCCTCTCCTGAATTTTAAGAACACTGTTCACATCTTGTAGAGTTGGGTGGAGATTTATTCTGTCATTTTCATCAGCCAGACACATGCACATTGCCATGCAAATGGATTCAGAAAAAACATTATTTTCCTTTACAGCTAAACTATTATAGCTGACTAATGAATTTTTTCTGCATGAAGATGATCTAAAAATGATGTACATCGTGTTTCTCTGTGCCTCTGGGACATAAATTGTGCTTTTATGTAAACTGTAAGTGGTGCTTGGATTATTTACAGGTACATAGCTTTTCTTTCTAGCTCTAAGCTTATTGGGCTTTGTTTTAACATGTAAACTTCCATAATGTAACAGAAAGTGAGGTGCTTTGGTTCCAGTTGTAGACTGCAAGTCTGTGGTGTATTCAGTGTTCATTCTTTTTGAACTGCTGAATAATAAAGTAAAATTTACATTACTCATAAGAAATTTTTGTAGTACCAAAAATGTGGCTGATTGCCTTTAAAATTTACTGGTGTTTTAAAGATTCTGTTCAGGTTTCAAACTTAACAGTGCATAAGCCTGTAGTTATTAACCTAAATATATTTTGATTTTAACATGATGAAATTTATGGCATTTAGAAGATGATCTACTGACTGCTGCTTTTTCTGATTGCTTTGCTTACACAAATAGAGGTTTACATTAGATGTACTCTCCGTGCCTTCGGAATTAGTGGATGAGGTTTCTCTGGATGATAAAGATGTATAAAATTAACCACAGCCAGTTAGTATGAAAGTTCATATCTAGTATTTTCATGACTTTTAAACCTACAACAAAAGAAAAATGACACTTTAAGCAGGAGAAAAACTCTTACCTAATAAATCCCTTTTAAGACTATGACCCACTATAATCTTGAAATTCTTTAAAATTTGTTTCAAGGAGAATTAGACCAAGAAATACATTTCAGAAATCAATTTTCTTGGCTGTTGGTTAAAAAAAAATACTCCAAAATAGCATTAGTCTAATTTCCCTTTTGTACATTATATAATACCCTCAAATAAACTTTTCCTCAAATGTGGTCATCTCAAAACAAAGTGAACAATTCACAAGGGCTAATAATCTCTCATGACACGTACCTTTCTCTAAATGGTTGCACCAGTGCCTATGGTGACACACCCATGATGAGTATACAGTTCCCTACAAATTCAGAGCACCTCCCATCTCTCTGCCCCCTTCTTCCTTATCCCTTCCCCTTGGTTTGGTCAGAGCTGCTTCCAAGCTTTCTGTGCCCCCATTTCTTCTCTCTAATTTCACAATTTCTTCTTCACTGTCATTAGGCTCACCAGAATCATCTATGCTTTTCTTTCCCATCATCCCCAATATTTTTCTTGAGCTGCTATGTTTGTTCATGGGATACTGAATTTCCTAATTGTGCCACCTTAAGAAGGGAGAAAATACACAGAAACTCAAGTGCCAAGGAATTAACCTCCTTTACCTCACTGATATATGTTGAAACTGGTATCTTTGACACTGAGCCCTCAGGGCAGAGTTTCTTCATGGGCTTTGCTCAGTGCAAAATAAATAGTCACCTCTTAGTAATAAATGATAGATATACTGACTAATGTCAATTCAGGATCCCTTTGATGCCCTGTTCTTAACAGAGTTGCTGTCAGGCCCACATTTGCTTCAGCAAAAATAGCTAAGAACTTAGGTAAAACATCATATGTGTTTGGTATTAGAGGAACATTTTTAAAAAGGAAGAGATGAAATACCTGTCCTTGAAGAATCAGATATTCAGATAAATAAATTACATGCAAAATGGAATCAAGGTCTATAATTGTTAAGTGGACATCACAAGAGAGTGATGACCTTAGAAATCATCCCACTCGCTATTAAATAATAGAAGTTTTTTTTTTAATCAAAAGATTGGAACGTAACTCTTAAAATTTGGAAGCTGCTTCAGAGTATATCATCTTTCTGATCCTACAACAACCTTCATAGTAGGCAAGGCTGGTTTCAATATCTTAAACCTCCCCATGTTATAGACAGGGAAACTGTGCACGAGCCTAGCCTCCATGCTATCTCAGCAGCACCACAGCCTCTGTCTGACCATCAAGGAAGATTAACTATTTGAAGCATTTTCCACTGAGGTGTAAGCTGGGATCCTTAGGTTAGTGATAAAATGATGACTGTAACATTTCTAGTCTCAGGAGTTTTTCTCACCTTCTCTTTCTTCAATTCTCTTTTTCTCTCTTTCTCTTCTTGCAGTAAAGCATACCAAGAAAAAGCTCCATTCATATGTGTGGGGCATTCTCCTATTATCAGATTAAGAGCTGTGAGTAATTTTGTAATCTACTCTTCTATCAGCAAGCCCATTCTCAGATATCTCTTCAGCTGTGTTTAACAGTTTAGTATATTCCCCTTGGGATTGGTTTCAATAAAAACATCCAGTAAAATCTGACTACTTTGCTTTTTAAGGGACAAAATGAAGAATGTGTTTTTATAAGCTGTAAAATGTAATTGAGAGAAAAATCACACGTGTGGCATTTGTAACAGGAGGTGTGAGCATAGTGAAATAGGAAAAAAAACAACAGTGAACTGGCTAATCGCATACCCAGGTATATATATTTCTCCTGTGATTGCAAAATTTGTGCAAGGAGGTTTACACAGTTTACTTCTGTTGCTTTAAGTTTCTATAGAAATTATGTAGCTGTAGGGCAAATAGAAATTATATGAGTTTATGAGCCATATAGATTATATAATGGTCCATAGGATTTGAAAAGTATTTCTTCTAATACAACACAGGATTATTAGGAAATCTGGCCCAAGCAATTATGAAATATGGTCAGAGAATCACAAGTTCTAGTGAAAGCCAGGTTCTGGTACTCTAAGAATGTGATTGAGGATTTAGGCATTCAGAATAATTTATGTACCTACCAGTCATAATTCTAAACTGGCAATGAGGCAGAGAATAAAACAGACAAAAGTCTCTGGCCTCATGGTGCTCTGTTCTATGTTGAGGAAGGCAAACAGTAAATAAAATATATAAATGAAATGTATTATATGTGAAGTGATGATGAGAGCTATAAGTGGAAAGGGGAGTAGGGACTGTCAAGGATAAGAGGGAATGGCTTAGTGACTGAAAAATTCAGGAGTGGGGTCAGAGAAGGTCTTAATTCAAAAGTGGCCTTGGAGCTAGAATGTGAAGGAGATGAAGGAATAAGGCATGTGGATACCTGGAGTAGAGCTTCTCCTTGGCATTCCTTGGGAGTGTCTTTCTCATTTTTTTCTCTGGAATTGTGCAGTGCACAGCCTGCACAGCTGAACATGGAGTCCCTGGTCTTTTATGGGAAATAGCTGGACAGTGCCTGCCATACTTCGTTATAGTCTCAAAGGTGAATATGAAGGAGAGGCCCACAAGCCTTAGTTTGAGGGCAATGAAAGAAGAGAACCATGGTATTTTCTTGCATTTATCTGGTCCCATCCCTAAAGCCCATCCTCGATCAGGGATATTGCTCCATTCAGACAATTTTCCTTCTTATTTTCTACACTGTGAGCCTGGCCCAGTGGAATTTGATGAGAGTAATACCCATAGCCTTTGTTACAGATCCCTTTTGTGGTATAAATCTGGAGACAGCAAAGGAGGCAATTGCTGTTGGTTTACAGCTCCTGTCTGCTGTACTTCTTTCTTACCTTCTCACTCTCTCCTTCCTTTTTCCTTTCCAGTGTTAAACCACTGTGTTAGATTTTCTTCTTTTTTTCCTTCCCCCTTATGCCTTATCTATATCCTGTATGAAGATTTGCAAACAAGTAACCTAAATGAGTAAAACTAACCCTTTCACTAGAGACCAACAACCTGCTCAGAAAAAGTCCTGCCTAAGAGGGGGCAGCCACTGCTTGGCATCATCAGAGTTGCCGTGAGGCTCAGTGAGTTGCATGGGCCCATGTGGTGGTGTCTTTCAGATTTTCAGTAGCAAGAAATCTCTCAATTTTAAAATATTGACTCAGCATCTTTAAAATTGTGCAAGCTAGAGAGACAAAATGTTTGCAGGCCAGATTTGGCTCTGATGGTCCCACTTGCAATCTTGGCCACAACTATACCTGGCAAGTGGTCCCTTGTGTCACCCTGAGGTGCTGTTTAATTCAGCGGCATGCATGGCCAAAGAACCCCAGGACTGCTTCTGCAAAGTATTTTATCTTTGAGAGTTCTCAACCTTTTTTCCTCACTGGAAAATTAGCTTAGCAATTTAAAAAAAAAAAAAAAAAAAAGATATTTTCTAATTCATCATCTATTGGCATATACTTATTTTCCTAAACTCATCAACCCACATATTGTCTATCAAACTATGTATATTTCTAAACTAAAGAGTAATGTAGTTATTTCATTCTTAAACTGCAGCAATAATTTTCTGAAATCTAAATTCATCATAACTTTATATATAGATTTCCTATTTCATTTCCAAGTTCTCATTCAGAATAAACTTTCTGGAATACTGGTGCTTTCTCTGTTTTGTTTTGATTTTTAAGACCTGCCTGGACTTCACCAGTTTTTGTTCCTCTACCACTGAAATTCAAAACGTGCACTGTGTTGGTTTCGAGTGCCCTTTAAAAGCCATCAGGTCAGTGTTGCCATCTATTTTTCCAAAGGAATAAAAGCTCACAGGTTATGCACTGACTTGTTTCCTTTAATCCTAAAAACTCAGTGAAATACCCAGGCTAGTGGCCTTCCGGAAGGCCATTGTGTTAGAACGGAAGATTATGTACTGTATTTCTTCCTACTATTTTAAATGCAAATATAATAATATGTCATGAAACAGTGCACATATTAAGATCAGTGGCCTTTTCCTGTTTTGAAATGATCTCTTGTTCCCTGATAGTTGGAAATCTGAACCTAGCACCTAAAATCTCATCTTGGTCCAATTTTAAAGTTGGACCCAAGAGAAAGAATTGACTTGGGGGAACGAAAATGTACTCCAATTGTTCGATAAGACGTGGGGATGTTTCTGGTTTTTAATATTTTATTAAAAATATCAAGAAGAGCATTCAGAGCTAAAGACCTTTGAAATAATGTAGTTTTCACAAATCAGAGAAAGGTGAGGGAAATTTGTTTAGCAGAAGGCAGTTGTCTCCTTTGAAGCCTAATCATATGGGAAAGTAAAACTCAGCCAAGTTTTAGGTCCATAAGACAAACTATCTTTAAAAATAAATTTTGGCTTTTCTTGGGACTAATATGTGTTGAGACCAACATTTTAACTCTTAAAATTTAAACCTAGGGGTCTTTTAAAGGAAATTTAATCCATGTGTTTTTGATTCACTAAATCCTAAATCATTACCCATAAACTGTATGTCTCTCTAAGCTCTTTGATGTCTAAGAAATCTTTGAAACCATGTAAGGCCCTTTTTGTTCCAGAAAAATAGGAAGTTGGTTTTTGTTAAGGGTCAGTAAACAGCATCTTCAAAAATCTGAGTTAGGTCTAAAATCCTGCAACCATGACAAAATGGATGTTTGAATGAGTACTAATGCATTTTTCTGATGCAATGTGAAAATTGTAAGTACTTTTAAAGACCTTGCTCACTATTGGTATTCCATTGTAATCCTTCCTAACCCCAAGTAAATTATTTTGGAATAACTCCTCTTTCTATTGTAATATAAAGTCCAAATGTTTATCATTGTATCCTGGCACACAGTAGGTACTTAGTAAATATTTTGTTAAATGTTAAATGAATGACTTCTTCTTCTGCCCAGAACCTTCCAGCTAATGTCAATCTTTTTATTCAATATCAATATCCATCTGTCGTGTCTTGGAATGAGCTCTATTCTGAGTCAGTGACATGGTTCAACAAATTTTAAAAATAAGCCATGTGACTAAATATATGACATTTATTGAAATTCATTCTGTACCATGAAGCAACAGCCTTGCAAAGAGTGCTGAAAATAGGAAAGAATTTCTAGGCTAATTTGATTAAATATTCAGGTGTTACCATATGCTTTCTGAAAATTGATTTTTTTTCCCTTTTACTGTTCCTGCCATCCTCCCTCCCACCTTGGACATGCTTACTGATTGAAACAGAAAAGGGCAGATCGTTTGTATCTATAAGCAAGAGCAGCAAGTTCAAACAGGCTTGGAAAACGTAATGCTATAATCATAAGTTGCCATAATATAGGAGCGGTGAGAGGGGTACTCGGCAATAATAGTGGTGTTGGGTTTTGCTCCAGGTTACATAGATGACACATCTTTGAACTCTATTGTGTGGGGGAAAAACACCTTCTTACTGTAGTTAGATTTCCTGTTTGTGAGTGTGTATTTTCTGGTAACTAGACTTCCCATATAGAAGTAAATATGTAAATATGTAGTAAATATGTAGCTTTAAGTGCAGTTGAAATCCACATGATTAGAGTACTGAAGCCTATGGAAACAGCAACTCCTCTCTAAAAGAAAGAAAGTAGTATTTAGAAGAAGGCATAGTACTAAAGCATAGTCATTGACATTTTTCTTGATATCATGTTATGAATTTCTGACAACTCATCACATTTTGTCCCCAGAAAACCTTTCCTGATCACAAGTGTGTTGTTTCTGTATGACATTGTGGTGCCAGAATTTGTCAATTTTTTATGTCTTGGTGGGGACATAAAACTGTGCTATTATGGTCTTGAAATGGAGGTTTTCTTAGGTGAATCTGAAAGTTTGCTGAATACATATATTATCATTAAAATTTGTTTTGAAATTGTACATAGCACTGTATAAGGAGTAACTTCTTTATACAGTTTTGACATGCTTAATTTCTATTTCAGTGGTTAACCAAACCATCAGTAATAATTATATACCCATGTGTTTGTACACATTTACATTTAGAGGATTTTTTAAACTCTAAAAAGTCTCACAGCTTGATAAATGAGCAGTCAAATGCCTCTGTATTTGTATATTTGGAAAAATGTGATTCAATTTAAGACATTTTTGTGCTGTCATGCTACAAGTATAGGAAATAGATAATGAAGGAGAAGACCTGCAGGTTTTTGCCAGGGCATTGGGTCAGCAAGGTTAAAGGAAGGGAGAGGTGGGTGGATACGATTAAAGGTCATAGATTTGGGTGCATTGCAATTCATGGAGAGTGTCCCATCAGGAATCAGGCTGCCACCTTCCAAATAGGAAAAAGGCTGGTGAAAACTGAGTGGGGAATCAAGGGAAGCTCATAGGAAAATGGTAGGCACATGATAAGCAAAGTCTAAACTTCCTCCAACTCTGTCACGTGTGGTTTGATTCTGAGAGAAACTAGACTATCATCTATCCATTTCTAAATCAGACCTCTTAGTCTATCCTACCCTTAGCCATATAAGAATAGCAGGAATACATAACAGAAAAAGAAAGAACTTTTATTCTGAGTGTCAGAGGCATGTCCTGTGCACTCTTTTAGCTACTCAAAAACACTGTGAATGTAATTCTGTTTTCTCAGAAGAAATCAGAGTATTGAAAGAAAAAACAAGTTTACAAATGATATTTTACATAATTTCCTGACTAAAATTTTCTAGCATATCAGGGCTTTATAATGCATCTGTTACTGTTGAGACCAAAAGTTATAGCCCTTAAAACTGTATCCATAATTATTTTTCCATTGGGATATCATCTGCAGTGGATGTGTATTAATTAGCTTTTCTTGTGGGTATTATCTTGAGACCATTTCTTTGGGTCTTGATTGTACAGAGTTCATGCTGGAGTGTGCTTAAGAATTGTACTTCTCACATTCTAAACTTAGACAGTGGTCTAAAGAGTTGAGGAAAGCTTATATGAGGGCCTGCCTTCACTTCCTGTCTTTTTGCTCCTCTGAGAGTTTTAGGTGAGCAGCTGTCATCTGACTCTGGCCTCACATTCAGACAGAATCCCTCTAGCTCCCACCGAAGGCCACACTGTCCATAGTGAACTCACGGCCTGACCACTATCTAATTAAGATAAAGACAGCAGACAAATAGAATCATTTAGGGCCTATGTAAAACTTTGGACCTAAATTATTACCCTAGATGGTTTTTTTAAAATTGAGTATAAAAGTGTACAATAAATATTTTAAGTTCTATTTAATGATATAAAGAAGCAGCCAAAGCAAAAGTTGTTGACTAAAGAAAGCTTTCTCCCAACAGAAATGAATATGCATTTTGGACTTTTTAAAATTCACTTTCTGTCATGTCAAAATTAAGATACTTTTAAATTTTATTTCAGTCTCACTAACACATTTGGATTGTTCACTGAAATCTGTATGTCAGGGTCCAATGATTTTAAACATTCTTCTGGTTTTCAAATAGCTTACCAAAAAAATTGTCCTTTATATCACCAGAAAAGTGCAGATAAAACCCCAGACAGTTTCATTAATGACAATGAAAGGTGACAGCCCTTGAATCTATGTCATAACTTGATTAATTACTTTCCAAATGTTATTAAAGATTCTGAATGAATAACGAGGCTGGTGTTTAGAATCAGGGCCCCCTCACAATTCCTAAATGGGTTTTAATTTTCAGAGTTAGATAATCATTATATCTGATTCATTTCTTTAACATCTTTAGACTGTTGGTTTTATTGAAAAGAGAACAGAATATCTGTTTCAATATGTTTTTCTTTTCCCTGAAGTTATTCCTTACAGAGTTCAAAAATAATGGTTTTGAAGTAAAAATAATCAAATGCTGGCATTTCCTCTTAATAAAGGCTCATAGATCTGATGAATTATATAAACATTGCAAGGAATTCACTACAGAGGTTATAATTATGGGACCATTTAGTTCCCAAATCTGCCTTGCAGACTATTTAGATACTCAATGAAAATGAGCATTGTGCATTAGGATAAGTATTACCTCGAGAGAACTTTTATTCTTGTTTTGGTCATTGCCCATTTTGGCCAATCCATAGCACCAGCAAATCTGTTTACTTGTCTCTAGTCTCATTCTTACCCATTCCTACCACAGTGATTCCAAACTTCCACTATTCCCTCAAGCTCTTGAATCTCATTGGCTCCCCTTCTTCTCAGTGTAGTATCTTCTTTTATAGTTTAGAGAGTAAACAGAAGCCTAAATGGTTTCAGTGTCATCTGTTATTGTCAAATGATGAAATGGTCTTTTCAACCTATGGTCTTGATCCCATTCTTCCCCGCATCTTTGAGCACCTTGCTTCATCTGTCCCACCTTCCCTACCAACCCCTCTCATCTTTAAAATCTCCCTCGCCTTTTTTCATTGAGCCCTCACTCAACTTGCTGCTTCTAGAAAGAAAGAAAACATATATGTCACACACCCTGATAGGATCCTTAATATACAATTATCTTAAGTTTTCACTCTTATTTCTGCCTTATCCTTTAAATAAAGAATTCTTGAAAATCTCTAACTCATTTTTTCTACTATTATTCATTCTTCAACTGCTTCAATGCAAGCAGCCTCTTCCCCACTCCCAAGAAAGTGTCCTCACTCTAACGGACACTTCTGTTATACCACTTGACCCCTCTATGAGATTTGACACTATACATCTTGCTTTTCCTTTCTTGAAATTTCTCCTTAAGCTCCTGAAATACCACTCAGAGCTTTCCTTTAGCCTTTAGATATAAAATTTAGATTCTGGTCTTCTTTAGGCTTCCATCTGAATCCCTCCTTTCTCTTACTAAACATTCCCATGGGTGATCTCATTTACCTCCATGATTTCAAATACACTGATCGACCAACGGTTCACCAATTGCTATCTCTAACTCCCTCTTCTCTCAAGACCATTGTGCCCATGTTGTTAGCCACCTTAAAGATATTGCTACTTGAATGACCAACAGACACCTCAGTTATTAACTGAACTATTATTTTTGCCCCAAAACTCTTCTCTGCCTATTTTCCTTACATTTGTGTATTACACCCAAGACAGACATTTTTTTAGCCATCTTTGATTTCTGTCTCCTCCATGGTCAAAATCGATGTTGAATCATTGTCGCATAAATTTCTAATCTAGTCCTTTCTTTCTAATTATACCCATACTGCTAGAGTTTTGTTCAGGATTATTCTTTCATGTATTAATTCATTCCATTATCTATTCTTCAACAAATTCTTACCAAGTGCCATATAATGGCACTATGCCAGAGGCTAAAGATGGAGTTTATAATCTAGTGGGAGTTATGAATAAGTAAATTACAACACAACGTTATAAAGTCCAGATAAGGGGAAGCCAGGTTTGATGTATGAGCACATGGGAGAGTTCCTAATCCCTTCCTAGAAGGCAAGAGAGGCATTGGAGAGGCTTCCTAGAAAAAATGTTCCCTAAGATGAGACTTGAAGAGAGAGTAAGAGTTAACCAGGTGAAGGCGAGGGCAGAGGTGTTCCATAAAGAGGAATCTATGTGCTGAAACCCAGAGTGGGGAAGCACATGGCTTGCTTCAACAACTCGAAGAAGGACAGGGTGGCTGGAGCCTAGATTTCTAGGGAGGTGATGGCAAGTGGCAAGGCTGGAGAATTAGGCAGAAGCCAAATCATGCATGGCTTTTAAGCTGTGCTAAGGAATTGAACTGTTTTTAACCAAGAAAATGATGTGTAATCAGATTGTCTTTTTAGAAAGATATCTCCGTTACATTGGGGAACGGATGATCAGGGACAAGAATGGAGAGGGAAGACCAGGTAGGAAGCTGTTGTAATAATCCAGGCAAGAAGTGATACTGCCCTGGGGATGAATGCAGGTGGACATATATAAAATACCTGTAGGTGGGAGTCAAGCATGATGTCTTGGAAATGTGGGAAATGTTAGGCACCAAGATAGGATACAGAATGGGAGAACATTTCATGGGAGTAGATGGAGGTGCCAGAAGTTATACCCAACTGCTCCTTCTTGGTCACACTTCTCTCCCCAGCCTGTTGACGTCTGTGTGCCCCAGCACAAGGTTCTCCTGTCTTCATTCCCTACACTCCTTTCCTTTATGGTCTCATCCAGTCTCATGGCTTCTCATACCATTGATATGGTATGACAACTTTCTAATTTAAGTCTCTAGTCCAGACTTTTCTCCCTAACTCCAGGACTCAAATATCCAACTGAAAACTCAACATCTCCATCTGAATGTCTAAAAAGTATCTCAAACATGAACAAAATTAAACATCTAATCTTCACACATCCCTACCAAACTTGCTTCACCCTCCAGCTCCTTCATGTCAGTGACTGGCAAAGCCATTCTCCCTGTTACAAAAGCCAAAATCCTTGGCGTATTCTTAACTCCTTTTTTTCTCACACACCTCATCTCCAAATCCATCTGCAAATCCTTTTTAGCTCTGTGTTCAAAATATAACCGGAATTCAGCCACCTCTCATCACTTATTCCTTCCTCTTGGCGTAGGCCGCCCCCATCACTCACCTGGACTTTTACAGCAGCCTCTCAGCCTCCAACCAGTCTTACTTCTCTGTTTTAGCCCTAACCCACCCCCTCCACCCCCCCCCCACCCCAGCCACCAGCAATTTTCTCTAAAAACCTAGTCAAGGTGATTGCATTCAAATATAATCACCCCCTTGCTCAATGCTTTTCAGCGGCTTCACATTTCACTCCAATAAAAACCCAAGTCTCACAGTGGCCTACAAGACCCTGCCTGCTCCGATTCTTTGTCCTTTCTGATCTCATCTCCTAGTCACCGAGGTCCAGGCTTACTGGCCCCTTTGCTGTGCCTCAAACACACCAGGCATAGATGTATTTGGATGGCTAAGTTCTCTCTTCCTCCAACTCTTTACTTAAAAGGCACCTTCCCAGTTTTTCAAAGCTGCAGACCTCTTCCACCACCTTCGTTTCCAGGCCCTCTTGATCTCCCAATGCTACTCTTTTATTTTTGCCTATAACACTCATCAACTTATTTTTTTCACATTCTGAAACTTCTTTGTTGAGGAGAGTTAACAAGTAGAATAAATACTTTTCACATGGAGCCCTGCATTTTTTGCAGCACTTACTCATCAACTTTTAATACACCACAAGATTGACTTAATTGTTTTATGTATTTGTTGTCTGGAGCCACCTGCTGCAGAGTAAGTTCCACAACAGCAAGAATGTTCATTTTGTTTACTGATGTACCCCCAAGTACCTTGCACATATTAGGTCCTCAGTAAATATTTGTCAAATTTAGTCTCGAATAGCTGTTGAACATACAAAGTTGATGCTTGAGAGATGGGTTTCTGGACTCTTTGAAGATAAAGAGATGAAGGTGCAGATCTGGGAATCTTCATCCTATTGTAAGTCTTCATCCTCTATGATGCAGTGACCTTCCAGTATGTCTTCTGGTCTGTAGGTCCTTTCCCCTCCAGTCCACTCACCACACTGTTGCCAAGGTTGTCTAACATATAGTTATAAGTATGCTGGTTTCTATGTCCTGATTAAAACCTCCCAGTGACTCTCCACTACTGAAAGAGTGCAGACCCCTCAACAGGACGTATAAGACTTTCTGTGATGTGCCCCAGCCTAACCTTCCAGCTTCGTCCACACCCAGCTCAGCCCCCACAGCCTCTGTATCATTTACAGCTTCCTGAAGAACCCTGCACATTCTCCCCAAGGTGCCTGCATGTGTGTTCTCTTTGTCCAGAGTGTTTGTCCCCTGCCTTCACGGTGCCGGAGAAACTCGAACTTATCCTGCAAGTAATATCTTCACTCTGAAATACTCCTTGGCCCCGCCTCTGTCTGCTGTATTTAGCTCTCCTTCCCTGTTTTCCTCCAGGGATGTGCACCCATCTGGAGTGCACAACCTAAAGGACAGTAGGGCAGGAGGCTGGGACTGCCAACCAGTGGGCAGCACCCATATGGTTAAAAAGTTTTTTAATGTCTTGCCCTCTTTTCTCTCTTTCCCTGTCTCCCTGAAACATACATATCCTACATATACCCACGCAAACACACACTGCCCTGAATTATTTTTCCTTGAATTAATCAATTATATAAATGCAATCCTGAGCACAGTTGTTTTTAAGTTGTCCTAACCTTTTGGTTTATTGACTTTCAAGGATCCAGAGTGTTTACTGAGTTTTAGATATTGGATTCTGTACTTATTTTTCTGTACTGTTCTATTTTTATGAAGATGGCTTTGCTTGGCATTCTTTATTCATTTAAAAGTCTTTAAGATTTTTGTAGAAAGTTTTATTTGGTTCTTTTATTCTCCGATTACATATTGATCTCAATGTAGTGATACTTATATGCTTTTAATTTTTCTCTCAGCACTGTTAGAATTGCATTACATTCACCCAAGGAATCCACATATATACAAAGTACGGCCAGTTTTGTTATTTCTTCCATTCACATTATTTTCATGATTTCTAAAAGTTTTTTTCTACTTTGCTTGAACAGAAAATGTCATATACTAAAAAAATTCACCTTGAAAAGGGTCCCTAGTTCACTTCATTGCCAAAGAGTCTACTTGTTAACTTTAATTTCCAAGAAAAGTTCTCAGATGTGAGTAAAATAAAATTCAGAAACAGCCTAAGAGCTAAGTGCAAATAGTGTTAAAGGAGAATGCCTCCCTTGCTTGACCACTCCATCTTTCAGGGTCACAGCTTGGCCTTTGGCATCCTCCTGTGTCTCCTCTTTTTCTCTCTTTCCCTGGATGCTGATTTCTCTTTCTTTATGTGACAGCGGCCATAACACGAGTAGGGTCCACTTACCATCAGCATTCCTCTGCAGCCATTTGATTTCTGCTTTAGGTAACACCAGAGGAGAGTGATCAGTTATATAAAGTCAATCCTGAGCACAGCTCTCCCCATTTGGAATTCACCGTGCCTTGTGCCGAGGACATTTTCAAACACTGAGAGAGGAAAATGTCTGATATTATCATTAATGAGTAATGTACCGGCTTCCTCTCTGTGTCTCCCTTCAGTGGTTTACATTCTGACCTTTAAGTCAGGTTTAACCTATTCAAACCCTGTATTTAAATGCAACTGGAAGAGGTTGCTAGGCTTTTTTTTTTTTTTAAGCTCTTTATTGGAATATAATTGCTTTACACTCTTGTACAAGCTTTTGAGGTACACCACAGTGAATCAGCTGTATTTATACACATATCCCCATATCCCCTCCCTCCTGCGACTAGCCCCCACCCTCCCCGTCCCGGCCCTCTAAGGCATCACCCGTCATCAAGTTGATCTCCCTTTGTTATACAGCAACTTCCCACTAGCTCTCTGTTTTACAGTTGGTAGTATATGTATGTCTGTGCTACTCTCTCACTTTGGCTAGGCTTTTTTTTTATTTTATTTTGTGTACTTAGATGTTTCTCAAATATGATTAGTGGATTCACATTATTCAGGATTCCTGGGTTAATTGAACAAAATCTGGTAGCACGTCTGCACAATCTGAATTATAAAATTACATCTCTCCATTAGGCTGAAAAATATTTTAAAATAGTTTTATAGGATTTCAAGAATCTTAGCACTTTCTTAACATTGAAAGTTCAATCTTCACATTTTCAGGGGCAGCGAAACATTCTTATCTGACCTACAGCTTATTAATGGGACAAAAGCCTGTCCATCAATCAAGACTCTGACAGTTCAATGTATTTTCTGAATGGGACTTTTTACAATATGCACAATTTTAAAACAAATGTCCATTTATTCTTATTTCCCAGAAGTTGAATACTTTTAGCCATTCTTAAAAGGACAAAGATATTTACTAACAGATTATGACTGTGCGAGGGATAATCTTGAGAATACAATGGAATTCTGTTCTTTTTATCTTTACTGTTACCATATCAGAGTTGGACAATGATCTCAATCATATGTTACAACAAGAAAATGAAAGTTGGCTTTTTCTTGTGCTATGATTCGGTCATTTTCAACTTCTAAAATGTTTATTGGAAGAAGGGATACAATGTTAGATAAGAATCTGAATAAGAGCACTATTTGGGTCTCTTTCAAAGAAACAACATTTGTGTAATAATCAAGAGTAATTGTTTAGAGGAACCACTAAAACAATATTTATAACACATGAAAATTATTTTTGTACCATGTTTAACTTTTCTCCTATAACAGCCTATATATGAATTTTAATAAGCTTTTTATTGTAAACAAAGTGTACATATTAATATAGGAATACTTTTTCTGTTTCAGGAATTTCATATCAGTGACAGATTGCCATGTACACTGTAACTTTTCTCTACAAGCACACAAATCTTTTCCTTGATTTTTTAGTAAAAAAAAATCTTTACTTCCTTTTACATAGTTATACCTTCGCATGATATTTAAAACTACCTATTAGGAACAGGTTACCCTGATAAATCACTTTGAAAACAGCATGTTTTCGACACACAGCAACAACAACAAAAAATGTATGCAGTTTTGCAACATGTATGTGCTACAAAAACCTTAAAAATACTGTTCTACTCCAACAGATAAGTAGGTTTGGCCAAAATATTTTCAATCTAAGTTATGTTATTAAAAAGGATGATTATTACCTTATTTTTCTTCATTTCTTACAACTCATATTGTCATATAACATACATTCATGAGACATACTTATACTAAAAGAAGTATTCCTTGTTTATCTGAAATTAAAATTTAACTGAGCATCCTATGTATTCATTTCCTAAACCTCAGTGGGGGCATGAGTTTGCTCTTCTTTAAAGAGGTAAAGTAATAGTTCCTTATTTGTTGTTCTTCATTAGTGTGGAAGGCCCTTACCATGGCCTTTGTCTTGGAGGACAATTTAAGAAGGATTTCAGGAACTTGAAACAGCTTTAGAGGAAAACCACAAGCTGGCCAAAGGGTGGGAAAATAAGAAATAACACTATTTAAACTGTAGATGAGAGGGCTAAGGTGATGAAACAGCAAGTATTTGGAGTGGGCTCAACCAGTGGACTGTGCCAAGTTCCTCATTTTTGATGAGGGTATGCAGAAACTGGCTAAGACACTACTTCAGAAGATAAGCATGGTAGCTACATTTATTGAATGCCATTGTATGCTGCATAACTGAATGTCAGTGTTTCATAATTCATCTCTAACCCTCCTGGTTAGCCCACAGATGTGTACCATTATTATCCCCATGTCTTAGATGAAGAAACTGACACTCAGGGTCAGAAGGTATGTAAATGGTAAAGCCCAGATTCACATCACGCTGAAGTATGATGACACCAAAGCCCATACTCTCTCTGCTACACCCACCTCTTCTCCAGAAGGCTTATGAATTATTGGAAACAATGTTGTCAAGCAAACTAGTCTGTAAATATTAGACATAAGATTAACTCATGGGTATTTTGAGTCATTTAAATGTGGTCATGTAAAAGAGCAGTTGTGTGAGCTGAAAAATCCTGAAGACTTCTTCAGTCCTTTTGACTTTCTGTTAGAAATCACTGTCAAGGTAGTGTCTGGCTACATTAGAAGGGATTTTTAACATGCATTGTTTTATCTTTCTAAAGTCAGCTTAGGTTTTTTGATGAGAATAACACTAAGTGTTGACGCTTTAGGCCTAAGAATCAAATGTTCAACAAGGCATGTTTTAAAATTTGCTTTCTCAACAGCCCAGTAGATCTGTCACTTTTCAATTTAGGTTACACATTTAGATTTTTAGCATTTATCTTGCAATCTTCAAACCCACAGACTATAATTTTTAAGGGTAGAAACTCTCAGTATTTAAACAAGGGCATGGTATGCAACTGGAGCTCACAAATATTTGATTAATATTATGTGATATAATACGACTCTTCATAAGCAGTGAGTGTTTATAAATACAGTATTTTAAGTGTCATCAGGAATCTCCTATTGGGATCTTCTTTCCTTAAATTTGTTTTTATGGGCCTACTTTTAAAATTAATGGAAATGATATAAATGTAGAAAGGGCTAAGAATTTTCCTTAGGATTTCACTCTGGCAAGTCCTCCTGGAGAATTTAACCATGACTGTTTTTATGACTGCAATTTCCTTAATACAGGGCCTCGGACATTTTCCATCATCATAAATCCCTTTTATACACTTAAAAGCAGGACCGAAATGTTTTCTAGTTTTTATATCCTGACTCTTCACTTAAATACATTATTTCTACTTTGAGATTATGTTAAGTAAATATTGTAGAAGAATTTGAAACTATAGAGCAGAAAAAAACCAGTATAGCACCTCAGAAATTTTAACTACTAAATATATTTCCAAATGCAGAGTGAAATATTTAAAGTAATTTTTCAAGTATATAAAGAAACCATCTTTTCCAATTACTTGAATATTTACAGAAAGTTGCTTTTATGCACTTGGCTGTGTTTGAATTCACAAGTTTGTAGAATCTTTGAGTGGACATTGTTTGGTCAAGACTTTTTCAGGCACAAGGAATAAAAGAATTACAGTGAAACTGCTGATGAAAAAAAGAAAGAAAGGAGGAAAGGAAAAAATTTACTATTTCTCACTAGCTGAAGACATCGTGGATATAGATGCTTGAACAGTAGCATCAGTGGCCTGCCTTTCTCCATGTCTAGGATTCCCCTACCTCTTGGGTCACTTTTATGCTCAGGCAGTCTTTCTCCACACAGTGACAAAAATGGTCATCAGACACTACAAGTTAACATCATCCTTAGTGCTGGTGATTTTTGAGGGAGATCCCTTCTCAGTATCTATATTAGACCCCAAAAGACTCTGGTTGGCCTTCCTTTAGTCATATGCTCACCCCTGTCCAGGCTCCGGGTCAAAGGAATAGGATCCACTAAAAGGCCAGCCTGGTTTGCAAGCTCACCTTGCGGTGAGGAGATAAGCCATGTGATTGACAGCCCCATTAGATAGAGAAGAGTTTTCAAAAGAGTTGCCAGTAGTAGAGTGGGGGCTGGGCAAGTAAATGCAGAAAATTTTTTCAAAATATTGTGCCTTTAGAACAAAAATCTTTTCCAGGAAATGCGAATAATTTGAAACAATTCAAATAAGCATCATACTTCAAAAAAAATTAGAAATACACTTATAAGAACTAGGTTGCATGTTTGTCATATTTTAGATAATATTTTATTCTCTTTTAATCTCAGTTTTGTCGTGAAAACATGGGAGTTTTCCCTGAGAACATAGAAGTAATGCTTACCTTCTAAGAAGATATTCAGATTAGTAGAAATGATGTAATTGACAGCATCTTGTAAACTTTAAAGTACTGTCTATATAGTTATAAAACATTATGATTTCTAAGAGAATCAATTCCTAGAGACAGCAGAGTTACCCATGTCAAAGTTTTTAAAGTCTCTCTCTTATAAAATCTATTCCATGACACCTGTTGCATTTTTTCATGAGGCATCAGTACTTGTTTACAACACGGGTATATGCTTTGAGACAGGTTTTTGCTGACAAGGACAATGATGGTGACAGTAGTAGTGGTGATAGGCACAGGTAGTTACTCAATAAACTATTAGAGAATTAAATATATTTTGAGATTTCTAGGGCATGAAAAGCCCTATGTAAGCTAGTTAAATGAGAAAACTAGAGGTAGGTAGATGGCAGACAGAGTTGAGTAGGTGGTCTTACCATTACGTTAAGCTGGTATTGTAGCTAATAGAGCAGTCCTCTTTAAAGGAAATACCCCTAAGTACTAATAGTTTAATGAGCAAGGTGCCATTGAGATAATCACTCCCAGGAAATGTTTTGCCAGTGAGATTATCTTAACTATCAACTGAAAAGAAATAAAGAAATGTTTTATGAATGATTCAGTTTCACCTGCTATGTGCATGACATTTTAAGAGAATGAATTAGTCAGTCTGTTTGAATCATCTTTATGTGTTCCTTTTAGTAAGGAACTCAAAGTTGGTTAAATGGCCAACACTATTTCAGAAAGAAAAAAAAGAAAAAACAAACAGTAAAAAGACATTTTCTATTGAAAGCCTGATCCAAGCACATCACAGGAATAGATGTATCAAGGCAAAAATATATGAAAGATGGAAGTATTTCTGGAGTCACTCCCAATATAAATATTAAAATTGCTCACACAGCCTGATCTGGCAGATGATATAGATGGAGAAGAGAAAGCAATATATGCCAATTCAATGGCATTGGAATAAAATGTAATTGTAGAAAAACAATCTCAGAGTTGAAAATTATCAGAGTTGGAAAATACTTCAGAGTTCATTGGTTCAACTCAGAGGTATGCTTATAAGTATTTTAAAACCATCCCTCCAGGGGGAAAAAGCCCTGATTTGTAGTGTTTGCCAACTTCTATGGTGTAAATACTCCCACCATGGCCGGTTTCAAGCTACCAAGATGAAGTCACTGAATACGAGTTGAGAAGAGATACACACGATAGGCCATCATTAACCAGTTCCAGAGGGCTCCAGCACACAGCTTGTTCAACACTATAATTTTACAAATAAAAAAGCAGCTAAGGCCAAAGGAGTTGGGTGACTGACTTTGAGTCATACAACTGTTTAGCTGCACTGCCACAACTAAAACTCAGGTTTCCCCCCAGACTCCATGCTGAGCTTCAGTATCATGAATGCATTGTAAGCAAGTACTACGACTGATTGATTAGTAAACCTGCCTGACTCCCTTAGCCTGGTTAAGTTCCCCTTGAGGGGCTTCCACAGACATTTCCACATTGAGTTTAAACTGTAGTCTGTTTGTCTGCCTCCCCTACTAATCTGAGATCTCACTGACAATTGGAAAGTGTTCTATTTATTTTTGGATCTTCAGCACTCTGCACAGTATCTGGAACACAGTACACGCTCAAAAAGTATTTGTTGAATGCATGAACAAGCCATAATAGAGTATATTTGTTGGCCTACTATGTGTCAAGCACTGCTCTTAGTGGTTTATATGCATTAACTCATTGAATCCTCAGAGTAACCATCACAACTGAGACAGATACTATAATCACTCCTGTATTTCAGATAAGAAAATAGATGCTCAGAAAAATCTACCCAAGGTCACACAAACAGTGAATGGATTCAAACCCTGCAGTCTGTCTCTAAAGCCTGTGCACTTGATCACTCTGTGCACGCTGTCAGTTAACTGGTGGTGTCATCAGGGTGCATAGCTCAGCAACAAATAACTTCCTAAAGTATTCCTCCATTCCTTGTGAAGGACACAAACATTTCCTGGAGAAAATCTAATCTGACCAGCACATACCATTGTTAATGGGGAAGGGCCTTAATTAATTGGAATGATCAATAAAACAGGATGTTTAAGTTTTCTCATTAGCTGAAGATTGAGCAGAAACCCATATTTTAATTAAAAATTCTGTTTTGGGGCCCTAGTCCTATATTTTTGCTTTAATAAAAAAAAATTTTAATTAACCTTTCTTTGATTTCTCAACCTGAAAAATGACATCACCATTTGCTATCAAGAGAATGTAAAGAAAGTATAGGAGTTTGGCTTACTAACTCCAGGGGTATTCTGCAGAGTTTTTTTCTTAAATAGAAAAAAATGTTCTCCTTCCCTACTGGTTATCTTATGATTTGCCATCTCATCAAGTGAGATAACAAAGAAGCCCATTGATGCATTTGTACATTTTCTTGGCTTCTAGTTGACTGAAGTTTGGTACAGTAAGTCCCCTACATACGAACCTTCGTGTTGTGAACTTTCAAAGACGCAAACATGCGTTCGCATGTCCAATCGCATAAATTAGTTCACGTATCTGGCATATGTTGTCACATTCGTGCATCCTCTACAAGTAGTTGTGCTTTTGTGTACTGTACTGTATAGTACTGTATAGAGTACAGTTGTACAGTACCTTTATTTCAAGCCCAGGATGTCTGGAAGAAAATGTAAAAGCATCAGTGATGCAGCTGGTACTGTACTGTACTTTTCAAGGTACTATACTGTAAAATTAAAAATGTTTTTACTTTTTGTGTTTGTTTTTATGTATTATTTGTGTGAAAAGTATTACAAACCTATTACAGTACTATATAGCTGATTGTGTTAGTTGGGTACCTAGGCTAACTTTGTTGGACTTAAATGAACAAATTGGACTTACGAATGCACACTCGGAATGGGAACTTGTTCGTATATAGGGGACTTACTGTACCATGAAAGACTTAAGATATTAACCTTATTTTTTTAAACATAATACCTCAGATTTTTTTAAGATCATTTTGGAGGCTCTCTCAAAAAGCCTAGAAGAAAAAAGTCACTCTCACTCTACACTGCATTGATGGATGTCAAGTAAGATGCAAATTGGTTGTAATGCTTTTTTTTTTCCTTTTGGCTGTGATAGGTCATTTATTTCCTTATTATTTTTCCTAGAGAAAATACAGTGATAAATTATGTATTAGGCTAATGTTCTCAATTCAGAAGAAACACTGATACCATTTTGAGAAGTGCATTTAATTTTTCCACATAATATATTTTAGAAGGTTTAGACACATGTTTGGGGTTTGTTTGGAGTTTGTATTTGTCTTCTAATAGAACCGCTTGTCCCAAATCCTTTTTTTCTACTCCTTGATATTCCCTCCACCAGAGCCAAAAATTTTTAGTATACCTCAAAATAGTGAGACACATATACAAAAAACAGCAAATTTATGTGTATATATATATACATATGTAACAATCATATAGTTATATATGTGTGTATATATATAAACACACACTATATACACTATGTAACAAACACAGTACTTTCAAAGGTAAGATCTCTTTTTGATACTTAAAGCGGTCATGTAAGGCTTTTGGACCCTGGGACTCAGAGGTGAATGAATTGCCTAAAGTCACACAGCTAGAGAGGGAAAGGGCCAGAACCAGAGCTCTGTCTGACTTCTACTCCAGTGCACTCTCCCTCTTAGCTCAGGAAGCTGCCTCAGCATTGGTGAAGCATTCAACAGCCCGGACAGACTCCTGTCAGTCAGACGTGAGATTCAATCTGGTTCTAACTATGTGACTTTTGGCAAGTTTGCTCATCTAGAAATGGAGAATAATACTACTTCCTACTCCACAGGGTGTTTATGAAGAATATATCAGAGAGTTTAGCAGAATGCCTGGCAAGTGGTAAGCACTCAGTGCATGTTATTGTTAATTTTATTATTATATGGTTTATACCTCATTGAAGCTCTGCCTTGCCCTCTGGTCCAACTATAATTTTGAAGCCTATATCCCCAATCAGATGCCTGAAAATCATTGTGTCCTTGACATTCTTTCTTGGGTTTCTTCCGTATCTCATGAATGTGAAGAGGAAGTCATAGACACTGTGTCTTATCTTCAGGAAGCCCTCAAAGCTACTGTACAATCCTTTCTTTCATTTCTTGCTGTCCTCAGATTGCATGCCCTGCTGTAGATATTCTAAACCTCCTCCTTCACCCTGAAGTCCCTTGTCACTCCTCTGTAACTATAAATTTCAGCAGATGGTCATATACCCTAATTTATTTTTAGAACATTGAAATCATATGCCCTAAACTCCTTAAATGTCCCTATGTCTTTATCTGACTTCTCATCCTCTCATGCTGTCTCAGAAAGGGTGACTTCTCTTCTGTTTCAGGACTCTTGGAAATGCCTCTTTTTGATCCCTTGGAATGTTGATTGGACGATTTTTATCTCCCTCATTTGCCCTTTTTGTTTTCCCCACTTCTCTAGACTCAACTACTTGCATTTCTCCTGATTGTGTCATATGTTCTTTCCTGCCACTATATCTTTGCACAAACTGCTCTTCCACTAGGAATTTCCATTCCTAATCCTCCTTCAAGACTCAGCTCTAGCATCATTTCCAGTCTGGTTGGCTGACCTTCCTACACACTCCCATAATTTCTGTCAACCCATTGCCTCCACCAAATGACTGTGAGCTTCCCAGGAAGGTACCATGTTTCTGAGTTCCCAGCACCTACCACAGTGCCTGGCCTTTAGTAGATACTCAACAAATGTTAGTAGAAGAAAAAGAGACCTACAAATAAGCATGTATCTTTCCTGCAATTTAAAGTTCTCTCTACCCTGCTATTGCCTTCTGCTTGTCCTTCCTTTGACAAACATTCTACTTCCTCATCACACATTCCCTTGCAATTTAGCGTCTGATACCACTGTTAAATCTACTCAAACTACTCTTGTGAAGGTCAACAAGGAGGTTTTATGTGGATTACATCCACCTTCGTGAGCCCCTCACCTGCCTTTTGTGACACAGTGCAATATGGGCTCTCTTGCTGCCTCCCTGAACTAACTTACCTTCCTTGATTCCTTCACTAGTTTCTCCAATGTGCATATTCCCCAAGATCTGGTTCATTTGTCTTCTCTTCCTTCACCTTGTCCCTCCATCAACATACTCATTCTTGGTTTTAACCATCACCTCTGTTCAGATAACATGCAAAGTTTATTTCTATTCCAACTAGAATCCCAATTACCCCACTAAGATCAAGTTCTGAAGTTTCGTTCTTTCTAATGCAGAGATGGCATATACTTGGCACTCATGCTTCTACTTGCCTCTGTCTCATCTAAGATGGATATTGCCTCACCCAAGACCAATTCTGCCACTTTCCCAGTAAGAACAGACTTCTCAAAATCCTTCTCATTATTCTCCTCTATCGCTTGGCACAGATGCTTGGAATCTTCATTCTTCACTTACTCCAGACACCTGCTTCCTGGCGAACAATGTAAAACCTACTAGTCATCCCTGTAGTAGAATATTTTCAGTCATTTCTCAGTAACACATCAAACTCAACATGTTTAAAATCAACTTATCATATTCCTTGATCTTTAGCCTGACTTCCTCCTGCTGACTACCCTAGTCTTGTAACTTGTTCCACTTTTTCCCAGATGACACTGCTTATCTTTACTTTCTCTTTTGTGCTCCACCAATTTAGGTGTCAGATCTTATTTATTCAAATATATCTCTCTTCCATCTCTTCCTTTCTATTCTTGGGGTCACCATCTTGGTTCTGGCCTTATTACCTGGTGATGGGCTCTAATGCCTGTCATCCGCTCTTCCCATTGCCAGCTTCTCCCTGCTGTAAGCCGCTTTGCTTCCAGATCAATCTTTCTAGAGTAAAACCTTGCTTATATAACTCTTCAGCTCAAAACCCTTCGATGACTTTTTATTACCTCTTAAATGATGCCTATAACTCCTATCAATTTGGTAGGGTAAAAATATCTTTGACTTTGGAGTCAATAAGATTTGGGTTTGAGTTCTGGCCACTACACTTATCTGTTATGTGACTTTGAACATACTGTTTAATTTTTATTCACTCATTTACTCAACATATATTTATTGAGCACCTACTTTGTTCTAGGCTCTATGTCAAGTCCTTGAGATAGAGTGATGAGCCAAACAGGTATTTTCCTTGTCTCCTGGACCTAAAGTGTATTGGACTTGTTCATATTTCTCATGATCATAATAATCCTAAGTACAGGCCATGCCTTCCCTGTTGATGCTTTGAGCTTTTGGTTTTTGCTATACAGGAAATTATAATACCATGTATTATAGTAATGTGCCTATGTGTATTATCTCTCAACCTCATTGTAAGTTCACTAAAGGGTAAGTGCCATGTCCCATTTCTCATAGTGTAAGCACAGAGCCACGCATGGTGAATTCTGTTGTGTTTTGTGGACCTAGAGTTAGTTTTTGGCATAGTTACAATGCCCAGTATGTTTTTAGAAGCTCCCTTTGTCATGTCAAAATTATGCATTTTTTTTAAAGTAATAACTATTTGGACGTTCTAAGGCCTCTCTTTTCCAGTCCTACCTATAGCTATTATAAGTAGAACTCACAGTGTTTATAATTTGTGCACCTTAAGTTTTTAAAACCTGAAAAACAAATCCACTCATGCTTCCTAGTGGAAATACTGTCCATGTGCATACAATGGAATGTTAAAATAACGTTCTTTTAACTAAATAGCTTTTGACTTGCTAATGAACAATATGTTGTTTTTCCCTGAGAAATAATTCTAGGACTTTAGTCCTAAAGATTATGTTTTATTTTATACATTTTTAGCTTGCTGTTTTTACATTCCCAGTGATCTTACATTCCCAGTGATCTTAAGTTAAGCATTTGTCTATCCAAAACAATAGGTCAGTTATGGCCAAATTATAACCATACCTTTCCTCTGCACACAAAATCCTATAAACAGCATGTGATCATATTGCTTCTAGAATTTATGATTGTTTTCTTCCAAAAGGAAGCTAAATTTAGCCTAGTAATTCTCCATGCTCCCAAGGAAACAATGCCTGCTGTGATTTGTAGAATAAATGAATCTGAACCACAATTCCCCTACTTGACTAACTGAGAAAGTTTAAATATCAACCTAGTCATTAACCACAGATATTAAACCACATTAAACAACTAGCAAGGGGTTAAGAAAGAAGTGTGCTATTTTTCTGACTTCACTGCTGAATGAGTCTAACCTAGTTGCTGTATCGTTCTTAATACAGAACATTGTTTGCATCTCATAATGGTTCTCTAAAATTACTTGTTCATGGCTTGAGTTCTAAAATTAAACTATGTAGAGTCATGTCCAACTGCACAATGCATCTTTATGTGAAACCAGCTAGAGTTTTTTGTTTTAACTCAATGTAAAAATTCCAGTTAGGAAGCTTTGTTTCTAATAGTTTAACTGGTGTAGTTCTTTCAGTTTCTTCTTCTTTGTTTCTAATGCAGTTTCTAAACTGCTCTCCCCTTGAACATGTTTTGGCAGATAAAATTCTCACCATGAGGGCCCCTGCTGTGCTTGCACCTGGCATCCTTGTGCTTCTGTTTACCTTGGTGCAGAAGAGCAATGGGGAGTGTAAAGAGGCACTAGTAAAGTCCAAGATGAATGTGAACATGCAGTATCAGCTTCCTAACTTCACGGCAGAAACACCCATTCAGAATGTCATTTTGCACAAGCATCATATTTACCTTGGTGCCATTAACTACCTTTACGTTTTAAATGACAAAGACCTTCAGAAAGTTGCTGAGTACAAGACTGGGCCTGTGCTGGAACACCCAGATTGTTTCCCATGTCAGGACTGCAGCCACAAAGCCAATTTATCAGGTGGCATTTGGAAAGATAACATCAACATGGCTCTGCTTGTGGACACGTACTATGATGACCAACTCATTAGCTGTGGCAGTGTCCACAGGGGGACCTGCCAGCGACACGTCCTTCCACCCTACAATACTGCTGACATACAGTCAGAGGTTCATTGCATGTACTCCCCACAGGCAGACGAAGAGCCCAGCCAGTGTCCTGACTGTGTGGTGAGTGCCCTGGGAACCAAAGTCCTCCTGTCTGAAAAGGATCGATTCATCAACTTCTTCGTGGGTAATTCCATAAATTCTTCTTACCTTCCAGATCATTCATTGCATTCGATATCAGTGAGAAGGCTAAAGGAAACGCAAGATGGTTTTAAATTTTTGACAGACCAATCCTATATTGATGTTCTACCTGAGTTCCGAGATTCCTACCCCATTAAGTATGTTCATGCCTTTGAGAGCAACCACTTTATTTACTTTTTGACAGTCCAGCGGGAAACTCTAGATGCTCAGACTTTTCACACAAGAATAATCAGATTCTGTTCCGTAGACTCTGGTTTGCATTCATACATGGAAATGCCTCTGGAGTGTATTCTAACAGAGAAGAGAAGAAAGAGATCCACAAGAGAAGAAGTGTTTAATATTCTCCAAGCTGCATATGTCAGTAAGCCTGGGACCCAGCTCGCTAAGCAAATAGGTGCTAACCTGAATGATGACATTCTCTACGGGGTGTTTGCACAAAGCAAGCCAGATTCTGCTGAACCGCTGAATCGCTCTGCTGTCTGTGCGTTCCCTGTCAAATATGTCAATGAGTTCTTCAACAAGATCGTCAACAAAAACAATGTGAGATGTCTCCAGCATTTTTATGGCCCCAACCACGAGCACTGCTTCAATAGGGTAAGTCATACAGGTTCCCTACTTACAGATTATGAGGTACGAGTCAGAATAGGTATCAGTCTAGAAGAGACTATCAAGGGCTTTTGGTGCTTGGTAAGTGGTCTTTATCCAAATATTTGCAAATTCCAAGAAAATTTAGAAATTGAATCTTCATTTAAAATTAGAATCATATGAATAGATAAAGAAGATGTGGCACATATATACAATGGAATATTACTCAGCCATAAAAAGGAATGAAATTGAGCTATATGTCATGAGGTGGATAGACCTAGAATCTGTCATACAGAGTGAAGTAAGTCAGAAAGAGAAAAACAAATACTGTATGCTAACTCATATATACAGAATCTGAAAAAAAAAATGGTACTGATGAACCCAATGACAGGGCAAGAATAAGGATGCAGATGCAGAGAATGGACTGGAGGACATGGGTTGCCGGGGTGGGAGGGTGCAAAGGGGAAGCAGGGATGAAGTAAGAGAGTAGCATAGACATATTTATACTACCAACTGTAAAATACATAGCTCGTGGGAAGTTGCTGTATAACAAAGGGAGATCAACTCGATGATGGGTGATGCCTTAGAGGGCCGGGACAGGGAGGGTGGGAGGGAGTCGCAGGAGGGAGGGGATATGGGGATATATGTCTAAATACAGCTGATCCACTTTGGTGTACCTCAAAAGCTTGTACAAGAGTGTAAAGCAATTATATTCCAATAAAGAGCTTAAAAAAAAGTTAGAATCATAACTTGAAAAAAAGTTAATGTGATAACTAAAAAAATATAAAATATGTTTACAATTTGGATTTGCTTGTTTGCCAACATTTTTCAGATTATTAACCTTATTTCTCATATTGGCTTTAGTAGTTCTGGTCAGATGTACATAAAGTTTAACACAACAGCAATTCCTGTAAAACAATTATTGAGATGCCATGCAGTTTTTACAACATTTAGAATAAGATGCTTAATTTGTAGGTTTTGTAGGCTTTTTTTTTAATGAGGTCCCATTCACTCACTGATGCATGAATGAACAGTCTATATTCTTGGCATTACTTAAAGAAACTTAACAAAAACAAACAAAAAAATCTGTTCTAAAATGTTGATAAATTAAATATTTTAAGCACACTAATACACTTCTCTGAATAAATTAGAAAACTACAGAGGAAATTTTTGCTGTCAAATCCTTCCTTTGGATCTTAACTTCCATACATGAACTTTGTGCTTGAATGGGCATGTGTCTACCAAGTTCTAATTTGGTGCTTTTTACCTGGTTGGCATTTGATATTTATAGATACAAATATTTTTGATTGATGATTTGTTTGTACTTACATGGAATGATATTTTCACAGGAATTGTTAGGGAAATTCTTTTTTGCTTTGATTTATGTATAGTAAAGGCTACCAGCTATACCCAGAAAATTTATCCTGCTAGTCATCAGATCATTTGGTGCTAGAGGAAGAGCATCAAATTGGGTGTCCATTGTGGCCTTGGGCTTTCTTGGTGGGGACCCAGATTTGAACATACAGACCTGGTTATGCCTCCTAACATAGTGACCACTAGTGATCATAACTGGATGAACAAATTGTATAGCTTTTCTAAAGATGATTTGACTTTGAAATTTTACATCTCACTTACTCTAGCAGTTTTCAATCTAAGTGGTAAAGGTTATAATTGCAAGCAGGAAGAACATTAAACATGTCCTTGATAAAAGAAAGTATATAATTTGCAGATGGGTACTAAGGACATATGAATTCAGAAACATTTGTTTCACTTTTGCTGAAATGTCTAGGATACTTCTCCAGATGGAAACTCTAAGTAATTTATTTATAAAGTTAGAAAAATGCTTCCGAGAAAATGAATCCATCTTTTAGTGAACTAAAGACATAACTTCCTTCCTTCCCTCTCCAAAGTCTATGAATATACATAATATACATACGTATATATCCCAACTAAGACTTATTTCTCTCTGAATACATTTAATATATGTTGCAAAATCTGTAAGAAGCAGTGGGATTGCTCATGAGGCTGTCCCTTTTCCTCACTAGAAAATACAAAAGAATGAAAGGAAACAAAAAGGCTTTCAGAAACCTGGGAATTAGGACATAAAAGTGTAGTATTAATAGCATTTCAGAGAAAACACTTTTCCTGAAACCAATAAATTGCTTCAGAAACACAAGTTTTAAAAAGTCTGTTGGGAATTCTTGCAGAGCCTCTAAAGCACACAACTTTGCTATTTAAATCTTGTTCTGTTAAAAATTAAAGAGACTTTACCTTACAAGGGTATATTGATATCATATCTCACTGTTTTATTTTGTACATTTCAGCCCCTAGATGTA
The DNA here is from genome assembly GCF_030028045.1 of Hippopotamus amphibius kiboko. Classification (NCBI taxonomy): domain Eukaryota; kingdom Metazoa; phylum Chordata; class Mammalia; order Artiodactyla; family Hippopotamidae; genus Hippopotamus; species Hippopotamus amphibius. The sequence continues at coordinate 34,320,733 of NC_080189.1, read as the reverse complement.
AAAGTATTTATCAATTCTAGAAATTCTCAAAACATAGCTGAACTTTATCCTACCCCTTTGACTTTCTTAGTGTTCCAAGAGGAACAAAAAGGCAGGATTACACAATGAAATTGAGATCAATTTTATCACCCAGGAAAAATGCCCAAAATGCACCAACCACACCTGAAACCATTATCACTCCCATCGCAAAAATTCTTGTGGGAAACAAGGTGGAACTTGCCAACATAGTCTTTTTATGAGGGAAGCCAACTTTTACACTAGCCAAATTCCATAAAGACAAATACCTTCAAATCTCCTCTATTTATTTTCCTGTTTATCTTCTCTGGTTAGTAAAGGTCAGAATTCTTCCAAGAATGAAACTACCCATGTTCTCAGTTTTCATATATCCACCACAGAAAGACCTCAGATTGTTCCAATAATCAGCATACAGTCATTTCCCAGCTTCATCTTAAAATGAAGGCACCTAGAGCTGTTACTCACACAAAACCAAAATGATTTACAAGATCAAATAAGTTTGGAAAGACTCTAAGCAATACAAGAACTCCATTTTGTCTTGGCAAATTTACTTGGCAAAGATACCAGGTGTCCCTTCTGACAATTTCTTGGAACTAAGTTTTTATTTTGGCATAACGTTTAGTGAATAGATACATATATTGTAGTTTTGTTATTAACATGTCTAATCAATCAGATCTTTATGGAGGGACCATTGTGTGCTCTGTGGACAAAGCTAAGAAAGCTGCAGCAGAAACCGTCCAAGGACTTCAAGAGCACATTCGCAGCAGCAGGGATTTTCTGGCCCTCCTTGAGCTTCCACCCTGTGCAAAACATGTCTCTATCACAGGATCAGGCAGAGGACCAAGAAAGGGTCTTTTAGATTCTACAGATCCAGCAAGTGTATCAGACCTGACTCAATTATTTTAGATCACGTATTATATTGCTCGTTTCACTCTCACATCTTATGAAAGTATCTGTGCAAACTCTTCATATACATCTTCTCATATTGATGACATCACTAAAACCCTCTTTTGAGTCATCTGATAGTTTCCAGAGCAAATCATCTTCACTTCTTCGTTATTTGTGCTTCAGAACTCATCAATTCCACATATAATGCTGTTTCTGGAAACTTATCCCAAGCCACAGATATCCATTCATGTAATATAGTGTTGATTATTAGCTGTTCTTCTTGATCTTTACAGTATAACCATTTACTATGTTGCTTTTGAAAGTGAGCCCTAAAGGGTTTGTTCAGGGTGATTTCTAGAAATTCTAAATTTCTCATTATTTAGAATTATGAGATTCTGCACCCACAAATAATTAAATCTTTAGTCTTAAATGTCTTTACCACCTTTTTTACCCAGTCATCATTCGACCTCTATAAGCATCCTAAATTAGTATTGATTGAAGTTGTTTTAGGCTAATGTGTGTTCCCTAAACAGCATATTATTATTCAAAATAAAGTAACAGAAAATGCCACATAATCTGGAGATTTTGTATATCCCAAATTTGGACATAAAAAAACCTCACCTTCTACTTGGGGATAAACTATTAAAAATGCATTTTAAGCACATTAACTGGTTCTCCAACAGAATCATATAAGGGATTTAATAACATGACAGTTATTCCAGAAAAAAACTAGAATTAGTACACATTAGCCCAGTTTCTTCCAAATAAGAATCAATATTGAATAAGGGAACTTTTTGTCCTCAAATCAGCAAAGATCCTGTTCCCTAAATTATAGTATACTTACTAAGAGAAGTGGAATTATACATTTTGGAAAGATTTTTAATCAAAATTGAAATGAAAAAGGGTCCTTGAAATATCTCTCACCTACCCGGGAAGTACAGTTATGACATTATACTTTTTCTTGCAATTCCATTATCAAAGTTTTGTTCTACATATAAGCATTTGAAAGAATAGAAATAGACTTGTAGCAAATATTTTTACCAATATCTTGGTCATCTTAATGACCAATGATTGATCAATTGAAGGGGAAAAGCATGCAATTTGGTGCCAGACTCACTGGGTTGGAAGTCCTGGTCTTCTACATACCAGCTGTGTAACTTCTGCCACATTACTTAATTCTTAGAACTTCAATCTCATTTGTAACATGCAGATAACAGTACTTTCTTCTCAGGCTTTTTTTAAAATGTGGAATAATAAATATAAAGTACCTGGCACAATAAGATAACCATAAAGTTGTTTTAGGCTAATGTGTGTTTGGGAGGCAGCATGGCCTCATGGAACAAGACTGAAATTGAAGAGATCTGGGTTCAAACTTGTACCCCATGATTTTCTATCTGCCTGGCCATGAGAGCATTATTTAAACTCACTGAACCCATTTTCCTCCATGTAGGACTATAGTGTGGACAAGTGCAGTAATGTTTATAAAAGGCTCTAATTTTGTCCTTGGCACATGATACATAACAGCTATTATTGTATTATTATTTGTGTAAAGAAAGTCAAATTCAAATTATTAGATTGTTTTCTGGATAGAGGTACATTGTAGTTCCATTACTCATTAAGGTCTTTTACTTCCCTCACTGTCATGGGTGACCCACCTCCATAAAGCTTAATTTGTGTAAGTCCTCCTTAAGACTTAATAGTTCCAAAAGAAAAAAAAGAGGAGATGTGGGAGTGATGGTGGTTTGGAGGGTGAAGAGAAAGACAGCTGAATCAAAATTGTGCTATATAGTCAAGCTAAAAGGTGTAAGGTGCTCCTTTCCCTGACTTTCAATTCTAACTACTTGTGGCACTATACGATACTATGCTTATGTAATTTGTTACTTGATGCATTTAAGAACTTGCCGATAATGCAGTTTTAGAAAAAGTCAACCTCACAGGTTGTTTGTACCAAGCTTCCTTGTTTTTAAACATCATTTATACTCAAATTCAAAGAGTAGCCAACTGCTTCCCAAAATAAAGGAAACTTAAAGTAGTAATTTTCCATCTCCGTTTCAAAGAGTGCCAAAGTTAAAAGGTCACCAGTCAGAACCATCAAAGGAAGAAAGCAAAATGATTAGAACAATTTTGAATGAAAACAAAATCAAAACAAGATGCAAACAAGGGATAATAGGAATAGGCATTAAAAAAACATACAGTGATGTTTCTTTATTACTATTATAAAGATGATAGATGAGTAAAATTGGGTTACATTTGAGTTGTAATGGAAGAAAATAATTGCAGCCTTCCATCAGGAAACCACAAGGACCATTATTGATCTGTCATCCTCAGGGCATGTCTTGTAATATTTAATAAAATAAACAAAGATTTATAACTTTTATAGGCCATATATCTATAATCTCCCACACCACACCGTTTGAATTAGGAATATGGAGTCAATGTTACAAATAACATCCATGTAATTATACTGGTTTGGCATGTCTTATTTAAACAGTCTAGCACTCTCAAGAGAATGCATTTTGTATTAGGGATGAAAAATGTGAAGTCAGATTTCAAGTTTCTTTACTTCCTGTGCTTCGAAATGAGAGAACGTTATCCTATATGAAAAATGTTTATTGAGGATTCTTCGATTCTAAACACCAAATATCTTGGCCGTATGCCAAATGTAATAGCTACCAAAGCAAAAGCTTGCAAGAAAGAAAATCCTTGAGGTCTAAGGATTCAGTATACTTTTAAAAAGTCTAAGTAAAAATTCATTAATTTTACACTTGATTCCTGTCCTCCTGGAAACTCTTTATTGTCTCCGAGGCTCAGGGAGTCGCTGCTCCCTAATTCACTTATTTGAATTCTCCATGCTGTCCGTCCCATGAAAAGTGCCATATTGCATTATTTCATTAAGAGGAATTTAAAATTATTCTCTTTCCAGAATTTATAACACTCTCTGAAATCACAGGACTTACCCTGGGGGTATTAGAAAACGTGGTACAAAATGAGCCACTAAAGCCGTTTGCTTTTTTCTCATCCTCCTGCTAACCCTTCTTTAAACCATTTTGTAGTTTATTCACAGGTACACCCTAGGAAAGAATGAAAAATCAAAGACATGACGTTTTAATAAGCTAAGCAAAGAAACACAGTTAATGCTGAAACTGTCACCAAAAATGTAAATAGGTTTAACCTGTAGATTATGCAATATATGATGTAATTGGTAGTATTTCCCACCTGTGCATCGGTATTTAAGAGTTAACTATGCCACATGAAGCAAGTGGTGTGATCTATGTTTTATTTAAGTAGTTGATTTCTACATGAAGATTCACTTGGTAAAATTAATGGAGCAAACAATAAGGGGTTCGGGCAAAATAATAAATCTTAAAGCTGGTCTTTGAAAAGCTGAAGTGTTAATAAAACTTTGACGCCACAGCTCTGATATGTACTTTCATTGCCATACTACTGCATGATTAGAGACTTCCAAAAGCATATGGGATCTTGCATTTTGAGAAGAATATTAACCTTCTTGAGTAATAATAGATTTTTTTATTCCAAATAATGTATCAAATTTGGGGTGTTACACCCTTACTTCAGACTTCTATCTCACTGATGGCATCCCACCCTGCATTAGTATCTCCTCACTCTAATAAGAAAAGTGAGGAGTTGTCAGAATTTGGATGGAAGACCCAGGAATTTCTGCCATTGCTTATTCATAGATTGGCACAAATACTGAGTCAGTGGGCACCCAGAATCCAGGATGACTCAGTGCCCAGATATGTGCTGTAAGTCAGATCTCCAGCATCCAGGAAGGACTGTAAAGGGGTCATTTATCAGGGAAATGAAACCAACGGCTCGGCTACTCTTGAAGTCATTAAAACTCAGGTTTTTTAAATATAATAGTGAATGTGGGAAGTGATTCTAGGATCCTGGATACATTCCAGTCTGATAATTATATACTTTTTCTAACTAAAATGGTCCAGGCAGGTTCATTTGCATATGAATGACATGCTGAGTAAAAGCCTTGGAAAAGAGGTTTCCTGCACTTCACCCTAGACCTAGGCTAAGGTGGGGCAGATGAAGTGTGTCTACCTTCTATACTTCAAAAATATTCGCTAGTTTTTTAACAGGAGGATGGAAAAATATCTTACAAATGCATGCTAATATAAAGGCTTGTTTTAACTATTCCTGATGTTCACTAATAGGGGGAGGTGTTTTATGAACAATATATAACTGTAAAACAAAAAATAACAATTCTGAACTCAGACTAAAGTCTGACCTCAGTTGTTTGATTTGGGTAAATCACCAAAACGTTCGTCAATCAAAGGACACTAAAATGGTGATATTTCAAATGGTGCTCTAGGTAAAAGGCATGAATTAAGGTCAGTTTTGGTTTGTAAAGCATTCTTTTCTAGAGCTGATTTTATGAAAATTAAACTGGCTGAGTTGTCATCTAAAAATATATGGCTTATTTATGATTTGCTAGAATTTGAGTCCATGTGCCAGAAAATGTAAATCTGTATGATACTAAATCTTCTGATGACATTTTAAATTTGAAATTCGATTAACACTTACATCTAGCAACCAGTCTGCTAACTAAACTATAGGTGAAGTGCTACTCAGGAAATGGGAAAAATGCAAAGATTAAATTGGTCTGTTAGCTCTGAGTGAATCAATAGTATTTAGTGCTAATGCACTAAGCAGATTACGAGCACTAATGCAGTGGCAGTCAATAGCAAAAACGAACATCTCTAAAAATTATCTTGACAATAAATGTGCAATATTTTCCATTTATTTTAAGCTAATTACATTACATGCTTATTCTTTCATATTATTAGTTTAAACCAAGTGCTAGAAGCCTAACCATTTTATTTAGTACATAAAATGGGCAAAAACTTATAATCATCATTTTCAGCAAGAGACAGAGGAAAGGATTTATTCATACAACTAAGATTCAACAAGAAATTCAACAGAAATTTACTGAGTGTCTAGCCTTACTGGTATTACAATGGGGAGTGAGATAGGCCTGGTTCTTATCTTTATGAAGCAAACCTACTAGAGGAGGAGATGGCAGTAAATGATCAGTCATACCAGCAAACAAATACATCATGATAATTCATGAAATATAATGCGAGGGAAATAAACATCTGTGAATGCAAATGAGGAAGAAGATCTAAATTTGGTAGTATAGTCACAAAAGGCCACCCTGAGGAGGTGAAAGTTAACTTTTTCATGAAGCTAGAAGTTAACTTACATAAAGCTCAAAATTTTAGAAAAAGCAATTAGGTCTTTACTACATGGTCAAGTACAAAACCAGTATTTAATAAACTAATAGTCATTACCTGTATCATAAGCTCAAGGTCATAACTATATGCTGCAGCATTTAAGCAGCTTTTTAAAGTGGGTTCTGACTATGAGTGCATATTACTTTAAACTTAGAAAAATGTATCACAAGAAGTAAAACCGTGCTGGAGAATTCAACTTTTTTTAAACACTTTCTCTTTTTATAAAAAAGGAGTCAGTGTTTCCAAACTTTGTCTTTTCTTTGATTTCTAAATAAACTGTCACTTTTTGTTAAGTAATTCTTAGTATGAAGAAGATAATGTGTGAATTTTTAGAAGCTAAGGAGATAATTTAGGTAGCTCTCACTTTCACTGCCTCTCATAGCCTATCTATTTATTCATTTTTATTGGCTGCATTTGGTCTTCATTGCTGTGCACGGGCTTTCTCTAGTTGCAGTGAGCGGGGGCTACTCTTCGTTGCAGTGTGCAGGCTTTTCAGTGCAGTGACTTCTCTTGTTGCACAGGCTCTAGGCACTCGGGCTTCAGAAGTTGCGGCATGTGGGCTCAGTAGTTGCAGCATGTGGGCTCAATAGTTGTGGCTCTCGGGCTCTAGAGTGCAAGCTCAGTAGTTGTAGTGCACAGGCTTAGTTGCTCCACCCGGCATGTGGGATATTCCCAGACCAGGGATCGAACCCGTGTCCCCTGCATTGGCACGCGGATTCTTAACCACTGTGCCACCAGGGAAGTCCCTAGCCTATCACCTTAATCACCTTCTTTTAAAACAGATTTCTTATATCAGTCAAAGTTGTTTCTTTCTTCTTCCCCTCTTTTTTTCTTCTGTGGCCAACACTTGGGACCCTACTCATAAGAAAAACCTGTGTTTCTTGGGGATGGAAGGGAATGTCCTGTTACCAGTAAGTCCTATGGAAAAAAAAAAAGAGTCATATAATTATGAAAACACAGAAAATAAGGTCTTTTGAAACTGTCAAAGTTGTAAAAGTAGTTGAGAATGTGATGCTGAGTCTCATTGTCTTTCTACATCTGTGTCCTCTACACAACTACATCCATTTTAGACCATTTCCTTCTCATGAGAATCATGTGGCCTAGAGGACCAAGTGAAAGACAAGTGCTTCCCGGACTCACGAGGATGTCATGAGCACCTACTGAATGTACAGGGGCCTGTGCTATAGTTAGTGCTGCCTTTATGCTGTTTTAATGCATCTTTAGCTACAGACACATTTTGCCTTTCTCTTTCGTTACAATCATGTTTATCTATATATATTTAATCCTGCAAATATCTGCATAAGTTTAAGGTCTTAGGCACTTTGTCATGCTTCTTTGCACCTAAGCATATACTTTGCAGATCATAGACAGTAGTGTTGATTTTGACAAAAAAGTTTGTGTTCCAAAAAGTATGTGTATATATTTACACAGTAAACAGAGACTGTCTGATTTGCTGCAGTATTTGGATAAAAGTCCTTGATAAAATCTACAAATATATTTTTGTGACTGGATCACAGAAAGCATTGTTTTTGTCATCTCCACAAGCCACAAAGACTTGAAATGCAGGTGCAAAAAATATGTATGAAGAGTAGAAGGAAATTCTCACCTTTTTCTCTGTTCACTTTGTTCACATTTGTTTGGCCCAGAATGAAGTAGAGTTTGCCAAGGGAAAAGATGAGGGAATAGGAGGCATTTAATCTTCAGGGCTTATTCCTGTGCCTACAAGTTAGAGAGGTCACTGGCTTGCCCCTTCCTGAAGGCTATAATTACAGGCAGAGGACTGTTTTCCAGTAAAGTGACCAGAATCTTGAATGTAAGAGATTGTTTGTAAGAGTACAATGTGAGTAGGGGTTATACAAAACCTCAGAAAAGATAATAGGGAGGTGAAATTATTTTTCTTCATATATTCACTAATATGAGATGGTCCAAGACTCTGGAAATGTTCTACAGCGCAATAACAGAGGCAAATATGAGGTCAAGTTAGGTGATCCTGGTACTTAAGGGATTGAGTTAAATTAATAAAGAAGAGGACTTTATAATAAAATATAGTATTCCTGATGATTCATTAAATATAAACTTATTTGTGGCTCCAACATCATGGTAAACAAAAGTCAGTAAATATATCAGTAAGAGTAATCGAGAAGTATTTCTAATATGAAAAACACAAGTTACATTGGGTTTATCTGGAGCTGATGTGGAAAAAAATGTTTCATACTCTCAACTAAACACTCTCATTTCAGAAGAGTCATAGGAAAAGTATCGATTCCAAGTAGAATTGGGCAGACAAAGCACAAGATCAGTTCTGTTACTAGCCCAGTAATAGGGATACTAGTCAGTGTTTGCAAAATGATGAGTAATATGTAGGTAATATGTAAGTAGTAGGTATTGTAATTAACATTGAAAGGTCAAAGTACAGGGTTTTGACATGTAAAAAGAGGACTAAAATATGTGCCTGCTTTGAAAATGATATGGTATGGTAAATTTTGACGATTATGGTATTTTCTTATCTAGATAGTTTTTTAGAATCAAATGCTTATGAAAACATAAGCAGGAATTTCAGGTTTTTAGGCAAACAGTGCTTTTTATGATCCTGGGTGTGTGGTATGATGGTACAGTAATTGCCCTCATGCTTCCTATCCTACCTCCATTTGTTTTTAGTGGATTCTGCACAGGAAAACATTCACCTCAGTATTGAAAATTTGAAGTTCACCTTTTGTGGTACAGTTATAGACCCTAGAAAAATATACACCAGGACTTTACCACACCTAACAGAAGTTTTTTATTTAAAAAACAAACAAAACAAAAAACTCCAAGTTACTACAGGATCTAGGGTAGCCATGGTGTAAACTGTATGATATTCAGTATCATGACCCTGGTGATAACAACCCAACTGAATGAAGATGAAATCATGAAAAAATGGAGGATTATTAAAGATTTGAAAAGTAAACACCTAAATTTTAAGTAAATTTAATAAGTATTTATTAATTTAGTAAATATTAATTATTTGTGTGAGCTTTAGATATTAAAGCTTTCCCTGCCCTCTCTGGGCCCTCAGAACCAGCTGTTATAGCTCCCAATGCCTTATTTAATACTCTGTATGCTGGATATTCAAGAAATAGTTAAGAAACAGTCAAATTTTCTATTTTCGCTGCCAATATATAATAAAATCTCTGTTCCAGTGAATGGCTGGACAATTATTTTAATAACAATGTTGACATCGCTTCGTTTTACTTTTTTTGCTACTAGCAAGGCTTTCTAAATTCCAGGTAAATCACAAGTCACACTGAACTGTTGTTTGTTTAATGCTCTGTTTCCTTCTAACCTTATTCTTGTCTATCAACCTCAACTCAGTTCCCCAGTGGTTCAGGAAACTATCAATTGGGATTAAGTAATAGTTACACAACCTCTCTCATTCATTAACCCATGTTGACATTCTCATTATGTGCACTAGCCTTATTTAAGACCTTCTTAAGTACCATAACCAGCTGCTGGTTTGAGTGCAACTAACAACAACTATTTAATAATGAAATAATATTTCCAAAGAAATCATGTACCTATCTCAGCCTTCTTCATTAGCATGACCTAATTAAGTATGCTTCTTCAATGCCTTCTCCAGAAGAAAACCTGATCTCATTCATAGTAAATGTGAACTTTAAAAATCTTTACTTCTTCTCTCCTTGTGCATATACACAAAGCAAAAACAGAAAATTATATATTATCATTTCATTCAGGTTTTGTTTCATTAGTGTGTTGAAAATGATACCAATAGGATAAAACTAAATCTCCCTGACTTCATGTCGTCACCAGGCAATCTGTTTGTTCCCAGACTGCTGATGGAGTGAGTGATCTTTCTTGAAAGCCAACCCATGTACATAATAACTGCATCCCTTAAAATAATTTGAGGGCTCCCCAATGGTTTCAGAGTAAAATCCACACTCTTTAGTATGGTATTCAAGGAGTTTCTTACCTTGGTCCTGGCTATTTCCTGGTCTTCCTCACACTCAGTGGTGTTCCAGCAGATGTTTAACTCTGGGGTCAGGGGGAGTAGAAGCCCCTGATTTGTACTGTTTACCAGTTTAGATGATGTAAATATCCCCACCTAGCCAACTTCAAGCAGTGAGGTAAAGCCATGGAATAAGAATTGAGGAAAAATGTTCACAGTTGGCTCTGTAAGCTGGTACGAGATGGGTCAAGCATACCATTGCCACCCTACCCTACCCTACTCTCAACTTTCTTCTTTTTTTCTCATCCTTACTCTTTCTTTTTTTTTTTTTTTCTTTTTTCTACTCTCTTAGCAAATTTCAGTTATACAATATAGTGTTATCAACTGTAGTCACCATGTTATACATTAGATCCTTAGACCTTATTTATCTTTTAATTGGAAGTTTGTACCCTGCAACCACTTTTATACTCTCTGTTTCTATGAATCTAACTTCTTTTTGATTCCACGTGTAAGTGATATCATGCAATATTTGTTTTTCTTTGGCTTATTCCACTTAGCACAGTACCCTCCAGGTTCATCCATATTGTCACAAATGACAGGATTTTCTTCTTTTTTAAGACTGAATAATATTCCATTGTATATATATATATACATATATACCACATCTTCTTGATCTGTTCATCCACTGATGGACACTTAGGTTGTTTCCATGTCTTGGCTTTTGTGAATAGTTCTGCAATGAACACAGAAGTACCTCTTAGAGATAATGGCATCGTTTTCTTTGGATATATATACTCCAAAGTGGGGTTGCCGGCTCATATAGTAGTTCTGTTTTTAATTTCTTGAGGAGCCTTCACACTATTTACTGGCTGTACCAGTTTACATTCCTACAAAAAGTGTACAAGTTTTCCCTTATCTTCACATTCTAACAAGTACTTGTTATCTCTTGCATTTCAGTAATAGCCATCCTAATCTATATGAGGTGATATCTCATTGCGGTTTTAATTTGCATTTCCCTGACGATTAATGATGTTGAGCAGTTTTTCATGTTCCTGTTGGCCATTTCTGTGTCTTTTTTTTGAAAAATGTCAATTCATGTTCTTTGCCCATTTTTTAATTGTGTTTTGTTTTGCTATTGACTTATATGAGCTCCTTGTATATTTTGGATATTAACCCCTTATTGGATATGTATCAACCTATCATACTTCTAGTTCCCAGAATCCATCAGTCTCTCTCACAACCCTGCCTTAACACATATTATTTCACCTACCTCAAATTCCCTTTAACACTCATTTTGTCAGGTTAACATTTTCTCCCTATTTTTTTACAACTCCATGAAGGCATTTCCTTCCCCAGAAAATCTCTAGCTTTCTCCTAACTCCTCATTCTGGATAAGCTGCCTGTCCTGTGTACTCCAGTAGCACCCTTTGTGTATTTCTACCATATTCTTTACCATACTTTGTAGTGTTGATAATATGTTCACTGGTCCTTCGTTAGCCCCTTGAAGATATGGACTATAGCTTTTATCTCCATACCTCCAGTACCTAACAAAACAGCTTGAACAAAATATGTATTTATCAAAAGAGCAATTAGTTATGACAAAGCCTCATATTTCAAATAGTGTAATAAAATGCTGATTAGTAAAAAAATAACTTTAGATAAAATTTTTCTTTCTCTCCCTCAAATTCCTGAAAACTAATTTATAGAATTAGGAACTTTGCAAGAATTAAAGAGCACTGAAGAAATTGTAGAAAGTTCCTTTCACCATTACCTATGTCCCTTCCTTATACACAAACACACACACACACACACACACACATTCATACTCACACACAGTCTCTTCCATCCACCAGGTTGGGAAGAAGATGAATCAAAGTACAAAAGGAGAAAAATGAAAGGAGAAAAGATGAAGATTCTGACAATGAATAGACAGAAATTCCAGAGCTTCGTACTTAATCAAAATTGGAATAATACAATTAAAGCCATTAAAAAGAGAAAGACAGAGTAACTTCTATGCTCTTTACGGCTTTTTCAAGCCTTTCAACAGAGCTTTCCCTTTGAGTGGGTGACATGGTCTGTATGAGGGACTTTAGGCAATGCCTTCTGGTGGTCATTGCTTAAGCAGTGGTACCAGTAGAAGGGCCCTCCCGTGAAGTTTGCTTTTGGAATCCATAGATTTTCACTACTGACCACCAATCTATGTTTTCAAGTTGAAAGTGATGTACAGGCTAAGGAAAAGAAGTTGAGCCTGAAAGTCTTTCTATATCATCCTTACTGTGGCCACAGAAATAGACTCCACAATGGCACCACTTCATAGGCACTAAGTACCTGCTTGGTACAGAGAGAAACTTTCTTGAGCTTGGCCTTGATGTAGCTGCATTAAGATTAGAAGAGACTTTGGTAAGAGCTTCAGGGACCTTGGTCAGTGAGAAGGGTGACCCACAGATTGAGGTTTCTGATAAACAGTCTGGGCAGGAACAAGTGGAGAAGAGGAGTGAAGAGTCTCACTGCACAGTGATAAGATGGAAAGGAAGGATAAGAGATGATGACAGTGATGGCAGGCTAGAGTACAGTCATGGGTTTAAACAGCATATTGAGGCACAATTGAAAGACTCTGGTTTCATCCATCTTTCACCTCTCCTGGCCCTCCACTAAGACATTCATCAGCCTGTTTCTATTGAGCATGACACTCTTAGACACATAAACAGACCATGGCTCTTACACTCTACAGGAGGAATTGCTTCTGTTTTGTTGGTTAGTGCAGGGTAACTGGTGTTCTGTCTTTTGAATATCTCTTGTACTTCTGTGAGTAAGTACATTAAATTTTTTCTGTTAACTAAATAAAGAAAAGCAGAAGAACTCTATACACTAAGCATTAAAATCTGCCTTACTTGGAACAACTTTCTTTATGAATCACTCTGTCACTCCTGAATGTGATTGAAGGGCAGTGTGAAGGCTGCTAACTAAAACCACATGGACTTGGTCTGTTTTAGATCTGATTCACCTTAGGAAATGATGATAAAGAAGCTAAAGTTTTAACATTTAGAATTCCAAAGCCCCTATCATTGTAGAATTCTGAGAATTTGAATCTTGAGGATTTCTCAAAAGGAGAATGGATAGATATAGATATAATTTATTTATAAATGCATTTGTACACACATGTATATATATCCATACACACATACACATAAAATATATTTTGCTCCAAGTATTTCTCTCTTCCTTTTTCACTAATCCAGCTTCTATCAAGACCAGGCTCAACTCTGGCCTCTGCCATGAGCCTTCTCCAGCTGTTTAAGCCGACTCTGATCTCATCCTTATTTAATCTTTTTTTTTTTTTAGGACTTTTATTGAGATACAGTTAACATACAATAAACTGCAAATATTTAGAGTGTACATTTGGTATCCCAATCTCCCAATTCATTCCCCCCCAACCCTCCCTGCTTTCCCCACTTGGTGTCCATATATTTGTTCTCTACATCTGTGTCTCTATTTCTGCCTTGCAAACAGGCTGATTTGTACCATTTTTCTATATTCCACATATATGTGTTAATATACGATATTTGTTTTTCTCTTTCTGCCTCACTTCACTCTGTATGACAGTCTCTAGGTCCATCCATGTCTCTACAAATGTCCCAGTTTCATTCCATTTTACAGCTGAGTAATATTCCATTGTATATATGTACCACATCTTTTTTATCCATTCATCTGTTGATGGACATTTAGGTTGCTTCCATGTCCTGGCTATTGTAAATGGTGCTACAGCGTACATTGGAGTGCATGTGTCTTTTTGAATTATGGTGTTCTCTGGGTATATGCCCAGTAGTGGGATTGCTGGGTCATATGGTAACTCTATTTTTAGTTTTGCAAGGAAGCTCCTTGCTGTTCTCCATAGTGGCTGTGTCAATTTACATTCCCACCAACAGTGTAACCTGGTATGAGGTAATACCTCATTGTAGTTTTTGTTTGTTTTTTTTTTTTCTTTTTTTAACAGCATACTTTTTTTTTATTATTTATTTAATTTATTTATTTATTGGCTGTGTTGGGTCTTCATTGCTGCACACAGGCTTTCTCTAGTTGCAGCAAGCGGGGGCTACTCTTCATTGTGGTGCACAGGCTCCTCATTGTAGTGGCTTCTCTTGTTGTAGAGCATGGGCTCTAGGCACGTGGGCTTCAGTAGTTGCGGCACATGGGTTCAATATTTGTGGCTCACAGGCTCTAGAGCACAGGCTCAATAGTTGTGGTGCACGGGCTTAATTGCTCCATGGCATGTGGAATCTTCCCAGAGCAGGACTTGAACCTGTGTCCCCTGCATTGGCAGGCAGATTCTTAACGACTGTGCCACCTAGGAAGTCCCTCATTGTAGTTTTGATTTCCATTTCTCTAATAATTAGTGATGTTGAGCAGCTTTTCATGTGCCTCTTGGCCACCCATATGTCTTCTTTGGAGAAATGTCTGTTTAGGTCTTCTGCCCATTTTTTGATTGGGTTGTTTGTTTTTTTGATATTGAGCTGGATGAACTGTTTATATATTTTGGAGATTAATCCTTTGTTGATTCGTTTGCAAATATTTTTTCCCATTCTGAGTGTTGTCTTTTCATCTTGCTTATAGTTTCCTTTGCTGTGCAGAAGCTTTGAAGTTTCATTAGGTCCCACTTATTTATTTTTGTTTTTATTTCCATTACTCTAGGGGGTGGATCAAAAAAGATCTTGCTGTTATTTACATCGGAGAGTGTTCTTTCTATGTTTTCCTCTAAGAGTTTTATAGTGTCTGGCCTTACATTTAGGTCTTTAATCCATTTTGAGTTTATTTTTGTGTATGGTGTTAGGGAGTGTTCTCATTTCATTCTTTTTCATGTAGCTGTCCAGTTTTCCCAGCACCACTTATTGAAGAGGCTGCCTTTTCTCCATTGTATATCCTTGCCTCCTTTCTCATAGATTAGTTGACCATAGTTTATCTCTGGGCTTTCTCTCCTGTTCCATTGATCTTCCTTTCTATTTTTGTGCCAGTACCATCCTGTCTTGATCACTGTAGCCTTGTAGTATAGCCTGAAGTCAGGAAGCCTGATTCCACCAACTCCATCTTTCCTTCTCAAGATTGCTTTGGCTATTTGGGGTCTTTTGCGTTTCCATACAAATCGTAAAATTTCTTGTTCTAATTCTGTGAAAAACGCCATTGGTAATTTGAAAGGGATTGCATTTAATCTGTAAATTGCTTTGGGTAGTATAGTCATTTTCACAATATTGATTCTTCCAATCCAAGAACATGGTATGTCCCTCCATCTGTTTGTGTCGTCTTTGATTTCTTTCATTAGTGTCTTATAGTTTTCTAAGTACAGGTCTTTTACCTCCTTGGTTAGGTTTATTCCTAGGTACTTTATTCTTTTTGTTGCAATGGTGAATGGGATTGTTTCCTTAATTTCTCTTTCTGATCTTTCTTCTTATTTAATCTTATAGCATCTACTACCTGCACCAATGTTTTCAGAACTTATCTATCAACAATGTTCTTTATAATGCACTCTGAATAATTAGTTAGCTATTTTGTGTGTGTGCCTCTTCTCTCCCTGTGTGCACAGTGCCTTCAAGGGATTTTGAGGGAACAGGCTGGGCTATAGTAGAAGCATTTGCTAGGGTTGGCAAACTCTGACCTGTTTTTGTACACCCGGCAAATTAAGAATGTTTTTTACATTTTTAAAAGGTTTTTTAAGAAAACACAGACTAAACTAAAACATGCTACAGGGACCCAGTGGCTCTCAAAAGCCAAGATTTTTTACTCCCTGGCCCTTTACAAAAAAAAAAGGATGCCAACCCTTGCTTTAGAGAATAATGAAAAATAATAGTGGACAGATAATAAGTCTGACCTTACTATCTATAAATAATTCTATTAAATAAGTATGAGTGTTTCCATTTTACAGGCTTCTTAATGTAAATAATTAGAATTTTGGACTTTGTACTTCTAGGCATTATGAAGACTCATTAGACCAACCACCACCAACAACAATAATAATAACTATGTAAGTTATTAAGCACAAGGGCATAGACTTAGCCCTTTTTTGTTTGCTTCTGTATTCTTCCAATATCCGGAAGGGTATCATGGTATGATTTTGAATTAGTTTCCTAGAGCTGCCACAACAAATGACCACAAACTTGGTGGTTTAAAACAACAAAAATTTATTCTCACATCGTTCTGGAGGCCAGGAGTCTGAAATCAAGATGTTGGTCAAGGTCATGCTCCCTCTAAAGATTCTGGGGAAGAATCCTTCCTTGCCTCTCACAGTTCTGGTGGTCCTAGGGATTCCTTAGGTTGTAGAGGCATAACTCCAAAATCTGCTTTTGTCTTCACATAGCCATCTTCCCTGTGTATCTCTCTGTGTGCTGTCCTTTTCTTGGGAAGACACCAGACATTGGACTTAGGGTTCACACTAAATCCAGGACAATTTCATCTCAAGATTCTTAACTAATTACTTGGAAAGAGCCTATTTCGAAATAAGGTCACATTTTGAGGTTCCAGGTAGTTATATGACTTTGAGGGGAACTCTATCACCCTACTACAGGCCTTAGTAAATATTTTTGAATGAAAGAAGGAAGTGACCATTTAAGATACTGCTGGCACTGGATTCATTTCATTTAAACCTCGAAACAATTCTATTAGATAGGTATGTGTTTTTCCATTTTACAAGTGAAGAACTGAGGCTTGGAAATCTAAGTATCCTCTCTAAGTTCACACAGACAGTAAGGGCAGGGTCATCCCTGAACCCATGCTCTCTCTACTAGGCTTGCTTGGTTACCACTGGACATGACTAAGAAGTGAACTTGAGGAAGGAAATTATGGAATCAAGGAGATCAGATTATAGGAGACTAAGTATGAGGTTTCCTTTCATTCAGTAGAAAAATGTTTGTGTTGATAGGTGGGTATAAATAATAAAGGAAGAGGAAGAGTTAAAGATGGCTGAGACCTCAGCCTTAGGGAGAGGGTGACTATTGATGTCGCATAGAAATAGGAAGCTAGATGCTTTACAGCAGAAACTGACACAGTAATGTAAAGAAATTATACTCCAATAAGAAGAAAAGAAAAGAAATAGGAAGCTGGAAGGGGAGTCAGTTTGAAAAGAAAAATGATGAGTTTCAGTGTCATCAATGGTACATTCAAACTTGGCCTGAAGGCAATTGCAGAGACTGGGCTGGTCCTCAGAACAGAGAATGCGCCTGGGTTTGTGAAGTTAGGTCATCACCACGAGGCAGCATCCATCACCTCGTGAATCACCAGTGTTGAACGAGCAGCTGGCTGGCCAGATGCCTGGTTATGCTACATTCATGACTGTCTGAGGCTCTAATCACAGCCTGAGAGGATGCCCTTTCTTCCTTCCGAGAGATGATCAATCTTTCTTTAACTGCTCCCCCGTTTTCCTCCCCTGCTAGAACTCCAACTGAGGTTTCAGGTTGTTGAAACCATGAGGCAAGATCACTTCATCAAGGGAGTTCATGGCAGCAAAAATACTGAGGAAGCGTCTTTCTTTTAAATCATGACTGAGCCCAACATCAGGCATCCTCTTCATAGCAGAAAACAATGTAGTCACATTCTTAGTGTTTGACCACAGCAACCTAAAAGTCTGGCATAGCATTAAAGACCCCAAAGGGAAGGGCCTACTCTGCCAGAGTGCTGACTCTTCTGCATTTTACAAAGAATCCAGGCTTCAGTGTGAATATTTTAGACATCTGAGTACAGACTGAGGGAAGTTGAACTACATCTGAAAGAAGCATAAGCAGACACCTAAGTTCAAAGCTCTGTGTCCCTGCCTGTGGTCAGTTCTACACCGCCTGCCTCCCAGTCCCACATAACAAAGAGAAGAGAGAACATGAATGAAATTTAGGGAAGTAAGCAAAGTGGAGTTCCTGAAATTAAAGCAGTTAAGTTTTTGGCCAACTATATAAAAAGCCTTAGGCAAAGAGAGACTTTCTATTCTGAAATATGTATCCCCCTGAAAACCATTATTACACGTCCATAGAATTTGTACAAAGTATAATTATGAATAAAGGTAATATTAAATTGCTTCTGTTAATTTAGTCATGGACAAGAAGGGAAGAGAGCTGGTATGAGTGAACTGGCAAAGGTCTTGCAAGATAATACATTTTAAAAAATCTATCTGCAAGACTGATTTAAATCATCTGTAGAAGAGCTAAATTTGTCCTATAGATCAATTAGAAGAATCGCTATTTTAAATATATCACATCCTTAATTATACTAATTAAATCTAATTGCATATTCACTGCATGCATCATAATGTTAATTAGGGGAAACATTTTGAATCAAATACATTATGATATATAGCACTTCAGTTTTCTTTTTATGAAAAAAAATTGTATGTCTGAGTCAGGTTAAAAAAATATGTCAAGTGCTCATGAAAATGTGAAGAAAAATTAAATTATTATTTCCAGGCTTACAAATTGTAATTCCCATTATTTAACCCTATGACAGTATATAAGCTTTTAGGTTAAGGAAGCAAGTCTTTAACACGTTTAAAGAAAAACAACAGAATGTTTAAGATTGGTTCTCAGAGTTGATGTCACATAAATTATTTTAGAAAAGGATAAACCTTGAAAAGCTAAATGCTTTTCAGAACTTCTTATAGAATAGGCATATGTATCCAGAATCTATCTATGTTTTGAAGCAGCCTCTGGTGGTTGGGGGACAGTGATCACTCATGGCCTCTTAAACATCGTGAGCAATCATTTGTTCCAAGAGTGAGCTGGTGCCAATTTGGTGATTCCAACCCCAGGGGAAACTTTGGAAAGTCATTCATGGACCCACTGCATGGTAGAGCTTGGAAGAGAACTTTGAAATAAAGTCTCTCAACCTCTCTCTTTACAGACAAGAAGCAGGTAGCCTAGTGTAGGAGTGAAGACCCTGGGGCGAGACGACCGAGGTTTAGTCTTGGCCCTGCCACTGCTGGTCATGTGACCTTTCAGTGCCTCAGTTTCCTCCTAGGATTGTTAAGAGGTTTCAGTGAATGAATATTTGGAAAGTGCTTAGAACAATATCTGACACACTGTACACACTATGAACAAATGTTTATTAAATAAGTAAAGTAAAACTCAAACCGAGAGAGATCATGTGATTTGCATGCGTTCATGGGACTCATCAAATCCTAGCTGGGGTAGAAGCAGTCCTGTACAGTAGGCATGCTAATTTTTCTTTCCTCCCAGGTCCTTAGACTATTCCTAGAGTGTGGGTTTGCCTCAAAAATCCTGTAGGAGCCTATAAATAGGTAGCATGATGCAATATAAGAAATATAGGGCTTGAAATCAACACCTTGGATTCAAGCTCTGATACTGACAACTCTCTGAACCTCAGTTTCTTCACCTGTAGAAATATGATAATCATAACATACAACTTGTTGAGAGGATAAGACGAGATAATGTATTTTGAAAACCATAATCCACCATGCAGATGTTTTCCTCTGAGTTGAGAAAAGCCATGAGACTGTTTCACGCCTGCTTAGGACATCAAGAAGTTGGGTGGAGCGAGAACTTCATAGGCTCTCTCCACTTTCTCACTTCCCACTTATTCATTGTTTTCTTTTAAAATTTATTTTTATGATGACATATTCATATATACAAAAAAATAATGTACTATATATAGTAAGTGTTGTGTGTGTGTATGAAAAATAAAGCAAATACTGATTCTCTACCACGAGGCTTAAAAGGAGAATATTATCGATGCCTTTGAAGCCCCCATGTGTCCCACCCAGTCATATCCCCTCACCCCAGAAAAGTGGGTGAACGGCAGTTGTGAATTGTTTGTTCATCTTTCACTTGCCTTTAGTTGTCTTACACATGTGCATATGCCTAAACAGCATATCATACTGGGTGATTTTTATTTCTTATTTCTTTTTCCCTCTTGACTCAAATATCTTGAGCTGGTATCACAGGTATCTTCCTGTACCCTTGTACTATGCACTATTCTTATTCTTTGTCATTATTTCCCTTCCCCCATCCAATAAAACACATTACTTCTGTCATTCAAAAGACACTGTAAACAGAGACTTTAGAAGAGAGCCAGGCTTCAGGTTTACTTGAGCAGGGAGTGGGTGTCAGTGACCAGCAGGAGAAGGGCATCAGCTGCCATAACAAATGCAGGAATCAAGAATAGGAAGGGTCTTGTATCAGGATAGCCACTGTAAGGTTCCTTTGGTGCCCTAGATGGTCACCTGACCATCTTAATGGAAAATTTTAATGCCTTAATGGAGAAAAGACTAAAAACATAAATCGAGGCAGGTTTGGATGCCATACTAAGGAGTCTGGACTTTTCCTACAGGCCTTTGAGAAGCAACTAAAGTTTTGAAGAAGGAAGTGACAGCTCATAAATGCTTCAAAGCAGATGAGATGGGAGACCAGAAGGCCCATGGGGAACACCTAGCCTGGGGCAGGGGTGCAAGGGTGGCTGGAGGGCAGCACAGGAGAGACACTACAGACAGAATTTAGCAAGACTTAGCAACTGCTTGGATGTGAGAGATGCTAAAGAAAGAGGAGTTGGTGATGGGTGAAATTTCAAGTGACTGGGATGGAAACACTGTAATGTTCGTTAACCAAAATAGATGACAAAGAGTTAAATTTGAGAGCCACACTAACTGGAACAGAGCAAAATGCTGGTGGTCATCTCTGTGCCATGGTCCAGAAAATAATGATTAATTCCAGCCTTTCTCTCAGAAAAGGAATCAGGAGTGGTCAAATCTACATCTCCTACTTTGAAGAATGTGGGTTTACATGTTAAGTGATTCAAACACTTAAAAAATTAAACTTTTCTTAAGTGATTCCAGCTCTCTGAAAGTTACAACTTCCCTGACTTTCAGTTTCTCATACATAAAGTGAGGGGCTGGAGTAAGATGGTCTCTAAGGCCCTTTCCATTTTCGTAATTGTGTAACTCTCTGAACTTTGCCCAGAATAGTAAACAGTAGCAAAAGCAATTCTTGAGCTTGAGAATCAGAGAGAATTAAATTCGAATGTATGTTCCAGAGTGAACCTTTAGCCACCACCCTTGGCTGCCCTGCATCTCCTCTTGAAACTCAGTGTGATAAAACCTCACAAGGCTGCTGTGAGTCTGCTTGTACGTGAAAATGCCCAACTCAGTGCCTGGTCACAGTGTAAGTACAGGGTAAAGATTGCTTTCCTCCCTTCCTTCTTCCTCCCTTTGTTACCAAAGACAGCATTAGTCTGGCTCCTCAACTAGTGCTGGGGTGAAACTTTCTCTGTAGACTCTTCTGCGGTGCCCCAAAGCAGCTGTTGTACCAGAGAACTTCTTTCCACCAGCTACATTCAGTTTTACCCCAAAACACAAGACCTCTGGCTTTAAGAGAAGCACGAGTGGCAAGGAGGCCCCCGGCAGTGGGTCATAGTTGTTCTTCCAGCTGGATGCAATCCCACTCCAAGTGTCATACCCAAGAACTAACTGTGTGTAAAGTGGTGAGAGGTCACCCCATCTTCCCTGCACAAATGAACAATAAACACATTCACTAGTTATCTGTAAGGGACATAGTGAATCAGATGGAGATTTTGTTGTATTTAAGCAGTATTTTACCTTTGCAAGGCTGAGAGTTTAAAACAAGGCTCCCTAACAGTTAAAGTTCTGCTATTCAAGTTCAAAGCCCACAGCTCTGTAAGCCAGTTCCTGCCATCCTGACCCCAGGCGTCAAGTTTATCAAGATTCTCTGCAGGAAAAGGCAACAGAGTCCCCTCTCCTGCAGTGAACACTGGAATGTTACTTCTTCCTGAAAGTTAGTGCCCCTACCCTTCTCCCGCAAATCTCAGCTGCAGAGAAAAATGAAAAAGAACAAGGTTGGGGTCCCCTGGCTTATGAAATTTGAATGCCACTTGAACCTGACATGATGTTTGGGTTTTGGCTCCAAATTGCACAATTTTTCAAGATCAAGGAGTTATGTACATCCTACTCCAGCATTGTGCAGTGTTTCTATACATTGGAATTTGTTTGCTGGGGGGTGGGGGTGGGGCGGGGAACAGAGACATAACTTAATCCTCTCAGTCCTTGAGGAAGTACCATTTAGAGACTTTACTGTTTCCTAAAGGAGAAGCCTTGAAGTGTGGAATATAAATATTACATTAACTCTGATGCAGAGTTCTACACTTATTAAGCCTTAGATATGAGAAAACAGACACATAGAAGCTAAAGTTCTGGTCCTGTTCCTCTCCTTCATTTAGAAAAGATCAGTGAGTTCCTACAGGTTTGCAGGCACTCTGAGATGCATCTAACCTCTGTTCTCCAGCTCACCCTGTTAAGCAAGGCAGGCCACAAAGCAAGCTGCATAGGCAAATGAGCTTTATCCCTGGGTTACTTTGCAAATGCATTAATTTTTCAGCAGGCTGTTGTTGAAATACCGACTATGTGTTAGGCAGGATACACAGGGGGGATAAAAGATGAATGAGACAATTCCTGGACTGTTGTTGATAGTAGGCTGCCACTAGTTTACAACCTAAGACTCTACTCCACAATTTGCTGATTGTTTTATGTCCTGACGAATCCATCATATCTCCACCAGCACTGAACCCCAAGTCAGGCCTGAGGCTTTAGAGTTCCCAGGATGCCACCTAGACGTAGGAAAAAAAGTGCGAACAAGAACAAAATCACAGAAGCTGACTCTGAAGAGCAGCCACCTCTATAATGGAATACTTGAGAAGGGCTTTGATTTTAAAATGGCCTCTGCTTCTTTAAGAAGCTTCCCTAGTTCTGGCTCTCTCTGCAAAATGGATGATTGATCACCAATGGAAACTTAATTACCAATTAATCAGTTACTATTGAATTGATGGTACATCTCAGTTATCTGCTACTCCTCAGAGCAATCTATACCACTTTAGTGAAGAAAAGCTTCTAATTAAATAGTAAAATAGCACTCACTAGTGTATCAAAAAATGTCTAGAACCAGAACATCTTATTAATTATGTCATAGATTTAGCATCACCGAGACTCTCTGTTGGCTAATTTATCACCATTTGAAATAAAAAAAGTAGTTATTGCTGTATAAAACAGCAAGTTAGGAGATATTTAACCATACAATTTGGGACTTCCCTGGTGGTCCAGTGGTAAAGAATCCACCTTCCAATGCAGGGAATGCAGGTTTGATCCCTGCTTAGGGAACTAAGATCCCACATGCCACGGGGCAACTAAGCCTGTGTGCCACAACTACAGAGCTTGTGCACCTCAGCTAGAGAGTCCGCGTGCCACAAACTACAGAGCCCATGCACTCTGGAACCCGTGCGCCACAGCTAGGGAAGAGAAAACCCGCACACCACAACTAGAAAGAAGCCGGTGTGCCGCAGGTAAGACCCAATGCAGCCCAATAAATAAATTAATAACCATAAAAGTTAATAGATGTAAGAACTTGCATTCTATGTGACAGAAGTTTGACATTAAGGAGTAAGGTTATTTTGCATAAGGATAACTAAATTTTTTTATTTCAATTTGTTCTTAAACACTAAGATGGTTTGAAATATACTACAACAACTTTTTGATTATTACAAATATAATAGGACAATAATAGAAAATCTCTAATCTTCAAGTCATTTTCTTGCACTTACAGCTACATACAAAGATGTGTAAAACTGAACTTTTTTCTCTCTTTCTTCAAGTTAGACTTTGTTTTCCTTATACACCATCTTTCCCACCCCCACCCCTGTTATCTGCCCCAAAGTTACCAATTTGCAGTTATCTTGTCAGGACAGTCAGGCAGTCAGGGTCAGTCCCTCCATTTGTCCCTTATAAACTCTTACTAAAAATAGCTCTAGTGATATTGGTTTGTATCTTCATACTCATTCCCTGTCCACCCATAAGTGATTTACTCACTTGTTCATTCGTTCTATTAGAATTTATTAAACATCTACTATGTGTGATATTTCATCTACTACTAGCAATACAGTGATAAATAAGCAGGATCTCTGATCACAGGGAGCCTCTTGGGAGGTCTTACATCACTCATATATCACACGAGCAAATAGTAGTTGCAGCTATAACAAAATGCTATTTCGCATAGGTAAATGGTATTATATTATGACAGTCTGAAGTATTTGACCTAGATATTGGGGTCAGGGCAGGTCTTCTGAGGAATTGATGACAAACTGAGACCCGAAGGAGGCATAGGAGTTAACAAGGTGAATGGAGGTGGAAGGAACATTCCAGGCAGAGGGAACAGCATGTGCAGAGGCCTGTAATGAAGGACACATGGCATATTTGGAGAATTTAAAGAAGGCCAGCTCACTGGAGCATCCGGAGCAAGGAAGAACACAGTGTAGGGTGAGTCTGGAGAAGCTGAGCAGGGGCCAAGTGATGCAGGGTCCAGTGAGGCATGTTAAAAATTTTGTCCTTGATCCTAAGAGCAATGGGGAAATGTTAAGTGTTTTAAGCACAGTGCTATGATGAGATATGGGGTTTAAAAAGAAATTTTGGCTGCATTGTGGAGAATGGATCTAGAAGGAGATTGGATGAAATTAGACAGGGCAGGTCCAGTTAAGAAACCACTGTCATAGTCCAGGAAAGGAATGGGAGTGCCTTGGATGAAGGTTGCCATGGTGGAGATAGGGAAACTGGATAGACCCAGGAGATACATAGAAAGTGCAATTGATGGGAATTAGTGGTGGACTGTGTAAGAGGAGGAATCAGGGATGACACTTAGGTATCTGACTTGTGCACCTGGAGAAATGGTGGAGCCATTTGCTGGGGTGCATTATATTACAAGGTCAGGCATGTAGGAAGATTGTGGTTTCTACTTTGGTCATGTTGAGCCTGAGGTCTTTGAGACATCTGAATGCAGATTTCATAGGCAGTTTGATAAATGCACAGTCAGCTCAAAGAAGCAAGGTAGCCTGGAAGTACAAATGTGTCAACTAAATAGAATAAAACTGAGATATCCTGGCTGGAGAGTATGAGGAGTGAGCAGAGGAGCAGCGCTAGGATGGCGCCTTGAGAAACCCTAACATTGATAGAGAACCATGGATGGTCCTGCAAAGGAGATAGATGTTGTAGACTCAGATAGTCTGAGAAGCAGTAGAAGGAAAACCAGGAGACTGAAGTGTCAAGGTGAAAGGAGGGGTCCTTAGTGCTCAAATTGTTATGTATCAGTGAACAATGTTCTTTAAATCCTTTCATTTGAAGTGAAAGCTAAAAGATAAATACCTGATTGGGTGGTAATTGCCTCTTAGTTAGCTGGTTAATAAAACCTTTGATGTACAACTTTTACATTTTTGAGCCTTTCACCATAATGAAGACAAATACTCTGTGTTCTCTGTGCTGGGATCTGTTAGAAGAGAACTCTATAAACTAGCTCATTTAATCTTTACAACAGCTCTGTAAGGTAAGTACATTTCTATAATACTCTCACTTTTACAAATGGAGGAACTGAAACAGAGATAACATGAATTTCAGAAACACAGAGAGATTATAGAAATTACATAAAACAAATAACCATTAAGGACCAGGGTTTGATTCAGGCACCTGGGTCTGGGGTTTGTGCTCTGCTGCTTCCCCATGAATTACCTGTAAACCATCACTCCCTACCACCCCACTGCACACAAATGCACAAAGGCACACATTTCAAAATATAATGTCCTAGTGTGAATCTGACATTTATGATTATTCCAGTTGATATTCATCTCATTGGACTTGCCTGCTAGAAGCATTACCTTTATATGCAGGCCTGAGACATTCATAGTTTTTTCTCTTACTAGCACCAGCTAAGTTCCATTTTTATGTACGTACATATCAAACCACGGTACAAACTGTAAGGGAAAAATCTGCCCCTAGTTTTAGAGCCTGTATATATACATCAGCACCTACTGATACTGGAGTCATTTAGGTCAGCGGTCCCCAACCTTTTTGGCAGTAATGCCAGCAATGGGGAGCGGCAGATGAAGCTTCGCTCACTTGCCCACCAGTCACCTCCTGCTGTGCGGCCCAGTTCCTATCGGTCCACGGCCCAGGGGTTAGGGACCCCCGATTTAGGTCACTAGACTTGTTTCTGCCTCTCTGGGGCTATTTGTCTGTTTGTAAAATGTCTATATCTTTGCCATTCCCGCCAAGCTCAGAAAAGACACAACCAAAAACTTTCTTAACAGCTTGCTCACATCTGGACTTACATTTATTCTATGACCATATTTTATTCCAGACACTTTTGAGAAATTCATCAGGCTGTGAAGTGCGCAGTGATGAATATCGAACGGAGTTTACCACAGCTTTGCAGCGCGTTGACTTATTCATGGGCCAGTTCAACCAAGTCCTCTTAACATCTATATCCACCTTTATTAAAGGAGACCTCACCATCGCTAATCTTGGGACATCAGAGGGTCGATTCATGCAGGTACATACTTTCTGAGAGTGGCTGTGTCTCTTTTATCCAGTGTTATACAAATAATTTGCTTCTTTTTTTACAGTAAGGTGTTTCCAAATACTGTAAAGTAAAAATCACAGTGGAAGCTAGAGACAGACTGAAAGCAAAACAATGAAGCCTGGTCCACTTTTTCTGAAGTGTATGGCCTTTTTTTTTTTTGTCTATTAAATTCTTAAAGCTTTTAGTTTAAATGTGGTAGCTTTAATTTTCTTGCCTGGAATGGTTTGGGTTTTTTTTTTTTTTTTTTTCCATTCATGATTTCTATCACATGATTGGAAAATAAAATGAAACAATTAAAGTACTTCCAGGCGATGTTTTCCTATTTCAAGGGAAGCTACTGATCAAAGGAGAGCTATTGTGTGACCCGTGTGTCTCCATGAGAAGAAACATTCACATCATTGAGAAATATTGGCAGGAGTTAGGAAGGGACATTATCATCAAAATCCTATTGTAACTCCAGTTCTCCTGATTCTGCAAAATGATGGGGTCAGACACAAAGAAGTGCAAACAGTGGGAAAAAAAGATCTGGATTTTGTTAAGAAATGCTTTTAATGGATAGCAACAGTATTTCCATACAATAAAAGTTCACATTTCAGACTTGCAGTTATCGTGTCTCCTAGATACAAGAACTCTAGCACTTTGCAGAAATTAAAATGCTCTCTTATTGGGTCTGTTTTACTGCTTTAATAGTTATTGGTAGTGCTTTTAACATGAGTTCATTAGTAGATTCTAGGTTAATGCACAATGATGATAGTATCTGTGGAAATGTTGACTTTCCACAAAGACTAGAAATTCCTTTTAAAGAGAGATGTTTATTTCATAATCATCTTACATAATTAACAGCCTAGTCAGGCAGTGACTTTTAGTAAACCAATTGAGGACAATGATGTTTTCCTATGACTTGCGCATCTGTACATTATCTGTATTCTTTAACAGAAATATTTTTTAAAATAACCACTGTCTTTACAGCAGCCTGCATATTGATCAAATATTTTTCTTATACTGGGGGCATGGTGGAATTTACATCGTAAAACGTGTAAAGAAAACTTTCCCACCTCAAAATGAATCATATATTGTAGATCCTGTTATCTAAATGATCCCACACTTGGTCTCCTCTCCTCCCATTGCTTCACAATTAACTACACGTTTTCTCCCCTCTCCCTCCCTTCCAGCCCAGTGTTCTTATTTACCACTTCAAAGCATTTAATTATGTCCTTAACTCCTCAAAATGTGAAGGAGAGATTGCCAGTCCCCTCCCACACAGACAAGAACTCTAACATATTTGAAATATGGTCCTATCCATTATCCTTGTAAAATGTGTATTGTTATGTGATATTTGTATGTGTTTTTAATTTACGTAGTTTATGTTATTCTATAGAATTCAGAGAAAAATCTGAAGGAGGATGACTGACACTAGCATCTATTGAATTCCTATTGTGTTCACTATGTTGATTTGCTTCCCTTTATCTTTTTACTGCTTTTCTTTTTTTTCTTAATTGTCTATTACCTCACCAATCCAGTTTTATATTAATAAGCTTTCTACAGTCTCTTTAGGTCTGACACTTTCACATCATCAGGTTCCTGGCCTGTTTCCAGATTCTAAAGTTCTAATAAAATTCCACTTTTAGATAGATTGCTTTAATAGCTAAGTAAATTCTGCTGTGTGACAGATTTCACAACCCAAGTGATATGTTATATACATCAGTCTCATTAGAATAGAAATGCTGTAACAAATGTTTTGTCCTTGTCTCCCAGCATTTTCATAAAAGAGTCTGTAGTACACCTGTACATCCATAACACCAAAGATGAAGATAAGTATATAAGTAGATACTTACTTTATGAAAAGCACTGATATACTTGATTTTTTTTTAACCAGATGGCTCTTGATTCATCAAATATATATCAAGGACGTACTAACTTTGCTTTACTAGGCAAATAAGTGAAGTAAAGGAAGCAGTGACACAGAACCTGCCTCTGAGGAACTAAAATTTTAGTAGGGGAGATAAAAACATGTATCTGACATGAAGAGTAGAGAGAACAAAGACATAAAAAACACACGGCTATTGAGACGTACAGAGAGAGGACCAATTTTTCTGACATTTGCCTAAAAGAATTCCACTTGGTAAAATTTTATGTAAATAAACCTAAATCATTTAAAGGATCAAGAATCAACATCACTGAAATCCAATTTGTTTACAGCAAATAATGTTGGAGGCGGAGTCAGGAGTGTAGCGAAAACTTGGGGATCCAGCCTAATCTGTCCAAGCAGTAACTTACCAAGTTCTGTAAATGTTTTGACTGCACTGAAGTGCTGAATCTGTGGCCAAGCCTAAGTTTCTACAACCCGTGTTTTAATAATACTATGAAGTTTTCTGTGACAGAATAGAAAGGACGTAATTTTTTTTCCCAAAGACAGCTGCCGTACATGAAAAGGAACAGAAAAATGATTTTACTTCCTTCCTACCCTGAAGCCTAAAGGCAAAGTTGCTTTGCAAATGTTTTCTCCCAAGAGTTTGCAGCTGTTTCTGCCTTTCCTATTGTACTTATGTTCAGCTCTGGCTGGGAATACAAGCTTCAGCCCCAGCTGTCGGGTGCAAAGTGAATCAGGTATTTCACAGTGGTTATTTCATTAGAAAGAATTATATTGTTTAGCTAACAATATTATACATATGGAAGAGAAGACATTTTTGACATGTTTTTAACAGTTAAACATGTGTAACTTATCTCATACAGGTGCAGCTGTGTCTAAATATACTAATGTGCACATATATTCAAGTCTATCTGTAGAGCTGTGTCAGTGTAGATGTAGATTTCAAAAACAGCTTTTATTTGTGTGATCACTCTCTTGGGATGCTTTGAAGTAAAATAATACGATAAGCAATGTTTGAGATAGTATATGTAAACAGTAAGAACGCGCCTTCTTACAAATTTTTGAGGGGGAGGGGATTAGAAAAGAACAGGCTGGGGAACATGAGAGCAGTGTGCAGGGCTGCGCAGTGTGCAGGGCTACGTGGGAGAGGGAAGCGGGATACTCATGAAGATCACAGGACTAATCACAGGGATTGCCCACATCTCCCCTTCTGAGCTCCTCGTCTAATCTACATCCAAAAACAATGCTTGCTTGATTTTTTTTTACAGCACTTATATAAGGCCTTTAATCTCTAGATGCAAGCTTTGCTATTAAAATATTTGTGCATGACTGTCAGGCCAGGGAGAGTGAGTGGTTGGGGGTGGGGTGGGGGTGGGGAGGCACTTTCAAGACTTGTTGCAAGTTCAGCTCCACATTCACTGGGCAGCTACCTTGTCTGCATACAGTGGTCACTGCCTGAGCAGTATCACAGATGTCATTAGGTTCTTTGACATCATCCTTGCTCTTCTCCCATCCCCCTTTCCCCTCTCCCCAATTCCTTGTTGCTGTTACCACCCATAACCCCTCTTGTCTTGTGTCTCTTAACTGGACCAGTTGGCCTTAAGCAAGAAACATCAAGAAGTAAAGATCACCTAAAAAGACATCCTTAGCTCATGATCATCACTTATGACCATTACTTAAAGAATCATGTTAGTAATCAGTGAACTCGAGAATAATTATTCACTTCCAGTAAGAAGAATCGATTCATCTATTGACCTCCTGTCTCTAAATTCCTTCGGTTCCTGTGCCGCCATCATGGTATGTCAATGCTTTGTGTTGGAAGCCTGCAGCATACATTACATTTGGGATTACTGATATTTTAGAATGTGTAGACACAGATCATCAACTCATCAATACTGTGAGCCGCCTTCAGAGACACAGCCAAACGAAGCTTGAACTTGAACATTTCTGTTCAGAGATTGCTAACTTACCCATCTCCTTTATAAAATGCTCAGATAAAAACATCATCTGCCTTTTTTTAAGGTGTGCATCATTTATTTAGTTACATCTCTAAAGAATGGTAGCTTTGCTATATTTCTTTAGAGGAAAATATACTTCACGGGTTCTAAAATTTCTTTTGTGAGAAAAAGATTCTATTGTAAATAATAATTTCAGAGTTACGTCCATAACAAAAAATTAAGCCCAGTTTATATATAGTCTCCTAAAATGAATTAATACATGGTCTTGAAATACATATATCTTATAAACTGTTATAGCACAGAAATTTAAAGCATCATACATATTTTAAACCATGGGAAAATGCTAACCTTTTGTTTGTTTTGGTTTTTTTGGTAGCCGGGAATAACTGGAATTTCTTGTTTGGGTTCTTATTTGAAAAAATGGAAAGGTATTTTAAAACATGAAATATATTTATCAGTAGTTTTTCAAAATTCAGACTGATGTAGTCTGTATATAGATTGGCTAATCCTACAATCATTGTATTTAGAATACTGATTTGAAAGTACTAGATTATATTCTAATTTTTACAAATTTACTAACTTATTTGGTTTTTAGATGTTTGAATTTTTTTTACAAAGCTCGCAATTTGGTATTGATTCATTTCGACTCACTTTGACTCACTCATTTCAAAAAGTTGAAACACACATACACATCAGTATTATAACTGTAAAGAAGATTGTTTTACTTTTCATACAAATCCTAGCCTTTGTATTGCCAAGTTGGTATAGAAGCACTTGTGCCCATTTACTAAAAAGAGTGAAAGAACAGAGCAAAGTTTCATTTAATGCAACTTTTGCCACCTGGTACTTTGTCTTACTACTTCTAATTTTGATTTGTCAGCACCACTCAGCAATTTCCACTTCTTATGTTTCATTTTTTTAATTTCAGAAAGCTAGATGTTTACCTTGGTTGAAACAAAACTCTTCATATCTGATTTCTTTCTAAACAAATACCAATTTCTCTCACATACTTAAGAAGATAATAAACCTATAGCTAGTGTTTTAGTCAGTCTGGGCTGCTGTAACAGATTACCATAGACTAAGTGGATTAAAAAAACAAACATTTATTTCTCACAGTTCTGGAAGCTGGGAATTCCAAGATCAAGGTACCTGCAGATCTGGTGTCTAGTGAAGGCCTGTTCCTGGTCCACAGATTGCCATCTTCTTGCTGTGTCCTCACATGGTGGAAAGAGGGCAAGAGAACTCTCTGGGGTCCCATTTATAGGGCACTAATCTCATTCATGAGAGCTTCACCATCATGACCTGAACAACTTTCAAAGGCCTCATCTCCTAACCCCAGCACATTGGGGATTAGGATTTCAACTTATGAATTTCAGGGGGTGGGGGATGGAACACAAACATTCATTCCATTGCAGCAGGCAAGAAGCAAAAGGCATCAGAAACTATACCTTGAAAATGCAAACCAAACTCTTGAAGGTTATCTAAATGTCTGAAGCATTAAAAAACCCATCCCTTCATCAAGGCTTAAGTAGGCTTCTTATTTCAGTCTATTCATATGTTTAAGCAATAGATATGCCTTTTGGACCTACTATGTGCCAGATCCTTACTAGAAACAACAGAGAAAGCAGACTCATTCCCTGGATCTGTAAAGTCACATCCAATATAACCCAGTTTGTTTATTAATGGTGTCATCACTTACATTTTTTTCTCTCAATTCATATTTTTTCTCATTGAGTCTCAAACTCCAATAATTTGCATCATCTTTCATTTAAAATGAAGTTTCCATTATTCCTTAATAGAAGCCTGTATTTTTCTTAACTTTTAAATTAGAAATCAACATAGATGATATTAGAGGTCGCATTCAGTTCTATTTGCCTAGAAATAGAACTGCATCTTTTCTCTTCTTATAAAAGGAAAATTCACTTTAATCTTCAAAGTAAAGTAGCACCCGGGGAATGTGCTGCATCTCCCACTCTGATTTCTCCTAGTGAGAATTCATTTTTTGTTTCTTCTACCACTCCCCTACCTCCAGCCTCTCTAGTTCCCTGTTTTACAAAAGTCCAGTTTGACTATGATGTATGTTCTTCAGAGCCCTGGTTGGAAGGCTGAACAGGTGATGCCCAAATATCAGTCTCAGGCAGGAGGAATGGATGGAAGGCTGTGAACCTTCAGAAGTAAATTTGTCTTTTACTTAATTTAAGGAAATATTTTACAGATAAATACAAACCAAAACGACAATGAAGTACCATTTCACACTCACTAAGATGGCTATAATCAAGAAAATAGAAAATAACAAATGTCAGTAAGGATGTGGAGAAATTGGAACCTTCATACATTGCTGGTGGGAATGTAGAATTATGCATTCCATATGGAAAAAGATCTGGCAGTTCCT
Organism: Hippopotamus amphibius kiboko; assembly: GCF_030028045.1. NCBI lineage: Eukaryota > Metazoa > Chordata > Mammalia > Artiodactyla > Hippopotamidae > Hippopotamus > Hippopotamus amphibius. The sequence continues at coordinate 34,288,015 of NC_080189.1, read as the reverse complement.
CAAAATTGAAACCTAGAGTTACTGTAAGACCCAACAATTCCACTCCTAATTATATATCCAAGAGAAGTGAAAATGTGTATTCTCACCAAAAGTTATACTCAGAAGTTTCTAGCAGCATTATTCACAATAGCCAAAAGTAGAAATAACCCAAATGTCCATAAACTTGATAAATGGATAAATAAAATATAGTATACTCATACAAAAGCAATAAAAAGGAATGAAGTACTGATACATACTCCAATGTGGATGAACCTTGAAAACATTATAAGTGAAAAGACCACATATTGTAGGATTCCATTTACATGAAATGTCCAGAATAGGAAAATCTGTAGCGATAGAAAATAGATTAGTGGTTGCCAGGAACTGGAGGGTATGAGGGGCTGGGGTGGTTGATGGTTAAGGGGTGTGGGGTTTCTGTTTGAGGTAATGAAAATATTCCAAAATTAGTTGTGGTGATGGTTGCACAAATCTGTGAATATACTAAAACCCACTGAATTGTCTACTTTTAAAAAATGGGGAGAAAGACCACGTATCATGTTATGTGAGAAATAATATCTCATATTAAATTGTATCTATCCTTCTTAAAGAATATTAAATTCTAAAACAGTTTAATCAAAAATAGAACTCTATGTGTGAGGTGAAGAGGTCTGGCCTTTATGTATTTATAGATATGTTCCACAAAATTACCTTGTTCAGGTCGTGAATTTGGGGCCCTAGCCACAAGGTTTTATTTTATTTGTACATATATTTCTTCCCCGTGTCCTCCCCCAGGTAATTTGAGATCATAGCCACAACAATCAAGTAAATTCGGATTCCTCCCTACTCCCTCACCCTAGTCTTGTATTTTCAAGAGCATTAAAGAAAAAGGTTTTGAGACCTAAACACTAAAGATTAGTAGAAACTCAAAAGATAATTGCCAGTCTTCTATTTCTTACTGATTGTCCTAAGACTGCCTGGTGATTTATCATAAGAATTAAATTTAAATGCTGGATTCTGTTCTGTCAGAAATATCCCCATGACAACCAAAAGGAACTTCTAATTTCTTACATTGCTTCAGGAGTATTTTGAGAGCTGAAGTGGTTACCCAGTTATTTAGAATTCTGGCAATAAGAGAAAGTGAGGAATTAACAATAGAAATGCACTCCTGGCATTTTATAGCAATAGGTATCCCTCCAGAGAAAGGGCTAATGATCAGCTAAAAAGATATTTGTATGTGTGATAATGACCTCTGCTTGAAACTCCAAGCAGTTGTCTCACTTATCCACAGAACGTTCCTGTCTTCTCTGGTTCACCCCATTTTTTATAACAAGCCACACTCATCCTAGCTCATGATCAAAAGCTGAGCTTGCTGGCTGTACTAATAACATTTCCTCTGTGCCATCAAAAACTATTTAGATGTGGAGTCTTTCTCCTTAGGCACACTTAACTTGTGCAGCCAAGATTACTGAAACAAGGAGTATTTGGCAAGGCAAATATATTGTGAAATTTGTTTTAATGCTTTGAGTCACCAAGTGGCTCTTGGGAGCTCAGAGTTGAAGTTTTTTATTGGTGTTCACTGTGGTGCTCCAAGAATATATCACTTGAGTGTTTAAGAAGAAGTCAAGCAAACAGATTCTGGCATGAGATAAAGCTCCTTGGAAACCTGACTCTTGTACTTTCTAGCTAAAATTCTGTCATATTTTCTTTACGGAAAACAATAGTACCTACCCTGTAGGACTATTGTGAGGAGTAAACAAAATACCCATTTAAAGCATTTAGCACAATGCCTAGCTCAGTTACCATCATATATGGTGTTCTTCAGACAAAAGTCTTAACAGGTAATGCACCAAATCAGTCTATCCAAGTTCCAGAGGTGCAAAGAGCTTCTTTATGAAAAGAGAAATGTTCATCCTTTCTAGGAAATGAATATTTGGATGGGCTTCAGATATTTGATAAAGTCGAAGATGGTGACCTATTAATTAAGAAGGGATGGGTTATTATAGTTAGGGGAAATGATATTAAAGAGAGCAAGAAGATAGAAAAAAAAAGTAGTAGGAGGTGATTGTTATGTAGCAGGTCTGAATAGAATGGAAGGTAGCAAGAGAGATACAAAATGCAAACCTCTGTAGGAAGTGTTCAGAGGGACAAGTGATCTCCAGTGAAGTACAAAGCACAGAATGAAGCAGAAAGCAGAGTCAGGTTGTTAAGACAGGCTGGTGTATTGTTTTGGTTTTTACTTGTGTGTGAGAAAATGAACATTTTTTTCACCTTTGAAGTTTGAAGTGATTAACAACAATCAGGTAAATATGAAGAAATTAGGGGGTGGGGAGGCATGAGGGGTGGGAAAAACAAGAGGTGGTAAGCACCACAAGTAAGTTAAGACAGAAAAATTGGTCAACAGAAATCTGGATAATTTGTGGTAGAAGCTTTAGAAGTCTGGTGTTGTGATATTCTGCTTGTAACCAGCACCGAAAGGGAGGTAGGACTGCTAATTGAACTTCTTTTTACTTCCCCTACAAAAGTCACAAGTAACTGGCCCTAAATTTAGGAATAACAGTAGTTTCCATCCTTTCCCGTTCTGACCAAATGACCTTCGATCCATCACTTAACTTCTGTGCAAATATAACCACCCTGCTTAATGGAGTTGTTTTGAAAGTGTTGAGTGTTTGGGGTAGAACAAATCTTAGGAAAAAAAATGTCATGGTGTTTAACTTTTATAGCTCTGTGTGAGTGTGGTTGGTTTCTCTATCAGCAATCCACTCTCTGGGAGCAAATTAGGGACTTTGGGAATCTTCCCAAATTGTTTCAGGCTACTTGACTCCATTATTGTGCTGAAGAAAAAATTTACTACTGGTTTCCCAGAGCATTTATATGTTGTGTGTTTATGTTAGAGTACTAAGCAGTTCATTCCCATTTTATGGATAAGAAAGCTGAGGTTAGAAGTGGTTATTTATTATTTAATCCTAATCTGTTTGTCCCATGATTTCAAACACATGGCAAATAAATGCACTTTCAGTAAATGTAAAAGGGTATTTGGATGTCAGGCAGTTTCACAAAGTCAATTTCAAGCCCAGAGCTCTGCTCAGCCTCCTGCACCCTCATGTAGCTACAACCTTTTGGCCTGTATAACGGTGAGAGTCTCTCTGAGTGTTCATAAGCTCTCCTATAGTCTGAGTGTTCATCTCAAATAGTCATCTGATTTTATACCTGGACTTCATTATTACTGGGTTCTAGCAACTGGGCAGATGGAAATTATATAGCTGCGAACCATCTCAAATTAGAAATACCTATCAGCAAGAATGACACCAATCATCAAACCTCATTTCCAAGGCATTGTTAAAACCGTCACGCCTTATTTTAAAACCAGGCCAAGAAGCAGAATTTTATTTATAATCAAAGTAATAACATATGATGGGACAATGGTTTATAAGAAATGACAGCATATCATTTCAAAGTTAGCTGAGGGCCTATTTTAACCTCAAAAGATCTATAAATATGGCTTAAGAGCAGCAAAGCTGGAACCAGATCCAAGTGTCCAGGCTCCCCTTCACTACCCTTTCCATTACATCAAGAAAAGCTGCCCGGTGGGGAGGGTCAGGAGAATAGATTAAAAAATAATCCAGAATCCTTGTAGCAAAGGTGAGGTCTTCTGTGCTGGGGAGAGTTTGGGCTCCTCCAGTTCCCAATACAGTCATGAGGATTTGTCTGCATGTGCTGGCTGATTGACTGGAAGATCTCCTTCCCTAGAAATCATTAAAAGATAGTAGGCAAAACTCTTGAGTTGGGGGTTCAGATGAATGGTCTTCAAGGCAGGAGATTAGAAGATGTTGTATTGATTTACAGTGAGATAAACTGTTGGGCCTATAATTCAAACACCCATGAGCTCGTCTAATCTGTTATTACCATTATCGTCCACGTTTTCCCCTGACAGTGTATTTAAACTGAGCTTGTTGGACTAAGGATGGTTTCCGGTTTGTTTCTCAGGTTGTGGTTTCTCGATCAGGATCATTAACCCCTCATGTGAATTTTCGCCTGGATTCCAACCCTGTGTCTCCAGAAGCGATTGTGGAGCACCCGCTAAACCAAAATGGCTACACACTGGTTGTCACTGGGAAGAAGGTACGCCCTGTTCACCAGGGAGGTTCCACAAATGTGGTTCCTCCTGAGTGGATATTTACAGCCAGTGTCATCTGGTCCTTTTTAACTTCTCTCTTTGTCTGGATTCACCTCTCTTCTATGAAGTTCTTCCCTGAGTATTCCAGAGATCTTCTGAAATCAAGTTAAATTTTTACTCGGGGAAAACTGGACCTATGGGATATCCTCTTCATGATGTGAACTTCTCCTTTTGTCCTGTATTTCTCAATGAGAAAAACAAATAGGCATAATGAGAATTACAGTCCTAAGGGCAGAACTCTAGTGCAGGCAGATAAATCCTGACATGTACATTGGAATCTGATGCTGGCCAGTAATCCCCTTTCTCTGAGAGGAGCTGCATTTTGATGCCAGAATGATATGTAAACTTACTTAGAATTTCCCCAGGGGTGCAAGTGTGTTTTCCAGCAACTTAATTTATACTCTCTTGTTATTTTAAAATCATCTCAGGGTGGAGGGATAAATTGGGAGATTGGGATTGACATATACACGCTAATATATCTAAAGTAAGTAATAAGGACCTACTGTAAAGCACAGGGAACTCTACTTAATACTCTGTAATGACCTATATCAGAAAAGAATCAAAAGAAGAATGAATATATGAATATGTGTAACTGATTCACTTTGCTATACAGCGGAAACTAACACAACATTGTAAATCAACTATACTACAATAAAAATTTTAAAATAATTAAAAAATAAAACAAAAATAAAATCATCTCAGACAGAGCAGAATGCCCCCACTAAACAGAACCTGTAACACTGCATGATAATGCTTGTGTTCACTGGACAGTAATGGTAACTTTTATCACATATGTGCCAACAGCAGAAGGAAGGAAGAAATTGGTTTTTTTTTAGTTTTAATCATGTAAGCATTATTACATGACTTGCACACATAGGTGGTACCTCTCTCTGTTAGACTGTAAAATTATATTTATATGTATCTTTGATGTATTTCGTTTTTATTTAACAAGCAAACAAAAAACCCATCTGGAAGCTCTTTCCATCACTGTTTTCACAGATCACCAAGATCCCACTGAATGGCTTGGGTTGTGAACATTTCCAGTCCTGCAGTCAGTGCCTCTCTGCCCCTTCCTTTGTGCAGTGTGGCTGGTGCGGTAATAAATGTGTGCGATTGGAGGAATGCCCTGGCAGAACGTGGACTCAAGAGACCTGTCTGCCTACAATCTACAAGGTAGGAGTCTCTGTCAGTTGTCATGTGTGTTCTTTGGAAAGCATAAATCCCATTGATGGAAAAATTCAAAAATTAATGTATTCATTTAGCTGTGAGGCATCAGCCCAAGCACCATCTCCCTCCAGGTTTTTCTTTTCTTTTTTTTTTTTTGGCCATGCCATGTGACACATGGGATCTTAGTTCCCTGACCAGGGATTCAACTGCGCACCCAGGATTGGAAGGGTGGCGTCTTAACCCCTGGATCACCAGGGAAGTCCCACCCCCCAGGTTTTTCCTTTAAGGTGGTGTTTTGGCACATGCCCCTGGGCCCTGCACTTGAAGTGCTTGCTTCACACTCTCCTTGGGCAGTTGCTTTCCCTTAGGGCTATGTGAATAAAAGAGTGGTGGCTAGAGAGCAACACTGCTCTCCATTTCCTCACACTGGGACCTGTTCCCTTCCGACCTGCCCATTCTCTGATTCCTCACCAGCTACTTTATCTACCAGGTGCCCAGACATGAGCCTCCACCACACACAGAGATCCACTCATGGCATGACCCAGAGCCCTAACCAGGACTGTGCAAGCTAGAGATCACAGCCATGCTGGAGCAGGCAAAACAGGAGGTTTCGTTCTGTCTGACACAGATGGTGGCTGTCTCATCACTGATGAGACTAGAGGTTACTTCTCAGGGCGAGGTGGGAGGCAAGTGAATGGTGGACACACAGGTGGCTGTGCGCCTTCTCTCAAAGTTCCTGGAAGAGAAGTAAAGGCACAGCTGATGACTACACTAACCTTTATACTGTATAAGCCAATTCATTCTTTAGTTCATTCCAAAAACATTTATTGAGTGCATACCATATAGCTGGCACTCTTCTAGACTCTGGGGAGATACAGTCCCAAACAAGACAAAAGTGCCGCCTGCTCTTAGAGAACTGACCTTCTAGCAGTGGACTTCAGCCTTGACGTTGTAGCCATGCTCTCTAACTCTCTGTTGCCTTATTTGCTTAAGCATGTATTTGGCACTCTGAAAATCTCCATGGCAATTTTTTAAAATTTTTTTCTTGATCCAAACACACTTTACTTGAAGCTACTTCTTTGGTAAGGACCCAGTGTGTATTTTCTCTCCCTGCAGTTGGACTTTAGTAAATGGTTCTTGTGAAAGATTCAAGTTAAAGGTCTCGGCCAGTCGCCTGGTTCAAGCCCAAGTAAACAAAGTATGTGAGTTAGAACAGGAACCGCCCCCAAGCGCATGGCTGTTTTCATTTAGCTACGGTTTGGGGGAAGATTTGTACTGGGTGACTGGGTTTTAAACCAAATCATTTTCTGTTAGGTGTGACACAATTATTAAGACTTAGCTTATCAGCTAGAGAATAAACTAGAAGATATTAAGAAAACAAATTTAAATCTATAATGTATTATTTATGCACTTTTTTGTGTGTTTAATATACTTTTAAAACCACATGCAGTTTTATACTTTTTAAAACACTTAGCCGTGGCAATTTGAGACACCAGAAATCTGAATTCAGCTATTCCATGAAAGAGATGTGGGGAGTATGTGTGTGTGTGAACGCACGCGTGCAATTAAATCACAATTTAATTTCAAAATACCCAAGCTGATGTTTTTTGGGGGGTTTTTTTTGTTTTGTTTTTTATTGGAATATAATTGCATTACACTTTTGTACCAGTTTTTGAGGTACACCAAGGTCAATCATCTGTATTTATACACATATCCCCGTATTCAAGCTGATGTTTTAAATAAAGAGCAAGTTGAGAACCTGTACATGTGAAACATTTAATTTTGACCAGTGTACCTCCTTTTATTAGTAATGAAAGCTATATTAAAATGGTTAAAAACAGTAAATATTTTAGAATTTTCTGGAACCAGAGAATCTCTCATAATGTTTGAATCTCCACCCCCCGCACCCCTCCTCCCCCCCCACACCCCTCCCCCCCCCCCCCACTACCTTCCCTAACTCCAACGCTCTAGCTGGAAATTTTTAAAAGGTTGAATTGCATCATGCACCATTCACTGAGGCTTGGGCTGTATGGTTAGAAAGAAAGTAATGAAGCTGAGTCCATAAATCCCTTTCGGTTCATAGTTGTTAGGAAGATTTCATGCTGCACTAGAGCATGACATTTAGCATTCTTATTGCAAAAAAATGACAGATTATTCATCTTTTTCTTATCTGTCTTAAACGCTGCAGGCACAAAACCCAGCTAATGTGTAGAGTTTCACTTCCCAATAAATGTAAGTCAACCTGCTTTTCAAAGTACATGATGTTCAGTGGCTGAAATTCTTTGCAGTTTCACATATGAAATATTTCAGGATTGCAAGCCCATTATTTTGTTTCAAACATGTTATCTGATCTTGTATTTAAAGAGCAATGAAAAATGCTTCAGAAAAGGAAGGGCACTTTCCAATGTATTCTGAATTTATTAGGATAAAATTGTCATATCTTGCAGGGTTAGAGTTCAGTCCCAGTGAGACAATAGAACAGGTTATTAATTGATCAGAAGTCTCAGATAAGAGGCAAGAGCGATATCTTATGAGGGACATGAGATATCTAATCTCATGCCTGCAATACACTGCCACCAATATATTTGTGACATTTCCTGAAGAGACAAATTTTAATTTTCCAAAGTTTTTGTTGTTGTTTTAACTGTCTCATGTATTATCCTAATGGGTTTTGAAAACATGATCATTTAAATCATTTTCACCTGTGAAAGGATAATAGCTACTCTCGTGGCTGTCTCTACCCTGTCCAGACCCAGCCTCCGTGGCTTTATGCCGGACACTCATTTCCTTCTCACAGAGTTTCTCTACCCTCGGGATAACTCAGAGTTTGCGAGCCCATTGTTGGTTCTGTCCAAGGGTGTGTAGTCCCAGATTGCGTTCTTCCTTTTCCCCTGGAAGAGTGAACGTTACCCCATAAGCTAAGGCAGAAAAGCTCAGATGCCCCCCTCTAATATTTCAGCCAGGAGAGGAAAGCTAAGTAAAGCTGGCCTCTCAAATCCTGACAGTCTAGCAGAGGTTTTATAGTACCCATTTCTGTTGCCAGCACACCAGTTGAACAACTTTCAGTGTCTTTTCTGAAATCATCACCCAGTCCCTTTGCCTTATATAGAAAGTGATGATGAATGTGGAGTGACAGACTTCACTTTTACATAGAAAGGGGGGAATCCAGGCAGTGGGATCAGGCCAACATCAGCCTTGGGCAGCTGTTTTCAGTGGGGAGGACTCATTAAAAGAGGAAACAGCAGCTGTGTGGCTGCCTCAGCCTGAAGAGAGTCCTGGAGGGTTAGATGTTTTTTTCTCTCCTACTGGATTTCTAACATAATAATAAACAGATATTTTTTTTCCTAGCAGTTCTCATTTGGCTAGACATGGACGAGGTAAGTTTTCATGAAAGGCACAACTGTGTAATGGATTTCATGGGTTAAATAACTATCATAAAAGCATTAGGCTAAGACTTTTAAAGGGGTTTGGCAACAAGGGTATGACTTTGGTTTGCGATTAGTTACTTGGGAGGGACGGGAATGTTTGCAAATCTGAATTTTGCTAAAAGCTCTTCTAAATTGTAAAAGAATCACTTTTACACTTTCACTAATTTGTCTTTAACAAATACCTTTACTGGTTTTTGAGTTGCCCCTGTAGCGGTGCCGTGTTTTCCCACCATTGTACTTTACAGCACAATTTACAATATGTCCCCCCAAAAGAGCATTTCCTTTCTCAATTGTCACAAAGCTGCTGAGGAGAAGATTATTTTTAACATGGAAATTTGTTTTGTTTTAATAGTTTTAGCCTAAGAATACAGACTTTGTAAGAGTCTAATGCTATCTTACATCACAGTTGCCAAATTTTTATTAATGAATTCAGGTTTTACTTTTAATACACCAAAGATGAGCCTGCAATAATAAAAGGAACCTATTACTTATTCAATATTGAGCCTGAGGAAAAAGAGTCAATCCTAGAAATGAGATGTACATTGATGCCAAGGGAGATAATTAGAAACATTGCTACAATACAGATCACATGTGGGGCTCTCTCCAATTCTGTTTTTATCTACTTCTAATAGAAATAATATATTGAATATATTAAACATTACATCATTTTTAGCTTGTCAGCTAACCAGCTGGTATATATCAAATAGTGACCATATTTAAAGAAAAAATAAAAATGGCGCATTAGTAATAAATGTGAATTAAGTATAAAGGAATATTCATTCGTTGATGCCTGGCACATACTAGATGATTTATAAATAAATAATGAATGAATGAATGGCAGATATATATTGAATACCATCTATGTGGTTGATATTATGATAGCTGCTAAATGCAACTGTGAAAACACTGAGTACAGAAAGTGGTATATTTACTGTGTGAGTTTCTCCTCTGGGTGGGGAATACCATAGCAACATGAATGTAGCACACACCCAGCTGGTACACAGAGCAAGGCGTATATTAGTGCTTGGCTTTTAGGGCCTATGAAGGAGTTTTGATCAGAGTTCAGCCTGGAAGCCCATGAAGGGGTTATAAGCATGTAAAAGTCTGGGCCCAAAGTATGTCTACTCCAGCCCAGGAAGACCCTTCATCCCCACCCCCCACTGCACCCCCAGGCTGAATCTGCTCTCTCTCCCATCTCTGGATCTCCTGAAAACAGCTTGTTTCATCAGCCTGTCAGATAGTTTTAATGTTTGTTCCAGATTCTCTGAAATTTTGTGAGCCTTTTTCCTATAGTAAAATTCAATTTTTTTAGATAATGGGAGAAAGTAAGGATTTCAGACTCTTTGAGGATACATATTTTGTTCATTTGTTTGTTTTCCACACGTATGAAAGATAATAATATACTGGTTTTTTTAAGTTCTATATTGTCCTTATAGGTTTTTCCAACTAGTGCCCCCCTTGAAGGAGGGACGACGCTGACTGTATGTGGCTGGGACTTTGGATTCAGAAGGAATAATAAATTTGACTTGAAGAAAACTAAAGTTCTCCTTGGAAATGAAAGCTGCACCTTGACCTTAAGTGAGAGCACGACAAACATGTAAGGACTTGAAAACGCTCGGCCAGGGTGTGGTTGGAAAACAGGTTTTGTTTTTGAAAGAATCTTGTAAAACTCACCCCAAATGCCCATCTCTTGAGTTAAAAAGGGTCTTGGCCCATCACTCCCCTTGTGAATTTGTTTTGTTTTGTTTTTAAAATTATTTACCCACCAGGATTAAGGAGGGAGAAAGGTGACATTACTCAGGTGAAGAAAAGAATCTAACATCTGGGAGTTTTTCAACAATTTTTGTAACAACTCTTGAGAAATTGTCTAGGTAGATTTGAAAGAGTAGCACTGTTTGGGATCATTCCATTCTTAAAGTCTTCAAATAAAGAGAGTATCCAATAGCTTTTTCTATAAAAATAGCTCAATATGGACCCTCTCCTAAATTCACTTTCTAAACCATAACTCAAAAAGATACATGTACCACAATGTTCATTGCAGCACTGTTTACAATAGTCAGGGCATGAAAGCAACCTAAATGTCCATTGACAGATGAATGGATAAAGATGTGGCACATACATACAATGGACTATTACTCAGCCATAAAAAGGAACGAAATTGAGTTTATTTTTAGTGAGGTGGATGGACCTAGAGTTTGTCATACAGAGTGAAGTAAGTCAGAATGAGAAAAACAAATACTGTATGCTAACGCATATATATGGAATTTAGAAAAACGGTACTGATGAACCTAGTGACAGGGGAGGAATAAAAATGCAGACATAAAGAACGGACTGAGGATGGGGGAGGTGGGTATTAGAACATAGTGAGACAGTAGCATTGACAAATATACACTACCAAATGTAAAATAGACAGCTAGTGGGAAGCTGCTGCAGAGCACAGGGATATCAGCTTTGTGACGAACTACAGGGGTGGGGTAGGGAGGGAATATGGGGATATATGTATAAATATAGCTGATTCACTTTGTTGTACAACAGAAACTAACAACATTGTAAAGCAATTATACTCCAATAAAGATGTATAAAAAAATTTAAAAATTTAAAAATATTTAAAAAATAAAATACTTCACAATATTAAAAACAAAGAAACTGTGAGGTGACAGATAGCTTAGTTAACTTGACTATGGTAATCATTCACAATGTGTATATATTAAATCATCATTTTTTACATCTGTAAAAAACCTTCATATGGCACAACCCAAATATATGCAATTTTGTCAATCACTTCAATAAATAGAAAAAAAGAAAAAAAATTATGTGATTCATGTGTATTTAAAAGTGGAAATTTTACATTGTTTTTCTTACTGAACTCATAGTATTGTAATATATTTTTATAATTGCAAGCCTTTTATTGATTATCTATCTGTTGATACCTACTTACTTTTTTTGTTTGTTTCTTGTATTCTTGAGGCTATAAAAAGATTTTCTTCTGCACATTACAATATAATTAGCATACATTTCACAAAAGCAATAAAAAAATAATAAATTTTTTAAAGTAGCATTTAAAAAAAATTCACTTTCTAAACCTCAGAAATGTAGTGAAGCAGCTGAATCACACTTTTGAGACTTGTTCTTGATGAGTTCAAATTTGTATTTAACTGATATTTATTGGCACTGTAATGGAAGGAGTGTATCTCATTTAGCCATTCCCAAATCTTGGGAAATAGCAGTGTTATCCCTATTTTACAAAGATGGTAACCAAAGTTCAGAAAGGTGGAGTGTAGACTAGCAGCGGTAATCCAAAGAGTAAAGAGCTGAACAGGATTTCAACTCAGCTCTCTTGATTCAAGACCTGTGCCTGTTCTACTGTATTCTACATGTAACTTCTATAACATCTGAATCCCATAATGAACAGAGAACCCAGAAATTTTTAGTTATGTAGTAACAATAACCAAACATTTAAAGTTTTATAGTTGGACCTATTCTTTCAAGTGGTTATTTTATACGTAGTAGAATTCCTGCCAGGGTTATACAGTGATCTAAATCTACTCATTTTACTGAAGCCAAAACATCAGTTAATGTCATACTTGTTTAGCTTAACGGCAAAACAAATTCATTCTAGAAATCCCCCTTGTAAGTTCTTACTCATTGCATTATAAATGAGAGCCTATAAAAACATAATTCATCCTCTTTTTTTAAAAGTTATTTAATAAAACAAATTATATTTATACTTTTTTAGGATTGTAATAAGATTATTAATTCAAAAATAATTCTGTGGAAAGCCTATCACAATTTCACTATTTTTTAAGTAACTTAAACATGTGTAACCATAGAAATGTATCTTTTGACATACTTTAAAGAAGAGTTGTAATCAGGCCATTGTTTCATATGCTATTGAAATACTATTTCTTTAAGTATGCCAAACATTATGCCTATAATTATACAGGATTAGATTTAGATTATTATGAACTTTTCAGTTGGTGAGGTCCACATTGATGAGATTTAACATTTCCTTTTTTGTCTGTATGAATAATACAAGACAGTCAATATAAAGTTTAGCATACTAGTACAGAAATAGAATTATACAATTTTCAATCCTAATGCTTACCTAGAAACTCTGCTTGCTATCTAGAATAGTCAGCTCACTATTTAATATAAAACAAGCCAACCCAGAAAATGCCTTTGGATTTATAACATATAAAACTTTGGTTTTTTCAGGTTGAAATGCACAGTTGGTCCTGCAATGAGTGAACATTTCAATATGTCCGTAGTTATTTCAAACAGTCGAGGGACAGTACAATACAGTGCATTTTCCTATGTGGTAAGTTTAGGCATTAATTTTCCCATGAACTAGGATATTTAATTATTACTTAATCTACTTAGAGTTATAAAATTAACAAGTTATTTTGTTTTGTTTTTATCTCTTATTCAGGATCCTTTAATAACAAGTATTTCTCCAAGTTATGGTCCTAAAACTGGTGGCACTTTACTTACATTAAGTGGAAAGCACCTAAACAGTGGAAATTCTAGACACATTTCAATTGGTGGAAAAACATGTACTTTAAAAAGGTGTTGTAGTTCATTTTTTGTTGCATCAGTCAAGTTGAATTAGTATCTGTACTTAACAAATCAAGAAAAGATTATTCTTTTGTGGAGAAGAATCAAGATGTTTATTTGTTTACTCTCCATCTTACAAAACTTCCTCCTTCCCAAATCCATCTACTCCTTGATTTTTCTACCCTTCCCTTATGGCTTATTAATTCCACTTTTAAGTTTTGTCTTCCCATCCACCTTCTTTATTGTTATACTTGGTATCCCATCTATGCTATAAGCTGTGAGAGTCTGGTAATTGACAATAAATTAAAATAAACATTTCCATCAAGATTTACAATTAGATCAAATCACTTTGGGGAGGTGAGAAGCATGAGGCAGATTAGCTTAGGAAGTTTCTGCTTCTTAGAGTTGGGAGAGCTCGGTTTAATCAAGTACCAAAGGGATACTTTAAAAATTTCTTGAAATCCCAAATATTTTTAAGTCAAGAATGGCTTGCCTACAACAAAGCTAAATTTGGGATACAGTCAAATATAAACACCCTACATTAGAAAGAACTTTTTTCTAGACCACATGAGGAAGTTCTTATTTAGGAGCCATTGACTGATGTTCTTTTGATTTCTAATTGTAATTCTAATATATATGTGTCTCTAATAACTAAGGTCCATTCTCTTAATTTTTTTAATTCAGTGTTTCAGATAGTATTCTCGAATGCTATACCCCAGCCCAAAGCACTCCAACTGAGTTTCCTATTAAATTGAAAATTGACTTAGCCAACCGAGAGATGAACAGCTTCATTTACTGGGAAGACCCCGTTGTCTATGAAATACACCCCACCAAATCTTTTATTAGGTAAGTAAAAGCTTCTGATTGGTATAAGAAAATAATGAACTTGAGAATAATTGGCTGTCAAGTTGTCAAAAGGAAGACAATTTTATCTCTGGATTTGATACTGTTGCATTTCTTTTGAAGGTTACCTTTCCAATTCAGGAGTGAAAACTACATTCCGGTTCTGAGTACAATTTGACTTTATCAGTGCTAGTTCATGCCATTTTATCCTATTCTAAATAGATTTCATTAAAACAATTTAACTGGACATCATAGTATTTATGCACTTATAAACATTTTAATTCTATACTAACCTTAGTGCCTAAAAGTGAAATCACCTTTTTCTCTTAATTCTTAAGTGTATTTTTGCCCTGCCTACTTTTTTTTTTTTTTTTGCCCTGCCTACTTTACACACAGCTTTTCCCTATACCAGACTCCCTCTGAATCAATATCTCATTGGAACCAATTCAATCTGCGTTGTTTCTGTTAATTCTATCAGTCTAGCAACAAAAGTTAATTTCATTTTTCTTTGTATTTTTTTCAGACTGGAAAAAGTATTTCTTTTGCATATTTGGTGAATGAAAAGAAAAGTGCATTTCTTCAGTTTATGAAATGAATTTTTAAAATACTTTCAAGTTAAATAAGTTATTTCCAAAGAAAAGTTACCACTGAACTTTCATTTGACTTTGGCTGTGGCTATAACTTGCAGTCACTACATGTAATTTATTTTAATTTCTCTCTTAAAATACTTTATAGAGAAAGAACCTCTCAATATTGCTATTTTTCTATTTTATTTTGCCAGTGGTGGGAGCACAATAACAGGTGTTGGAAAAAACCTGAATTCAGTTAGTATCCTGAGGATGGTGATAAATGTGCATGAAGCAGGAAGGAACTTTACAGTGGTAAGTCCTTTGAATGATAGTTCTGCTTAGAGCTCAGCGTGTCTGCTTCTACTACTGGCTTTCAGGGTATCAGAGACATTTCAGTTTGCCTTTAATGTTTCTTAGTTATCTTCCTTGCAGCGTAGGTCAAATAGTATTTTTTATTCAACAATTAAAAGTATCTAGCCTCAGGCTAACATCATAAACACACACACATAATGTTTAGACAAAAATAATGATTATCAGCTTGAGGCAGTGTTTTTTAAAGACAGTCAGTACAAATGCAAACCACATCATTCCCTGTCTCAGTCAGTCCAAACAGCTATAACAAAAATACCATAGACTGGATGGCTTACACACCAGACATTTATTTCTCACAGTTCTGAGGCTGGGAAAATCAAGACCAGGGTGCCAGCAGATTGGCTGTCTGGGGAGTGGCTGCTTTCTGGTTTGCAGATGATTATGTTCTCATTGTATCCTCACATGGAGGAGAAAGAAAAAGAAAGTGAGCTGTCTTGTGTCTCTTCTTATGGGGGCACTAACTCCATCGTGAGAACTTCACTTTCATGACCTACTTACCTCCTAACGGCCCCATTTCCAAATACCATCACATTGGGGATTAGGGTTCTAACATGAATTTGGGGAGGATGCAAACATTCGGTCCACAGCATTTCCCTATCCCCTTTTTTTTAATGCCCCATAGATCATCAACCCTTGTGCTCTAATAAAACCTTTAGGTAAAGCCTCTAATCTTGCCATAGCATCCTTGTCTTCCTAAGTGGCACAATGTTTTTTACACATCCCTTCTTCTTACCGTTCCTCTTGTCCCTTTGTTAGCACGTTATTAAATAATGAGAAAGAGCGTTAGAATACTTATGTCCTAGAGTGTGTATGTCGTTTGGTATTTCTCCACCTTTTATTTGCAAAGTCAATCATAATGAATTAACTGAATTCCTCCTTAAAAGTGATTGACCTATTTTGTGCTCTAACAAATTTTGGGGGTCACATTAAAGTGGTAGTTTTACTTTAGACCTTAGGAAGTTTGGAGTTGTTTACAAAGATTTTATATTTTTGTTGTTTTTCTCTGATATAAAATATCCATAATTTAGTTGGACTTGTACACACAACTTAGAATGAAAGTTATAAGTGCCCCGTCTCAAGCAGGGTCTTGATTGGGGAGGTAATAGATTGAATTACAGCACTTCCTTTTGGATTCCCATCCAATATTTCTTGAAGGCTAAGGCCACAGTGTGCTTTAATTACAAAAACCAATTTGGGGCTAAAAATGTCAAGCCAAATCACCAAACAATAAGGTCATCTCAAATGAGATTTTTCTTGACCTTCTCAATCAGCCACATTGCATCACCTCTAAAGGGTATTATTAGATTTTTATAATATTCCTGAGAGATTGTACTCCAGGGAGTCACCGTATGAAGTAGAGAGCTTTGAAACCAATCCCTGCACACGGCCACAAACAAAGTTAGAATACCACCACTATTAATTTAAAGGGCATCAGTTCTCCACAACCAGGAATAGCAATTTTTCATTAACTTATAAAAATAACAGTAGCCCTCTTTGGTGTTGGCATGTGACTTTTTTAAAGTAGAAGTCTGAGAAATTATTAGTTTATCTAATTCACACCAAGCCTACGTTATTAAAATAACGGCTAAGTATTCTCCCTCAGCAGCATTATTCATTCGTTTGTAATCAAATAGTTATGAAAAACCTCCTATATGTGGCAAGGAAGATTCAAACAATGGTAGAAGATTAAAATCTTATCTGTTTATATATCTGAAAATGTAAACTTTTGTTATTTTAGCCGCAAACATATTAGTACAATAGAACAATGCATTCAAATTGGACAGGAATGAAAAATTCAGTGGGTCTATTTGACTATTGTTTGTGAAAAACCTCATAAAGAGAACCCCATGTTCCCTGCTTCTGATAGAATTTGAAGCTGACCATGATGAATTGAACCCATTCATTATTTAACAGATAAAAACTCTTGGTCAGGTCTGATTTAGATATACGGATCCAGCCACAGTAAATTTTCGGTCTAACAAACTCAAATCTTTTAAAATAAGAATACTAATCACCTTCTTAACAAAATACATATTAATTTGTTAATATGCATTATGTCCCAGAAGCCGGAAGTTTATTGTATAGTTTTCACATTTCTTGTTATATAGATAATTATTGTAATAGCAGTAAAATTGTTCATTTCCTTGTTTCAAGATGATAGAATAAGTAGCTTTTAGCATTATAATATGGATTTGATACAAAACTAAAGAATATTTTTTTATATTATATCTGTGTATCGGTTTTCTTTGTCTGCTTATAGCACACATTTTTTAATGTAGGGTAATTTTTTAAATTATTTTTAAAAGAGAATATCAAATATCCAATTTTGTTTGTGCTTTTTATGTATATCCTGAATCTTTTTTCTATTGTGGACATAACTAATTGTTTTATCTTCAGCTTTACTTGTCAAAGAAAAGGAAATCTAAGGGATGTTGTTGCTTGTTTGTCTTTTCCTTGGGGGAAAAAATGCAACCATTTAACCTTAAATGTGCCACTTTGTGTTGCTGGTTTAGTCTAAGCACAATCAAGAGGAAACCACATTTTCCAAACTTCTATAAATCAGAATTACCAAGGGGAGGATTTGAAATGAGAGATGAAAGGGCATGAAATAACAATAGCAGAGCTTTGTAAAATAGAGAGGATGGGAAAAGATTTACCAATATAGAATACAGAGTGAACAAGAAGCTGTACAGCATGAGAGTTATATGAATTTCAGAGCCAGTGGCCTAGGATTTATGTTCCCTATTTTGCCACGCAGAGCTGTGTGACCTGGTCTGATGACATCAGCTCGAAAAGCTCAGTTTCTTCATCTGTAATATGTATGTAATCATAGCACCTACCTCACAGGATTATTGTGAGAATTAAATGAGGCCAACCTTGTAAAGTATTTTGCACAGAACCTGGCACTCAGTAATTGATAGCTTAAAACACACTAATATGATGACCTTACTACGTAGTTAATTATAGTGTGAACCAGATGGTGCTTGGCAGTTAACAAAGCACTTTACCATGTATTATTCCACTGTGAATAACATTTTAGCCTTAATTCCTAAATGAGGAAACTGAGTTTCCAAGTAAAGGCTTTGCCCTGATTCTCACAGTTTGATTTAAAGCTAGGATGCCAATAAGGCCTTTAATTGCACAAAGTTCAGCTCCCACTCTGCAATAGCTGTTTCATAAACAGCCACCCTCCAGGTGACTGTCCTGTCTTCTTAAGGAAAATAAAGTGATGGGGGAAAGAGACAGCTTCAGATAGACTAGCGTACTTCTTCCCAGCAAGTGAAGCTTTGTAGCTCCTTTAAGACTGGGTTGTTTAGATAATTGTACATCTGTCATATTTCCAGAAATATGTTCTTCAACATTAGAAAGTTAAATGGAGATTTTTTCCAAAAAATGTATATTTTCAATTGATTGCTGAAACAGTGAAATGTGAGAGTTGCTATTGATGTTGTCAAGCTGTGTTCTGTTTACAGTGGATAATTGTGTCTTACTATAGGCATGTCAGCATCGCTCTAATTCAGAGATAATCTGCTGTACAACTCCTTCACTACAACAGCTGAACCTACAACTCCCCCTGAAAACCAAAGTCTTTTTCATGTTAGATGGGATCCATTCCAAATACTTTGATCTCATTTATGTACATAATCCTGTGTTTAAGCCTTTTGAAAAGCCAGTGATGATCTCAATGGGCATTGAAAATGTACTGGAAATTAAGGTAAGAAATGCTTAAAGTGCTCTCTTAAATCATCAACTTGCCCTTAGTTGACTTGAAAGCTATGTGAATAAAATTGTTGTATTTGGTCATTATCTTATACTAATCAGCAAATACCTAAGCTCTGAAAAACAAATGTTTTTGGCATAAGACTAAAAGGTATGTATAATAATGGACTTTTTAATGAAGCATTTAAAAACTCTTTCTTGTGTATGTATTAAAAAGTAGTAAATATGGGATGTAAATCCATTAAGTAAGTTGCCTATGACGCATTATTCTGCAAATATATAACATTTCCCTGAACACCTAAATGTGCTTATTATAAGATAAAAGGTAAAAGTCATGGAAGTAAACGCATCAACTGTAGTTCTGTACTGCTTTCTAATACTTGAAATTTTATATCTGGGTGTGGTCATCTCTAAGCTAATTTATAAATGGAGCTGGATTTCCTCTACCTCAGGAATATATTAGCCTCAAAATATAATTGGATTCGATAATAACAAATCATCTTTTCTAACCCAGCCTGTTGCAAACAGAGAATACGAAAACCCAGAGAGGCTAAGTGGTTTGACAAGTGATCAAATCATGGCAGAACAAAGACTAGAATACAACTCTTTTATGTTGCTTTGGTCTTTTTTACTTCAAATAGTAGTAAACGAAGCAAAATGATCAAAACTAATTATCTACAGCCCCAGTCTCTAGAAACAGCAAAATACTTATCCTTCAACGTGCTGTTTTAGACATGCAGAATTTTCCCCCTGAAAGATAGCCTGAATGCAAATATGAACAAACACAAAGTAATAGGATAATCTTTGTTTAGATGTAATATAAATTCCTATAGATCATCCCTACGTAAGAATATGTTTCTACTAAAATTTTTCTTCTTTTTCAACAAGATTTTATCTACAGCCAAACCCATGTACACATTCACACACATACAAGTTTAGTAACCTCACAATTGTGTTTTGTACAATAATTAAGCAAGCCCAGCATGAAATTAAATGGAAGCCTGCTTCAATGAACAGCATGTTTACCATAGCAAAGTTCTTTCATCTGCTTCTTTAATTAGTTTTAGAAAGGGAGAAAGAGCTTTTATCACTTTTTTTTTCAATAACATTAATCTAGTGTGGCCTTTTGCTTTCAACAATTACTGTGTTTGCCATTTGAAAGATTCCATTTGGTTTTTCTTGATGAAAACAAAGGTTTATTTGCAAATATTTTTACACCCAGATAAACTCTATTTTTCTATTCCTGTATCTATGATGGAAGGATTAGAGAAAAATGGTTCTTTATCTACCCTTTCAAGCAGTCTTATATGGAGGAGAAAACTCCTTTTTCTGTAAATTACATACCCGTTATTCAATGTCCTACAAAATTGTTGGACCAAGAAAAATACAATTTGACATCATCCTCAGCCTTTCAGTGTTGTTCCCAACCTGGCCCAGGAGGTCTCTGGAAACAGACACAGAGACTTTCTTTTCTTGCCTATGTACAGAATGATTCTTTTCTCTAATAAAGGTCTAGCACCTGTCATGTCACAGAGTGGCAATCTGGAGAAAAAAGGAACAGTTTAGGGGAACTATTTTGGTGTCATGATTCAATCTTCTCCCATATTCCATTCTACATATGTGTAAGAGGAAATCTAAGATATAACAGAATCTTTGTGACA
Source organism: Hippopotamus amphibius kiboko (assembly GCF_030028045.1). Classification (NCBI taxonomy): domain Eukaryota; kingdom Metazoa; phylum Chordata; class Mammalia; order Artiodactyla; family Hippopotamidae; genus Hippopotamus; species Hippopotamus amphibius. Next base: position 34,267,548 of record NC_080189.1, on the reverse strand, counting down.
GCAGTTTAACCCTCTATCAGTTTCTAAAGTTGATCACATTAAAACCTCTGCCTCTCTGAGGGCAGAAACAAGGGAACATAAAGCAACAGAAAAGAAGAGAAGAAGAGAAAAGATCTGTTTTTATCAAAAGAAAGGGTGCCATTTTATTTCATGTTGTGTTTGTTCAATTACCATTCAAAACATGAATGTGAAATATGTTTGTGTTCCATCAGTGAAAGCACTATGGAGAGAATTGTGTTTAGAGTGAGATTTGCTTCTTATTGCCAGCAAGAGTTCGTGCTCCTCAAGCAGCTATGCATACAAGAATTCCTTGGCTAAAAAGAGATTGTGATAGTTTCCAGCCCTAGCTGTGAGAATTGCCTTAGTCAGTAGTTGGCCCAATAATTACACCATGGCCAAGAGGTTCAGCCAAGTTTGGATCAAGAGAACATAATAGAGACTGGGGATCAGTCATTCCTCAGGACTAATCAGAAACCCCATTAATGTGGGAGGTGGTTTATACCCAAGGCTTAGGCACCAGTTGTGGACAGTGGTCATCAGAAGTAGACATCTCTTTGGGAGTACCTGTTAGGGCATGGTGTTCATGTCAACAACAGCTCACATTTGTGTGGAATTTTAGTTAACACAGTACTTCGACATATGTTGTTCATTTAAGACTCATATGGACCTGTAAGGTTGGGAGGTCAGTGATGATTATCCCCATTTATAGATAAGTAAACAGAGGTTTAGAAAGATTAGGTAATTTGCCTTGCGTCTCCAAACAGCATAACTAGGGCTCACAGTCAATTTTCTTGATTCCAAATTTGGTCTTCTTTCCACTACATTACAAAGCTTTTCATATTAACTTTCATTTCATGTATACGAAAATACCTTTCATAATAGCGAAATTTTCTATCATGTGGTATGTAGATATCTATACAGTTCTTTAAGTGAAATAGCTCTAAACACTTTACAAATATCTGAAAGTCAATTCTGTTAAAAGAAACCTTGTATTTTTCCCTAATTATCTTATATAACTTTTTGATCATGAGCATATTTTATGAAAACTAGAGAAGCACAGTATTTAATGCTGGAACTAAGACTGCCTGACACTGCCCTGGGGCTTCTTCTTATTCTGGAGCATATTGATATACTTGGTGGTAGAGATGCTTCAGAAGTCCAGCTTGGAGAAGTTGGCTAAAGCAGGAAAAGCAGCGGGAAGATCAGCTAAGTCAGGTAACAGAGACTCGGGCTGTGATACTAGGGGCATAAGAACAAGGGTTGGGAGCTCAGTTAGAGACCTTCTGTCTGGGCATCAGAAGGATCTGGAAGGGACAGTAGTTCTGAGCTAATTCAGTCTGCCTGCTGCCCAGAGCTGACCAGAGTTTGTCTTCCTCCCACTTCTGACGAACGTACCTGCAATTATAGGCCCAAACCCATATTCACAACCACTGTGAGACCTGTTCTGTCTCCAGACAGGGTGGAAATGAAGGACTCTCTTCTTAGAGGTCATCTGACCCAGTGTCAAGACCTGATTTTTTCAATAAATACATGCTACAGGCTGACTGTGAAGTTATACGTGGATTTTCAACTTCGTAGGGGTCAGAGCTGCTAATCCCCACGTAATTCAGGGGTCAACTGTATTCAACTGTATATCCCTGTGCTAGAAACTTTAATATACATTCTGTGGAGGGAAAAAAAACCATATTCCAGGGCACATAGACAGCACCTGTGGTATCCCAGTGCCCCAAGTAGCCAGTGAAGAAACCAGTTTAATTTTGGTTCACCCAGGTTTTCTCAAATGATCTGGGAACTTTTTTCCCCAATTGCCTATTAATGTCCAATGGACTTAGTTTTAAAGCTTTCTGTGGTGGTTCTTTGGCCTAGTTCTCAAGCTGAGAGGGCTCATATCCTCTGGATAAAGTGTAAATGTCCCTCCACCACCACCTCACTGATTTTCTGCTGCCAGCCTCCCTGGACCATGGCCTGGCTGAGTTCTACTACCGTCCCCACCATGGCCTTAACTGACTTTGCCAGACTCACCTGGCGCATGAAAACTTATAAGACCCCTCCTGTTATAATGCTATTTTTCAAATCCTACCCACTTGCACTCCTATCTGCTCTGCTCTGTAACCAGTTCAGACATGGGTTCCCAGCCCTGAGTCCTAGATAGAAACATGTCATACCTGGCCAGGGTTACAGAGGAAAGGGACAAGGGACACTCTGATATGACACATTGGGAGTAATAGTTTTTCACTTTAGAAATACATTCATTTTAACATTACAGTGAGAGGAAGAAACTCTTACTCATCTTTATATTCTCAGTAACTAGCATTTTGTCTAACACAGTAGTAGAAGGTAAGTCAATTTTGTATCAAATGGAATTGATTTACTTCATGACCAGGTTGCCTTTGAATCTTTGTTCTCAATGTGTAAAACAGGAATGACAATAATACCTACTTCAGGAAAAGGTCTTTACAGGATAAAATGAGATGATTATAAGTCTAAATTGCTTTCTGTGTGTAGGGGATTAAAGACCAGAAAGCTCCTTTTATTTTGCTTTATTTAAAAACTTATATATTACCATTTTAATGACTAAAGAACTAATCCAATTTTGTAAATATGTTCTACTATTTAATAATAGCTAATATTAAATAATAAAAGTAAATAAAATTTCTAAACATACACATTGTTTCTATAGCTCGATAAATCTATGCTTATTTCAAATGACAAAAACTAGCCTTACCTTTTCTGTTTTTTTCCTGATTTGGACCCTTCTGTTATATAGTAGTGGGCTTCCAATATCACTTCTTTAATATCTTGGATTGTAGACTTTTAAAATAATCACTATACATACAAAGCTGATATTAATTTCTTATGTAAGTCACTAATTATCGTGCGTTTCTTAGTAGGCACAAATGAAAAGGGGTTTCATTGTTCAGCTTTGTGATCTGTTTTTGTTTTAGAGAAGCTTTTATGCAACATCCTAGGCAAACCTGAGCCTAAAAGATGGAGTACTGGAAATGCAGTATGTTCATCCCTTCGCCCAGCCTTCGTCATTATCTAAGCAAGCAAGACACATTTTAGTCATTCCCTCATAAATCAAGCCCTCCAGCTCTTTAATCTCTTTCCTTTGTCATTCCCTGAATCCCCTTCAACATGTGAGCCAGTGCCTTAGCCCTCCTCAGTCCTAACCAACAAGTTGTCATTTGAAGCCCCAAGGTGACCTGTTAGATTTATGAGCTTCTAGGCTGACTTGCCCTGTGCAGCTGACCTGGTTCAATGGAGTACACATACTGCCTCTAGAAATATCATAAGGATAGAGTTTGTCTATACCTATTTTTTAAAACTCCAAATTCATGTAAGAAAGAAATATTGTCTTCCAACTTCTTTTCCGAGAATAGTATCTGACCTAGCAATCTGTTGAGATCCATATGAGACAATGTATGTAAAACTAGTTTGCCAAGCATTAAAGATCATGTAAAACAAAGTGGGAAACAAAGTAGCAATACTGTAGTTGTTAGGCTGCTCTTTGTCCCTAAGAAAAATACTAATATGTTTTGATATCTCTCTCCTCAAAGTAATGGCTTTTTAATAAATAACCATACTCATTAAGTCTTCATATGAGAAATTGTACCTCTGTTTTCACTTTTTCCCAAGGCTAACTATTGGTTTCTTCAACAAAACAGTGATGTTTTAAATGCCTAATGGTAACTTCAGTTAACTAAATATGTCAAATTGAATAATGTTTTTAAAGTCTTCATGTACCTATATAATTGTTCAAAATAATGTAATCATGCTCTCAAATCATAATGAGGGTCATACGGCATCTTACAGGAATTTCTTTAAAAATGGATTCATTTTTGTATAGGATTCAACTATGCAAAAAGGATGAAAAGAAATTGCCCAACTCAAACACAAAAGGAATACATTGATGTAGATCCATTACATCAAAATCTTTGAAGATGGGACCCAGACACAATATTTTATATAAAGCCCTCAGTGTGATTCTAAAAGTGAAACCGAAGCTGAGTATCCCTGCATTAGGCAGCTCGACAACTGAATCTCTAAATTGTTTCCCTTTTGCCAACCATCAATACCCCCTGAAAGCATTAAGGTGAATATGAATAAGACATCATTTGATGTGAGGGTATACCAAGAATCTCTCTCCTTTTCTCTAAAATCCAATTTGATGGAAAAGCTAGATGCTATGATTCCTGACTAATTAGTACCCTGAAATGATCATGCTCTCTTTCAACCATCCAAATCCCCATGAAAATGAGTGTCAGAAAATCATGTGCCTTGGTAAACAATATGGCCTGTGTTTGCAGTGTATTTATATTCCTTCACAATTGTTTGCATTTCTGCGAAATTGTGAAGTGTTAACAAGCTCCTTTCTTTTTCTTCCAGGGAAACGATATTGACCCTGAAGCAGTTAAAGGTGAAGTGTTAAAAGTTGGAAATAAGAGCTGTGAGAATATACACTCACATTCTGAAGCCGTTTTATGTACGGTCCCCAATGACCTGCTGAAATTGAACAGCGAACTAAATATAGAGGTGGGATTCCTGCTTTCCTCTCATGATGTAAATAAAGATGCCAGCGTAATTATGTCACTGGCAGACTTAAAATAAATCATTAAAGCTCATTTGTCTGTTGGCTTTAGCTCATCAGCTCAGCCTTGATTCTTAGTTGTTATTTTAGAAATAGTGAGTTTCTGTTGCACTGTCTCCTTCCCAAGCTTCAAAGGGTAGATCTCAAAAGTCCTTCCTGGCCACACTCTTCTCCATCATGCCACACTCTTGCCAAAATTTGCTGTAATTCTCGGGAGGGATAAGGACACATTCATAGTGCCCTTCCCCCACCTCTCACCTCCCCAGGAGGCCAGAGCCAGCACACCACTGCCCACCACAGTGATCTCAAATGTATTGACCCATAAGTAACGGAATATGTATGCACTGGATGAAGTAAAATAAGAATTAGACTATTTTACAGTAACTTCTTTCATGTAAACAGTTAAATCAGATAACTAGAAACCAGAGTGAGTGATTTTTTTTCATTCTTTTTTTTAACAGCTTCGTTGAGATTAACTCACATGCCATACAGTTTACACATTAAAGTGTACAGGTCAATGGTTTTAGGTATATTACATTATTAATTTTTTAAATTATGGTAAAATGCATATAACATAAAAGTTGCCATTTTAATCATTTTTAGTGTACAACTCAGTAGCATTAATTACATTCACAGTGTTGTGCAACTGTCACCACTGTCTAATCCCAAAACTTTTCCATCACCCTAAACGGAACCTTTCAATAATACTGTCATAGTCCCTCCTCTTCCCCAGCTCTAATCTACTTTCTGTCTTTATGAATTTACCTATTCTAGACATTTCATATAAGTGAAATCATACAATATTTGTCGTTTTGTGTCTGGCTTATTCTACTTAGCATGTTTTCAAGGTTCATCCATGTTGTAGCATGTGTCAGAACTTCATTCCTTTTTAAGGCTGAACAATATTCCACTGTATAGATATACCACATTTTGTTTATCCAAGAATGTGTGATTTTTAAAGGGTTCCTGAGTTTTCCAAAAAGTTATGAAATGGGAATGTATGAAAAACTTTAAAAATCAAAGAAGGCTGAACCATAAGCTCAGAGTTTGGAATTCAGAAGGACCATAAATCCTAAAAAGCATACCATTAGAGCTGGAAGGAACATCAGACTTCTTCTCTGTATCAAAACTGAAATGAAAACATTGAGACTTTATTATCCCATGATAATAATATGATTATTTACTTCTTATGGGTAGTCTCCTGTGCCCTCTACCCTACCCTCCAGGACAGCATTAATGTCCTATTGTCTCTGTTTCTTAGTATATGTTCATACTTCTGCACTACATATGATACTGTACTATAATCATTTATTTTTTGTTTGTCTCCCTTTTATACTTCAGTTCCTCAAGGTCGGAGACTGATCTTTATCTTTTAACCCCTAATACCTAGTTACAAGTACAAACAGCTAAGCATCGCATAAGTACTTCAGCGATTAGTAGCCCCTAATTATTTGAACACTGAACCAAAATTGAGGAATGTCTGAATACTCTGAAGGCAATTATGCCACTTCTAGAACAGTAATAACCAGGTAGTATTTTGAGCCCAGAGAGACTGTATTTCAACTGTGTAGTGTACTTTGTATCTATCACGGCTAAATTCTGACTTTTCATTTGTTATTTTTAGTGGAAGCAAGCAATTTCTTCAACCATCCTTGGGAAAGTAATAGTTCAACCAGCTCAGAATTTCACAGGATTGATCGCTGGTGTTGTCTCAATATCAGTAATACTCTTATTATTACTCGGGTTTTTCCTGTGGCTGAAAAAGAGAAAGCAAATTAAAGGTGCATTTTTTGTTGTTATTGTTTGTTTTAAAGGAGTTTCCTTAAGAATACAGTCATTACAGTTTAAAATTGTCATAGATTCATGTGTGTGGTCTTATGCAATCCATAAAACCTATGAGTTCTGGTCACTGGGTCAAAGTGACTGATAGCCAAGTCTTTAACGAACTCTTTCTCTCTCTCTCTCTCTGTTTTAAGATCTGGGCCGTGAATTAGTTCGCTATGATGCAAGAGTACACACTCCTCATTTGGATAGGCTTGTAAGTGCCCGAAGTGTAAGCCCAACTACAGAAATGGTTTCAAATGAATCTGTAGACTACCGAGCTACTTTTCCAGAAGGTATACCTCAGTTTATTGTTCTGAGAAATACCTATACGTACACCTCAGGGGGTTGTGGCATTGTTGTTTATTTTGGGTTTTGCCTTTATACTTGTGTAAAAGTATAAAAGAAGTGTTCACCTCTTCCTTGGCCAAAAAAGTATTTAATTTGACACAGAGTTACATGGCTCTTATTTTAAAATGAACTCGTTTATATATTATATGAGACGTTTAGAGTCTTTAAGCTCTGTTCTCATAAAAAGGTTCATTTTAAAACCACTTGAGCAATGATAAGGTGTTTATCATCTGAGTGCAATGCTAATAAATTGTGAAGCTCTCTTTAACAACCCAGGAAGAGTTAAGATACAAAACTTATGTTTATTGAAATAGAAGTTGGTACTGCTACATTTTTTTACCTGTTGATCCTCACACATTTAAATTATACCTTTAGCACTGCTTTGAAGGATTCTCAGTGAACTGTTAGTACTCAACCTTTTACCCACAGCATCCCAGGACTTGAATGTATTTTGAGTCTTATCCAATAAAAACCTTCAATTATGCTATTTAAAAAGGAGGGTTAACATCATCTGTTTTGCAGAACATTAGGCATAATAACTGTCAGATTAGCCAGAGCATTTAACATTGTTTTATTTAAAATCTCCTGGTAAAAGCAAAATGTCTGTATTGTATCTGCTCCATTATCTTTAGAAGTTACAGGACGTGAGTCAAGTACAAGCATTTCCCTGGTTGAATATTTACCATTGGACAAATAAAATGAGTCACAGACGGTTGAAGATACTGCAAAACTTAGAAGTTGCTCATCAAAACAAGTACAAGAGCAATGAGGCACTTAACATTTTAACTTTTTCAACACATACTGCCTCTTACTTTTTCAGGTTTATGTTAGTTCTATAGAGATGTTGTATAGACACAGTTAATATTGTCTTTTCCCACATGACTCCATTCACCTTTAAGAATCGAAGCCCTTAACAACATGAACAAATCAAATCCAGTTTATAGTTTTGAAATTTAGATCTATTTATTATTTTACATTCACATTTAATGGCTCTAATTTGAGATCTTTAAAATTCACAAGTAATTTTTTTTTTAAAAAAAGCATACTTAATCTTTCTTCAACTTCATCATTGCTAAGAAACTTGTTTCATCCTCTTTCCTACATTGAACTTACTCCTTGGAGACATGGAAAAATAAAACAAGCAAAGAAGGCTATCCAGAGAGAAGAATGAGGAAATGCACAACAAGCACCTAATAAAGAGGCACCTACAGAGCTTCTCTCTCTGTGTGTGGTGGGGCAGCCTCCTTATCAGTCTTTCATGCAGACCTAGAATTCTCTCTGTGTCAGACCAGAATCATACATTGATGGTTTAAATTGGTTTGTTTGCGTGTTTAAACTTAACCCAAAGGTTGGTACAGTTTCTATGCCAGAGGATTTTTTTCCTGTGCCTCATCAAGGATTTCCCTTGATCTTTGCACCTCTGAGAATTTAGAATCCTGATCTCTAGGAGCAAAGGTTTGAGAAGTTAAGGCAAAGGAACTGAATTTAGAGAGGCTCATCTGTATTTCCATCCCCTAGGAAAGGTTTGGAAACACTGACTCTGGGATTAAAGGAACAGACACCTAACTAGGCTTCCTCCTTCCTCCACCCATCCAACATCTCAAGCATTCCCTTGATGTTCTACTTCCTTCCTTTAAGGTTGCATCTGTCTCATTTCCAGCTAGCAATTACTGTAACTACTGGGGTGGTCCTAAAGCTTTTCTGGAACCACTGTTGAGATTTACTGCTCTGGGCTAATTGATGTATTAACCAAACTGTCCAATGTGGCAAATACTAAACATGTTTAAGTGGGCTTAGAAATAGTCAGGGTACCATCGATTTTCTTTTTATGCCCCTCTCTTAAGTTTTGATTTTCCTGCTTATTTGCAAACAAACAATATTTTCTTTTGGTGCTGATGGGGACCCCCCACATAAGCCTCTCCCCTCTCCCTGTTTTATATACTAATACATTTCAATATCCAGCCTAGTTTATCTTCATGTCAGTTGCTACTGATATAATGCCCTCTCCTTGACATGTTTGGATTCCCATTGGAAAGCGCAAAGCAACTGGTGGCTTCTCTGCCCTATTTGGCATTAAGAAATATATTCTCAGCCCTACAATTCCCTACCCCTGAAATGGAAAAGTTTCACCTAGCAAAAGGGAACCTTGTCTGAGGCTCTTACAGAGTTTTGGTTATAAAGATCAGCTGACAAGGAATGCTGATCTGATCCCTTTCCAAGTGCCCTCAACTAAGCAATGAGAATGGCACACTAACCCAATTCTAATCTGCTCTCTCTAAACAGTGATAACACTAGATCTGCTGCCATCACCACAGGATGGAGAACTTACCACGAATGTAAAAAGCTTTCAGTTCTGAAATTTTAGCCATTATGTATTTCTAATCGTTTGTGTGTATGTGTGTATTTAGAGAGAGAAAGAGAGAGAGCGAGAAAATATTTCACTATACATATTTTTCTTTGGCCATGAATCCACATAGGTTTTGAGCAATACTAATTAATACCATTAATGAACACGTCTCTCAAATGGCATCTTTTTTTCATTTTCTTATAGTTGAGTTGAAGTTTTGTCAGACAAGGCAGTTGCTTGACTACTTTTGACTACTTTTCCATTCTTTTTTTTTTTTTTTTTTTGGGGGGGGGTACACCAGGTTCAAACATCTGTTTTTATACACATATACCCGTATTTCCTCCCTTCCTTGACTCCCCCCCCCTCGAGTATATTAAAAAACAAACCACGAGCTTAGCTTTTTGCTATATATAAAAAGAGAAATGTCTAACGAAATGAAGAGGAAAAAAAAAAGCTTTCAAAGTTACTACTTAATATACTTATAAGAAAGTGAATAAATGTTTTTTAAACACACACACACACCTATTTTTTCGCAGTTTATCATTTTATTAAACTAATTCCTTGTTAAAGATTTTTCCTAGCCTCATTCAATGATACAACCATCATTTCTTTAAATTTAAGTTTAAAATTCAGTTTTGTTATTAATTCAACTTGCTACCCCTGTTACAGTTCCTGCTAAGTGAGGTGTCACTATTGTTTCTAATAATTTTGCTTTATCTTGCAGACCAGTTTCCTAACTCATCTCAGAATGGGTCATGCAGACAAGTGCAGTATCCTCTGACAGACCTATCCCCCATCTTAACTAGTGGGGACTCTGATATATCCAGTCCATTACTGCAAAATACCGTCCACATTGACCTCAGTGCTCTAAATCCAGAGCTGGTCCAGGCAGTTCAGCACGTAGTGATTGGGCCCAGCAGCCTTATTGTGCATTTCAATGAAGTCATAGGAAGAGGTAAGTATTTCCACTCAGCTTTTTGTTAACCACGATTTTCCAGTAAGCATTTTATCTTCTGCCTTTGCAGATTAGGAATTAGACAATAGTGAAAGCAACTGACACATCGGTGATAACAAGTGCACTTGATTTCTGTTCTGCAGAAATACAGCCCTGCAAGTCACATTCATGGGGATTTGCCCCTGTGCATGGAGACAACGTGATAATCTCCCAAACTGATTAGAAATAAATCACATTCCTTCCTCACCTTTTTCATATGAGTTATAATTTCTTGAAAGGTGCCTTTTACTTCCTTCTAAAAATCATTCTGTTAAGTTCCAATATTTTTACTCGTTATCTCCTTCCAATCTTTCTTTACCCTGGAAATAGTGACTACCTCTATGAAGTCCTGGTTTATAACAGTTTGTACATTGCTAGACAACATCAGAAGACAGGGAATTTATAGCCTTCCCTTGATCTGAAGCAACATACATCATCTCTACAGTGCACTCCAATTTCTTTATACAAAGAGGAATGAATATTTGTAATAAGCCAGCCAGAGCAGCAATAACAGCTAGCATATAGCATTTGAGGAAATATTGAGCAGGAAAAGAAACCAACCAGAAGCCAGGAAATGAACTCCACTCTTCCCTTTTTCTCTAAAAAGCTTTTACCTTTAATACTAAATGGCGTCTGATCCCTTTTATTCAATATGTGCTGCAAGAGGTAGCACAGACATCAGCCAGCAGGATGCAGAAGAAACTGATGGGACAATTTCTCTCATATGTTCACAAGGCCTCCTCATTTTCCTGTGATAGCATCAACACATTCCTGTATCACATACTCCAGATTTTAATCTTTAGCATGCTCCCCTTCCCAAATAGCAGCTTCACTGTTAACAAACATGTTTTACATCAGAGTAATATATAGTTCTTTTATCAGCCTATAAATCCCCGTAATTGTACCAGTTTTAGAGTGTGTGGCTTCAGTAATTATGTTCTAATTCTACATATTGTAAAATTAGTATTTTATCATGAAAGATGCTAAAAATGGCAATTATATCTCTTAAAAAGTAATAATCTGAATGATTCTATAAATATTAACTATTATTTATATGCTTTCCCCAGTGGAATGTGCGCCCTCAAGAGCATAGATTTTATTTATTCATCTTTGCATTACAAGAGGGTAGACTGATGCCCAACACTCACATGCTAGGCACTCAGGGCGTCTTGGCCAGCTGGACAAATTAATTAATGACTTAGCTATCAGACATTTGGCACCTCTGGGGAAAATTACTGCAACTGGATGAAAGGCTACCACTGGGAAAGTGATGTGGCTAAAACCAGAGAGAACTAGATGAAATGACTCAGAGTGAATTTGCTTCATTTACGCGATCGCCTTTCAGTTTCTGCCAACCTGGATTACATATTAACCGGTGACTAATGGGGGAAATCCTTATTCTATAATGCTAATCTTATTTCTGATGGTGACATTTTTATTTCATTTCAGTTTATTGGAATATAGGGAGCTTATTTTATTGCATTTCTTCATGTGGGTAAAACTTTATTTTCATATTTAAAAGATGTTACTTGATCCTTAAAAATAATGTTTCTTTTATGAGGCAGATGTTAATCCTGTTTTCAGTGGTTCCACTGTGGATGAATATTTTATTATGTTAACCTTTAATAACAGTCACATCACCTAAATATTTTACCATGTATTAAATAATCATATTGCTTATATCTTTGGGTGAAATATATTACATCTGCATATTTCACAAATACACACAAATAGTGGTGTTGTTAATCAAAAGCATAAGAAACAACGCACTTTTTTGCCATGTAGGGAAAAAAAGGAAATGAAGGTCATGAAGAGCTTAATAAATAATATTGCACAATTAAAAGTCATGCGGCACTAACCAAGCTCCCTCTTTCATGTAGGACATTTTGGGTGTGTATATCATGGGACCTTGCTGGATAATGATGATAAGAAAATTCACTGTGCTGTGAAATCCTTGAATAGTAAGTTATATTTTACTTAACAGTGGAGTACACTTTTGTGGTTTGCAAACTAATAAATAGTTCATAATAAAGTGTTGATTTACCCTTCTCCTTGTGGAAAAATCAGTGACTGCTGGAATTATGGATCTAATCCTGAAAATTTGTTTGATCTAAATTCTTATTGAAATATTTCCTCAGAGATTATCCCTCAGAGCCCTCATAAGTAAGAATGAAGGAGAAATGAGGTTCTTGGATGAGGCTAGTATCATTTAAATATGTTTGGCTTATAATATTTGTTTTGCAAGTGACATTTATGGAAACTATTGGAAGCATGTTGGCACATACAATAATAATGACTCATTTTACCCGGAGGCATTACTATAATTATTTATTAACCACAGCTTTCATCAAAAAGATAAAAAATGAAATAAGACAAACAGGAGAAAAATATGCTAGCAGAAAACTGAAAAATTGTAAATGTGGTAATAATACCTCATTTATCCACATTTTTGGTGAGTGAAGTATTCCACATAAATGAACTTCCTTAACAAGTGATACTTACCCTCTTTTAGTGCTAGAACATATATTTTTAATATTATCTGCTAATGAGAAAATCTTTTTTAAATGGAATGCATACTCTTTTTAAGAAGTAGAGAATGCTGGAGTTATTCAGTTTTCCTGGCTCTCTCCCATGTATGCACGTTATTAAACTTTGATTTTCTCCTGTTAAAAAAAAAAAGAGAAAAAAAACACAGAATGCTTCCAAATATAAACTAAGACTTTATTAATGACCCAGAGCCATACTTATGGCATAAATTACTATCTTGTACAACCCAGTGTACTCCTCATACTAGAGCTTTCCTGGCTCCACCTTTGCTGACAGGTCTCACATGTCAAGTCAGTGTGCTTGCCTTTTCCACCCCCATTTCTAAATTTCTGCTCATAGTTTGAGTCAGTCTGAAAAATGTTAACAAGATATATTACAAATTTATATTGGAATTAATAAGCTTTCAATGCATACGTGAAAGATTTTCCTACAAGATATGTTATCGCCAGAAATAGTTCAGCCTTTTTAAATATAAATCTCCACACTGAGCAGTGTTCTGTATGGTTCTGGAAGTCTAAGCACAAGGTTATTAAAGAGACAGTTTATATGAAATGTAACTTACAAACTGTGATGGATTAAGTATAATAGTCAATAAGTTTGCCTAAATAAAGAGCACCACTGCCAGTTGTACTCAGAATAGTCCTAACGCCAAGAAATCTTTCTCTGTCCCTGATGTGTGTTGATCTCTATTTGGTCCAGATGGACTTCCAGGTCTTCAGATGCATTACATTTGTAAAATATCATCGCTGACACTGATACTAATCAGATTAATAAATTAAAGGTTGTTAACTCTTCATTCACTAACGTTGGGCCCTGGGGATCTCTATCTGGAAATGATTAGAAACTATTATAACAAAAAAGTCTACTTAGATACCATAGACAACGTTTGGTCTTCAAATCCTCCTAGTCCAGGGATTGGAAAACTATGGCCTGCTGCCTGTTTTCGTAAATAAAGTTTACTGAGACTCAGCCACTATTGTCTGTAGCTGCTTTTGCACTGCAATGGCAAGAGCTAAGTATTTGCAACAGAGACCATATGGCTTACAAAGCCAAAAATATTTACTATCTGGCCCTTTCCGGAAAAGTTTGCAAACCCCTGCCCTAGACAATCACTACAGAACTAGACTGGCCTGCTTCCCTGTCCTTTTTTCTGTATGAGACAAACTGTGGTTCTTCTACATGAAACAAACAGATTTCTAGACTCATAAAAACGGGTGCAGGTGATGACTTAAAGGTGCAGCACAGGTGACATCATTCACTCAGATGTTTTGTATAAAAACACCCTGAGGATGAGGCGACAGGGTAAGATGTAGCCCAATGGTTTTACATTCCATTGCTCTCCCTCTCTGAACTTGACAAAGTAATCGTTGTCCCTATAAAGAAGTTAATGTCTCCATTGCTGGCTTTCTCAGGAATCACTGACATAGGAGAAGTTTCCCAATTTCTGACCGAGGGAATTATCATGAAAGATTTTAGTCATCCCAATGTTCTTTCACTCTTGGGAATCTGCCTTCGAAGTGAGGGGTCTCCACTCGTGGTCCTACCATACATGAAACATGGGGATCTTCGAAATTTCATTAGAAATGAGACTCACGTAAGTATATTACCGAATTTACTAACTTGTGAACTAGTTTGTAAGCCAGCCAGCCTTCCAAAATGTGCCTGTTTTCAACCTTTTTAAAAGCTTTTAGCCAAAGAAGCAAATATAAAATGGTGGCACAGGGCTTCCTAGGTGGCGCAATGGTTAAGAATCTGCCTGCCAATGCAGAGGTCACGGGTTCGATTCCAGCTCCAGGAAGATCCCACATGCCACGGAGCAACTAAGCCCGTGTGCCAAAAAAAAAATAAAATAAAATAAATAAAATAAATAAAATGGTGGCACCATTCAAATGGACAGAGGCCATTCAATTCACTGGTTCCTCAAAATTCTCAATCCTAGTAGAAAGATAGTGATACTTAGAAGGGTTTCCTGCAGGCAGTGATTCTTAACCTACCCTGCAAGCATCCTTGCTCTACCATCTCCTGGATGGGTACTCATCTTTGAGTGCCTACTATGTGCCAGAAAAAGCACTGCACAGGACATGTAGAGCCAGAATGAGCCTCAGCCTACAGGGACTTTTAACTAGAAGGAAATACATTGAAAATCAATTATAAATGAGTCTCTTGCTATTTTTCAAACTTGCCACCCACTCTCTACCTCAGGACCTTTGCACTTGCTGCTCTGTCTGCCTGGACTACTCTTCCCCAAAATATCCACATATCTCATTTAGTCATCAACGTCAGCTTTTTGCCCTAATGGCATCTTCAAAATGAAGCTTCTCTGACTATCTAAAATTGCAGCTGACCACCACACCCTCATGCCTTCTGTCTTGCTCCTCTCCCCTGCTTTGTTTTTCTTCATCACACTTACGCTCGTGTGATACTCTAGGCCTGAGTTGTCCAATACTATGGCGATAGGCCACAAGTGAAATCTGGCTAGTCCAAATTGAGATATGCTGTAAGTATAGAATACATCCCATGTTTTTGCAGTTTATTGTATATTAACTGTATCTCAATAAAAAAAAAAAGAATAAATGTGAAACCTAGAAAAAAAAAAGAATACATGTTTTGAATATTAGGCATAAAAGAAGAAAGTAAAATATCAATAATTATTTATACTGATTACATGTTGAAATGATAATATTTTAGACGTGTTGGGTTGAGAAACATTGTGAAAATTAATTTTGCTTGTTTCTTTTTAATTTTTTAATGTGACTATTAGGAAAACTTTAATTACATATATGGCTTGTGTTACATTTCTATTGAACAGTGCTCTACTGGCAATAAATAAATAATATATGTATATATATATGTATATATATGTGTGTACATACACACACACACACACACACCCCATTAGAATGCAAGTACATGAGGGTAGGTAATTTTGTGTCTTTTGTTCACTGCTGTAGCTCCAACACCTAAAATAGTGTTTGGCACATAGACTCTCAGGAAATATATGTTAACTGAATGAGCTCAGGGTCACAAAAGAGGTTCTTAGATGCTTGCAAATGAGAGTTTTCTTAGTGAGATTTATGCTGGTTCCTAAAGGCAGAGCAAGCAATGGCCAGACCAGGACTAGGGAGGGAAGGAGGAGTCCACAGAACTGAAGTCACAGATGGCCCCAGGCTGCTTCTTGGCTCCTGTGAACAGGCCTCTTTGGGAGTTATGGAGTAGCTTTACTCTTTTTTCTTTCTTCCAATATTTTCTCGGGTCCTTTCTCTCTCTCTTCTCCTTCTGGGGCCGCTATAATGCGAATGTTGGTGCGTTTAACATTGTCCCAGAGGTCTCTTAGGCTGTCTTCAGTTCTTTTCATTCTTTTTTCCTTATTCTTTTCCGCATCCGTGATTATCACCATTCTGTCTTCCAGGTCACTTATTCGCCCTTCTGCCTCAGTTAATCTGCTGTTGATTCCTTCTAGTGTATTTTTCATTTCAGTTATTGTGTTGCATATCTCTGTTTGTTTGCCCTTTAATTCTTCTAGGTCTTTGGTGAACTTTACGATCTTTGCATCCAGTCTTTTTTCAAAGTCCTGGATCATCTTCACCATCATTATTCTGAATTCTTTTTCTGGAGGGGTGCCTATTGCCTCTTCATTTAGTTGTTTTTCTGGGGTTTTATCCTGTCTCTTCATCTGGTACAAAGCCCTCTGCTTTTTCATTTTCTCTATCTTTCTGTGGCTGTGGTTTTCAGTTCCACAAGATGAAATACTGCTGATACTGCTTGATACTGCTATCTGCTGTCTTGTGGAGGAAGCTGTCTAGGAGGCTCGTGGGTGCTTCCTGTTGGGAGGGACTCTGGAGTAGCTTTACTCTTGATGAAAAACAACTTCATAAACATGGGGTCAGGTTCTCAGAGGAAATAAGCTCTAGGATAGTAAATAAATATTTTGTATTTAACCAAAAGAATAAAATATTCCCTGGCAGTGAATTTTTGCAAATAAGTTGAATTTACCTTATAAGACACAAAGCTTTGGCCTTACTATACCCACTTTTCCACTCTGACTCTTGCCATTACCCTGATGAGTTCACCTGGTTGGATATGCCACCATCTCTAGGTATTATTCCCCCAGGGTTAAACATGATAGAGATTTCCTATTATACAGTAACATGGCCTTTTATAGTCCAAGGAGTCTGTATTTATTAAAACCACTAACAGATATGTCTTAAAGAGAAGCCTAAAACATAGGAAATGGCCTCTCCACACACTGTGTGCATTAAGCGGGGGGAGGCTATAGCCCTCCTTTCAGGGTCCCGACTGTCTTCAGCTCACAAACTCCACAGGCTACTGAAGAAGAGATGTCCTGTTTCTGATGGCCAGGCACCAGTAGGACTGTCAGCCACAGTGACATCTATGTGATTTCAGATACAGTCCTCATAGTTACTGAAGGCATTACTCTGTCCATCCAATTTTGTGTGTTGAGCTTATGGAGAATGAGATTTCCTGTTCTCTGCGTGGGTCCAGGCCACTGGTGCTTCAGTACCAATAGGAGGGCTTCTGATGTGATTGATTTCACTACAGTGTGGGCTTTGGAGTCTAACAGATTTAGGTTAAAATCCTAACTCCACGACTTACCATCTGAGTGGTTTGGGGTGATTAATTTATCTGGGAACTTCCTGTATTAACCGTGTGTTTCTGATGCTCTGACTCCTGGGGACTTGCTGACCCTGGAGGGACTGCCCCTCCCCAGACTAGCAAATCCCCAGAGGTATTAAACAACTCACCTTCAAAGAGCATGCCTTTCATCACCAAACCAACCACTCCAGAGCTCATACCCCAACCACCTCCTTTAAAGGGCTCTCACACTCTGGGACAGTATCCACCTGCCCTAATCACTTCACGACCAGGTACCAGACTACTAGGGACAGTCCCTACACCCCAGAGCCCACTAAAACTATTTAAACCAGGCAATTCTAAGCCTGCTTCCTCTGCCTTACCCATTCCTTCCCACAGAAACCACAATAAAGGCTCTTGCTTATGTTTTCCCCTTGCTCCCTCTGCCTCCTAACCAACCCTGCTGCTTCCCTGTGTGGCCTTATATGACATGGCATGCCTCCTTCTCTTGGGAATCCTGAGAACAGTCTTTTCAATGGCAGTTGTTCCCATCTGCTGGCCTTACCATACCTGAATAATAGTAAAACCTACATTTTAAAACACTTCCAGTTCCCTATCTGGAAAATGGAGCCCATATCACCTGCCTTAGAGAAGTGAGTGTATAAGGATTAGCCAAAATGTATAAAAACATCTAGCATGGTACTTTGCAAATAACAGATACTTAATAAATTATTGCTCTTATCAACAGGGCACAAGTTATTATTTGAAACAAGGTAATTCTTATAAACATTTCATAATTCTGAGACCATAGCTACAATAGTAAATGCTTAGTTTATGTATTTCCAATTCTCTTTGGTTACAGAATCCAACTGTAAAAGATCTTATTGGCTTTGGTCTTCAAGTAGCCAAAGGCATGAAATATCTTGCAAGCAAAAAGTTTGTCCACAGAGACTTGGCTGCAAGAAACTGTATGTAAGTATAAGAATCTCTGTGCCTGCCGTCCAAATTAAGTGACAAGGAGGAATCTGTTTCCCACTGTTCAAGGCTAGTGAAGATGTTTTCTCTTCTCATGCAAAAGTCCTTTATTTCCGTTACAGTTTTAAATCAATATGTAAGCACTGGGGATGTAGGCGGAGCTTTCAGTCTTTATCAAACAGAATTTAAAAGGAATTCTCCAGAGGGGGGTCTTAAACAGCTGTTGTGTGCTCTTGCTTTTCTTTTTCCTTCCCACTGATTGCCCGCAGTGTTGTGGTTTCACACTGCATTAGTGTTTGGGAGGGAGAATTTGATCTTCAGCATTTTACAGTGAAAAGGAGAGGGCTGGTAACACAAATACCAACATTTTGTAACTTCCCAAG
Source organism: Hippopotamus amphibius kiboko (assembly GCF_030028045.1). NCBI lineage: Eukaryota > Metazoa > Chordata > Mammalia > Artiodactyla > Hippopotamidae > Hippopotamus > Hippopotamus amphibius. Next base: position 34,248,946 of record NC_080189.1, on the reverse strand, counting down.
AGTGGATTTGAAGTCAGCCTGCAGAAGCCCTACCAAAAATGGTATTTGGGAATGAATATACAAAGAACTTTATTTGTGTCTGGCTGCCTGGGCTGTATAATACAACAGTCAACAGTTTGTGATTGATTTGTGCTTTCCCTTACATAGCACTGATTCATGACTTATGGTATGTGTGAATGAAAGAACTGTGCTATTAATTTCCTACCTTAGTTTTGGTCAATATAACAACATAAAAGCCAGCCTAAACAAAGGATACATAGCCTCAGGTAGAAGAAATTGATTTTGGTTGAACCTTGCTGTTTTCCTGTGTATCCTTTTTCTCTGTTACCTCACTGGTGGAGCATATGAGTTGTCTGTACTAGCCTAGACCGTTGAAAATGAAATAATAACATAACAGTCCCCTGTCATATGTCCTCCATAAAACTAAGTATTGCTAATAAGTTGACAAGTGAAAATTAGTGATTGCTTTGGGTAGTCAGTTGGCATACTCCATTTAGCAACCAAGGAAAGCTGGGAGGGTGACCAATTTTACTATTTCTCCAGATCTACAATAAAGCAAAAGAGATTTTCTTATGCTACATCATTCATAATCCCTTTCCCTGGCCTGTTGAATTTGAAATGTAGATGTCAAGCATTTTTATTCAGGAATTCCATTGTAATTTAGTGCCGGTCAATACAGGCCAGATGAAGCCCTCCCTGCAGAAGTTATGGATTTCAAATACGGAAGTCACTTGTTCTAATCTATAGAGATTCAGCATCACTGTAAATTATTCTCTTTCAGCCACCAGTAATAAATTTTTGTTCTTTCTATAGGCTGGATGAAAAATTCACCGTCAAGGTTGCTGATTTTGGTCTTGCCAGAGACGTGTATGATAAGGAATACTATAGCGTACACAACAAAACAGGTGCAAAACTGCCAGTGAAGTGGATGGCTTTAGAAAGCTTGCAAACCCAGAAATTTACCACCAAGTCAGATGTGGTAATGTACTGATCACCCCAACCTCCTCTTTTACTTTCATGCCTAACTTTTTTAGTTGTTTTATGGAAACTTAATTTTAAAAAAAGAAAAAGAAAAGAAACCTTCAACACCACTAATTTCAGTTTTCTTTTTAAGTAAAAATGGGCTTAATTGTCTAACAGGTACCCATAGTATGTTTTCATAAATTCATTCATTTATTCTAAAACATTTGTCCAGAAGAACAGCATGTTAGGTCCTTGGGAAGCCCAGAGCTGAACCAGGTATGAACCCTGTCCTCCAGGAGCTTTTGCTCAGCAGGAATGGGAAGGCATGTCTGTCACTAACTCACACAAAGTAAACTGGGATTAGTCTAGCCACTCATAGCACAAGGGCAGAAGAATTCCACCTCAAGAAATCTAGAAGCTGTAACTGAGGCACATCTAGCAGTGAGGGCATCATCCCTGTGTCTAGCTAGAAACGTGCCCTCCTTTATCTGCAAAGGTCATCCTCCTCTCACAGAACAAGCTTCTAAAGACATACACCTGAGCTCTGAGGGTGGGCAAGACACTCACCTGGGCAGCTAAATTTACCACACTGCCCTTTTACCTGGTGGAGGAGGTGGCCTTAAAGGAGGATGGAATGGACAATGAAATAAAAAATGCCAATCCAGGTGAGACAAAGGAGCAGGAAAGCATACACATCTTTAAAGTTCTAAGGAAACAGTAAGCAGTGGTGATTCGGCAAAAATAGAAGGCACAGAGGGAAGTTATGAGAATAAATGGAGAAAAACATTTTCATAGTAGATCATGGAGATCCTTAGAAGCAAACTAGGGAGTCTGGAACTTATTCTCTGGCCACGTGGAAACATTAAAGTGTAATCAGATTACATTACAACCTTTCTTCATTCTGTAAGATGTTTTGAGAGGAGTAGATGCAGGAAGACAAAGTGAGAGATAGAATTTGAAATAGTATAGAAGTTGTAAGAATAGAAAAGAGATGGAAGGAAAGGCATCTCAGGGGTAGAATCAATATTTAGCAAGACGTTCATGAAAGTCAAAGCTGAGCAAAGTTATATACTGGTCCAGTTATAAATATGTGAAGCAGAGGATCAAAAGCTGGTTTAGGAGGGAAAATACCAATTGAGCCTGGAACATATTGAGTTTGACTTGGGAGTGGGACATACAGGCAGAGGGTTCTGTCATCAGGCAGTAGGAAATGTGGATCTGCAGCTTGTACAAACTCTATGGTTGTCTTAGCCAACTCGGGCTGCCATAACAAAACACCATAAACTGGGCGGCTTAAACAACAAACATTTATTTTTCACAGTTCTGGAGGCTGAAAGTGGGAAATCAGGGAGCCAGCATGGTAGGTTTTGGTGAGTCTAGCACATGCCACCTTCTCACTGTGCCTCATGCTGGGGAGAGAGCAAGAATAAGCTCTCCAGTGTCTCTTCTTGTAAGGGCACTAATCCCATCTTCATGATCTCATCTAAATCTAATTATCTCCCAAAGGCCCCCCTCCGAATACCATCACATCACATACAAATTTGGAAAGGGGGTGCACAATTCAGTCCATAGCAGAGGTCAAGGCTGAAAATAGACCTTTAAGAGTCCAAATACAATTATTCAGAGGAACCTACAATATATGAAGTGAGGGAGAAAAACAAAGAGGTGGGAGACCCAGAGGAAGAGAAAGTTTCAAGGAGAAATGGGATGTGGTCAGCAGGGGCTACTGCTACTCAGTGCACAAGAAAGGTCTTGAAAGCTGGGTGACCTGAATGACTTGGTCTAGAGTGTGCAGGGAGCCTGGATGTTGAATGGAATGTTCTATTTGCCTTTAATGAGTCAAGAGGACTATGATATGTGGAGGTAGAGAAACATTAATGTCTCAGTCCTTGAGTATAACAACTGAAAACAGGAAAAGTGTTAACTGCTGACATCAGCAAACAAGGTGGGGAGAAAATAACGTTAATGGAGGACATAGATTGCAAAAGAGAAAGGGTTGGCAGCTATTAAGATATAACAGGGGTTGGGGATCTAAGTGCAGTGTTGGGAGGCTAGAAATCATCTACCCCCCTCCCTGTGAGTCAGCAAGAGAAAGAGGTGTGGCCTCTATTGGTAAGCATTTCAAAGAAGTTGTGGTCTTTAAGTGAAAGCAGAGTTTCAGTTCCTGAGGAAGTGGGGGAGTCATTAGAGAATAAGTTGAGGGTGATTGGGAGTCTGTTTTCAAAGAACAGGTGTATCACAGGACAAGGTGGAGGAATGGGACTTCAGGGTGGGTAAGATTGGTAAGAGGATGTGATAGCCCATGCTAGAGCTTAATGCCTAGGATCCTGATCCTGAAAGACTCTGAAAAAGATGAAAGAAGCAGGTTCTAGAGAGGTTGTCTGAGGACACATTAGTGATGGGCACTATGTGAAGCAAGTGAAGGCATAAGGTCAGGAGAATTAACTCATCCTCAAAGAACATACATTTCATCCAGACTTTACTACTGGTAAGAACCAAAACCAACTCTCACAACTCAATAAGAAGGCAAAATAACCCAATGTTTTAAAATAGGCAAGAGATTTGAATAGACAGTTTACCAAGGAGATATATGAATAGCTAGCTAATACGCACGTGAAACACATACTCACACAAAGACTTGCACATGAATGCTCACAATAGTGTTATTTATAGTAGCCAAAAACCAGAAGGAATTTTAATGTCCATCAACTGGCGAATGGGTACATAAAATGTGGTATATCTATACAACAGAATAATACTGTGCAGTAATATGAAGGAACCACTGATGCTTGCCACAACATGGATAAACATCAAAAACATGTCAAGTGAAAGAAGGCAGACTCAAACTATTGCACACTGAATGACTCCATTTATGTGAAAGTTCCAGAAAGAGGCAAAAGATTGAGACAAAACAAATCAGTGGTTGCCTGGTGCTGAGGGTGGAAGTGAAAATTGACTACCAACCAGCATGAGGGAAGTTTCTGGGGTGTTGGAATTGATCTAAAACTGAATTGTGATGATAGCTGCACAGCTATATAAATTTACTACACATCATCAACTATATACTTACAACTGACAAATTTTATCATGTGTAAATCATACCTCAGCAAAATTATTAAAACAAAACAAACCTGATGACGTTCTGGATGCTCAAGGCAAGAGTTGGGTTTCTGAGGGTTTTGACAACCTGGTACACGCACCACTATCTCCACAAGAATACACTCACAAAGCAAGGAGGTTAGCACTTCTTATAAAGCAACTGCCACTCAGACACTTGACTGGAAGTTTACACAGGCTTCTGTAGATACAAAGTGCTATGTCTTTCTCCCTCTCATTGAAAGACACTATACTGTACTGTTTACATAAGGGTGAACCTGAGTAATCCATACAGTGCTGCTTTGGCAAATGGTTATTGATTGCATGGATAAATTTTCATAAAATTTCATTTCTAGGACAGTGCAATCTTTTTAATGTTGGCATGGAACATTTCCAAACGCATGTAATAAACTATATGTATGTTGAGACCTACAAGCAAAAACTTGCCTGTTTGTAGAAGGGTCTACTTTCTCACAAATGCCCAGATAGAGTTCAGCTAAAGTCTGAGTACTCTTGAAGCCCTTTCTGACAAAATGGGAGTGTGTCTATACTTGCAGTTACTCATACCCACTATTGCACAGTGTTTCACGCTTAGTACAGGTGCTTCCATTAAAGTCAGTGCTGACTTCTCAGTTGTTCAGCCAACTGGCTTTTTCATCCTGCTTCATCATTCTGCAGCATTTAGTATAAACTACTCCTCCCTTCTTGAAATTTCCTCCTCCTCTGGTTTCAGGGACTCTGGACCATCCTGTTTTCCTCCTGCTCTTTGACTGTGTTTTCTTTACCTTGACAGCTTCTCTTTCTTCTCTCACAGCCAGGATTTTGGTTCTCAGGTGTCAGCCTCCCTTAACAATTTCAGCCGTTATCATCAACAGTCACCTTTGAATCTCTCTTCCTAGCTAGTTTCATCAGCAACACAAATTTACCATGTTCAGAGTCAAATTCTGTCCTGCCAACTGTCAATGCCTCACTTCTTTATTTCTATTAATGATACCACCATTGTGCAATATACAAACTCTTAACCCTTTTTATTGTGCAGTTCTTTAAATTTTAAAGATCGCATACAGTTATATGACCACCACCACCACAACCAGGACGTGAAACAGTTCCATCATCCCAGAAAATGTCCTTGTGCCTCTTTGTAGTCACCCCTGCCCTAACACTAAGACCTGGAAACCACCAGTCTGTTTACTGTCTCTATAGTTTTACCTTTTCTAGAATGTCATATGAATGGAATCATACAGTAAATAGCCTTTGAGTCTGTCTCCTTCATGTAGCATAATGCGTTTGAGAGGTATCAGTAGTATCAATGTATCAGTAGTTATTCCTTTTTTATTGGGGTAAAAAACTAAAACTGACCATCTTAACCATTTTTAAGTGTGCAGTACAGTAGTGCTAACTATATAAACATCCACTGTGCAACTGATCTCCACAACTTCTTCATCTTGCAAAACTGAAACTCTGTATCCACTGAACAACTCCCCATTTCCCCCTCTCCCAACCTCTCTGGCAACCACTTTTCTACTTTCTAAGAGTCTGACTACTTTAGATACCTCATTTATAACTGAAATCATGTAGTATTTGTATTTTTGTAACTGGTTTATTTCACTTAGTATAATGTCCTCAAGATTCATCCATGTTGCAGCATATGACAGGATTTCCTTTTTTAAGGCTAAATAATATTCCATTGTATATATATACCACATTTTCTTCATCCATTTATCTGTCAATGGACATTTCGATGGCTTGTGTCTCTTGGCTACTATGAATAATGTTGCTGTGAACATAGATGTGTGAATATCTTTCCTAGATACTGATTTAATTTCCTTTGAATATATACCCAGAAGTAGCCTTGGTCGATCATATGGTAATTTTCTCTTTTAATTTTTTGAATACTCTTTTCCATGGCAGAATAATTCACTCCTTTTTATTCCTAAGTAGTATTCCATCATGCAGATGTTCCACATTGTGTTTATCCATTCACTGCTTGAAGGACATTTGGGTTCTTTCCTGTTTTAGGCAATTGCTTATACGTAATTGTAACTGCTGTAACATTTGCTTAGAAGTTTTTGTGTGAACATAATTTTTATTTGTTTTGCATAGATATCTAGAAGTAGGATTACTAGGTTATAAGCTGTGTATGTTTAACTTTATGAGAAGCTGCCAACTGTTCCACAGTGCCTATATTATCTGATAACCCTAACAGTTATATATAAGAGTTCTAGTTGTTCAGCATCCTCATCAGCACTTGCCATTGTCAGTTGTGGAATTTTAGCCATTTTAATAGATTATAGTGGTGTCTGATTTTCTTTTTAATCTGTATTTCCCGAATAACTAATGATGGTAAGTGTCTTTTCACGTACTTATTTGCCATCCTTATTCTGCCTTTTGTGAAGTGTCTACTCAAGTCTTTCCCCTATTTTTTAAGTTTCAGAATTTATTTTCTGGAGTTTTTTAAATTGGGTTGTTTGTTATTTTACTGTTAAGAGTTCTTTATATATTCTGGTTGCAGTTACATGTTATCAGATACATGTTTTTACAAATATATTTTTCTAGTCTGTGGCTTGCCTTTTCATTTTTTTAATGGTATCTGTCAAAGAGCAGAAGTTTTAAATTTTATTGAAAATGTTATCAATTTAACAGTTGTTAAATGTTGTCAAATTATCCATTTTTTTTAATCAATTGTGCTTTTTTACAAATTGTGTTATATCTCAATTTACCTACTCTTGAATGCTCAGATTTGGCTGTGTCTATTCCTTGATTGCCTCAGCCTTTCTATCACTTTTCATAGTTTATAACAATCTCTGTCCTCCAATAACTGCTTTGAGCATCAAGCTCACTGCTGGTGCTCAGATACTCAGAAAGGCTTAAGCGTTCACACAATAGCATGAATGGCAGTGCTCTCCTGTCTTGAAACTAAAACTGACTTGTTTCCATCATTCTTTTTGTTTTTCCTTTTTTTTTAATTAATTTTTACTGGAGTATAGTTGTTTTACAGTGTTGTGTCCATCATTCTTTAATGCATAAGCATTGTACACTTCCCTGTAGCTTTGCCTCTCTCTCCCCTTCCCGCTCTCTATCCCTCCTCCCCTCCCCCACCAGCCTCTTTCTTCTGCGTCAGCATCATTCTCCTCTTTCACTGCTCCTCCTCCACCATCATGTCAGTCCATGCTGTTAAGAGGAGTTTGAAATGCAGACTGTTCTCCCTCTCACCTCTTCTCTCCCATGATTCCTTCAACCCTCCTCTGATACCCAGTTATTGCCCAAGTCCTAGAATTCCTTATAAATTTATCCAGTACTTACCCCTTTTTTGCAAATTTGCCTCCAGACATCCTGTAGCCTAGGCTGTCAGTTAGGGATACCTGATCACACACAAGTAATCAGCCTCTCAGAACTTTGGTTTCTTTATCCTTAAAGCATCTACAAAACTAGTTACATTACAGGGTCGTCATAAGGATTAAATAAGGCAATCTTTTTTTAAAGGGCATGACGCCGGCCCGTGCCAGGCTCATTCGATGACAGGTACTCTCTCCCACCCTTCTATTCAGGAATTCAGTCTCATAAGATTCTGCGTTGCCAGTGTGCAGTAGCAGCCCTCACCTACTCCTGTTCAGAAACCTCCTAACTGGTCTCCATATTGTGGATGGGCTTCCCCTGTTTGTCTAAAGCAGAGTGTTTACAGATGCAATCTCCTGGAGCTCTACCCCAGTCACGTCCCATCGATTTCAGTTTAACCCACTTCAACATTCAAAAACATGGTCCCCTTTCAACCTTATCTTTCTGTCATCCCTTCATCTGCTCCACACATCAAGCAGAGTGACCTGTTGTCCTTATAGTTCAAAAAAACACATGAGTACTCTTACCCCTGGGCCCACTCCCTCCATCAAGAATACTCTTTCTGCCCTCACAATGCACGTATCTATTTAACAAATTCTCCCTGTTCCTCAAGACCCCCTATACTGTCACTTTCTTCCTCAGTACCCCACTATTATCCCTTTGCCTTTTCACAACAATTTTACCTCTTTTCTAGAACTGCTCCGTATCACAGTTGTTAGATCTTATTGTTCTATGTGACAGTTAATTGCATAATACTCTTAGCCCTGTTAAATCAGCCTTGGGACCTATCCAGTAACTTGAACAGTAACCTACTTGTGCATCATGAAGGGTCAGTAGATACTTGTTAAATTGATTTAAATTCTAATGCAAATTCTGGAACTTGAAGGTTAACACAGTGAAGTTGTCAGAGGTGACTCATAAGATTTTCAGGCATTGAAAACTTCAGTTTTGAAGGGCAAAATTATCTGGTGCCCACCTGGGAAGGAATTTGTTTTCTCTATTTGGATCAAGGAAGTTGGTGACCTTAAAGGGTTCTTGCTCTTGGGCAAAGGGAAATAGTCATTAATGGAGATATGTATCAGCAACCACAGTGTCTACCTGATTTCTTTCTTTCAGAAACACATGCTTTATTCTCCTTCTTGCTGAGTATTACGAGCTACACTTGCTTCTCAGTGTTGTGTTTTCCTGCTCTGTGTGTCTGATCTGTATTCTCTTTCCCCTCTAAACTTCTTTTTCTCAGATCCTCATTTCTGCCCACAAATGCTCCTTGGTCTGTGAGTGTCCTGGAAGTGTTTGCTGCGAGAGACCTGATTTCCCGGGTCCTCTGCCCAGGGGTGACCCACACGTGCTGACCTACTTTCATTGTGTCATTCTCACCTTGGCACACGTCCAAGGCGAAATAATATGTATGACCTGATCTATCCCAAGGAGAGTGCTCTAAATCAAGAAATTGCATATTTAGTGAAGTTTAGTAGACCAAGCAAGTCCCAAGAGTCAGGAACTCTTAAATGTTTAACCCTGTGTGAATTCAGATTTATTGGGGAATTTTTAGCAAATCAGTCAACCTCTGTGTCCTTGTGATCATCCTATAAAGTACAGTTACAGCTGTTTTATATTAATTTCCTCCTTTAACATTTTCATAACATAGTTATGTTATTGAAATTCATTTCCAATTGAGAGCCTTAATGCCTAGCCGTTTTATTACTTCTGATTTTTAATATGGATTTTTACTTTTACTGACTTAGACCTTCTCTTTTAACTAACTTTTAAATGTGGTTACATTTCTTAAGGAGTATTTACATTCATTTGTAAATCCCACACATTTAAATTTTGGAAGGCTTGTCTTTTTTTACTAATAATCTAAAGTTGTAGTGAAGCTATTATAAAAAAGGATAGAAACATAATGCTTTGACCCTATAAGAGAGAACTCAGAAAATGCACTCTACAAATTACTGATGGAATCTTAATCATCATGTGGACTTTGAAAACTTTACATTTACTTGTAATCTAAACTTTATCCAGTTCTGGTTTAAACAAGTCATAAATATGTAGCTTACTGATTGCCTTTCAGGAAAATTTTTCCCAAAACAGCAATAGTACTGAATACACTAATACTTTAGTTTAGTTATGAAGACCAGCTGATCACCTTTCATATTTGTGTGGTTACCCTTCCCTCACCTGGATTCTTCCTTCCCTTGTTTGACCAGTGGTCCTTTGGCGTGCTCCTCTGGGAACTGATGACTAGAGGAGCACCACCTTATCCTGACGTCAACACTTTTGATATAACGGTTTATTTGCTGCAAGGCAGAAGGCTCCTACAACCTGAATACTGCCCAGATCCCTTGTAAGTAAGAATTCCAACAGAATCTTCTATAGCTCTTGTGTTCTTTACTTTTTTGAACCATTTTAAATTTATTTATTTATTTATTTATTTTATTGTCTGTGTTGGGTCTTCATTGCTGCACACAGGCTTTCTCTAGTTGATGCAAGTGGGGGCTACTCTTCATTGTGGTGTGCGGGCTCCTCATTGTGGTGACCTCTCTTGTTGCATAGTACAGGCTCTAGGCATGTGGGCTTCAGTAGTTGTGGCACATGGGCTCAATAGTTGTGGCGCACAGGCTTAATTGCTCCACAGCATGTGGTTTCTTCCTGGGGCAGGGATCCAACCTGTGGCGTTCCCTGCACTGGCAGGCAGATTCTTAACCATTGCACCACCTAGGAAGTCCCGTGTTCTTTACTTTTACAGAAATGCTTGCCTTCAAAGTCCTCACAACATTGCTTTCTTTCTGAAATAGGTATGAAGTGATGCTGAAATGCTGGCACCCTAAAGCTGAACTGCGCCCATCCTTTTCTGAACTGGTCTCCAGGATATCAGCGATATTTTCTACTTTCATTGGGGAGCACTACGTCCATGTGAACGCTACTTACGTAAATGTCAAATGTGTCGCTCCATATCCTTCTCTGTTGTCATCACAAGATAATGTCGATGGTGAGGGGGACACATGATGGGAGGCACCTGCACCACCAGCCTCCTTCTGAGAAGCATCACTGAACCATCCAAACAACAGTCCACACTTTGTCCAATATTTTTTCACTGCCTGGCCACTGAAAGGCCACCAGGTATTATTTGCTTTTGCCAAAATTGCACTATTATAGGACCTTATATTGTTATTTTAAATGACTGGATTCTATGAAATTTCTTATCTGACAAAGCATCAGAGCCAGAAGCTTGGTCCCGCAGGCCAGTGACCAACAGCAATCCTGCAGCTGTGATGATGCTCCTGTCATGTTCAGGCCAAAACCTGAATGCTGGATTGAAATTTTAAAAAATCAGGGTCCCACCTGATTTCATATGGGGAACTGAAGCAATGCATTTTGAGGGCTTCTTGATGAGAGAAAATTCAAAAGGAGTGGTAATGTCCAGGACAGACATGGCAGCCTGGGACCAGGCCACTCGTTTAGAATTAACGTGTTTCGAAGAACTTCTGTGTGTTGTATAAAAAATACATTTTATATTACTGATGTTGTCATTTGCCCATTAGGTAAGCATTCCCTTTTAAATTTTTGTCTACACATTCCTTTTATTGGAGAACTAGCCATAGACAACACAGTCAACATTTCAAAACAGGGCATGAAATGTGTTTATAAATTAGTAGGAATATTTACGTATTGTACATAGACAACATTAAGGTTTTCATAAAATAGCTTAGTCACAGTGAAATATTTGTCATTTAAAAATCAACTGTTTGAGAATGATACCATTCTTATCTGAATGTGGACATTTAGAAGTTTTGTCTGGTTTTGTTTTAATGATGACTCTGAAAATTAAACAAGTAATTTGTGATTATAAATGTTTTTAAAGGTAACTCAGCATGTTTTTAAAGCAGAATACATCTAACTAAAAGCTTCATTGGTTCCAACCATGGCTCATAGGTAGAGCCAAGAAAGAATCAATGGACTGGAAATATTAGCCTCTTTCTCAGGTGGCAGCTTTCCACCTCACAAACAGTTGGAGACAGTAAAATCAGGGGGAGTCCAGTTTTGCATTAGGACATGATTTGTGTTAAGCAAAACATATTTAAGGGGGGGGAAAGGTGATTCAAAGTTCTGGCCATTTCACCCAGATGAACAGTTATCCTGGTCAGGACTTTTGTGATGCTTTGTTCTGTGGGATTTTGTGCTTACTACTGTATAATGCATGTGGCACAGGATACTCGAACTGGTTTTGTTGATGTAAACATTTAAAGTATTATATTTTTATAAAAAGGTTTATTTTTAATGATGTAAGAAAACTTTTGTTAGGCCACAAAAACACTGCACTGTGAACATTTCAGGAAAGGTATGTCGGGCTTGGATTAATAACAGCATGATTTTAAATGGCTGTAAATAGTGATAAGCAAATGTAGTGACTGCCAGTACACCCCACCCTCATTACATCACCAGGACTTGAAGCCAAGGGTTAACACAGCAAGCTATAAAGAGGGTGTGTTACGCTAAAACGCAATAGTAGAGCTGGGCTTTTGTTGCAAGAGAGTGATTACAACCAAAAGCTCTTTGACAATGGTGGAACTCGCCAGAAGACACAGGAATTGTACTGCAGAGATATTCTAATTCAAATGTGACTATTTCAGAAGTGTAAAGAGTAATACTAATTCACAGAAAATTGTAAATGATAGATGAGGAAGAAAAAAATCCACTCCGCAGAAAGAAGTAACTGTTTCTACCATGTCAAGAGAATGAATACATCAAGAATAGCGCTTATGGAATCGACCCATCAACAAGACTGCACACCTGTATATATGCTTGAGAAAGCTACGATGTGAAAATCATGTTTGCTATTTATAAACATGTCCGTAGGTTAATATGTCTGGACAGATCATGGGAGTTAAGTGATTCTTCTAAGAGTTAGATACTTGTCACTGCCTATACCTGCAGTTGAGCTGAATGGTACTTTGTATGTTAATCGTTGTTGTTCTGATAAATCATACAATTAAAGTAATGTATCATCTTGTATACTGAGAGTTGGGTTTTGCTAGTCATGCTTGATTACCTACTCCATTGACATAATGACAAAGGAAGCCTAAGATTGATTTCAAGTCATCCATTTATGAGAGTGTTAGTCAAGTTAATGCTTAGGCACCTAAAAGAATTTGCATCCTTGAATCTCAGGAAATCTCTGTCTTTCTGAGTGTGATTTCCCCTGCGCTGCTGAACTACCTAGCATCTCCCTGACGATCTTTCAATTGCTAGAGCACCTGGCCCCTACTTCAGCTTGATGCTCTTCTCCAGCAAGGTGCATCTTGGACCAGAAGATATGGCAATGGAGCTACAACCCCAGTTGGCACCAAGATACCTAGTTGGGTATTGGAAGAGAGAGACCTTCTTAACCCCTGAAAACTACCCTTTTCATCTACACAGGTTCCCGCTCTTCAGGTGCCCCCAGAGACTAGAGAAAGTACCTTCAGGCTGTATCCATGAATATTCTTGTAATGGTAAACGGATTCAAAGGTGAAGTTTCAGTCATCTAAGCTTTGGGGCAATCTGATTTTAAAAAAAGGTCCAAGTTTAAACCAGTGCCAACAAAGTATAGTGGAGGTTGATTCTTTATTGAGGGAGAATTTAATGCCTGTACCCAGTCAAACTCCCTCCCCACCAAGAGATGCATTTCCATAGAAAATTCAATCAGACCCCATGCCCCTGAAGGACAATAACATGCCAACTTTATATCCCAAGTATCTGGCACTTAGCAGATCTTCAAACAATGCTCAACTGAAACAGGATTTTCTTGCCTCAATCAATCACTTTAAGCCACCACAGATACAGAGTTACCTATGTAGTTCCCATGATGTTTGGTGGCTCGCTGACATGGGGGGTGGAAGGGAATCTTTCTAGGGAGAGAGGGATAAAAAGATATCCCTTTGCCAAGTTTTGCTTGATGCTCTGAATTTTTAATTACCACAGGATTTTTTCACTCCACAGTGTAGGCATCAATTATATTTTTTCACTCTCTGACCTACAAAGGAGATTGCATCCTAAAGAAATATGATGAAGGGATACAGAACGTGTACAAGCACATTAAATGTTTAATTGCTGACATCTTGTATTGTTAATTTACCCAATTTAGTTCAGGAAACAAGTTAACATTATGTAAAAGATATTAATTAGTATTTAATTTAATTCCACTAATATTTAGTGAGCGTCTACATATGTCAGGCATTGTTCTAAGTAATGGGGATTTACAAATAAACAGTCTCTCCCACCCCAAGGAATTTAATTGAAGAGACAAACAATATTGCACAGTTAGTAAATATTAGAACCATGCATTTTCTTAGCTCTGTAAACCATTTTGAAAAGGCTTCACAGTTTATAACTGAAAGTTTGTAGCTTTTGACCCCTTAACTATTTCTCTCACCCCCCTCATCCCCTCTGGCTACCACCAATTTGTTTTCTGTATCTATGAGCTTTTTTTGTGGAGTTTTTGTGGTTTGGTTTGGGGGTTTTTTGTTTGTTTTTTAGAGTCCACATAAAAGCGAAATCATATGAATTGCTTCTTTTTTATGGCTGAATTTTATATATATATAAAATTGAGTTGTATGAGTTCTTTATATATTTTGGATATAACTCATTTGGGTATATGATTTGCAGATAGTTTCTCCCATTCAGTAGTTTGACTTTCCTTTTTGTTGCTGGTTTCCTTTTTTGCTTTTCTTGCCTTTGCTTTTGGTGCCAGACTCAAAAAATTATTATCAAGACTTATGTAGAGGAGCTTACTATCTATGTTTTCTTCTAGGAGTTTTATATTTTCACGTCTTGCATTCAAGTCTTTAATCCATTTTGAGCTGATTTTTGTGAATTGTGTAACATAGTAGTCCAGTTTCATTCTTTTGTATGTGCCTGTCCAATTTTCCCAGCACCATTGATTGAAAAGACTGTCCTTTCTCCATGTGTATTCTTGGCACCTTTGTTGAAAATATTTCTGGAATTTCTGTTCTATTGATCTGTGTGTCTGGTTTTATGCCAATACCATACTGTTTTGATTACTATAGCTTTGTAAAATAGTTTTAAATCAAGGAGGGCATCGCAGTTTAAACATACCAAGTGAAGCTTCTTAGTAAAGCAAAAAGATCAAACTCTGACTTGAGCAAAATACTGAACCTCTCTCAACCTAAGTTTCTTCGTCTGTCACGTAGGTTAGTCCTACTTACTGCACAAAGTTGTATAAGGACTAAAATATAGTGTGTAAAGTCACCTGGATACCATAGTTGCTCAATGACTGTGATATTATTATTATCTTCAGGAAAAGTCCATATAAATGTAGCCTGTAGTTGATGAAAATTAAGCCTGAAAGAAACCTTATAGATGTTTAAATACAAATTCTTACCATCCGTTACCTCATACCAGCTCTATACAGTAGGAATAAAGCTGTGATTCTACCTTGTCCTTGAGTGTATATATGGCCATACAGGTGGGGATTGAGAAGCATGACAAAACAATGACAAGATGGTGGCACCTTTCCTCTTAGTGCAGTTCACCCAAAGACTACCTCTGTCCCTTCTTGTTTCTCGAAACTCTCTACTATTCCTTTAATCACTTCAGTGACTAGATTCCTTTTTTCTTGTTTAGCCTTGAGACCTAGAATTCACAACAGACATGGAAAAAAACAGCCTGTCTAAATTATAGGAAAGTTGCAGGAAGGAACAAGAACAGGAATCCCAATTCTCAGTATTCACGTCTAGAGAGTATTATTGTTCCTTGCTTTGCTCAAATGGATGGTTAATGATTATTCAGACTCAGGAAAAGTAGACTAAGTCCCGTATTCTTATATGGTATTGTATGCTATGTGGAGTGTGTTTGGAAGATAAGGAATACTTCATTAGTACTGTAAACCCATCTGGCTGGGACTAATCATACACAGCTGACTACACAGACACATAGGATGCACTCTTGTGGTGCTTTAGACAATTTCAGGAGATAGGTATGCAGACATTATGCCCCAAAGGAAGAAATGCTTATTCCTTTTAATTCCATAAAGTGTTTTTCCTATTCATACTTGACATTTTTCTTCAGGACTATCTCAATTCCCTATCTATCAAAAATTGGAAATAACTTCAGTCAAAAACCAGTGAAATATTTCAGGTGGTGAATTGAAGGTAATAAAATAAAGGCTTGCCCAAACTGTCCTTTGTTGTAAATTAAACCAGAGGTCTAGATTACGTCAGCCAAAGGTATTGATCACAACGTTGAGAGGTTTATAACTACTATTGACTTACCATGTGACCCTGGAGCAGAAATCTAGGAAAATTGCAAAAGCATATCTATGATAATGAAAAGCCCATCATTAATAGAACTACTGTCCTGTCATCCAGCCAGTACTGTGTTGGCTTCAAGGCAAATATTTAACTAATGCTGGAAACAGAAGTTACTTCTGTCTTCACCCCTTTCTCCACTGCATGCTTCTGAGCTAGTATGATGAATGTGTTTTCCTTCTTATCAATAAAAGTATAGGTTTTTAAAAAAAAAACTGATAGGAATTAGTTCATTAGTTCCATATAAAAGTAGCATCAAACATCCAAATAGCTCCTAATCCTTTATTATTTTTTTTAACAAAGAGCTAGTTCCTCATATAGATCAATTTAGAACAGGGCTCAAGTCCCACTCTCCTCGGCAATTAAACCCTACCTGGTTAAGCATTCTGAAAACTAGTTAGCATTAAAGAAGCAACTCTGAGATGAAAATGGTCATATTTAGGATACATAAAGAGAAAATTTTAAGTAAACTACTAATTTAACATTATTTTGACGCAGTGGTCCCAGATTACAGTCATAATTAACTTTTATCTTTTGTCTTTATGCGTTCACTCTTTCACTGTCACATGGGTACATTTTTTTCACCACGTGAGTTCCAGGCTGGCAGAAACGTCTGCTAATCCTTAGACCTCTGGGCTGGAACGACAAAAATGCATAAAATCTTACCAGGCCAAAGGAGATCAACTTTAAAAATCTTTGTCATCTAAACATGTCAGAACCATTTTTCACTGACACCCCAAACCATTTGTGTTCCCCATTATGGTCCATGGGGTCTGTAATATCAGTTCCTACTTTTATTGGGCAGCCTGGAGTTTTTAAGCACCATATTTCATCTCATTTTCCTTTACCTCTCTTGGTTGTTTATACTTTTCACAGTTATTTTATGAGTTTTCTTTCTGTTTCTAATTCTAGAAGTGTTGGAAAGTGGTAACGGACAGAATACTAACTGCCAACCCAAGCCATCACTTTGACATTTGCCACTGTGTTCCGGTGACATCTGCTCTTTCCATTACAGTCAACCAGGGCCTTCCCTTCCGTAGAACTGTGACTAAACAACCACCGTATTCATCAGTGGCAACAATGCTTGTAAACAAGAAATGCCAAATTCAGAGCCTTTGTGAAATCCTGCCCCGCACTTCTGAAGTCAGGCACATGATCACCTTTAGAGATTATTTCAGAAGTACCAATAGATAAAAATTACAGAGAAACTCAAATATCCTGTCAGTATACTTTTGCAAAGCTGCTTCTGATTTTTCATTAGACTATGAGAATTAAACATAAGGAATTTCAACTAGCTTCAGTGGTAGCCAAAAGATCTACGGAAACACGTGAGTAAAGCGAGAAATCACTATCACAAAGATACTATAAAAATGTTTCAGAAAGAAAATACCCACTGTTAAAACTATATAGGTATCTTTTCTGAAAATGAGCTTAATTGATAAAAACAATAATGATACTAATAGTGATCTCATCCCAAGACACATCACAGGAATTAATGACTGTCTGGAAGCTAATGGGCTAAGGTGATGCTCTCAAGAATTAGTCTTGCTTAATGAAATGCTGTTAGTTTAGCAAACGAATGCTTATCAGGACAGAAAGTAAAAAACCAGAGCTGCCACCTGATTCACAGGGGAAAAAAAAAGTTAATGTGTCACATGCTGCTCTTTTTCATTTTTTCTATTCATTTGTGATATATCCTTCATATTTTTTTCTTTCACACATCTGTCTCCTACTTCTACTCTGAGGATATGTTTACTTAAGGATTGTTATACTGACAGAGATTTAAGCTGTTAATAAAAATGTAACTCCCTCTAGTGCAGGCATATCAAATTTTAAATTATGATGACTTTGAGTCATTTTATTTTAACTACTCTGATGTGAAGAAAATGTGGATCCTCCACATGGGCTTTAGAATATTGCCTCCAAATTATAGTTGGCTTAGAAGTCATTGCTCAACATCTTATTCCAGGGTTATTCTAACAACTGACCTCCTTATTCTGCCCTCTCCATGTTGACTCTTATCATCTAAAACCAGCTGCCAAAATTATATATCTGACTATGTCATTTTCCTGCTTGAAAACCTATGCCCATTCCTAGACAGTCCCTGAATCAATTCTTTATGTTACTATGTCTTGTTTTGTTTTGTTTATTTTTACTATAAAATATATCCTCATGGGAAAAAATTTTAGTTGGACGAAAAGATACAAAATGGACAAGAAATATTCTCTGACCACTCTCCCACAATCTCCATTCTCACTCCCGAAGTGTAACTGATGTTAACACTTTCTTATGTATTCTTCCAGAAATCTCCATTCTGCATTAGTTGTAAACTAAGTCAAACACGTCAAAACATCCTCCAAAACCCTCCATCTTACTGACCAAACTACTACGCGGCCTAATTTCCCCAGTCAAGGAGACTGTTTCTCAAACTCTGACTCTGAAACGCCACTAAAAATAGCCCTCTTTTGTGATAAAGGGGGCTAGCCTGAGTGGTTTGGACCACCCTCCCCCGACTCCCTAGCTGGCTTATCATCTGGTGTCCCTTCAAACGGATATTCTTTAAATATTTTCTCAATGTTTATTTACATAGAGAGGAGATTTAAATGATTTTCCCTTAAAAATTAAAGACTAGATTTACTTATTTCCATTTAACAAAGCAGCATCAATATACTAAAAAAAATTAACAAAATGTTACATTTTTTCTAAAATTCCAGTTCTTTTTTGCAATATTCCAAACTAGACTGCTTGGAAGTTAAAAGGGTTTTAAACTTAGGTTAAAAAAAAAATAAAACACCCCAAAAAATAAAAAATAAATAAAATATCCATTCCTGATAAGCAGCATTCTGTGAGTGATTGTTTCAGAATTTCAGCTGACAACTTTTAACTGAATGGAAATGTATTTACGTGTGGTAAACATACACCACAGAGATGGGTTGTTTACTGTAGCAAGTTACTTCGCTTCACTCCAACCTTCCTTCTGGCAGGAGCATGCCCAACCTAATTTTGTCTGTTACATAAGGAGCCACATGTGGAAACCTGAATCGGCTGACATCATATTACTGACTTAATCCACTCATAATTCAGGGCCCAGGGACCGGGCAGGCAAGGCCCCCCCCGCCCCGCCCCAGCCTATTCTGGATACAAGTGCTATAGTGTAGAGCTTAGGTGGACACACTTTGGAACCAGACATTCTAGGTTTCAATCATTTCCGCCACTTACCAGTAGTGTAATTTTGAACTAGTTTTTTAACCTTCCTAAGCCTCAGTTTCCACGTTTGTAAAATGAAAATGCAAATAGTGGCTTCCTCTTAAGATTGTGTGAGGATCAAAGGAGACGATGTAGGCAACACTTTCATCAAGTGGCAGTAATATCTCTAGGGACCTTGGTTTTACTACCACCATCATCATTGTTATTATTGTTAATTAACTGCCTTTCTCCACAAAAAGATTCTGTGTGGAAGATACTAGAGTAAAATTACCACCAAACAGGTCCAAAGTTTGGCACAATATGTGAAGGAAAAAGTCATGGAAAGAGACGCTGGTTTTCTTCATCCCTTTTAGTGATACCAGCATGACACCAGTCCCAGCTGACTTTACTACCTGTGTGACTCTCAGCGTTGCTTAATTCTTCAAACTGTAGTTCTCCTGTCTATAAAGAATGAAGGTAATTATACCTCACAATGCTGTTTGTAAATATTAAATGATATAATAAGGTTTTATACAAATATAAGGTATTATATGATTATTAGATTTATCAAAATATATTTTTTATTTCAAAATATATTTTTAATTTTAAATGTATGTTAGAATTCATGTGATTCATAAAATTCCCTCTAACCAACCCTAGTGCTTCGTTTGCTCCAACAGAATGGCTGGAGTTGTTTACAGACATCTGTACTTAGATTTTTTTCTCGCAGGCCTGGAGAAGGTTGCTAATCTGGCCCTGGCCTCCGCACGGAGGTTCTGGTCGCTAATGGCTTGCTGACCCTTAAACAACTCCACGTCCTCTTCGGAGTTTAAAGTTTGGGGGTAAAATCACTGCCCCTTCTCAAAGATAAACACAAATGCAGATCTGAAGTGGTGTCCTGAGCTCACATGAGGCACAGTGAGTTTGAATCTCATCACGGCAGTGTTTTTCCAACATAATAAATTGCTCTTTGTTCAAATCAGAAACTGAATTCACTTTATTTTCCAAAATCGGCTCTGCCAGGTTTCCTCAATTTAATTGTATCTTTTTTGTCTGCTGACAATGGAAAGCAGAAGAAAATAGTCTTGCTAAGGAAATGAAATATGACCAAGAAAAACAGGCATTCTCACACTATATGAGGTGGGATTTTTTTTTTTTCACATTCAGTTTTTTATAAGAAAAAAAGGTCTTTACCCTTTGAAACAACAGCATTATTGTGGTGACTGTTAGGTCATATCCACATAGCCCAAAAGAAAATGTTGGAAAGAAAATTAACCAGTTCACAAGGGTATGGACAACATTATTTTTAAAAGGAAATGGTTCTTCATACGTAGAAAGAATAATAAATGATAGCAAAGAAAAGTGAGAGTTGAGGCAATTATTTGAATAATTCAAATAAAATATGTATGATTAACTAAAGCACCTGTGGAATTTAGGTAAAATCATATACAAGGAACACAAGTTAACCAAATTATTACTGTTTAATATACTGTTCTCTGGTATGCTTAGCTAAAATAGTCCTTGCTTCAATGAAATAGTCTTGTTCAGAGAACTCTTGAGTCCTGGTTGACTGATTGGGAGATCTTGTAGTGAATAAATAAGGGTTTAAAGCAAGAAAGGGCCAGGTTCCCATCCCAGCTCTGCGATCTACTCACCATTTGCCTATAAACAAATATGGTTGTCCATTTATTCCATTTTCAAATGTTATTGAGAGCCTTCTACATAACACACACTGTTCTAAGAAGGGAAGATGCAGCAGGGAATATACTAGACAAGACTGTTGCTCCCACGGGGCATTTATTCCAAAGCAGAGGGAAAGAAAGATGATAGATATAGATAGATGATAGAGAGAGAGAGAATGGATGGGTGTGCTGACAGATAGATACACAGAAGAGACAGATACATAAAACTTAATTTCAAATTGTTATGTGTTACAAAAGGAGCAAATAGAATAATGAAATTAAGATTAAAATGACTATTTGGCACAGGGTCATCAGGAAAGGCCTCTCTAAGAAATCAAAACATGAACTAAGACCTGAAGATAAGGAGGAGCCCACAGTGTGAAGAGCTGGTGCAGAGCACTTGAGGCAGGGAGAATACAAAGTGCGAAGCCTGCTTCTGGAGGCAGAAGGGCCCAGGAACCTGACCTGCACAGCAGTAACATGAGTATGTTGAAGGCAAAGCGTGATGTGAGGCAAAGTTAGAAATGTAAGCAAGAACCAGCTAGATTTTGATTCTAACAGCAGTGGGAAATTACTGAAGACTGTTAAGCAAGAGAGGATGTGATTTATTTTTAATAGATTGCTTTGGCTGTTAGAGTGAAAATACATTGTAGCAATGCAAGAGAAGAAGGAGGAGGCTATTGAATAACTGCAGGCGTGAGATCAGGGCAGGCTTGAAGCTGGTTAGAGGGATTGGAAGTAGAGCTAAGTGGATAGATTTGAGATGCATTTTAAAGATAACATGAATGCACCGTGCTCATGAATTGTATGTGTGTAAGGAGGGATAAGGAATGACCAAAGATGATTCCTAGAGTTTTGGCTTAGGCAACTGGATGGATGGCGTCCCCACTTATTGAGAGAGAAAGCTGGGAGAGTCACAGGTCAGATCAAGAGTTCTACTTTGGACAAGTCAATTTCAGATGCCTTTTAGACAAAAAAAGTGGAAATGCCAAGTAGATATTTGAATATGTAGGTCTAAAGCCTGGAGAAACAAAAACGTCCACATTTGGTGGTGTAAAGCTGTGGAACCAAATGAGATCATCTAGGTGTGGAAGCTAGAGAGGGCCAAGGATGGAAGGAACTTCAGGGCACTATAGCGTTTACAGGTCAGGGAGTTGAGACTGAGGAGTTACTTACCTCATCATAAAATGCAAAGCTATCACCTGGAAAGATTAAATAAAAGTATGTATGTTTTGCTCCTCGCTGGTAAAGACACTCAACAACTGTTAATTTCTTCCATTTTTTAACCCTCTCCCTGCTCATCCACTCCCACTATCCAGATATAATTCACAAATTATATTCAAGCTTGTCTTTTTCATTTTGAAATGGAAAATTGTGCATCCTGCACCCACTTGTTCACTTTGAGCACCTCAACTCCTGCTCATGCTTAGATGATAAGTTTATATGACCATTTTCATACTTAGAGAAAACCCCTGAAAGCATTGTATGCATCAGGATTAGGTTCAGAAAACCCCAAACAATGAGGCTTAAATGAGAAAAGAGTTTCCTTCTTTTCCACAAAACTGGTTGGGAGACAGTTGGTGGGGGCCTGGGTGGAGGCTGCAAGATGTTGTCGGGGACCTAGGCTCCCATCTTTCTGCTCTGCCATCCCAGTGCATGGCTTCTAGCCTCAAGGTCCAAATGGCTTCCTGAGTTTCAGGAAGAAGGAGGAAAGGTGGAATCAGCATTCTTTTTTTTAATTGAAGTATAGTTGACTTACAATGTTGTGTTAATTACTGCTGTACAGCAAAGTGATTCAGTTATACATACATATTCTATTTTTATATTCTTTTCCATTATGGTTTCTCATAGAATATTGAATATAGTTCTCTGTGCTATACAGTAGGACCTTACTGTTTATCCATTCTATATATAAAAGCTTACATCTGCTAACCTTTCACTCCATCCTTCCCCCAACTCCCTCCCCTTTTGCAACAACCAGTCTGTTCTCTATGTCCGTGTGTATCAGCATTTTTTAAGAACCTCACTAAAAGGTCTGCTAAACTGTTCTGCTGCTAAATTCAGCCAGAATGTAGTCAGAGCTACAGCTAGATGCAAGGGGAGACTCGGAAATGTGCTCCTTTATTTTTCGGCCCCAATATGCCCAGCTAAAAACCATGGTTCTGCTAAGGAATAAGGGGAGAATGGATGTTGACAGGCAATTAACAGTTTCTTACACAGTGTATCTACAGGACCAGTATCAACCAGTGTTAGGGAATAAACCACGTAATCATCCTGCTTTAATAATTAATACAAGAAAAAGAACTGCCCTGACACAGCCATCCACCCCGCTTCTTTGAGATCAAGTTTTATTCTAATTTCAGTAAATTCAACATTTATGGACCATCAGTGTTGCATGAGGCACTTGGTTAAGCAATGTAGGAGATAACAAAGACAAATTCTCATATAATTTACAATTTTATTAGAAAAGAAAAATAAAGACAGAAATCCTAACTGCAGTAGATTACTGTAATAGGAATATAAATTAAGGAATCTGAGAGTTCAGATAGTAATGAAATTCATTATGCTAGAAGGGGCTAAAGAAGATTTTATAAAAGAAGATGCATGTGAATTGGGCCCAGATGGACAGACAGGTAAAGGATATTCCAACTGGAGAAAGCCATGTCAGCAAAGAAGTTGGCAAAGTACAAGAATGGTTAAGGAAGAAGAGAGATTAACTTGACCATAATAATATTTGGGAAAGACATAGTAATGTGTCTATTGATAATAGGCCTTGGTGTATGATCGACTGTAAGCCTCCCCTGCCTGCAACATGATGATCGTCCTTATTCTCTCATGATTCTGGAAAGTGTTTGGAAATTCCAAGATGGGGTTGGGTGATGGGAGGATATAATCAGAATAAAAGAGTAGGGGGTGGGGGCCTTTGTCCTTCTTGGCTTCCAGCCCCTTGCCTCTGGCCAGGCCACCCCACTTCTGTCCTGGGAATGAGCCCTTCCACAACCCTCCATGCCCACAGATATGATGCAGTACAGCAGCTGCATTGGGTTGTTACCTCTCCTGGAAGAACATAGTACACAGTCAGGTACATAGCAATGCCAAACTATCGTAGATGAAGACTCACACTGGCTCTCCTGGAGCTAGGGTTCGTGCTCCAGGAGCACAGAGGACCCAGTGCATCAAAGGCCTTTAACATCACCTTAAGGTGTTAGGAAATGGGGAGTGATGAAAGGCTTTTGAAACAGAGGGGCAACAAAATCAGAACTGTTATTTGGAATAATAACTCCAACAACATTGATTGGAAAAGAAAATATGTTAAAAGCTCTATTAGGAGACTATTTCAATTTTGTCTAGTTAACTAAAGCAGAAACTACAGCTGTACTGAAGGAGAGTGACGACCGGTCAGCACCCTGTGACCACATTGCACTGTTGCTTTATGATGGTGTTTGATGGCACAATTGTTTACAACCCTCCACTTTCTTCCCTGCCTTATCATTAGTGTTACTTTAGAATAATGAAGCCTGTTCCATCCATTAACTCCACTAACATTTGATCTCCCCGTGGACTGAGGTTAAAAATTAATTACTCTTCCAACATATTGATTACATGACTATAAATATAAAAACAGAACTACAGAGCAACTACAGGGACCTTTGTTTAAATAGCATGTTTGCTCTTTTTAAAGGAGGGAATTAACGTTGAAGGACCCTGGTGCTGGAGGAAGACACTAGAAAAGCAACCCTAGAGTGCCATCTAGTGTTTGTAAGATATTTAAATGCAGTATATCAAAGAAAGGTCTGGTTTCAGATATTGTGTGCGACTTCTTCCTGTTAAAAACTAGGCAACATCTGACCATTAAAAAAGCAAATTCTTCCACTGCCTTTATTGCTTGTCATCTGGATATAGTCCTGAAATTTAAACAAGATATTCGTTTTAGAACTGCAGCGGGATGAAGGCTTCAGTTCAACTTCCAGGTAGTGGTGTGTTAACAGAACTGGAGGGCACTGTTTGCAGCTTTGCATCATCCCTCATGCAACTCTCTCTTTTTATCATTCTAGGAAAAGTTTGGCCCTAAGATAGAGCTAGATTTTAATTCTTTCTTTTTATCTCTTTAACTGGGTAGTTTCAGACTATTTCACCTAATTAAAAATGAACTCATAACATTTCATGAATTAAAGGATGGATAGTAGGGAAGAGGTTAAGAACTGGTGTTAAAATCTCCTGCCGTGGAAATTCACTATTACTGAGGTGGCTCATATATCAGAGCACTGCCTTCTGCAGACATTAAAATTCACTTTGTTTCGTGTCCCTAATACTGCCCAGCCCTTGGGAAGCACGAATCTGACATTATATTAGGCAATTCACACTGACCTAGTAACTCTAAGCAATCATCACTGGTAACTTAAAGTGACTACACTCCAAAAGAAATAGAGCCTAAGGTCACAGTTGTAAATCTTGCCACAGAAAGGCCAAAGATTATACTCTTTGCCAAGTGCTGCAGATTCCTTTCTACTGACCAGAGTCATATTTCAAAGACTTTACTAATTTGAAACCTATAGTCGGTTGTGACAATAGCATATATGGCTTAAGTGACATCAAACACAAATTTTAAAGAACACCGGTAAATCAGTGGAAAAAGGCAATTACACTTATTATATCTGAGGTTGAGATTTTATAGTTCTAGCTTCACAATATACTGAAATTCCAGTTTCATAACTTTTATGAATTGAGGCTAACAATTAAATAATTAAATCATGCTTAATTAAAGACATGTGTGATCCTATATCAGTGTATATTTTTACAATTTGCAAAGAGACCCTGAGTTTGCTATGATTATGTATAAACAGGGAGTATTAATTCATTTGGAGCTTTGTGCTATTGAGACCAAGGTCAGAGGTTTGATTTCTAAACAGGATAGAGGGCTTCACTGTTGGGGACCTCCAGGCATCTAATCAATGTTTCCTCAGTGGGCTTTGGGAGAGAATGTGTAAGTTGGCCACTGCTAAAGAAAAACATTTTTTACATTTGTTCTTATTATTGCATAAGTAATGTATGCTTCCTGTGTGTAAAATAACAGATGTAATTTTTTCAAAGGTAGCATTCTTGCAGATTCTAGCAATCCTCTCCAGTACTACCCTCTTCCAATAGATACTCTCACTTTCATGTTTTCATGCCTCTCATACTTACAGAAAGATATACATATATGTTGATTTTAGAGCTTTTAAACAAAAATAGGATCATTTTATGTGCATAATCTGCAACATGATTTATTGTCACTTAGCAATATACCACAGGTATTCCTCTAGTATATAGTTCAGTCTTTTTCATTGCCTGATATTCTTTAGAATGGGTGTTTCTAAAGTCACTTAATCATACCTTTCCTCCTGAGCATTCAGGTTGTTTCCAGGGCTTTTTGTGTTTTGTTTTGTTTTGTTTTGTTTTGTTTTGTTTTGTTTTGTTTTGTTTTGTTTAGCATGAGAAACAATGCTGCAAAAAATATTCTCATATGTAATATAAATCTAATATACCAGCCTTTTATTCTTCTAGGATACAGTCCTAAACACAGAAAAGTAATAAGTAGTTGAGGCAGGACTTCCCTGGTGGCACAGTGGTTAAGAATCTGCCTGCCAATGCAGGGGACCCGGGTTCAATCCCTGGGCTGGGAAGATCCCACATGCCACGGAACAACTAAACCTGTGTGCCACAACTACTGAGCCTGCGCTCTAGAGCCTGCGAGCCACAGCTACTGAGCCCACGTGCCACAACTACTGAAGCCCGTGTCCCTAGGGCCCGTTCTTGGCAACAAGAGAAGCCACAGCAATGAGAAGCCCATGCACCACAACAAAGAGTACACCCAGCTCGCTGCAACTAGAGAAAGCCCGCGCATAGCAATGAAGACCCAATGCAGCCAATAAATAAATAAATAAATTTATATTAAAAAAATAGTTGGGGCAGCCTCTAATTCATATTAAATATTTGAAGTTGAAAGAGACGTTTTCTCTTTTGACACCCAATCCGAGCATGTTTTATAACAAAAAGACATGGCACATTTGCTCCAGATCTGAAATTCTGGAGAATAAAATTAAAATGAAAAAGAACAACTATTTATGTTGATATTAGGATCCTCAACATACTCTCTGCCAAAATTACATTCTATGCAGTGATTTCATAGGATGTCGCAAAATTAAGTTCTTATCACTGCTCTGCAATCCAGTTACGCGTTAAGTAGAAATCTAAACAAAACATCCTTGGCTCAGATGCTCCTGAAAAGAGCATTTCAAAATAAATTTATTTCAACTTGCTTTTTTTAAGAAGAGCACTAACTTGAATGATAGGAAGACCACTGGAATTGGAGCCAGAGAATTTGGTCCAAGGCCTGCCTCAGTCACTTTTTAATAGCCAGTGTTTATTGAAAGCTTACTATGTGCCAGACATCACACAAAATGCTTTACATGGATTAACAGATATAATCCTCACAATAACCTGATGAGGTACATACTATTATTATCCCCACTTTATAGATGAGGAAACTTGGGCACAGAGAGTTATGGAACTTGCCCAAGATTGCATAGCTAATAAATAGTTGAACTAGGAATTAGACAGTCAGGGTTCCTCCAAGAATCCATGGTTTTAATCAGTGTTCTATAAATGAGTAACCCTGAGCCCCCTCCTTCCTAAGACTCAGATAACTTATCTAGAACATGAGGATAATAAACCTATTCCTCCTATTTCCCTGGGTCATTTTGAGGACTGAGATCATTGTATGTAAAAGCCTCAGTAAGTTATAAATCATTACATTTTTCAGTTTCTGTCCTGGTTTTTAGAAATGAGCAAGAGGCATCCTAGGTGAAATTCTAAAGTAGATGTGCCTTTTCAACAGAAGGGTTTATAGTTAGGAAAAATCACCTGGCATTGACCTTACAAGATTGCTGTACTTTGAAATTGAGGATGATGTCCTTTAGATAGAAAATATAAGTGTAGCATGTGGAGTGCATAGGAGACCCAGAATCAGGGATGCAGGCCCAACACTGGTTTCAGCTCTTAGCAAATCTATTACATATTCTCTTACTCTTCAAACCTCCCATCTGTAAAATCTAGTCCCCATCTCACAGGTTATGAAAGTAACATACATGCATGTGCCTTGTAAACTACCAAACAATAAGCTGTTGTTTGCATTACTGCCATGTCAGAGAAGAATAACGTAGAGTTCACGCAGGAGAGAGAGAGGGAAAGGGTGCCACTGGTAGGGAGCCAAACCCAGTTGCCTTGGTGCCACAGAGCCTGAATTTGATGACCATGGGTTTTGTTAAAATTTTTTTCCACCCATAGTTGGCTGGGGCTATTTCCTTACCTTGGGTCCCTGCCAACCACATGGAAATTATTTATTCATCCACCTTTTCATTCAAGTACCAATATATTTGTTAAGCATCCACCATGTACCTAGCATCGTGCTAATCATGATAAATGGGAATACAGTGTAATCAAAATAAAGTCCCTGTTCTTATAGAATTTACAGTCTAGAGGAGAGACATCAACAAAAGATAAACCAATAAACAAAAATTAAACCAAATGATGAGAGCATGGTATAAATGTTAGAAGGAAATGAACAGCAATTGCTGAGAAGGTGGAGTGGGAGAGACCCACTTTGGATGGGGTGGTAGAAGTACAGGTGGGATGCTGAAGATGGACAAGGGAAGACAGATTTAAGGTCACCTTTAAAGGCAGAACTGGCAGAACTTGATGGATCTGATGAGATGGATAAGGAAAGAGAGAATTATAAGATGACTATGAGACTTCTGCAGTAGACAACTGAAACGACTATATCACCATTTACTTGCTCGTATGTGGAGAATTGGAAGAGGGGTTGTGCAAGTCAAGAGTACCATTTGGAATATGTTGATTTTTAAATGCCTGTAGGACAATCAAATGTCAGGTTGGAAGTGTGAGCCCTACGCACAAAGGAAAGTTCTAGACTGAAGGAAAAAATTGGGATGTCTTGACAGAATTTAAAACCATAGGAATCCACGTTAAGCTGTTGAATATGACTTTTTCCTTGGTTATTGACATTTTAATCAATAACAAAAGTCTGAAAACTATCAAGAATGGATATTTTAAATCCCTATTAGTGAAATTTCAGGAATGCTGTTAAGTCTCAGGAAAAATACTTTGGGCCAGAAATTGAGAGGGATTTCTTAGGCTCTAGAAAGTTATGCCTGTGTAGCGATCTGCTTCTCTGGTGGGGATGTAATGAATTGGAATGAGATAAAACTTGGACCAAGATAGACCTGGGCTTGAATTCCATCTTTCTCATCGCTAAGTTACATGGCTTTAAGAAAGTTCCTGTCCTTTTCATCTTCTGTTTTAATTATCTAAACAATGAAGATTAAAATACCTACCTTGTAGAGTTGTTGTGAAAATTATAAATAGTATATGCAAATAAAATGCCTAGCACAGGATGGTGCTTAGCAAATAGTAGCAACATTAAATCCCTCTTCTTCCCTACACCAGAAAATGTCTTGAAAGACACCACCTCTACTTCCATGCTTCATTCTTTCCTTCACTCCAGTCAAGTTCCCCATCCCTCCAATTCCACTGGATCTCCTCTTGTCAAATCATCAGGGGTGTTAAATCTGTCCTTAATTTTGCACCCCTTCTCCACAGCATTTGATCCCGGTGATCACCCTTCCCTCATTGGTTAGCTTTCTTCTCTTGGCTTCAGTGACACCATACCATTCTGGCTTCCTGCCTGTATCACAGAAATCTCCTTCTCAGTCTCCTTTCCTGGATCCTTTCTCTAGTTCAACCTCAATATTTCAGGTTCAGTCCTAGAGACCCTTTTCTTTTGCGGCCTCACTCTCTCCAAAGTAATGTTATCCAGTCCTGTTGTTTTAAGTACATCTACACACTCCCAAATTTCCATCTTCCCTTGAACTCCAAATTCATACATTCAGCACCTCCTTGACATCTTTGTGTGATAAGAACCTCAATTTTAACAGATAAAAAATAGAACTCTTAACCTCCCCTACTCCTCAAGTCTTCTGCCACCTTAGTAAAATGGTGTTATCATCCACCCAATGATACTCTACCAAAATCCTACCCTTCAGCACATAGTATCAAATCTATTTCCAAAATATATCCACAAACCATTTCATCTGTGCTACCAAACCCCAAGACCCCCATCATTACTTAACTGGACTACTGCTCAAATGGTCTCCAAGATCCTACTACAATCCATACTTCCATAGCAGCCAGAATGAACTTTTGAAAACATAAATCAGGTCATGTCATTTTCACATCTAAAATCTTTCAATGGATTGCTGTAGCACTTAGAATGAAGCCCTGGTTCACGAAGACTTACATGATTGAGCCTCAGCTTCCTCTCCAAACCCTCTCATTCTTCTCACCCCCTCTAGCACACTGTCCTCCTGCCTCACCAGCCATCCTTCTTTCCTTCTAAGCTTGCTTCCTCCATCAGGGTCTTGTCCTAGCTGTCTCCTCTGCCTCAGATCTTTTCATGTCTAGTCCTTTGTCATCTTTCTTAGAGAGGCTTCCTGTGATCACCAAGTCTAAAATAGCACCCACCCCCTCAGTCATGCTCTATCACATAACCTGGCTTTATTTTCTTTTTATTACTTATAGCTATTTGAAATTTTCTTATTATCTATGTGTTTACTTCTGTATTATCTGTCTCCCCTCCACTAGATTATAGACTCCAGGAAAGCAAGGATAGATCTCTTTTATTCACCTCTATACCCTTAGAACCTAGACAGAAGCTGACACACAACAGGCTCCCAAAAATATGTGTCAAATGAGTGAATGAACAAGTGAACAGTAGTTGTTACTGCTCTGCCCATGTACAAAGCTGGGACTCAGGTGCTATGGAATATCACCCTTTACCTGATTCAGTTTTTGCTGCTTAACTCATTCCTTCTGTTTTGCCTAAATGCCTTTTCTTTTCTTGTCCTCTCCCACCCATGTCTACTGCCTAACCTCAGGATCTCATCATCATTTACCTTAACATTAGAGTCTCCTAGTTGTCCTATCTGCTTCCAGTTTCATCATTCTCAAATCCAATATCCAATTTTTCTAATACACAAGTTTCAGTTAATAGCCTTCAGAATATCTACCTTTTCTTAGATTCCTAAGTAAGGTCCTCTGCGATTTGTCCCCAGACTTCTGTGTGCATCAGAGTTCACAGATCCCCTGTGCTCCAACCATTCCAAAGTGACTTTCAAATGTCTTCCAAATTTCACCTTTTTGCTCTAATACAGACTATTCCTCCTTCTGGAAATGCCCTTCCACCAGCCTATACCCTTCCCATCTATATGTTAAACTCATAATTTGCCTTTAATACACAGCTCAAGGATCTCGTCTTCTGGAACATCGTCTCCAATATGCCAAATCTACATTGGTGCTTTGGTCCTATGTTGCCTCCTTTTTGTTATTTTATTTTTCAAGCAATATGATAATTATTTATTAGCTTGATACCATATTGTGAGCTCCTTGAGACCAGAAATTATGTTTTATCTTTGCATCTCTAGCACTCAGCTGGGTATGTTATAAAATATCACTAGGGACTTCCCTGGTGGCACAGTGATTAAGAATCTGCCTGCCAATGCAGGGGACACAGGTTCGATCCCTGGGCCAGGAAGATCCCACATGCTGTGGAGAAACTAAGCCTGTGTGCCACAACTACCAAGCCTGAGGTCTAGAGTCCACGAGCCACAACTACTGAGCCCGAGTGCCACAACTACTGAAGCCCGTGCACCTAGAGCCCATGCTCCACAACAAGAGAAGCCACTGCAATGAGAAGCCACCATGAGAAGCCTGAGCAATGCAATGAAGAGTAGCCCCTGATCGCTGCAACTAGAGAAAGCCCAAGCGCAGCAGCGCAAACCCAATGCAGCCAATATAAATAAATAAATACATAAATAAATAAATAAATAAAAATTTAAAAAAGAAAATATCACTAATAAACATTTGTGGGTAGAGAAAAACAAAGAAGCTAAAGACAAATGCATTCAGCAACCAACAAACATGCATTATAAAAAATAGGTTGTTTCCAAATCATCATTTAAAAAGTATCAATGAAAGATGTCATACACTGTTACTCTTCAATATTTAACAGAAAGGAATGATGGAAAAATAGAAATTATATATTCTGAAAACCTGCTTAATATTTTTGATCAAAGTTCAGAGACTTGGAAATCACACAGTTTTGAGAACTGTTTGTCACCACAACGCCTCTCCCCTTCATTTGCCACTTTAAAAATGGCCAGTTAACAAAATCTTTCACTTTGCATGTATCTTATAGTTGCTTTGATTGAAAGAATAGCCAGCAGACTGCTTATTATGAGAGCTCTAGTTTGTTTTGGAATTCCTGAACCAAACACACAAATCAGTTCTTCTAATAGTCCTTGGAAATACAGAGCAACCAAGCAAACACCAAAAGGAAGAGAGATGCTTGATGTTCTTTTGGTGGAGCCTGAAAATACTAGGAACACTAACAACTGCTAGAACCATTGCACTGAACAGTCAGTGTTAACTGGAGGAGTACACTATAAATATAAGACTCCTTTTTTTTTTTTTTTTTTTTTTTTTGCTTTTATCCCCTAAAAATACCTGAAAACCTAAAATAGGATGTACATCTAAACTGTAATGAGGTCTCTCTGGCTCAAAACAAAACAGAAAACAATCTTCCCCACCTCTTAAGGCCTACCCTTCCTACCACTAAAGTTAGCATATTACATTTATTAAAATCCTTGTTAAAAAAAACACCTAGGAAGGTTTCTTCCAGGCAAAAATTAATTCTTATGACTCTGTTAGCTGTATTAGTTTGCCAGATTTTCAAAGAGAAACCAGCTCCCAAGAGGTGAAAGGGATAAGAAACAGGAAGTTATTGATAGAAAAGGAAGCCTGAAATGGGAAGAACAGAACTGGAGGCAAAATTCCGTCTACTTTTGACTAAAGCAGGCCTCGACTTTTACGTAACAAATGTGGTGATGAAAACGTGCATGGAAGGAGCCACAGCAATGGCTCCCTAAAGGACACCCTGATAAGAGCTGGGATTTGTTGACCTGAAACAGACTGCCAGATATTTCTCAGCAAAGAAAAGTTTATTTGGGGTCAGTAGAGAACCACAGTTTGGGGTCTGCAACCATGGCAAGACACAGGCAGGTTTCTGCAGGGGAAGGGAAGGAGAACTATTTTATAGAGAGGAAGAGGAAGCTGGGAGGACGTAGACGCGAAGAGTCCATGGTTTTTCATCGGCTGAGTCTTGCCAGGAAAGAAAAGTCTTTCTTCTTCCTGCTGGGCTCTGCTATCATGGTAGGGCATGGGAGCTCCCCCTTCTGGTCTCCCAACTGTATTTAATTGAGGTTTCTGTTCATTAATTTTTACAGATTAAGCCTCAAGAGTCTCTGGGGCTCAAGATAATTCTCAGCCTCCAAAGAAAAACAGTCTTCATTTTGTGCTTACCTTGCAGTAGCAAAGGGAGAACTCGTAAGTTAATGACCTGCAAAGGCACCAAAGATTAAAAGCAAATACACAGTTCCTAGCTTGGAGTGGGCTTCATTTATAATGCCTTAGCTGGGATCTGACTGAATGAGACCACCCTACATTTACATTTTCATTAAAAGTGTGAGAAAACCTTAAAAAACCAAGAACTACTCCTAAAATGTCAGAAGTAGAAGGGAAACCCACAGTAATAAAATGTTTTGCTTATGGAAACATAAGAAACAAGAACACCGAACTGCCTGTACTTACTACACCAGGGTGGAACAGACCCAACATGCAACAGATTGCAGATTAAAGTGGTAGGAACATTAGAATGGGCAACTGAAGACCAAACAACCCTGAAGTAGAAACGAGTGGCAGTGCAGGAAGCTGGAAATGGAGAGACTATCAGCTGACCAGCAAAAAGTTTTCTATTCAATAAAGTCTCTTTGCCAGACACAGAATAGATTTTAACATGGTTATCAAGAGCAACTATTAACTGAAAATTATTTATAAGGGCACATTCAAGGTTTTAAAAATGACTTTTAAAAAAGCTATCACTAGCTGCCTGAAAAGAACACTCTTTAGTAGTTAATTGATGGTGACGATACTTATTTCCAACGGCATACCTAAGTATATTCATTTTCTAGGGCTGCCATAATAAAGTACCACAAACTGCGTGGCTTAAAACAACAGAGATTTATTTTCCCACAGTCTGGAGGCCAAAAGTCCAAAATCAAGGTGTCGGCAGGGCTATGCTCCAAGATTTTGAGTAGAAGGCTTTCTTGCCTCTTTCTACCTTCTAGCGGCGGCCATCAGTCCCTGGTGCTCCTTGGTTTACAGCCGCATCACGCCAATCTCTGCCTTTATAATCACATGGCGTTCACCCTGTGTATCTCTCTTCATGTGATGTTTTCCTTTTCTTCTGAAGACAGCAATCATACTGGATTAGCACCCACCTTAATTACTTTATCTTAACTTGATTACATCTTCAAATACCTTATTTCCAAAGTCACATTTATGTATCTTTTTGAGGCACACAATTCAACCCATAAGACCTAGGATCCTTTCCCTTGAATCCAGCCTCCAGTGATAATCTAGAATAGGTTAAGTCCTAAAATAAAATTGTCTAAGCGCTAAAATAAATTTGTTCCAAGCTCACTACTTCCAAATGAGAGTTGACCTCTGTCTTTCACCATAACCAACACTCAGTTGGTAATCTTATGGCACTATCATATGGGCTCCATTTCTAAAGTACCTTACCTTTAATTTACATATCATTTAAGTAGACCAGTACTTTATACATTCATGTTTCTTTTGCTCCATCTATAGCTCCCTTACATGTATGTCTATTCTTGACTGTGAGCTCCCAGAAGGCAGTGACTAATTAATGATTCCTTCCCTCTTACCTGTTAAGCTCTTTAGAGGGTTTCCTACAGCAGAGTTCTTTGGACCCCTAAAGGTATAATTCTTTCCTACATAGCAGGCTGGCGGGGTTGACGTTAGGTCAGGGTATACAGCCACACATTGTATTTGGAACCTTCTTTTACCTTCTAACTTTGACCTAAGTGACCTAAGCATAACAAACTCCCTACTCTCTTATAAAGATTCTTATTTCAGAGATCCCATTGCCCTCCCTTTAATCTGGTTTCCCTAAACCCATCATCCCATGAGTACATCAAGCATTTGTCTATATGACTAAACACCAAATATGGCCATGAGCCAAGTTCTCTCCACTGACACTCCTGGCACCCAGACAAATTAAGAGATGTGGGCGAACATCTGTTTAAGTGGTCCAGGAACATTTTCTTCATTGTCCGCATCGTAATCATTCCTGTCATCATTTACCAAGTGTTTAACAAGTATTTTCTTATTGAAAGCCCTACAGACAGGTACTTTATCATCCTAACTTAATTTATGGATAAGGAAAACTGAAGTACAAGGATGTTAAGAACTCACCCAAGGTCATGCTCCTACAGGATGTCATGGCGTTCAAGGAAACCTATCTGCTTGAGGACACAGAGAACTCCAGGAGGCTCTTACCTAACTTCACCCACAAGCAGCTGGCAGCTGGGGCCCAGGTAAGATGCTGTGTTATATAGAAAAGTTATATGTATAGGAAGAAAAGATAAGCACTGTGGTATTGTCTGTAGGTCATACAGTATTTGACAACCTCCTGGTTAAGCAGGGAAACTGTGCTCACGCAAAATTAAGTTGAGAGAGAAAGAAAAACGAGCGACCGCAAATGGCATTCTGAAAACATGCTTCTCCTCCAGACAACTCTGGTTTGCTCTTTGCCCAATTATATGAGCTGTTTCCCTTTTGTTTTTACTTCACTTTATTTCTAAGGTATAATTTAGACACTTAATTTCCTCAAAAATGTCATGAGTGAGCCAATACATAATAATGAGGAGAAAGGTGGGGAAAGAGCAAAAATAGGAATACTAAGTTTATGGACGGGAGAGGGGAAGAGGTAAAAATAAAGCTTTTTAAAATCTTTATAAAATCCCTGTTAAAAGTACCTAGGAAGGTTTCTCTCATTCAGAAATTTATTCTCATTATTCTGCTGGCTGTGTTTGTCAGATTTTCAGAAAGTAAACAATGACATATAGATTCCAAACATGTAAACCAGGCAGTTTTCTATTGCAAGATTTATGTACTGCCCTGCGTCCTCTTTGGAAGAGGAAAATGTTAGTGTTTGGTTTTTTGTTATCAAGGACATAGCAGTTTCTAATGGTAATTTTTGTAAATCATTCATTTAACGTATGTATCAATCTGCCCTCATTCTGGTCAGTAAGGCTACTTTTCCTTTCTGTTTGAATAGAAAAAAATATATCACTTACCTGTGGGAAGACATTCTGGAACCTTTTTGAAACATTGAAAATGTTGAAGTATGTGGGCCGAGCGATGGGATTCAGAATGTCCTGCTTGAGCAGTGGAGGAGCTGAGGGTGCGGGGCGTGGAGACTAATATCACCCTGTTTGGTCCTGAGGGATGGCTGGTTAGCCAAAGACGGGTAAGATTCCTCAAGGGAGGAACAACCTAAGACAGGCACAGTCGCAGAGGGGCCAACACGGGTGGGGCACAGACCCTTAATCCTTCTGAGAGAGGTCTCATGCCCCCAGGGCTGCTTTGCTCTCCACGCCCAGCTCAAACCCATGCCACACCCAGCTCAAATCTACACCCTGCTCAAATCAGGACCCAGGAGGCAAACAAAGATCATTGCCCCCAGTCATGTGAGGCCTTTGATTGTTTATGGGATTAACCTGGGAGTGTCAGACCCTTAGGCTATGCCGAGAACTCAATAAAAGCAACGTGGGATCAATCAGCGAGGCTCTTGATCCTAGAGGTCTTGAGTCCCCCGGTCCCATCTTTCTCTTCAGTCTGTGTCTGTGTCTTCTTCAAGCTTGCGGCACCCGTCACTCACCTCGAGTCGCCGAGTTGATCCCGGCACTTACCGATATAAGGCTTCTTTTTCAAAATCACTTTATATGTGATAATGTTAAAAATACTATTTGCTGCATAAAATCAAGAGGGATGGAATCAAATACCACTCTGTAAACCATACTAAAATTTCATTTCAGATGCAATTTTTTGCTTTGCTTTTTGTTTGTCCTTTCTTCTTTTCTTCCTTCCTTTTCCAAGAAATTTATTTATACAATTTTCAAAGTACAGTCGTTAAGACAGAAGAGCTTTTGAGACTATCTCTGCCAGGAGCTGGCTTGATGCAACCTTAACAACTGAGAAGTTTGACTTTGGTCCACCACACTTCTCATTTTTACTTCACCCTCCCTGATTTTGATAAATTTCTCACCTAATCTCTTATTGTGTGTATATGTTTATGTAATTAAGATGTTTGAATTGTTTAAGTGGACTCTAGTAGATGCAATGCTAAACCTAAAAGAATAAACGTTGAGGATACGTAAACGGTTGTGATGATCAGGGAGGTCTTTCTGGTGGGTGAAATCTTTTGGTGCCTCTCAAATCCCGCCATGAAGCATTGTGCTATTCTACCTCTATTCCAGGCCTTGATTTGATTGTTGCCTTGACTTCAGTCAGAACTAAGTTAAACTCATAGTGTATATGATTAGTAAGAAGTAGGCTGACCAACCATGTGTCTAATCATGATAACAGTAGTTTCTCTAATTTGTTATATGACATGTTGAAAATTTGCAGAGAATAAAATAGTGTATATTAATCATGCTGGTATATATTGAGCACCTACTAAGTATCAAGAATGTTCTAAGCATTTGACTGTCATTATCTCAGGTAATCCTCTCAAGAACCTTCTGAACTATGAATTATCAAGTTTAACATAGGATATTGCTGATATTTGACTGCCTATAACCTATAAAAATGACAATTTCATATTTTAGCCTAATATTATTACCCCATTTTACAGATGAGCAGACTGAGGCTCATGGAAGTTAAGGAATTTGCCTTAAATAAGTGATGGAGGCAAATATCTGAATCCAGGCTATGTGACTTCAAAGCCCACAGTCTTAGAGGTGTTTGAATGACACAGTATATGACAGAGTGTCTTAGGACAAACATCATACACATTTTTACATGTACAGAAAGACTCTGAAAAGTGTTACTTGTTCGTCATGCTCTTCATCAAGAACAATTTCTCTTCTTGAATTAGTAATGCTTTTCCTTTTGATGTCAAACACTTAAAGCCAGAAATTTCAAAGGAAACATCACTGTAATGAAATTGTCCATTACTTCCGGAAAGCTCTACACACCTACTAATTAACCATTAGTCACCTTTCTGGCCTTTGTCACAGTGATTCTGAGGATCATCACAGGACTCTACCAGCCTGGAAATGATTCATCTGGTTAGTCTGTATAGTTTGTTGGGTGGTTTGATTTGCAGGAGAGTAGGGGTTAAGTAAATTAAACTTTAGGCCATAACTGAAAGGGGGGAGACAAGTGTTACGGGTTATCAACGATGGAGGCAGCCTAGGAAGGAGATCTTTGGCTTTAGGGGTTTTTTTTTTCAGATGAATATGAGATATCAGTGTCCCTGTTATCACTGAAACATACTCCTAATTCAGTGAAAAAACAAAAACCAGACAAGACAGTCTGAATATGTGTAATTCACTTGATCTTAAACATATCATAATTGAACACAGAATGCTAAAAGTAACATGCTACAGAATAAAAGAGACAAACTGAAAGTTTGTCAGGCTGAAGAAAGGAAGAGCACATAGACATCCTGATTCATTTTCAGGATCATTGGGGGAGGCAACCTTCTAGTGAAAAGAAGCAACTGAGAAAAGACATGCCTTATTACTTTCATTGCTATTATGTATGCTTTCTTGATCTCAGTTTACCTTGATAAATATAGAAGAATCATTAAAAATAAATACACTTTATTCAAAATAAAATCATAGTCATTTTGGTCCAAATAATTGGCATGTGATTTACAATAGTGGTTTTCAGTTTTATTTGCAAACTGCACTCACTTGGGGAACATTTAAAAAATAGTTACTCCCCCTAAAACCAATTAAAGCGGCATTTTGAGGGCAGAGATAGGTATCTCTTCCCAAGTTATTGTAATGTGCATCCAGCACTGAAGACCACTGGTCAATAGGAATATTTATTTCTATGAAAAGAAGAGGAACTGCAGGATTCAAAACTCTTTACAATTTCACTTGCTTTCTATTCCATCCTATATTCTGATGGAAGCACAACTAATCAGTATGATACTCCAATAGGCATATTGTTCCACAGGATTCATTTTTTTTATTTTTTATAATGAGCAGGTTTAGCTTAACTGCCCTAGGAAAAGCTAGCCCTGACTGTAGGACTCAGCCCACGTAAAATAGAGAAAGTGGTAATCAAAAAAAACTCTATTTGCACACCCAGCCCCTAGGTGTTGTTTCCTAATACCATTGTTCAGTTAAAAAACAAACTAGATCTCCTTGGAGAAATGGCTGAGTCTAAGACTGGGGCAGGAAATATACAAGATGAGCCTGGAAAATCTTGTTGTGATAGAAAGCAAGAAAGTGCTAAAACACACACACACACACACACACACACACACACACACACACACACACCACAGAACACAGTGAGGGGGAACACAGTGTAGAAGACTTCCCAATGAACAAAGCTGGACCCATTTGAGCAATAAAATAAAGTGGTATTGATTATAACCCAAAGTATTTTCTAATCCATAAATTGATACTAACATAAACAATTGATTTAATCAATAAAGAAACTGAGGGACAAAAGACAAATCTCTGGTGCAGAAGAATTCCAAATAATTATATAACAACTCCTCCATTAACGAGGGGGAAAATAACTCCCCACTCCCTCTGTGTGGTCAGAGCTTTGTGACTTCCTTCCAAGGAGTACAGTTTGGAAAGTGGCACGTGTACAACGCTTTATAAATGTGTATAAAGCATTATACACATGCCACAAGTTGGGATCCCTGGGAAGCAGCCTCTGAGATGAAGATTATCATGCAAGAGATCCATTTGGGGGTGTCCTTGGAACAAACAACTGTGGAAGGGAATTGAAGAAAGCAGGATGGATACGGGAAGAAGTTATCTGCAATGCAGTCTTAGTGGAGGTCTCAGCCAACCATCTAGGGAGTTCTAAAGCAGGAATGGCCCTCCAGAGTGGTCCTGATTTGGCGGAGGGGGACAGGTCTTTATATACACTGAGCAATCATTGGATGCAAGCTACCCTTGGGAGGAGGTCTTGACCTTAAGCAAAGCAGCTCTTTTCAGCTGAGGCCATCCACACCAGGGGCTGAAAACGGAAGGCTTTTTGCTGGCCATGCTTCTAGCAACTGGGACTAGGTCCTTTATTCCTGAAAGGGACCAGGCAGCACATCGCAGCGTCTACCACAACACTGGTTTATGTGTGGTATTTTTCACAATAAAAATTATCGTAAAGAAAAGCAAATGGGTAAGGCAGGAAGGCCAGGCTGTAAAAGGGAGTTGTTTAGGAGTGGTACAGAATCTCAGACAAGACAGGACAAAGTTAGGAACCTAATGTGATTGAGGTAGGATGTGGAAGAAAACTGAACGCTGAGGAGTGTCTGTCCATAGAGTAATACGCAGGTTTTCCACTGATAGAGGTGAAACCAGTGAATCAGAGGTGATTGGGTAATATTACCCAGACTACCATGATTAACAGACATAGTAGAGTCAGCATCAGGGGTGAGTTAGTTTGACAACTCCCAGGGAGCTAATGTCCCACAAACTGTAAGGGACACATGTGGATGAGGACTTTTATTCTGAGTCCGAGAGATCTGTGTTCCTTTGATTATACAACAGAAGGGGGCCCAACAGGGTAGTGAAAGATACCTCAAGAATTCTAGTCTTAGCGAGAGAGTAGCACAGACATATATATACTACCAACTGTAAAGTAGATAGCCAGTGGGAAGTTGTTGTATAACAAAGGGAGTCCAACTCGAGGATGGAAGATGCCTTAGAGGACTGGGACGGGGAGGGTGGGGGGGACTCGAGGGAGGGAGGGAATACGGGGATATGTGTATAAAAACAGGTGATTGAACTTGGTGTACCCCCCCAAAAATAATAAATAAATAAATAAATAAAATTTTTAAAAAAAGAATTCTAGTCTTGAAATAATGCTCATATGATAACAAGAAATCACCTTGTCTTCTACTGCCAATCATCTCGTCACGATGAATGCTATTTATTAGTCCGTCACTATGAACCAGGCACTTATTTAAGTGCTTTATGTAATTATACCATTCATTCTGCACAAGAGCTAAATGGGTAGGTGATACAATGATGAGAAAACTGAGGCATGGGTTAAATCACTTAGTGTCTCCAAGCATGGAATAGGACGATCATCGAATTTAAATGGTTTGGTCCGAGACTACCTTCTGTCCCGACACACGACTGCCTCCCAGAGAAGGGGTAGCATCAGCCTCAGTGGTGACAAGAACTCTGTATTGCACAGCTGTCTGGGCAGAAATGCAGCGTGACGTATTGGTCAAGTTGGGAGGGTTCAGTGCTGGGATGCCTATGCAGCATCAAGGCATGGAGGGTGTCTTGGTGACGAAGGCTGTGGGGTGACAGACGGCAAGGAGGCAAAGACTATAAGAACCAGAGACAGCCTAAACCCTGGCTCTCACTCTGACGCCACAGCAGCCCCCACAAGCTCCACTCTGAGCCACCAAGGCTGTTCTATATAACAACTGCTCCCCGTGAGTACAAAAATAAGAAATAATTAGGATCCTGACCTGAAGTTCTTGTCTGCAGGTGGATTTTGAGGGAATAAGATGTATAATATCAGCAGACAAGGAAGGATGTTGAAGATTTCTCAATTTCTTGGAGAGGCAGCAGAAGCTGAGTGAAAAAGAAAGGGGGGAGAAAAATACCTGTTCTCTGAGGCAGAAAATAATACAGGAAAGGGAACTTTTAGAGCTATCCCCATAGCAGAGGGTTTAAGAACCAGACCCTAGAGGCAGACTGGTTGGGTCCATGGCCTGACTCCATAACTGAGTAACCAGGGACCCTGGACAAGATACTGAAACTCTGTGCCTTAAGCACAGAAAAGATGGCACCCACCTCATAGCACCACCATGGAAAGCTTATAGAGTTAACGGGAGTCAAGAGTTTAGAGCTGGGCTTGACCTGAGTTGTTCTAAGTACCTATGTGCTATTATTACCTCTTCCTGGGTAGCAGGGCATTGTTTGCCTTGACAATTCCATTCCGGTCTTTTTTTCTCCAGGAAATCAGGGTGTGGTTCTGGGATCAAAACCATTCAGAGTAACAAAGTGACTAACGATTCTGTCTGGAAGGAAGGCAAGTATCCAAGCTAATATGCAGGCTAATTCTATTCTAATTCTAGAATAATCAGGCTAGTTCTAATACCTGGAAATACATCAAAGTTTATGATTTAAAAAACAGAAGACACAATCACACTCTCTGGCCCTCTGGTTCCTTATACATGAAGTGTGGTGGGGGTTGTGGATTGAACTGGTGGCTCCCAAATTGGCTTCTGCAGAGTCGTGGTATTCTTCAGAGGTGTCGGAGGCCTCCTGAAGGGGTTGGGGGTATGGAAGAGAAACTGCATAGGCAAGACCCCAGCCCCCACATCAGCCAAAGTGGCTCCACTTGCATCTGTTTTAAATATTATTGTAACTGTAGGAACAGAACACCTGTAGAACCACAGGCCCTTGACTAAAAATGTAATCAAGTTCTTTCCAGAGTAAGAGCCTCAAAGCTCCTCTTTTTTGTAATTAAGGGCACAGCCATTAAAATATTATACCCTTTTCTTTAATTCATGACAAATCCAAATGAGCACAATTTGGAAAGCAGTAAGGAGGGGAATGAACAAATTGAATTAATTCCTGTGCTGAATATTAATGTAGTGGCACAGAAAGGGAGATGCTTGGCAAATTTAAGGCTGTTAGAAACTATTTTTATCCTTCTTAGGAATTTAGACAGCTCCGTGTCTGAGAAGTACTTTTCTCATGGCAGATGTGTGTGGTCGGTCCAACAGACAGTCCCACAAGGGATGACTTCCACATTAAACGCAGCAGGCACAGTGCCTAGGGCCCACGACACTTTTAGGGCCCCACCGAAATGTTTTCATTTTCATTTCTTTTAAACTCAGAAGAAAAATATATGTGTATTATTATCGCTGAGAAGCAGACTGCCAGATATTTCTCCAGCAAAGATGGGTTTATTCGGAATCAGCAGAGAATTGCCGTTCAGGGTGTGCAAGCATGGTGAGCGACAGCACGTTTCCACAAGGCAAGGGAAGGAAAGCGCTTTTATAGAGAGGTAGCCGAGGCCGCGAGGCCTAGAGTAAACAGGGAGTCTCCAGCTTTTCATTGGCTGAGTCCTTGCCAGGACAGAAGAGGCATCTTTCTTCCTCCTGAGGGACTCAGCTCTGTCGAGGGTGTGAGAGCTCCCCCTTCTGGTTTCCCAACACTAATTGAGATTTCTGTTTACTCATTTTACATTATGTAGTAAATTCAGCCTGGATGATATTCATCTCTGTACCAACACAATCATAAAATATAATTTTTAACATTTTTTTCTTAATGGAGGAACTTTCCACAAAGGCAAACATGCCGGCAGCCCACTAGCATCATAACACGGCCCTGAGGCTTGCGGCTCGCGACCGGTCACAAAGAGGACAAGATGTGCAGAGCCCCAGCCCAGCCCAGAGTCCCCTTGGAGGGCCAGTCCCCCGCAAGACGTGTCATGGAACTTGATCTTGCTGGCAGCCTTTCCTGTTTGTCCTGAAGAATCCCTTGACTAGTATGTTACGAGAACCTTCCTGTTCAAACAGGAGTGGGGAATCACCGGGGATAGTATCACTTGGGAACTTGTTAGAAATGCAAACTCTCAAGCCCCTCCCAAGACCTAGTGACTCAGAATCTGCATTTGCACAAGATTCTGAGTGCGTTATAAGCACATTGAAATATGTGAATCACAGGCAAGGCCAGATGACTCGGTTATAGTGAACTGAGGCTGCAGAAAGTCTCACCCTAGAGCGAGATCAATGCCTGAGAGTCACCGGGGATTTCCTTAGTAGGAGGGTAGCAGCACAGGTAGAGAGGTAATGCTGAGGGCAGGGGAACCAGGAAGAAAGCAGGAATGGAATTCCAGGGAATCTTTCAGAGAGGTGTTGCCTCTATGGTGCTTTCCCCACTGGACTCCAGAAAAGGCTCTTTAACGTCTCCCGTCTGTGTTGGAAGCCATCCAGCATGATGCTGCTTCAGAAACTGCACAGCACGGTGGAATCAATAGTTAACATCATCAACATTCTCTTCTCCCACCTGGGCCCAGGTGAGGGCACAGCATCCCACCAGGGCGTATGCCTGGCACTTCTAGGATGTGACCAACAGCAAAGGGAGCTGTGGTGCAGGCAGACCCAGAATCAACACAGAAGATGGAGAGACACCAAAGAACAGCTTCCATGTAACCATCTTAACTGAGATGTAAGACCAAAATGTCTGTTTTCCCACTATGTCCTAGACAGAAGGGTTGTGGACACTAGCCATAGGTTATATTAGGTTTCATCTAAGTTTTCTTCTTCAAGAAGTGATTGCATTGTTTTAAAATGTTCGAAAGCCTTCTAAGGGGAACAAACTTTCAAGTTGCGTCCGGCTGTAATGTGGCCTGTTTCAGCCCCACTCCTGTATGGGAAAGTTTGGGAGCACTAGTCATTGCCTTCCTCTTTCCAGCTTCTAACCAGTTGAAAAAATGTACACAGGGAGCCTGAAGATGATAAAAGGACAATACCAATTTTATTACTGGGAAAATAAAAACAAATTTCCACACCCTAGGAAAGGCTCTGATTGTCTTATATCAAGGCAGTAAGTGGCGCTCAGAACCTGCTTGAAACCTGTTCAAGACATCAACAGCTCACCTCAGTGAATGGCTTTTACAAACCAGTGAATCAGTGTCAGTCCCTTACTCGAAAGTTAACCAGTCACAGACTCACCCCAATAAATACACCACAGCAACAACCAATCAACAACAGCCACATCCGAGTAACCAGGCTTCCGCAGACGATGTCTTCACGCCTAAACTTCTGCAAATCCACCAGTCCCTGAACTCTGCATTTCCCTTATAAAACTTCATCAGCAGTTCTATCAGCAGTCTGCTTGGAGATACTGTGCTTCCTTTCTATACTATAGAAAGTACTTCCTATAGTATACTTTCTTTCCTCTACTGTAGTTAGCAATCAATTCAGTCTTATAGT
This sequence comes from Hippopotamus amphibius kiboko, assembly GCF_030028045.1. NCBI lineage: Eukaryota > Metazoa > Chordata > Mammalia > Artiodactyla > Hippopotamidae > Hippopotamus > Hippopotamus amphibius. Next base: position 34,204,175 of record NC_080189.1, on the reverse strand, counting down.
TTTATTTCAATTATTGAATAAGGGTCACATCAGCCTTTGACACCCTGAACCTAGGGATGTGTAAGAATATAACTTCCCCAACCAGTTACAGGTGGAGAAGTTTAGTTGGCTGACTACAAAGAGAATGAGGCCTTAGCAGAGTTCCTAGTATTCTTACCAATGTGTGGGCCAGCTAGAGGAAGAGAAGGAATTAAGGAAACCTGGCTTTCACTGTCCAACTGTCCAGGGAGTGAGATGTCCACCGAGCCCTCTCCATCTCACACAAGCATATTAGTTACTTCTCAAGGGAAGGAGCACAGGGGAGAGAGAAAATGAGAGAATGGAGAGAGGAGGCAGAAATAATACTCTAAAACTATTCCTTCCGGAGATTGGAGGCTAATCTACTCACAGAAACAGGAAGAAGAGAGAATAAAGTTTCCCCTTCAACGTTCTGTATATTAACAGCTTTGCAAACTGGTTAGGGTCAGAATATATAAAAAAGACAATTGAGGGCTTCCTAGGTGGCGCAGTGGTTAAGAATCCGCTTGCCAATGCAGGGGACACGGGTTCGATCCCTGCTCCAGGAAGATCCCACATGCTGCGGAGCAACTAAGCCCGTGTGCCAAAAAAAGGAAAAAAAAAAGACAATTGAGAAACACTTATAGGGCAACGTAGTCTGAGAAAGATAATGCTATTGGGAGTAAGATGGTGAGAAAAGATTTCATAGTGAGAAAATAGAATTTGAGATGATCTGGGAAAGATGGATTAAACTAATCAAATATGATCAGGTGTTTATCAAGCACCATCTGTGTCAGGCAGTGATTGCTGGGGTATATAAACAAAGATGGCACCATCTCTTGAAAAATTACCATAAAAGAAAAAATAATTTGGACTTCATTAAAATTCAGATTTTTCTCATAATTAAAAGACACCATCAGGAGAGTGAAAAGACAAGCCACAGACTGGGTGAAGATATTAGCAATGAATATATCTAACGTCTAGAAACAATACAAACATCCCTCAAAAGTGAATGAATAAGTAAATTGTGGTATGTTGATACAATGAAATACTACACCCAATAAAAAAGAATAAACTACTGACACATAGAACAAAATGGGTGAATCTCACATTTTGCTGAGTGGAAGAACCCAGAAACAAGAGTATATACTGAATAACTCAATTCTTAAAATGTTACGAACAAATAAAACTAATTTATGGCAATCCACATCATCTTTTGGTGACTAGATTGGAAAGACACACAGCAAAGCTCTCTAGGGAGCTAGAGATATTTGTTATTTTTAAATCCTGATCTAGGTAGCAGTTACACAGTATGTACAAGGACCATTCTCACAGGGGAATTCAATTGTGAACCACCAGCAACCAACACACCCAATATCTGGGGGAAATAAGGATCTTAACACTAGAGGGGCGATCTGGACAGAGCATCACAACATCTCCCATACCAGATCATTCTATTGTGGAATCCAGGGCTGAGAGCCACTGGTCGAAGTCAGTGGTTCCTGAAACATGGTCCGTGCCCACCAGCATGAGCATCTTCTGAGTACTTGTTAGAAATGCAAATTATTGATTCCTACTGAATCAGGAACTCTACGGGTAGGTAGAGCCTAGCAATGTGTGTTTTAACAAGCCCTCCAGGTGAGTCTGATAGGCACTGAAATTTGAGGACCACTGGTCTAAGCTAATTTCACGTGAGAATAAGAAGGACCTTTGGAGAAATGGAAGGAAACATAGCAATGTCACAAAGCGAGTCAAGCATAACATGAGCAGAGTGTAGCTTGTTGAAAGTGGAGTGAAGTTTGTTTAGCAAATGGGACTATTTACTAGAGGATTTTATTTTTAAATGTCTTCTCTTAATCCAATAGGTCATTAGGAACAGTATAGATTTGTAAATAACCTGGAACAAGGTATTTTACCACCATTTTGGTGGGGAGACAATGTGTGGTGAAAATTTCAGTAGGAGATTATTGAAATCATCTATGCATAAAGTAAGGAGGACAAAAAGCACAGTCATTCACAGTAAAAATGGGAAGAAAAATAACACTGCGGAACTGAAGGATGATGGACAGCAGAATTTGAATTTCCAACACATGCGAAAAAGGCTACTACAACGGTTTTGAGATTACATCTTTAGGACAGTAGCAGTCGCTGCCACCACTGGGGGATTTGAGAAGACTGAGCAGCTGGGAGAGAACATGAATTTTGTTTCCTGTTTTGGAGAGTATGATACTGTAATTTATAATAAGATGCTTGGTCTTTGTCCCTGTTCAAAGCACAGAGCTCCTGAAACCCCAGGAATTTCCTTAGTGAGGAGAGTGATAAAGGTGTCTTTTGTTATGTTAATGAGGTTGCTTTTAGAAAGCCCCTAGGTAATCAAATGGGGGCTGTTGCCAGGGCAACCAACCTGGTGACGGGAATGTTGGCGCTTTCAGCCCCACCCCTGAGGAGGGGACAGGGGCCAGAGATTGAGTTCAATCACCAATGGCCAATGATTTAATCAGTCATCCCTAAATATTGAAGTCTCCATTAAAAACCCAAAAGGACAGGGTTTGGAGAGCTTGTAATTCTGGTAAACCAGAAGACAGCCACGGGCCATGGTGCTGGCCCCAAACTCCACAGGGACAGAGCTTTGTTTGGGACCTCAGCTTATTATCTCTTCATCTGGCTGTTGCTTTGTATCCTTTAATTTTCTTTGTGATGAATCGGTAATCTAATGAGTAAACTGGTTTCCTGAGTTATTCTGCAAATTAATTTAACCTAAGGAGAGGGTCGTGGGAATGTCTAATTTATAGCCAGTCAGTCAGAGCTACAGGTGAAAACCTGGAGTTGCAATTGGCATCTGAAGTCAGGAGTAGTCTCGTGAGACTGAGCCCTTAACCTGTGGAATCTGATGCAATCTCTGGGTAGATAGTGTCAGAACTGAGTTAAATGGTGGGACACCCAGCCACTGCAGAGTTGCTTGGTAGTGTGGAGAAAATTACCCACTTTTTGGAATTGGTTGTCAGAATCATAGAGAGTATGCCTAGGACATCTAGGTGGAGATGCTTTATAAACAGGTAGAAATGTAAATTTGAGAGACGGCATAGAGGTTTTAGAGCCCGGAAAAAGGACAAGAGCAAAGGGGTGAGGAAGGCATTCGGGGCCAGCTGTGGGGCTGAGCAGAGCTTTACCCACAACCAGAACTAGGTGCCTTCTTTGGGACTGCTTTCCTAAATGGAGGAGCATTTCCCAGCTACACTTAATAAAATTTATAATATAATAAATACACACACATATATTTGTGGAAATTAAGACTTTTTCTAGATCATTAGTTTCCATACTTTTGTTTATGGAGAACTATTCTGGCTGAAGTTAGGAAGAAATATCTAATACGATTCTATATTGTTTAGCTGTTGGATACTTCAGTTATGTCCCAGATCTTTTATCCTAGGGTAGTTTGTGAAATGCCAAGAGAAGAATCTAAGTTTTTCAAGCTTATTTGACAAGTGAATCCTTTATTCTAAGATCATTGATGACATCTCCTGGAACTAAGGTTTTGTTGAATCATATGGAAATTACTGATGAAGATGAGGGTACTAAACTTGCATCAGAATCACATGAGGTGCTTCAAAATGCAGATTCCTGCACTCCACCCAGGACCTGAAGAATCCGTTTTTAACAAGATCCCCCGGGGTAATTCTGAATTGCAGTCAACTTTGGCAACAGCTGCTCTAGATTATTTCTAATAAGACAAAGCAAAATCTTTGGGAAAGGAGAATTTGGAAGAAGAAAAAGTGGTGAGAAATGTGTTTGGTACAAAGCAAGCAAGATGAGGGATAAGAAAATATCACTGAATGTTGAACAAGACAAGGTCACAAGTGACTTTATGGAATGTTTTGGTCCACGTAAACTGAATTCCACCCACTTCTCATATATTCTTGTTTCTCCAACACTCATAGCTGTTGACCCTTCCTCTTGTACTGTCAGCTATGAGGGGAAGTTACTTAGAGTATAAACCAGAATGGACCTATTTCTTCCCTTTGCCCTTCTCTCCCTCTTCCTGTTCCCCATCCCCATCTACTTGGTTGGCTCATTTTCACCCATTAGACCTCAGCTCAAATGCCATTCCTCAGGGAAGTTTCCCCTGGCCACCTGAGTCGTCTCCCCTAGTTGCCATCTTACTCCACTTGTTTTTTGTTTTGTTTTTAATATTTATTTACTTTATTTACTTAGGCTGCTTTGGGTCTTCCTTGCCTTGCGCAGGCTTCTTTCCAGTTGTAGTATGCAGGCTTCTCTCTAGTTGCGGCATCCAGGTTTTCTCTCTCTAGGTGTGACGTGCGGGCTCCAGAGCACTTGGCTCTGTAGTTTGCGGCACACGGGCTCTCTGTTGGGGTGCACCAGCTCAGTAGCTGCGATGTGCGGGCTTAGTTGCCCTGCAGCATGTGGGATCTTAGTTCCCCGACCAGGGATCAAACCGGCGTCCCCTGCATTGGAAGGTGGATTCTTCACAACTGGACCACCGGGGACGTACCTTATTCCACTGTTTATTTTCTTTTATAGTGTGCTTAGAGAAAACCCTTTTAAAAAAGAACTCTAAAATGCAACTGGGTATTCTCTCAAATGCTCAACCAGCTCTTGGTTTTAGCCATCATCTTGCTGCCAACACCCCACCACTCTTCACTCTGCATCTAGGGTTTGTGTACAGATACCTCTCTCAAGGCTTAGGCATGGATTTCCAGGTCTTTGGAACTTGTGTCAAGCTAGGGTAAATGACCTTTCAGGCTGCTGGTACTTCCGCCTGCACTGAACTTCCTTTACCCACTGAGATTCTGGTTACCCTGTAGTTTCCCTTTTCTGTGAGCCACAAAGGAGAAAAACACTCTGCTTTTCCTCTTTCTGCTCCATCTTCTTTCCTCTCTGCAGCCCCAGTGTCTCACGCCCCAGGCTCCAGCCTTCTCCTACCCAGCCAAAGAAAGCCTCAGAAGGCCTTTCTTGTCTCCCAGTAGGCTCTGGACTCTAGCAAAAACAATTCTGAATTTGCAGTCCAAAAATATAGACAGAAGTTCTGAGAACATAGAATCTCAGCTTCCTCAACATTCTGTTTACCTCACAATAGGATTTTGTATGTGAAGATAAGCACAGTAAAATGCAGAATAATTTTTATGAAATGTAACCTCCTTTGTGACTTGTAAGGGCAGAAACTCAGTCTTTTGTTCCCATTTCAGATCTGCTGAGTTTGCCTGCTTGATTTGCATACAAAATTAGTTGCAGTAAATTATTCTGAGCCTGTCCAGGCAAACCACTGCCTTGGTCCCCAGATCAGTACCCATTGCACATGCGAACTGCAAGATACTTCACCTCAGTGGAGCTCTTACCTTGATTTACAATGTTCAGTCTGGCATCAGTATGAGTTTCATAACTTTTTAATATATTCCTGTTTCTTCACTAAAAATTAACAAAAATAAATTTAGTGTTTTGCTTAAGTAGAAGATTGGAACATTCCAAGGTTTATACATCTCAAAGTATATAAGTACTCAAGTACTTTTTTCTTTCTTTTGCACTCATCACCATCTCTTCAAGAGAAGTAAAAGTGAAACTCAAGTGCTCTCTTTAGCTCTAGGGTAGGAATGGCTAGGGGCAAGAGAAAATTAAACTTGATTAAAATGTGCCTTGCAATTTTGTACATTCTTTGGGCTATCTTTACCTCCCGTGAGTACTGGATTTAATTAGGAGACATCCTATGAATTACTTTAACAGAATGGTACTAGAAAACAGAAGAATTACTACTACATTTTGAAGACTAGGCCTTGTCTGTGATTTTAAAAGCCACCACCAACACCAAAGGGACTGTATAGTTGATTATTATCCAAGATGAAAATGGCTGTTATCATTTATCAATGAAAGGAAATGTGTACATATGACTGTATTAGGGTCCCCAGAGAAATAGTACCGATAGAATATATGTATATTCTATTTATTTATGTATTATACCAACTGGTTTCTGTGGTTATGGAGGCTGAGAAGTCCCACAGTCTGCTGACCTGCCAAGTGTGAGCCAGAGAGCCAGGAAAACTGGTGGTGTAATTCAGCCCACATGCCTGAGAAGGGGAAGAGGGGCCATGGTGTAAGGCTCTATCTGAGTCTGCCTGCCCACAGATCAAGAGCACCAGCATCGAAGGGCAGAAAAAGATGGATGTCTTGGCTCAATTAGAGAAATGAATTTGCCCATCCTTCAACTTTTTGTTCTATTCTATCCAGGTCCTCAATGGATTGGATGATGCCGGCCTGCACTGGTAAGGGAGATCTTTACTCAATATACTGATTCAAATGACAATCTCTTCCAGAGACACTTTACAGACACAACCAGAAATAATGTTTTACCCACTATCTGGCCAGAAAAAGGCTCCTGAGAGTAGACAATGAGGCCACATGGAATGAGATCTTTTACCTGGAAGAGATGACAGTTACTAACAATCAGGTTCTCCTTGCGAACTTGAGCTGGAGACACAGAGAGTAGTTAACCAATGGGATTGTAAGGGGGCAAAATCCTTGCATAACCAGAAACCCCTCAGGGAAGTAGAGACCAGTGAGTGGCACTTATCTTCCAACCACATCCCCTCTGGCTTATTTTTTTCTTTATTTGTGCTCTTTCAGACCCCTGGATGAGGGGGGCATGTGGCCAAGCAATGTTTTTCACCTTAATAAATGGTACCTGGGTTCTGATTGGTCAGACCAGGAACCTGAGGGTCACTTTTGATAATTCTCTCTTCTTTACTCCCAACTTCAATCCATCAAATATTGTGCCCTCTAAATGTCTTTTGATATCTCTCTCCATCTTTAGTACCTTTTCCCCAGTCTAAGTCATCAGGTCTTTCCTGGACTTAGGCAATAACTTTTAACTGGCCTCCCTTCGCCCACTTTTGCCATTTCCAACCCATTCTCCACATAGTATGTAACTCCCCTACTGAAATTTTCATTGCCCTGAGCAAAAGTCCACAAGTTTTTTCATTGCTTAAAAGGCCCCCTGTGATCTGGCCTTTGTTGATCCCTCCAGCTTCACCCAGCACCACCTCCCCTATTTCACATGGCTCTAGACACAGCCCTTGTCTTTCAGTTTCTCAAATCCACCAAACATATCCACCATATGTTTTCTTGGTCTGGGGACTCTTTCCTCAGTTCTCATCTTATCATTCCTCTTTACCCTTAAGGTATCAGTTTTATTGACTTGTTTAATCAATAAGTAATAAGTACCTACTCTGAGTCATGTTCTGTGATAATCACTGTGAATGCAATAGAAGGCAAAACAGACCTAGATCCTATCCCATGAAGCTTATAATTTAGTTGAGGGAAGTGGGCACCATCCAAATAGCATCCAAAGAAATGTAAAATAGCTCCAAGGTGCTAGGAGAGCCTATGACGGGAGGATTTGACCTAGTCAGGAAGGTCAGAAGATAGAAGAAACAACTGAGTAGAGATCTGGACAAGGGTAGCATTAAAGAGGGGGAAAAAAGAGGTTACAAGCAGAGTTGCATGTGCAGAGGCCCAGTGGATGAGTGTTTGTGAGGCTTACAAAGAACCAAAAGAAAGCCAGTGTGGTGAAGCTGAGAGAAAGAGGGAAGTGTAGTAAGACATGAGAGGGAGATGCAAAAACATACAGGGCAAATGATGCTATTCCGTCAGGGACTGGGCAGATAATGTGTGAAATGACAAGACGGAAGAGCAGAACCTATGGTAAAATGGAGAGTACAAACCTTGCTTCTAACAGATTTATATTGTGCAAAATACAGTGTTTTGCAAAACTAAAAAAGAAAACAAAACAAAACTGCATAATATCCTCACATGATAAGATATTACACCCCTGAAACCAAAACAGGATACTCTTTCCAGCTACAGTATAGTAAGTGGATTGGAAATTCTAGGTAAAGTTAACACGTTTTTCCTCCTTGACAAAACCTCACTAAAAGAAAGGTTTTTTTTTTTTATTAATAAACACATAAAAATGTGGGGAAAAGGAAAGGATACAAAAGCACCAGAAATTTTAAGACTAGAAAGCATATGGAGGATTGCAGCAGATGTGAGGACCTCAAAAAGCCAAATCCTAAACTGGTGGTGGCAAAACCCAAGAATCAGCCTCGTTTGTACCTGCAAAATCCTCAAGGGTCTGTGACTTCATAGCACCAAGTCCTTCTGAAAATGGGGTGAAGTGGGACCCCAAATCAGAAGAACCAGCTGAAGGCTGTTTAAGAAGCAGATATAGCCTTTGGTCCCCTGCCCTACTCTGTGCTGCTCAGCCACTGCCCCTTCCTCACCCAGGCAGAAGTCTGGAAGATTATCCTCTGGGGAGGGTAAATTAAAGGGATTCTGGACTGCTGGATACCAAGCATAGTTGAAGGCAAAGATATTATGCCAAATATAGGAATTAAAGGAACATCCGGATGGTGAATGCTGAAACACCCAGCCTTTTTCCTCTACTTGGCTTCTAAAATACTATTATCCAGGCCTTTCCTCTTCTGGCAGGAGATTAGAAGAGTCTGTTCTGGGGATTCTGACCAAAACAAGATGAAATCACAAAACAGCCCAATCAGATATTCCTAAAATAAAACTAAATTAGTTAACTTGAACAGATAACAAGTGAGAGGGGAAACTCGGTAGTCATGTTAGTCAGGGTTGTTACTTGAAAAGTAAGGCGAAAAAGAAAAGATATGTAAATATAGGAAAAGAAAAGATTAAACAAAAACAGAGCACCAATCTAGGAGGTAGAATGTACAAAAAACTGGAGTTGCAGAAAGTACAGGGAAAATGGAAAAATGAAAATCATCAATGGAATAATTTTAAAAGTTTCTCAGAACTAAAGGACATGACTTTCCAGATTGGAAGGACCCACAGAGCCCACTAAAATAGTTGAAAATAGACCCACAAAGTCACTTTATTGTGACATTTCAGAACCCTTAGGGCAAAGAAAATGTCATAAACCAGAAAAATAATGTAGAGACAATGAAACAATGCCTTCAAAAATCTGAATGAAAATGAAATTTACTCTAGAATTCTACACACAACCAAACTGTCAATCAAGTGTGAGTGTTAGATAATGATGGTTTCAGATATATACAGTTGTAAAATTTTACCTTATATATAGTCTATATTTCTATATCCCTTTTCTCAGGAAACTTCTGGTCAATACGTTCTATAAACACAAGAATAAATAAAAAAAGATTAAATCATTGGATACAGAAAATAGGAGATCTGACACAAAATAGGAGATCTCAAACAGATTCAACACACAGTACTAAAGGAGTTTCCAAGAAAATGAGAAAGGGGGACACAATGATGTTACCTATGGTTCTGAAAGGGTGGGGCACATGTCCAGATTGGAGCACAGTGTGCCTCAAGAAATTGGACACGTTGAGGTCCATCAAGGTAAAAATGCCTACTCTAATCCGAGGGTTGAGTGCTGAGGTGATACTCTCAGTAATAAGCTCTATCAAGTCAGGGATCCTGTCTATTTTGCTGCATGTCCCATAACCAGTAAGGGCTGATATATAATAGAGGCACAATAAATTTTTTTTAAGAACTAGTGAATTATTGGACTTGAGTACACTAGAGACAAAATCAGAAGAAAGATGAACGATAGGTTACTGATATCACAAAGTATAATGTACTTTAATGATAATTCTTTACATTCATCCAGCACTTTTTATTTTACAAAGCACCTTTCATACATTATTTCATGCAAGTTTCACAATGAATCGTTGAACTGAATAAAGATGTTAAGAGACTCATCTGAGATCGTTGGACTTTTTAAGTGAAAAAAAAGTCTGAAACCTGGGTATTCTAAGCCAATACTCTTTCTTATATTTCATAAGTTCTTTTTGTCCATGACAGTTACAAGGTCGGACAATGTCAAAGCAAACTGGGGGAAATATCTTTTTAATGTTTTGTTTAAATAAAAAGTTAAACGTTCATGGCAATATTTTACATATTCTCTATGCTTATCCAGTGAATAGGAGTGAATAGAATTCAACTTCCATCACACTGCGAATTACAAATAGCAATAATTTATATGTTCATAAAGCGTACAGCACATACATATTTTTATTCTCACAAAACACAAGGTAGATATTACTTTTGTTTCCCTTTTAACAGATGATAAAATTGAGGCTTTGAATGATTTCACTAGTTGGCAGAAATAACACAACTATTTGTCCCATAACTTATAATACAGAAATATTAGACTGAAAATATGAAGCTTTCTTAAAAACAGAAATTACTCTCCCAAGATCCAGACATCCCTTTTTTCAATACCACTCAAAACAGTTTATTCTAATATGTTCTGCTATACATTAATCTCTTACTTTGGCTATGTCAAATATTGTGAAATTGGGAAACTTTTCTAAAATAAGCCAGCTCATTTAAAAAGCGATTAGTATATAAACTCATAGAAGCAATCACATGTGTATACGTTTAGAATATAGATTTCCTCTGGAAGCATTAAGGCTTAGATTAAAAATAAATGTTAGTAGCCTAACATTGTAATATGCCTTAAATTCACACTTCAGTCATGAGATAGGCAATGTAGCAGATTAAGAAATACAAAGAAGGGTGGAGAAGTAGTCTCTATTTCCTCCTCTCATCCACTGTTTTAATGTTTTACATCCAAACTCATACATACAGGAAAACATTTCTCATTCATGCCAATTATTTTGAAGTCATCACATTGCATCGTAGACTCATATTGTTATATATTGAAGTCTAACATTTCACAACCAGAAAGTAAGTTACTTTAGGACATGGATTGTGTCCTGTAGTATAAAATTCTCTCTTCTCCACCTCTCTATTTTGCACAGTGTCAGATCCAAGTCAGGTGAGTTCCTGGCTTTCTCTCCACATTTAAAGTCTTCTGCAAAATTAGCTCTACTATATTCCCAGGGCTGATCTTACTGAGGCAACAATCTATTAAAGTCTTTCCAAATCATTATTTGGGGGTTCATATTCAAGGGTATCCCAACCCTGATGAGGTGCTCTAAGTTTGATAACTGGCCTCCCAACCCCAGTCTGGAGCCCCAAGTGCCCTTGTGTGCAAAACCTTGCTTCTATTCTATTGCTGTTCTCCTGTTCCTAATCAGAAAGCTTTTCCATAATACCTCAGTCACTCCCAGGAAAGAGGGGAAAGGCATAGAGATTAGCCTTCTCCCTCAGAGAGAATCCAGAATGTAATTTATGCCTCAGAGTTGTTCTGAGCTAAGGCTAGGGAGCTGGGTTTTCATACTCCATCATCTGACAGCCATTAGTTGAGAGCTGCTTCACGGCAGCCATGGTAGTACAAGAGCAGTCCTCCAAAGAGTAACAGCAGGTTCTGTGAAGTGGAGGCAAAAAAGTACTGAAGCACAGAAATAGTCAAAGTGATCTGAGGGAATCTGGTCAGAGCACTTCCAGTGTCTGCTACAGCTCTGTATATTGGAAGCAGCTCAATAGAGAAAAGTGCAGAAAATTGAATGCCCCAGTGCATAGCCTTGAACAGTTGGCTAAGGGTCATCAGACACCTACCTGCAATGGATGCAGCAAAGTCACAGGAAGAAGAAAATTAGGCGCCATGAACACTAAGCTGTATGTCCCATGAGGGAACATCAGGAAAGATGCCAGAGCTACAACATTGAGAGAGATCTGATAAGACAGAGAGCAGCCACCAGAGGTGGTAATGGCCAGTGTCAAAAGACAGAGGAAAACAGCAGTGTAAATATTTCTGAATGCACATGACCCACTGTGGCACCCCCAAAGAACCAAGAGGAAGGAATTTGGGCAAGTACTCCTATAGTTCTTTAGATTGGACCTGAGTACATTTTTATTATAGCTTGGTGTGGTTGGGGAAACACGAAATGACAAGCTTCTTTTTCTGCTGCTATACTGTTATTCTGCTGTTACGGAGTCCAAATAAGGGTTAAAAGTATTATCAGACATTAAGGATAAAAAAATCGAAGATGTTGGACCTGTCCTTTTACTTGCTACCAGCAAATCTGTTTGTTGTGTTGCTTCATCTTTCCAGGTCAAGAGTCTGCCTTAATTTTCACTTATGCCCCATAATTTACATTTGCCATATAGGGAAATTTTTTAAAAGTGAGAAATTATTCTACTAGTCTTTATCCATGTTGTTTTCAAGACCATGCAAGAAATCATACCTATTAATTCATTCTATAGATACTGTTTGAATTAGATACCACATTAAGTGCTTTTAAAAGATGAAAAAGAAACAGTCCTGTGTTGAAGAAGAACCAACATTCATGGGAATGATGAACACTAGATTCAGGTTAGTGGTTACCCATGGGAAGAAGAAGAAAGGGAATGGAATCTAGAAGGGGTAAAACATGCTTTTTTTCATGTATCTGACATCTTAATAATATTTAAGTAAATGTAAATACATAAAAGCTTTAGTATTTCCTTGCCTCACCCTAAAGGATCAATTTGGTCAGTCACCATGCTCCATACTTCATTTGGGACATTGTGTGAAAAGACTGAAGGCTTGAACTTACGGTAACTGAGAAATTAAAGAGCAGGAAATCAACTAGATATTTAAGCGGTGACTAAATAATGGAGTAGTAAAGAGCAGGAGGTCTGATTTGGGGGTAGCTGGGGAAAAAGTTTGCTTTCCTGATCTAGAGTCCCAGAGTCCTATTTTAGGGCAATTTCTAAATCCCATTTGGGTGGCTAGCTAAGTTTTTCAGCTCCCATTTAGGGATATGAAATGAAAGAGTTATTCAATCAATATGCATTCCAACAACAATTTTTTAAAATACTTACGTGCTAGACTCTGTATGTGTCAGACAGTTAATTAAGACAGGCTATGTTCTTAAGGAGTGGATTAGTATTATAATATGATGATTATAGCTAACATCTGTTGAAACCTTTGCTAATGCCTGTGCTGGGTGCTAAGTACTTTGCCTGTATTATCTCATTAAATCCTCATAACAGTCCTATGAGGGAGGGAACATTGTTACTCCCAATGTATAGATGAAGAAACCAAAGTTTGCAGAGTAAGTTGCCCAGTTACCTAGAGCTGGAAACAAAATCAGAATCCAGGATTTACTAATTATAAAATCCATACACCTTACCACTAGAGTACATGACAAAAATCCATGGAAAACTTTCTATGGGAATCTCGAAGAAGAAATTACTAGCTTTAGCCAGAGGATTCAATGTGGGATTCATGGGGAAAAAAGGATAACTGAATTGAATTTTAAAGGATATGCAGGGGCAAAGAACATTCCAGAAAGAGCTTCTGCAGAGGCCTGACAGACTGTGATGCATAAGTAAATAGCTTTGTGTGTTTCAGAGACGTGCATTTAGGGTAGTGACAGAGGAGTGTTTCACAAGATTGTTAGGAACCAAATTATGAAGGACAGCACATTCAGGAAGGAGGAGGAGTTTAAAAATGAGCTTCTTCAAAAATTCCTTGGTATTTCTGGAATAATCCATGTCAGGCTTCTCCAAGGGTTCCACTTGTGTGGACCTTTTCAAATCCAGCTGAGGAAATGGACTACAGGTAAAACACACTCAGCTACAAGTAAGCAATAGTTTAGACAATTATTTGATGTAGAAAGCAATTACTTTGAAAATATACATGATTTTTAACACTTTTCTACTGCCTTAAAGAACATTATTTGAGGCTAGTTGTGTTCATTGATCACGAGAGACTAACAACCAAATAACACTGTCTAACACTGGCAGTTTTCCTCAGAAGTAAGGTAGGCCATACTTTTAAACTATGGGTATTAGTTTTTCAGTGCAGAGATAGTAATATGGTGTTACACAAGTCTATATCTGGTGCAACTATTTAGTAGTTCATCATTAATACTTACTGGATGTTTATCCTATTATACATTACATGATTGTGACATATATTGGGTTGGCCAAAAGATTTGTTCATTTTTTTCTTAAGATGGCTCTAGTAGCACTTAGTCGTCTTTAACTTCTTTCAAAACAATTTTGTTAGATTGTATGTCACAGCTGTCATATCAGCATGCATTTAAAAAAAAGACATCAAAATTGGTGAATTTTTGTGTAGCCATTTTAATATTGAAGATAGAAGAAAAAAAGCAATATTTTCAGCATATTAGGCTTTATTATTTTAAGAAAGGGAAAAATGCAACTGAAATGCAAAAAAGATTTGTCAGTGTATGGAGAAGTTGTGGTGAGTGATCAGACGTGTCAAAAGTAGTTTGAGAAGTTTTGTGCTGGAGATTTCTCGCTGGATGGTGCTCTACCTCCACAGTCAGGTAGACCAGTTGAAGTTGATAGCAATCAAATCAAGACATTATCTGGGAACAATCAACATTATACCACACAGGAGATAGCAGACATACTCAAAATATCCAAATCAAGCATAGAAAATCATTTGCACCAGCTTGGTTATGTGAATTGCTTTCATGTTTGGGTTCTACGTAAGTTAAGCGAAAAAAACTTTCTTAACTATTTCCTCATGCAATTCTGTGCTTAAACATAATGAAAATTTTCTGTTTTTAAAACAGATTGTGACGGGCGATGAAAAGTGGATACTGTACAGTAATGTGGAATGGAAGAGATCGTGGGGCAAGCAAAATGCACCACCACCAACACCAAAGGCTGGTCTTCATCCAAAGAATGTGACGTTGTGTATATGGTGGGACTGTATGGGAGTCCTCTCTTATGAGCACCTCCTGGAAAACCAAATGATTAATTCAAAAGTACTGCTCCCAATTAGACCAACTGAAAGCAGCACTCAATGAGAAGTGTCCAGAATTAGTCAACAGAAAATGCATAATCTGCCATCAGAATAATGTAAGACCGCATGTTTCTTTGATGACCAAGCAAAAAACTGTTACAGCTCAGCTGCGAAGTTCTGATTCACCTGCCATATTCACCAGACACTGCACCTTTGGATTTCCATTTACTTGGGTCTTTACAAAATTCTCTTAAGGGAAAAAATTTCAATTCCCTGGAAGACTGTAAAAGGCACCTGGAACAGTTCTTTGCTCAAAAAGATAAAGTTTGGGAAGATGAAGTTATAAAGTTGCCTGAAAAATGGCAGAAGGTAGAGGAACAAAGGGTGAATACTTTGTTGAATAAAGTTCTTGATGAAGGGCTTCCTAGGTGGCGCAGTGGTTAAGAATCTGCCTGACAATGCAGAGGTCACGGGTTCGATCCGTGCTCTAGGAAGATCCCACATGCCGCGGAGCAACTAAGCCCGTGTGCCAAAAAAAAAAAAAAAAAGTTCTTGATGAAAATGAAAAATGTGTCTTTTATTTTTACTTAAAAACCAAAGGCATTTTTTGGCCAACCCAATATTTAGATTATGCATATCTTATACATGAGTTCTTAAGCTAATAACATAAGTTTGACCATTAGGTCACTTGGGTTCTAAAATAATATCAGGGACTTCCCTGTGGTCCAGTGGTTAAGGTTTCACCTTCCAATACAGGGGGTGCAGGTTCGATCCCTGGTCGGGGAGCTAAGATCCCACATGCTTCGTGGCCAAAAAAAAAACAACATAAAACAGAAGCAATATTCTAACGAATTCAATAAAGACTTTAAAAATGGTCCACATCAAAAAATCTTTAAAATAAAAAATAAAATACTAGCTAGACTGCAATTTTTCTCAATTCATTTCATTTATCTAAAGCTCAACTTACCTGTGAAATGAGACATTTGCACTAGATGGATTCTAAGATTGTGATTCTATAAAGTAGGTAACTTCTGACCTTGACAAACAAATTAGTTGAGGACATAGATCACATCCACAGGAAAACAGATTAAGAAGCATACAAGTAATTTAAAAACAGACACTAAAAGGGGAAGAATTTTTTTTTAAATCAGTTTCTGGTGCAGTTAATTGGGGAGGTCAAGATTACACCACTAAGAAGTAGAAGAAAGGTGAGTTTAGAAATAAGATGAGAGAAAGGTAGAAATTCTCACTTAGTAGGTAAAATTGTGTAAGGGGAGAATATTTTTTTTCTTTTCTCTTCATCATAAAATAATTAATTATCAAGAATACCAGAGCATTTCTACTTGCAGCCATATAACTATACACCTATTTTGTGTGATAGCTTGAAATCTTCCCAGAATTCCTAGGTTATGTGAATTCTGTAATTCCTTTTAATTGTATCAAGAGGGTGACATTGGGAGGTTTTTGAAAGGATTATCAGAAATTATACGTAATTGCTGATCATGTCATTATGGGAAACACATGTAAAGTATCGCCAAGGTTACAACTGTAAACATAGTCTGACTCAAATTATTACAAAACATTACCAGATTTGGGTGAGGTTTCTAAAGGAAGAGAGCAGCAATTAGTCAAGCAACACATTTACTGAGTACCCACTGTGTACAAATTACTGATATTAAGTGTTGCTGAGTAAACAGAAACTGAAAAAACCCCTCAAAACAAAACAAAAAAAAGCCAACAACAATAAAAACAGAAGTACTGTTGATGAAGTAGGTGGTGGTGAATAAAATTGATGGGATGGGAGAGTAATCACCTTCATTAAGTTTTATTTGGTGGAGAGTGCCTACGCTTTCGAGAGGGAGAAAGACGATCTCAAAGTGGGAAGAACATGGGATACAGAATATGATGCTTGGGTTCGAATCCCAGTTTAGTCACTTCGGTGCAACCTTGGACAAATATTTTGTCTCATTTTTTTCTCCTGTAAAATGGGTATACTAATGCTGGGGGTTGCAGTGAGAAATCAATGAAGAAATGATTTGTAAACTGTGAACAGTAAACATGTTATTTATTTACATCCAGTGAGGTCCTTGACCAAACTGTGTGGTTTATTCTTTACCATGTCTTCTCTGCACCATTTACCCTCAACAGGGCACCCGCTTTTGCCTGCATGCGTCAGCAAGCTTCCCCTTCCTGTTCTCTCCCCAAATGGACCATGAGCTTTGTAGCAGCATGGCTTCTGTTTGCTCTCCACCCACAGGAGACAATGATTTGCACACCATGACCATTCAGTAAATTACTTAATAATAAAATTTTACATTTATTTGAATTCTTTAAGGTAGTCTCACATGTCATTTACATGCAGCTGTCAGATTCATCTTGCTAACATATTCCTGATGACGTCATGTCACTGTTCAAAAGTTGCCAAGAATGTCTCATTCTCTACTGAATGTTTTTTTTTTAACTACACTTTTTAAAATTGAAGTATAGTTGATTTACAATGTTGTGTTTGTTTCTGGTACACACAAAGTGATTCAGTTATACATACATGTGTTCTTTTCCATATTCTTTACCATTATGGTTTATTACAGAATATTGAACATCGTTCCCTGTGCTGTACGATAGGACCTTGTTGATTACCTATTTTATATATAGTAGTTTGTATCTGCTAATCCCAAACTCCTAATTTATCCCTCCCCTACCCCCTTTCCCCTTTGATAACCATAAGTTTGTTTTTGTTTTGTCTTTTTAATTTTTATTGGAATATAGTTGTTTACAATGTTGTGTTAGTTTCAGGTATACAGCAAAGTGAATGTTATACATATACATATATCCAACTCTTTTTTTTTTTTTTGAGTCTTTTCCCATATAGGCCATTACAGAGTATTGAGTAGAGTTCCTGTGCTATATAGCAGGTTTTTATTACTTATCTTTTTCATACATAGCAGTGCATATACGTCAATCCCAATCTCCCAATTTATCCCTTCCCTCCTTATGGCCTGGTAACCGTAAGTTTGTTTTCTATGTCTGTGAGTCTGTTTCTGTTTTGTAAATAAGTTGGTGTCATATTTTAGATTCCACATGTAAGTGATATCATGTGGTATTTGTCTTTCTGTTTCTGACTTCCTTCACTTCATATGATAATCTCTAGCTCCATCCATGTTGCTGCAAATGGTATTATTTCAATCTCTTTTATGACTGAGTAATATTCCATTGTATAGATGTACCACATTTGCTTTATCCATTCATTTGTCAACGGACATTTAGGTCATTTCCATGTCTTGGCTATTGTAAATAGTGCTGCTAAGAACATTTGGATGCATGTATCTTCTCGAATTAGGGTTTTCTCTGGATATATGTCCAGGAGGGGGATTGCTGGATCATATGGTAACTCTATTTTTAGTTTTTTGAGGAAACTCCATACTGTTTTCCATAGTGGCTGCATCAATTTATAGTCCCACTAACAGTGCAGGAGGGATCCCTTTCCTCCACACACTCTCCAACAGTTATTTGTAGATTTTTTAATGATGGCCCTTCTGACTGGTGTGAGGTGGTACCTCATTGTAGTTTTGATTTGCATTTCTCTAACAATTAGCGATACTGAGCATCTTCTCATGTGCCTGTTGGCCATCTGTATATCTTCTTTGGAGACATGTCTATATGTCTTCCGACCATTTTTTGATTGGTTTGTTTGTTTTTGGATATTGAGTTATATGCACTGTTTGTATATTTTGGAAATTATTCCCTTGTTAGTCACATCATTTGCAAATATTTTCTCTGTATTTCATATACTTTGTTATTGAGATATAATCGACATGTAATATTGTATTAGTTTTAGGTGTACAATTGTAATGATTAAAGTCTTAACTCCCATCTAAGCTCTAAGGTCTTGCTACTCAACCTGTGTTCTCCAATGGGTAGCATTGGCATCACCAGGGAGCTTGTTAAAAATGCAGATTCTTCAGCCCCATCCCAGACCTACTGAATCAGCAACTGCACTTAACAAGATTCCTAGCCAATTCACATATACAGATTTGACTACATCGTCACTCTCTTGCTGAACTTGAAGATTCAGAAGTAGGGTTAGATTTAGCAAATAAAATTAGCAGTCGTTCAATAAAATTTGAAAACAATGAATACTTTTTAGGTATATCGCAAAAGATTCATGGGACATACTTATACTTAAGATATATGTTCATTGTTTATCTGAAATTCAACTTTTACTGGGCTTTCCTGTATTTAATCTGGCTACCCTATTCAGAAGAGTACGATCTATGTTTAACATAACTTAGTACTCCCTTGCATTAGTGCAGGGCCTTCTGTAACTCCTTAATATGTTCATTTAAGGAACAGACGAGTTTCTTCAGAACTGAGGTTTCTCTGGTTTTTGCTTAACATCGTGTATCTCCAGAGACGAAAACAGTATCCCACACAAAATAAAGGACTAGCAATTATTTCTTTAATGAATATATTCAGAACATCTTCCAATTATGTACTGGGTTGTATGCGCATATTTTAATGAAAGCCAAATATTTTTCTGGTAATTTTTTTTTTTAAACCAGAATGTTTAAAAGCTATTTGCGCACTTTTTCACATCTTCGGTGGCAGAGTTCAGGACTTGATGGGAACACAATCAAGGGCTCAGAATGTACTCGTCGCAGACTGGGTCCATATGCTCACCGGTGGGGATGCTGACAAGCCTGCAGCAGGCGGCGATAGGCAGCTCCTCCCGGCTCCCCAGCCTCCGAGGCACCCGCGCACGCGCACAGCCGAGCTCCGGCCCCTTGGGACGGGTCGAGGGAGGCGGGGCTCCCGGGGCGCGTGCGCGGCGGCCTAGGCTCTGGGCCCCTCCTTTGGCGGGGGCGCGCGGCGCGGAGGACCGCACCGAAAGGGGGAAGTCAGGTGGCCGCTGCCGCCGCCGCCGCCGCCGCCGCGGTTTGTCGCCAGAAGGAAAATGGCGGATCTGGAGGAGCAGTTGTCTGATGAGGAGAAGGTAAGAGCCGCGGGGGCGGCAGAGCGCGTCGGTCTGGGAGCCGGCAGGGCCCCGCCGCATCAACCCTGAGTCTGGCCGCCGGGGAAGGGCACCGCTCGGTGCCCCCGGCTGCCCTTCCTTCCCCTCTCCTCGCTGCGCCCGAGTGCCTGCCCCTGTCAGTCACCCGAGGCCCCGCGCGGGGGCAGGTCTCCGCCAGGCCTCCTCGCTCGGCTCCTTGTAGGGTGTGTGCTCCGAAAATAGGAAGCGGGAGCTGGGCGGCGGCGCCGGGCGCGGCGGGCGGGCGGGCGGGTGGGGGCGGGGGGCGCGGAGGGCGGCGGCCGCCGGGGACCCTCTGCCCCTGCCTGGGCCGCGGGGCGCTGCGCCCGGGTCGGGGACTGCGGAGGGGTCTGGGTCCCGGCCTGGGAGCGGCCCAAGGATAGTACCCAGCCCGTCGGCCTGGCCGGAGAGGGTGGCCGGGGTGAGGGCTGCGGGGGAAAATCGCTTAGGAAGTGGACCTTCACTTCTCTCTCCTCCTCCCTCCTCCCACAAGCAAAATGCTTCCTTTCCTGGGTCCTACGTTTTTTTTCCTTTACCCGTGCAAGTCTCTCTCTCTCTCTTTTTTTCCTTTTTCGGCTTTAGCTGTAGGCTTTGCAGTTCCCATATTCCCCCAGAGGCAACGAAGTTGCTCACAAAAAGATCCCCCCCGCCCCCAGTTGTTTGCTACTCGTGTCGGCAGCAGCCCCCCTCGGGGCCGATTTGGTGGCGCCCCATGGTCGTGCTAGGACTTCTTCCGAAGAGGGGAGATTGTGCAACTCCTTTTACTGTATCTTAGATGCTGTGACAGCATTGGAGCCAGAGGAACGACTTAAGTTCTCAGGCATTTGGCCTCGGTGAGGCCCCCTTCCCCCGTGTGTGTGTTGCGGGGCGGGGGTACCCCACTAATTTTGAGTATTTCATGGAAAGGTCCTTGATGTTTCTCAAACTCAGAAGTAACTGACATAACTATGAACAAGATAGTTACAGTTTTCGAAGTGTCCGCTCTTAATTTGACAGGGCTCATTTTTTTAAGTTCCAAAGCAGTACAGCCATGTATGAAACACAAACATATACTGATGTTTAAGAAATCCTCATATAAGCCTAAGAATATTTTCGGTTGGAAATCTCTGCTCCAAGTGTTTTTATATCCTGTGTTCTTGTACCGAAATGTCACGTTCTGTCTTCTTCCCGATGTGAGTGTGCAGCAGTCAGCCTTTTCTTCAATTTTGGAAATCTTTTTTACCTCTGTGCTCTTTGGTGCAAGTGATAATAAAACGACAAAATGGGGAGAGCAACAAGATTCTCCATAATCCACAGGCCTGGTAGGCAGATTCCTGTATACACAAAAGTTGCTGTGCAGTATTCATATGTATAATACTGGTAAATAACCATAAATTGGTAACTGAAAATGTATGCAGGTACGCACACATTTAAAATTAAGTAGTGCTAAGAAGTTTTTTTAAAGGGATTGTCATGTTTTTAATTCTGCTGTTGGTAAGTGGTGATTAGTAGTTCAAGTGGCTAGAAATCTAGCTGAGGAGAGAGTACTCAGTGTGGGAGTTAATATAGACCTGCCATGTGTTGTAAAGGCCTAAAATAGCAAAGTTTTTTCAAAATGAGATGACAAGATTTCTTATTTTCAGGCACTCTCAGGGCACTAAACTCCATAAAGTTGTCGGGGTGGATGGAAGTGGGTCTTATTCTCTATGTTCGTCCAACACCATGTTTTAAGAGTAAATGAATGAAAACTCTAATTTGAAGGAATTTCGTGTTCTTGTTTTTATTTCGAGTTTTGCAAAGACTATTCTGTAGATGTTTTACATATAAATTTACGTGTAAATTTCTGATTACTTTTTTTAGTAATTTAAGAAAAATATTAACTAAACTGTAAAATTCAAGTAACTGGTAAAGTGAAATTCTAACAGTCTTGTCACTTTAGTTATTTAAATGTTCTTTTTAATCTGTCGGGAGGAGGACCTTGGATATGGAATCAGAATCAGGATTTAAAGGTGATTTTTTTTTAAACTAATATTTAAATCATTTTTTCTGCCACCTTGTTTGTAATTCTCGAAAATAAGTTTTTAATACTTTAAAGGTCTTGGAATTTCCATTACTGATTGCATATGTAAGGAAGGAAGCTATTAAGACTTATGTAGTACCATACTTTGTATATTCCCAGCTCAGTTAGACAATACATTTGTTAATTTGTTGTAAGTTTGAGCTAGGTTTTATTATTACCATTTCACAAGTAAATAAGTTTTCAAAAGCTTTAAGTAATTCACGGAAGTACACCTAAGTAGAAAGTGCAAAGGCGGTATTTAAACCGGAGTGTGTCTGAATCCAAAGTTAATGTTCTTGTGATATTATGCTTCCTTAACAGTTGATGATAGAACGCTGTTCTGGATTCATCTCTTTGTTTTAAGTTTGACAGCTTAATTTGAAAAAGGAGAAAGTAGTTCTCTTTGTTTTTAATGGAAATTGTAAATACCAAACATTAAATAGTATTGGGTTTTAAATTTAATTTGTTTTGATCATTTTAGAACAAAGTTTATTGTTGTTTGACACATTTAAGCATTTTATGCTGCTGGTATAGTTTCATATATGCCCTGTGGTAGGAAGCATTTTAGAAATTAATCTAGAATATTATAGCTTTGCTTTTTTCAATCATGTACAGTTGCTTTTTGAGGATACCACTATGAAATGTAATAACTTTTTCACCTTTGGCCTCTGGGTTAATAAGAAATAAAAGTATATGAGGAAGCACAGTGAAGTTCTTTATAAACTTTTTTATTTGTTGTGGTGTGTCCTACAAACCTTTTTACATAGTTATGGAAACTTTAGGCCAGAACATTTCGTGTTTTCCATTCCTGGGTCAGCTGCATTGTGCGGTAAAGCATTTTTTGTGATTGATATTGTATTTGTGGTATAATGCTCAAATAAGAACTATTCCCAAACCCTTCTCTAAATGAGAAATCCTGGAAGTCACTCCAAGCTTTGGAAGATACCTTAGTTATTGGTTGGAAAGGATCCCCCCCTCCCCCCCCCCCCAATCTCTTCCACCTTCTCACAGTGAGTAGAGTGATCCAGTCTCATCGCTTCAACTTTTGTATTTTTGTAGATGCGTCTCAAGTATGTAGCTCAGCCCTGCTTCTCTCCTTAGTAC
Organism: Hippopotamus amphibius kiboko; assembly: GCF_030028045.1. Classification (NCBI taxonomy): domain Eukaryota; kingdom Metazoa; phylum Chordata; class Mammalia; order Artiodactyla; family Hippopotamidae; genus Hippopotamus; species Hippopotamus amphibius. The sequence continues at coordinate 34,181,339 of NC_080189.1, read as the reverse complement.
TGGTCATGCATTTTTATCTGCTGGTCCTATTCACGGAAGACAATTAAGGAGATATGCTTAAATGGAACCTGCCTAAAAGTAAATTCATAAACTCTCTTCCCCTCTCACCTTACACAAAGCAGGGCAGATACCCATCTCTTCCTGCTCATTTTTCCCTTAATGACTCTGTTGCCATTTTTCAAGTCATACAGATTTTTAACTTCAGCTTTATTTTAACTTTTTTTCCTCCTTGTGCTCTCTGTACCTTACAGTCAGTTTCCAAACCTTGTCACTTCCATCAAAATATGTCTTATACAAATTATTTCTTGTTTGAAAAGTTAATTCATTTATATTATTTGATTTATAATCTCTCAGTTGACCAGACCATTAACAATTTATGTGATAAACTACTGTTGTTTAGTAACCAACTTTTACTGTATGAACAGAATGCAAGTTGTACCTGTTCTGTGACTACACAGTTAAAGAAGAAATAAAGCTAAGGGAGGAAAAGTAGGATTAGAAGAATGTTTCATATCTGTTTTATTTGCCACTGCTGGACTTTTGTTATAAACTTTCTAGACAGATCCCTCCATCTTCCTGTCATTTTTCTACTCCCAAACTCTTAGTTGCTGGATCCTTCATTGCCTTTACAGGGAAGCCCAACTCTTGAACATGGTGTTCATGTCCTTGTATTCCATTCTAACCTAAATAGTTCTGACGTTTCCAGTATATTCTGTTATTTAATCAAGCTGTGGATTCAGAGAGACCTATGTGCTAGTCCATGCCTAGCACCTCAAGTAAATTATTTAATCTTTCAGCAGCTTCAGTTTCCTCTAAAATGTGGGGATATAATAGAAAGTATATTCTCCATTAAGTTTCTATAAGTGTAAATGTTACCTGGCATGTAGTAAACACAATAAATTTTGGTTATTTTTCTCTGCTCATGACTGCTTTGAGCATTGGTACTGCTCCCTGATCTGTCCCCTTTTTTGAAAGATGAAAATATTACTCATCCTTCAAGATTTAACTCAGATCACATGGCTAGTTTTCTCTTTCTTCTGAACACTGTTTTCTCTCTCTCCTGAACGCTGTAACATATCATTCATGTTAAATACAGTTTTGCATGGTAGTTATTTGTTTACCTGACTTTTTTCCTGTATTCTATGGGAATTCCTTAGTGCAGAAATAATGTCATCTTTAGCATCTGTCAGTACAATGTATGTAAGTACAATGGTTCAGTGAGTGAATGAACAAAGGAGGCATGAATTTACAATATTAAGAAAAAAATAACAGTTTTATGAAAAGAAGTAGCATATAAAGGCAAGTTTTGGAGGGAAAATCTAGTATGCCTACATTTTTCACTTCTAAATAGTGTTATAGATTTTAAAGATTTAGATAGTTAAATGATGTTCCTGGTGTTCTTTGAGGTGCAGGTGGTGATATTGGCTATGGTTCAAATCACTTACACATGCTAAACATTTGTAAGCAGTTTATATACTTCTCCCCCATACACAGCGATAATTTGGCTTTATAAGTTTTGTTTGTATGTAAAAACAGTGTAAGCCACCATTATGTTCCATCGTAATTAATGTAAAATCGGTAGTGTTCTTATTAACTAAAAAGTAAACTCAACCAGTAAGCTATTAATGTAGAAATTATCCATTCCTAATTTCATTCTGTAGATGAATGAATTCTGTCATTGCACCAGTAAAATCTAAGAATTCCTACAGCAAGCAGAATCTTGACAGCTGCTGTAACATTAGTGGAGTTTTTTTTAGACTTTGCACACTAGAGCAAATTTGTAGTACATTTCAGTGCATTGGGGAGTTATTTCTACATAAAATAAGGATAGTTATATACATAGAACATTGCATTTTAGAGTAACAACACTTAGAGAGTACAAAGTAGTTTTTAAGGTTGAAAAGCATAATGGGAAAACTTGACCTTTGGTTCTGCGTTCTGACCTAAAAGCTTAATTGCCTGAAGCAGTAATTTATTGGAAGAGATTCATGCATATCAAAGGAAATATGGGTTCCATAGACCAATTATAGTTGTCAAAAGAGAATTTCATAAATTTTATTTTGAAGGGTAGAACTACAATCTTCATATTCTTTGCCTCTCTTTTTTTTTTCTTTTTCTTCTTGGCTGCCTTGGGGCTTTGTTACTGCGTGTGGACTTCCTCTAGTTGTGGCAGGCGGGGGCTACTTTTCATTGCGGTGGATGGGCTTCTCATTGCAGTGTCTTCTCGTTGCGGAGTGTGGCTCTAGGCATGTGGGCTTCAGTGGTTGTGGTGTGTGGGCTCACTAGTTGTGGCACTCAGGCTTAATTGCTCAAAGACATGTGGGATCTTCCTGGACCAGGGATTGAACCCATGTCCCCTGCACTGGCAGGCAGAGTCTTAACCACTGAGCCACTGGGGAAGTCCATATTCTTTCTCTTAAGACATTTATTTACATGTTCTACTGTGAACCCGTGGCTGAGAGCTTTTCTTGCATATTTTAGTTCATAATATTTCTACTGACAAAGAATAGAAGTAATTTTTGAAAACTACATCAACGTCTATTCATTTACCAAACATACCTTGTTTCATTGATTTCACTACTCATCATTTTCCATATTCTGAGATCTCTGAAATCAGGCTGCATTGTACAGTCATGGCCTGTGATACTGGTAGCATTTTTCCTTTTTTAGTGATCCATGAAATTATGCAACTTACCTTGATTGTGAATCAGGGTAAGCAAGGATATAATGCAATAACAAACAAGCTAAAACCTCAACATGAGGGCATTGGTGGTGGGGGCTTTGCGTGGCATCTCTTCACTCATTCTGTATATGTCTAGGTGTGGGTCAGCAGTGAAAGGGCCCTGCTTAGTGAAGTCACGTAGTTTCAGGTTCTTGGAGGATTTCAGTCTAAACATAGGCTTTTTGATATGATACATATACACAATGGAATATTATTCAGCCATGAGAAAGGAGGATATCCTACCATTTGTGACAACATGGATGGACCTTGAGCACCTTGTGCTTAGTGAGATAAGTTAGATAGAGAAAGACAAGTACTGTACAGTATCCCTTATATGTGGAGTCTACAAAAGTCAAACCTGTCTAAAAAAACAGTAAAATGGTGGTTACCAGGGAATGGAGGGTGTGGGGATAAGATGAATGGTGTTTAAGGGTACAAAGTTGTAATGAGTAGTAAATAAACCATAGTGATCTGATGCACAGTATAATGAATATAGACAGTACTGTTGTACTACAGTGATGTGATAAATACTGCATCAGTGGCAGTCATACTACAGTATATAAATGTATCAAACTAACAGGCTGTATACCTTAAATTCACAAAATGTAGCATGTGAAATTTATTCTCCCCACCAAAAAAAAAAGGAAAGTCTTAGGCTTTTTACCACCATCCCCACAGCAGTGGGAAGAAATGCAATGAATACCAAACTGGGTTTTAAAGCCTCCCCCCACCACACACACACACACACACACACACACACACACACACACACACACACACACACACACACTCTTAGAGACTCACTGCATTTCTGCTCAGATTTCAGTTAGCTTAAGCAAGTTATATCTATAAACCTAATTTCAGAGAGGGCAGGGAAGAAGGAGAGAAATGCAGTATTTGTGAATAGCAGTACTGATTCTATAGATTAAGTTTTAGACTGACTGAAGGTTGGTGATTTGATTACCTGTTTGGTAGATACAATGCAAAACTATAGATTCAAAGGTGAATCAGACATATATAACATATATACTATACAGAGTCAAAAAGCAATAAGTTCAAGGAAATTCAGAAGATGGAAAAGTTACTTCTGCCTAGGAGAATGGTAGGTATCAGTTTTGTTACAGGCGCATGCTGGAGAGCACAGTATAGGAAGAAATAACAGAAAGGTGGGAATGAGCGGAAAGTGTGAGTTATATTTCAAGTACTTTGCAAGTAAGAGATGCAAAGATGAATTGTGCTCTTGAACAGCACAGATTTTCTCAGCTGTAACACTGTTGACATTTGGGCCAGATAACTCTTTGTTGTGGGGGTGTCCTGTGCATTTTAGGATGTTTGGGTATCCTTGGCCCACATGATGCCAGTAGCACCGCAATCAAGACAATTACAGATGTTTCCTATAGTGCAAAATCGCCCCTGGTTGAGAACCACAGGTCTAGACAGATAGAAGCTAGTGAGACCAGTTGGGAAACTGAGTTAAGTGTTAGGACCTGATTTAAAGTAGTTTCACAAGACACAGAGGAAAAAAATGATTGCTAACATTTCAGAGTTGGAATCAACAAAAGACATGGTGAGTGAAGGTAGAGAAAGGGAGAAATCAGAGACAACTGAACATTAACATCTGGTTGACTGGGAAGTGGAACCACCACTCACAGCTAAAGAACACAGGAGAGAAGATGCGCAGCTGGGGGAGGAATATGGTGAATTTTGTCTGGGTTCTACTATGTTTGAGATGCTAGCAGAATGTCTATGTGAACATGCCTAGCAGATACGGAAATGTGGAAATGGAGCTTGGAAAGGAGATCAGGCCCAGAGATTTTTATATAGATTTGGAAATCCTCCTTGTGGGTTAAAACCACGAGATGAGAATAAGCCTTTTAGGAGAACAAGTTCAGACACAGGAGAGGAGAGGGCAGAGATCATAAACATTTGGATACTTTCATTTAAGGCATAAGAGAAAGAGAGAGACTAGAAGGGGAGGAGTGACCTTTGAAGTAGAGGTGTATACCTAGCACAGAGTAGGTGCTCATTTCACAGAACTGGAAGAGAATTTCCAGAAGGAGCAGTGCAGTATTGCAGAGATTAAAAAGGAATATAGAATTGAGAAGAGACTTTGGCTTTAAGAGAAAGGGATGAGAACAAGTTATATCTACTGTATGCCAATATCTACTGTATTAATTTCTCAGTTAATTGTCAGAGCAGCCTTGTTGTTACCCCAATTTGCATATGGTAAAACTGGTGTAGATGAGGCCAGCTATTTTAAGTGGTGGACTAGAGATCATTGATGGCCTTTAAGAGAGCAGTTTAATGGCCTTTCAGTCTTGTCTACATTGTACTTCAATAACCAGATTCAAACACTTCTTCATCTTTTGTATCCGGGCCTATCTCTGTTCCCTTAGCAATTTGTACATACTTTTGTTAAAACATTTACCAATTTTGATAGGTTTCCTGATGTTCTTATTTCCTGTGTTCTTCAGGGGCAGGCCCTGTGTCTTACTCATCTTTGTAGTTGCAGTAGAGTACGTGGCATATATTATATCAGTGATTTCAACTCTGGCTGCACATTAGAATCAACTGGAGAGTTTATGAACAAACATGGATGCACAGGCTTCCCTCATGGGTGAGGCCTGGAGTATCTGTACTTTTTTCAAAAAAAGCTTCCCAGCAGGGGAAGCAGGGTTGAGTTTCATTGCATTAGGTGCTTATTAAATGTTGACTAAAGGATAAGAAGTGGAGACAGTAAGTATGATAAATCATTCTTTTTTCCCTCTATATTAGTCTTTTAATTAATTAATTTTTTAAGCTTTTTAAAATTGAAGTATAATTTACAATATTGTATTAGTTTTGGGTGTACCATGTAGGGATTTTATATTTTTGTCCGTTACAGAATGGTCGCCATGATAAGTCTGGTTACTATTGGTCACCACACGAAGTTACTGCAGTGTTATTGACTGTGTTGCTTATGCTACACACTGTGTCCCTGTGACTCATTTCTTTTACAGCTGGAAGTTTGTACATCTTAATCTCCTTCCCCTATTTAAGTGTAAATCATTCTTGAAAAAAATTCAGTAGTGGAGCGCAAGAGAAAGATAGATACTACTTTGCTTTTTCCTACTATTTCATTTTAGAGATACTTTTTTTTTTAAGATAGAAAAAATTTAGGAGTGTTTGTGGGCTGAGGGGAATGATTCAGAGGAGAGAAAAAAATTGAAAATGTAAGATATACATAATAGTTTGTATAACTTTCTCAGTTAATGATAATGAATGCCTACTTTGGATTAATAGGTTTCTTAATATTTTAAATAAATGGTAAAAACCTATTTAAAGAAACAGATGTTAAATTCAGTGGATGACCTAGTTGTGGCTTAAGTGATTTGGGCCCTGTTTTTAATTACCATTCAAAATGATAATTATAAAGGAAAAAAATTCTTAAGGAAAACATATCAAAACAAATTACCTCTCTTATGTATACTCAAATTAAAATAAATTAGTTTGTAACACAGACATGCAATTAGTGATCACTTGATCCTAAACTATTTAAATAATGATAGAGTTTTAAAAATTATGGGAAACAATGTCAGATAATTCTTGTAGTTGAAGTAGAAAAATTCGTAATAGCTCTTTTTAACTTTACTGCTGGTCTCTAAGGCAGTGACCCTTTTGATCACATTCCTTGAGAATCATGTGAGACCTATGATTCTTTAGAGGACCAAATGCCTCAAATTTTGCATATACAATCCCTTATGGGGCAGTGGATACAATATCTGGCAACCCATCAGAGTCACTTGGGGAGATTTTTTAAAATACAGATTTCTAGGTCTCAATCGTCTGGAGATTAATTCAGTAGATCTGGAATGGAACATGGGAATCTATATTTTTTCAAAAGCTTTCCCAGCAAATCTATTAGGCATCCAGATTTGGGAACTCTCTACCCTAATGTCTCCTGCCTTGATCAAGGAGGAGATAACTATGTGGGAAAATGTCCAACATATGAAATTAGAGGGGTTGTAGGCAGGGTTCTCAGATAAAATGTAGACTGCTTGGTTAAAATGAATTTAAGATAAACAAACAACAAATAATTTTTAGTATATTTCCCATGCAGTATACTTTGGGGCTTCTGTAGAGTGCAGGGCTGTTTGCCTCTAAATTTAATGGTTCCAGATAGCTATTTTTTTTGTGGTGTGTATGTGCTTTCGTGCACATGTGCTGTCTGCTTTTTATACTTTTATCTTTTTTTTCAGTTGCTCAAAGCTTTTTAAAATTAAAAAAATTTTTGTCAGCTTAATATATTTATAGCTTTGGTGAAGACTCCATTTCTTGCTAAAGAATTAATGTTTTCTACAGTCAAAATCTCCTGGATTTTACCTTAATGTTTGTAAAAATTTTGCCAATTTACAATGTCCAGCAAAGGCATCAGAAAAATCTGGAGAATTCATAAACACAGATAGTGGAAGTAACATTAATTTTGCCAGCAGCTTCTATAAATTGTGTCCAACAATTGATTGACAACCTGTGGTAAACTCCCCCGCCCTGTTACTTTCCTGTTCTAGCTGGTGATCATAAAGTTGAAGTAGCACTGCCAGATGCTCACCTCTTCCAGTTACAGACATATGTTAGAGAGGCAGTGTAGGCCAAAGGAATCTAGTCAGTTCTGTCTATGGCATTTCACCATGAAGCTTGGCTTTTCTTGAGAAAAATGCTTTCTCTACACTGATGCAAAGACGGACAGAATCAAGGACTGCAAGGCAGAAAGCTACATATGGAGTTTATTTGCATTCAGCCCACCTTCCCTTTGTTTTCCTTCCCTGAGAAGTTTTTCAGTCTTATTCAGCAGTGTAGGTATAAGATAAGATTGTAAGTTTTAGGAGTGTAGTCCAGGTAGCATAGGATGGTGAAACACTTGGCGTGTTGTACTGTCTCTTCTTTCTGAGGGATCACCCATGACCAAAAGGCAAATATCAGTATTCTGTTGGTATTTGTCTGGGTCATCAGTCTATGCTATAATGTTACCAAGGATTTTGATCACAGCTTCTTATACCACGTGTGTATGTCTGCTGTTTACATCTGTTGCAGCACTGAAAGAACCAACGATTTGGGAACTTCTTTAGAAAAGTAAGGCATCATTGCTCCACAGGATTTAGCCACAAGTAATCCTCTTTCTGGGTGTCGTGACTAATCTCTTTCCATCACCGTGGTAGTTTGACTTCTACACATGTTGGTCCCACATAATGTGCAAAAGCCACGTAATTCATCAGTATTACTTGCTTTGCTCAACACCTGGTCTCTCACCAGATTGGAAAATGTTTAGAAAAACTGATTTCTATCTGTAGGCTCAGGCTGTAGGATGCTCTACACAATATGAGGGGCACCGGCTCCTCTCTTCCCTGCAGCACATGAGGAACAATTTGTGCAGGCAGCTTCCCAGCATTAACATACTACTTTTTTCACTGCAATTTGAGACACCCTGATCCTTGGTGACTATCTCTTGACATTCACAAAAAGAAAGTAATGCGTGGTGAAAAGCAGGAAACAATTTCCTATAAGAGTTATCAAAATGAACTGTATTTTTGCTTAGTGGAGAAGATAGAATTCCTTCCTTTCCTAGGGAAAGGATTTGGTAAATTCTCTCTAAGAATAGTGAATCAGCTTTATCTGATATTGAAAGGTGACTATCCTTACCTTTCCCTTGTCTGAACCATTTAATGATCTACAACTGAATTCTGTCCGTTTTCTTCAGACGTTTGTGAGGATTCTGATCCAAAGAAGTTTGAACAGTCACGAACTGCCAGGATGGCACAGTGCTCACGTTTGAGGAAGTCCGTGTCACTTTCAGCCCTTCTAATTTGCTCCATCAAAGACCATTTCTCACTATTTTATAAACTAACTTTATCTTCTTATTTCTGAACTAGCAAGGAGTTCTCTGTAGGCCAAGGAGTAGAGAAGAGTGGAGGAAGGTTGCCTAAAATTGTGGAGGAGCCTGTAACTCATCTTCCATCTTGCCACATACATAAGATTTTTCCCAGTGACTCAGTTACTCAGTAGATTTGCATTGTCTGGAGATTTTGAAATGTTTAATATACATCATCTAATAATTGAAAATCCTGATCTTTATTTTCACCTGAGGAGTTTATTGATGTAAGCTTGTAGTTATTCTTAAATAAAAATTTATTTCCTAAGAATTTTAGAGCTCTCTTTTCAAGAGATTTGATTTATAATTTTGTTGTTCCTGTGAAAGAACTTTGTTTTCTGCAGCCTTTGTCAGATTGACTCAGATCCTTCCCTTTTCTTAATGTTGTAAATATAACTGTCAGACTTTCACCTACTCCCTTCAGATCTGTGGAGGATAGGAAACTAGATAAGCACGCTGGTAAATTTGTGTCTGAAATAAAAATAGAGAAGATTCATAAAGAATCTCTCATGCCCTTCTGATGTTGGGACTATAGATCTGCTTATTTGCTTACTTAAAATATATTTTAAATAACTGAGTTCCTTGCTTTTTGGTCCCCAATTACATCTTAAATTCGAGATTCCCAGGTAAGTGAGATCCTGTTTATTTGCCTCCTCTTTACTCTGTTGATGAGGGAGGGGTTCCTGCTTTAGGATTATGGGGATGGCTGAACACACAACACCTGACATTAGAGAGATGCGATGAATAGCAGTCTATTAGTACATAATACTCAACAGCCCAGGAGATGGGGACACAGTGGAGGATACAGAGTGAACAAGCGGAGGCCATGGGAGACAAGCTTTGTAGAATCAAGACGATAGAGTGATCCCTGGTTCCAGCAGGAGGATGTGATTGCCTAGTTTGAATAATTCTGCAGGCTGGCAGAGGACTGAAGCCCCCCATTCAGGGATGAGCAGGAACTGTGCCTGTTCCCTGTAATAAAGAGGGTTGTCTGGCTAGGGACCTTATCTGCATGAGCAGATTGAGGATGGGAACTTGCAGTTAGGCCATTCAAGGTCCTCCCCATTTTCCCCCAGATGTCAAGGCACACATAACACTGGGCTTTAATTTTAGGCCTTATACTGCTGTTCTCAGTAGTAGTACTAACCCTCTGTCAAAAGTATATGCTAATGATTGCTGTACTGAATAATACATCAAGAAGTTTTTAATAGCATAATTTGTTCTTTGAGTTTTCCTTTCTGTGTGACCTTTTCTTCTGATAATTTGCAAAGTTTAAGCTACTCTGCCGCTATATACAATTTAGTCACAGTAGATAAAAGGTGGCCAAAACATATTTGCAGTGATATGGAGGCATGAGAGACAAGAGTTCTTGTCTGAAAGACTGAATGGAGTGGTGAGGCTCCCGTACTGTGTGTATGTGGGATGAGAAAAAGAGTGGGTTGGTTGTAGAAGCTAGCAAGTAGCAGCAGGAAGAGTAAAAAGGTAATAGCTGCTATTTGAGTGCTTACTCTGTGCCAGGCACTTTTCTAAATGTATTATCTCATTTACTGCAAGTAAGGAAACTGAATTTAATTTGCTTTTGGTCATATAGATAGGTGGCAATGGAGCTGTAGTCTGAGTACATACAGTTTTATTTAGGATGTATGCTGTTAACAGTACATTTTACAGCCTTCAGATACAGAAAGGCCTTATATGTTACGCTAAGGACTTTGGACTTTATCCTGTTGGCAATGGGGAACCATTAGATGATTTAAGCAGGGAAAGAAAATGATCAGAACTTTCATTGAAAATTATCAGTCTGGTGGCAGAGTGGAAAATGACTTTTGGAGACAGACGAGACTAGAGGCAGGGCAGTTATTTTAACAATCCAGAAAATGACTGAGTCCGAATGAAATGGAATCAAAGAAAAGGAGACTGAATGTGAGCAAGAGAGACAGACACTCGATCATGTGGCTGACTGTGGTTCTGAGAAAGGGAAAAGTGTGGAATGGTATCTAGGTGGTGCCAATAATTTTATGAAGAACAGTGGGAATAGGTTTGGGTGAGACAGGCTGAGGTATCTTTGAGGCATTTAATGGAGATTTCTAATAAATGAGTTATATTTAGAAAAATGGATCTTGATCTTGAGAGAGGCTGTGATAGGTATATAGATTTGAGAGCTATTGTTATGTGGTGATAATAGAAGCAGTGGAAGTAGATGAGATTACCCAGATATTTTGGTTGTTACTTCTGATCCATCATGGAAAGATTATACTGTATTGGGAGGCAGCTCCAAAAAGCCTTGGACTTCATCTGAAGAATTCATTCAGATCCCAGTTCTGGATCTCTGTTTTCTCTTTTCATGAGTTAAAGGTAATAACAGCCATCTCAGAAAGTAACTCGATAATATTTTATCTAACAGCCACCAGGGTTTTAAAAGGTTAAGAAATAATGAAATATTTTATCTCCCTTAATTTACCCATGAGAAATGGAAATTTACAAACGTTAAATCAGAACCTGGGTATAGATCGTTTGTCTTAGCTTAGATGAAAATCTTAACTGCGCGTTGCCACCACAGAATGAGGAACTAGCTTTTTCTCCTGTTTTGCTACCACTGGCTTTTGAGGTGAGCAGAGAGGGAAGAGATGGTTTCCAAAGGAGGAGAAAGGATATTGGTGTGTGGGAAGTGAAGGCACTGCAGAAAACACAGAAATGCATGGGCGTTAGCCACCATTGTACCACTGCAGGACACAAAGAAGCATTTCACGTGTAATGTGAAAATGCCTGTATTCCAGGGCTAATTGTAAGAATACTGAACTATACTAATGCAAGTATGTTTATTCTCTGCTACTATTACTGCTAATACTAATATATTTATTCACCCAAATTTACACAGCTAATGAGTAGTAGAAGTGAAAATCCAGCTCATTCAATCTGACTCCAAAGATCATACACTCTCCTGCTTCTTTATATTAGCATTTTTATGGTTTTGAATGTACGTTATTTGAAAATTAACTGTCTACATGCAGAACTGCATTAGTGATAACTCTTAGAATGTTCATTTCATTGAAATACTACATTCCTTGACCATCCTAAATAAATGACAGTTTATTCTTCCACATAGATTTATTTAACATGTAGTAACTACTGACCAAGTTTAGAGTGTAGGGCTGCCTACTGATATAATTGAATATTTATAGTTCCTTGAGGAAGTTACATTTTTGCAGTTACTACCTGAATGCTGACTACTACATTCGTTAAGACACTTTTTAGAAGGATCTTTGGAATTTATTAAAAATTATGATGTTATTCATATCCCAGACTGAAAAAAAGAAGTAACTCACATTTAAAAAAAAGTACTGAAATTACTTTTCTTTTTTCTTTCTTTATTTTTTTTAATAAATTTATTTATTTATTTATTTATTTATTGGCTGTGTTGGGTCTTCATTGCTGCACACCGGTTTTCTCTAGTTGTGGCAAGCGGGGGCTACTCTTCATTGCGGTGTGTGGGCTCCTCATTATAGTGGCTTCTCTTGTTGTGGAGCACAGGCTCTAGGTGCGTGGGCTTCAGTAGTTGCAGCACATGGGCTCAATAGTAGTGGCTCACGGGTTCTAGAGCACAGGCACAATAGTTGTGGCACACGGGCTTAGTTGCTCCTCGGCATGTGGGATCTTCCTGGGGCAGGGATCAAACCCGTGTCTCCTGCATTAGCAGGCGGATTCTCCACCACTGCGCCACCCAGGAATCCTCTTTTTTCTTTCTTTTCTTTATTTATTTGGTCCAGTGGGGAAAAGAAGTCCATTTTAACATATAGCATTAGGATTGTTTATTTATCCTTATAACAATGCAAGAAAAAAAATGGATCTCCATCCCACATCATAAACAAAAATCAATTCCACATCATACACAAAAATCAATCCCAGATTAATGGCCTAAATGCAAAGAGCAAAACTTTAAAGTTAGAAACAATAGGAGAAAATCCCCACAATTTAAGAGTAGAGAAGGAATTTTTTCCCCCACTCTCTAAATACCTCACTGTGTTTAGGGCTGTCTTATATAACCACAGTACAGTTATCAAAATCAAGAAATTTCATATTGGTACAGCACTATTGTCTCATCTACAGACCCTGTTCATATTTCACCAATTGCTGGTCCAGGATCTAATCCAGGATGACGTTGAATTTTGTTGTAGTGTCTCTTTGGTCTTTAATCTGAAACAGGTTCTCAGCATTGTTTGTCCTTTGTGACCTTACCACTTTGGAAGAGTGCAAAATAGTTATTTTGTAGACCGTACGTCAGTTTCAGTTTATTTGATGTTTCCTAATGATTAGATCAGCCTATGAATTTTTGGCAGGAGCATAACAGACGTGATGTTGTGTTCTCAGTACATCCTACTAGGAGGCACATGACATCAGTTTTTATTATTATGATAACTTAGATCATTTGGTAAGGGTGATGTTGTGGCAGGTTTCCTCAATGTAAAGTTACTATTTATCCCCTCTTAAGTATCATGTAGAAAGATTCATTCAGACCATGTAAATATCCTCTTAGACTTTTACCCACTAATTTTAGCATCTGTTGATGGTTTTTACTTCGATAATTACCATTGTTGGTCACCCCAGGTGATTTTCTAATTCAGTCATTCCTTCTACATTTATTAATTGAAATTTTGCTATAATGAAGAGCTTCCCCCCATTGTTCATTCATTTCTTTAGGTCAGTATGGATTCATGGGTTCTTATTTTATTCTGTGGGTTGCTGTCACTTAATTTGTTGCTTGAATTGTAGCCCATTAGAAAAACAAAGTACAAAAAAAAGTTTAGTAGTATTTTTGTGTTATCTCAGACAGCTGAGAAATTATTTTTTCTCAGAAGTAGTGCATACTAACATTTTGGATATTGCTTCGAATATACTATTTTGTCTTCTGCATAGGTAACTTTATAGTATCTGCTTTTTTCTAAGAAGCACAACAGTGAAACATACTTTTTATGTTATGTTTCTCTTTTTGTATATTGTATACAAAATAATGTTTGGATCCTAGAGGAAGCAAAGAAAAAGTGTAGCTCTCTTAGCTGTTAGCTCTATATAAGTACGGTAACTTTTTAAAACTGTTCTTCTTGGTGTGATTGTTCTGAGGTATGTCTGTCAGCTGCCAGTCAGTAACATAGGTAAGAGTTAATCTCCCATCTAGCCAAACCTCCCCAACAAAACCAAGGCATCCTTCCTTCCCCAATCTAGAATTACAGTTTAGAAATACGATAAAAGTTATAACTCTTTCCTCAATCCTATTCCAATTTAGAAGGACTTGACTTCGAATAATATCATGTGGAGGAAGATGGTGGTTAATGCAGGAGATTTCGCTATGGGCCTTAGGAATATATCTAATAAATCGCTGGGCTCGTCCAGAAAAACTGTAATATTCCCAGGAGTAAATTGAGTATAGCTCCATGTGTGTTAGAGAGACTTTGAGGAAATATGTTTTTCATTATTTTCAGAAATTCATTCTACTCTTGGGACCTCTTGTTAAGTTGTATAGATTTGGAAGTGGGCTAGAATAAATAATTTTCAAAATTTAAAAAAAAGTTGGCTAGGAAGGATGGATATAGGAGAACGTTCAGTCTATAGCAATGTTTTGAAAATACCCTGATGACTGAACAATTTCTCAGGAAGACAATTAAGCCTTTACTGTGGTGGACACACTTTCTTTTCTTTAGCACCTGAGAAATCTAAAAACCAGATTCTTCTTATCTTGTGAAATTCACAAAGACCAGATTAAGATACTTCAGGCATAGCTGGTAAAGTCCAAGTTGTGTTTTGGAATCTCAGATAGACAACTCCCATGACTTCTCAACCCTCAGTGGCACTTCTTTTGACCCACCATTCATTTTGGATTTTGTGAGCAGTCTTTTAACTCTTTTTGGTTACCGTACACATTTTGTGCAATAGTAAGAACAAATGTAGGATAAAAGCACAGAACATTTTTGCTTTCTAGATGAAAACCCAAAATAGAACTGACTAAAAGTCTAAATGATATGTACCTTTTTTGAAACAACTAAAAAGTATAAAGCTCAACAGTTAATCATATCACTAAATATGCTTTACTGTGTATATGTACTGCTTGCTATCAATACTTTACTTTTGTCATTTTATTGGTTATGTGTAAGTCATTCGGAGTGTTAAAAACAATTTCCTCAAAATTCTAAGAGTTTCCAAGAGAAATAATTGATAAATTCATCAGCAGATTGCCACATTTAAAAAAGTATTTTATTTATTTATTTATTTATTTATTTATTTATTTATTTATTTATTTATTTTGGCTGCACCGGATCTCAGTTGCGGCATGAGGGATCTTCGTTGCAGCATGCAGGATCTTAGTTTTGGCATGCATGCGGGATGTAGTTCCCTGACCAGGGATTGAACCCCGGCCCCCTGCATTGGAGGTGCAGAGTCTTAGCCACTGGGCCACCAGGGAAGTCCCACTCTGTTTTTTTCTCTCTTTCAAAGAATTTATTTCCCTTAAGTTGCTGCTATTAAGATTTTAAATACCAAAAAAAGTATACTGTGGCAGTTTTTTCGTGGCTACACTATCACATTCTGCCGTGTTCATCTTTTGGTGGGAAGATTTTACCCATTCTACCAAAACTGTTTTAAATCTGAGAAGCATAATGTAGTGAATAAAAGTGTATATTCAGTAATCAGACTGAAGAGTAAATGACATACTCCGTGTAAAGTGCTTGGTAAACACTCATTTAAATAATCCCATGTTTGTTATCATCTTCATCATTGTAACCTCTCAGTGGTATCCAACAACATTTATAGGTTTTGCTTCAAACTTTTTAGTGTTCTAGACTACAAAAGCTTTTCTTTCTGTTTTAAATTGACATTTATCTAAGCGACCTTGTCACATATGTGGCTTCTAGCTAGGAACATCTTCATTTTAACTGTAAATACCTTTTTCAACTGTCTCTCTCCTCTAAAAACCGTATGTGTACTTAGATGCATGCACACACATAACATACATACACAAACATATATAACTATTTCCTTTTCCATTATTTTTAGTTTCCACATCAGAGCAGCGCAGTGCTAGTACAGTGGACAATATGAAATAAGGCTTTTGTTTTTGCTAAGTGTGATCCCTTAATTCAGTGAATTCAGTATGATCCCTTAATTCAGGGATGTGTATTTTAAAAATCACCTGGAAAGCTTTTAAAATAGTGCTTTCTGGGCCTCGTTTCCAGAATCTAATTCAGTTGGTTGGGTAGGGCTTATGAATGTGCATTTCTGACAAGATCACTGATCAACTTAGTTGGAGGTTACTGTATAGAGTGATTGGAAGACTATTATAAATACTCAAAACTTCTTCACTAAATTATAATATTGGGCATGTCATCTAACCTCTCAAATACATATTCATTAGTGATTAATCTCTTTATTATAGCCTTTATTCTCTTAAAATATGCCTGTCAGTATACCTGCTGATATTTTGTCTCTCACTTTTTTTTTTTAAGAATTTTTATTGAGACACAGATAACAGACAATAAACAGCATATATTTAGAGTGTACAATTTGGTATCCCAATTTCCCATTTCATTCCCCCCCAACCCTCCCCACTTTCCCCACTTGGTGTCCATATGTTTGTTCTCTACATCTGTGTCTCTATTTCTGCCTTGCATTTCCTCTTTCATAGTTAGCATTTGCCTTATGTATTGAGGTGCTCCTATACTGGGTGCATATATATTTATAATTGTTATCTCCTCTTTTTGGATGGATCCCTTGATCTTTATGTAATGTCCTTTCTTGTCTCTTGTAACATTTTTTATTTTAAAGTCTATTTTATCTGATATGACTATTGCTACTCCAGCTTTCTTTTGATTTTCACTTGCATGGAATATCTTTTTCCATCCCCTCACTTTCAGTCTGTATGTGTCCCTAGGTCTGAAGTGGGTCTCTTGTAGACAGCATATATATGGGTCTTGTTTTTGTATCCATTCCGCCAGTCTGTGTCTTTTAGTGGGTGCATTTAGTCCATTTACATTCAAGGTAATTATCTATATGTATGTTCCTATTACCATGTTCTTAATTGTTTTGTGTTTGTTTTTGTAGGTCCTTTTCTTCTCATATGTTTCCCACTTAGAGAAGTTCCTTTAGCATTTATTGTAGGGCTGGTTTGGTGGTGCTAAATTCTCTTAGCTGTTGCTTGTCTTTAAAGCTTTTGATTTCTCCATCGAATGTGAATGAGATCCTTGCTGGGTAGAGTATTCTTGATTGTAGGTTCTTCCCTTTCATCACTTTGAATATATCCTGCCATTCCCTTCTGGTTTGCAGAGTTTCTGCTGAGAAATCAGCTGTTAACCTGATGGGAGTTCCCTTGTATGTTATTTGTCGTTTTTCCCTTGTTGCTTTTAATAACTTTTCTCTGTCTTTAATTTTTGTCAGTTTGACTACTATATGTCTTGGCATGTTTCTCCTTGGGTTTCTCCTGCCTGGGACTCTCTGCACTTCCTGGACTTGGGTAGCTATTTCCTTTCCCATGTTAGGGAAGTTTTTGACTCTAATCTCTTCCAGTATTTTCTTGGGTCCTTTCTCTCTCTCTTCTCCTTCTGGGACCCCTATGATGCAAATGTTGGTGCGTTTAACATTGTTCCAGAGGTCTCTTAGGCTGTCTTCAGTTCTTTTCATTCTTTATTCTTTTCTGCATCAGTGATTTTTCACCATTCTGTCTTCCAGGTCACTTATTTGCCCTTCTGCCTCAGTTAAACTGCTGTTGGTTCCTCCTAGTGTATTTTTCATTTCAGTTATTGTGTTGCATATCTCTGTTTGTTTGCTCTTTAATTCTTCTAGGTCTTTCGTAAACTTTTCGATCTTTGCATCCAGTCTTTTTTCAAAGTCCTGGATCATCTTCACCATCATTATTCTGAATTCTTTTTCTGGAAGGATGCCTATCTTCTCTTCATTTAGTTGTTTTTCTGGGGTTTTATCCTGTCCCTTCATCTGATACAAAGTCCTCTGCTTTTTCATTTTCTCTTTCTTTCTGTGGCTGTGGTTTTCAATTCCACAAGACAAAATACTGCTGATACTGCTTGATACTGCTGTCTGCCCTCTTGTGGAGGAAGCTATCTAGGAGGCTCCTGCATGCTTCCTGATGGGAAGGGACTGATGGTGGGTAGGGCTGGGTGGGCGGAGCTCAGTAAGACTTTAATCCGATTTGGTGGGCGGAGCTCAGTGAAACTTTAATCTGCTTGTCTGCTAATGGGTGGGGCTGTGTTCCCACCCTGTTGGTCGGTTTGGCCTGAGGCTACTTAGCACTGGAGCTTACTGGCTCTTTGGTGGGGCTAATGGAGGACTCTGGGAGGGTTCACACCAATGAGCACTTCCCAGAACCCCTGCTGCCAGTGCCCCTGTCTCCTCGGTGAGCCACAGCTGCCCCCCACCTCTGCAGGCAACCCCCCAACACCAGCAGGTAGGTCTGGTTCAGTCTCCTATGGGGTCACTGCTCCTTCCCCCTGGGTCCTGGTGGAGTGGAGTCTCTGTTTCCCCCAGTCCTGTGGAGGTCCTGCAATCAAATCCTGCTGGCTGGGGCTTCCTAGGTGGCGCAGTGGTTAAGAATCTGCCTGCCAATGCAGAGGTCACGGGTTCGATCCCAGCTCCAGGAAGATCCCACATTCCGTGGAGCAACTAAGCCCGTGCGCCAAAAAAAAAAAAAAAAAAAAAAATCAAAAATCCTGCTGGCTTTCAAAGTCTGATTCTCTGGGGATTCCTCCTCCTGTTGCTGGACTCCCAGGTTGGGAAGCCTGATGTGGGGCTCAGAATCCTCATTTTAGTGGGTGGACTTCTGCAGTATAACTGTTCTCCAGCTTGTGAGTCACCCACCCAGCATTTATGGGATTTGATTTTAATGCATTTGCGCCCCTCCTACCGTTTCATTGTGGCTTCTCCTTTGTCTCTGGATGTGAGGTGTTTTTTTTTGGTGAGTTCCATTGTCCCTCTGTCAATGACTGTTCAGCAGTCAGTTGTAATTCCTGCAAGAGGGAGTGAGCTCACGTCCTCCTGCTCTGCCATCTTGATTCTGGCCATTCCTTTTTCCATGTGGGTTTCTCACTTATTTTTGAACTAAAATTTCCTAAGGTCCAGTCAGGTCTCATGTTCAAAACATTTTGAATTTAGACCTTTCTTCCCCTCTTCCTTTCTACTTTTTTTTTTTTTTTTTTACTAATTTGTGACTTTATAGACATGCACATTTGTGACTTTATAGACACGCAAATATATTTTCTTCATTGTACCTCAATGCGTCTTATTTCCTCACACATACAAATTTGCTTGATGGATCTTTTTTTCCATTTTAGTTTAAAAGAAAAATTTGCTTATAAGAAAATGTTTATTTGTAGGCAGCTTTGAATCCTTAAATGTATTAGTTATACATATATTTTATCTACATTCAGCCTATGGATTGTGATTATATTAAATGATTAAAACAATAATAAACTTAGGGTGTTTGAGTGAAAAAATGTCACTGCCTTTAAAATCTTAAGCCTTTTTCAGTAGAACTTTGAAATAGTGTAATTTTGCATGGTTTTTGCTTGTTTTAGCAGAGACCTGTACTATGGAACATTTATACTTTTGTTTCTGTTTTAGGTGCGTATAGCAGCAAAATTCATCATTCATGCTCCTCCTGGAGAATTTAATGAGGTGTTTAATGGTGAGTGTTTAATTCATAACACTAAGGCTTGATATATCAAGCACTCCTTTTTTAAAGAATAATAAAGAAAAAGTCCTCTGCTTTTTCATTTTCTCTATCTTTCTGTGGCTGTGCTTTTCAGTTCAACCAAAATAACTAAGCTAAGGGGAGTGGGGAGAAAAATCTGTATTTTCTGAATTACAATGAAAATTTTTGTCAATCTGGATTTTGTAAGGTCTAGAATATAATGTATTTATGACATATGATAATTATGTTTGGTTAACTTTAACCGTCTTAAAGAATAACATTAAATGATTTAAAAAGACAAGAAAAGTTTAATTTTAACTATTTTTTGGAGCTGTGAAATGCGTTTTTAATATTTCTTTTAAAGAAAAGTCTACTTGATTAATAGGAACAGCCAAAAAAGGGGGGAGAAACATTGTTTCACCAGGCTTGTTTCATCTGCTTAGAAGATGACATTACATGTAAAAACAATTTTTTATTTAAGTTATATCTCATAAATCAGTTCACAGTATTCCTTTCTTTAAACCTCACACCTCACTGGCAAGCAATTTTATAATTATTCACCCATAGATGAGAAATTTAAGTATAACATGGTCTCCTGGTTGCTGTAAAAACTGTAACAATAGTTCCTCTTTAACAGTAAGAATGATCTGGTTGAAATAGCTGTGCAAAAAATGGTTTGTAGTGATTTTTATATAAAACTTTTTAAAAGCAGTTTTAAGAGTAAGCTACCACAAGTACTTTAAATGTGTTATTTCTATGTCATATATATTTGGCCTTCATGTCTTAAATTAAAACTAATTTATACAGGGCTTTTCAGTTTCATTTTTTAAACATTTTACTCCAGAGTAAGCTATTTAAAGCTTAACTTCTGTTTTAATATTCCGTTTTTATAACTGAAATACATGTTAATATGTTTGATTATTGGGGCATTAAAGAAGATAGAGTCTCTACTCCTTAGGGTTAAAAGTTGGCTTTTAACTTAAATTGATAATGGGGAAACTGCACTAAAGTCAGTGGCTCCTAAAGATGCCACCAGAAAACTACTGGAACTAATCAATGAATTTAGAAAAGTTGCAGGATACAAAATTAATGCACAGAAATCTCTTGCATTCCTATACACCAGCAACGAAAAATCAGAAAGAGAAATTAAGGAAACAATCCCCTTTACCATCGCAACAAAAAGAATAAAATACCTAAGCATAAACCTACATAAGGATACAAAAGACTTATCTTCAGAAAACTATAAAACACTGATGAAAGAAATCAAAGATGACATGAACAGATGGAGAAATATACCATGTTCTTGAATTGGAAGAATCGATATTGTGAAAATGACTATACTACTGAAAATAATCTACAGATTCAGTGCAATCCCAATCAAATTACCAATGGCATTCTTCACAGAACTAGAAAAAAGATTTTACAATTTGTGTGGAAACACAAAAGACCCCAAATAGCCAAAGCAATCTTGAGGAAGAAAAATGGAACCGGAGGAATCAGGCTCCCCGATTTCAGACTATACTACAAGGCTACAGTAATCAAGACAGTTATGGTACTGGCAGAAAAACAGAAATATAGATCAATGGTATAGGATAGAAAGCTGAGAGATAAACCCACACATGTATGGTCACCTAATATATGACAAAGGATGCAAGAACATACAATGGAGAAAAAAGACAGCCTCTTCAGTAAGTGGTGCTGGGAAAACTGGACAGCTACATGTAAAAGAGTGAAACTAGAACACTATGTAACATCATACACAAAAATAAACTCAAATTGGATTAAAGAGCTAAATGTAAGACCAGACACTATAAAACTCTTGGAGGAAAATATAGGCAGAACACTCTATGACATAAATCATTGCAAGATCCTTCTTGACCCACCTCCCAGAATAATGGAAACAAAAACAAAAATAAGCAAATGGGACCTAATGAAACTTAAAAGCTTTTGCACAGCAAAGGAAACCATAAACAAGACAAAAAGACAACCCTCAGAATGGGAGAAAATATTTGTAAATGAAGCAACTGACCAAGGATTAATCTCCAAAATACACAAGCAGCTCATGCAACTCAGTATCAAAAAAACAAACAGCCCATTCCAAAAATGGGCAGAAGACCTAAATAAACATTTCTCCAAAGAAGACATACCGATGGCCAACAGACACATGTAAAGATGCTCAGCATCACTAATCATTAGAGAAATGCAAATCAAAACTACAATGAGGTATCACCTCACACCAGTCAGAATGGCCATCATCAAAAAATCTAGAAACAATAAATGCTGGAGAGGGTGTGGAGAAAAGAGAACCCTCTTGCACTATTGGTGGGAATGTAAATTGATACAGCCACTATGGAAAACAGCATGGAGGTTCCTTAAAAAACTAAAAATGGAACTACCATATGACCCAGCAATCCCACTACTGGGCATATACCCAGAGAAAACCATAATTCAAAAAGAGACATGTACCACAGTGTTCACTGCAGCACTGTTTACAGCAGCCAGGACATGGAAGCAACCTAAATGTCCCATCGACAGATGAATGGATAAAGAAGATGTAGCACGTATATATAGTGGAATATTACTCAGCCATAAAAAGGAATGAAATTGAGCTATTTGTAGTGAGGTGGATGGGCCTAGAGTCTGTCATACAGAGTGAAGTAAGCCAGAAAGAGAAAAACAAGTACCGTATGATAACACATATATACGGAATTTAGAAAAATGGTACTGATGAACCTAGTGGCAGGGTGGGAATAGAAATGCAGACGTAGAGACCAGACCTGGGGACGCTGGGGGGAGGGGAAGCTGGGACATAGTGAGAGAGTAGCATCCACATATACACACTACCAAATGTAAAGTAAATGGCTAGTAGGAAGCTACTACAGAGCACAGGGAGATCAGCTTGATGCTTTGTGAAAACCTAAAGGGGTGGGATAGGGAGGTTGGGAGGGAGGTTCAAAACGGAGGGGATAAGGGAATATATGTGTACATGTAGCTCTTCCATTTTGTTGTACAGCAGAAACTGACACAATACTGTAAAGCACTTACACATAAAGATTTAAAAAAATAAAGTCAGTGGCCCCCAAACTCCTGTACAATTTATAGAGCCAAGGATAAATTATAATTGTAAGAAAAATTTTTCATTTCCATTCTTACC
Organism: Hippopotamus amphibius kiboko; assembly: GCF_030028045.1. Taxonomy (NCBI): domain Eukaryota; kingdom Metazoa; phylum Chordata; class Mammalia; order Artiodactyla; family Hippopotamidae; genus Hippopotamus; species Hippopotamus amphibius. The sequence goes on along the minus strand of NC_080189.1, from coordinate 34,158,874 downwards.
CTGAATTAAATGCCCTACAAATTCATTAATCAGAAAGACCGTAAAAGAATGTATGAGTCCTAGAAATTGCTTTTCTAAGTCTCATTGGAAATTGCTGTTGAGTTGGTATGTTCTGTGTTAAGGTACAGTTGATTTGGGCATTTATGATAAGCCATTTGGTAGGCCTGGGCTGGAGCTGTGAAATGAAGTGGGATATAGGATATTATTAAAAAGGAATTAAATATTTGAGGGGGAAATCTCATATGCATTTGATTATCTTCATGCTATTTTTCTTGATAACATTAACATCAGAATGATGCCATGGAAACCACAAATTCTGCAATGTTTTAGAATTGCAGAGTCATAAAAGCTTGTCAGATCAGTGGTTCCCAAATGCTGTTTCCCAGATTGGCTATGTAAGAATCATTAAAACATAGATTTCTGGTGTTCATTCTCAGGAACTGATGTGTTATCTGGGCTGGAGCTTTGAAATGTATACTTTTTTTTTTTTTTAATGTATACCTTTTTTTTTTTTAAAGACTCCCACTCACCACACATTGTTCTGATGTGTGGTCTGACTTGAAACCACATCCCTTCTTAAGAGTAGGTTTTATTTTATTCAGATTCTTCTCTATTTCTTTCACTGTATTCTACAATATGATAGAAGTTTGGACTTTTTTTCCAGAGTAAAGATAACTGGATCATACAGATGCTGCTTTTAAATTATTTTCCCATTTAGATAGAACTGGAAAAGATACACTACCATGCAATACCGCTATTAATGATTATGCTTTAAATATTGAAGATGTAAGAATCATATTATCAAATAGAATTCCCAGTTTACTTTGTGAGATAGAAATACCTGTAATTGTAAATGTCTGTGTTTTAATTTTTTAGGCAGAAGCTTCCATTGTTTAAAATCAGTTAATTTAGAAATCAAGTTAGTATTATTTTAGTGGTTAGCCAAAGAGATTGTTTTTTAAATTGGGACCTACTGCTGAAAAGACATATGTGAATAGGCATATTTTTTTCTTTTGGAATAGCATTATTATTTTTGTAAAAATGTTTCATAGCCATTCTAAAATTTCGAAAGTGCACAAAAGAACCTAAGAAGTACACAAAACTCTACCCTCTCTTCTCCACTGTTTGAATGAAATACTTCCAACATTTCTCAGTTTAGACAATGTATGTAACATTACATAAATATAATACTATAATGCTGAGTTTTTGCCTTCCTGTTTATTATATTATGTGTATATTTCCATGTTGATAAATATGTATCTACATTATTTCTATTGGATGCCCAATTTTACACTGTTTAGAAGAACTATTGTCTGTTTATGTTATATTTAACCAGTTTCTCAGTGGGAGGTACTTAAGTTATTTGTGTTATTTTCATTTAATGAAAAAATTAAGATACTTTGTTATATGTACTTTATGATAGCAATTATGTAAAATTGCCAAGTGTATAGGGAAAATAATGAAAGAAAATATACCAAGACTAGAGTAGAATTTTGTTTGTTGGTGAAATTATGTGATTTTTTTCCAATTAAAATTGTAGTTTTAAAGTTATGTTTTAATGATTAATAGGCACATGTCTACATAGATGAGTCTAAAATTAGAACAGAGTTAAGAATCAACAACCAATGTGATATCACTAAATCAAATAAAGTAGTTATCCATATCTAACTAAATATATTCATCTGTTGCTGAACATGAGCTGTGTGAGAAACAAAATGCCTACATCTGTACTCTGTTCACAAGCTGTTTCTTGTTTAATCACTTTTTCCATAGAGCAAATTCACTTGAAACTCATGATAGTATTGTCACACTGAGATATAGTGCTCAATCTTCTGCAATCTTATCACACCATCTTTTTGGTGTAGCTTATCTCCACTTTAGTTCTTTGGAGACATGTAATAGTCTGCCTGCATTGACTATTAAGAGTATGAAATAACATATTTTTATTTCATTCCATCTTCTGTTTCCTTACCAGAATCTTTTCTTTCTTTCTTTTTTTTTTTTTTAATTAATACCATGATGTGTTTTTGTGGTTATTTTGGTCATCACAGTGATATTTTGTGCTCCTGTACATGTTTTAGGGGGTGGGTAGGGTGCTAATATGTGACTAAAATAACCTAAATTCATTCCATAGAAATTTCAAATATAGGAAAATAGTAATATAGAAAAAAATAATGTTTGTTTTGCAGATGTTCGGTTACTGCTTAATAATGATAATCTTCTCAGGGAAGGAGCAGCCCAGTAAGTATTGTATATTATATTAACATAATTAAAGTGACATGGGAAAAAATATTTTAAAAGTGGTTTTTAGGTACTAATCCATGAAATAGATGTTTGCACATCAAGTTCAAAACTATATAATAATATATATGTACTAGGTTAGAAGAAATATTTTTGATCATAGAGGAATATAGAGACATAATGGTAACATGAAATCCTGTATTCATTGTGTGTCTGGCAGTGGCCTATATACTCAGAACTACATTTTGACATTTGCAGATTTGGATAAGATTACTTTAGAAACTTTGATTTTTGAAATTGTGATACTTTAAATTTTATGCAGGTTTTACTTACTGTTGTTAAATGCTTAATCCTAATAAATTTTTGAGAAGGACCTACTGTATAGCACAGGGAACTATATTCAATATCTTATAATAACCTATAATGGAAAAGAATCTGAAAAAGAATATACATATGTATGTATAACTGAATTACTTGGCCGTACGCCTGAAACATTGTAAATCAACTGTACTTCAGTTTAAAAAATAGATTTTTGAGAGTTAGAAGCTTATTTTATTCATCCATAAATACCTAGCATAGTACCTGACACATATTAATAAGTATTTATTAGATTTGTGACTGATTCAAAGAACTAAGCAGTTCTAAATCCTAGTACATCATCTTTGGACCAGTGACCACAATTGTGACTTGCCACAACTGTCTTAAGATTTCAGAGAAATAATTGGTTCTCTTTTCCTCTCCCACCTCCCTAAATAAGGCCTGTGGACCCATATTTTAGACTAATTAATAACTCCATTGCTCATTTGAAAATGATGGAATTAAACTTTCAGGTGCCTTACAAAGAGTGTTCAGTATCCATCCAGTCACCTACTCTCATCTTAGTTATCCTACCCAAAATGTGAAGTCCTGACTAATGGGGAAAATTTTCTCTAATTCTATTTTTGTAATGTTTGAAGGCTTTATCGAATAAATTTGTTCTTTAGAGTTAATCCTAATGGAGGTAGCAGTTCAACAGGCTTCTGGACATATCTGATTTTGTTTCTCATTTACATTTCTGTTATTTTCTTCCCATTTTTAATTGAAGTGTAGTTGATGTACAATATTACATATGTTATAGGTATACAACATAGTGATTAACAATTTTTTAAAGTTATATTCCATTAGTAGTTACTACAAAATACTGGCTATATTCCCTGTGTTGTACAGTACATCCTTGTGGCTTATTTTATACTGTACATAATAGTTTGTGTCTCTTAATCACCTACCCTTATCTTGCCCCTCCCCTCTTCCCTCTCCCCATTGGTAATCACTAGTTTGTTCTCTATATTTGTGTTTGTTTCTTTTTGTTATATTCACTAGTCTGTTGTATTTTTAGATTCCACATATAAGTGATACCATATAGTATTTGTCTTTCTCTAACTTATTTCACTTAGCATAATGCCCTCCAAGTCCACCCATGTTGTTACAAATGGCAAAATTTCATTTTTTATGGCTGAGTAGTATTCCATTGTATATATTTACCACTTCTTTTTTATCCATTCATCTGTTGATGGACACTTAGCTTGCTTCCATATCTTGGCAATTGTAAATAATGCTGCTGTGAACATTGGGGTGCATGTATCTTTTTGAATTAGTGTTTTTATTTTCTTCCAGTATATACGCAGCAGTGGAATTGCTGGGTCATATGGCAGTTCCGTTTTTAGCTTTTTGAGAAACCTCCATACTGTTTTCCACAGTGGCTGCACCAATTTACATTTCCACCAACAGTGTAGGAGGGTTCCCTTGTATCCATGTCCTCACCAACATTTTTTATTTGTGTTCCTTTTGATAATAGCCATTCTGACAGGTGTGAGGTGATATCTTATTGTGGCTTTGATTTGCATTTCTCTGATAATTAGCAGCATTTAGCATTTTTTCATATGTCTGTTGGCCATCTGTATGTCCTCTTTGGAAAAATGTCTATTCAGGTCTTCTGCCTGTTTTTTAATCAGGATGTTTGTGTTTTTGATGTTGAGCTGTATGAGTTATTTATGTATTCTGGATATTAATTCCTTATCAGTGATATCATTACAGATATGTTCATTTTGTCTTTTTTGTCTTGTTGATGGTTTCCTGTGCTGTGCAAAAGTTTTTAGTTAGGTCCCTTTTATTTCCTTTGCTTTAGGAGATGGAGCCAAAAAAATATTGCTACAATTTATATCAAAGAGTGTTGTCTGTGAGCTTTATGATTTCTAGTCTTACATTTAGGTCTTTAGAGTTTATTTTCATATATGGTACTAGATAATGTTGAAATTTCATTGTTTTGCATTGGCCGTCCAGTTTTCCCAGCACCACTTATTGAAGAGACTGTCTTTTCTCCATTGTATATTCTTGCTTTCTTTGTCATGGATTAATTGACCATAAGTGTGTAGTTTTATTTCTGGGTTCTCTGTTCTGTTCCATTGATCTGTGTGTTTAATTTTTGTGTCAGCACCATGCTGTTTTGATTACTGAAGCTTTGTAGTATAGTCTGAAGTCTGGGAGCATGATTCCTCCAGCTCTGTTCTTCTTTCTCAAGATTGTTTTGGCTATTAGGGGTCTTTTATGTCCTATTATCTTTTAATAGCAGTTTTTATTTATTGTTTTTTATTGTGGGGAAAGTATACCTAATATGAAGTTTAAGGTTTTAACCATTTTTAGGTGTACAGTTCTTTGGCATTAAGTACATACACATTTTTGTGTAACCATCAGTACCATCCATCTCCAGAACTTTTATTTTCCCAAACTGAAACTCCATACCCTTTAAGCAATAATTTCCCATTCTTCCCTCCTCATAACCCATGAGAACCATATTCTATTTTCTGTATGAATTTGACTTCCCTGGGTACCTCATATAAGTAGAATCATACGTTATTTTTCCTTTTGTGACTGGTTTATTCTACTTAGAATGTCTTCAGAGTTCATCCATGTTGGAGCCTGTGCTAGAATTTCCTTCCTTTTTAACACTGAATGTGTGTGTGTGTGTGTGTGTGTGTGTGTACATACATATATATGTACACACATTTTGTTTATCCATTCACCCATCAGTGGACAGACTGGGTTGCTTCCACCTTTGTTAATTATTATATTTAAGTGCTTAATAGAAATCAATTTACTTGGTATCTTTGACTTTAGTTATTAGTTTCTGAGAGAATGGCCTCTTATTCCTAAGTTCTTTAAGCCTTACAAAATTGTTTATATATCCGAGTAAAATTAATTTTCTTTATAATAGCATATAGCACGTTGACAAAAGTCTTACAGAAGTAAAGAAAACATACAACGTTTATGAACTTTTTAACGACAGTACCTCAAAGTAAGCTTTTCCTCTGAGTTCTCTGTGGTAAATAAATATGTGGGTTGTTTCATGTAGGTGCAGAAATTAGTGAATTTTTTTCTTAAGTTAAGGAAATGAGAAACTTGGTTTGTTGAAAGAAGAGGTTTTCCTCTGCAGAGCAAAGTTAAATGAAGGTCAGAAAAATATTCGTAATTATGTAAGTGGTATGAAATAGTCATGCATTTGAATAAAAAATGATGAAAGCATTTAAATTTTATTTGTCCAAAGGAGTATTTATCTGATGATAGTTACATTTGAATAAATTGAATTTCTTTTAAAAAGAAATTGGAATGTGAGCTATATTTCTCTTTTATTATGAAACAAATTTCAGGGACAGTCCTGGTACATGTTTCAAGAAGTATATACATTAAATGCCTGATATTCTGACCTTTTAAGCAGGTTAGTCTTTGAGGAAATTCGTACCTAATGATAAAACAAGATATTTATAGTATGACCTCAAAAAACATCAAAACCTTCAGTAGAAACTAAAGGTTGTCTTGCATGTGGTTATAGTCTCAGTAAATGATTGCTAACTAGATGAAAGAAGAGAAAGTATTGATTCTTTTTGTTGACTTCAGTAGTAGTCTTTGTTATTTTTCAGACATCTGAGGTTATCTGTGAAGTACAGAAATACATCTTAAATCATTGAGTGACTTTAGAATTATATTACTCTGGTTCGCAGTGTCCTCTCTGTGAAATAATTTTCAGACAAACATACTGTTACCCCCATTGTTCACTAGACTTGGCTCTGAATTACTTTTGAAATATCTCCAAACCTGGTTTCATCCTCAAAAGATAATGTATCACCTATTATTGAGACTGTCCAGACCTATATAACAGAGGCTTGGGAAGCATTATAAAAACCTTTACAATGTGTCCCAGTGGCAGTTTCACCAAAGTGCATAGCCATAGTCCTGTTGCTTCTTCAACTGCATTTTTTTATATTGAATTTCTTTTATACAAGTACATCTCTTTCTCTCTACCACTTTTCCTCCTTTCTTCCATCTTTTTCTATTGCTTTAACTCTTTTTAATTCTTTTTTGATTTGGTTTTGAGAAATTCCTCTTCCTGTCTTTTTGTAAGGGGGAAAAACATGGCTATTCTTAAAAGTGGTTCTAATGGGACACCTTTACTAAAGGGCATAAATTCAGTGTGTTTCACAGTAAAATTAGGCATACCGAGGACTTGGTACTGTCAAGTCAAGAAAACTTTGAAATATCCAGAAATAGCCTTTCATTCAACAGACGTACGAATGCCAAACTTCACTGTGATGAGACAAATAAATGTCTTAGGAATTTTCCAGTGGGGAGTCAGACATGTTCAATTTCTGGCCAACTGAAACAAAATACAGAGGCATGTCAAAGGCCTTGGGAGCCCAAAGGAAGAAATTTTAAATTTCTATTTAGAGATGGTTTTGGGCTGAGTTTAAATGATGAACAGGATTCAAATAGTAAATTAGAGAAATGATGTGGAAACACATGGTGAAAAGTATAAGATGTGAATGACTAATAGTAAAGGGTATAAAAATCTAAATACAGAAACAGGTGACTTAGAAATGGGTGATTGGGCTGCAGAACCCTACAGGGGCAGAGAAGTTGTTTTCACTGTTTCTAATAGAGTGCTTAACACCTAAATATTTGCATGGATGCAGGGGTAGGAAAATGGATGATGAGTGGATAAATGGAGTAAGTGTTCTGAACTAGAATGGACTTTTGGAAGTTATCTGGTTCAAACTCCTCTTTTGTGAATGTGGTAAGTGTGTCCCATACTAGCTAATAGCAGGATTCGAACAAAACCTAGATGTTCTGTGGTCTGACTCCTAGCTTAGTGAGTACCCTTCCTGCTATACTGCATAATTGTCAGCTATTTAACTTGCTTTGAACATTTAAGATACTCTTTTACCTATTTCATATTCATTGCCTCCTTTTCAGATTTCCTGTTCTTCCCCCACTCCCAAATTATAGATGAATGGGGTTTGATATGAGCAGTAAAGGACCCAAGACCAAATTACTATCTAAATTTATTATTTAAATGTGTCTTTTACTGGAAAATGAATCCTAAGTTCTAAGTGATTCAGAATATATTAAAAAAAAAAAAAACTCTCAAACGTACTTTTGAGATAAATTCATCTAAGGGCTAGTAACTGCCTGGCTATGTTGAGGGTGTTCCTAAGAAAATTACAGTTTTAATGAATTGAGAAAATCTCCCTTTCCCTGCATGCATTTCTATATTTACCCCCATCTTTTTTTTGACAGGCAGTGTCAGGAGTTTGACAGCTGGTAATTTAATCCTACTTTGCTGTTTTTACATTTACTAGTCTCCTATTAACTCATCAGTAATGCTTTGCTCAATCTCCTCTCTTGAGGAGATTCAGTAGCTAATACCTAAAAATTCGGTGGACATCTTACCATCCAGAGTAATCTGAAAAGCTTCCAAGTAGATTAGATTTAGAGATATATCTCTAAATTTAGATTTAGAGATATATTTCTAAATTTTAAAATTCTCACTATGTTTCCTAGTAAGAGGAAGAAATTTCCCAGGTTATAGATTTAATAAAATACAGTGTGATCTTCGTATATTTTTTAGATAATTTTTTATGCTATAAGAGTTTTTCTTACAAATACATTATGTAATTATGTAATACATTATTCTTTACTCATATGAAAGTAGAGAGAGGCTTTATTCTTGAATCTATCTCGTCACCATTTCCTAGTTCAGACTCTCAGCTGTTCTAACATGGATGTTTGCCTAATGATAGCCCAACTGCTTTTTCTGGCTCTAGTTGTTCCACCACCCGATTGTCATACACACTGCTGCCAAATTAATCTTCTTTAGAAGTAGTTCTTGGTTCTCTTTTCTCAAAAAGCTTCTGTGATTCTGCTTTGCCTCCCGAATGAAGTAATTTTTCGATCATGCAGGGCCTTTCAGTTCAATTCAGTAAATATTAACTGAACACTTGTTTTGTGCCAGGATTGAGCTTGGTGCTTTCTGTGATGTTGGACCTAACCTCTCTTCTTCTCTTGTATTTTGCTCTTCTTGGTCCCTCTAATTGAATTGCTCTTCTCATCCCTCCAGTTTCTACCAGACCAGAGAACCTATCTATTATTTCAGGGCCGTTTCTCAGTATCACATCCATTATGATATCACCCCTGATTCTCTTTTTTCTTACCCTTGCTCCAACAGAATGTAATTTTTTTAAATATATATTCTCTGCCATGTTTTATTCTCTTATGGTGCTTTCTGCTTTGTGTTATGATTATGTTTATCATAGCTCGTATTTGACTGTAAGCCCTTTGATCTAATTACTCTTTGCATCTCTCACAGCACTACCCTGTTTCCCGGTATGTTGTATACTAAAAATTAGTATATACTTGAATAATTGGAATAATTGAATTCTTGGAAGTGGCTAACCTTTACTTTTAGGGTCTTGAAGGAAAGGGCTGATTATATTTACTGATTAAATTTTTTTTTGCTAAACATCGAAAACTGGATGTCATTCATTAGTTTTTAAAAAGCCATATCTATATAATATTTATACTTAAGGTCAGTAGTGGAGAATGATAATTTTATTTAACTTGCCATGTGCAGTGCAGGAGACTTTTATTGACAGTGAATTGTTTGTGATTTTTTGGAGAACATTAAATACGTAATTTTAAATAATTGACCTTTTTCTTTTTTAGTGCATTTGCACAGTATAACTTGGACCAGTTTACTCCAGTAAAAATTGAAGGTTATGAAGATCAGGTATGTTTCATATAAACACTGGATCTGTTATTCTTTATTGCATTTATAGTGGTTAATGTATCCTGCAAGAATTGTGAAGTGGTATCTTTAAAGATTTTTTTTTAAAAAAAGCATTCATTTTAATTGTAGCCTCTTAGGAGCAAAGTAATTGAAAATGTAGTTTCTTTTGTTGAGACCAGTAATGCTATAAGTAGAAAGTCCCTTTTAGAAATATTCAAATGTAATTATTTTAAGATTTTAGAAGATAATTGCTTCAAATCTACTTTCTTGTTTTGTTTTCTTATAAATTTACTTATTTATTTTCATATATTGGCTGCATTGGGTCTTTGTTGCTGCGTGCGGGCTTTCTGTTGTTGCAGAGAGCAGGGGCTACTCTTCATTGCAGTGCACAGGCTTCTCATTGCAGTGGCTTCTCTTGTTGCGGAGCATGGACTCTAGGCTCGTGGGCTTCAGTAGTTGTGGAGCGTGGGCTCAGTAGTTGTGGCTCGCAGGCTCTAGAACTCAGGCTCAGTAGTTGTGGTACACGGGGTTAGTTACTCTGCGGCATGTGGGATCTTCCGGGACGAGGGATAGAACCCGTGTCCCCTGCATTGGCAGGCGGATTCTTAACCACTGCGCCACCAGGGAAGCCCTGCTTTCTTGTTTTTCATAGGGAAAAAAATTCAATCCTATATCCAAAATCTAGAATATATATTAGATTTATGTCATAATTTGGTTGCTCTGGAATTCTACAGTTCTTCATGTGAGTAACTTAGCATTTAGTAATTATTAAATCTTTTCTTTCCAAAGTGCAAGTTGGAACTGCTAAGCAAAGAAAAGCCTCAAAAAGTCACTAGCATTCTTATTTTTTATTTTTTGGTTTAAAGTTGCTAATAATTGAACAATGATTGTATTCATATCATGCTTACATGAAGCACAATTTATATAAAACAATATGAAGAAGGAACTGGTAGGTAAAACATGAGAGAGTAGTAACAGTTAATTCTCAGTAGCTAATTATTAACACTTGCATTTGGCATTATTCATTATGTACTAAGTAGTCTTGTAGTTATAGGGGAAAAAGAGAGACTAGACAGATGACTTATGACTGAAGGGAAAAAGTAAACATGGATAGGTAGGTAGGTAGGCAAATAGATTTATGCAGGTGTGTGTACACACACGTGTATATAAAGGCCTGTAGTGTTTCATTTTATGAAGCTCAAATTTATTTTTTTTCCTTGGGAGATTTTGGGGTTTTGATTTTTTTTTTTAACTGTTGTAAACAGTGCTGTACTGAACATCATTGTACCTCTGGGTACATGCACCATTGTTAAGGTAAATCCTGCAAAGATTTGCTGGATTCAGGGAATGCATCTTTTTAAAATGTTGGATAACTATCAAACTCATTTTATGAACCTACCATAATTTTAATACTTAAACCTAGTAAATGTAAAACAAAAAAAGCAAACTACACTAATCTCACATATGACTATAGATTTTAAAACTTTAAATAGATATTAGTAGAGTCCAGAAATGTGTCAAAAGAATAATATGCCAAGACTAAATAGAATTTATTACAGGAATGCAAGAGTGGTTCCTTGTAAGGCAATATATTGCTCTTATCGCTTAACCTACAAAAAAGAGAAAAACCTTATTATATATCAATAGACAGTGAAAAGGGATTTGAAAAATTCAGTAGCTAATCCTCTTTACAAAAACCCCAAGTAAAATAGGGATAGAAGAAAATCTCTTAAATATAATACATTGTTTAACAAAAACCAATAGTAAATATCATAAACTATAAATACTAATATAGTTTTAGTTAACATAGAAAATTAGCCAGGTATGTCAACTTATCACCATTATTATTTATCATAAATGAAAGTATAGCAAATAAGACAAGAGAATGAGAACTTTTAAAGCTTTGGAGAAGAACAGAAAACTCCTAGGTGACATGATTTATATATTTAGAAATAGAAATTCCTATAAATTAACCTCCCAACCAAAAAAAAAAACCTGTTAGACTTAAAAGGATTCTGTGAGATGACTGAATTTAAGGTAAGTGTACAAAATACATTAACTTTCCTCTCTTGTAGCAAGTAGGGACTTTACACTAGAAGTGGTTGGAGGGGAAGGAGTTTAATTTTAAATAGTGGTAGTATTGAACATAAACCTTAACAAGAAATGCACAGGATTGTGAAGAAAATGGTAGTTATCTTCTTGAAACACATAAAACAGGTTCTAAGCAAATGGAAAAGCACACTGAATTCCATTTTGAGGTAGAAAGTTAAATTATTTAAAAACTAAAATATGACTTTAATGCAATTTGATTAGAATCCTGATAGTTTTTTTAATTGGTCAGAATTTTCGTAAACTTTATCTGAAAAACATGCTTGAAAAAACACAAGAAAAATGTAAGAGTGGTGATTGCATTGCTAGATAGCAGAAGATGCTTTGCAACCAATGTTAAATCAAATCAGGGTGGTATTATGTAGACAAATAGATCAGTAGAGCAGCATATCAAGCCAGAATTTAGTCCCAAAATATATGAATATTTTTATACATGACAAGGTTATAATTTAGGCATATAATAAAGGGTATTGGTACCACTGGTTTCTATCAACTACATATGCCATATGCAGTCCTCTATCTCATACAATATACAGAAATTTCAGGTGGATTAAAAATTTGTAAAATGACTGGAATTTTTTTTTAATTAATTAATTTTATTTATTGGCTGTGTTGGGTCTTCGTTGTTGCACACGGGCTTTCTCTAGTTGCTGCGAACAGGGGCTACTCTTCATTGTGGTGTGCAGGCTCCTCATTGTAGTGGCTTCTCTTGTTGTGGAGCACAGGCCCTAGGCACGTGGGCTTCAATAGTTGTGGCACATGGGCTCAGTAGTTGTGGCTCACAGGCTCTAGAGCACAGGCTCAGTAGTTGTGGCACACAGGCTTAGTTGCTCCATGGCATGTGGAATCTTCCCAGAGCAGGGCTCGAACCCATGTCCCCTGCATTGGCAGGCAGATTCTTTACCACTGCGCCACCTAGAAAGTCCTGACTAGAATTTTAAGAGAAAAGAGTCTACATGTATAATTTAAGGGCAGAGGAAACCATTTTAAACAAGGCTGGAAACCCAGAAACTGTGTGAAAAGATGGACATTTTGCTACGTCAGTTATTTTAACTGTAGAATAAAACAGATACCTTAAATAAAGGACTCTTGTAATTCATAAGAAAAAAACCACCCAGATGAAAAATATTAAAAGATATTTGCTCACGGAAGAGAAAATGTCCCACAAACTTGAGATATTTAGACCTGACAGTCAGAGAAATATAATTAAAGTAATAAGATATATTTTATACTCATCAGACTGAAAAAAGAACTGTATGCCTATTGATGGTGATAATGTGAAGGGAAGCATCTCATATATTATTCATAGAAATGTAGATTGTCACAGCCATTTATGGAAAGCAAACTAACTATGTATTAAAAATTAAAAATATACAAACCCTTTACCTACTGTCCTCATTGCTGAGAATCTAAGAGAAATAGAAGCATCCAATGGAAATAGAAACATTACTATGTTAGAATATATGTACAATAATACTTCAACATTTTTTTTAACGTGTCTTTCCCTGCTCCCCAAGAAGAAAATAGCCTGGAAATGAAGAGGTGGTCCAACAGTAGTGGAATGGCAGATTAAATTGTTATATCCACATCATGGGATAGCATGCAACCATTAAAAAGAATGATGAGAGGTTTACCAGTTGACTTTGAAGGATTTCTGTAGAGTGTTAATGTTGAAAAGAACCAGATGCAGAAAAATAAATGTGCATTTTCATTCCATTCTTTTAGAACAGTGACCAAAAAACTCCTTGGATGTGTGTGTATATATATATAGATGTGTATATATTTATCTCTGTAGGATAATATGACTGAAAAAAATTTAGAGGGGTATACCCTGTGTTTGCATAATTTACGTCAAAGGGATGGGGGAGTCCTGATATAGGTATGGAGTCAAAGATTGGGAGAGTTGCATGGGAAGGAAAAAGAGCGACATATTAAAAAATAAAGCACAAAATGTCAAATTTATGTGTGTAGAATTTAATGCACATAAATAAATTACATTTTTTAAAGTTTGGAAGTCAGCTGAAAACAACTATCAATGATTAGCTTCATAAAAACAAGCAGCAGGCATTTAACAGTAGAGATTTGGGGCCCAGGAGTAATGTAGGACACACTGAGGAGGATTCTGACTGGATTAAATTCATTCCCTTGTAACCATTCTCCTTGAAGGTTATTACCAGTTCCTTAGTTTTGAGGAACTGGAGACTGGTAACAGAAATAGTATACTGTTCATAGTTCTCAAAAACAAAACAAAACCAAACCTGACTCCAGCAGGGTATTAGTATTAGAAGATGGATTTTTTTCCCCCACTGGGTAGCTGGATGTTGTATTGGGAGAAAATCAGATCCACTGATATAAGCTGAATGAGAGCAGCCTCACTGTCCTTACAGTCTACTTATTTGAAATATTATACTTGAGCCATATAGTTAAACCAGTTGCTTGGAATAGGATTATTTTATAGTTTTAAGGAAAACGCTTAAGTGAATGTATATTAATATATATCAGTATTTAAATGCTATTTTAAATATTTTTTTTTCCCAAAATTTGTTGCATCATTGAAGGTATTGATAACAGAACATGGTGACTTGGGAAATGGAAAGTTTTTGGATCCAAAAAACAGAATCTGTTTCAAATTTGATCACTTAAGAAAGGAAGCAACTGATCCAAGACCATATGAAGCAGAAAATGCAATTGAATCATGGAGAACTTCAGTAGAAACTGCTCTGCGAGCTTATGTAAAAGAACATTATCCGAATGGGGTCTGCACTGTAAGTCATCCAATGTGCACTTTTTTCTTTTGTCTTATGTAAATAGATATCTTGAAATTTATAGTAGCTTACAGAATGGACATTTTATAACTTAATATTCCTTTTTTTTTTTTTGAAGTAAATATTTCTAAGAATGTTTACTATTGTTTTCAAGAAACTTTAAAAAGTAAATATATTATGATAGCCAAAAATGGAAAAGTAGTTGTACCTTGAATTAAATCCAAGTAGTAATTCTCATATGTTGATTAGAGGAGCATGATACGATGAGATTCTTTAATCTTATGTTAATAACCCATCTCTGTAAGTTTACATCAAACTTCTTTTCATTAAATTATAAGGTCTTAGAACAGATAAAATTATTTGGAAGTGGAATCTTGTCCTCATGTGTTGTATAATCAGATTTCTTCAGGTTTTAAATGTGGTTCTTTCATACGTTTTAACCTGTTTTTTGTTTTCAGGGTAAAATATGATAGAAAATAGGAGTACTTTTTTTTTTTCTTTCATAAGATTGTACCTAGATATGCTTTTTAGTCCCCCACATTTGTGCTTCTGTGATCTGCTCCTCCGTAGTCAGTAATCTTTTGAAATGCAAATCACATCATGAAAATCTCCTGCTTGAAATCTTTCAAAAATTTCGCATTGTACTTAGGATAGAGTCCAGGCTTCTGAACATGGCTTTCAAGGCCCTGTGAACCTGGCCTCTGCTTACCTCTCCAACTTAAGATGACCATACATGCTGGTTTATACCTGCAGTCCTAACATAATTATTAATATTACCAATAGTCATCCCACTTCACTCTCAGAAGATTGCTGGTTAGGACAGAAATTCATATAGACCCCTTAAGTATGTAGCTCTCAGTAATTATTTGAAAAGTATAGCAACATAACCTAAAATACCTTACAGGTTCTTCAAATTACAACCTTGTTGATTAGGATTATTTTGGAAGAAAAACTCAAGAATAAGGTGGTGAGGTTGAGTTTGAGAGTCCTCACTTGTTCCCAAGGGATTGAAAGACACAAATTATTCATTACTTTTTACAGCAGTTGGAAAGAGGTGAAATAATATCATCATACCATCACAGGCATTCTCTTAGTGAACTTTCTCAGTTATAATTAAATTAACTTTCTCACCTCTGTCTCAATACTTTTTTATTTTAAATATCTAGAGAAATGGCAATGCCTGAGATTGTGGGATGTTAATGAATATTTGAGAGTACAATTCGGTTTTTTTTCCAGTAAATTGTGCTTCATTAATTGTGAGTTTTTTTATGATTCACTAAGAATCTGTGATTAGACGTACATATTTAAGTACTTGTTTTTCTAGCTACTGTATTGGAATGATGACCCACTTTGTATTCTTTTATATTTTCTTGCCAAAATGCTATACAATTTTCAGTATTTTATAGATGTTTAAAGTTGGACATTCTGTGGCCCTAAATTTACTCTTATGTTTATTTTTTTTACCAATAAGGTATATGGTAAAAAAATAGATGGACAGCAAACCATTATTGCATGCATAGAAAGCCATCAGTTTCAAGCAAAAAACTTCTGGTAAGTTAAAATTTTGTGTGTTAGGGAATTTTGACATTGCTTATATTCTTTGTAGTTCTTGCTTTATTGATTGGGCCTAAACCTTGCTAGTGTATGATTGACTAAGAACAATATAATATAAAACTCCAGCCTTTTTATATAAGAAAAATATCTGTTCTATAATCAACCTAATCATTTAAAGGTAGCAGTAAATCTATTGACACTCAGTGAAAAGAAGGTGGGAGAGTGTGGAGTGTTTTTAGACTAGCAAGTGGCATTCTAAGGAAACGTGTATGCCTGTGAGCAGACCAGTTGGCAGATTCATATGCCCATTCTGAGAAGGGGGTTGTTTCTGAATCAGACTAACATGGGGGAGCAGGACAGAGGTACTTAGAAAATGAAGAATGATCGTTTTTTGGTGTGTGAACTTTGGTGACTACGAAGTGAATGTTTTCATGTGGATTGCTTTGTGCCCGGTTGGCTAATGTGAGGAAGTAATGACATATTTTGTACAGTGAGGCAAATTACAGTCATGCCTTAAATTTTTGTACAAATCATTTGATTTTCCCTTATAAATGTCCAGCCCCCCAAAGTACTAATTTGCCCTGTTAATCTTGGACCTTTTACAAGTTGTGCCTTTTTATTCTTAGCCGAGGCTATTTCTGAGATATCTCCTGTTATAAAATTCTGTGACTCTCCAAGACTTTATAAGTTCAGAATTGAATGAAATCTTTACTTTTATCCCTCCTTTTTTATCATACATGCTAAGGCCAGCAGAGGAAGTATGGCCATAATATTTACCTTTTAAGTATATTAATCTTTGACTTGTTAGCCGAGTTGGTTGGTGGTGCTCTTAAGTGTAGAATAGCAGGTATCAGTAGTCCTTGTGGACAAGTTTGGTCTGTGGCCAAGGTTGCTCCACTACTTAACCATCACAGAAATAGATGCACGGTTACAGGAACGTTTGGAGGAAAGCAGATCCATTATCACTGAAGGAAAATCAATTCTAATTGTAAACATATGCCCTAATGACAAGCTGCAGTTTCCTAAAAATTCTGTTGTATTAACTTACTTTTATGGCCTTAATATAAATGTAGTTTCTCCATTTTAGGCCTAAAAATTTGTAGCATTAATTTACCAGTATCCTAAGAAATAAGTCTTCACAAAATTGCTATTAATTTATGCTGTTTGTGCCAGGATATATATAATAAAATCAGTCTTGTTGAGATTGAAATTGTTACGAAGTTTTAGTTTAAAATACATTGAGAGATGTTATAGTAAATTTACTAGTTTTCAAAAACAAAGTTTGAGTGTTAGCATATGTAAAATGAAAATGATGTACTTGAATTTTCTAGTCTATTTCACTTCACATATCTGAATTTTATTTTTCTAAACTACCACTATAGTGGCAGTTTATAGTGGTAGTTTAGAACATTATATCATTGAAGCTAAAAATCACTTCCACCTTTTGGAAAAGATAATTTTTTTATGACATTCCAAAGTGCTAGACATCACATATCACAGTAACCTCAGTAAAATCTAAATATTTTGTTACAAGGAAATTACTTCAGTTCACCTCAGATATAAATAGCATAAAAATCAGAAGTCATGGTCATTTCTTACATTTCACTAGGGACATTCTTTTCTTGATCTCTACTGTTTCCCTAACATCTAGCAGTATTGGAGGTTTAATAAATGCTTTTTTAATAAATACACATTTGTAATTAAAGCATTAATAGAAGAGAAGGGAAGAATAATTAAAGGCTAGGACATCTTGACTGTTTACTGCATTGATGAAAGGGTACTGTCTCTGCAGTGCGATTTACTGTTATCATATAGTAATGCCTTTAGAAGGATCTTTTGAAATAGTTCTCAAATTGGTACCATTACTTGATTTGGAATTCCTTTTTTCTTTTTTTTCTTTTTACAATCAGTGGAGATATATGCATATTGTCATTATATGTCAGAAATGTGTATGCTTAGAACTCGCTAATGCTTGATACTAATACCTAAATAAAAGGAATAACTTCTTTTGGAATCATGAAATAAAAAAGAATAGATCTAAATTCTTTTTCCAACAAAGCTTCAATGGGTAATTTTGAGAGTCACTCAAAATCGAAACGTTATAAAATTTTATTTTATTTTGTAGAACATACACATTGTTCTAATATAGTACTTTTCAAATGCTAAATGTTAACTTTAGGTGTGAGAGTGCTAGCATCCTACAGGTTTTTGTGATTGGGCAGACTGCAAGAATGTTGAAGGTAACCCAGAAAAAGTTCTGTAGCAAAGCCAGTATAGTGATCTATTAGTTCTGTGACTATTTTAGAAATATACACTGTTAAAAAAAAAACCTGAAAAACTGAGAGGCATAAGTTTACATATCAGGATATGTCTTTAGCATGCAAAAGAACAGGCAGAGGTTGAAAGAAAAGGAATTGCTATGAAAAGGCTGTCAGGAAAAAAATAGGATGAAATTCATTATCTAGGAGACAAAAATGGATAACATACCTGTTGTTTGTTTGTAATGTCACAGTTTCCTACCATTAATCTGTATCAATTTTTAAAGTAATCTTTTGTTTGTTTGTTTTAATTTTATTGGCTGTGTTGGATCTTCCTTGCTGCACATGGGCTTTCTCTAGTTGTGGCGAGTGGGGGCTACTCTTCATTGTGGTGTGCAGGCTTCTCATTGCGGTGGCTTCTCTTGTTGCAGAGCTCGGGCTTTGGCGCGTGGGCTTCAGTAGTTGCGGCACATGGTCTCAATAGATGTGGCTCACAGGCTCTAGAGCGCAGGCTCAGTAGTTGTGGCACATGGGCTTAGTTGCTCCACAGCATGTGGTATCTTCCTGGGACAGGGATTGAACCCGTGTCCCCTGCATGGGCAGGTGGATTCTTACCCACTGCACCACCTAGGAAGTCCTGTATCAATTTTTATACCAGAAATCATTTTGGTATCTAGGGGAAGGGTGTATGTGCCTCTTATGTGGAAACTGTAAACCTAAAATTGGAAAAGGGAAAAAAATCTGATGCTTATAATCCTTTATAGCCCTTCTCTTTCCAGATATCAAAATCTCCTTAAGAATGTTGTGTTACTATCCATTCTTTTAAAACTATGGGACTTTGTATCATTCAGTGGATGGTAAATTTGTGAAAGCCCCTGGTAATCTGAACATTTATTCATTTTTTTCTTAATTAAAGCATAAGTGAGAAAATTGATGTCAGTTTTGAACTATATTTTAAGCCTTAGCTTTAGAATTCTGAAGTTGCATCCATTATATAGTTCCTTTCTTATCAGTAGCGTGAAGATTAAATTAAACGTAGCTCTTAACTGAATTTAACCTCTTGATTCTTTTGAATATTTCAGTGATTAAAAAAAAAAATGTCCAGCATCCATCCCCCACACTCTGTCATACTGTAGAGTTAAATTTAAATCTGGAACTTAAAATTTATTCAAATTATTTTCCCTACCTTATTTACAGCTGCTGTTTTTATTTTTAAGGAATGGTCGTTGGAGGTCAGAGTGGAAGTTTACAATCACTCCTTCAACCACTCAGGTGGTTGGCATCTTGAAAATTCAGGTATGAAATTAAAAAAAATTTGCTGATCTCTATAGATTATTCTGAGCAGAGAAACAACTAATTCATGTTTACATTTTCATAGTACTCAATAACTATTTCTTTTCCAGATCTTTGTTTTGAGGTAATGGGAAAAACAAGTAGTTCTGATTTCATCTTTTAAATAACCTTGCGGTTCATTCCCTAGTCATCAAAAATCTGCAAGGAAAGCTGACAGATTCTAAAAACATAGCTAAAATTAGATGCTACCATTTGGTCTGCTCTTCATACAGTTTGTTCATCCAAGCATCTTCTGAGTTTGAGTTATGCTGTTCTGTCTTTTGAATTGGGGTGTGGTTGAGTGTAGTATAATATTAATATATGTGTGTATATAGATGTGTAAGTATATATGTGTATATTAATACATGTACATATTACATATATCTTAAATATCTTCTGTACTCATTTGGCAGCTTATATGAGATCCACTAGAATTGACTCAGTGTAACCTCAAATATTTATGTAGGAGCAATTTGGTAACTAAGAGGATTGGAATATGAATATTACTTAATAAGTTAAAAAAAATACTGACTAATCTCTTTTCTATCTTAGTTCACTTATTTATTCAATACATTTGTTGCTTAACTATCATGAAAGGTATTGTGCTAAGAACCATGAAGGAATAAAGATGTCAGATGTGCTTGCTCTGTCATTTGACTCCAATATACATTATTTCTAGTCTTATATCCTATTACGTTTATGTCTTGATGTGACTGTCCCTTAGGGGCTAGAGAACAGAGGTTATAAGCATGGATTTTGAAACCAGGCTGCCTGAGTCCCAGCTCTGCCAGTCATTAGTTATGTGACATCAGAAAGTCATTTAAGCTCTTTTTGTTTCCTCATCAACTAAAAAAAGAAAACAGCCGCAATTGAAATAGCTCATACAGTTGTTTAAAGATGAGTTAATATGAGCAAAATGATTAGAACAGAGCCAGATATAAAGTGCTTATTGAATGGTAGCCATTATTGTTGACATTATTCTTCCTTCAGTTAGGCCTCAGTAGCTCTCACCTGGATAATTTCTGAGATGGTGCCCCTGTTGGGCCAAAGCTTGTTGAGAACGAGGATGTCTGGTTCTTTGTTCAGCACTTAACATGATGCCTAGTATATAGTGGTTATTTTGTTGATTTGTTGGACCTTTTGCCATCTCCTAATCCATTTTTTTACATTGCCATCAAGAAAGATGATTTTTTAAAATTTAAATCTTGATAAGTTACTTGCAACTTGAGACCATGTTAGTGGTACACTCACCTACTAAATATTCCACACATATTTGCATGGCATACAAGGTCCAAGGTTGACTTGTCCCCTGCCTGTATATTCTGCCAGCCACTCCTCTCCCTCCTCAAACTCGCACACATTCCAGTCCTGGGTACCTTCAGGCCTTTCCTGAAGTATGCTCCTCTCTAAGCTCAGTTGCCTCATCTTCCTTAGTTTATTATGTTTATTTTACTAAATCCAAGTACAGTGTTGCCTCTTTTCTGAAGTCCTTTTTTACGTTTCAGAGAGAGTCTGGCGTATTGCTAATGTACTTTGTATGTACCTCTTACTATGTTGTGTTGAAATATGAGGTCAGGGGCTGTCTTTTTAAAAGCTTTGTGTCTTAGAACTTCTGTAGTAGCAGTCGTATGTAGTAATCACTCAGTTAATGTTTATTGAATAAATTGATGTCTTTGAGGAATTAAATGGTTGGTGGAAATACACAAAAGAAGAGTGGTGTTGGGAGAGAATATTGTGAGTTCTATTTTGGAAATCTTAAGTTTAAATACCAGCAGAACAGCTATGAGGTAAAAATGTCCAGCAGTCCAGTCAGTGGAGGGCTTGCCTGAGTAACTGCAGGAATTGCTACCTAGTTCCTCACTAGCCTGAGGGCAGGAAGAGGCTTATTGGAGTTTAAAAGGTCAGGAGGTCAGCAGAGAAGACTAGATTAGAGCTGAAATCGGTAGTCATCTGCATTGATATGATTGTTGAAGCCATGAGGATCTTGATTAACTCCTGTAATGTGGTTTCTGTAATTTCTTTTTCTAATAGGTTCATTATTACGAAGATGGTAATGTTCAGCTAGTGAGTCATAAAGATATACAAGATTCTCTAACAGTGTCTGTAAGTAATTAATTCCAAAGTAAAATTTAAACCACCTAATACTTCTATAAAACCAGAATGGTTTTGGAATTAACATTTTAAGTAGTATTTCTGCTTCAGATTAAAGTGTTTTCAGATAGATTAAAGGTAGTAAGTAATTGGGAATTGGTACCTAACTTTTTTTTAGCAGCTTTGTTTAAAGAGATAAAATTCACATACCATTCAGTTCACCCATTTAAAGTATAATTTTTTTTTCTTTTTAGTATTATATTAACAGGACTGTACAATAGTCACCACAATTTAATTTAGAACATTTTCATCCTCCAAAAACCCTGTACTTATTAGCAGTCATTCCCCATTCCCTCCCACCAGCCCTTCCCCCAAACCCCTCTCAGCCCTAGGCAACCATGGTACTTTCTTACTCTGGATTTTCCTATTTTGGACATTTTATATAAATGTGATTTTTTTTGTGACAGGCTTTTTTCACCTAGCATAATATTTTCAGGGTTCATCCATGTTAGAGCATGTGTCAGTACTTCATTCCTTTTTATAGCTAAATAATAATCTATATACCACATTCTATTTATATATATATCAGCTGATGGACATTTGTGTTGTTTTCTACTTTTTGCTGCTGTGAACCTTCATGTACTATTTTTTGTGTAGACATTATTTGTATATATCTTTGATATATACATAGCAGTGGCATTGCTGGGTTGTATGCTAGTTCTTTGTTTAACCTTTTGAAGAACTGCCAGACTGCTTCCAAAGTGGCTGCACTATTTTTACATTCCCATCAGTTGTGTATGAGGTTTCCAGTTTCTCCATATCCTCACCAAAACTTGTCTGCCTTTTTTTATTATAGCCATCCTAGTTCATATTAATTGTACCTTACTGTGATTTTTATTTATATTTTCTTGATGGATAATAATACTGAGCATCTTTTTGTGTATTTGTTGGTCATTTGAATAGCTTCTTTGGAAAAATGTCTTTTCAGGTCTTTTATCTACTTCTTAATTGGTTGTCTGTATTTTTGTTGTTGTTGCAATTGTTGCTTATGTATTCTGATACAAGTCCTGTATCAGATACATGATTTACAGATATTTTCTCCCATTCTGTGTATCTTCACTTTCTTGGTAGAACCATTTGCAGAATAAAAGATACCAGTTTTGATGTGGTCCAGTTTATTTTTTCTTTTGTTACTTATGCTTTTGAAATATTAATAGAAGCCATTGCCTAACCCAAGATTGTGAAGATTTAATCCAGTGTTTTCTTCCTAGAATTTTATAGACCTCAATTTAAGACCTAGCTCTTAAATTTAGGTCTGTGATCCTGTACTTAACTTTTAAACCCTGTTGTATTTTTTTTCTCTATTTGGATTGTGATTTAATGAGGTTTTTCTGAAGTTCAGCTTTCAAATTCTAGAAATTTTGAAATTGTTTTTTTTTCCTTGCAGAGTTCTTTCACACATTCTTTTCATTGCATATGCAAGTATTTTTGTGGAATTTTTTTGTCCCAAAGATATAATATGTTAACAATGACATTTCTGATAAACATTTGTGTTGTATACCTAAGAGCATTAGTATATTATAAACATCAACTGCTAATATTAAAAATTAGCTAACTTACAAATATTTTTTAAAGTTTATTAGTAATTTAAGAAAGCATTTGACTTGATATTAAGAAACATGTGTGAGTATGTTAGGCGAGATGCTACCCAAAAAGAAATGAAAGCTGTGGGACTTTTTTTTTTCTTTTTCTTTTTCTTTCTTTCTTTCTTTCTCTTTCTTTTTCTTTCCTTCTTCCTTCCTTCCTTCCTTCCTTCCTTCCTTCCTTTCTTTCTTTCTTTCTTTCTTTCTTTCTTTCTTTCTTTCTTTCTTTCTCTCTCTCTCTCTCTTTCTTTCTCTTTCTTTCTTTCTTTCTTTCCCTTTCTTTCTTTCTCTTTCTTTCTTTCTTTTTCTTTCTTTCTTTCTCTCTCTCTCTTTTTTTTTCCTTTTAGTTTTTTCAGTTTTTCATTAGCACTTAGGTGATTTCTGCTTTCTTGCTAAGTGGTATTCTTCTTACAAAATTTGCCAGAAAAGATAATTACTAATGTCTGATTTTCCATGAGACATTGTACTCAATATAATTCTGTATCATGAGTATATATGTAATATTGTGTAACAAGGTACTTGGTACTGTCTTCTTTGAGGAGTTTGACATTGAGTAAAGATTCTGCCTAAGAGAGATTTGTCTACAAAATTAGACTGTGGAGTTGTGAGATCTGGTCGTAGTAATTAAACTTGACCAGTTTGTGCTGAGTATTTTAGGAGTTAACCTTTTCATTTTATCTTAGAGGATTTTCATTGTTGTTTTACTGTTTTTGTATAGGAAAAAATACACCTATCATAGAAATATATGTGTAAATATATAAAAATAATATATATAAAGTAAGGTATTAGATAATTTTACGTTAACGCTTACTAACTTTTACTTTTAGAAAAAGAAGCAAAGAAACGCTTTATATCGGAATGTTAAAAATTTTTTTTCCAGAAAATATTTAAACACTAAAAATTCACCTTAAACTTCAAAGTATGCTTTTTCTAATTGGTAATATTTTTTAATGTATCGTTATGGTGGTAAATATTGTTCAGTAAATATTTAGCATTATAGTCATTAATTAGAAATCTGTGACTAACTTCTTACCTTTAAAGATTATCTGTTGAAATGCTTGTTGTGTTATAATTGAATTTTTTGTCAACATGTATTATTAAGATTTCACTTTCTTTAACCAGTGAAACACTAAGTAAGGCCATGCTCATTGTATAGACTTTTTTTTCCCTTTTTTTTTTTGTTGTTGTTGTGCACAGGTTTCTCATTGTGGTGGCTTCTCTTGTCACGGCGCACAGGCTCTAGGCACATGGCCTCTTCAGTAGATGTGGCATGTGGGCTCAGTAGTTGTGGCTCACGGGCTCTAGAGCTCAGGTTCAGTTGTTGTGGCACACGGGCTTTGTTCCTCCGCGGCATGTGGGATCTTCCTGGACCGGGGATTGAACCCCGTGTCCACTGCATTGACAAGCGGTTTCTTAACCACTGTGCCACCAGGGAAGTCCCCGTTCTATAGACTTTTAAAACATTTTTGCCTAGTTCCCCTTGAATTTCAAATAATTGATCTTACAGTATTTTCCCTTTGTCATAATTTCCATCTGTTATTTATTAAATTATAATCATTAACCATGTTGACATACCTATATAAAAGTAATAGTGATATAGTTTTAAATTACTGTTTTATTTACTTTTGATTTTGTTTTTCATTCAGAATGAAGTGCAAACAGCAAAAGAATTTATAAAGATTGTAGAGGCTGCAGAAAATGAATACCAGGTATGATTTTCAAAAATATTACATAATCTATATTTGCTTACAAATAATGGCACTGAAATTTTAACTTGTCATAAACCTGAATTTTTTCATTGTTTCACTGTAATAAGATACAGTCTTCTTTTGTGTTTTTTGTTTTAGTTCAAGGGCAAACTTGTGAAAATGTAGCCAAAACTCAGTTTTAGCCAACTGTAATTTCTGAGTATTGGTCAAAATAGGCCAAGATTTTAAATTGCTATTTTGTTTCTGATTGGAAATTCTAATTTAGGAGGTGTTTCCCAAAGCATTTGGATTGTATGTGATTTCCTTAGATCATATTTCATTTTGTACTCTGCTTTTTACATTTTTTTATCAGCTTCTAAACTTCACTGTTGGATTTAAGCATTTAATTTGTGTATTGGACATGTTTCCAAACTCTTTGCAAATAGTAATTTGTGAAATTGTTCTGAGAGAAATAGTGACAGAGATCCAAAATGAGGACACACAGTAAATAATTTATAATTTCATTTTATTAAATTCAGTTATTCAAAATGATTAGAAGCTTTTTCTTTTAGCTGCTTTTAAATAGTTTTTAAAACCATATTGGGGTTTTTATTAGGCTACTTAAATAAAGATTTTCCCTAAAACATCTATGTGTTTTATATATTGTTCTGTTCCTTTTATTTCTTTAAACTTTTAACTACTGTTTTTCATAGACTGCCATCAGTGAGAATTATCAGACGATGTCGGACACCACTTTCAAAGCCTTACGTCGACAGTTGCCAGTTACGCGCACTAAGATTGATTGGAACAAGATCCTTAGCTACAAGATTGGCAAAGAGATGCAGAATGCATAAGATGAACATTGCATGACCGGATCATTTTAGTGTCTTTGCGTTTTAAAAAAAATCATTGCAAAAGTATTCAGAACTGTCAAGCTACCCAGTCAGATGGGCTGTTGCCAGTTAAAATCACTGTAATTAATTAGTTTGGTTAGAGCACAAAGCTTAGCTAATCAACCATTTTTTTTTATTTCTTTTGTTCAAAGAAGATTGAAAATCAGTTTAGTTTAAATGTCTTTTCCTTTCTGTTATGCCTTTCTTTCTTACAATGAAGACATGATTCCTCTAGTTTAATGTCAAAAGTTTTTAAAGTGTTTCAAAAATATTTTACTTAGCGTAACCCGAAAATTATTGTCTTTTGGTTTATGAAGTGGGTAATTTTTGCTGTTTGCCCAGTTCTTTTTAATGGGGTCAATAATGGACATTCTAGTTTAAGGTGGTTGATGGATTTAGCCATATATGCTGCTAAAGAAATTGTCTACCTTTTCCCCCTTACCTCTTTCATTTATGTAAGACTGAGATTAGAGGGAAAGCATTTTCTATATCAGTTGTGTTTAAACCTTTCAAGAAGGTTATTTAGCTAGCTTAGTGTTCAACTAAACTTTTTTTTTAAACAAGGCCAAGGTCTAATGCTGTTTTGAGATTCTGAATTGAATGAAAATACTTATTTCAGAAATGCATTTAATGCTTTTTTCCTGTGACAGTTATGCAAATTAGCTTGGATTCCATATGTCCCTGAGTTATTTTTATCATAAAGCCACAAATGTATTATAACAAGGCAAATTGTAATATATATAATCCTGAACTCATGACCATGTCTCAGTTTATTTTTTTCTTGAACTGAAAAGTACTAAAATTCAATGTGACAATTAAAATGGAAATTTTCCTATTTATTTGAGTATAAAAATCACTTACCAGTGAATCATATACTATTTTAAAATACTTTCTTTAGATATTTGTGATTCCTAACTGGTTGTAAATTAGAAAAGCTGGGAGTACATATGGTGTGCAGTTGTCTAAATTTTTCCATCTTCCTATGCATCATAAGCATGTTTGTAATATTTTAAAAAATACATTTACTGATGCTACAGGAATTTCAAGCCTGTGGTGAATGTTAGTATTTACTATAGGGAGGGTGGATTTTTGGTTTCATTCAATTGAGTATTGCTTATTATACTCCAGTGGAATCCTTTCCTCACATACTCCTGCGGATGTCTGGGCCTGGAAATGTTTTTTTTAAAAACACCCCTTTTATTATGTACAATAAAATATTTCATTAGCTTGAATTGTATAGATTTTAAAAATTCTCTCAATGAAAGCATGTTGTTTAATTTCTTTTTAAAAGTCACGGTTGGGCTTCGAAAGCATTGAGAATATAATATGAAATTATGACATTTTTGGTTAAATTGTTTTTTCTAGTTTTAAAATACAAGTTTTGTCATATTGAGATTCTGGATGAAAGTGAATTAGCAGTGTTAATTACCTATTCTCTTTTTTAGAACAGATTTTCAAAAGTCTAATAATGATTTGGAACTAAAAACTAGATGAGTCTTTAATTGATTAGCTTAATTGTGTCAACTGGGCTATCGTGGGTTTATATCAGTTACTTTGGCTGTGTTTTATGGCCTAGAATGCCATCTTAAAAATATATGTAATTGTTTTTAAGCGAATGTGTGTGTAAAAGGTCATGTTTATCAAAATAGTTTAGAGTGCAGTCTGAAATAATGGTCGTACAATAGACTCAGTCTTTTATACTCTAAGAATAGCATTTTATTAAAGTGCAAGATTAGAAACACAGAATATCCTAGAACTCGGGGATGTCTTTTTAATAGGAGTCATAATGTCTACCGTGTTGAATAGGCCGAAGTGTGGAGGTAAAGACAAAATTAGAACAAAATTAGGAGGCTACTGCGGTGCTCTGGTGGAGAGAGAAAGCTGGCTTGGCCTGAGGTGATAGCCGTAGTCTGAAGAGGTAGTGATTTCCGGATATATTGTAAAAAGCATTTGGATTTGCCAGGATTGGTTGTGGAATGTGAGAGATGTGAAGGACATTTTGAGGGTTGAGAAATTGGGGAAGATTCAGGGTCGGGGGCAGGCTGGGAGCTCACTTTTCGGGGGGGAAATATGTAGCAGTTAGATACTGGAGATGGGAGGTGGAGGAGTGCTCTAGACCAGAAGAAAGGGAGGACAAGCATACCTGGGAAACATAGTTTGATAGCCAGGCAAAATGAAGGGCTACTCAAGGTTAGTGATAATGTATTTAATGAGACCAGTATGACTGAATGTTTTTCTTTGGCCATGTAATGGCCATGAATGCAGGCATAGATTAGGTGAATTGGATTTAATCAAAGTTGTGGTTTTGCAAAGAGCGTCTGACTGACCCTGTGAAGAGTGGCAGGGTTGTAATGATAGTGTGGAAACTTCAGCTAGGTAAGCGGCCCGGTGCGGACGTGAGAGGAGGGCAGGGACAGTGAAAATGTGGCACTGTCAGTGGATTGTAGGTTAGAAGGAATGACCTGGAAATGTAGGAAGTGGGGGTTAGAGTGATGTGCTTAAAATTGAGAATTTGAGGAGTTACACTTATCTGTCATGACAAGTATGCTCAAGGGGTGACTGGCTGAGGTAAGAGAGGAGAGGAGTTCAGGAACCGTGAAGCGCAGGCTTGCTGTGGATATTGCAATCAAGAATTACAATAGAATTTTTATTCTGACGTGGTACATTTGACAGATATTTTTGAAGCTTTTCCTCATTTGGGATTTTGGAAACTAAAATTAGGAGAGCAGCATTAAAAAGTTATCCTGAAAGTTCTGGGTCATTACAGATGTTCTTGGATGGACTTCCCTGGTGGTCCAGTGGTTAAGACTCCATGCTTCTACTGCAAGGGGCATGGGTTCGATCCCTGGTCAGGGAACTAAGATCCTGTATGCCACATGGTGCAGCCAAAAAAAAAACTTCCTTTAGAAAGAGTAATGTTCTTGGAAAGTGAAATTCTTAGGAAAATAAGGACATTTATAGGTAATTCTGTAGCATTTGGGTGGCCTTTTCTGTGATTAAAATAATTTTTGACTTTTAATCACACCAGAAACTTGGGGACAATGCAGGATCCTTTGAAAAGATCTTCCATACTGATCATCAGTTTATGCCTTTGCCAGCTAGAGGGTATAAAATATAAAGGCATATTTTGCCAAACACAGGAGTTTGGTAATACATGTATGTTATTAAATTACCTAAGAAGAATGTATATTTCTGTTCACTTCTCTATGGAAGATTATTTAAAAACAGAATCGCAATTACGTGCTATTCCTAAATTGTAGTGTTTGGGACCTAAAACTGAAAACTTTTTAAAGGCAAGGCTCTTTGTATGGGCATCTTCAAATTTGACTTTCTTCATATTATGCAAAAGCTTTATTGTAGGACTGGCTAGTAGTGCTAGCTAGCAGAGAATATGCAAAATATTCACCAATTAAGATAGCCAGTTAAACTTTAAGGCCTAATTGGTATTAGAAATTATTGTCAGGTCATTCAAGATTAATCACACTGTTCAGAGGACTGTTCTACGGATTGTAGAGTCAGGAGAATGTAAAACTATTCTTGAAGGAGTCTACAAGGTAGTCATGGGACTATAGCAGTGTTTTCTAATTTTTTCACATTATAACCTGTGTGGAAAATGGTGGTATTTTTAAGGCATTATGGGAGAAATGGATGAGGCTGCTTGCCAGCTGTCCTAAGGGTTGAGGGGATCAGAATCTTCATACACCTTGAGCCTATTTAGGAAGGTGTGTAAAATAAGATTGTAACTTTCAAAGGGATGTCAGGCCATGGAAGGTTTCCTGGAAAGGATGAGTTTAAACTCTACATCAGCACGTTATTTTTTTGTAAGTATGCTGTAACTGGTTAGGCAGGAAATCTTGTATCTTATCGAAACATCAAAATACAGATAACAGCGTATCTCTCTGGTATGTCATGGGTCAAATAGCGTTATCCAGTTGAAAACGAAATCTGACTGTTTCTTTTTTTTATACACTTCACAGTACAAAATGAAGTCAACACAAAGGGTAAAATTTTAAATGTGTTCTTCTAAAGCTGGAGTATAACTAATAAGATACTAAAGCATTTTTATCTCTAGTTTTGGTATAATTTAAGAAAATGTACTGGTTAGTTTAATGTTAGTTGTAACATAGTGTTAAAAACTATCGATTTTCTTTTTTTTTTTTTTTTTTCTTTTTTTGTAATGTGACTGTATGGGAGAACTAACATTTTTTGTCACAGACTGACTAGAGAGCACACGTATCGCAGATGTCAAACCAGCACTTCATTCTAATAACAGATCTTCACTACATGAACTTAAAGCTATCTGGTTAATAGAAGACCGTTAAGGAAACAAAGTTGGTTGGTATATCTTAGAAGATGATTTCTTCGAGAAATTTGTAAAATGCCCAGCTCTTAAACCAAATAAATATCCAAGGAGTTCTCTTACTAAAAGATACCCCTAAAGTCTTCTTGACTCAAACAGCAAAAATCACTGCCTTCCTCCTGGGCTTCAAGTTTTACGCTGCTAACTTGCTAACTTAGAATCTGAACACTGATGCAGATCTCGTCCAGGTTTCTACCTGAAAATGAGGCCTTGCCCCTTGTCTCCCAAAAGAATGCTAAAGAGAAAAACCAAGGAGCTACAGGTCTCTTACATATAGTAAACACTAAGACTTTAATTCTTTTAGAATGCACAAGAAAATATGGGAGATCAGTATTCAGGACACTGAAAGTATCTCAAATAGGGAAAAGGCAAAATTAAAAAAAAAAAAGGAAAGGGAAGGAAAATTCTGCTTATGTGCACCGATTTCCCCTTTGGGTGGCCGTTACGAAGGAGAAAGAAAACCAAAAAGGTAATGACAGAGACTTGCATTGGTAAAATCTTACACCAGTCTAAATATCCAGTAACAAAGAATGAATACAGATACCATGGATTGTTAACAAGATAGCATACAGCTTTTAAAAAGTTACTAACCAGAGCTTCATATACAACAAATATAAATAGAGAAAAAAAGCAAGTTGCAAAAAGGTAAGTACAATTTTGAGTGTAAATTGAAAACCTCTAAAACTACGTATATGTGTGTATTTGTGTATGTATTTTATATACAGCAAGTGTATACAGTAAAAAGCTAAATCAGGATAGTATATGTGAGGGGAGGAACATAGGGAATGGGGTTGGGGAACAGTATAGAGGGATTCAGTTGTGTCTGTAAGATGTGTTTCGTAAAGTGGGTGGTAGGTATACAGGTGTTCATTACAGCATTATCCTTTTTTTTTTTAATTTAAAATACTATACAACTTCTGTTGACACATTTGGAACTTTATGAGAGGACTCAGTTTGACGGTAGTAAAATGACAAAGGTCATAACCATAGAATAAACTGAATAGGAATTTTGGTAATACCTCTTTCAAACGTCATTGGATCAGTATTGTTTTATATTGAATTTTATCAAACTTTCCATATTCAAATTATTTCTATGTTATAGAAATAGATGGACATCTGTTTTAGGGGCCTGGCATAACCTTAAATAAAAAAGAACCAAAAAAGAAAACTGTTGATGAAATTTCCGTTTCCCTGTAAAGTTAAAAGCAAAATTCTTTAATACAATAATAAAGCATACTACATTATGACCAAGTAGGATTTATCACTGGAATGCAGTGTGTTCCTTGTTAGCAAATTTAACAATGTAGCTCACTATATTAGCATATTAAAGGAGCAAACACATAATTCTTTCAGTAAAACATTTTATAAAATTTTATACCCAGTCCTGATTTTAATTTAAAGGCAGCATCTCAAATCAGTGGGGTAAAGTTGAATTAACTCTGTAGATGGTGTTGGGACAACGGGGTGGCTAGCTGGAAAAAGAATGTTAAATTTGATCCATACCTTCGCAAATTAACACCCAGTTAAAATTGGATCAAAGATTTATTGGTGTAAATTATCATTAAAGTTCTTTAATAAATCATGGTAACAATTTCTAAATAATTTCAGAATAATAGAAGACGTTTCTAAGACAAAACCTTTGGAATACCTATAATAAAAATTAACATTTGACTTCATAAAAATCAAGATTTTTCTGTAAGCTTAAAATGCTCTCAGCAAACTCAAAAGACAAACTACTCACAGGAGAAAGCATATTTGCAACTTATTTGACATATGGTTACTTTTCCTAATGTCTAATGAGTACCTACAACAGGATAATTAAAAGTCCAGTAAAATGTAAAAAGCAGATCCTCTGAAGTCTGAGTCCCTGACATGGAGCCTTACCAGTCTTGGTCTGCCTGATTGGACTTTTATTGAGAAAGAAAGAAGCTTGGTTAAGCCCCTGCTGTTTGTTGTTTGATGCATTTTTTGTAATCACTTCTGCTTCTCATCCTACATAGAATTTGGTACCAGAAGTGGGATCCTAAAACAGCATTGCCTAGAGGCAGTGTACATCAGCAGGGGTTCTTCTGACACTGAATACAGTACAATGTTCATACTATGCTCTGTGGTGCGTTTATCACCTCTGCCTACAGGCACCAGGTGCCACTGACACCTCCCAATCCTTGTGACTCAAAAATAACTCCCTAGAGGAAGGAAGTATTGTTCCACTGGCTAGGGGGATTCCATAAGGCATAGATTTTGCAGGCTGGAAAGCTAGTGCCCCTTGTTAGGCCATGAGAAAACATTGAAATTCTTGCCTCTGAATACCTTGGGTGGTATTTAATAATAGGCAAGATGACGGGGAAGATTCTGAATGGTGACCTGTGCCCTCAGGCTGAAGATAGCTCCTCTGCAAGCTGAGATGGAAGATACAAGGAAGATTAAGACAGCTGTACTTAATCCCTCCTCCCACTTCTGAGATCCTTGTAGAGCCAAGCCCAGTTAAATTTCTTGCAATATCAAATCCTTGTAAGGATTGCCATGTACTCATTACTGATCCAAAAATGTTCCCAAGTCTACTGAACCTGGTTGTCAGGATCATTCATTCTCTCACTTGTAATGTATGGACTGCAGGTCCAAAGTGATGATGTCAACCAGACAGGGTTGAAGGCAGATAAAAATATTGCCTTCCCACCCAAGCCCATTGGTTGAGAAGGTGTTTTCTATTGCTGTGTAACATTATCACAAAGCTAGCATCTAAAAACAGTGCAAGTTCATTATCTCAGTTTCCATGGGTCAGGAGTCCAGGTACATGTTAGCTGGCTTCCCTGTTAAGGGTCCCACCTGGCTAAACTCAAGGTGATGTCTGGGCAGCAATCTCATCTGAAACTTGGGGTCCTCTTCCAAGCTCATGTGGTTGGCAGAATTCAGTTCCTTGTGAATTGAATTCAAGAATGAAGTGATTATTATTCAAACTAGAGGACTTTTTTTTTTAAATTTATTTATTTATTTTATTTATTTATTGGCTGTGCTGGGTCTTTGTTGCTGCACACGGGCTTTCTCTAGTTGCTGAGAGCAGGGGCTACTCTTTATTGTGGTGCACAGGCTCCTCATTGTAGTGGCTTCTCTTGTTGTGGAGCACGGGCCCTAGGCACATGGGCTTCAATAGTTGCAGCATATGGGCTCAGAAGTTGTGGCTCACGGGCTCTAGAGCACAGGCTCAATAGTTGTGGTGCACGGGCTCAGCTGTTCTGTGGCATGTGGAATCTTCCCAGGGCAGGGCTTGAACCCGTGTCCCCTGCATTGGCAGGCGGATTCCCCACCACTGCACCACCTAGGAAGTCCAACTAGAGGACTTTTTAGAGAGAAAGGGAAGCTTTAATAATTACATTGATAACAGGTGTAAACAGATACCGTTCTAGGCAAACTGCTGTGTGTGAGCTTTGAAAGCTGTGCCGTGCAACCCCAGTTGTAGCCAGGAAGGATGATGGAAACTGAACTTTCCTGGGAAGAATAGACAAGGAGTTCTCCCCAAAGAGCAGAATCAGGGGCTGCCCTATGGACTAACCAAGGAACAAAATTCTACAGCCAGCATAGGGAGACCTTGAAATTCCCGCAGAGTGGTATTTGATACTCAGTGACAATATGTAATTTCCATTTTGTTCCATTTTTGAATTGTGATTATTCTGTTCCTGCACCTCCATTTTACAGCAGGTGTTTTGGGGCAGATAACATCTTTTAATTTATTGTTTGCTGGACAGTGAGGAGATACGTTTGTTCCTGCTAAGGAGAACTGTAGGCCCAGATGTCTTGGACTTTTAGCTCAGTGCAGTAAGGGGATGGGTATTTGGGGTGTCTCCCTTGGGGAGTGGTGAATATACTATGTGGTAAGAAGGGTGCATTTGCATAGGTCAAAGGGATAATCTGGCAGAAATAGTTAGTTGCCCTAATAACCATGTTTAGCGGCTCAGCCGCTCTTGCAGTAAAGACTTCATTTCCCAGCTTTCCTAAGAGCTATGTGACTAAATGCTGGCTAATTGGGTAAGCAAAAGTGTTGCTTTTTGTAAGGATAACTTTGGGGAGTGTGCTTCCTTCTTGTTACCCTCTTCCTGTTGCCTGAAACTTTACTGCCACCATTTAGGGCCATCAGGTCCAGGCGCTCATGGTGTATAAATGCGGTTCTGCTTGAAAGCAAAAAAAGCAATTTGTGTTTTCTGAGCATATGTTTGAGTGGGATGTTTCCTGAAATTTTCACCAGGAGTGGTTAAGGTGGCTGTTCCTGAGGGAAACCAGCAGGTGTCACTGTTCTCATTTCAGGCAAATGGCACTTCCAAAGGATATTGAAAGACAAAAATGAGGCCACCCTGTGCTTTGTCTGACCACGTGGAGCGCCCGGGCTTGTCATGACTTGGCTGTTACTCAGCGGAAGTACACTGCTTGTTCTAGGAAAGAAACGTTTCAGTTAGCATCTGAGGAAAGGGCCCTTATGATGTGGAAATGTTTAGCAATAGAGTGTTGCCGCTAAGGCTTCAAGCCAGAGTAACAGCCTTTCCTAACTGTTTTTGAAGTCAAGGACTCTTCTGAAAAGCTGAAGAAAGCTATGATCCCTCTCTCAGCAAAGTGCATTCGTACCTCTTTCTCTCTCTCGGCTCTCTCAACATACACATACCTCATACCATACAATTTAAGGGAGTTCATGGCCCCTATAATCTAGTGTTTCCTGATCCGAGTACTGTTCCAACATATTTTATAGAAAGAAAACTGTGCGAAACTCCACTATTGGGGTTAAATCATTATTTTTTAATCATAATTCATTCATTCAACAAAACTTTTTCCAACTCCTCCTAGTGCCAGACATTGTTTAGGTATTTGGCAATGCAGTGGTCAGTTAAACTGTTAGAAGTCCTTACTTGCTAGGGGAGAGGCAGGCACTAAGAAAGTAAATAAGAAAATGCCAGTTAGTGATAAGTGTATAAAGAAAACAAAACATATCTTAGTTAAGTCCACGTCTACTCCCAATGTCATCACATTAACACAAACCACCTAGACTGTGGAAATAACCTTTCTGGTTTTTTGCTTCTACTCTGCTTTCTCTTCAATCCACTCCCTATAAAGCCACAGCAGAGTGGTCCTTTTATAATGCATATCTTGTCATTTACCTTCCTCACTGAAATGTCTTTGATACCTCTTGTCACCAGGGCCCCTGCCTGCCTCCTCAGTCTCACAATGTCCCACTCTCTTCTTCCTCTCCTAGCCCCTCCCCATTGGCCTCCTTTCTGTTCCTGGAATTCATTCAGTGCTGTCTACCTCTGGGCCACTGTACGAGCTATTCCCTCTCCCCTGGTTCTCCCCTCACCCCCACCTCCCCTGCTTCATCCTTCACTTGGCTTGCATTTTCTTTTCTTCAAGTTTCGAATCAAGTATCACCTCCTCAGAGAGTTCCTTCCCAGATGACCTATCTAAAGTTGTCCGGCCTGTCCTCCCCACCACCCCAATTTATTTCCTAACCAAGGAGCTTATTCCATTCATCTCACTTATAGCAATCTCTCATTATCTTGTTCTTTTCTGTGATGGGATGATATTTGAAGAATTGATTATTTTGTTTCTTCACATTCCTTCACCCTCCCTTCCCCAAATCTTATTCAGACCAAAAGACACAAAGCTATAATTATCTAAGGTAAAAGAGAGAGGAAACTGAGAACAAGGACAAATAAAGTCTTGAATTTTACATTCAAAGCCTGATCTGAAGATTGTAAGACAATAGCAAATGTACTGAAAGAATATTAGCTGACTCAGGTTTTCTTCCTGCTCTCAATGCCAGATAAGACCTGTAAACTCTCTGTGTGTGTGCAGGCGGTGAGGACACACCAGTAGGGGTAGAGAGAACTGTAAATAAAACAAGAGAATTAAATGCTAGGTGGAGGGTCCTGCACGCTACCCCTTACTCTTGTACAGTCAGTCATGCTTTCAGCAGCAAGTTGTCTGACAGTGCTCAAACCAGAGGCCCACACACATTTGGGCCCGTGGCCCAAATCCAGCACATTGCTTGTTCTTATGCAGCTGGAAAGCTAAGAAGAGTTTTTGCATTATTAAATGGTTGGAAAAAGTCAAAAGGTAAACAACACATATATCAGATGCTTATGTCTTGCACTGCTCTAAATCTGCACTTGTAAGCTCATTTAATTGTTACAGCAGTCCTATGAAGCAGATATTATTACTTATTTTGTAGGTTAGGAAAGTGAAGCTTCTGAAGAGTTAAGTAAGATCATACAGCTAATGGTAGTTCAGCTGGGATTTAAACCAGGGAGTCTTAACACAGAGACTATGCTCTTAACTTGCTTCCTCACATGAAAAGTTATCCAGCATGATGAAGATAATATATAGGTGGCAAAAGGGAAATGTGGACAACACATTCTGGTGAGTTCCAGGGAGGGAAGATCACAGTGTTTCAGAGAAGTAAGGGAAGACTTTGTAGGTCAGTGGGACCATGTTTCTATCAAGATGATAGGGAAGACTAACTTTCACCCCAATTAAGTGAATGTTGTCTACCTCCCCTTAAAAGAATTCCATTCATCTCAGTAGTAGGCCTGTATTATACTCAGTTATTATATTTTAAATTTTGTCAGTAAAAAAAAATTTGTGGAAATTTGTTTTCTTTCTTTATGTATAGGTACCTACGAAATACCTTCTATGTCTCTTGGCCTGCAAATCTAGAATATTTGCTGTCTGATCCTTTACTGAAAAAGTGTAGAACCCTGGCTTATGCCTAAAAAACATTTATTGTTTTTTTAAGAAGTCCAGATGTGAGTGATTCCAGGGTTAGTTCAGCCACTCAATGATGGCAATAAGGAGTCAGTCTTTTCTATTTTTTTTTTTTTTTTTTTTTTTGCTCCACCATTCATAGCATATAGCATTTTTGTTGTTGTCATTGTTGTTATTAGTTTTTTGGTCTTCTCATGGTCACAAAATGGCTGCTGCACCTCCAGGCTTTGCAGCTGAGAATGAGAAGGAGGCTTAGACTGTGCATTTAGAAATTAGAGGCACCTCAGCCAGCGTGCAGTGGATGCTGACAACAGAAGACCAGGATTAGACAGGTGCACAATACTGCCAAGGCCAGCACAGACCAAATAGAAACTTCGAGATAGATACTGTCTCCCCATTTAATGGTGAAGCCCATAATCCTAAGCCTTAGATTTAACACTAGTGAGAAACAAGGGGAAAAATTCTGATGTGATCAAGTTAATCTGGATGTGACTAGAAATTAATCTGGATGTGATAGAACTTAAGTTGCTAAAGATAATTAAGAAACTTTGCCAGCTGTCTCCCCTAATAGACTGTCAGCTGCATGAGGGCAGTTATCTCAGCTTATCCATCTTCTTCACTACTGTGGCAGATACTTATGGGTACCTACTCAAATGCCTTCTTCCTGCCCCTTTCTTCCTTCTCCTGTCCCTCTCTACCCTCTTTTCTTCCTTTTTTCTTTTCTTTCTTCCTTCCTACCTTCGTTCCTTCTTTTTTCCCTCCCTTCCTTTTTTTTAATGGACCTCAAAGTATGTTGGAGGTGGCAATATGCCTCTTTAAAACACACATTTGCCCAGCTTTCTTTGCAGTCAGGGGTGGCCAAGTGATGAGAGGTAAACAGAAGTAGCTGGTGGGCCTTCAGGAAGTGTTCTTTAAAGGAAATGACTCTTCTGATTCCCTCTCTTTGGCCTTTTGCCCTCTGCCTTTCTTCCTCCCTAGAATGTGGACCTGTTTCCTGGAGATGCTGCTGCCGTCTTGCAGTCATGGGAATAAAAGCTGCACCCTGTACTGAAAACACAGCAGACCTGCAGAAGGAACCTGGACTTCGATGACTTCCTAGAGCAGCTTCATGAGCCCTAGACTCTGGACTTCATGTTATGTGAGAAAAAGAACCCCACTGTTTGGTTAAACCACTGTTTGTTAGATCATCTGTTACATCCACTGAACACAGTCTTAACAAGAACATGCCTGAATCCCCATCTCCTAAAATGGGGCCACCAAGAGGGTTCTCAGTAATCATTTGTAGAATGAATGAATCAAATGCAGATGCAGCACTAAAACCTCATGCAGCCGATGCCTTTAAGTTAGCAACAGGAGGCAGAACCAGAGAACGACACTGCTCTGGAGGCCCCTTCACATCACTGTCTTTGTGAACAGCCCTCCTGAAGCCCAAATCAGCACAGTGTAGACGCTGCCCTAGGAATTATACAATAGGGGTCACTGTCCAGCTCACCCCAGATGCACATAATTTAATAATTATCACGTAAATGAGAAAACTTCATTTAAAAGTTCTTGCCAAAGTTCTTTAAAAACTCATAGATGTCTAAGAATATCCCAGTCTGAGAGAGAATGTCCAGAAGGGTGTTGTGGTCCTCAGGTTTTCAGTCACAAAGAGGAGGCCGCATAACCCATGAAAGCTGGTTGCCTCCTTTTAGCACATGTTATTGGTAGCCATGGGCATGATGTGCTGTCTTCTAGCTGTGTAACTTCAAGAGACAGAAAAATAAGCATGCCCTTGTGTCCCTGCCTTACTAAATGTTTAGCAAGTTTCAAATTAGAAGCAAGCACAGTTTAGTGTACAGGATGGAACGACACTCTTCTTTCAGTCATATAGCTACCTGCCAATTAGCACAGCCTATTTATTCACTCATAAAGCCCGATTCATCTGCAGTAAAACATAAAGCTATTTTTCTATTCTAAATATAGGCCTACGAGTGTACAGTTTATGTTTAATAGGTACTCTTTAAAAGCAATTCTTTCTACCCCCTCAGGGCACTTATGAATATTTGTAAGAAACGGGCTGGTACCCAAGTCACTCAGCAAGTTAAATCATTTACCTTATGGAGTTAATAAAAGAAAATGACCAAGGTGTGTGGAAAGAGTCTGTAATCAGATTATTGTTTATTGTCTCTCTTTCCTCCCACTCTCCTGCAGCCCACCTGCTCTAGGATGTAAGCTCCACAAGGACAGAGGTCTTTGCTTTGTTCACTAGTGTAGCCCACGCGCCTAGGACGTTGACCAGCACTCAATGCATCCTTCATGATGAATGAACGAACAAACTGGACAGAAGGCAGTGCAACTGCATAGTGCTGAGACAGCAGTCTATAAAGGATTGCTGCTTGAAATGTAAGAATAGAGTATTTCATCCATAGAACTGAATACTTCCTATGATGTTATGAAATATATAGAATTATTCCTGAAAACGTTTTCACAAAACTGTCCATACTGTAGGGCTCACTTTCACTCATACTCTTCCATTTGCTGAATTGTCTCTGTTTCTACATGTATGTCCTTTCTACAAGTCCACATTCTACCCATACCTTAAGGCCTGATCCAAGGGCTCTTCCCTCCAAAAAAGCCTGCAAACTACTCTCTCTCGCTTTTTTTTTTTTGAATCCTTATAATATTTGATTTGTACTTTTTTTTTTTAAAGACTCATCCTATTGTAAATCCTATTATAGTTATTTTGGGAACATTTTAATGGACTGTGAGTCTATTTACCATCACACCTGAAACAACAACAGCAAAAGGGACAAAACATAAAAGAACAATTTTCAAGATATAAGAACACAAGGCAGTAAAGCACAGTGATCCCCAAGGGCTGAAAAAACGAATGAAGTGAGCTCTACAATGATCTCAGTGTACTTACTGCCTTCAGAGAGTTTCCAGGCCTCAGTGCACAGAGGGGAGACCAGTGCAGAGCCTGACAGACAGCCTGAACCCAGGTGACATCTCTGGGAGTCTGGGGAGACCAGGACAGCTAGAGCTCACAGGAAAGAGGGCTGGAGAGGAGAGAGCGACACAAAAAGAAAAACCTGGAGACCTGCAGAGGGGCCCTACAAATATTCAGCAGAGTACTGATCAGTGCATGTGTGAGGAAACTCCCCTGTGCGGGAGACAGGAGCACCCTACACTAAGCATTAGAAAACTACTACCCAGTGCCGACAGGGGGCTTGGGATACTGTCTGTTCCGCTCAGCCAAACTGGAAGAGCTCGTAATTCACAGAGCCTCAGCTAGACTACTCACAACAGTCTTTCCTCAGTACTGGGGTATAATTAGCCCTCAACTAAGCACAGCTCTGGCCGCATTTAACAAATCTTAAAAGCAAGACCCAAGAGGATCAAGTTGTTTTCAAGTAGCTTAACTGTATCCCAGAACAAACCTTAAGAACACAATAAAAGTAAATTCACAATGTCTGGCATCCAGTAAAACTTAGGAGGCATGCAGAGAAGAAGGAAAATGTGACCCCTAATGAGGATTAAAACCAATCAACAAAACAGACCTGAAACTGACGCATATGTTAGAAGAACAGACAAAGGCTTTAAAACAATTGTTGTAACTATACTCCAGGTGCTGAAAAGGTTAATTAAAGACACAGAAGGTTTGATAAAGAGCCAAAACAGACTTCCAGAGATGAAAACTATATTGTCTAGAATGAAAAATACACTGGAATATGGGCTCAGTGGACTTGAAGGCATAGCAATAGAAAATATCCAAAATGAAATTCAAGTGAAAAAAAGTAACAGAGCCTGAGTGAGGTATGGGGTAACTTCAAGTGGCCAAAGAGAGAAGAGAGAGAGGACAATGGAAATAATATTTGAAGAAATAATAGCCACACATATTCCAAATTTGATGAAAACTATAAACCTATAGATACAAAAATCTCAATGAACCACAAATCCAAGAAACATGAAGAAAATGACACCAAAGCACATCATAACCAAATTACTTAAAACCAGTGATAAAGAGAAAATTTTAAAAAGCAGCCAAAGAAAAGACGGTGGTCAGTATGGTAAAATAAAGATAAGGATGACATCAGATTTCTCATTAAAAACAATGTAGTAAGAAGTCAGTAGAGACACATCTTTAAAATACTGAAAGAAAAATCTATCAACCTATCATTCTATATCCCATACAAACATCTTTCAAAAATGAAGGTGAAATAAGAATTTTTTCAGATATAAAGAGTCAAAGGAATTCATGATAAGCCAGGCTGCATTACAAGAAATGTTAAGGGACCTTCTTCAGGCAGAAGGAAATGACACCAGTTGAACATGTAGATCTATGCAAAGGAGTGAAGAGTGCTAGAAAGTGGAGGCTACACGGATCAACACACAAGGGTTTTGGGTTTTTGTCTTATTTAAATCGCTTTAAAAGATAACTGACTAAACAAAAATAATAACAGTGTAGTGCAGGGGGTTTATAACAAAGAATTTATAACATATATAAAGTAAAATATATGATGTAAATAGCATGAATACAGAGAGAAGAAAAATATAAATATACTATTCTAAGATTCCTATATCTTATAGCTATCTTTGTACCTGTAGTATCTTTCCTGTTAGAGTATGATCCCTTTATGTTAGGCTCCTGATTATTCATCTTTTAGGATTATGTGGTATAAAATAACCTCACATACAATGAATTGGCCTTTGCAGATAGGATTCCTTCATTCCTATTTGTCTTCTAGGCAAGTGATTGGAGGGGAGAGAAGCTGACTGCATGAAAGATGGGGGCTTTGCGTGTCTGAGGAGAATTGCTGGGAAGGCTGTTTTCAACAAGCATCTGCTTTGAGCCAGTGAACACAGCTATTTGCTTGCCTGGGTCTGCTAGTTACTCCAAGCCTAAACTGTATTACCAAACTCAAACTCCAAAACTGTGGAAATAGAATAAACAGCAGAAAGAAGCCATTAAAGAAAAGCATTAGCTAACTCATAAGGACCCATATAACCAGTTCCTCAGGAAGGAAGAGGAAACTAACACTTACCACATCGAGAAGCTTCACATAGAGGAACTCAGTCCTGTGAGTTATGCATTGTTCCAACTTGACAGATGAAATAATGGAGATTCGGAAGAGTAAAGGACCTTGTTCAAGCTTGCATAGAGGATAACCTTAGAGTTTTACCCCCTTAAACAATCCTTGCACTTTTTAGATAAGATAAAAACCAAAGGCAATATTTAAAGTGGGGGTTTTCTAAATTTTATTTCTAAAATTTATTTATTTATTTTCATTCATAAGGTAAAAATGAAAATATTTGTAAGATGTTTAGAAATTCTCAAATTTTATACACACATTCATTTTTTAACACCTTAAGTAAATAATATCACAAGAAGAGTTATCATAGTCAAGAAAAGCAAAACATTTTTTGAAGTGACAGTTTCTTTTAAAAGGAAAACTCAAAGGAAATATCACTATTAAGGGAATGAAAATAATTAAACAGTAAATAGTATTGCATCATATTTTTCTGTTAATTTGAAATGCTCTATCTATGCTTGCTAAAGATTTGAAGAGCTAAAAAGCTAAAAAGAACCAAAAGTGAAAAAATCTAAATTGGCTTTTGGTTTAGAATAACCTAATTTCTTTAGTAGCCATAAGATTAAACCAAGGATAATAGCTCTTTTTTTTAAATTGAAGAATAGTTGTTTTACAATGTTGTGTTAATTTCTGCTGTGCAGCAGTGATTAGGTTATACATATATATATTTTTTAATATTCTTTTCCATTACAGTTTATCTTAGGATATTGAATATAGTTCCCTGTGGTATGCTGTAGGACCTTGTTGTTTAGCTCTTTATTATAAACAGATTCCACATCTTCAGACTGTTGTTCACCATTCGAAAAGAGTGAACAGAAGTCTGCAGGGTAAATGTGATTTCTTGTTTATTAAATGGAGGTTGGATGGTATAGTGGGATGAATGATGGCTGCCTCCCAAAGATATGTCCACATTAAATCCTTAAAACCCATGGGTATTAATTTATTTGGAAAAATAGTCTTTGCAGATGTAATTAAGGTAAGGATCTTGATATGATGAAATCATCCTGGATTAACTGAGTATGTCCTAAACCCAATGACACATACCCTTATAAGACAAAGGCAGAGGGGGATTTAACACAGACATAAGAGAAGACACAGAGGAGAAGGCCATGTGAAGATGGAGACAGAGATGGCATTAAGCTGCCACAAACCAAGGAGAGCCACCAGAAGACGGAAGAGGCAAGAAAAGATTCTCCCCTAGAGCCTTCTGGCCGCTAGAACTGTGAGAGGATAAATCTGTGTTGTTACAGCAGCCCTAGAAAATTAATACAGGTAGGGTGCAGTTTAACCAGTAAAACTTGTTTCTGTGGAGGGTTGCTCCTCAGAGGGAATTTTTATTGACTCTTTCCTAGCCAATGAATAGATGAAAACTCTTGAGAGTAAAATGTGACTTCTAAGGGATGATGTGTCATTTTGATGATGCAGAGTTAAATATTGCCTGCAGTGCACAGTGACTTAAGTTTGCCAATTTTGGAATGTTTCTAATGGACTGATAGAAAGTGACTGTTGTTCCCTGAGCATTAAATTATTTTCTACTACAGTTTGTGAGAAATTTAGAATGGAAACTTTTTCCTCTTATCAAGTCCATAGTCAGATTTCCCTAGTTTTTCCCCACAACGTCTCTTACATAACTTAGAGTAAATAAATGGAACATTTAGTTATGACAAAATTTAGGCGACTATCTGACCCCTAGGACTCCTTATGCCACAGTTATGATTAACCTGAATCACAGGGCAAAATTCATAGTGTATGTTGCACAGTCATTTTAAACCATGGTATAACTTAAAGTCACAGTTGTTTAGAATTTTATATAGTCAGGATGAGTGGAGTTGTTAAGAATTGCTTTTGAAGAGCTACTGGGCAGCATGTATCAAGGAACTTTAAAATGTTCTTAACTTTGACCACCAAACCCACCTCTGCAGGTCTATCCCAATAAAATAACCCT
Organism: Hippopotamus amphibius kiboko; assembly: GCF_030028045.1. Taxonomy (NCBI): domain Eukaryota; kingdom Metazoa; phylum Chordata; class Mammalia; order Artiodactyla; family Hippopotamidae; genus Hippopotamus; species Hippopotamus amphibius. The sequence goes on along the minus strand of NC_080189.1, from coordinate 34,115,080 downwards.
AAATTTAAAAATAAAAAGTTATAAATGCAACAATATTCATTATGGAATTACTTAAAATAGCAAAATATTAGTAAATTTAGTCATGGAATGGTTTAAAATGTCTATGTTGTATGGAATATGCAATCATTAAAAAATATGATGTTTTTGAAGACTATAATAACATGGAGAAATCTTTTAATAATTATATGTAAGAGTATTCTGCAACAATAAACAGAGGATGATTAGAACAATGTAAAAAGTATGCATGGAAAAACTGATTGAGGGAAATATACTAAAAAGCTAACAGAAGGTGTTTATAGGGTTATGGTTCTTCATTATTTTTGTTTAATTTTCTCTATTTTCTAAATGTAATTGTGATTGTTTTGGCTCAAGTTGTGAACTGACCAAAGCCAGTTTGGGCATGTGCACTGGATTTTTTTTTTCTTCTTTTTGGTTGATATTAACTGCTATGAATAGTCATATGTAGCTATAGGTCTTCCCTCTCTCCTTTCCATATAGCCTCAACATCCTAGCTACCAGGTAGTATCTTAAGATGAGAGCAAATCTCAGACCAAATTCTGACATACTCCTAAGCATTTATTAGAAACAAATATTAAAAGAATTTATATAACTTGTTCTGTAAGCTGCATAAAGTCCCCACTTTCTGAAATTTTAGGTGCTCTGCCACCCTTACATGAAAAAATTGCATGAAAGAAACAGGATTCAGTTGGCATGAGGTAACCAGAAACCTCCCAATCATCAATGAGTCCCAGAAGTGTTTAGAAATCATGCTTTTTTTTGCACCACCCTCCTCCTTTTGTTTCTTTTTGGAACCTGGACAGGTTATCGATAAAATATTTTAACCAATTTCATATCTTGACTGCCACTAATTTCATAAATGAAAACTCACTTTAACACCCCCACTCTGCCAAGCAGAGGAAAAGAAGATAACATCATCTGGAACAGCCTCTATTATTATTTTTATACACAGTGTTAAGCATCATTAAAAAATTCTTAGATATATCAAAATACAGCCAAGAGAGATGGAAAAAAAAGCCCCAAATACATGATAACAATAGATCCACAGGTGATCTAGGTACTGAAGTTAACAGATGTGGACTTTAGAATAACTATCATTAATATATTCAAAAGAATAGAGAAAAAGATATGGATAAAAATTTACTCATTTAAAGAATTGGAATCTAAACAAAGAATAAAATAAAAATTCTAAAAATCAAAGTAGATTGCCATTATCTAATAGCGTTACATTAAAAAAAAAATCCCTGCTGGATATGAGCTGAGATAGAAAAGATAAAACTTTGTGGAGTTAGGTAACAATCTCCCCCACTGCTGGTCTGTATTTGCATCCAATGATTTATACATAAGCTAAGGAGATGTCTAGAAACATATAGCCACCATAGAGGTTCAGACATAAGCAGTGTATACTGATGAAATGAAGCAATTGCAAGGGGGGATAGGATGAGGCTTCAACAAGAATGGTACTGCTGAGGGCACTCAGATGAAGTAGCCGAATGAGATGTCTGTCCTAAATCATTTTATATTATCTGCAGTAGGCAGAAATGTTGTCATATGATTTAAGGAAACTTGGCGATAATGAGATAGCCAATATATAAGTTCTCCAAACCACTGATCCTTAAAGTGGGGTGTAGGCAGTCCAGGAGTACCTATATAGTCTGTTGAGTTTTAGGAAGGGAATGCTAAAATTTATATTCAACTCATCTTTGGAAAACTTATATATTTATTTTTATTGTGTATATACATAGTATATTGATATGTGGAGTATACTAACTTGTAAATAGATATACACAGTTTGGGAGTGAATTAAATTTTTTTTTTTTTTTTTTTTTTTACTGTTGGCCAAAGTTTGGAGACCATTTCTCTCAACCTACATATTCATTTAATAAATTTCATGTTGCTTCTGCTATATCATAATTCAAATCCCATTATAGCTGGTTAATATCTGGATTTGAAGTTTCATTTGCTTACCTTAGTTTTCTCCATCTATAATTTCTTAAAATTCAGGTGTTTTGTGAACTAGACTAAAATGACAATCTTCATTTGTAGAAAAGAGAATAGACAGTTTTATCAAATTTAAATGTCTTTCCAGTACATTTATTAAACCTTTGCCTATTGCTGTTATTTGTTTTCCAGTTCTAGTAAACAATAAAGCAGACAAATAAAAAAGTAGCAAAAGGAAACAGTAAGATATAGATTTTTTTTTGCTTGTCTGCTAATTTTTTTAATGAATATATGCTCTTAGCTATTTTTTAAATTGCAGATGTATAATATACTCATATATTTATTTTTTCTCACCTTATGTGCTGGTATTAAACTTATCAGCATATTATAAGATTCCTTAAGGGCACTAGACTCCCAAGATATGCTGATGCCTGAAAACATTGAGAAGCATCATTTTATTTTATGGCTTTGATATCTGGTATCTTTTAATAGTACTTGGAAGAGTAAGTTTTTCAATTGACATAAATTTTGTTTACATGTAAAGAAGTCAATAGGAGAGCAGATTTTGAGAGTAGACAAGGGGAGGAAATAAAGGCGCTAGGCAGTTGAGGAATAAAGAAGGTCTGCTAAGAGGTGTGAAAAATAAACGTCCTTCTACCTCTCAGTTCGCCTGGGGTAGGCCAGGCATCTTAGAATCTTATGACTTGAAAGAAAACTCAGAGGTCATTTAGCCCAGCTCTGACTGAGGGGGTTCCCATGACACAGGACTTTCAGTTTTAAAACTGGGAAAGTCCCAGCAAACCTCATGCAATCTCCCACCTTCTGCAAGGATCCTTTCCTACATGACAAAAAAAAGAGCTATTATTGTTGCCACTTTACAGATGAGGATGATGGCAGCCAAATATCTGTTAGAATACTCTCAGTGATCTCAGTGATGGGAAGCCAGCTAACAGGTCTGTTAGAGGCTTCCTCTTCAAATAGAAGTATTTCCCCATCATTTACATGCATTGGTCCCTTCTTACATGAAAATCACAAAGCACTTACATTTTTAAATCTAGAAAACCAACTTGTCTGAGAGGTCAAAATTCAAACAACCCTAGCCCCTCACTCTTCAGTTCAATATACATAATCATTTCAAATCAAATTAGCATTCAAGGCCTGTGTCAGGCTCTAGAGGGTGTCTAATAAAAGAACACAGGCCAATGAACAAATCTATAAAGAATACTCGATAAATGTGTCTAAATATAGTAGCCCAAGATAAGAGCCTCTGTTGGAATAAAAGTGTAATATGAAATGTATATGAGAAATAGAAGTGCAGATAATTAAATCTAGACTATAGCAAGTTATTTCCTACAGTGTGTCCAACCAGTCAAATTTGGCAAGTTAAATCAAGTTGTTTTGATTATGTGGACATCTTCAGCTCAGATGCTGAATGACAAATTTTGATCAAAGAGAAAAAATTATACTGTAAAAATAGTATTATAAAGATAATTTTGAGGGGGAGGAAAAACTCAAGGGAAGCCACAGTTTCAATTATAATCCATATTCACTAACTGTCATTATTAACAAGGAGATAAATCCCATTATAGTTAAATGTGCACAAGGTGCTAAATTTAGCAGCCATGCAATAGCATTGCAACTCAGAATAAAAGGAAAATCTGGAATAACTTTTTGCAAGACAAAGTAAAGAACAGAGGGTAGAAGATGGAGCAGGCAAGCACATTACTTAATACTAGCCTGAAATGTGCTTTAAGATAAAAATAATCTGATTTTTCTTTTTTCCCCTTTTTTAGATTAGGTTTCTGCACAGGCCAAATACACCAGATGATTGTGAAATTTTTACTTTTATTTGCATGCCTTAGTTCCACATTAGAAATGAGAACAAAATGCAGTGTAACTGATAAAGTGTATGGGAATACCTCTCGGTTAAAGAATAGAATTAATTTTCAGAAATTAAAGAATAAATGATGTGTCAATAAAAACAAATTTAAGCTTATATCATGACTGTCATATTTTTCTGAATTCTACCAATAATTATGTAACATCATTTTAACCCCATTTCTGGATTTTTTTCAATGCAACAGATTGTTTGAGTCTAAATTTGTAAGGTGCTTTGGAGGTTTGTGTGCATGAACTTGAAATTTGAAGCCAAAGTTGGAAAGTAACATGACATGCACATAGCCAGTAAATAGCATATTATTTTTGTACTTCTCTTGGAATTATTTTATATGATGGTTATCACTAGTTCTGGGTACTTTTGAAATCCTGTAATTTTTAACAAAGAGATGTGTAGATGTGACTCTGGTTCCTGAAATTCTAGTTAGTCATGGACCAAAAACATGCAGTTTTAAAATAAAATAATAAGACTTCCCTGGTGGCACAGTGGTTAAGAATCCATCTGCCAATGCAGGGGACTTGGGTTCAATCCCTGGGCTGGGAAGATTCCACATGCTGCGGAGCAATTAAGCCTGTGCGTCACAACTACTGAGCCTGCGCTCCAGAGCCTGGGAGCCACAACTGTTGAGCCCGTGTGCCACAGGTACTGAAGCCTGCACACCTAGAGCCAGTGCTCTGAAACAAGAGAAGCCACCGCAATGAGAAGCCTGTGCACCACAACGAAGAGCAGCCCCCGCTTGCCACAACTAGAGAAAGCCTGCCCGCAGCAACAAAGACACAACACAGCTGATAAATAAATAAATGCATAACTAAATAAAAAATAAAATAAAGTTAGGATAACTGATGATATTTTACATATATATAAAATTTCAGACAATGGATTTTTATTTTGATTAAAAGTGCTATATTTTAAAAAAATCCTCTTGGGTTTGAGTATCATATTCTACACTGTTTAAAGTACAACTGAAAAACCATCCCATCTTACAGTATCTTCCCAAGAGTAAAGATTTTGAGTAGTATAGCCAAGAATAAATAGAGTAGTAAGTTTTAAGTTAAGTAAGAATTAGGGATGTAATGTACAACATGATCATTGTAATTAACACTGCTATATGTTATACATGAAAGTTGGTAAGAGAGTAAATCCTGAGTTCTCAACACACAAAATTTTTTTTTCCTTAATTTTGTATCGGTATCTCTATGAGATGATGGATGTCCACCAAACTTATTATGATAACCATTTCATGATGTATGTAAGTCAAATCATTATGCTGTATACAATGCTGTTACATCAATTATATCTCAATAGAACTGGAATAAAAAAATAAAACAGGCAAAAAAAATTAACAGACTAAAGAGGGTAGGTAATATTACGTCTTATGATTGGTTAGCCTAGAAAGAAAAGATTCCTTAATGTATGTTTCTGGTCTTATTTTTGTTGAATATATCTGATCTCTACTATCTCTCAGATTTTTTTTTAAATCGCATTTATCTTCTTCTGGTCTCCTCTCCTGATTATATTTCAACCGTGCAAAGAAGACTGTGTTGATTCTCTACTTTTTTCCAAAGGAATTTTATTTTTCTTTTCTTTGAAAATGGGGAACCATTCTTCACTGGCTGGAGAAGGTTTTTAGGGTGAAGATAAGGATAGATTGTCTTTAGGTTCTTTATACAAGGCCTTGATTGTTCTATTTTGCATTCTTGCTATCAGAATTATTCTGTATATCAACAAAGCTTATCTTAGTAAAATAATTTTGATTTTTAGAATCAGGAATGCTAAGAAATGTTACCGAGTGTTGACATGTCTGTAAAAGGTTTTACATAGAAATTAAGATATCTTTTTTTAAGGAATCGGGGAGCAAAAGTAAATGTGATTATAATTCATCACATAATATCTAAGCCTAGTCATTGTGAATCTTTCACTGTAAGATAACCATGTATGTGTATATCAATTATGGAATTGCATCCTTCCTTGTACATGCAGTATTATATCTTGGGGAGAATTCTTTTTCAAACATACGAGGATAGTTGAAATTTTATCTTTTCAGTACTCTATGGGAAATTATGTGTCTTAAAAGTTAGAAATGGCAAATTCCCTTCCAAACCTGTATGTCTGCTCTGCTGGTTCTCAAAACTAGGCTGGATTTGCACCTATTCAGTTCTAGGTAAATCACGAAATAAGGATAACCAGTTAGGACGTTATTCATTAACAAAAGATATTGACTAATTCATAAATTCAATCAATGAACGTGGGTGAGATTTTTTATTTTAAATACCGTCCCCCGCCCCCCCCCCCCACCGCTGCCATCAGAAGTTATTTCTGGCATTTAAACCTCAGATAAACTCTGAAAACCATTTACAAAAATATATTCTTAAACTTATCACAAAGTATAAAACTAAAGACTATAACAGACAATATATGCATATATACTTCCAAACCACCACTTACTAAACAAAACAGGAAGCAACAGAGAAGTAACTTTAAACTTCTTCCTTAATAGACTGGTTTCATATTCAGTTCAGATATTTTATCAAACTAAGATATATATTTTAACAAAACATATAAATCAATTTAAAGGAATTTAGGAGTATGTTGTTTTTGACATAATTCCCATAAATGATCATTTAACTCCTATTATACAAGCCACAGCTGGTTACACCTGAAACAAATTTTCAGGGAAGTTCACCATTTGGTGGAAGACCAAATCTTAACTCTTATCCCTGAAGTAAATCCAAGTATAGTATTCTGTGTAAGGTTTGGAATTTCTTTTGATGTTATTGATTTTTCATTCCTTCATAAAACGGTAAGTATTTATTGAGCAGGTACTCTGTGCCAAACACAGCACTATTTGTACCGGGAGATAAAGAGGGCTAAACTAAGCAACAACAAATTACTTAACATTAAAGGCCTCAGTTTACTAACAGAGAGGGAGAATATCAACGGGGCCTTGTGCTAAGCATTTTTGGTACACATCTCATTGAATCTTCCCAACAATCTATGTAATGGGTACAAATGTAACCTTTTGCACATGTGAAGAAACTGACTCAGGGAAACATACTAACTTGTAAAGAGCACCCAATTAGTGATTGGTAGGATCAGGAATAGAGTCCATCATTGCATGGCTTTAAGCCTGTGCTTTAATAGCCCACCATAAGCTTCCTGGTGCTTCAACTCAGGGAAGAGATGATGAACTCTAGGGTGGGGAGGGAGCTGGTGTCACAAAGGAGGTAATATTTCAAGTGCATCTCTAAATAAGCTGTTATCAAGCAGTTGTGGCAGGGAGAGAAGGTTGAGTGGGAAGGATAGGACAGATAAGTATGCTACAGGCGGGTCCTGTGGAGCAGGTTCAAAGAGAATGGTGTGTTTGCCAAAATGCTGGTGGTAAGAAGAGTGCCTAAGGTAAGATATGAGGCTGCACAGGTTGGCAGGAGTGCCTGGCAAAGGGCCTTGTGTACTGTGTAGAGTTTATCCTTTAGGAGTGGAGTGGATGGAGTCTTAAAGAATTTTAAGCAGAGTGAATTATCAGATTTGTGCTTTAAGAGATAACTCTGTTAAAGAAATGTGGAAGAAGTTGGATTGAGGGGGTGGTGAGGGCAGGCGGTGGTGGTTGTGCTGGTTGTGGGGAAACTGGCAGCAGGGAGCCCACTGCCTTGTTCTGTGTGAGAGATGATCAGGCTAGGAGAAACTAAAAGCTAACAAAGGGGAATAGAGAGAAGTGACACATCTGAGACATACCTTGAAGTATTGATGCCCAGCTGAATGTGGAGAGGAAAGGAGGTGAGGGAGAGGGAGGAATGTGAGTGGCAGGATCCTCAGATTTGTGAATTAGGGAGCTGAAAGGGTAATGCCCATTCCCTGATGGAACTCTAGAAGGAAGAGCAGTTGGGGGTGAGGAAGTAATGAGTTCACTTTTGGATATGATGAGATTGGGGTGACTGGACACTAGCCCTCTGAGTGATGGTCAAGTGGCAGTGGGACATATCTGGGATGTCACTATTTCATGAATGGTCCCACTCAACAGCCACCCTTCACTCTTTATCCTTAGCCTGCCTATCCTATCAGTCACCAAAGCCTGTCAATTCTACCTCCTTAATATGTAATTTACACTTACATAAATCTTGGTCATTTGGATTAGTGTGTGCAATGACAAATGACTGTAAACATCGTAGCATTTCTACAAGGCCCTTCAAGATCAGACACTTTTCAGCTTTATCTCTCTCGACACTACTCCATGTAGAGCCTGCACTCCAGCCATACTGAAGCAGCTGAGGTTCTCAAGAGATCTTGTTCTCACTCAATTCTGCATCCAAGCACAAAGACATGTCTCCAACCTCAACCCCCATCTCCAGCTGCACATCAGGGAGAGGCACTGATGAGTAAGACAGGGATGACCCTACAGGATTGCCTAGTAGATAATCAGAAAACTGTGGCTCAACTGAGTCAGATTTATGTCCCTTCTTTGAGGTTCACTGACAGGAAGAAGTCAGGCCCCAGGATATTCATTTAAATTATGTAGGCAAACCTATTGCAGAGAATCTGGTGGATTACTTAATCATCACATAAAATAGATGTTTCATGTACTCATGTTGTTTTATTCTACTGAGAATCCAGGCATCTTTGTTAGATAAAAAATTGTTTGGTAACATGCTGCAATAAATATCTATAAAAAAGTATGTGTGTGTCAATTTCTCTTATCCTTGCCTTTCTCACAGCTCTAGTAGATCAAATATACGGAGAAACCAGTAGCTAAGAGTGAGATTGGAATTAGTGAGAATATAAGAGTAGTTCTATATGTATGCCATAATACATAAAATACATGTAAAAAGTTAAAGGAGCTTGTTTTATCACGGAGGAAACAAGTAAGCAAAACAAAATTTATAATAAAATATTCTCTTGAATGCTCAGAATTCTAAAAATGTCTTGGCTGTAGATTGGGTTACCTGCTTCATTACCATCCAGGATACAGAAAGTGAAATTATTTATGGACAGAAACAGACTTTAAATTTTCATTTGGTAAAGGCAACATTTTATTCAGTACAGACAAAAAACATTTATAATTTACTTGTTTAAAGTAGGCAGTTCAGAGTAAGCCAAAATTATCCCAGAGAATTGTTTATATTAAAAACAGGCTGAGAGTTGTTTGAACTGTCATCACCCCGAAAATTGGAAGATAAACATTCTTCTTGTCAAGCTTTCTTTGGAAACCCCCTGTGCGGCTTCAAGGAAGACAAAACAAAGGTAAATAGTGTGCAACCCAAACCTTGCTGAACAGAATAATTTATCTTCAGGCCTACTAACCGGTGACAGGAGCACATCTATTTCTTTCTAGTTGCTCCAGGTTTATTCATTCCTCTGAACGTAAATTATGAAAGAAAGGAGTACAGCGCCATGTTTAAGACCTCCTATGCTGGCACCCATCATACTGCAAATGAATTCTGGCTCGAGCTGAAGGCAAACTGCTCAGTCACTTTGTGCCTCAGTTTCCCTTATCTATATAACGGGGATTGCTGAAGGGATTAGGCGAGAGTATACAGACCTTGGAACACTGCCTGACACGTTGGAAACCTTCAACATATGGGAGTTACCATCAATATGTCAAAAGCTCCTCTCAGCGCGCCACTTGGCTTGTCTTTCTAAATATTAGCATAATATAAATGGCATCAGAACGTGAGGGGCAGGGGCCACGTGATCCTTCCACGAAAGCCACTTGTGGGGGCTTTCGGAGAGTCAGCATTAAGGCTGGGAAAGAAAGGCGAGCGCGCCCGCCGACCGCGCGCGATTTCCCGCCGCGCCCGGCTCCCGGGCGGCGGGCGGGCGGGCTCCGGGGGCGCCCGGGCCGCGGCGGCGGCGGCGCGAGCGGCGCCTCCGGGCCGGTGAATCATCCCGGCAGACACCGAGAGCCGCGGCAGCAGAAAGCAGCGCCGAAAAATGGCTGAAGCGGGCACGGGCTTTCTGGAGCAGCTCAAGTCCTGCATAGTTTGGTCTTGGACTTATCTCTGGACCGTATGGTTCTTCATCGTCCTCTTCCTTGTCTACATCCTGCGGGTGCCCTTGAAAATCAACGACAACTTGAGCACAGGTAAGGCCCGGGCAGCCGGGCCCGCGGCGCTCACCCCTCCCCCGCCCCGGAAAGTTAGTGCAACTCGCGCGGGGCCGCGACCGGCGGGGGCGGCCGGGCGCGCGCTCGGGGACGCGCCGAGGCCCGCGCACCGGACGCCCGAGGCCACCCGCGCAAGACGCGGAGCCTCAGCTGGCGGGGCCGGGCGGCGGGGTCGACGGGGCGCGCGAGGGCGGCCGGCGGCCTTCCCGGCCCCGCGGCCCGGCGACCCCGCGGAGGAGGAGCCGCAGCCGCCTGGCGGGCCCGGCCGGCGGCTCCGGCTCCTCCGCCCGGGGCGCTCGTCGGCGGGTGACAGGGGAGACAGAGGTCGGGAGCGAGGGAGTCCCCGCGGACGCCCCCTAGGCCGTCTGCGCCTGAACCCCGAGGGCTCCTCAGAGTTGGACTGTGTCTCTCCTCCCACGCTGTCGGCCGCGGGTGCCGAGCTGCCGAAGTGTAGTCGGACGAGACGTCTCTCGGATCGCGGCGCGACTCGGCCGGTCGCGGGCGCCCCCGTGAGGGTGGTGCCCGGCGGCGAAGCCCCGGGAAGGACTCGACCCCGCACCTGAGGCCGGCACTGCCCGGATCTGAGCCGCGCGAGCTGCCGGGGTAGCGGTGTCGCTTTCGTTTAGACGGGGAGAGGGATTCTGGAAGGTACTATCAGGGCTATGGATGACGGGTCAGGTTACCAGACGGAATGTCAAAGGGACGAAAGGAGAGACAGGAAATTTGGAATTTATGACGGGTTTAAATAGTCTCAGCCCTTCTCTCTCCCTTCTCCCCGTCTGCATAGGGCTTTGGTAACTAGTCATGTTCAGAATCGTAGATAAAGCTCCAACATGCGAAGACGTGAGCCCCGCATGTCTCGTATCCACGGTCGTAAGTGCAGAAGGTAATTAGAACAGGATCTTAAACTTTCAGCCAGCCAACGGAATCATTAAAAAAACAACCTCAAAGAAAACTCACACCAACAGTAACACTGCGGAGACAAATCAAAAACACAAAGTACATTTTGTGAGAAGGGTTTCAGTTCTTGAAGTCTGGAAATAGTTGTGGGACTCGTTAGAAAGGTCTTTTTTTTTTTTTTTTGACTTCGCAGTAATTTGGAAAATCCTTACAGTCTTGAATGAATATATATGTATTCTACCTAATGTGTAATTTACATGCTCAGGGAGTCGGGGTCTGGAAATGCATTTTCCTGTGTGTTGTTTACTGCACTAAAACAATTTTTAGAACCCTTGAGATGATGTACTCATTTTGTTAGGTACGTGTGCCTTTAGGTGCTAAACCTCAGACACCTTGATTACTTTAACTTGAACTCATGTTTATATTTACATTTGTTTCATAGTATCCCTTGTTCCTGCGATGCAGATAGGATTCTTTACCCTAGAATCATCTTACCGTTTTTATAGGAGCTGCTCAGCTCTTGGATTCAGTCATCCTAGTGATGATGGCTTTCTGGCTTTTTCATCTGTTAGAGTGGCGGCTTATCACAATACTGTCTTCCTTGCTTTTAACAAATATATCTCTAAGATACTTTGTAGTCCCAAATGTTTTTTGTTTGTTTTGTGTTTGTTTGTGTGTGTGTGTGTGTGTGTGTGTGTGTACGCGTCTGCCACACCGTGTGGCATGTGGGATCTTAGTTCCCCCACCAGGGATGGAACAGGGGCCCCCTCGTTGGAAGGCGGAGCCTTAACCACCGACAACTGGGGAAATCCCCAAAGTTTTGTAATTTTAAGAAGTTGCTTGACTCTATGAGGCAATGGAATCTTATATTTATTGGTAAGTAGGTTTAATTTTTTTCTCCCCAAAAATTCATTGTAAGGTTTAAAAAACGTGAATGCTTCTCATTTAACATACATTTAAAATTTTTATTTCAGAACACATTTCTAATACATTTTCTTAAAATATGTTAAATAATCATCTGTGTGTGTATATGTGTGCATGTACCCATAAGTGCCGCGTACCAATGCTTTATACAGAACACGCAAGAAGCAAAATACCTATTGGGAATATGTGTAATTTCTAAGGAAGAAAATTGTTAGGACCTCTCCCAGAAACTTTAAATCTAGCATTTCTGACAAACACCTTTGTTAATTTGCGTTAGGGTCTTTTCTCATTTGGGCTTATGAGAGAGAAAATATGAAGATGAGCAGGCCGCCAGGTACATGATAGAGGGAACCTGAGACTCTTTATCCCGGTGATGCTGGACTTATGTTTTCAGTGTGGTTTTATGTATGTTTTAGTCATAAGGAAGGTAAAGGAGAAGCTTACAGAGAGCACATCTCTCTCTGCTACTCTGTGAGAAGGTAAGAGGAGAAAGGGACATTGGACCCTCCTATGGCGGAACTTGTCCTTGCAGGGAGATATAAATGAGTTCTTATTTATTTATTTATTGGCTGTGTTGGGTCTTCATTGTTGCGTGCAGGCTTTCTCTAGTTGGGGTGAGTGGGGGCTACTCTTCGTTGTGGTGCATGGGCTTCTCAATTCAGGTGGCTTCTCTTGTTGCAAAGCACGGGCTCTAGGCACATGGACTTTAGTAGTTGTGGCTCACGGGCTCTGGAGCTCAGGCTCAGTAGTTGTGGCTCACAGGCTTAGTTGCTCTGCAGCATGTGGGATCTTCCCGAACCAGGGCTTGATCCTGTATCCCCTGCATTGGCAGGTGAATTCTCAACCACTGTGCCACCAGGGAAGTCCCTAAATGAGTTCTAATGGGGCTAATTTTGCTGTTCTTCAGCCCTGTGGTGCTTGCTCTTCCTGTGATGGTGAAAGCATGTGTCCCTGGAGAGGCCAGTGAATCTAGAGCTGCTTTTAGGAAGCTGTGGGTGGTGCAGGCCTCCTTCCTCAGGGAAGCTGACGCCACTGATAGATTTGCAGATATTGAAAAATCCTTGCATCCCTGGGATAAATTCCACTTGAGCAAGGTGTATGATCCTTTTCATGTATTGTTGAATTCCATTTGCTAGTATTTTGTTGAGGATTTTTGCATCTATGTTCATCAGTGATATTGGCCTGTAATTTCCTTTTTTTGCGTTATCTTTGTATGGTTTTGGTGTCAGGGTGATGTTGGCCTCATAGAATGAGTTTGAAAGTGTTCCTTCCTCTGCAATTTTTGGAATAGTTTGAGGAGGATGGGTGTTAGCTCTTCTCTAAATGTTTGATAGAGTTCACCTGTAAAGTCATCTGGTCCTGACCTTCGTTTGTTAGTTTTTAAATTTAAATCTTATAATGAAAAATGAATTTTAAGAAAGACAAAGGAGAAAACAAACATATTAGGAATAGTGCACAGTGGTTAGCTTTGATAATTGATTTTTGATATTCTGCCCTTGAATTGCATAGGAGAATGTTAAAATAGTTCTGATTTACTGAAAATATGATGAACTTTTAACAAGATTTTTAAGAATCCCAAATTATATTGTTACTTGTCAGTTTTCAAATGAATTAATTATCCTAAAGCAATGCTTTCCCAAAAGGGCAGAAAATTAATTGTAGATAAGAGCAGTCATGCAGGATATTATTCAGAAAAAACAGTAGCATAGATTAATCTTTAAAAAATAGCACCATAACTTGCTTTATATTGTGGTGTTGATAGCACTTTCTCATCTACCCTGCGTTCTAAGATTTTTGATGCTAAATTTAAAACACTTTGCACCTTTCCTTAAATGTACACCTTTGCCATTTTTGCACCAAGCAGCTTAAGTGATTTTCCAGCTCTTTTTCTGTTTCCTGAAAAGCAAGTTTTCAAAGATCTTTTAAATCCTATTTCATTCCTTTTGGAAAGCAGATATAATAGTCTGATCTAAGTTTAAGATTGTTTATGTTATAAAACTCTTTTTTGGTGTTATTAAGATGATAAATACAGATGCAAAACTCTTACATTACTGAATGGAAATATATATATAACTTCAGGTGCAGCTCAGATTTGAGTATTTTCATATTGGAAATAGTTGCTCTAAACTTAATTAACGCTCTGGATTTCTTGTCCTGAGGGGCTTGTTGCAGTTTATTTAGGTTTTTTGCCCCTGATGTGCTTGTTGTCTAATGTTTTCCCCATGTGTAAATCCCACGCGTCCTTCAGGGGCCAGCTTGCATGCTGCCTTCTGATTCTTTCAACTGACTGTGATATTTCCTCCAGTTTTCACTGTACGTTATCTGGGAGGCACGTAGGCATTTTTTACCTCGCTTGAATTATGGTCGTGTGTGTTTAATATATGTTTCGGTGTTTGTGTATATGTATCCCTCTTTCTGTATATGTGTTTTTCAGCTTCTACTAGACTCTAGTTCTTAATTTTCCACTATACTTCCCTGCACATAGTGGTTCCTTACCATTCACTGGATGAATCAATCTCCAAGTTGTGATGTATCCAGTGAGTTGGGATTAGAACAATGAAATTGATCAAACACATTACTGGGTATGGGCCTCATTTAGGTTTTCAACTTTAGATTGGAGTCAGAAACTGTCACAAAAACTTAAGAAATTCCATGATGAGTCATATGTATCTAATCCACCGTGGTCCAGTTTATGAACACATAAAAGGACAATTTTAAGATTATTAGCTTTGAGTTGAGGATCTATCCCAGACATCTTAGTTGCCCTTACTTATTTTGGGAGACATTTCTCTCACCCATAATGAAGCAGTCTGAATGATGCTTTTTTTCTTAGGCCCTCAGTTTCTGTACATGTTTAATGATAGCTTTATATTCCTTAAGATCCTTTCTAGCTCCAGAATTCTGCTTCAGTGCCTTGGGATAATTTTCATTGAGTGCAGAGTCTATAACCAAGCAAATACATGGACTTGAAGAACATATATATGTTTTTCCCAGGTTGGGTTCTAATTCTTAGTAAATACAACTCCAGATTTTATGTGACTTCCTTCAGTGGCTTTCCACTTCACTGAAAATACAATTGAAATATGTTACCCTGGCTTACAAAGTCTGATGACATGACCCCTTCCTACCCCTCCTATCTGTACTTTGCCACATTCTTGAGGTCACTATCCTCCAGAGAATTGTGATTCTTTCTTCTTCTTAAACATGCCTTGCTTTTTCTTGCCTTGTGGCCTTTGTACTAGCTGTGTCCTCCACCGGAATGTTTTCCTACTTGATTTTTATGCAATTGTGTTTTTACTGTTCACATCTCTGCTTAAATTCACTTCTTTTGAGAAGCTTTTCTTGATGATCCAGTCTGCAGTGACCATTCAGTCACTATATCACTAGGTTTGAATTCTCTATATATCACTTAGCACTGTTTGTAATAATTCTTGTTTGTTTATTTATTTATTGCATGCTCATAGTTTTCCCCCATGTGATTGTAAACTCCATGAGAGTAGGGACCTCATTTGTTATGTTTTATCTGTCTTCTTGTGGGTCCTCAGGATCTTGAGCAGTGAGTGTTTGGGCCTAACATATGCTTAGCATGTATTTGTTGAATGGATGAAAAACTATGTCAGTTGGTTGTGGTGACTAAGTGGTACTTCTAGAAGTAACTACTGAAATATATCATGTAGTAATTTCTTATAAGATTTAGAATTCCATTTACTGATTCTAAGTTATAAAGATTACCTTGAAATGTTTACTGATGTTCCAAAATATTAATACATTTTGATACATTTTTAGGGGTAGAATTTAAAGAAGTCTATTCTTCTGGTCCTTACTGTAAAGCAAATTTAATACAAAGAATGTTGAAAGTCAGAAGGTGGTTGCATTGGGAGCCAATTTGTGTAACATAACGTGGAATTCAAATAAAGGAATTTGCAGAGTTATATGCCTCATACTGTCTGTAAGGGTGGAACTTGGGGTTCTACCAACATAGAAAAAGTTCTTGTCTGTATGGAAGGATAGAGTAATAGAAGAAATACTTGGTTGGGACATTTTTAAGAACAATATTGTCAGGCATTATGAAACTTAACAGAAACATAATTTGAAGTGATTAGAAATACTTAAGCACAATTAATTTAGTTCATGTATTTGCATATTCCCTTCTTTAACTATAGAAATCATTTCCAAGTTTATGTGGGAAGCCAGAGTGAACATAGTGTTAGTGTTATAGAAATTTGCTTTATTACCAACTTTACTGAAATATTTCTTTCTCCATAAAGTACTGTATATCTATTGAAAGAAAGAAATACCAGCTGTGATGAAATGAAAAGAGCATTGGATTTAGAAGATTTGAGTTCAAATTCCAGGTTGCCAATTGTTGGGTAACTTGGACAAATTACTTTGTAAGACTCTTTCCTCATTTATAATATGAGGACAGTAATCTCTATTTCATAGTTTTATTTTGAACTCTAAATGAAATAACCTTTAGCATTGAGCCTTGAGCATAGCCCATAAAAGTATTATATTGTATACCTGGTTGTTCGAGTCCATTTCATTGACTCTGAACTGTGTTCATTCATTGGTTAATTCATTCATACACTGGTTTGTTTATTCATTCATTTGGAGTGGCAGATGCCTGTAAAATTGAAATTATGTTATGCCTGTTAATTATTATTTGGACACACAGTCTCATGTCAGTTATATTTCTCCCAGTTTCTGCACTTGTTTTCTGTGCTGAACAATGAACATCATCCAGTGTACTGCCTTGTTCACTAGTGCTTCTACGTATATTTTGTTCCCTATGATTAAGGATCATGCATGGTAGAAATCACATCTTAAAAATAAGATCGAGTGAAAATCTGTTGATCGGAACTAGGAAGGGATGAGGAGCTAACCTTTACTGAGTTCGTACATGAGCCAGGCTCTGTGCTGCCTGCTTTATCATTGGTTGTTAGGCTCCCTGGGCTTGTCTATGAGTCTGGTTATATCCCATATAAACAGATATATAGCTGATATTCAATTTGTACATGTGGAATGAAAATTGTTCAAAGCAGAACAAGTATTGTTATAATACTAGTTGTCCTGTTAAAGGAGGCAACACACATGAACCCATTAAAAAATGTATTTTGATGGGAAAGCAACTTTATGAATGAGAATGAGAACTTGGTGGAAACTTTCAGAAAGGATTATTTCTTGAGTATACTTGGAAGAGCTTGAGAGCTGGAATTATGACTTTTTCATCTTTATATTTCCATCATGGTCATTGCTCATGATGATACATGAAAAGATGAATGCGTGAATGACTTCGGGTATTTTTAAGGCTTTCCAAGATTGATGGCACCGGTGGTCCTCTTCTTAATTCACTTCACCACCTAAGGTTTTCTTTACCTTTGTTCAGAGGTGTGTTGCTAATACTCAGCATTCAAGGCTGAGCTTGTTATTTGGCCGCAAATGAAACTCAGAGAGATAGAAGGATTCTTATGTGGTAACTGGGGTAAGAGTTTGAAGACAAGGGAGGAAAAAGTGTTCTTGTGTATCCAGAGGAGATGATTGCCTGAGGCTGAACTAATGGAGAAATTCAGAGCAGGAGAACACTAAAGGGAAGAAGGAATAGTCTGGTATAAGCATGACTGGTCAGATGGATCAGGACAGCTTGATGATTGCCTAGATGTGGGGCTGGAATGGGATTGAAGAAAAGTGTGTAACTGGGCAAATACCACAACTTTAGGAGAGTTTATACTTCTTAAATAGACTGTAATAGGCACAACCCTGGGCATCCTGTGAATAGTTGTGTGGCTTAGAAAGTTGCCTTTGGCTTTCCAGCTTGGTGAAGAATGGGAATGCAGCTTCACATGAGATGGTAAAATGAGTGAGAAAGTGTTTTGTAGATTGTAAACTACTACAGTCCAAGGCATTATAGTAGGTTGTTTCTCTAGAAGTTTGTATTCTATTGGCTTTGTCCCTCACAGTGAAAGGACAGGTTAAAATATATAATAGGATCTTATTTATCCTGGATTTTTTCTAAAGAATAATAAATTAGGCATTTTTCCAAAGAGGAAATGCAGATGGCCAGCTGGCACATGAAAAGATGCTCAACATTGCTAATCATCAGGGAAATGCAAATCAAAGCCACAGTAAAATATCACCTCACACCTGTCAGAATGGCTGTCATCAAAAAGAACACAAATAAAAAATGTCGGTGAGAACATGGAGAAAAGGGAACCCTCCTACACTGTTGATGGGAATGTAAATTGGTGCAGCCACTGTGGAAAACAGTATGGAGGTTTCCCAGAAAACTAAAAATAGAACTACCATATGACCCAGAAATTCTACTCCTGGGTATATATGAGAAGAAAACAAAAACACTAATTCAAAAAGATACATTCACCCCAATCTTCATAGCAGCATTATTTACAGTTGCCAAGATATGGAAGCAATCTAAGTGTCCAGCAGATGAATGGATAAAGAAGAAGGTGTGTACACACACACACACACACTGGAATACTACTCAGCCATAAAAAAGAATGAAAATTTTGCCATTTGCAACAACATGGTTGGACTTGGAGGGCAATATGCTAAGTGAAATAAGTCAGAGAAAGACAAATACTGTATGATATCACCTACATGTGGAATCTAAAAATACAGCAAACTAGTGAATATAACAAAAAAGAAGCAGACTGATAGCTATAGAGAACAAACTAGAAGTTACCCGTGGGGAGAGGGAAGTGGGGAGGGAGAAGGGGACAATATAAGGGGGGGGAGTGGGAGGCACAAACTACTGAGTGTAAGATAGTCTCAAGGATGTGTTGTACAACAGGGGGGATATAGCCAATATTTTGTAGTAACTGTAAATGGAAAATAACCTTTAAAATTATATTAAAATAAATTAATTTAAGAATATAAATTAAAGAAAAGAGTATCCAAGAAGTGCACTATGCAGGAAATGAATTATTGGATTGTCTGTAGCCATACTACTGAATGTCTGTTTGTTGTAAACATGAAATAATATCTGCCAACATCCTTATTGCATTTGAGATGTCATCATAAAGACATCTGTAAAGGGTTTTGAGTTTCCTGGCAGGGAGGGAATATGTAATGAAATTCACTTTTTATGTTACTGTGGAGCAGGACGGTTGCTCATGTGTTATTGTTAGCAGTCATTCAAATATGGCAGGCCTTTCTGCACTACATGCTGTGCTAAAATAAGAAGCTGACAGGGCCATTTAGCTCTAACAGTATGTCGTATTAGCTGTGGCTGGGGCCAGAAGAGTGGCTGTTTAATTGTTGTTACTAAATCTCTCAGCAAAATAAGGCAACATTTACCCGTGGCAGTATTTGTTTTCCCTCTAAATTTTAAGAAATTGAAGGTGTACTAGTAACAAGTATACTCTGTGGAGAACCCTAACTTTGTTTTCACAAGTTGACTTCCAAATCTAATAAAGGATCTTGGTTAAGTGTCAGTCTTCCTGAAAATTTGAACAAGCCTGTACAGAACTTTAAAGGAATCTCTTAGGTCAGTGAACAAGGACTTTATTTTTTTCTTTTTCTTTTCTTTGTTTTTGTTTTTTAATATAAGAAAGCTTAACGATTTAAAATAGCATGAACAGTTCACACACTCTGAGGCATAAAAGTCTTAAAGAAGTGGCTTTTAAAAATAAGCAGTTTGAGTCTGAATCTGTGTGTGATCTAGAATTTGAGGGGTTTTTGTTTTGTTTTATTTTGAAGTCAGTTGTAATACTATTCTAAAATGTTATTTTATTAACAGTAGGTAATAGTAGAATGCATGCAGTTCTTCCCTTTGTTAAGCTTTTCTAGTCTCTAGTCTCCTTCTCTTGGAAATGAGAGAATGAAATTTACTTCCCTTCCAAATTGATCTTTTTCATTTATTTGGTAGGTGCTCTTTATTGGGTATTACTAATAGAACTAACAAAATAACGCTCTTGGGGTGTTTTGCAATTTATTACACCCACTTGACTAAATTGGTGCCCTTTCTGTGACATACATTTAAATTTATTTATTTATTTTACTTTTTACTTTTTGGCTGCATTGGGTCTTGATTGCATTGGGTGGGCTTTCCGTAGTTGAGGAGAGCAGGGCTACTCTTCATTGCAGTGCGTGGGCTTCTTATTGCAGTGGCTTCTCTTATTGCGGACCACGGTCTCTAGGCATGTGGGCTTCAGTAGTTGCGGTGCGTGGGCTCAACAGTTGTGGCTCACGGGCTCTAGAGCTCAGGCTCAGTAGTTGTGGCGCATGGGCTTCGTTGCTCTGTGGCATGTCGGATCTTCCCGGACCAGGGCTTGAACTCGTGTCCCTGCATTGGCAAGTGGATTCCTAACCACTGCGCACCAGGGAAGCCCTCTGTGACATACATTTAGATTCCTGTAGTGTCACATAGTAAGAACTGGTGTGATCTGGTTTGTACTTTTACCCTGGGCATTGTTGGAAGGGGAAGGGAATTGCTCTCCTCTATCATTGACATCTTTTATTTAAGATAAAACAAAGTATACTTTTTTCAGTTCAGGCTCAGAGTACTTGACCTTATGGTTTAGAGAGAAACTTTTCTTAGCTTATTTGGCTCTTTTAGCAAAAAGAATGGTTTTAATTGCACCCTTACATTTGAGAGATGAAATCTGAGGGGCTAAATGACAGTTTTTAAATATTTGAAACTTGCTTCTCAGTTGTTTTTTTCTCCAAACTGAAGTTATATATGCATTTTCATTCAGTAAGAGCCTGAAAATGTTAAAAAAAAATTGTATAGCAAATCTAACCAATTGGAGAAAGTCATTATCTTAAGAATAAATATTTTTCTTTCTTTTACGTTATTTGAGCAATCAGTTTCTTTGAGGGAAAGTACAGAAATGTAGACAGCATAACATTAATTAAGTTTGAGTAAAGATATGCAGACATAAATTAGTTTTAGCTATAAAAGTATTCCCCAAAATGTTTAGTTTTTACACCAACAGGTTTTTAAATTTAATTAAATTAATTTATTTTACTGCTTTGCCTCAGAAAATGTAATAATTTCTGGCAGATTTTAAAAATAGTTAAAGGAACTATAATTTTTAACAATGATCATTTTTAGTTTTAACCATGAGAATATATGTGATGGAAAAGAGTAATTCAAATATTTAAAAAAGATAAGACAACTTGTTACTTTTCAGGCTGGTGAGGATCTAAATTCAAAGCTTGCATGAAATGGAGTTGTGTAACAGTGGTCACAGGCGAGGGCTTTTCTCTAGTTTTGAACATTATGACCATTTATTGTCTCATGTCTAGCTCACTTTCTAAGAACAAACATGAGCTAGAAGTGTAAAATATATAATCCTTTTTAATGTATATTTTTAATATATATTATTCTGTTTGTAACACCTACAAAAGCAAAAGAAGATATAAAAATATTTAGGCATTAAGACATTATTTTATTAATGCATGACATGCCTTTGTTAGTCATTTATTATTTTGACAAAATATATTTCATTAAAAATATGCTATTGATACGTGAATGCTATTGATACGTGGCTTTACAGAAATCTGTTTTTAGCATTGACTAGTGGCAGCTAGCAATGTCAGTCCTTTCAGATTGCTTTTCTTTTAAATAGTTTAGGCAAGGCAAAGTCCACATGCATTCCTAGGCAGGAAACCCAACTGTATTTGTGAAATGACATTATGTATTTCCACTTTGCGTTTAGATGAAAACTGCTCTCTCCCAATCTTTGGCACGTTGCTTTCACTTCTTTTCTTACAGGCACCAGAGGACAAGTAACTGTTACTTGCGACACAAGGTTGTGTGTCCAGGTTTAACCTGTCCTAGTTTTCTTACCTTAGGATGCAGCATATTATCCAAAATGGGATGGTAAAATTCTCAAATCAATGAAAAATTGTGTCATGTTACTATTAGAAATAAGATGATAAAGCAACTATACTCCAATAAAAATTAATTTTAAAAAAAGAAATAAGATGACTGTTAGTAAATCAAACCACCCATGATGTGATAAAGTGTTGCAAAATATCAGAGGATTCACTCTGCTACTTACCAGTTTGCATCATTCCTACTGCCTTTTTTTGCCACTGATTACAGTGTAACTCAAATAAACCTGGATGTCTCAGGCTATACTAGCCTGGAAGTGTAAGACTGGGGGTACATTAGAATGAATAAGTAGTAACAATTCTGAGCCCACAGGGTCCAGCAGGGCTCCTGTGCCTCTAGTGACAGCTGTTAATACCCACTCCTGCCTATGAATGCTCCAGGGGGCACTATTGTTACCTCTGGCTCCTGGTGCTCAGGACCACTATCCCTTCTTCCCCTCTCACTGGTACCCATTGTTGAGGACATTGAAGAGTGGCTTTGGTCAGACAGCCTGTGCATATTGTCACCCTGGGGGCAGGTCTACAGGTTCTAGCTGGTCCAGTCAGTGTTATAGGAGGCCCATCAGGCCTCAGCTAATTCTGCAAATTGTATCCAGCCTTGCCATTCCTGAATTACTGACCACCATAAAGTATAATCATGCCCTTACCACCTTTTAGTACAAGGTCAATATGGGTTCAAGCCGTGTACCAATTCTGTGATCATAACACTAGTTACCTTATTTATAACTGAGGATAAAGGATTGTTATGTGGATATAATGAAATAATATGAGTAAAACCTTATCATAGTGCCTTGCACAATCTAATGCTTAATATATTTTAGATGTTTAGTTGTAGCTCTTGTTGCTGCTACCACTGTAATATTGGCCTTGCTGTAATTCTCAGTGTCTGACTCAATCAGCTTTTTCTCTTAAGTCAGTTTTTAGGCTGGTAGTTTATTTTCCCTCCCTTCCTTACTTTTCTTTCCTTCTTTCCTTCTCTCTCTCTTTCTTTCTTCTTTCATTCATTCCTTCTTTCTTCTTCTGTTCTCCTTCTTCATTGTTACCTACCCATTTGTTTTCTGTGTATTTTCTGTTTCACTTCAAATTTGAGGAGAAATTTATGACAGTAGTAATAGGAACTCCACTCCTGGTCAGAATGAATAAGCTTTTTATGATTATTTCTTACCTTTATTCCTTAACTCTTTGTACTCCATCGTCCATTTTCATAATTTTCCTGGAACTGCTTAAACATCATGGGTAATTTCAAAGCCAAATTCACTAACGTCTTTCCAGATCTTGTTCTGATTGATTTGTTGTAGAAAAGGACTTTTTATGTTGAATGTCTAGTCTCTTACCATCAAATAATCAATCCACTGAGTCATACTGTTAGCAAGTCCCAGTATGTGGTATGAATATGGAGGAAAAAAGAAGAAAGATGACCAAGATGTGGTCCCTATCCTCAAGGTACTTAGTGCAGAGAGGGAAAGAGAAACAGGCATACTGCCAACTCCAATCTAAAGTGAGCTGTGTGAAACACAGAGGAGCAAACGAATACAAAACAAGGGGATGAAAGGAAGCTTTAAATTCATGGTGGTAGTTTTTGAGTTGAACCTTGCTCTCAGGACCCCTAGGCTAATGGAACTGCATTAACAAAGGAGTGTCATATTGCTTGGTGCCTTCAGAAAACTGCACGTGTGGCTGAAGAGAGGGTGAAAAAGGAAGAAAGTGAGAATCTGTTGGGGTTAAACTGGAGCTCATTGTGAAGGATTTTAAAAATTTGAAAGAAAATCTATAATATATTTTACCCATATAGGAAAGGACAAGAAATAATATAATGGGATGACCCCCTACCCATATTTAAACATTATTTATTTGCCGTAAGTATTAATATTGTTTTTTATTTCTCTATTAATATAAACTACATAAACTATATTTTGTAGAATACTTTTAGATTTACAGGAGATTACTAAGATATGGAGAGTTCCCATATACCTCACATCCAGTTTCCCCTATTATTAATACCTTACATTATTATGATACATTTGTTTCAATTAAGGAACCAATATTGACACATCATTTTTTAAAAAAATATTTTACTGAAGTATAGTTGATTTACAATGTTGTGTTAGTATCTGGTTTACAGCAAATGATTCAGATATATATATCTGAATCATATATATATATATACACACACACACACATAGTAGTTTGCATTTGTTAATCCCAAACTCCCAATCCATCCCTCCCCTACCCCACCTTACCTGTGGCAGCCACAAGTCTGTTCTCTATGTGAGTCTGTTTCTGTTTCATAGACAAGTTCATTTGTGACACATCATTTTTAATTGAAGTCTATAATGCATTCAGATTTCCTTAGTTTTTACCAAATGTCCTTTTACTGTTTTCCAGGATTCTATGCAGTATACCACACTACATTGTTGTCATATCTCCTTAGACTTCTTTTGGCTGTGACGGTGTTTCATATTTTTCTTGGTTTTGATGACCTTGATATTTTTTTTTTAATTAATTAATTTATTTATTTTATTGGCTGTGTTGGGTCTTTGTTGCTGTGCGCGGGCTTTCTTTAGTTGCGGTGAATGGGAGCTACTCTTCATTGTGGTGTGCGGGCTCCTTATTGTTGTGGCTTCTCTTGTTGCGGAGCATGGGCTCTAGGCGCATGGGCTTCAGTAGTTGCAGCACATGGGCTCAAATGTTGTGGCTCATGGGCTCTAAAGCATAGGCTCAACAGTTGTGGCGCACAGGCTTAGTTGCTCTGCGGCATGTGGGATCTTCCTGGAGCAGGAATCGAACCTGTGTCCCCTGCATTGGCAGGCGGATTCTTAACCACTGCACCATCTAGGAAGCCCGACCTTGATAGTTTTGAGGAATTTTGGTTAGGTATTTTGTAGACTGTCCCCCAACTGGGATATGTCAGGTGTTTTTCTCATGATTTCTCTGGGATTATGGATTTTGGGAGGGAGGACCACAGAGGTAAAGTGCCATTTTCATCACATATCAAGGGTACCTATTGTCAATCTAATTTATCACTGTTGATGTTGACCTTGATCACCTGGCTGAGGTGGTTTAGTGTTTGTCAAGTTCCATACTGTAAAGTTACTCCCCATCTCCCCTTCAAATACTGTACTCCTAAAACGGCAGTCCCTTTGCACAGCCCATACTTCTGGAGTGAAGAGTTTTGCTTCCCTTTGTGGAAATAAACAGGGACCACCCAGAAGAGAACAAGTAAAGGCTGTTTACTCAGAAAACTTCACCAAGAATTGTTCACCATTTTGGAAACTCATGACCCCAATGGCAGTACCATTCATAGTATCTGAGTCACTAATGCAACATACTTATATGAGCCTGCATTGGTAGTTGTTGCATTGATGGTGATGCTATGTAAGGGTACAAGTGCCTGTCTACTTCATTAAATCTTCTACCAAAGTCATGAAAGCGTTTGCATTCTGGATACAATTGTATTATTTTAAATGGGGCCAGGACTAGGTGAGGCATGTGAAGTGCATGGGTGCAGAGTTTAAGGAGCTACTCACTCTGAGTCCTGCAGGTGCAGCTTCAGCATTTGCATGACTTTGCCTTAAATTTTGTGCCCTAGGTGCCTTGCTTACCTTATCTGAGTCCTGT
This sequence comes from Hippopotamus amphibius kiboko, assembly GCF_030028045.1. Lineage (NCBI taxonomy): Eukaryota > Metazoa > Chordata > Mammalia > Artiodactyla > Hippopotamidae > Hippopotamus > Hippopotamus amphibius. Next base: position 34,089,830 of record NC_080189.1, on the reverse strand, counting down.
CCCTGGGTACAAACTGTGTTCTGTTTATTTCTTCTTTATATTACAGTTAGGATATTATATTGGTTATTTTTGAAATTTGTGTGAGAGTTGGTAGATTATTAAGTTTGTTACAGGATAGAAAGAGGGTGTGTAAAATTAGTTTTTATAAAAGGTGTTAGATATGATTGGACTGAGAACCACTGCTGTAGGGTACGTATTTGGGAGTGTCCCTTCCTTAGCCGTATCAGCATCTTCAATTTTATTGGATATTGCCAGATTAACTTACATATGGTTGTATTAGTTACAGATTGCTGCAGTAATGCTACATAAAACAAAACAAAACAAAAACCACTGTAAAACTTAGTGGCTTAAAACAAGAAGTGTTTATTTTTCTCTGTTGCAACTCAGATGTGCATGGCTGGATTCCTAACTGCAGACTCTGGGCTCTAGGCTGAAGATTAGGTTAAGGATGGATTCAGGTCTGTTCCACGTCTCTTATTCTGTTGGAGATATAGCTACACAATCTTCGCATGCAACATGGCAAGAGCAAAAAGAAGGCAAGTAGAAACATGTAAAACCTCCTGTGGGTCATATCTGTAAGTGGCTCACTGTCATTTCTGCCTACTTTCCTTTGGTAGAGCAAGTCATAGCCCAACATCTGTGGGGTAGGGAAGTATACTCTTTATTCTGCAGAGCCATCTGGAGAAGTTGTGGATCATGATTCCAATACGAGGAGGGTGTGAAGAATTATGACATTCCATTTACTACAATGGTTGTACCATTATATACTCTACCAGTCACATATGCAGGTTTCTATTTCTCAACATCTTCAAGATCTTGATGTTACCAGACTTCAACATTTTTACTAGTTTGGTGGGTGCCGAATGATATATTGTTATTTTAATTTACATTTCCAATTGTATATGTCTATTCAAAATACTTACTATATACTTGTTTTTTAAAGATTAGTTTTTCTTTCACTATAAAGTCAGTAAGAACAATAAAAGCTTTTTTGTGATGAAAACCAAAATTTGGAATATGAGATTCTGATGGTTGTAATTAGTTACAAACTCTAGCGACCAATTTCTATCCTTTTGCTTACGTGATGTCAAATATTCTGAAGAATGTTAAAAATGTCTATACTCTTGTTTTTGAAAGACCCTTTTAGTTCTGTGGACATGGTGCATTTACAATTTTCTTTCTACTTAGTAATCTGGTTCTACTGAATCCATTTAGTAAGTCAGGTATAGGTTATGTATTACAAACTACTCTTTTGAAAATGTGACTTTTACACATTACAGAGTATGCTGATGTGAGTTTCCGTAAATGGATTTCTGGTGTGTTTCTCTGGAAGAGTGCTTCCTGTTTATTGGCACTGCTCCATCTGGAGGCAGTGCTTACCGGTGGGCTCCATCCCGGTGAGAGAGGAGTGGGAAGAAAAAAAGGCACCCATAGAGCTTCTGTCTTGCACATATTCCATTTATGCCATATCAGACAGGTTAGTCCCAGAATGGTGGTATTTTTAGAGAAGCACAGGCCATTACCGACAATAATATCAAAAATTAGTGGAAAGGAATTTAATTTTATACTGTTATTTCTTAATGGAGACACAGTTCATAACCCCAGTGCATTTCTAGTGTCCCCTTTGTCTGCTGTTCCTTATATTTCACCCCTGCCCGCTTTGTTCTCTCTCTTGTTCCTAGTCAGCCAGGACTTTTACTCTCCTTACTCTCTTCAGCCTCAGTGTTTTATTGCAGAGATTAACTCTTCAGTAAGCCTTTTCTCTCCTTCTACTGTTTCAGGTCCCCTCTTGTCTCTTAGGTCTAGTGCTTCTGTGCCCATTTTTTGTTCTGCATCATAAAAAGCCTGGGAACTGTGGACTAGGAGAGTCTCTTGGATTGTGAGGCTAGTGGAGTGAAGGTCCGGGTAGAGTATTGGTTTGCATTCTCTCTGGCAGGCTGTGGACAGGGTGAGGGCATCTATGCACAGGCCACCATTAACACCTTTTGTGCTGTCACACAAGGAAGGGAAGGCTGGTTTTGGGCTCCAGCAGTGTGCTCAGTTCTTCCTGTTGCCCCAGCAGCCCCTGGCCAGGAGCTCTCCTTTAGAAAGAATATAGAAAGGAGGCAGGGCCTTCAAAGAGACAGCCGTTGAGGCACTCCTGGTTTCTGTGGGACTGATAAGCCTTGGTACTACCAAGGCATGTCTGTTCTACAGTAGTGTGTGGAATGTGTTTCTTTTACAGGTGGGAGAAAGGCCACCTCCTCATCAGGGATTGGTATGTCCTTTCCTGCCAGAATAGCGCATTCTTTTTTTTGGGGGGGGGGGCACACTGTGTGCCACAAGGGATCTTAGTTCCCTGACCAGGAATTCCCCCTGCAGTGGGAGCACAAAGTCCTAACCACTAGGCCTCTGCGGAAGTCCAGGGAATAGCATTCTTATGTGACCTGATACTCAGATGTTCAGGTCTTGTCTGTGTGATTCTTCACTTTTCAGTGTGATGTTTAGAACTCCCATGGCTTAGTTTTGGTGACTCCCTCCCCCTCCATCCCTCACCCCTTATATACCTTTGCACAGTTGTCCTCACTGTAGCTAAATCAGGACCAATGTGCCTGCTTGGCTTGGTCCTAGAGAGGTGATTTTAATCTGGGATGTAGCTGACTAGGGCACCAAATCCTGGATGGTAATGAGATTTCAATTTGGAGGCCACCGTTTCAGTAGATGGGCTGGCAATGCCAGGGTTTTCTTTGACAGGCTAGTGGTTGGTGACGTGCTACATTCTTCAGCATCAATAAATTTTATTCTGTTAGGTAAGGAGGGTTTGTTTTTGGTGCCATGAGCTTAGCTGAGTCATTCCTTGGCCCCTTCTGGCCATCCTCACATCCTTTGGTAAGACAGGTATGCTTACTGGCTGATGGCAGTGTTCAAAGAGAGAAACAGTAGGTCAGCAGGGCTGGGCCAGCATACGTGGAACAACATGTCTCTTGCCAGCGAAGGGAAAGACTGCTTCCTGATCTGTGGCTGTGAGCTTTTCTGATGCCTTCAGATCTGCTTTCTCTTGGAGGTCCAGCTTCCACAGGGGTTGGTGAGGATGAATCCCAGTTCTGCTATCTTAGAATCCAGCATTTTGAAAGGCAACAGAGGAGACTAAAGATAGAGTGGACCAATTACCTCCTAGAAAAGGCTAGACTAAATCCTAGGCTAGAACATTGTATAAGGATTTTGAGTGGGGGCAATTAAATGCTTTGATATATATTAAGAATATAATTGTTGCCAGCAAAGATAAGGGCACTATGTTAATGAAGTTCCCAGCAGGAAACACATCATACACTCAAATTGTTAATTGAGAAGAATTTAATAAACAAAGATGTGGGCAGGAAAATAGTAAAGGATATTTTATCAATAATAAAGGATAGTGCAGTACTTTGGAGCTGGCAGCAGCAGGTAGCCATGACCCTCTGCAGACCTGAAGGGACGGGGGAAGCAGCAGTTACTGGAACCTGCAGAGGTAGCTCTACAGAAGGCTGTGGCCTTCCATAGAGAGCCAGGGCCAGTTTGTGACTATGAGGTGAAGCTGTACATTGGGAGCCAGGGAAGAATAACCTCCCCCTATTTCCCACCCACCCGCTTAATCCCTTGTTGGGGTCTCCCATTGGGTGAACCAACCAGAAGCCAGAGGGTAGAGTAAGGAAGGTGGGAAGTAGAGCTGGAGGGGCAAATGGAAAATGCCTGACATAAGGCACTTTTCTCTGCCTCATTGAACCATTTTTTAAAAGGGTTTCTTTTTCCTACCAAGAGGCATTTCTCAAGGTTCTGTTTTCAGTAATCTTCTTTTCTTATGCTGTACCCTTCAATAATCTCATGTAGATGAAACTCAAGTCTCTATTTCTTTTTGGATCCTGCCTCCGCTTCCAGGTTTGCATTGTCAGTGGCCTATTGGATATTTTCACTGAGATACAGATCACTGGCTTTCTCTCTTCTCTTCCTCCCAGCAGAGCTCAGTTTCTCTTAAGGATCCCACCACTTTCAAGACTTATAATAATCTTCATCTATTCTTTCCTTTACATGTGTCTAGTTGACAAATTCTGTCAAATTTTAGTGCTTCATGAATGCTTTTCAACTCCTACTTCTGTCTTTATTTCAGCCTTTATAATCTTATTACAATAATCTCCCAACTGATCTTCCTGCTTCTAATCTCTCCTAATCTATCCTACATACTGGGATTTTGCTTTCAAATCCTTTAATGTCTTTCTGTTGCCTAGTAAATAAAATGGAGACATCTAAATCTAATATTCTAGGCCTTCTTCCATTAGCTCCAGTGAACCTTTGTAGCTTGAACACTCAGTACTAACCTTCATATTATACGCTCCACTCAAAATATACTTTGAACCATTTTTTAAATGTATCATCATTTCCATTATGCTCATTTCTTAATCACTTTAAAAATTGCTCACTTTTTTTTTAATCATGGAGACCAGATGATGCCTATAGTTTACCTGATTCCAAATGTTCCCCAAACCCCCAATTCTAAGTTCCCCACATAACTTATATATCCCATTGGCTCCTTAACCTCCTTGTCCTTTGTTTCCTGAAGACCTGAGCTTTCCCTCCAGAGTCTTACTTCTCCTCATGGTACATCCAGGCCTATCGGCCCCTGAACTCTGGGGGCCCGCAGTCTTCTCCCCCACAGTTCATGTTCCTCTAGAAGCCAAGACCTTCTATTTGATGTTGGTCACAAGGAACAACTGACAGTCAATATGGAGACCCCTCTAGCATTCCTGATTCACTTTTTTTTAAACTAAAATTTTTATTTTAATAGTCTTAAATTTACAGAGAAGTTGAAAGTCAGTACGGTTTTTCTTTTTCTTCCAGAACCACTGGAGTGGACATTGCTGGTGTGATTGCTTACACTAACCTTAGTATTTCCTACAAACAAGGGTGTTCTCTTACATAACCAAAGTAAAATCATCAAAGTAAATTGGTTTTTCTATTTAATTAATCAGAAATTGGTACATTACTACCATCTAGTTCTCAGGCCCTATTCAAGTCTCACCAGTGGTTCCAATAATATGCTTTATAGCAAAAAGATCATTTGCAATCACACATTACATTTAGCTGCTGTGTCTCTTTAGTCTTCTTTAGTATGGAACAGTTGCTCAGTTTTTCCTTGACTTTCGTGACCTGGATACTTTTGATGAATACTTGCCAGATATTTGGTAGAATGCCCTTCAGTTTGGGCTTGCCCAGTAGTTCGTCATGGTTGAGTTCAGGTTATGTATGTACCTTGGCCAGAATATCACAGCAGCAGTGCTGTGTGTTTCTCATTGCGTTCTCTCAGGGAGCTCATGATATTTATTTGTCCCATTACTGATGATGCTCATTTTGATCGTTTGAATCCTTGCATCTGCAAGGATTTGCTACTATAAAGTTCTTATTACTCCTTTTGTAGTTAGTATTTTGTGGAAAAAAGCTTTGAAATTATATAAATTCTTCATCAGACTTTCAGTGTATTCATTTCTTTCTTTATATCAGTGTGGTTTCCAGTTTTATTCAGTGAGCTGTCATTTGTTACTATCACTATTATTATTTTGATAACTGAACTGTCCCAGATTTGGCCTGTGTGAGCTCCTTCAAGCTGGCTGCTGTATCCTTTTGACGTGTCCCTGTCAGTCTTTGAGAACTTGATTATTTTCTAAGATGTTCCAATCTCAACTTGTACTTTACCTGCTCCAGCCTTAGAATCAGCAGTTTCTCTGAGAATCTCTTTTTGCTTTTAGTGGAGACAAATATTTAGAAGCCAAGATCTGGGCACAAGGTATGCTTATTGCTTATTGGGGTTTCACTGCTCCCAGTCCTCTCAGACCACAGAGCAAGGGAATGTATGTGTATAGATATATGTATAGATATAGGCACATTTACACATATATTTCTTGATATCTATTTATTCCCTGTCTAGCTCTCTTGAAATCATGAGTTCACATTGATACCTCACATTCCAGTCTAGCCCCTTCAGGCTTCATTCCAGTTTTCTTCCTTTCCATATTTGTGTCTTCACTGACTGTGAGAAACCTGGGTCGCATTATCCTTAATGTACTTACCGTTTGCTCATTATACCTGTATGTACCAGTATCTCTTAACATTCCTTCTCACCTTACTCTGACTCTGACACACTTGGGCTCTGAAACCATGGGCTGAGCAGTCCTCAGAGGCCCTGCTCATCCTGTTTGGATTCTAGCACCCAGTACGTCTACATTCCTCCCCATTCTCCTCAAGGGGATGTCTTCCTCTCCCCACTCAGCTCGGACATACATTTGGGGCCACTCCCTATTCTCATGTCCTCCTTACTCTGCTTGGGCTCTGACACCCAAGCAAAGGTGTTCCCGTGCGTGGATGTGCTCCTCACCCTGCGCTGGGCCTTTGTGCTGCTGCCCCCCCCCACTGTGTTCACCACCCCAGCACAGAGGCCTGCCTTGGCTGGCCTTGCCTGTGAGGTTAGGATGGAGTTATTTAGGAGGAGAAAGAGAAGAGGTGGACCAAACTTTATGATTGTTTTACCCCCATTCTTCTTACCTTTTAAAAAAAAGAAATCCAAATAATCTGTTAATCAGTTATGGCAGACCTGGAATTTCAATAGACCTGGCTTGTCCTCTTTCATTAAGCTATGCCATCATCTATTTGTTATATCCTTCTATTCTTAAAATGCATTTATCTAAATCTGTGAAGCTGTAAGGCCCTGGAGAATGGAACCTTGTTCCAAAGGGAATGTCTGCTGGAGCAGAAGTTTGAATTCAAGCCCCAGTTTGCACGTACTCGTGTGTGAGAGAGAAAGGGGGAGAGGAGAGAAGAGAAGGAAAGAGAGAGAAGAAAAATTGAAAGTTGTAATCAATAATGTGTAAAGGCCTCTCTTGTGAAGGGGCCAATCTTTATGCAATTAAAAAAAAATTCTAAGAAACTCCTCCTTTTTCTCCCAAACCAGGTTATGGATTAAGTAGCTTCTTCCAATGTACCGAAAGGACCCGATTGTCTGTCATCTTCTCTTCTAGACTAGAAGTTATTCAAGGGCAGCACTGTAGTCTCTGTGAGAGCAGGTCATGTCTGCCGGAACACCTTTGTGTCCCTAGCCCTAGCACTGTGCTCTGCTGCGTGGGAGGCACTTGGTTAATACTAGTTTGTAACACTGGTTTGTGTTTAGACCTGACACCAAAGTCCATGAACTTTCTACTACACTTCACTGTGTTCAGGACTAAGATGGGCTTTGTCCCTTTTTAGCTAGCAGGCTGATTAATCTCAGTCTGAGGGATTATCTGTCATCCAACAGCACACCTCTCTTTTCTATGTTGGAGTCAGTTATGTGTGGCCTAAACTAAGTGCTGAGTGAGTTTGTATACACTTCATCTATTGTATTACTTTATTTTTTTCCCCAAAGACCCAGTTATAGTTAGATGAGCAGTGGATGGGGAGGTGACTTCATCAGTTATGTTTGTATGACTTAAGTTCCTTAATATCTGAGGTTCAGCTTCCTCATTTGCACAGGGCAGACTTTAATAACTTCCTTACTGGGCTGTTGTGGGGATTAAATGAGATGTAGCATATGTAAATGTGCCCAACACATCGCAGAGTGTGTGCTCAGTGCGGCCGTTAGTTCACTTCCTTCCACTTTCAGTTTGAGAGGGTCATTCAAGAGTGTTAAAACAGCTGAACCTGGACTGTCCTAATGACCATTTAGTTGTAATCATTACCTTTAAGCTGGTATCACCCTTGATTTATTAGCCATGTGGTTATTAAACATTTTAACAAAATTGGGTTGTAAACAACAAATGTCCATGCTTCAGATTTTGGTAGTAATTTCATTTACATCTACTGTCAGTGATCTCTTTATCTGGAGTAACCCTTTTTTGCCACTAGATGGTGCTTGTCCAAGTATTTGTGAGGCTTTCCTATATAAAGTTATATTATTTGGGGGAAAACACATCTTGATACCTTGGAGACTTGTGTATGTGATATTGATACTCATGTTCAACCCGTTGATTAGATATTTTAAAGTTAAACTAGAGGTTAGGGGTCAAAATTATTGGGAACTTAAAAGTTCTTTTAGATCATTCTGTGTATCCATGTAATTACCAAATTTAAACATAAGACGTTTATTAAAAAAAATGAGATGGGAGGAATTAGGTGAGTAAATATGGTATTCTTATATTTGAGATGTACATAAAATTTGACCTAGGCTAATTCATGAATTAGTTAGAAACATGAAAATAATAAGCACTTTGTAAGCCCATGTATAATCCTCTCTGATTTTTTAATATGATCAGAAAGACTTAGCAGACAATTCCTTCTCGGATATATTAGTAGCAGATAATTAACATCATATTCAGTTTAGAGTGCATATCATTTGAAATATGATGATTGTTTTAAAACTGTGAAGCATTTTCTGTATCGCTTTCTGATAAAAGTCAACAAACATTTCTCAGGCCTGCCTCACACAGGCATACAGAAATAAGGAGATAGCTTCCTCCACAAGAGGGCAGACAGCAGTATCAAGCAGTATCAGCAGTATTTTGTCTTGTGGAACTGAAAACCACAGCCATAGAAAGACAAAGAAAATGAAAAAGCAGAGGACTTTGTACCAGATGAAGAGACAGGATAAAACCTCAGAAAAACAGCTAAATGAAGAGGAGATGTGCACCCTTACAGAAAAAGAATTCAGAATAATGATGGTGAAGTTGATCCAGGACTTTGAAAAAAGACTGGATGCAAAGATCGAAAAGTTTACCAAAGACCTAGAAGAATTAAAGCGCAAACAAACAGAGATATGCAACACAATAACTGAAATGAAAAATACACTAGAAGGAACCAACAGCAGATTAACTGAGGCAGAAGGGCGAATAAGTGACCTGGAAGACAGAATGGTGAAAATCACTGATGCGGAAAAGAATAAAGAAAAAAGAATGAGAAGAACTGAAGAAAGCCTAAGATACCTCTGGGACAATGTTTTTTTTGTTTTTTGTTTTAATAAATTTATTTATTTATTATTTTATTGGCTGTGTTGGGTCTCTTTTTTGCTGTGCATGGGCTTTCTTTTAGTTGTGGTGAGTGGGGGCTACTCTTTGTTGCAGTGCACAGGCTGCTCATTGCCATGGCTTCTCTTGTTGTGGAGCACGGGCTCTAGGTGCGTGGGCTTCAGTAGTTGCAGCACATGGGCTCAATAGTTGTGGCTCACGGGCTCTAAAGCGCAGGCTCAGTAGTTGTGGCACACGGGCTTAGTTGCTCTGCGGCATGTGGGATATTCCTGGAGCAGGGATGGAACCCATGTCCCCTGCATTGGCAGGCGGATTCTCAACCACTGCACCACCTAGGAAGCCCTGGGACAATGTTAAACGCACCAACATTTGCATTATAGGGGTCCCAGAAGGAGGAGAGAGAGAAAGGACCCGAGACAATCTTGGAAGAGATTATAGTTGAAAACTTCCCTAACATGGGAAAGGAAATAGCTCCCCAAGTGCAGGAAGCGCAGAGAGTCCCAGGCAAGATAAACCCAAGGAGAGACATGCCAAGACATATAGTAGTCAAATCGACAAAAATCAAAGACAGAGAAAAGTTATTAAAAGCAACAAGGGCAAAATGACAGATAACGTACAAGGGAACTCCCATAAGGTTAACAGCTGATTTCTCCGCAGAAACTCTGCAAGCCAGAAGGGAGTGGCATGATATATTTAAAGCGATGAAAGAGGAACCTACAACCAAGAATACTCTACCCAGCAAGGATCTCATTCACATTTGATGGAGAAATCAAAAGCTTTACAGACAAATAACAGCTGAGAGAATTCAGCACCACCAAACCAGCCCTACAACAAATGCTGAAGGAACTTCTCTAAGAGGGAAACATAAGAGAAGAAAAGGACCTACAAAAACAAAAATAAAACAATTAAGAACATGGTAATAGGAACATACATATCGATAATTGCCTTGAATGTAAATGGACTAAATGCACCCACCAAAAGACACAGACTGGCTGATACCAAAACAAGACCCATATATATGCTGTCTCCAAGAGACCCACTTCAGACCTAGGGACACATACAGACTGAAAATGAGGGGATGGAAAAAGATATTCCATGCAAGTGAAAATCAAAAGAAAGCTGGAGTAGCAATACTCATATCAGATAAAATAGACTTTAAAATAAAAAATGTTACAAGAGACAAGAAAGGACAAAATAGAGACACAGATGTAGAGAACAAACAGATGGACACCAAGTGGGGAAAGCGGGGAGGGTGGGGGGGATGAATTGGGAGATTGGGATACCAAATTGTACACTCTAAATATATACTGTTTATTGTATGTTAACTGTATCTCAATAAAAGTGCTTAAAAAAAAATGAGGAGACCCATGGTCCTTTCCTTTCATGAAGTCATGAATAATTGTTTGTTTGAGGTTAGCTGCTATAAAAGAGATTGTGTGAGATCAGAGGAAGGGATTATCAGAATTTGTGGTACAGAACTTTTTTAGATGAGCTGCCCAGGGAATCCTATTAGCGATTTCCTACTCGTGTTTTCCATGAATAGCTGGACATAACCAGTTTGGGAACAAATACTTTGGTGAAAGATAATTTTAATTTTTAGAATTTCTCAGATAACAGAGAATGGTTCTGGGCACGAGTGATTAGAGTCTGTTATAATTGAAAGTGGGATAACTTTCCTTTTTCATCTTAACTATAAGGAGAAAGAAGTAGAGAGGACAGGGTTTGGTGGCAAATCGGGAGTTGGTGGTGGTAAAGCAGAGTCAGTGAGCTGAGAGCTGGTGGTTATACTCAGCATGTGGTTTTAGTTGTAAGCAGCAGAAACTGAGCCTGACCAATTTAAGGGAAAGTGAAAATGTTCAGAATCTAACGAAAAGCTGAAGAATTAGATTTCAGGAAAGACAAAATATAGTACATCTCTAGGAACTAATGGTTGGTTATGTCATAGGCCACTGTCAGAATGAATGAATGTCAGCTACTGCAGTTTTTTAAAAAAACACTGCTAAATATCAGATTCCTTGGAGAGACCATCCATGTACTCATCCCAGTTGGCATCAAATGAAATGAGGAAGGCTAGTTTGAGGGGAAGGAGGAGCAGGTTTTGGGGGAAGACTAGTTTTGGATGTATTAAGTTGGAGATATTCAGACATTCAAATGGAGGTATCAGGTAGGTAGTTAGATATTTGAGTCTGGAGATAGAGAGATATTTCAGACATAGTTTATAGGTAGTATTTAAAGCCATGAGATTAGATAAGATTATTGAGAGAGTGAGTATAAGGAAGAGAAAAAGCTCTAGACTGAGTTCTGGGGCTTTGCATTTCTAAGGGGTTTGGAAGGAGAGGAGGAACCAGCAAAGGTAATGGAATAGGATAAGATCTCTTGCAGCTGGGCCTTTTACTGAGAATTCATGTGTGTATGTATCTTCATCCTCCGAGCTCTTTCAAATAGTCCACATTCCCTAATCCTAACCCTCCTAGCCACCAGTCTTTTAGTATTACTCTTTTCAAGTCCCTGATTATTTAGCAGGACATTAGCCACTGTCCAGAAATTTATACAGATTCTGAGCCTCAGCCTTCTCTTCTTATAGAGTTAACAGATGTATTATTTGAAGTTCTGCCCACCTAAAGAATCTACCTTCTTCCTTATCCTCAGAGTCACTGCACATGAGTGCTAGTGGAGCATATAGAGCCATCTGAATGGGCTTGGTGTTTTTCATCCATAGGCATCTTACTGGGTCCTGGGGAAGCCCCCATGGAGCCAGGATGTGGTTGAAGGATAGGAGGCCCTGGGCAGGAGTGCTTCCCTGGGAACATGCACCCTCCTCAGGCCTTTGGGCTTGCTGTAGCGTCACTGGCCTGGCTGCTCAAGGCTGTAGCAAGAAAACTGCTCTGACTTGAATTTTCTATGCCTGGTCCCATGTGCTTGTTACTGAAAACTGGTTCTTGACACTATACCACCCCTTGAACTTCGTACTTATTATTTCCCATGAGATTGCTCTTGGCACTCAGTTCTGCAGATTGATTACTGACCTTACTATTTACTCAGACAGACCTCACAGGAAGTCTATCACACAGGGGCTTCTCTTGTTCCTACATCTGGAGTCAGTTTCTATCTGATACTGGGAATCACCCCCATGATCACACTCCTCTTTTCTTATTTTCCAAAAATCCCATAGCTAGTCCTGATACTAAACATTATTTTTCTTCTTTGCTGGTTTAGGGGTACTGGCTATTTAGCCCCTGGTGTGACCTTAAAAATTCAAACTGCTTGAGACATTTTTATAATTAGTAGAAGGACTCAGTATTTTCCTGAGTCATTTCCTATCCCAACTTATCTGTTTGATAAGTCTAATAGAATGTTTATTTGGGCATATTTGGGGTGATGTTGGTGGGAGATTAGGTTGCAAGTTTGCCCACTTTAATAAAATTGAATATTTATTGATATTTTAAAAAATGATACTGGAGGATATTTTTCTCTTCAACTTTCTTTCATGGAACTCGTTCATTTGAGGCCAATATTTTAGCTAGTCACAACAATTAATTTTTTGCTATGTTTTTCTCAGTCTTGTAACATCTTTCTGTGTACAGATTTCATGGTTAAATTTATTTTAAATTTTATTGTAAAGCAAGTTGATCCTTCTGGACAAATGTATTTATTCTAATAATATTATGAGTACTAGAGGGCATGCTTTAAAAGATGAGAATTGTCTATTCTTGTCTTTTGTTGATTATTTTAAAGTATTTTTGGTATACTTTATAGATCACAACTTACTCCTCCCATACAGTATTAGAATCCAATGATCATTTTAATTACTGGTCTTAATTATTTCATAGCTATGATCACAGAGATTTCCAAAACCAAGAAGAAATCTATTTTTATTGTCTCAGTTTCTTCCATATGCCTTTTTAAAGGAAGTGTTTTTGTTGTTTTTGTCACTGTCCATTCTGTTATAAATTTTCTTCATATATCTGGTGATCTTTGACTGATAGAAAACTGTGTGTGTGTGTGTGTTGGCACATGTGGTGTTTTCAGGGGTGGGGAGATTGGTGATTGTTTAACCTTTGACTTCACTGCAGAGTAAGTGAAAATGAGTAATTTCTCCTTCTACTTTCTTTTTTCTCCACTTTGGACAAGTTTCTTTCTAGTCTGGGTAAACCCATCCCTTTGACTTTTGTTTAGCATGCTAGCTGTGTTTGTGCTTAAGAATCCCCTTTTTCTAAGGATTTAGTCTCGTTTTGTTCTGTTGTGTGCACATATGGGGAAACAACCTTTTAAAAAATTGCAATGATCTGGGTTGTTATAATTGCACTAAAATAAGAAAGAAAGATAGCAAATAGGTGGATAGTTTTTTTCTGTGTTATATAAATTGCAGTTTATAAGCAAAGGTTGAACTGTCTGTTCTATGCACTGTCCCCTAGAGAGCTGCATGGCTCACATCCTCACTTTTTGAGGTTCTAGTCAAATATCACCTTCTCAGTTCAGCCTTCCTGGCCCTTGAAAATATTAAATCCCTTACCTTACTGTCTATATATCCATTCTACTTTTTGCCTTTATGAATTTGACCACTTGAGGAATCTAATATAAAACGAATCATACAGTATTTGTCCCTTTGTGATAGGTTTACTTGACTTAGCCTAATGTCTTCAAGGTTCTAAATTTTCTTTTGAAGCAAACAGATATGAGGATGTTCAGCAGTCCCACTCCTGGGCATATATCCAGAAAAGATGAAAACTCTAACTTGAAAAGATGCACACACTCCAGTGTTTATTGCAGCACTATTTACAATAGCCAAGACATGGAAGCAACTCAAGTGTCCATCAACAGATGAACAGATAAAGAAGATGTGGTAGATACATACAATGGACTGTTTTTCAGCCATAAAAAAGAATGAAATATTGCCATTTGCAGCTACATGGATGGACCTAGAGATTATTATACTAAGTGAAGTAAGTCACACAGAGAAAGACAAATATGTTATCACTTATATGTGGAATCTAAAAAAATAATACAAATGAACTTATTTACAAAACAGAAACAGACTCACAGACATAGAAAACAAACCTATGGTTGCCAAAAGGGAAAGGTAGGGAGGGATAAATTAGGAGTATGGGATTAAGAGATACACGCTACTATATGTAAAATAAACAATAAGGGTTTACTATATAGCACAGGGAACTATATACAATCTTATAATAAACTATGATGGAAAAGAATGTGAAAAAGAATATATATATAATATATATATACACATGTATATATCTGAATCATTTTGCTCTATACTTGAAACTAACAATATTGTAATAAAATCAACTATACTTCAGTTGAAAAAAAAAAAGGATGTTTTGGACTTGATTAGTAAATATACTTAACTTTCTGGGATTTAAAAACATCTTTCCAAAAGTATCAAAGAAACTTAAAGACGTAATTATTTGCCAAAAAATATAATGTCTAATTGACCAGTGATTCTTTGTACATAATAAATGATAGGCTCATTGACTAAAGGAAACAGCTGTCATTCTTTGGGGAAAGATAGGCTGATTTTTATAACAGAATTTCCTAAATGAGGAAGTATATTTACCTCCAAACAAGGAGAAACCAATGGGCACAATGTTTTTAGATTAAGAGAAAATCTTTGGTGATATTTTTATGCCAAAGGCTATTAAACATGAATTCGTTAAGGCACTAGAAGGAGTACTGTATTTTGACATGAAGGAGATCTGTCTTAGAGACAACAATAAAAAAAGAAATAAATATACAGTTCTTGAACGTGAAGTGCCAACAGTGGTTCTTCTGTAGAGAAATTCATGCTGGGAATATATGTGATATCTTCTTTTCTCCTTTTAGATAAATGATTGGAGATAGCATAATGTACCAGTCATCTTCTGTTTATTCCTTCAGATTCACTTTCAGCCTTCTATACTCTTACATTCTACCCTGGGAGGTGACTGATATAGACTTTTACAGTCAGACGTCTTGACTCCTGTTTTCTGGTTGGGTTTAGCCAATGGGAAGAAGCCTGGTAGGGGACTGGAGGACCTAGGGAGAGTGAGTTACCTGGCGGTGCCCCTCCGTGAAAGCCACAGTGTCTCTGTATGAATTTCACCCTCTATATAGTTTTCACTTTCCTGGTTCTGGTAATTCCTTCTTGGCTCTTTCCATCTTGGGGATGGTAATGGTCCTAGGGAACTGCACTATTCCTTATGATTCTCTGTGCCCTTTCCATACCATTGTAAATAGTTCTTTTATTAAACTCTATTCAAAGTATTCTGATTTGGGTGTGGTATCTGCTTCCTACTAGGGCCCTGACTAGTGTGCATAACAGAATCTAGTAGGTAGTTGGAAGAGAGGAAAGAACCACTAGCCCAGGAGATCTGGATATTAGCCTTGGCTCTGCCCTTACCTGTGAGAGACTATAATCTCTTTACCTTTTGACAAGTTAGGAATAGTAATACTGACCCTCCCCATTTTGAGGTGGTTTTGCGGTTATGTACATATGTACATATTTAAATTTCCCTGAAGGCTTTTTGAAAAACAGGTTACCACAAATCAAAGGCGTTATTATCACTGTGCTCAGGACCAGTGTGGGATGCCCAAGTGAGGGGAAGAAAACCATCTTGGTCAAGGTGATATGAATGGACAGGAAGTGACCTTTAAGCCTTAAATGACAGGGGTTGGCACGTGATTGGGAGCACATGGAAAGCAGCCCCAAGTAAGAAGGAAGCCATTTTACAAACTGAGACTGACCACACTGCGGACTGTACTCTCCTGATCTTCCTTAGATTGACTGTACTTTGCTTCTTTCTCATTCTCGGTATTCAGCCCCTGAAGTGGATCATAACTTTGAGTACATCCAAGGGTTACAACGCACGTGCCTTTAGTAGTGATCAGGTAGGTAAATTAAAGGAGACAGCGAGTGACATATTCTAGTCAGTTGTTGCTCTGTGGGAATATGAGTCATCGTTGGATTGTATCTTCTAATTTTTCAAGGAAAGTATAAGGAATGCTACTTTTATGTAAAGTCTCCCAATTTACAAATATCAGTGGCTAGTTCAAAAAATTTTAAATACTCTTTGGACTCAATAGAACACATCTGTGGGCTAGGTATGACCTGTGGGCTGCCAGTTTTTGATCTCTGATTTGGACTGGAGTTCCTAATGACCTTCTGGTATTAGTCTGGGGTTCCTACCCCTTCTTTCTTACCTCCATTACAGATGTGTCTTCCGCTTTTTTGTGAAGTCTCTCTTCTGCCTCCCTCCCGTCCCCTCCCCTCTCCAATCCTCCCCCCACCCCCCCACCCCCGGCTGTAGCTTGAGGAATCTTAGTTCCACAACCAGTGATCGAATCCAGGCCCCGGCGATGAAAGCGCCGAGTCCTAACCTCTGGACAGCCAGGGAATTCTGGTTTCTGGTATTAACTCTGCAAGTTCCTAATTGTTTATCTTTGATGCTAACATGTCTAAATGTGCAGTAATGCATCTTGGGAAAAACTATCTAGAAAATTGAAGCTATCTAAAAATTCTGCCAACTCCTATAGAAGTTGATCTGTGGTAGATGATGTGGTGATAGTTGTTAGTGCTACTTCATCCTATCAGGCTTATGTTTATGTGGATACAGGCTCTTCTTAACTAGGCAGATATAAAATATTTATTTTGTTTTCTCTCTAGTCTGTTAGTTGTCATTTTCTGAATGGGTCTGATATTCTTTGTCAATCTGCAGAGATCAGAACATCACCTGGTATGATGCAGTTATTTTGGTGTTTTCCCATGGTGCAAATGAGTAGCTCCCTTTTGCCAAGCTAGGTAGATAAAATCCCTAGATGATATTTGTATATTATTTACACTTTCCAGCACACAACTGAATGGCTGATTTTTTTAAAAAAAATTGTGTCCCCTAAAACATTGGTTCTGGAAGATATGAAGATGTTCTACAAGGAAGGGGTTCTGTGGCTAGTAAGTTGGAGAAATACTACATATCCTGTAGCCCTCTAGAAGAGTCACAATGCATATTCGCTTGGAAAAGTTAAATCCTATAGGAAGGAAATAGTTAATTTTGTTTAATCCAAATATTCATTCATTTGTCTGGCAAGTACTTACTAAGAGTCTGTTATCCTCCCAGGATATATTGTCCTCACAAAACGTATGTTCTGGTGGGAAAAACCAACCATGAAGAACTCCGATAATACACACATTCCCATGGATTGTGGGAAGTGCCAGGAAAGAACTAAATGGGGGGCTGTGATAGAGAATAACACAGGCACATACTGAACTTGAGGTGACACTTAAAGTGAGACCTGAAGAATGAGAAGGAGCTGGCTCTGTGAACTGCTGGGGAAAAGTGTTCCATGCAGAAGGAACAGCAAGGCAAAAGTAACATTAACAAAATACTCTGAGCTCTTACTATGTGCTAATAAGCACTTTGCATGGTAACCTCTTATCATCCATGTTACAAGATAAGAAGCTTGGTTTGCCAAGCAGTCTTGCCACCTAAAGTCTTGGAGCCTGTCAGTTCGTGGTGGAAAAGGGATGGAAATGAGGCATGCCTGTGCTGTACTCCCAAATTACTTGAGATTGAGATGTCCCCCCTTCCATCTTTTAATAGTAGACCTATTAGTAAACTTTAGTACACCAGAAGTTTTGGAAAAGTCTGGTGTATAAGGAATTACAATAGAATTACTTCCCTAATCTGAGAGTTTCAAATAGTTTAGAGGTAGAAAAATACTTTTACATTCTTATCACGTGCTTTTTTCAGGAATTTACATAGTAAGCATTTTAGATAGTTGGAGTGTAGCCTTACAGGCACCTCCTTGGGCACAATTTCAAGTGTGTTAAGTGTGTGAACTACTACCCCTGTGAGGACGATACAGTGACAGATAAAAGAGAAGGTGGACCGGCTCTGAATTTGGGAGGGGCAAATAGGAGCAAATCTATACCTCTGTGGTTGCAAAGGGCTATACAGAGCCTTGTGAAGGGCATACTGGCCACCTGACAGTTTTGTTTTGTTAATAGAACAGAGTTTGGCCCTTAGTAGATGACAACTGGGAAAAGAAAGAAAGGTTATTTGCCTTCTTCTTAGTATTATTTCACTGATCAATGTTATCTCATAGAACAGTTTGTTTATGGATATTGTAAGAGAGCTGAACCATTCTGTAGCTACTAATCAACTTGGTCTAATGTTGAAGTTTCTGTTTTTAATGTTGCTTGTGTCTAGAATTTTGTACCAAAGCCAGATGTTAAAAAGAGTTTGGAGTTGAACTGTGATTGCATAAGTGCTTTCTGTTACTGCCACTGAAGAATTCTGTGTCTTTGCTGTGACATTCCCTCAGAATGGCAGTGAAGTGCCCTGTCATATGCTTAGGAAGCCTTAGAGCAATGCTGTCCAATAGAACTTTCTGTGATAATGGAGATGTTCTATAATAAAGTGTCTGTTGAGCAAATATGGCTGGTGCTACTGAGAAACTGAATTTTTAATTTAAATTTAAATAGCCATACTTAGCTAGTGGCTGCCATGTTGGAGAGCAAGGCTTAGAGGTAACTTTAATATTTTTATAAATGACCAAAAAAGCAAAATGACCTTTGGGACTTTTTCAAGCCACATGTTAAACACTCCTTTAGGGCTTAGTCGTATATCCTATATGATCTTCATTTGTATATCCAGTTACTTCTGTAGCCTATCAAAATAATAGAGTTATTAAGAAAAGCTTATTCTGAGCTTTGTGTGACTTAAAATTTAAGATGGCAGGGAAATACAGTATTAAGGTTGGGAGGGCAGTGCTATCCCACTAGGGACCTTGTGGAAGTGTGTGTGTATGGGCTTTGTGTTGTCACAGTGACTGGTCAGTGCCACTGGCCTTTAATGCCTGGGGGGGGGGGGGGGGGCAGGGATGTTAACTGTAGTGTCATCCTGCTTAAAATACCCGTATCGCCTCATTGAGAAGTACTGTTGGATCTTTCTGATGGTAAGAGTTATATTACAATAGAGAAATCCTGGTGTCCGAAGGGTTTTCTCTTCTCTGAAAAACTCAGGTATTTGGAAGACATTCTTTAAAGCTTCTGGCTATGAGGTTTTTTCTGCTCTGTAGCCTATGGTGTTGTGAATCTAGAAGTCCTTTTCAGCACCAACCAATTAATAGATCATTTAAATGTTGATGTTGGAAAACACTGAAGAGGCTATTTGTCATTAGCACAGAGGCAGTGAAACTGGAACCTTATCTAGTGTGCATAAAAATCCACAGGAATAATTGAAAAACTGTTCTACTGCAAATGAATGGAAGCAACAGGAGGTCTAATCATTGTCAGCTGAGTCCTCACCTAAACGATATGCACCTCACTCTGCTTTAGAAAAATTGGCCAAACTACTTGTATTATTATGTGGGAAAATGCATGTATTTATAAAATATATTTCCAAATTTAAAGGCCACCTTCTTCCTGAAAGAACAAAGAAAAGAAAACTACAAAGGCTAAGTGCAGTTGAATGGTTTTACTGCTGTTTTCTGTTATGGTCCCTGGAGCTCAGGTGTCTGTTTTCCTGGAAAGGCACTTTTCACTTGATAAATGAGCTGGAAAGAGAGGCTTTTATATCTGTGTAAGTCACAAAAAGAACTAGTGGTTAGTAAAGGTGATAAAATTGCAGGGATTAGGTAATGATGCTTTCAGAAGCAATCCATGTAGGCCGTTAACAGAGCCTACAAACTTTCAAGATTGTTTCTGGGCCAAGCTTGGGAAAAGGTATGTCTCATGTAACTGTCATAGTAATCAGAGACCATTTCTGATACAGTATAGTGTTACAAATTTTTTTTTCTTTTTTTGTAAATATGGGTTGTAGACTGATAATTGCATTAATGTAAATATAGGGGGTATATTGACCACTTTTCCTTATTTTTCCCGTCAATGCCATAGTAATGGCAGGATCCTTATCTTGTTCTAACAAAATATAATCTGATGTCTCTATTTTGCTTAAAGGCAAGATATAATAAAAACATATGGAAACCTGAAAAGACATCACGTTTTAACATTTTTAAAAAATATTATTCATTTATTTCAGCTGTGCCAGGTCTTAGTTGCAGCATGCAGGATCTTTGTTGCGGCACGAGGGATCTTTAGTTGTGGCATGTGGACTCTTAGTTGTGGCATGCATGCAGGGTCTCCTACCAGGGATCGAACCTGGGCCCCCTGCATTGGGAGCGCAGAGTCTTACCTACTGGACCACCAGGGAATCCCTAAACATAATTTTTTAAACATTGAAGTTTCTCTAAGTAATTTTTGGGGGAGATCAAGCAAGGAAGAATATCTGTTTTGGGGAGGAGATTTCAAGTTTCTAATGCAGTATTGTTTTTATACAGTATTTGGTTATGCTTATAAGCATGTTAATTACCTTCAGTTGATAGCATGATTTGTTTTTGATTCATGGCACATGGAGGGTGTCTTTGCAAGGTGACTACAATCTTTAGAGACCTCACTTCCATTTTCAGTGGTTTCTACAAGTTTAAGGTGAGGGTCTCTCAAAATGATACCATCATTATCTATTGTCTACTTTTTAAATTGAGAAAACTTGACTTTTATGGTATTCTATTTTGAATTCTGTTTAGGTTCCTTGTTTGTTTCTTTTTTTCAAAGTTTTTTTACATTCATGTGGATGAATGTTGACTAGTATGGATAATATGTTTTTGACAGAATAACATGATCCAGATGGAAAATGATTGCCCTTTGGATATATAGCAATAAAATTGTTAAATAAAGAAGGGCGAAAACCCCAGTGTCCTGAAGATAATTTCTTGGACAGTGATAATCAGAGGTCTAGGGAGAGAGCTAAAGAGTTCTTTGACCTTATTTTTGCATTATCCATTTTTCTCAGAATTTTATCATTTTGTCATGTTGCCCATGGTCTCTGGAGAGAAAGGATGAAATATTCAGCTTGTTGAATCTCTTAATTCAGAAATATGTTGTATATGTTGAAAAGGAATGAATAGCCTATAGAAAATTTTTGAAAACTCTGGTAAGATAGGCATTTTAATAATTTAGAGCTCTTGATTGACTCTTTTTTATGCTTTTAACATACAGTCCATTATGATTTTATAGCAAACATGGAGAAAATGATTGTGATAATGTAATACATGACAGTTTCTATCATAGTGTTTCAGTGTCTCTAATACATGCTAAATAACTTAAATGTTAGTTCTTGTCTTTTTTTTTCTTTGAAAACCTTTTATTTTGTTGAAAATGTAAAACAAGCATTTCTGGGATAATATTGCATAATTTCTACAGTTATATATTTTTTTGTCACAATTCATAAAATATATTTGCATTCTACCAAAAAAGGAAAAAAGCTTCAGTCCTCAGGCATTAACTCCAAATTCAGAAGCTCCATGCCTCCCACATGCTCCTAATTCTTTGAGTGGATTTAGAGGACTGTGTAACCAATTTCTTGTTATGTGCTAAGGGAGAAAAATGTAGAAGTTATCATTGCACTATCCCCCAAATGACCTAAATAATCTATTCACTTTTAAGAAATCTGTCTTTGGAGCAAGAATGGGGATGCAGATGTGGAGAGTGGACTGGAGGACATGGGGTTGGGGGGGAGGGCGAAGGGGAAGCTGGGACTAAGTGAGAGAGTAGCGTAGACATATGTACACTACCAACTGTGGAATGGATAGCTAGTGGGAAGTTGCTTTATAACAAAGGGAGATCAACTCAGTGATGGGTGATACCTTAGAGGGCCAGGACAGGGAGGGTGGGAGGGAGTCTCGGGAGGGAGGGGATATGGGGATATATGTATAAATACAGCTGATTCACTTTGGTGTACCTCAAAAGCTGGTACAAGGGTGTGAAGCAATTATATTCCAATAAACAGCTTAAAAAAATAAGAACAAAAAAGTTAGCTGAATTTACTTAAGGATCTGCAACAAGTGACAACTCATAAAATGTTTCTGTAGATCTTTGACTGTAGCACAAGTAACATTCCTCATGAAATACAAAATAAAACACACACACAAAAAATGCTCATAGCTTTTGCCCTAATAATAGTTCAGAAAATCCTAAAGAAATTCTTCAAAATAAGGCATCAAACTACTCGCAAGATGTTCATCATCAGTATTAGAATATATGACACAAAGTAAGTGACCACAAAGAGAATTGTTACAAGAATTACGACACAGTCTC
The DNA here is from genome assembly GCF_030028045.1 of Hippopotamus amphibius kiboko. Classification (NCBI taxonomy): domain Eukaryota; kingdom Metazoa; phylum Chordata; class Mammalia; order Artiodactyla; family Hippopotamidae; genus Hippopotamus; species Hippopotamus amphibius. The sequence goes on along the minus strand of NC_080189.1, from coordinate 34,067,681 downwards.
AGTTATGGAGACTGTGTAACAGTATACTAAAGCACTGAATGAAAAAATGAGAACAATTTCATATACGTTATATCTATACATATGTTATGTGTTTACATAAATGACACCATGTTATGTATATTTTTTGTTACTTGATTTCTGTACTTGACACTGACTTAGAGATCATTCTATGTCAATATATATCTTTATGTTGAGATCTGCTTCATTGTTTTAGTTGTCAGATCATACCCTAGTCTACATTTTTTTAACCATCTTTCCCCTGTGGGATGTTCAGCTGCTTCAGTTGTTTTGCTGGGATGAAATTCTTCAGTGGATGTTCAAGTCTAAGTTTCCATGGTTCACAACTGTCCTGTAATCTGGTTACATTAATTTTATAATGAAAAACACGCTTCAAAACAAAATTATTTGATTATGTTAACAAAAAGGAAATCAATCACGCATTCCATAAAGCATTAGAGGGGAAAATGTACTTTGGATGGAAAATTCTAATTATTATATATTAAATGCAAACCCAAATGAAAAAAAAAAAAGAAATCTGTCTTTGAATAGACATTGATTTTAGTTGATGAGTATCTGAAAATAGACTTTTGATTATAGAAATAAAACATTTTTCTTTTTTATACTTATATTTTGCATTTAGTGTATTTATGTTCTATGTCTGATGTTGAGAACTATCTGTGAGTCTTTATTTTTATCTTATAATGCTTTAGAGATAAATGCTTTAAAAAATGTGTGAATTACAGTAAACAATTAAAAAGATGACTTATTTTTCATGGGCTATTTTGGATAGAAGAAAACATTTATGATACTTCGTATTTCTATGAAGACTGGGTTCAAATATAATTAGGAGTATTTTAGGTAAATAGTATGTGGGAACCTAATATATTTTTAATTTTCTCAGATTTTTTAAAATACGGCTGTTTGTTTTGCTACTGTATAGTGCCTGGAATTCACTGACCTCTGTATTTTGTTCATTGTTATATTGTTATATTGTCTATCCTCAGTGTATATATATTTTTTAAAGAAACATACACACATTCCTAGAATCTACATTCTCAATGAAATGTCAAGACATAGGTATGTTGAATCTAATTTCACTGAAGCAGAAGGTATTTGTTAATACACTATAATATTGACAAAATAACTTCAAAAATTTCTCCCATTTTATTTGATCATTATTTATTTATGATTCATTATGAGGGCAGATTTTTGATGTTAATAATTCATATTATATATATATAAAATGTAATGTTATTTTAACATTGTACAGAATGGAAAATCTAAAAGCTGTTGATCCTAAGTCTAGCCCCAGTTTCAATCTACTTCAGCTTCAGCTATCTCCTGTGGTAATGAGTCATAAATGGTCCTTGTTTTTCCTCTTTGTCTTTACATTGGTTGTTACCAATAACATAAAAATATTTCCAGTGTTCATGGTTAGTTATATGTATCAGATTTTTATGAAATGCTAAAAGACCTTACTGATAGACCCCATGAGATTCAGTTCCTTCTTTGCATATTACACTTCTTGCCTAAGTGCTGATGGGCTGGAAACAATGACTAACATGAAGCACTGTTTTAAGATAGAGTATGCTGAATTCCCAGACATAAGTTTAAAAATAAATTATGCTCATGAAAAGTATGTAGGGCATGTTTCTGCTAAAAAAAAGCCCTGGGAAAAAAATTTGAGTTGAATCGAGAAGATAGAGTACCACATAAAGTGTGACTCACAGGACAGATATTTGTTATTTTTTTATCTTTAGGCATTTAACATATTCAGAAAGCTGATGGATGAACAAATACATGGATCATAGAAATGTTTCAGAGATGTTTTATTATTTAAACAAAAAGTCACTAATAACAATTTAATAATAATAAATAATACTAATTCCTGACATTTTACCATTTACAAGATGCTCTCACACATGAAATATGGGTAATAGATTGATAAGAGGTTCACATATTTCACATCTGAGAAAATTTGAGGTACATTGTTGCTTAAAGCAGAATTCAAAATTGAATCTTGCTCTAATTCCAAATTATTTTTCCACCTCATATCTTTTTCATAGTTGACTTATAGCAGAGTCCAGTAAAATAAGGACACTGCCTTTTTAAAGGATAATGTCCATATTTTATTGGAAACAGTAAAGTTTTCAAAGGAGAAAAATTGTTACAATTCTGTCACCCTCTTATATCTTTTAAAGTTTCAGAATGAACTCGTTCCTTTTGTCCTTGTGTTTTAGGGATGCCACCATTGGTAGCAGTATAATATAATTGTCTGTTCTGAATGGTTTGTACATTTATTGAGATTCAAGGAGTTGGTTTCTAATCAAGTGTGTCCACTTATTCATTCAGCAATCATCCCTGGGCTTTAGAGTTAAGAATAAAATTTTTATTCTTCATGTGCTGTTTTATTCAAATTTAAAACTTAAACTTTGCATAACTGTCGTTTAAAGTTAGTATTTCCCTACAAATTTAAGAAGAGAATCATACTTCCTTTTTTACCATTCCTTTATCATTCTTTTAGCCAGTCATTCTGACCCTAATTATATGTATAGTTCCTGGTGACAGTATTTAATCTTAATGTATTTCAAGACTAATTGAATATAGTTCCCTGTGCTATATAGTAGGTTCTTGTTGTTTATCTGTTTTATATGTAGTAGTGTGCATCTGCTAATCCCAAACTCCTAATTTATCCCTACCCACTTTCCACTTTGGTAACCTTAAGTTTGTTTTCTATGTATATATGGTGTTATCTATCTATCTGTCTGTCTGTCTGTCTATCTATCTATCTCTCTATCTATCACATCTTCTTTATGCATTCATCTGTTGATGGACATTTAGGTTGCTTCTATGTCTTGGCTATTTTAAATAGTCCTGTGAACATTGGGGTGCATGTATCTTTTCAAATTAGAATTTTCTCCAGATATATGCCCAGGATTGGGATTACTGGATCATGTGGTAACTATTTTTAGTTTTTTAAGGAACTCCATATTGTCCTCCATAGTGGCTGCACCAATTAACATTCTCACCAACAGTGTAGGAGGATTCCTTTATCTCCACACCCTCTCCAGCATTTATTATTTGTAGACTTTTTAATGATGGCCATTCTGACTGATGTGAGGTGATACCTTATTGTAGTTTTGATTTGCATTTCTCTAATAATTAGTGATATTGAGCATCTTTTCATGTGCCTGTTGGCTGTCTGTATGTCGTTTTTGGAAAAATGTCTATTTAGGTCTTCTGTGCATTTTTTGATTGGGTTGTTTGTTTGTTGGTGGTGGTGTTGATATTGAGCTATATAAGCTGTTTGTATATCTTGGAAATTAAGCCCTTGTTAGTTGCATCATTTGCAAATATTTTCTCCCATTCCATAGGTTGTCCTTTCATTTTGTTGATGGTTTCTTGTGCTATCCAAAAACTTTTAAGTTTAATTAGGTCCCATTTGTTTATTTTTGCGTTTGTTTCCGTAACTCTAGGAAACAGATCCAAAAAAAACATTACTGTGATTTATGTCAAAGAGTGTTCTGCTTATGTTTCCCTCTAGGAGTTTTAGAGTAACCAGTCTTACATTTAGGTCTTTTATTCATTTTGAGTTTATTTTTATATATGGTATTAGAGAATGTTCTAATTTCATTACATGTAGCTCTCCAGTTTTCCCAGCACCACTTATTGAAGAGACTGTCTTTTCTCCATTGTCTATTCTTACCTCCTTTGTCATAGATTAATTGGTCATAAGTGGGTGGGTTTATTTCTGAGCTTTCTATCCTGTTCCATTGATCTATGTGTCTGTTTTTGTGCCAGTACCATACCGTTTTTTGATTACTGTAGCTTTGTAGTATAGTCTGAAGTCAGGGAGTGTGATTTCTCCAGCTCTATTCTTTATCAAGATTGTTTTGGCTATTTGGGGTCTTTTGTGTTTCCATACAAGTTCAAAAATTTTTTTGTTCTAGGTTGTGAAAAATGCCATTGGTAATTTGATAGGGATTGCATTGAATCTGTAGATTGCCTTGGGTAGTATGGCCATTTTAACAATATTGTTTTTTCCAATCCAAGAACATGGTTTATCTTTTCATCTGTTTGTGTCATCTTCAGTTTCTTTCATCAGCATCATATAGTTTTCTGAGTATAGGTCTTTTGCCTCCTTAGGTGGGTTTATTTCTAGGTATTTTATTCTTTTTGATGCCATGGTAAATGGGATTTTCCCCTTAATTTGTCTGATAGTCATTGTTAGTGTATCAAAATGCAATGGATTTCTGTATATTAATTTTGTATCCTGCAACTTTCCTGAATTCACTGATGAGCTCTAGTAGTTTTCTGGTGGAATCTTTAGGATTTTCTTTGTATAGTATCATGTCATCTGCAAACACTGACAGTTTTACCTCTTTGCTTTCCAATTTGGTTTCCTTTTATTTCTTTGCCTGACTGCAGGCTTTAGAACTCCCAATACTATGTTGAGTAAAAGTGGTGAGGATGCACATCCTTGTCTTGTTCCGGTTCTTAGAGGAAATGCTTTCAACATTGAGTGTGTTAGCTATGGATTTGTCATATATGGCCTTAATTATGTTGAGGTATATTCCCTCTGTGCCCACTTTCTGGAGAGGTTTTTTTTAAATCATAAATAGATGTTGAATTCTGTTTGCTAGTATTTTGTCGAGGGTTTTTGCATCTATATTCATCAGTGATATTGGCCTGTAATTTTCTTTTATCTTGTAATGACTATAATGGAAAAAAGTCTGAAAAAGAATCTGAATATATATATATATTATTTTTTTTGAATGTATCTGAATCACTTTGCTGTACACCTGAAACTAATACAACACTGAAAATCAACTATACTTCAATTAAAAAAAAAGACTAATTGGACCCTTAGCTGGTAGATTTTTACAGCTTTCAGGCTTTTAGGCTTACTTTACATATAAAATGAAAATGCCTTTTTTTTTTTTCATGGGTTGAATGTTTTCCATAGTGAACTCATTCTACTTTTGCAACAGTGACAAATCATATAAAGTAGAAAGTGAAAATCATCAGTAGTTTTACTGCCAAAGGTGTCCACTGTATGCTTTTTTAAAGTGTCTTAAATTTTATTTTATTTAAAATTTTATTGAAAATTTTAAATTATGGTAAAATGTACATAATGTAAAATTTACCACCTTAACTAGTTTTTAAGTGTACAGTTCAGTAGTGTACAGTTCAGTAGTGTTAAGTACATTCACATTGTTGTGCAACCAATCTTCAGACCTTTTTTCATCTTGCTAAAGTGCTATGCCCATAACAATTCTGCTTTCCCCTCCTCCCAGTCTCAGGCAACCACTCTTCTTTCTTTCTCTATGACTTTATCTACTATAGCTACCGCATGTTAAGTGGAATGATACAGCATTTGTCTTTCTGTGACTGGCTTATTTCACTTAGATAATGTCCTCAAGATTCATCCATATTGTAGCATATGTCAGCATTTCCTTCATTTTTCCCACTGTATGCTTTTCAAAAAGAAAAAAAGAAAAAAAAGCCCTTTAAAGTGTTATCATTTTATTCCTATTGCTTTGTAAGTTATTTTTAAAACCTAACAATGTATTGCAGATGTCTTCCTAAAAACATCAATATTTATACACCATTATGTATATATCATTTCCATTGCTATCAAGAATGGCATTCCTGTTCCACAGATGGGGGAAATGAGGCTTGGAGGTGAGTACCTTTCAGTTTACAAGTAGCAATGACAGAAACTAAATCCAGGTCTGCTTGATTCTAGAGGCAGACTGCACTGTAACTTGTATAGATAAAGGATGTGATTATTGTAGGAAAATAAAACAATTTTAAAGACAAATTTCTGTGGTAGCTGAAGGACCTGATTGTGTGCTTTTGTTACTGGAAAGTTTCACAACTTGGATTTTATAGTTGCAGCAGACACAAAATATCTGTCTCTAGAAGCCTCTTCCAAGTATTATACTGCATTACATTTTCTCTTGAATCACTTATATCTGTGTTAAGACTGGATATTTCTAAGGAGGCAGCAATTGTCCTAATTAGAAATATTTTTTCAATGGCCTTTCAAAAAGCCAGAGATAAAAGAGCAGAGAGGAAATTATCTGCTTCTTATCTGAAGGATAATGAAACGTGACAATTGCTGAAACTTTCAGTGAGCTACATCAGATATCATAATTAGTGTAGCTCATTTTAAGCATTTTAGCGCTAGAAAAGACCACAGAAATAATCCAAACCTACTTCTTAATTTCATAAAAATGAGGTGCTTTTGTGAAATGGCTACCCAAAGTAGTTGACTATGCAGTTAGGCTTGAAATCTAAGTTTCTTGTTTCTCAAGAGTTCTCTTTCAGCTACTGTTGGTGAATGGGGTTAGATTTTTCTCATACCAAACTAGCTGTTACTTGTATTTTATACTATGAGTGTACTTTGTATAAAGTTTCCTGGCTTATAGTATAATTGAGGAGATTTGGAGGTCTTAATCAATGGTTTCCATTTTTATAGAATTTTTGAGGGCTATAGATGTATGTGGGTTGGAAATGTTTTTGTTATGCTGTGAAAGTAGTTGATTTCTCACAAGTTGCTTCAGCATTTACCGCTAATTCTAATGTGATAGGGAGTGAACGGGGAGTGTGGGCTATCAAGACTAGGTGTTGCTCGTAATATCATTAAAAATGAGGGGAATTGGGGTAAAAGTTTTCATGAATTTCCAGCCCTGATCTGTCAAGCAGTTGTTGATGGAATCCATTACCTTTGTGAGTTTTGTTTATGGCAGAGACCTAATTGAAAATCAGAGTTCTTTCAGAGAAAGGTCAAATCAACTATGGAAAAAATTATAGAACAGGCCTAGCAGACTATAGTCCGAGGGCTGCCTGTTTTTGCAAGCTAACAATGTTTTCTTGAAAAAGTATTATTTTAAGTGGTTTTAAAAAATTAAAAGAAGAAAAATATTTCATGATACATGAAAATAAGAAATCCAGTTTCATAGTCTATAAATAAAATTTTAATTGGAACACAGGTACATATACTCATTTGTTTATGTGTTGTTTATGGTTATTTTTGCACCAAAATGGCAGAATTGAGTAGTTATGAGAGAAACTGGATGGTCCCACAGAATCTAATATATTTACTGTTTGTTCCTTTGTAGAAAGAGTGCTGGCCTCCATTAAAACATCAATATTAGTTTATGTACCATGGAAATCTGTGGCTTTCTTTGCTTACCAAAAACTTTAGCTGAATACTGCTGCATTTCTTGAAGGATTCTCCACTGTTTTTTTGCCTCTGGGACAACCCACAGTAGTCCATTCATGACTATTTTTCATGACTTCCTTTGCTTATTTTCCAGTGGTTCCTTTTGCCAGCCAGGTGAACAGACTGAAACCACACAGGAAGGTCTGTGGTTTTTCTAAAGAAGCTTTCTGCAGAAGGATATGTTTGACTTGGGTACCTCTGTTTGTTGTAGAAATCTGGATTTTGCTAGTGATCTTTCCACTAGAGCTCTGATTCAAATATATATAAAATGACCCTCACTTTCAAACTGTAAAATGAACAAAAATATTTATTGTTAGATCCATATTTGTGGGAAGAAAATCTTAACCTTTCATGTTTTTACCAGACGTTTTAATAGTGTTAGTCATGCTTCTCATGACTTTTACTCTTACCTCCAGGTTAATTGATGGATAGTCTTTTTCACTGGTTAGCCTTAAACATTTAAACCCATGTCTCTTTTTCAGTAATCTTCTGATAGATTAAAAACATCAGTGGTATTCCTTCTCTTACAAAAGTTATTTCCCCCCTCTCTCCAGCTGTGGTTACTTGATGTCAGTTCTCTTGGGCCTCATGTAAGAAGGGGACTGGCCCTGCTACTTATAGAAGATCTGAGTTTTGTAGCTCCTGAGAGCTTTGGATCCTGCCATCATTCTTGTCAAGCATAGCAAACAGGTGTTGTCTATCTAGAAATAGCCCTTATCTGAGGGTTTGGAGTTGGGTAAAGCAGATCTGTCAGGTTTCACCTTGCCTTTGGTCATAATTGTGCTTTTGTGCTTGGTGAGGATGATTCTCAACTTTGTTTTGGAGAGTGGATAGCACTGGTCTGCGTCATGGTATTGAGTTGAACAGTCCCCGTCTTATTTCATAGGGCTGTTTTGTTATCTGGTTGGTGCTTGATGCTTCTCTGTCTTAGCTTACTTAAACATTTTGAGTTATGGAGAACTCACTCATAGGAGGAGGTGGGCTCATGCTGTTAGAATCTTCTTCAGTCAGAGAACACTTTTTGCAGTGGAGTCTTCTCACTTTATGTAGTAGGCCATGAGGTAATCGTGCAGTTCCATACACAAAGCCAGTGAAGGATGACGCAGCATGAAAAGGAAGTACTGAGGCAGATGCAGGCTGGAGTGGGTGGTAAGAAGCATGAGTGAGCATCGACTTCTTAGGTAACCTTTGTTCTGACTTGGAGTAAAGGGAAGTTGGGATGAGGCATACCATTAAGGCATTCTGACTTAACTGACTTGTTGGTGAGGAGGGTGAGAATAGAGACTGGAGGGAAACCCCATACTATCATTTCTGGAATAACAGGGTGAGCATTTATAATCCAACCCTGGGCTTGGGGTTTTAAAATGTACAATAAAGTGAGTTATGGTATGGGTTGAAAATATGTTGTAAGATATTATGGTAAAGTTACGGTAAATGGTTTTCAGGTTTAAGAGGAAAGACGAACGTGGGAGCTATGTTCCTTCTCCTTCTCTGAGGAGGGTAAAGGGCTATGGACTCACACAACAGGAGCTACTCCAGATAGGAAAGCCATGACGGGGAAAGAGAGGAGATCGATGTCTCAACCCTGAGCTGTCATCTGCAGAAAACTTAGCACTCCTTGTCCAGGCTGTCTCAATCATGTTTTGGAAGGAGGAGTCACGTTTAGAAGCTTTATTGCTGGCACCCTGGCCTTGTTGTCCTTAGAGGTGTGACCCACTAGGCCATGAACTCTCCAGTGGACAAGGCCTCCAACAGTTATTTCTATTGTGTTTCATGAATGTTTGTATTTGTCTGCTCACCCCTAGGCTGAGTTACTGGGGCCTGTCTGGAGAGGAACAGTGCCAGAACACTTGGAAGAATCAGCCATTCAACATAAATGCACTGGATTTGGACAACACCTTCTGGCTCCCTGATTTCCCACCCTCGAGGTGGGGCTGTTCCCAAAGCCCTAGCAGGATGGAGGAGGGGATGGTGTGGGCTGGAGGAGGAGCAAGAGTTCCCTGCTGGGAGTTACTTGAGTTTTCGCATCAGGCTGTAATTGGCTTAAAGTAGAATCCTGTGTCATTAGAATTGAACTGGATTTTAGGGATCATCCAGTTCAACATCCTCATTTTGCCTGTGAGGGAACAGACACCTATGAGGATTCTAGGACTTATCCCAGACCAGAGAGATAGTGAGCAGCGGTGTTGAGGCTAGACCCCAGGTCTGTTGACTCAGTAACTAAGCTTCTTCAGGCTTGGACTGTGAAGGGGCAAGTTGTAGCATGAATCTGGGATGGGGGTTGGGGATGCAGTGTGGGCTGCTTCTGAGTCAGTAAGTTGCACTTAGGATAGTGGTCCCTGGCCTGTAGGCTGGAACAGGTGACCTGCAGAGAATCTCTGACTCCCGTGACTTGTAAGTATGGTTTGGGGAGGACTGTGATATGATTGTTTCCGTGTGCAAGGGGTGCATCTAGGCATACTAGTGAATCTTCTTTGCTGAGGGTAAGATGAGACTAGAGAAGATTCTTGGGGAGGAAGGCAGGGGGATCTAGTTGAATGTGCTCTCATCCTGAGTGAGCTTTGAAGTTACAGTTAGAGGAACCTGCTCAGACTCTTTAGAGGCCAGACAAGTAGTATCTACTGTGACATTTGGAAACTGAAAAGTAGAGAGGGAGGGACTTAGTGGTTGCTGGGAATGTGGGGGTAGTACATATTACAGGTCCTTTTATGGTTATAGTTTTCTGCACTTGAGTACTTATTTCTGCTTAACTGGCTAATGCAACTCTCATTTTAAGCTATCATGACTTTAAACATTATCCCTTTCATTCTGTTTATATATTTAATTTTTCTGCATATTGGGATTGAACATATAGTATAAAAAGAGAATTTTTATAAGCTCTGAACTAAAATATTTGGCAAACTGCAGGATTGGTTTTATTGGAAAGAATGAACCTAGTTTTTGGAAATGATCTTTCTTGTTCTGCTTTCATTTACTGATCATCTACTCTATGGAGGCTGTGTGTGTAGTGGTTAAGCACAAGGACTCTGACTGAGAATACTTGGGTTGAGTCCTGGCTCTGTTATGTATAGTGTGTGACCTCAGTTAAGTTATATACCCTCCATACCTCAGTTTCCTCACCTATAAAATGAGAATAATATCTTACAGGGTTGTTGTGAGGGTTAAATTATTAATACACGAATTAGAACAATGTCTGGTCCACATTAAGTGCTGTTTACTTATTAGTTGTTATCAAGCTCCACGCATTGATATAGGCTCTTTGTCACTTATGAGGCAATTGAGGTCAGAGAGATTTAAACACTTGCTTAAGATCATCCAGCTGAGCAGTGGCTAAGATGTGACTGAAACCTTCTTTGTCTGACACAAGACCGGGTTCTCAACCACTCTGCTAGCTTTCTGAGGTGTGGCAAATCACTTAACTATGGACTGTAGGTTTTATAGCTATTTACCCATCTATCGTCTACTTTCTAATTTGAATTTTTCATTATGTTCTCATTTTGTTAATAAAATGCATTTCCTTAAAATATCTGTGACTTAAGAATTATAAAACACAAAGGATAAAAATAAAACAGTTGCTCTTAAAATAATGCAGCTCAAATAATTAGATAAGAACTTTAAAAATCCATGCTAACAGTACTAAATTGTGAGAGACTTAAAATGTCATTTCATGTGACATCTGATAATGGCTATCAGTGTTTCCACACACTTGTGAGTTGTGTGGAAATTAAGACAGTTATTATTAGGCATTTTAAGCTTACCATTTTAAAACAATCATGGCATTAATGTTTTAACCATTTGCACATTTTAATTACCAGGAAGAAACTGTATCAAATTTTTATACCTCATGGAAAGCTCCCCAGTCAGTACCCTAGATTGAGATAAAGAGAATTAAAGCCAGAGAAGTGAGACAGGGCTGCTTAGCAACAGTGACAGGTGAGGTTGATGGGAATTAACAACTTTTGACTGTTAGCAGAATGGTGCTGTAATGGGATCTGCTTATGGTAATGAAGCACTGACTAGATGGCTGAATGTAATGATGCTTTCTCATTTATTTCATAAAATTATAGATGATATTGGGCCCAGAATACTGTACTATTTATACTTCTGATATTGTATTGAAAGTTAGAATCATATTGTTTAGTACTGGCAATTTTGTAATTATCTTATGGAGAAACTTATTCAATGGAAAGTAGCAAAATAAAAGCAAAATGAAACATCGCACTACTCCAGTAAAACCACTCAAAACACCAATACCTTATCTTTCTCAAAGTAGCTGCAATTTGGGGAATATTAATATATCTCTAAATTGGAAATTGTCCAGCCATTCAGATTGCTGGAAAAAGAGAGTAAGCTGATAAAAATTTTAAAAATGTATTTATATTTTGTCTCTGGGCAAGGTCTAAAGAATTGTATCAAGATGAAGTAACCATCCTTAAGTTTTCTTTAGCCAGGACACTCAAGATCAAAACAACTGGCAATGAAGGAAAAGATGGTTCAGTGCATGTGGCAATGTGACATAAAAGATTACATCAGATACAGTCTGTCTCAGGATTGACCATATGTCCTTTCCATCTGATGTCTGTTTCAGTACTCAGACAAATGAGTGAAATGTTTTAGCTATGCTTTAAAGGATTGTTCTTTCATCACCTGTGTTAGGTTTGTTTACAAATCAGATGTGTTTCAAATGGATCAAACGTGCATACTGTCAAAGGAATGAACATAATGACAAAATAATATTTTTTCCTGAAAATTTGGGTGGTGACTCCTTTCAGATTATGTGGGTAACATCGCGTACTAGGATGAAGTATAGATATCTTGTGTTCTTTTCACTTAGAGAAAGAAGAGAATTTATTTTTTTCCCTAGTTTTAAACTAATAATACAGGAATGAAATGGGAAGAAATAGTTCTTTTCTAAGAAAGACTTTTCTAAGGGTGACTTTAAAAGAACAGGCAAAGGAGAGCTGAGCCATGACCGTTGCAGCTTGAATCGAGATAAGCAGAAGTGTGTGTGTGCTCAGTGTCACATGGCAGGAGGCTTTCTCCAGAGCGGTTTGCCTGTCCAGGGAGCTGTTTCATTTTGAGTCTGATAAGAGTTTTACTTTGGAAAATACCCAGTTCCCTGCCTACTGCTTCAATATGGATTATACAGGTAAAATTTAAATATTTTCCAGTCATGTAGAATTACTTAAAATATACTATTTTGAGTTAGTATTTTAAAAGTTGCATTGGTTATATTTGTAAATAAATGTATTTTAAAAATTATTATTCATGAGTTTATTCCTGAATATGTATGACATCGTTGTATACAAATTGTAATTAATTTAGCATAAGTACTTAAGGGAATTTCTCAGACATACCCTTGTTGTTTCTTCTATTTCAGTTTAGGTCATACTCAGACTTAAAATAAACTGCAACCCATATTTAATCCACATTTCTACCCTCTGAGCCAAAAGGTTTAGAGTACAAACATCTGAGTTCAGATTATGTCACAGAGGGAATCAAATATTCTACAGAGACTGTAAAACATTTTTGGTATTGTGGTGGTTGTTTTGTGCATGTGTGTGGCCCAGTTTTTAGATGGAGTTGACATAGTGAAGTGAATTGGAGAATTTCAGTTTTTACCTAAATTTTCTGAGTGTAACTAGCCTCTTCCTTTTTTAAACTGCTTAGCTTTCTTCTCAGTTTCTAGTTTCACTGAGTGGTAAGTTGGTACAAGAATAAAGTTAAGGTTAAGCTAACCGTGGGTGGTGATTCTTGATGAGTAAGTAGGGGCTTCCCTTAGGTTGGATGGGGTGAAGGTGGGGTTGAGAGGTGAGGTGGTGGTAAGGAGATAAGGGCATGGATATTTGCCCAAAATTTGTGCAACTAATTCAGAATTGTCACCCTAAATTTGAACTTTTGAGCAATGGTGACACTATTTTCTGACATATTCCTTTTAAACTAAACAACAAAGACTTTGGAAGATTTTTCCACCAGGGCAGAGACCTACTTTCCATACCCCAAATAAAGACAAAATCCTAGTGTGCATTTAGATTAAGCACTACTTACATGTTCTTTATAAATGATCTCTTTTGATCTATAGATGGATTTTTGGCAAGATAGCTAACTGTGGTGTGAAAATCAAATTATTGTGAAGTTGTTAATAAAATGCAATTTTAGGCATTTGCTGTGTAAAGGACTACTGTGGTGGATATTTTTTGAAGCTAAAACATTTAAAAGTAATTAATTACCCCAGATACCCAAATGTGTTTTTCCTATAAATCCATATTTCCTATTTTAGAGTTCCTTTAAAGCAAATACTATAGTATCTCTCTCTCTCTCTCTGGATTTTGAATTTCTTTTCCTTATTATATTAGTGTACCAGAATTTTGTTCCAGTGCTTTGAAATAGAAGGCTCACTCTAGAATACACTTATATAGACATATACAAAGAAATCAAATTTCTAAAATCCTACTAGAGAGCTTTACTATGAATATGTTTTTAATTATAAATTTGTATCTTTTTTTCAAAGAACAGAATCATTTTTTTTTTCATTTTTCTGTATTTTATATGTTGCCATTAAAGCACTTCTCTGTTGTTTTTAAGTAGTACTTTATAAAATCATGGGTGGTGTTTTAAAAGACACGCAACTTTAACGTGCTACATAGACATCAAGAGGAATACTAAGAAAATAAAACTTTAGTGTGAACAAAGGATATAGCTCCTGATTGGGATTGACATGTATGCACTAATATGTATAAAATAGGTAACTAGTAAGAACCTGCTGTATAGCACAGGGATCTCCACTTTGCTGTACAGTAGAAACTAACACAACATTGTAAAACAGCTATACCTCAACTTAAAAAAAAAACAACAACAAAAAAATGGACACAGCTCCAGAGAAATTCCAGATATCACACTCTCAAAATTAGTTATTGTATGTACCCTGGAGAGAATATGTGATTTAAGTTCTTACTACATTAATAGAGATAACATTAATTAAATTAGTTGTCTGATGTGGTGGGAAGTGATTTTGAGTGTTGTCTTCTATGGTGATTTTTATAAACATTTACATTTTTGCAAATGTAGGTATATTTAGTCTATTAAACTTTGAAGAGAAGAACACACGTTTTCAGTTCATGGGAGAGAGTTCTTTTGCATTAGAAAGGAGAATTTATTTTGCTGTCAGCACAGTTCAGCACAACCACTTTTGTAGTAATGACAGCATCATAGCACTAAAGGGGATATCTTCCAATAGAAAACTGAGTCTTGATTATTCAAGAATAGATTTATTTTATTTTATTTTTCTGGAAAGCTCTTTCCCCCATGTGGTTTCCTCTCAGTTTTTTCAGGTCTCTGTTGAAATGTCATCTTTTTAGGGTGACATTACCTGACAGTTTTACCTAAAATAACCCTCCTATTCAATCACTTCTCATCCTCTAATTGCTCTTATCTTTCTTTATAACACATACCACCACTTGATACATATTTGTTTGTCTGCCTCACCCACTAGAATATAAGCGCCACAGAGGAGAGAGTTTGTTCATGGTTGTACCCCTGGAGTGCAGAACAGTAGGCTTTCAGGAAATAATTGTTGAGTCAATTTATGAATGGGGTTTCTTCTAGAAATTACTATTGACTTACTTTAAGATTTTCACTATTATCTTTATCAGCAACATTCTAATTTAATAATAATTATTTTGCCCACTAAATTATTTTGAATATTGATTTCTTCTTTCAATGCTAACTTTATCCTGAAATTAACGGTACCTGCTTTACTAATGGAAGGGCAGGATTGCAGGCAAACATATTTAGACATGACTGATAACCCAAAGATCACTTTGGTTTTGGAATGTATTATGTGATTTTTTTTTTTTTGAAGGGGCTTGGGGGACATCAGTCAGTTTTATTCTTCTTTCATTTTCTTTCATTACATTTTCCTTAGGCAGCACATTAAAATTTGTGTTTATTCTCTGAGTTCCTGCCAGCTGCCCAGAGGAGAGAATGGGAGCAAATTAAAATCTTGAAATCTGTTTTGTCAAAGATGGGTCTTCAGCCATATGGATCCCAACCTTCTGAAGTGTTTAGAAATACCTCAGGCATCCAGAGGTTGTAGAAACCTTAATAGGAGTAAGAGGTTGTCGTATGTGTCCAGTTTTGCTGGCAAGTGAGACCTAATGTTTTTAACATACTGATTCTGCTATAGTTATCTAAAAGTAGATGTCTTGAAAAATATTGCAGCCTTTCACTTACGCTTAGAAGTCTGTGCCAAGAAATAAATACAGGCACTCAGAAAAATGTGTGTGTGTGTTTGTGTGTATAAATACACCCTCATGTATGAGCTAAAGAAAGGAGCTACATCAGTGACTCGGTAAGTAGTTGTTGCGTATAGAAGATGGCCTCTGTTGGTATCTGTTGGGGATTGGTTTCAGGATTGCCTCCATCCCCAAATCCATGGATGCGCAAATCCCTTATGTAAAATCGTGTAGTATTTGCATATAACCTACATGTATCCCTTCTGCATGTTGTAAGTCATCTCAAGAGTACGTATAATACCTAATGTAATGTAAATGCTGTGTAAGTTGTAAATACAGTGTAAATGCTATGTCAATAGTGTGCGTCACATTCAAATTTTGCTTCTGGAACTTTCTGGAATTTTTTTTTCTAAGTATTGTGATCTGCAGTTGGTTGGAACCGGTGGATATGGAGGGCTAACTATAGCTCTTACCCAGGGATCATTTTCTCATTCTGTTTCTCCTTTTGCCTTTTGGATGGCCACATCAACCTGCATTTGTGTGACTATTCATGTGCAACATCTGAGATGCAATTAAAATAGATCTTATGCAAGATACTTTTCTGGTTTCAACCCTTTTGAAGTGTGTTGCCCTTTCCCACTTCCTACAGTTATATCTAAGCACCATTATTAATACATGCTTACCTCTTTTTATTGAGCTTTCTTTTATTGCTCTTTGCAGAAATTACATCTTTTAACAGATTGAAAGTTTGCGGCAACCCTGCATCAAGCAAATCAAGCACCATTTTTCTAACAGATTCGTGCTTACTCTGTGTCTCTGTCTCACATTTTGGTAATTCTCACAATATTTCAAATTCTTTCATTATTGTTGCATTTGTTATGATGGCGACCTGTGATCAGTGATCTTTGATATTACTACTAGAACTCACTGAAGGCTCAGATGATGGTTAGCATTTTCTAGCAATAAAATATTTTAACATTAACATTGGTTTTTTTTTAAACATATTGCTGTGGCACACTTAATAGACTACAGTGCAGTGTAAATACAACTTTTGTATGCATTGGGAAACCAAAAAAGTTGTGTGACTTGCTTTATTGTGGTGATCTGGAACGAAACCCACAATATCTCTGAGGTATGCCTGTGTTCTCTACTGGTTGTTGACCTGGACCACTTATTTTGGGAGGGGTGCATTTTTCTTAAGTTTTGCAATTTTTGGTATAGTCCTTTCCATCATTTCTACTTTTTTTTGGTGGCCTTTCTCTTTTAAGAATTTTCTTCTCCATATTTTCAATTGATTTCTATTTTCCTTTCATTTTAGTTGAATTCTTAAAATATAATTTTGGTAATTATTTTTTTATTTTTCAAGAGGCATTATAGAGGAGTAGTTAAGAGCCTAAGCATTGGAACCAGACTGCCTGGGTTTGAATCCCAACTTATCATTTAGTAACCTGTGTGACCACTGTCTATCAAATGTGGATAAATAATGGTATCTACCTTGTAGGGTTGTTATGAAGATTAAATAAGCTGATACATGTGAAGTTCCTAAAATAAAACCTGGCACATAGTAAACATTGAGTAGATGTTAGTTATTATTATCTTAGCTACAACAAAATATTTGTTCTTATGTAGCCTCATTGCAACTTCATCATGGTTAAGCATTTTCAGTAGGATAAAGGTCAGATTACCTTGAATAATTATATACATCCAGACAATGGAATATCATGTAGCCATTTAAAGATGAGATGGATCTACATATGCTGACCAGAAGAGCTATAAACGATATTTTTAGATGGTAATTTGCAGTTCCACAATCATATAAGAATTTAATGTTTAAAAATTGTGTTATATAGAAACATGTCTTTGTAAACTTTAGGAAATATTGGAAAAAGTATATACCTTAGATGAATGGATAGAAAAGAAACTTGAGCTTTTGAACTTCCTATTTTTTGTTATTTTAAAAGATTATTGAAACACACACATACTTTTTGTGCATTTCAATATTTTTAAAATATTAGAACAAAACTTTCTTTTCTTATGTTGGATAGACATTCTAATGAAAGTCTCTGCACGTATAGCTTGTAGGAAAAACCAGATTTCTAAGAGTAAAGGTAATGCAGGTAATGAGTCAAGAAACAAAGTAATAGTATCTTTGCGTTGGTGGATGGAAGCGAATTATGTTTGTTGGTCATAAATGCCCATTTACACACAGGTGTACACAGGTGTGTGCACACAGCATTAACATGACTGCGTTACTCTGGAAAAATGACAGGAATTCTCATAAGGCAAAGTGAAGAAAAATAAGGCAAAAGAAATGGGATAGGCGAAATATATGTATATACTCCTAGAGTAGTGGTTTTCACATTTAAATAATAGTTGCAAAGTAACTAATAATGTATTTGCTATAACACTTGAGTGCTCACTGGGTGTCAAGCAGTGCTCTAAGCACTCATAGTGTTATTTTACTGTCACATTTGCTTGTGAATTTACATGCCCAGAATGTGTGTGGATTAGTGTACATATTTTCAAATATTTGTGATTGAGTGTACAACCTCTGATCTGTCAGTCTATCACAAGCCTATTGAAAAAGCAGTGAACTCTGGAGTTATTTTAAAAGATAGGTTATTTTTCTCACTTCTGATATTCTTAATTCCCTTGAAAAGTTCTACTTGCTGCATGAAACCAAGAACCCTGATTTGCATATCTGTGTGGTTGGTTGCTATAAAGCCAATATTTAAATCTCTTTGAGGTCTCTTTTAGTGCCTGGTATCACAGGATGAAGATCTTGTCAGGAGGGTGAATATATATGTGGCTCTTGGTCTTGTGCATTTTGTGACAAAGGAATTCCCCTTTGAATTGCCTGCTCCCCTGAAGCCCCTGGAGCCTCTGGCTCAAGCAGCGCAGTCAGTCTGTGCAGTGTCTCTGACGTCACCAGTGTATGCATAAGCCCTGCTATTGTCTTACTGCTATAACAGGGCTGGGGATTGCAGTATCCGCTGTTGCTGCTGCTCCCAGTCTTGCCCCTGCTGCTACCTAGTCCTGCCTCCCCTGCATCCCAGAAGAGCCACGTCGGCCTGCCTTTCCCTATTGGATTTTCAAAAGCAGCTCTTCGGTTTTTGGTGCTGTAGGAGACCTTGCTTTTCAATCACACGGGAGAACACTGAAGCTTGTAAGAGGAGAATCTGGCAGCTGGACACAGCTTGGACTGCATTGCCTGTCTTGATGACCTCTGCTGTGTAGCAGCTCATCTCTCCACTCTTACACGTACACTTTCCTCGATTTTCTTCCTTCCTTTCTTTTTTCCTTTCTTCTAATTTTTTAAAAGCAGCCTCTGGAGCCAGCCATGTTTGGCACTGAATCTTCATGTAAGTAAATGGATCTCACTCTGCTCTTTAGAA
The DNA here is from genome assembly GCF_030028045.1 of Hippopotamus amphibius kiboko. NCBI lineage: Eukaryota > Metazoa > Chordata > Mammalia > Artiodactyla > Hippopotamidae > Hippopotamus > Hippopotamus amphibius. The sequence goes on along the minus strand of NC_080189.1, from coordinate 34,048,821 downwards.
ATCTGCTTGCTGTCATGGTTTCATTGGCTTGCAGTTTATATCACTTTGCCTTAGGTCATTAACAGTCTTTGTATTTTGGCTCTAATTACAAAGAAATTGGTCTCAGGGAAGGACTGCCCCTTAACTGGGTTATTCATCCTTAAGGCCAGGGATGTCAATGTGGTCAAAACCAGGCCTCCAAGAGGGAGGGAGGAAGACAGGAATCCAGGCAGCCTCTCCAGAATGTGTTAATTGATGAGATCAAGTCTGTCACTGATCTATTGTTGTGGGTTCTATAATGGTCCTTAAACCCTAAAATAGATACTGGGAGGATCTGAGATGATAGTGTTTATTAAGAAGGAGAAAAGGGCTTACATTTTTTATTTAAAAGGAGAAAGAGGTATCATTATAGCCTCTTCTTCCATATTTTTACAGAAACATAGGGGTAGACGTTATATGTAGATTTAAAGAATAAGAAGCTTTATTTTTAAAGATGGATTTTTTTTTTAACACAATGGCTTCAATTTTGATATGCTGGCTAGCGCCACAGGCTAGCAGCATCGTATCTGTCTTAAAACTTATACAATGAAATTGCTTTGGTGCAGAGCAGGCCCTGCACAAGGGCCTGGGCTGGATGGCACTTGTAGACAGCTAAAATGGGCATTTGAAAAATGATGACCAGCCTAAGTAATGAGGATTATTTAATGTTGGATGTAAAATAGTGTAACTTGTCATTGCAGTTAATCAGGCTCTGCAGAATATTTTGTCCTTATTCATAAGCAAAGGTGACAGTTAAGAATTTCTAAAGAGACTGAACCTGCTGACCTAGAACATTTAACATTGGCAAGACACTGTCTTTGTGGGGAGAGGGGGTTAGGGCAGGAATTTAGGAAACACATTGGTTATGAATATATAATCCAACCTTTTCTTTCTGATCTCGGGTGATCATTGTGACTATTTGTACATAGCTGATGATTATTCCAGAATAGTAGTATTTCAAGAGAGCTAATAATCCTCAGTTCTTTTGTTCCTTGATTGGCTTCTTTAAAGGGTGGGTTATTTTTGTTGTTTTACCGAGAAGCTTCCCATTTCTGAAATTACCACACTGCCTTATCAAGGTCAAGGTAAAATAACAATGAGATGTAATGTCCCATTCAACATGTGACAAATGTTTTTCTAATAGTTTAAAAATGTTTTTTGAATTCACTTAGTGGTACATTTGGAACTATTGTCACCCAAGAAATAGAAACAGATTGTGTAGTGGCAAAGACTTTCCAGTTTCATTTCAGTCGTGGAATTTTGTTTATGTAGGAACCTAGGTATGGATAGAAATATTTATCTACTAAAGGAAAATTAGTCTTATTACTTTATTTAGCTGAAAATGGAAGTTGAAACTTGGTGTGGGAATCTTTGGGTTCTTGGCATATGGACTCTAACATTGTCTGGCCAGGTTTACCAAGCAGACATAGCCTTTCTTGATCATTAAACCTGATCTTTTGATAATATCACCCATGTGCTATGTGCTATATTTGAAAATGGCTGGTGCTTTTGGTCTCCATAGCTACCAAATTACCACACAGACAGAATACCATTCAGAAGACAACATCATCATGTTGGTTTTTGGCATTTTTTGACTTTACTGAGTAGTAAGGTTTGTTTCCTGCTTGTCACTAGAAGACCATAGATAGGTTTGTACTGTCAGTGGTTGTAAAGTGTTGGGAATGGACTGCCTTCTTTAGATAAGGAGACTCCTTAACTCTGAACTCAGAGTTAAGACAAGTGTATTTGCTTTGTGTTTTGAGGCACAGATTTTTAGGCCTTTAATTTCCATCTTTGGAGACTATTTTATAGGCTTAGACTATTTATATTTAGAATATCCAGAAAAATAGTCACATTAGAAGTTCTAATTAGTTCAGAAGGGATCTTCCAAACCACCTAGGATATTCTTACTAAATTTTTACAGTGAATACTTGTTTAGCTATCTACTCTATGTGTAGTGCTGTGGTAGATCCAGGAAAAGTCCATTTTTTTCTAGAATAAATTTCATGATTCTTATCCTTGATTTCTGGTTGCAGTATCTTACTTATATTGGATGCTTTTACTTTTTAAATTGAGGTATGATTTACATACAATAAAATGCATAAGTTAAAGTGCGTAGCTCAGTGAATTTTTGCCTATGTTTACACCTATGGAACCACTACCCAGTTTGAGATACAGAACATTTCTATTACTCCAGAAAGTTCCCTTGTGATGACCCTTTGCAGTTGATATTACTTCTCCTCCTCACCAGAAGGTAATCCCTATCCTGAATTCTGTTGACATCGTCACTTGTACATGGCTCTTTAAAATTTTCTTTCTCTCCTCCTTGCTCTTTGCTTGTAAGAGAAGAAAATGTCAATAGAAATCTGTCTTCAAGTACTAGATTAAGTTGACTTTATGTTTCAGACTGAGGTCAGGAATTTGAGGTGACGTGGGTATCACATTAGAACATGTTTTGTCTCACTGAAATAGTATTGTTCAATTTAAATGCCAAAAAAGCACCCGCCTCCTACACACACACACACACACACACACACACACACATACACACACACACACACACACACACACACACACACACACACACGCCTTAAAAATGACAAAAAATTTACCTGGAAGAGTAGACCCTTGTTTATCAAAGTTATAACTTACATAGTTATGGCAACAAAGTTAATAAATGCTCTGTCTGACCTTTTTTCAGTGAATATCTTCTTAATTCACTTTAGTGAATAGTTCCAACAGGGCCAGTCTCATTTCTTCGTAGTGTATCTGAATATCCCATAGTTGTGTAAATTGGGCACAATCTATTTTCAAACCACTTTGAAATGAAAGTGTTCTGTGTTATGTGTAGATTAATCATTAGTACAAAGCAGGAAGTATAGCTTCTGTAGCTCTGTTACCATCTTGATGTATTTCACCAAGCTTTTCCTTTACTGAAATTTCCCATGTCTAAAAATGGGAGTAGTTGGTCTGCTCTTTATCTGCTTTGAGGAAATGCCATTTTAGTCTGTGGTCAAAATAATTTAGGTTTAAGAAGAAAGTACTAAAAATAAAGTTTTTTTGAGGGAAGTGGTCATTAAAATGCATATTTTGGGCACTTGATTTAATAATAGTTCATATTTTAAAATCAATAAATTGAATTCTATAAAAATTAAAAAATTTTTCATTTCCTCTTAAAATTTTATAAATGGAAAAAAAGTTCATCTTTTCTTTTTGTGAGTGAGGAACACTGGATGTAACATTGGGTTACATCCATAATAACATTTGGTTACATCTTTCCTCATAAAACCAGTTATTCTCCAAAGAGTAAATACTTCAAGTAGTGAACATTTATTCAATTAGCGTTTATCTAGCTCAGTCCTCCTCCTATCTCCCCTCCTATGCTTAACTTTTTCAGGCCTCTGGGGTACCATTTAAGATGTGCTGTGATGGGAATTGTGCCCTGATCTAACAAATTAATGTGTCTTCCAAAGCACCTACCTTGTTAGTCCAGTGAAGAGAGCAATATCTTCCCTTTTCAGAAAGTGTGCTCTTGGGGCAAATAGTGTCATTTAATCCCTCCTCTCAACTTTTTGTTATAGTCGTAATATATTAGAAAGAACATCTAGTGTATCTCGAAAGGGAAAAAGAAATCACCCAAGTCCCAACAGAGTAGTAGTATTTTGTGAGCTTAGTGGTGACGGGGAAATGGTGGACCAGCGTGTCAGAGTGTCAGTTTTCTTTAGCTCTGTTGTGGCTGGCCCACAAGTCTTCCCTGCCGTTCTCTGCATGCCCACATCACCTTCAGTAGGCAGCTAGATGCTGGAAAGGATTTGGGCTACATGTGATGCCGCATATGATTTTCTTTGAAGGGCACCGAACGTGCAGCTGTTGCTTTTTATTTTCATTACTGATGAATGAATGAATTTGGAACTGACAGCTTCTTAGTTCTTTTTTTTTTTTTTTTAAAAAAAAAAACAAAACAGCTTTATTGAGATATGCTTTATATGTCACAAAGGTACCCATTGTGATTTCATGATTTTTAGTAAAATTACATGATTGTGAAACTATCACCACAAAAAATTTTAGAATGCATCCAACGTCTCCGAAAGTTTTCTCGTGCTTGTTCTTGGCCAATCCCTGTTCCCACCCCTAGCCCCAGGCAGCCACTGATCTGCTTTCTGTTTCTAACATTTTGCCTTTCATAGAAATTTCATGTAAAAGGAGTCATATGATATGTAGTCTTTTACGTCTGGCTTCTTTCACCTAGCATGTTTTTGATCTTTATCCATGTCGCTGCATGTAGCAGAAGTTTATTCTTTTTTTTTTTTTGCCAAGGGATATTCCGTTGTGTGGATAGAACACATTTTGTTTATCCATTTGCCATTCAGTGGATATCTGTGTCGTTTCCAGTTTTCAGCTACCAAGAATAGTTCTGCTGTGAACATTTGCATACAAGGCTTTTGTAGACCCATATTTTCATGTCTTTAGAATAGCTATCTAGGAGTGAAATTGGTTATATCGCATGTTTATTTAACTTTTTAAGAAACTGCCAAACTTTTTCAAAGCAGCTACACCATTTTGTATTCCTATCAGCTATGTAGGAGACTTCTAATTTCTCTACATCATCACCACACTTGATACCGTCAGTCTTCCTGCTTGAAGCCATTGTAGATAGTGCATGGGTTACCTCATGGTTTTTTTTTTTTTTTTTTTTTTTAATTTAATTTTATTTTTTTGGGGGTACACCAGGTTCAATCAACTGTTTTTATACACATATCCCCATATTCCCTCCCTTCCTTGACGCACCCCCCCTCGAGTCCCCCCCACCCTCCCTGCCCCAGTCCTCTAAGGCAGCTTCTTAGTTCTAATAGTGAGTATGGTACCATGTTTCTAAGGACAATGTAATTATCTCAAATTTTGAGCCATTATGTGGGAGATAGTAAAATGAATATACCCTAGCAATATTAGGTCATCAAGAAACCATATAATTAAACAGGCATCTCTTTGATAGAGAAATAAATGAGTCACACTCCCTTTTTATGTGCATTTCAGGGCCATTCTTGACAACCAATCATACATGAGATTAAACTTGGGTCTATTGTTTGGGTGTAATTTCTGTGAATCAGCTGAGAGGTTAACAGCAACTATGGTCATTCAAAAATGGCTATTTACAACTGGGCTATTTTGCAATATAAGCCCTACTTCTTGTTAAATAATTGTGTAAGACTGCTGTTTTTGCTGTCAAATATATGTTTGACATTTTAGTACTATATTTTCCCCCCTTTATTAGTTTTTGTCATATGAAACTAGGTAATTTAGAAACAGCCATTTTCCTTTCCTCACCTTGAATCTGGCTGTTAGTATTTAGCTGTATTGAATTTTAGATGCTTTCATCTTACTTAAAATACAAATACTTAAATATACACACAAAAACTTAACTCTAATTCTGCACTCAGAACATTGAGTAAAAGAAAAAATATTATTACATGACTTTAGGTAAGTAGATACCACAGACTGCTAAAGTTACAAATAAGGAAAAATAATTATAGATCACTGGGATTTACACTGGGACATGGTCATACAGGAGCCTTGGAAGTTAAAACTCATATAACACTTTTGACTTGTCTTGTTATGTTATCGTCTTTTCTTTCCTTCTGACAATGTGAGTTTTGATGTGAAATTTCCTTTTGGGTTTCTTGCCTGTTAAGAGTTGACATCATAATTTTTAGTATCAAGGGAATATTTTAAACTAAATCAAGATAGGAATTTTTTTTCTTCTGGATATTTATATACTAATTCTACTAGTACAACAATTAAATAAATATACCCGGTGGTTATTTTAAAATTCTCAGATTCATTATTTTCACTTGAGTATTGGTTTCCCTAATCATTAGTCTGGTTTGTTCAGCAGAAATCATATGAGTTTTCAGTGATCTGTTGTTTTCATTGTCACAATGGACCAGATTCATATCCTGTATAAACTGTGGGGAGTCTATGGGGAAAAATTACCATATATGGAAACTTTCCTCATAGAATCCCCATGGAGTTACACAGGATGTAAAGAGAATTGTTATGGATTCTGAGTTGCAAAAGTCACTGATAATGTGAATTTTTAACATTAATAGTAGTCACCACATTAAATTATGTTCAAATACTATTAAATTTTCAATACAAGACCATATGGAACACAAGAATATGAATTGAATGGTCATTTTCAAATTGTTTTTCAAAGCGTATTTATATCCCACCATTTTTCCCTAGTAAGTGTAAAACATTCATTAACATGCTTATTAATGTGTCTTTAATTAGAAAATGCCAGTTTTGAATTATTTATAAGTCCTGTAGTGTAGTCAAATTTGCTGTGCTGGAGTAGTAAATTGTAACATTTTCTCTATAGAGATTTTGCTTTTATTAATAATGGATTCCAATAATTGTGAACTGAAGGGCCAAGGTATAGTTTAATGCATGTTGTAGAAGTGGCAGCAACCATGTGCCAGATGCAAATCATGGTGCTTGATTGCCTGGATGCAAATCATGGCTTTATCACATTCTACCAGGGTTTGGCCATCTACCATCTAAGCTCTTCGAGCCCAAAATATGGCTTATCCAATGAACTCTTGATGTTAGGGGAATCTGCCTTTTTTGGGCCAGGACACCTGCGCCAGGGTAGGGCTTATCAAGGGTCACTGTGGAGGTTAGACTCTGGCAGTGGGAAAGACTGGCTGAAGAAAAGAGAATGTCGCTTCCTAAGACTGGGGGGAAGTTCCACCACGGGGATCTTTGAAGGGACCCAGCAGGAGAGCTGAAGGGAGGAGATGGCATGAAACTGATGAAATAGGTCAGAGGTGGCAAATGCCCAGCTTATTTCTCACGCTGTGGCAGACATCACAATTGGTCACAGCACTTTTATAGGATTGTCTTAAGCCATTAAAGGTTGAAATGTGTTTCTCTCAAAACACTTATCTGTGCAGGTGTTTTCCACATTAGTGTGGACAATAGTCACATGAATAAATATTTAACTAAACTTGAAAAAAATTTTGAATTAATAAAAAAAATTAAGAATCTTAAGTGTTCTGGTAATATTCCTTCTGGTATAAAATAAACATACCATTCTTTGTCACATTTTGATTCTCAGTAATATTAAAATAATTCAGAGCCACTACTCCCTTTTGAATGAAATTTATACCAATTGAAGACATATCCCCAGAGTTTAGCAGCATACCTAATATATACACTAAGCACTCATTCTTTGAAATTTGAATCTGCTGTGGCTTAAGGTAATATTGAAAATATAATGTGTGGGCTTTATAGGGGATTGACACTCAGTTTAATTAAATTTTCCAGGCTAAGGCGTTTATCACATAAAACTGGCACATATCGGAAATATGTCAGTGAACAACTCTTAACTGTCACCTTTCAGGCAGTAGTAGGTGACAATATGGACTTTTATTATTAAGCCCAAATTTGTTAGAGGTAAACTGCCATGTACTGATACTTTGCTATATACCTCTAACTTGGCTACATCTCATCTAAGTTCACTTACTATTTTTTAAGATTATTAAGTAAAAATGATGAATTATATTCTGTTCATTTACAGCATGAAAACTGAGAATTGTTTCTTTGCCAATCCTGATGTAATTTTAGGAATTAGAAAAATTATTTTCCATTTCTTTGTGAGAATCTCAGACTAAGATTCAGGCTTATTGGCATGTTTTGGGGAACAGTGAGTCTGATTGGAATGTATATAGATTAGGAAACCCTAGTGGCTCCATTAGAGTATTATTTACCACTTCCTTCATCTGTGGCTACTTCTAGAACACCTAGGCTTAGCGGGAGGCTTTGGAAGGGTTTGGCCTGGTGATAGTCCAAGCATGGGCTTGACTCAGAAGTCTGGAATTTCTCACCTGAAACTTTCCTAGATTTGTATTAGTGTAATGGTGTTTCAGTTATCTATTGCTATATAACAAACCACCCCAAAACATAGTAACTTAAGATAAGCATTTATTATTATATTTCACAGTTCTGCAGATTGACTGATTGACTGGAGCCACTTTTGGTTCTCATGTAGAGGCTCTAATGTTGTTGCAGTCAGATGTCTCTTGGGCTGCAGTCATCTAAAAGCTCCTCTGAGCTGGAGGTCCAGGATAGCTCTGCTACATGGATATCAGTTGAGGCTGGCTATTGACTTGGGGCTCAGCTGAGTTGTAGGCAGGAATGCCTACACTTGGCTTCTCTGTGAAGTCCAAACTTCTCACATCATGGTGCTAGGTTCTCAGAGGGTGCATTCTGTGACAGAGCATCCAAGAGAGCTAGGAGGAAGCTGCAGGGTTTCTAATGACCTGGTCTTGGAAGTCTTAGAAGTCACTTCTACCATATTATGTTGGCTCAGCAAGTCACTGAGATGAGCCTAGATTCAAATGGAAGGAAGTTAGATTCCTCTGCGTGAGGGAGTGGCAAGAGTGCATTGTAGAAGAGCAAGTAGAATGGAAAATACCTCAGTGGCTGTCTTTGGAAAATACAGTTTGTCACAAGTAGTTTCCAAACTCTACTCCATGAAGTTGGTGCTGCAGGGATTTGTAAATCAGGGGTCTGCAAACTTTTTCTGTAGAGAGCCAGATAGTGAATATTCTAAACTTGTGGACCATTCAGTCTCTTGCAACTACTCAACTCTGCCATTGTAGCGCAAAAGCAGCCATAGACAAATAAAAAAACTTTATTTATGGATGTGGAAATTCAAATTTTATATAATTTTCACATCAAAAATATTCTTTTTTTCCCCAACTCTTTCAAAATGTAAAAAAATATTCTTAGATCAGGGCCATACAAAACCAGGTGGTAAGCAGGCTTTAGCCCATGGGCCTTAGTTTGCTGACCACTGCCCTTAATATTTGATTTGAATTTCATTTTTAATTGCTAAAAGAACAACAGATATATTCACATATCAAAAATAATTAATTTTGATATGTTGGGTATTACTGATAGATGACCTTAAGTTCTCATTGGTTGACTATTCATAAATTTGAACTTATAAATGTATTTCTGTTTTACATATTGGGCTCTGGCATAATGTTCTGTTTGAAAAAAGGTTGTGTTAAAAATGAGTGAAAGGAAAAAATAGAACAAACAAACAAAATCATAGGACATTTGAAGTCTTAATTTGTAGTCTGTTCTCAAAATAATACTAGGTAAAACAAACTATGGAGAACTTCTGTTTGATTCAATTTCACAAAGATTTATGGATGCAGGGGAAATAGCACATGATAAGAGATAAGAGGACAAAAAACTTTCAAGAAATTTAGTGTTCAACTGGATATGGGTGGGTTGGTGAGATAGTGAGAGGAGAACAGAGAAGGTTACACTATTAAAGCTATATATATATTAAATTTATATATATTTATATATATAAATTATATTAAAGCTCTTTCAGTTAAGGCAGTGTAAATGAGATTATTTTTGACACAGGTATCCATGAATCAAAGAAAAAAATTGAATGTCATTGGAATTGGCATTGTATAATATACAAAATATGACAAGGAAACTGGCTTTTTCTTTAATTTTATTGGAGAGCAATACACATGATGAAATGTATCAATTAAAAATATATCCATTTAAAATGTACATTTGGTGAATTTTGACAAATGTATACCTATGTATAACCATCATTATCAGTACAATCAAGATATAGAACATATTCATCACCCCCCAAAATTACTTTATGCCACTTTGCAGTGAATCTCCATATTTCTAGAATTTCCTATAAATGGGATCATACAGTGTATACTACTTTTGTGCATACTTCTTTCATTCAGTATGTCTTCAGTCATGTTGTTGTGTCTATTGGTTGTTCATTTCTTTTTATTCCTGAGTAGTAGAAAAAACACATAATTGGTCCAGCCATTTGCCTGTTGATACTGAATTGTTTCCTGTTTTTGGTTCTTATGAACAAAGCTGATGTAATTACTCATGTATAATTCTCTGTGTGGACATATGTTTTCATTTTTCTTGGGTAAGGACCTAGAAATGCAACTGATGACGAATTGCCAGGCTATTTTCTGAAATGGTTGTACTTTTTTGCATTCCCATCAGCAATGTGTGAGAGCTCAGTTGGTTTGTCTTGTCAACACTTGATATTTTCAGTCTTTTAAATTTTAGCTAATTTTGTGAGTGTGTAGCGGTATATTGTGATTTTAACTTGCATTTCCCTCATCAGTAAAGTTGTTGAACATCTTTTCATGTACTTATTGACCATTGGTATATCTTCATTGATGATGTGTCTGTTCAAATATTTTGCCTTATAATTGAGTTTTGAGAGTTCTTCATATATTTTGATACGAACTTTTTAAAGATTTATGTCTTGACAATATTTTCTTATAGTCTGTAGCTTTTTGTTTTCTTAATTATGTTAAATTTTTAATTTTGGTGAAATACAGTTTTTCAGTTTCTTGTGTCCTATATAAAATGTTTTGCCTACCCTAGGGTCGTAAAGGTTTTTTCCCTATATTTTCTTCCAAATGTTTTATATGTTTTGCTTCTATATGTAGTATGATCCATTTTCAGTAAATTTTTGTGTGTAGTGTGAGGTAATGATGGACATTTATTTATTTTCCACCAAAATTCAGTTGTTCCAGCACCATTTCTTGAAAAGATAGTCCTTTCCCCATTGAATTGGCAACTTTATAAAACATCAGTTGACTATTTTATTCCAGAGATCTCTGTGTTTATCCTTAGGCCATGGTGTAATAGTATTGACTGCTACAGTTTTATGATTCCTTTTGAAACCAAGTAGTGTGAGCCCTCCAGGTCTGTTCTTTTTCAAAATTGTTTAGGCTATACTTGATTCTTTCAAACCCATAGAAATTTTTAAATTTGCTTGTCAATTTCTACAAACAGGCCTACTGGTATTTTGATTGAGAATGTTTAAACTATAAAGCAGTTTGGGGCGAGGTGATGGTTTAACAATTTTGAGTTTTCCAATTCATGAGCATAGTATATCTGTCCTTTCATTTAAGTCTCCTTTAATTTCTCCCAATAATGGTAAAATGAATTCTGAAATTAAAAGAATAGTTAGGGTTTTTGTTTTTTTTTCACTGATACAAGAATACTTACCTGGATTAGAGTACCTTATCTTACTCGCTGAATATATGTTTTTAGGGAAAGTATAGTAAAATGTAAAAGTTGGTGGTATTAGTAAAATCTCATTAATTCAAATTTGGAGGACTTGCTTGAACTTGTGAAAAGTCTTAAATAGCCTAAAAAATGAGACATCAGTAAACAAATGTTGTCGTGTAGAAGTCTTTGGGGGGATATGTTTTAACAAATAGATAAACAGAGTTTGTATGTTTATGTAAAATGCTGTTTTTACAGCCCTTAAAACATTTGCTCTCTCAACATTTTCCTCTTGTTTGGTATCTTAGGAAATCACTTATATTTTAGAAGTAACTTTACTACAGTTTTTGCCTAAATATCCACATTTCTGTAATTAGAAGGATCTGAACTTATGAATTTTTATGTTTACAAACAGGATCCTTCTTCCTATGAAACTGCCCCTATAGTCCTGTTAGGTTCCCAGCCTAGTCCTGTTAGGTTCCCAGCCTTTTTAATAGTCTGTTAAATCTATGGATCCTTATGATTTAAGGAGATCTGAAGGCAACCTTTCTCTAAAAATACATTCAGGATGACATTTGTCACCTTTAAAAATTAAATTGAATTTGAATTGACTTTATTTTTTAAAGAATGTTTCCTAATTATTTGACATTAGTTGTGATAATTTCCAAAGTCTTCAAAATTCATGACGCCAGATTTGATAGAGATCGAATTGACCAGGCATAGCGTATTGTTATATGCATAATAAATATGAATCTATAAACATTTATCTAATGCCTAAAGCAACTAACATCAAATCCCCCCACCCCTGTTGTAAGCAGCTTATAAAACAGCAGTCCTGTAATAACCCCCAGTTAACTAATGTAATCTTTTGAAAACTATGGGGATGAAAATACTTAATGGATTATGAGTTCATCTGTAATGACTTTCTCATCCTTTTTCTGAGTTGGTTCTAGGTAGCCCCACTTTATTAGTTATTTTTAGTGTAAATATATAGCACAATGCTTCAGAACCTGGGCTCTGAGACCAACAAACAAGGGGACCTACTTTTACTCTGTTGCTGTGGGCATCTTATCTCTGTTCATCTATAAAATGGGTATAATAGGTAACCTAATGAGTTTGTTATAATTCTTAAGTGAAATAGGTAGGTAGGGGGACAAGCAAATAAGCAATCAATAGTTTAATTATTTTTAAAGTTTTCCATACCAGAAATACTACATAGAACGTGTATTATTGGTTATGAGATGGAGTATAATTGAGGATAGAAATGGCAGCATCAGACTATGCAAATTGAAAAGAAGAATAAGAAAAATAATTTTAAATGAAAAAGTTAATATTTGATCCCTGCCATCTGGCAGCCTACATTCTCAGGGGACAAGATGAATGAAATATATATATATATAATTCATTGCATGTATACTTTAATATGGATTTGTAGGAATGTTTTCACACATATATTGATACATTTACCTAAGATAAGTCTCCTTGCTTCTCTTTATATCCACGGTCTCCTGACTTCTGGTGTCATTCTCATGGGTTTTTGTAATAGTCACCTTAACTTGTCTTCTTAGCTCCCCTTCCACCATGCCTAGGTGAATTTTTTGCCTCATTAAAAAAATAGAGATATAACTAACCTACTATAAAATTCACAGGTATTAAGTCTATAAAATGCACAGATACTAAGTCAAACACAAAACATCTGTCAGTTTTGACAATTTTACATGCACCTATAAGCACCAACCAAGTAAGATATAGAGCATTTCTCATCACTTCAGAAAGTTCTCTTATGCCCTTTCCAAGCGGTTTCCCTCTTCCTCTGGAATCTGACTTTTGGGGCTGAAATTCTCATTCTGCCAACTGTACGACTATGGGTAGATTAACTAACTTCTCTGCACCTCAATTTCTTCCTCTGTAAAATGAGCATGTGTATCACATACTATGTCATGGGCTGTCGTGAGTTTATTTTTTTAATTTTTTTTAATTTTTTAATTAATTTTATTTATTATTTTTTTGGGGTACACCAAGTTCAATCATCTGTTTTTATACACATATCCCCGTATTCCCTCCCTCCCTTGACTCCCCCCCCACCCTCCCTTGACTCCCCCCCACCCTCCCTCGAGTCCCCCCCACCCTCCCCATCCCAGTCCTCTAAGGCATCTTCCATCCTCGAGTTGAACTCCCTTTGTTATACAACAACTTCCCACTGGCTATCTACTTTACAGTTGGTAGTATATATATGTCTGTGCTACTCTCTCGCTTCGTCTCAGCTTCCCCTTCACCCCCCACCCCCTCCCAAACCTCGAGTTCTCCAGTCCATTCTCTGCATCTGCATCCTTGTTCTTGTCACTGAGTTCATCAGTACCATTTTTAGATTCCGTATATGTAAGTCAGCATACAATATTTGTCTTTCTCTTTCTGACTTACTTCACTCTGTATGACAGACTGTAGGTCCATCCACCTCATTACATATAGCTCCATCTCATCCCTTTTTCTAGCTGAGTAATATTCCATTGTATATATATGCCACATCTTCTTTATCCATTCGTCGATGAGCACCTAGGTGCCATTAAATGCTTATTACTTAGTAAAGACTCAATAAATGTTACTTTTTATTATTAGGTATTATCATATTGGAGTCTTTTGTGTTACTGCTTTATACTTCCAATTGCATTGCATTTTCCCTGTGACTTGGGTGTATTCATCTTAGTGGCTGCCAAATTAAACAATAATAGTAATTTGTCCATTTAATAGTTTTCTGTATGAAAGTCTATGATGTGTTTATTTAAAGACAGAATGTTAGTGGTTCTGGGTTTTATGCTTACTTCACCTAACACCTATATTTAGCTAATCTCATTTTTCAGAGTATCTTGCTTATTAAACACAATAATATCAATGTCCTCCTCTTTATTAAGGAAAATATGAATGGAATTCTCACCTTTGTAGTGGTACCATATTTTATCTTATCTCAAACTTGATATTTAAGGAGAATCTTTTAAATACAAATAATCATTCCGCAGTTTTTTTGGTTTATATGTTTGTAGTTTTGTTTGTTAGATTTTCTTAAAGTCATGCATATCTGTAAGACTTTTTTTTTTAAAGCTTCATGATACGTTGATACAGATGCTGCAGCAGGCTTTGCATTGCTTAATCTCTATTTAAATGGATTAGTGGCATTTGATAAACTCTTCTTGAAGCTTAATTGGAATGGTCAGAATTATCACTATTTAAGGAGGAATAGTAGGGAAGTAAAACACCTATGAGTTTACTTTTGGGTTTATTTCTTTTAGGTTTTATACTAGCATGTATCAGAGATGTTTTGGTTTGTCTGTGTAAAGGGGAACAGACAGTAGCATTACTACTCTCTGCAGTATCTGTGCATATTATGAAAGACTTTTACTGTGGTGTTGCAACATGCCTTTCTTCCCTTCAAGGTTTCACTGTGCAAATACAATCTGTATTTATGTTTGATTTCATGCAGAGGATTGGAGTTGGTTTTTCGATATAAAATACCCAGGTCCCTGAGTCCTGGGTCTTCATCTGCTGGATATTCACCAGCTTCACACCTGACTATCATCTGTTTGTTTTTAATATTAAATTGACCTTTTCCAGGCTCTCTTGTTGAGGAAGTTGGAGTCTGCATAACACCAGCTGTGTGTGGTGTCAGAATGGAACAGTAATTCAGGGATACAGAGTACGCCTCGCCTTTGTTTCCTGAAATTGTGTATTGATTCCTTTTGTCAGTAGGATATTTCAAATGAATGAAAGCAACATTTTCTATTTTTAGTTTTTTGGGGGAGGAGTAGACTTCTTTAAAAGGCAAATAATTTCTCTGAAAATTCAAATTTTATTCAGTACATCTAATTTGCTTAAAGCAAAACACAAATATAGGAGAAATTTTAACTGTCTTCAGTGTCATGGTTGTCAGACCCTTTCTCTTCACAGCAACTTGAGTATTTAATTTTTTAGGCTTTCTCATTTTTAATAAAGGAAATATCTCCATTCTAACTACTTCTGCCAGCATGAGAACAGTTTTTTTCATGAATATTTTCAGTATTTTTTCTATCTGACATTTTAAAGTAAGTAAAAGTGGATTATGTTTATAGAGTTAATATTTCCTTTCCTTTGGCATTGAATGTACTATAATTTGTAGCTTCCAAAAAGTAGGGTTAGTCTAGTGTTTTCCCCCCTGAGTAAATTCTTGGTAGAATAGACAATCCTCCAAGAATTTGTTAGTTCAAGATCTAATATGAATCAACAAATATTTTCTGCTAATATGAACAACCAGATGATTGGGAATTCTTGAGAAGCCATACAAAGAAATATAAAGCTTCACGTGTATTTTGTAAATCATTCTGGAGATTTCTTAGGATATTGGCATTAAAAGCCTGAGGTACTGATCTTTCTTTTTCTGTCCTGGACTGCATTTGTGGAGGTTCCAGGCTGACATGTAAAATAGTTCCTTGCTGTTTCATAAATCTCTCTGGGAATTGTTTATTATGGTTTGAGAAGCTCATTCCATGCATCAAGACTTGACTTTCCTGTGTTTTATTAGAACTCCTTACTCCTGAAGTACTAAAATTTCTGCTTTGCCTTTTGTGCAGCTGAGCCACCTTCCTATTAGTGACCCGTCCTCTGTGGCAATCAGGTCACATTACCAGTGATTGGATGTCAGGCCAAATGATGCAGCATATTTTATTTTATCATGTCTGTTATGTAGGGGCCCCCAAAACATCATGTCTGGTATAAGGGACAGCATGACATGTATTGTGAATCAGTGGAACCTGGATAGGAAATTCCTCAGTATTGTACTCATTGAGCTGACTAAAGTTCTATTTATTTTTTTGCTTTTGAAAATTAGTAGTAGAAATAAGGCTAAGTACCAGCTGTGCTAGGTTTTATACTCTTAGTTTCCTTTCCAATCCCTATGAAAATGAGACATGATCATTTAAGCTGCCTTTTCAGAGAACCCTGTTGAACAGAAGTAGGAAGTGGGGACAGAGCATTTAAGTAGCAATTATGTCTTTTCCTGGGGCAGCAATATATCATATTCATACACTTCTGCATTTGGCTCCCCATTTTGTATTTTGAAAAAGTAGTTGTACAGTAATAAAATACCCTGGGATTTCCCTGGTGGTGCACTGGTTAAGAATCTGCCTGCCAATGCGGGGGACACTTGTTCGATCCCTGGTCCAGGAAGATCCCATATGCTGTGGAGCAACTAAGCCCATGCACCACAACTACTGGGCCTGCTGTCTAGAGCCCTCGAACCACAACTACTGAGCATGGTGTGCTGCAACTACTGAAGCCTGAGCATGTAGAGCCTGTGCTCTGCAACAAGAGTAGCCCCCACTCGCTGCCACTAGAGAAAGCCTGTGTGCAGCAATGAAGACCCAACACAGCCAATAAACAAACAATAATAATAATGATTAAAAAAATACCCATGGGGAGGAAAAACCACAGTTGTTCAAATCTCCCAATCCAATCTTCAGTTTAAAATCCTGTCCCGGGGTGGCAGTAGATATGGTAATAGTGTCAGACTTTTTTTTTTTTCATGCCATTTTTCAGCACTTCAGCCTAAAGGTCCGCTGTATTCTTACAAAATTCAGCAGGTCACTACGTAATAACCAAATTTAAAAGTTGTTGGTTGGACTCAGCATTCTGGCTCTAGGAACACTGGCAGTGTGAGTGGAGAGAGCAGCTCTGCCCTGAACAGCTGCCGTGGAAGCCACACGGGCAGCCAGAGCAGTTGCCTGTGCCATGTTTTGTGAGGCAGCCTTCCCCTCAAACACTGGTATTTTATACTGGTGATTAGAAGAAATCAGCATTTGGGAGCAAGGTCCTGTGACCTTGCATTTGTATGAAAATGCACAGCACTGCATTTTTACGTTATGCCCTTACTATACAGTCCTACCACAAAAGCTTCCTGAGGAGAGCCAATTTCAGGCAGAAGAGGGAAAGATTTTATGATGCTATTTAAACTGAGCAAGGCTCTTAAATGTAGTGGATTAGAATGAGGTGAAAAACAGACAAGCTTATGGTAAGAGGATCCAAAAAGGTTGATCCTAGCCTGTGACCATCACCTCTTGCATTGATTGGGCCTGAGTTACCAATAGACAGTTTCCTTTAGTCAAGATAATTGAAGTGCTTTGATCTTTTCAAATTCTTCTGTTGGAGGTGGAAGGAATATTCAGTTTTCATGAAACTATTAAAATTATCTGTTAAATGTTCAGGACACTGTTTATGCGTATATCCACTCTTTTTTTTAGATTCTACCCATAGATTATTTTGTTGTAGGTTGAAACATTTTTAAACGAACGCTTTACTAATGTTATTAAGTTTCTTTTTTTTTTCATTTTATCTCCTATAAACGTGTGGTAAATAATTCTTGTGGTTAAATCTTTGCACATAGTAATGCTTTTTTCCTTAGGATAAATTCCTAGAAGTGGAATTAGAGGACAAAAGGCATGCAAGAATTTAAAATACTTCGTTCCTATTACTAGATTGCCCTGGGAATTTGTACTCCTTTGGTATATGTTTTAAAATATATTTGTGTGAACTCAGAAGTTATAGGGTTATGGAAGAATGCAGTAATATCATTTACTTTCTCCCTTTTGTAAAAAAAACAGCTTTTACTTTATCTTTTAAAATTTATAATTTTTATGTGAAAGAAAGGTGACTGCAGTGAATTCCTTCTCCCTATTCTGCACCTGTGCAGGTCCCAGGGGAGTGGTTGGGCCCTTGGTTAGGCTGTTATCCTGGTGTGTCTGGCTTGAGCTCAGTTTCATAGTTGGCCCACCTCTTTATAGTCAGACCGCCGTGTCTATCCTGGCCAGTCATCCTGCACAACTTGGACAGCTGTCCCAAGGGAAATAATCAGCCATGGAGCTAGAAGAGCCCAAGAAACTTCACTAGTAACATGCTTGCTCATGAAAACAGTTCATTTTAAGAAATTCAGACACTATCAATTGGTAAATAAGAATGTATTTACACTATGCACAGTAAACGGCACACTTAAGTTGAGCAGGTTGCTGTATGTGTCTAGGGAGTGGTCATTGGTAAACTTTATTTTAAAGATTGGAGTCGTAATCTGCTGATCCAGTTCATTTCTTTACCAGTGGGTCTGGATATATCTATTTGTCACTATGGAGTATTGACGGTGCCAGTTTCTTTTGGGAAACCATCACTGGTAGGGAAAGTTTCTGATATATTTAGACTTCCATATTTGCATTTAATATAGCCTGTGCAATAATATCATTGCCAAAACATCTACAGTTAACTCTGCATTAATCTAGGGTCTCGAAGAATATTTTTCTCTCTTTATTCTATAAAACTTACTTCATGGAATTACACACACACACACACACACACACACCCCCATCAAACCTTACTATTCACTGTTTGTTTTTTTCCTTCTCTTCTTCCCTCCTCTCTCCACTCTGTACTCCACCCCTTTTCTCTGGATTAAGTTAGAGTTACCTTCAGTAGAAGATACTTTCTGAATATTCAAGGATTTCTCTAGGGAAGTCTTTAAGGACTGTATCTGCTTTGTGGTGTGAAGCCTCTGAACATGAGCAAGAAACCCTGGGTGATGTGTGTGCAAGTGTATTAGCTACTTTCTGTCTAAAGGGCTTAGAAATGTGTCATTCTGAAATACAGGATTGAATTTTTACTGCATATTCATTTTTTCTTCACTGAGGATGAATGTAATTTTGGTAGGTAAGCAAGCAGGTTGGTTATTCGTTGCAAATTCTGCTGTTGCTGGAATGTTCTGCTTTTCTCCTCCAGTGAAGCCAAGAGATGTTTATGTGCAAAGGAATCATGTTATAGTAACTAAATTAGTTAGAGCTTGAGACAGTGGTATGGATACTTTTAGAGCATTGATATTAGCAAAGAATGAAGGTCTGAAAAGCAGCTGCTACTTGGAGAACTAATGCTTAATTAATGCTTGGTGCTAACTGGAATGTTTCCCTCTTTTCCATACATTTTTCTCTATGTTATTTCTCTTGTGTTATTACTGTGAATCTGTATATATTTTCTTTTAATAAGATCACTTTTCTCACACATAAATTCCCCTTCTGTCTGCATACCCGTGTTCCTGTTTTCCTAAAATAGCTGTATAGGTTACTTCAGCACAGCATATTTTGCTTTAAAGAAAAATAAGAAAATCCTTTTCCCTAAACTGCATGCACATACTTGTGGTAAGCAGAATAATGGCCTCCAAAGATGTCCACGTCCTAATCCCTGGAACCTGTGGATATATAATATTAAATGGTTATGGAAAATTAAGGTATCAGTTGGAACTAAGGTTTTTAGTGAGCTGACTATAAAATACAGAGATGATCCTGAGTTACCTAGATGGTCCCAGTGTACTTCCACTTCCTTTAATGTGGAAGGTGGAGGTAGAAGAAGAGGCCAGGGTAATGGGATGTGGGAAGAACTCAACCTGCTGTTGCTGGCTTTGAAGTTGGAGGAAGAGGGCCACGAGCCAAGGAATGTGGGTGGCCATATGTAACCTTCCAGAAATATTCTTGTGTAATAAATACATGCATATATTTCTCATCCTTTTATTTTGTACAAATGGGAGCTTTTTTAATCTATATTTTTATATTCCTTGAGTTATTGCTTTTTAAAGGTATTGAAAAGATATGTAGTGACTATCACTTAGATCGATTACATTTTTTTTAGAAAAAACAGCTTCCTAGTATTCCTTTGTATGACTGTACAGCAGTTTATTTAAATAGTCCTGTATTGATGGACTATTAGGTTGTTTTCAGTTTTGGCTGTTATACCTTGTCTTAAACCTTTGAGGCTGCTATAACAGAATATCATAGTGTGGGTGGTTTATGGACAACAGAAATTTATTTCTCACAGTTCTGAAGGCTGGGAAGTCTGAGATCAAGGCACTGGCATGGTTAGATTCTGGTCAGGGCCTGCTTCCTGGTTCATAGATGCCATCTTCTTGCTGTGTCCTCACGTGGCAGAAGGGCAGGTAGCTCTTTGGGGTCTCCTTGGGGTTAAGATTCAGCATGTGAATTTTGGGGGTACATAGACATTCAGTCTACAGCACAAGTCTTTGTGAACTTGCACAAGTATATTTTCAACATAAATTCCTAAAAGTGGAGTGTGTGGAGAAGTTTATGAATTTAAAATTTTGATGGTTATTGCCAATTTGCTCTCCAGAGAGGCCATCCAAAGTATACTTTGTTTTTATAGCCTCTGTCTGGGCTGGAGTGTACCTTGGTTTTTAGTCATGGTGAAATGGAAAGCTCAAAACACTGAGAGACAGAGTGCAGAAAGATTGTCACTCTCTTTATGCCCTATTAAACACCATGTCAAACACTGTTTTCTGATTTCCAGGCTTCAGTTATGCAGATGATCTGGGTCTTAGAGCCAGTGTGGTTCCTTAGGCAGTGATGAGAAGGGAACAGCATTTGGGGTGCCCATGTCCTGCAGCCTAGTTCCTGGGGGATGACTGTGCAACTCTAGCAGGGAAAGGAAGGTGGTCTTATGTCCAACCTTGTCTTTTCCCTTATTTGGGATACCAATGGACTCAGAAACACAATATTTAGCCAGTGTGTATGATTCCTGAATGTAGTTCTGTTTTAGAAATATGCAGCCTATCTCTAGAAGGTGCACAAGATTTTGGCATATTAATTTTTCAAATGACAAATAAGATGATTGCCTCTTGAGCTGGAAGGGGCCTAGCTCTGTGATGTTAGGATGATTATGTAGTTTTCTCACCTATAAAATGAGGATAATAGTACATAGGAAGCATGATCATTTTTTACAGTTATTTTTACTATTATTACTCTGTGTCAACTTGAGTGAAATATTTCATTTAACTTTTTTTAATTATGAATGAGGTTGAACATTGTTAAATATGTATAAATTTTTTATTGATATATAATTGCTTATTTTATATTAAGAAGGTTAATTGTTTTTCTGCCATCTGTTTTTCAAATAAAAATTTCCGTTTGTCATTTATCTTTTGTCTTTATTCATGGCATTCTTCTCTCATGCAGATATTTCAAATATTTATGTAGTCTGATTTTTTTGTTTGTTTTATTTATAGCTTTTTCTTTGTGTCTTGCTTTCTATAAGATTTTTTAAAAATTATTAAAACCTCCCATATTTCCTTCTAGGACTTTTACACTTTTCTTTCTTTCTTTGTTTACTTTTCAGTCTTTGATCCACCAGTAGATTTTTTTTCTCTTTTCAAGGAAAACTTTATGCAATTAAATAGTAGAATGAGATATGGCCTAATCTTTAGGGTCTTTATGTTAAATATATAATATGTTTTAACAGAGTGGTACTGCTCAGTATGTATTCTTTCATTAATGATAATTAATAAATAATTCTTTTTTACTTTTGAAGTTTTCAGTATAACTATTTAGGAGTGGGATAAGTAGTGTTCTGGACCATAATTGCAACACAAATCACCTTTTTGTTTTTAAATTATCATAGTAATCCATAAAGAATTAGACATTCGAGAATGAGTTATCATTGAAGCATTACAAAACATGCTACTAATAATCTTTAAGATACCTTGCTGTTATCTACGTCTACTTTCTCATGTCTGATTATAGCAGTTTGGGGGAGGAAAACTTATTCATTCTTAGTAATTTTTTGTTTTGACCTAAGCTTCTCAGTGGGGGAATAAAGATGAATTATTTATGCCTTTTAGTCCTAGAGTTGTTTGAAATTGGTGTTGATAAAAATAGTGACTAATGATGCAAGCATTGGTATGCACTGCTGGGGTGTTTGAGACTGTTCTTTTTCAGTTTTTCCATTGTAGCCTAACAAAATTCTATTCTACTTGAAGAAGTCATGAGTATGAGACAAATTAACTTTCTAGGTCAGGAAATATTTTCTTAATTAAACATATATTACTTCTATGATGACTGCCTCATGTTCCCAGGTCAAGAGAACTCAGAGGAGGCCAGGGAGTTTCCTGTATTTAATTGCCTTTAGCCAATGAAGGCTGGCCATGAGTGGGGTCTAAATGGAGCCCGACCTTACCTCTCAAGATGAGGAAGTGATTGTCTACACCATCATAATACATAAACATTGTTATTTATTGAAGTCCCTCAGAATATTACATAAATATTATTTCATTTTCAGAATTTAATATTAGTGCTATTATTTTTAAGTCCAAGCTTGCAAAATAACACCACCACATCCCTGTGAGATAGTGAATGTTATTCTCATTCACAGCTATAGATTCCAGTTGAGTGAGTATTAGCGCCTGCTTTGCCTGAGGATGAAGATGCCAGTCTGTGTTTCTTAACTTTCTAGCCAGTTTTCCTTAATTTCATTACATTTCTCATGGTCTGCATTTCTCAGGGTCAAAGAGGTTTCGAGAGGATAACAGAAAACTACATTCTTAGCAACTCTGAGGAAAGCACTTTGTTTTTTTTTGTTTTTTTTTATAAGTTTATTTATTTATTGGATTTTTTTTTTTCTTTTTGATTGGCTGTGTTGGGTCTTCATTGCTGCACATAGGCATTCTCTGGTTGTGGCGAGTGGGGGCTACTCATTGTGGTGGCTTCTCTTGTTGTGGAGCACAGGCTCTAGGTGCATGGGCTTCAGTAGTTGTGGCACATGGGCTCAACAGTTGTGGCTCACAGGCTCTAGAGTGCAGGCTCAATAGTTGTGGCGCATAGGCTTAGCTGCTCCGTGGCATATGGTATCTTCCTGGGGCAGGGCTTGAACCCGTGTCCCCTGCATCGGCAGGCAGATTCCCAACCACTGCGCCACCTAGGAAGTCCCAAGCACTTTGTAATACTCTGTCTCTGGACCACCTTGCCTGTTGTCATCATTTAGTTTTCACCTTGTATTGTTCTTTCATAGTGCACAACTCTTGGATGTGTGCTTAAATGCCTACCTTTTCCCTTTCCTTTTCTCTCAAATGTCTTTTCACCTTGGCTTCATAAAGAAAGGAAAGGGGATTGTTACAGTTTTATTTACATATCTGATAGAATGTTTCATTTTAGGGGAAGGGATTAGGCATTAGGGAGGTGGAAGAAGGAGAAGGAGGGAAAGAAGAATCTAATCTTTGTAACAACACAAATTGGATAACATCACTCTGGTTAAAAATCCGATAACCCAGTACCATTTGAGGACTTGACATATACCAGGCACTATTCAGGAACTTTGTGTTCTTAATTCATTTAATCCCTAGGTTAGGTTTTATCATCCCACTTCACACAGGAGGAAATGAATTCAGAGAAGTTTTAAAGAAACTTATCTACGGTCACACAGTGTGAAAGCCAAGAATCGAACTCTGACTCTAAAGTTAGTGGTTGTTTATTCATCTATTTCTTACATATCTAAATACCATTCATATTAAGACATCTCTCAAATTTTTATCTCTAGACCTCTAGACCTAGTCTGGACTGCTCTAGTCTAGACCTTTAGTCTAGTCTCAGCCTCTCCCCTGAACTCCAGACCTGTCCATCCAGTGGCCTGCTCAGCATCTCCACTTGAGTGGCCCATAAATATATCACACTCTTCCTGATTCCAGGCGCCTCTTCCACCTACTACTCATCCATTTATTTCCTTCTCCGATCTTGACTGTTCCATCCTTCCAGTTGCTCAGGGCAAAAATTCCTGGAAGTCATCCATGACCCCTTTATTTCTTATATTCCACATGTATTCTGTCAAGAAGTCTGGTTGACTTTATCTTTAAAATTTCAGACACCATTTCTGCCTGAATCACTGCAAAGGTCTCCTGACTGGTGACCCTGCTTTCACCCTCAATTCCCAAGTCTGTTCTAAACACATTAGTAGAGAGAGCTCTTCCAGTCAGACTTCTCTTCTGCTCAAACCCTCCAGAAACATTCCTTCACCCTCAGAGTTAAAGCCCTACAAGATATTGTGCGTTAGCTCTCTGATCTTACCTCCTCTTACCTTCCCAACTGACCCGCTCTATCCTCACAGGCCTTCTCGCTATCACTTGAACCACCAGGCACACAGCTGTCTTAGGGTTTCTGCACTTCACATTCCTTCTTCCTGTAATGACCTCCCACCAGACATCTGCAGGGCTCACTCCCTCATTTCCTCCAGTCTTTGAGCAAAAGGTTCCTTTTCAGTGAGGCTGATGAAATAAAATTTATATTTTAAGGCAGGACAAGAAAAACTGAACACAAAATTCTGTGTGTTTGCTTGGTCCTCCTTAGGTGCAGTGGCATTTGCATTACACATTAACCAGAGCTCCTCAAAGATGGGAGTGCCAGCTTGACTGTAAACATCTATTTTTTCCCTTTCTTCTGAAGCTACAACTTCTTCAAAGAATAGCTTTCTTTACCAACTCTGTAGGGGGTCATGGTGACCTGCTGCTTGCTTTGTATTTGTTAATCTGGACTAAGCATCCTCGGTGAACTTTATGTAAAATATCAGTGTGTCATTTTGATGTATGATC
The DNA here is from genome assembly GCF_030028045.1 of Hippopotamus amphibius kiboko. NCBI lineage: Eukaryota > Metazoa > Chordata > Mammalia > Artiodactyla > Hippopotamidae > Hippopotamus > Hippopotamus amphibius. The sequence goes on along the minus strand of NC_080189.1, from coordinate 34,024,298 downwards.
CTTTGTCTTGAAAATGTATATGGGTGTGCCTTTGACTTCTCACAGGTGGCATAATTCTCAGAACTCTCCGAGAATCTGCCTCTCGGGTTATAATCCTCAGTTTGGTTGGAATAAAATTCCCTTTCTTCTTCTTAATTTGATAGTTAACTGAATTTTCATCTACAAGGCCTATCCTGACTACTCCACTGGCTGGCACTCCCCATTCCCTTACCCTGTATCAATTTCCTCCATTGCATGTATCACATTCTAATAGATTATATAATCTACTTATTAAAGTGTATTGTCTGTCTCCCCTACTCTCTGCTCTCTCTGCTCTTTCACCACCAACGGAAAGTTCCATAAACAACAGGGATTTTTTTTGTGGTTTGTTTGTTTTTGTTTGTTTGGTTTTGTTTTTTGGTTTATTTTGATCTGCTTGGTTCATTTTGTATGCCTAGCAGTTATCTCAAGGCCTGGCATGTTATTAGTGATCAATAAAATGTGTGTAACAAATAATTTTATTCACAAATGTGTCCAGCTCGGTGCTGAGTGAGAAATACAGAGTCCTTTCCTGGCTCTCAAACTTTTAATGATTCCATTCTTTTAGGATTTCTACCTTTCAGTTAAAGGGAATTCAATTTCTAGAGAGGTTGTAACTCCCAGTGGTGAAAGGAGTTCAGTAGTTGCTTTGTATGAAATCTTTCATATAGATGGACAGAATGCATTGTTTTATACCTTACAACAACCCACGAGGAGTATGTTGCGTATGTTTAGCAGGAAACTGTGTTTCAGGGATATGATGTACTCTACTAAAATCCAGCTATGCCGTAAGTGTCACAAGGAAGAGTCAAAGCCACTGTCTGTGTGTCTCTGCTTTTCCTACTCTGCCCGCTGCCTCTCAGACAACTTCCCATCACCTGTAGGGTGAGCCCCACTTCCCAAGAATGGTATATAAGACCCTTTCAGTCTGCATTCAGCCTGTGTGGTGAGCCTTAGTTTTTCTTTCTCTTCTGGGGGACTGTCAACTCCAGCTTCTGTTTAAAAATCTTGCTCTTTACTTAGTAGACCATATGCTTGTAGTTTCACTCCTCTGCAAAGTGTTTTTCACTAACTCAAATGCTTTTTCTTGCTTTTTCTGCCTGGAGAATCTATGCTTGTCCTTGGAATCCCAGCTCAAGTGTTACTTTCTCTCTGAAACCGGTATTAGCTTCACTTGGGGAGGTAGTTGATCACTGCACACTGCTTCCCAGAATGCCATCTATCACATGGTAATTACTTACACTTTCCACTATGTTCTATGTGGTCCCCCAGGAAGGGGGCTTTCTTCTGTTCTTCTTTGCTTTACCAATACCTAGTATAGGGCCTAGAATATACAGTATACTAAGAAAATGTTTCTTTAGTCACTTAATGATGATATGAGCGATAATGGGTAATGGAAACACCTAGGGATTCTGAATTTAAAAACAGAAGAATTAACAGTTGTAATCTAAGAAAAGCCTAGAAGACACCTCAAATGCTCTGTGAATGAAGCATTCGTTCATATATTCATTGCCATAGAGTAGTTATTAAGTGTATGGGCTTAATGGGTTCAGCACCTGCCTTGACACTTATGTCAGGCTTAACCTTGCCAAATTACTTCTCTCTCTAAACCTCCAACTGATCTATGAAATGGGGAATAATATTGGTGCCTACCTAATAGTGTCGCTGGGAGGATTTAATGGTCATACATATAAAGGGACTGCCATATATTAAGCACTAAATACATAAATAGATAAAATTGCAACAAAGCTTTCTGGAGGAGTTAATATTTGTACAGCATGATCTTAGATTTAAATTGCATTGAATAGATTGAGCAAAATGCTAAACTAAGGACATCAATCATTAAAAAAACACACCTTTTTTTGGTTACCTTGTGTGTTCATCCTTCGCAATTATTTCTGACACTCACCTTTTTTTTATATAGAGCCCTTGTTTGAAGTTATAAGTTGAATATTTTAAACATTTAAATGAAGAGGGTTTAGAAATGGTTATTATTGCAGGCGAAACAGTTGTAACCTGAGAGTTGTACGTTTCATCAGAACAGTTTAATTACAGGCAGGTGACGTCCTAGTGTTGTTTATGAGATGGGTTAAGGAGAGCTTCTACCAAGCAGAGTATTTGATTGCAAGAACTGAAGCTCACCCAGAATGTGTGTGGCGGGCCATGTGATATGGTGTCCATATGATAGAACTTTGTTTAGAGAGTCTTCTATTAAAAATGTAAAACCATGCAAATGTGCGTGTTGCAGCTGCAATATGATTTTACGTTGATTTAGTGTCTGGCGCTTTGTACTCTCTGTGCACTGTCAGAAAACTTCCTAGGCTGGCAATAAATGAAAGGATTTGGATTAAACAGATGTAATGTGAAGTCTGTGACATCTGAGGGTAGGTTAGCCAGCTTAATACCAGGTGTTTGGAGGCTGCGGATATTTTTCATGGTTATTGTCTCCATGCCAAATTTTTTTCCAGAAATTGGTGTGAGAGGATATGCTGAGTAAATAAATGAAGACATAAACAGTGACTTAGGAAATTGGCTTGGAAGTCAGGGATTTATTTTCCCTGTCCCACTCTAATATACTTGTAGAAATACCACCAATTACAGATGAAACGAGGTATTCTTCAATTGATTAAAACATACTGTGTTTAGCTGCTAGAGGTACAACAGTGAACAAGATGAAAATAGTTCTTCCCTCATGAAGCTTATAGTTTGATGGGTAAAGCAGACATCAAACAAATACATAGCACATCCATATTTACCAGAGAGGGTACAGAGATAATCAGGCTCTTGCTACAGATAAGGTGGTCAGAGAACGCTTTGCTGTGGATTTGAGAGTTAAGGTGCAGGATTCCAGGAAGTTAGCCTTGTGAAGAATTGCCTTTCAGGCTGAGGGGTTCAGCGCATACAAAGGTTCTGACAGGGGAAAGAGCTTGAGTCTTGCTGGTGCAGGAAAGAGGCCAGTGGAGTAAGAGTGGAAGTGAGAGACCAATTAGGAGACTGTTGTGTAAGACAAGAAGTGATGGTGTCCTGGATCAGCGTGTTCATGGTGGAGAGAGAGAGAGAGAAGATGGTATGTTCAGGGTGTGTCTGAAGGATAGAACTAGTGGGGCTTGTTGGATTGGATGTGCGGAATGAGGTTAGATGGAAAAATCAAGGATGACTCCCAAGTTCCTAGTTGGAGGAACTGAATGGATGGGAGTGCCATTAACCGACATAGGAAATTATCTGAAGAAGTAGAGAAGGACACACAACAAAGGCCAAAGGAAATATGAAGGTTGGCAACCCTTAGTGGAGTCTAGCCACCCACATGTTTTTATTCCCATTCTCTTGCTCTTTACCAAAATAAAAGCTTTTCATCTGCTGCAGACTCTTTGAACACAGTGCTGCCTCTGTGTCATCAATAATTTATGCAGTGTTCTCAAGTAAAAGCGCTAGTGTCCGAGGCCTTGTGATTCTGATCTGGTTTCCCAGAATATTTCACAGGGCAGATATGAAAGGGAAGATTTAAAAACAAAAAATGCCATCACTGATTAGTGTGGTGCAATTTAAAGGGCCATAATTAAATTTTACCTAAGGTCACTCTCCTTTTTGTAGGTGTGTATAAAGGTTATTGTTCTTCCAGGACCTGCAGTACTAACACCTACACCCTATTTGTAGGAAACTAAACAGGTTGATTGGTATGCTTTGCTTTCAGTTGATTTCTTTCCCATGTAAACCACCAGGAAGGCTTTTGGAGATATAACTTTGTAACCTTCCATCTGACATTGTAGTTACTTTTCCGGGAAAGTAATTATTCCCCTAAGTAATTATTCTCCTCTGTTCTTATTCTTTTAATAATAAATAACTTTTTGCTATAAATAAAATATCTTCAGTGAAGATAATTTGGAAAGTACAGAAAGTTATACAATCATTTGTAATTTCAATACCAAGAAGTAGTTTTTCCCAGTAATATTTTAAAAAATATTAATAAAATATTATTTTCCAGTAATACTTTTTCCATTAGATTTTTAAAAACTGCAATCAGTGTGTGCAGTTTTGTATCATGTACTTTTTTTTTCACCTAACATTCTGTTTTGACTCTTTCCTATATCTTATTAACTATTATTGAAAGATGACATTTTAAATGGCATGGAGCATTTAATCATTTTCCTGTTGTTGAGCATTTAGGTTATTTGCTGTTCTTTGTAGAGAACTTTTAAATGAAGGGAAAAAGTCAGACAGTTTTTACAGAACACGGAGTTTTAACAAAAGAAACAATCTTCTACTCAAATCAAAATAATTTGTAAAAACCACAGTCTTCTCCAGGCAGTTTTAGAAGAATGATTGGGGCATCTGAACAAAAGCAGTAAAAGCCCTAATCTCCTGGGCTCTCTGTTGTGTGTCCTGCTCTTTCTGTGTCCTGGAGGTGCCAGAGATAAACATGGACTCTCTTTGACAAGCTCCTCAGTATTGTTGCTCACCAGGATCTTCTCCCTGGTCCTTTGGAGTCTCTCTGTGTTTCCATTTGTAGCTGGCGCCTCTGAATCTCACCTTGCAGCACCGACTGCATCTGCGGAGACAGAGACACAGCCATGTTCCCACAGTTTTGGGCTGCCAGATTTTTGTGGCTTCACCCTCAGCCAAGTCCTCCTCTGTGGCAGTCCTTCAAGGCAGGGTGCCTCCTTCTAGTCATCCATCTACTCAACAACCGTTTATTGAGCACCTACCAAGTTCCAGGACCTGGACTAGATATTGGAGAGCAGTGGTAAGACACACGCGGCTGCCCTCATAGTTTGTGCTTGGTGCGAAATATAAAGGGAGGATAGATTGTTAATGTATGGCTTGGGAGTGTGATGTACTAAAGAGTACATCACTGTTCTGACCTTAGCTAATACAACTAGTATAGATTACTATAGCTAGTATAGATTACTATATATTGTATTTTAAAACCTGTGCACATACCCATTTAAGTATGAGTTACATCTGTTAAAACTATAAAATGAGACAAAAGAACCCAGTCAGTGGAACAGAGGCATTGCTTGGTAATGTGATGTCTCTCTGCTGGCCTTTTCTGTTACTGGAGTTGTCAGGCTAGATCCTCAGGTGCCATAGTGCAAGTCTGTCAGTCCTTCAGGGATCAGACAGTACTCTTCCCCACTGTGCCTGTGACACGTATCACATGTGACATGTACCTGCCCCTTGTTAAAGATGGTAGTAGGTAGAGCTGGACCTGAAGTCTGCCTAGAAGGTGACAATTATTATTTTTGCATTTCCCTTCTCTTCTTCTTAACAGGACGCCATGAACTAGAATATAACTGAGATTTGCCTTTGTCTGGTCATTCCTGTATCACACTTGATCTGTACTATAAGTGTGCTGTGCTTGAGTGCAGGGTAACATGTTGTGCTTTCTTTTTGTTTGGTTTATTTGATAGTTTGGCAAATAAATCTTCATGGGTGAGGAACAAGATGGTTTCACTTGCTAAGCTCTGTGTGAGCAGTTTCACAACACATTGGTTATTTTTTAAAAACAACCAGTATTCTTGATGGATGTAATTGCTGTGGAATTCTCTGCTGGATGTATCAGGGAAGGGCAGCAGAGAAATAAATTCAGGCTTTAGCAATACATCCATCTCATATTCCTTTGCAGAGATGAAGAATATGGGCTTCTTCATTAAGGAAGAAGAAATTAAAAGTAAAAGCAGATGAATTAGGAAAGTCTTATATTTAGTGATGTTGTGGTATAAGGAACCCTAAACACGCATTCATTGGTCCTGACTTAACACCTCTTTTTAGTTGTGTGGATCTGGGATTTACAATCATAATCAGGTCATTATGACATGCACCAACTACTACACTGTACCTAACCTACCTAACTCCCAGTTTGCTCAGTGGGGTGGTAGGGATTTATCTGATAAAATATTTATATATATGATAACTGATACTCATATTTTAGTAAATTCCAAGTACCTTCCTGGTACTCTTCCTTCTTTCTGTTCAACTTGTCAGTAGGACTTTTTGTTCCAGCTTAACAATCCAGGTGAGATGGGAGTATTGATTTGTGCCAGGTGAAAAAAGAGTTTCAGTGCATTACTGAAGAGTACATTTCTTGCTCTGAGGTTGTGAGTTACTTGAGATTAAATGAGATAAAATAGAAGGAAGTGTAAATTGGAAATATGTTTGCACATATAAGGGAGTCTTTTACATCAGACTCACTCTAGGGGAGGATTCTGGTGGTATACTGCAGGGTCCTAACTTTGATCCTGCCCATTTCAACACTGTATCAGTATCTGGGATGAAGAAAATGGAGAAATGCTGCTTCTCATTAACTTGTGGATGATCTACAGCTGTAGGTTTAAGTTTTCATTGATTCCTTATGTTTTATTTTTTTCTGATTATGTAAAAGGTAAACCTTTTAAAATGTAGTGATTTTAAATTGTGGCCAATTTAAAGCTTTTCATAAATATGCTTAGAGTTGTATTTCGCTATTTAATTTATCTCATTATGCTTATGTATTATTTTTTTTCAATTCAGGTATAATTAACATATAACATTGTATTTGTTTTAGGTGTACAACACAATGATTTGATATGTGTTCAAATTTGTTCATTCTTAGTATGTCTGAAAGTGCCTTTCTTTTGCCGTATGTGTGAATGACAGCTGGCCCAGGACAAAACTAGAGTTTTAAATTCATTAGGGCCAGGGACTGTTTCTTCTACTTCTTTGTTTTTCATACAGTTCTCAGCATTATATTTTGGATATAATTGATATTTTTTCCATAGTGTTGATTTGATGTGAATTTTTTAAAAATAAGAACTAAGCATTAGGGGATTGTAAGATATTGTTTACATGCTTTGAGTTAAGGCTTCTCCTGATAGGAGATTGTTTGATTGAGTTATGTACTAACACGTCTGTGCTAGATTATTTGTTGTCAAATGCCTAAACATAGCAAATAATAGCCCAGTTGAAGACCTCTGACATCAACTAATTATTATGTTATTTCAGACCCATACTAAATCATCAATTTGAATATAGTATATGGAGCTCCTTTATTGGGTCTTATTTTTTTCTTTTAACAGAATGCCTTTGAAAAAAAGTGGTGTGGTAGAAAGGGTCAAGAGACCTGAACTTTATCACTATGTAGTATGTGAACGTGGCCTGTCACTTGTTGGGATCAACTATTTGTGCTGTAAAATAAGAGGGTTAAAAATCAAGATCCTTTCCCATTCTTTTTCAAGTCCTGTTACCATCTGTGGAGTCTGGCAGCTACAGTAATCCTATCAAAGTGAGATGTTTTGCAGAACCCCAGTTGGTTTGAGGCTGTGCCTCTGACTCCTCTGAATTAGGATAACAGCTGTTTCTTGTGTGTGGGCCACAGATTCCAGGATTTATGTAAGCTGTAAAGCATGCTCATTTTTCATGAGTTTTTATTTTTAAATTCTTTGTAAATTGTATCTGTGAGTGTCAAGAGTATCAGGAATATTGCCTAACTTGTATGAGTGAGTGATTGGAAACACATCTGCTTTTGCTTTTTGAGAATAGATTATCCTTTAGCTAGTCAGGTTATCTATCTAAATAAGACAGGGAAATCAATAACATTTTCTTTTTGCAGAAGAGCAGTTATTTCCCATATAGTTTGCATGATGAAATTTTTTGTTTGTTTTTATTTCCCAGTAAAACATAAACTTTCTTTGGCTTTATCTGTTCAGAAATTAATGATAAATTTGCATTAAAAAGTTAATGTGGAAAACTTAAAATGTATTCTATTTAATACCCTTTGTTATACATCTTTTCTTTTGGTTGTTAACGCAGACCTCTTTTTCATGAAGGAACATCGTGCTTCTTTACTTGAAGGCTAAATTTGCTTTGATTTTTTGGTTCAATTTGGCAAAATTTAGTATCATAATTCTGAGGAGGAAGCCAAGTATCAAAAAAGAGAAATGCTGTAGAATAATAAATCTTATTTTCATAGCTATCCTGTATCTTATGAGAAATTACAATCTAGAAAAATTTTAACTTAGCATTTACAGTTGTTGGCCATATTTATACAAATGCTATATGATGGTATCAAAGAAATAGCAAAGACTATTTCTGCTCTTGAACAGAAATTATTATTTAAAAGGAAAAGAAAAGGAATGTTTCAAGTTAAGAAATGTTTCTTTACCTAACACAATGCTAGAATGAACACAAATCATGGCAAAATTGTGTGTATGTGGTATTTCTGGCACATATATGTATATATGTGAAATTCCTGCTAATTTGAGACGTATAGATCTATATTTATTCTGGAATTGAGAATAATATCATCCCTCAGATACTTCATTTCATGAAAGTAGTGCCTCTGGTTAAAAGTACTGTGAAGTACAGAAGTACTTTTGATATTAGATCAAATTCTTATATACCAAACAGTTATTTGTTATATTTTAACTTATTTCTGACCTTGGGCCTTAGGCTTCCACCAGTTTACAGAATTTGTTTGCTTAAATATTAAAATTTAGCTTTGAAATTTTACATCCATTTGATCAGTGTAACTAGTTGAGGCATATGCATTGGCATCCTTTAGTGTGAAGGTCTGGGGTAGCCAAGCAGCCTGGATAGAAGAGGAAGGGTCCACCAGAGACAGACTATGGGTGGGCTAGACACTGGCTTGTCAATGAAGAAGAGCCTGTGCATAACAGATGTCAAAATGGGTCTGAAAGCTGTGGAATCAGTTGAAGCAGGAAATGCAAACAAGGCAAGCAGAATATCAGGTAATTCATGACTGTAACACCATGTATAAGGGAAAGGTTACTAATTACAGTTCTGAACTAATTTTCCTGTGTCTCTTTCACAATTCCAGCTGAGTGGAAAATCTTGTCTCTTTCCAGGTGTTTTTATAGCTAGAGTAGATGGTGGGCCTTCAAATATGTTTTGAACTAAGTAAAGGCTGGGGCATAGAAATAAAATCACAGAGACCTTGTTATATACAACAGTCTTAAGAAACAGGCCTGAAGCTTCTTCACTCTGAGAGAAAGAGAAAACAAGTATTAGAAAGTCAAAGCATTCTTTCTGTGTGTATGCAGCATTTTAATTTATAAATTTAGTTCCTGACCTTTCAAAGTTAATTTATTCATATATTACCAGTTCAGTCAAAATCATTGTGGGATTTTTGGGGAGAACTTGAAAGAATGATCTAATGGAAAAATAAACAAGGGAGCTTTCCAAGGAACTTTCCAAACAGAAGAGCAATGAGTAATAGTGATGAAAAAGTATAAATACAGATCTATGGAACAATACTTGAGTCTAGAAATAGATTTGGCAATATATAAACAATATAATAAAATATGTTTTCTCCAAAAAAGGAGGGATTACAGTGGTGTTGGGGAACCGAATAGCAGTTTTTTAAAAAGTATTTGCATCAACATCTTTTACCACATACCAATATAAAATTGAAATAAATTAGTGAACTTAATGAATTAATGGAATTAATGAAAATATGTTCTACAAAGACTAAAAGAAAATAGAATATATAATAGCACTGTGAAAGGATATCTTTTGGGGATTTAAAGAAATAGAAAAACAAAGAAAAAGATAGATTTGAAAAATACTTAAAATGTATGTTCAGTAACAGTTTTTAGAAGAACAGTGGCAGCGTGGAGAAATAGATTTGCACCAATATGACTGATAAAGAATATAAAGTACAGTCATTCTTTGCTATCTGCAGGGTATTGGGTCTAGGACCCCTGCAGATACCTAAATCTGTGGGTGCTCAAGTACCTTATATGAAATGGTGTAGTCTTTGTATTTAAGCTATGCACATGTTCCCATATACTTTAAGTAATCTGTAGATTACTTATAATACCTAATACAATGTTATAAATACAATGTAAATACTATGTAAATAGTTGCCAGCACTCAGCAAATTCAAGTTTTGCTTTTTGGAACTCTGGAGTCTTTCTTTTAAATATGTTTAATTGTGGTTGCTTGAATCCACAGATGGGGAACCCAAGGATATGGAGGGCTGTTTGCATAAAATGCTTGTTTATTTTTAGCCCTAAAACATTGAGACTTTAACAGATGAGTGGACAAAACAGATAATTTACATGAAGGGAAGTATAGTTAGTAAAGTGAACATGAAAAATGTTTGTCATAATTCACTATCAGGGTCTTGTTCAAATTTATATCACATAGATATCATTTTATAATTATATTGAAGTAATTCCCCCTGTCATCACAAAAGCAAACATCTCATATTGGCAAATTTGCATCAAAATTTGTATGTTATTATTTTAAAAAGAAACCAGAAACTTGTTCATTGCTGGTAAAGACATTGGTACAGTTCCTCTTGGGGGAAAAAAAGGGTAAACCACAGGAAAATTAGAAAAATTGCTAAAACCCTTTGGGCTGGTAATCCTCCCTAGGAATCCATTCCAAGGTAATATGTATTCATGCCATGGTTGAACTCTATTGTTTCGTGCAGTAGCAAATGATTGGAAGTAACCTCAATGTTCATCAAAAGGGAACTGGCATATTAGTGATGCTATATTATCATGACATAATCTCATCGTCATTACAATGAAAAGTATGAAGAGTACACACTTAGGAAGTACATTTAAGGTGTAGTGTTAAATGGAATAGAACCTATAACATAATTTCAACAATAATAAGTGTGTGTGAAAGCTAATAGGCAATAATGAAAGCAATTCTTATAAAATGATAGTTTACAGGATATTTTTAAATAATTAAGATGTTTAATGTAATATTACCTTTCCTATAGATAAATAGGAAAAGAAATCTAATTCCTCTCTTGTGAAGCCAGTTATAAGCATCATGGAATTGAAATTCCCGAACATGGAGTTTTCAGGTCTCTGAGGTGAGTGGATGGTAGGGAATGAGACAGATCAAATATTTGGCTTTTTTTCTTGCAATCCCAGTCATGCAATTAAGCTCTAAAGATTCTTTCACTAACAGGAGAAGCAGGGAGGGCAGGTTTCACAAGATTCAAGCCCATTAGCCCAGCCTTTTCACTGGCCCCCTTGCTGAAATTTATTTGAGCTTCACTTTGTACAACTTTTATGTGTATGTGGTGGGGATGGAGGTTGGGGGCAGCGGGGGGGGGGGGGGGGAAGCAGATAGTAGATGCTTTTTACAAGTATTGGATGCAAATAATTTATGATATAAAATAATTAGATACCTGAAGAACAACTTATATAAATGATCCGAATCCTAGATTAAGAAAAAATTAGATATAAATGCTCTACTTTCCAGAAAACATTAGTCAGAGAGTTTGAATTTTACTTCTGTACATCAGAGAGGAAGAATATAAGTTAAAGTTGTACTGTAACTGGCAGGTCCAGATTCATAGGCAAAGCGAAGATAGAGGATTACATATGAGTGGGTACTGGAGAGTGACACTGACATTAAAAGGAAATGTGTAGCCATTGCTATGACAGAAAAAGAAAATAAACAATTGTTACACTGGTTATCACTTGGAAAATTAATATGTAGGCCAAAGCTTAAGAATCCAAGCCCATTTCCAGATTATATTTGTAGTTTGTCTTCTGTTCTAAAGGATACCTTGTTTGTCACTGACTTGATGTAATATTAGTCATCTTGGGCTGCCATAACAAACTGAGTAGCTTAAACAACAGAAATTTATTTCTCAGTGTCTGGAGGCTGAAAATTCCAAGATCAAAGTGCTAATGATTCACTTCTCTGATGAGAGGACTCTCTTCCTGGCTTTCAGACAACCACTTTCTTGCCTTATCCTTGCATGGCACCCATGCCCCTCCCCCTAAAAGAGAGAAAGCTCTGATGTCTGTTCTTGTTAGGGCACCCATCTCATCATGAAGGCTTCTTTCGCGTGACCTCATTGAAACTTTATTACCTCCCGAAGGCCCCACCTCCAAATACCATCACATTGGGAGTTAGGCCTTCAATGTATAAATTTTAGGGGGACACAGTTCAGTCCATAGTAAATGGTAAGTAATCTTGCCAACAGGGACCTTATCTTATACTTTTTTAACCTCTAAGCAGAGAGCTCATTGCACGTGCTACCATGGAGATCAGAATCAGTATTGGTTAGTTAAAGGTGATAGTTTGTTAATCTTTTGCTCATTGTGATATAAAATTCAATCACATTTTCATAGTAATCTCTGGAATTTATTTCAAAGAGTTAGCCTCCTGTTAGAATGCTAAGCAGCAATAGCAATTCAGTTCATGTGTTTATTTTCTTTTCCTTTTCTAGCATATTTTAAATATGCTAAATTTTCTAGGCTACAATAATCTGTGAGGTCTCCTCCAAAGATGTAATCCTACTAGTTTATCATAGATATATTAAATCAGATTTACATATTTTGTAGGAAAAAAGTGAATGTTTATGTACTCTATACATCAAACATTGGATAGACTTCAGCATAAGAGACAAAGGAAGAAATGGTACATCCTGAGCTCAGCCAGCACACCTGTGACCAACCTAGTGTATCTATTCTGTGCCAAAATAATGGATTAGTTCTGTCATTTTAATTAGAATTACTCTCCCACTTAAAAGATCAGATAGAGTAGAGCAAAAACGCTGAATTTTTAGTTTTTTCATCTTTCAAGAGGAAGAAAAGTTAAGAAATCCCTTGTTTTTTACTTTTGCTGAGACTCTCATTATGTATGAGTATGCTGATTTTTTTAGCATACTGTGATGGGGCATTGTCTTGTACATGGAAAAATATCTCAGTCAGAATTAAAAATAACTGGAAATAGAATCTTAAGTGTCTGTGTTTTTTGTTTGCTTTTGTTTTTTTATTTCACTCAGTTCTCTTTTGAGGCTCTGGGCAGAATTAGAAAATCTGAGTGTAAAGTCCTTTTTGTAATATGACTGATGATTTTATGTAAATGATAAAATACAGTTCCATTTCTTCTTCTTCTTTTTTTTTTTTGCCATAAGCCAGGACAAAGATAAAACGTTTTCAGAATGATAAAGCTTTTGTTTGCGTTCTTTGTGTTTCCTTCAGTTGAGAGGTAGTAGAGAAAGATTTTTATGCTTACATTTGTATAAAATAATTCTATCTACTGCTTTCTTGGTTTCTTTTCCTGTAGAAGCATAATTTGCTTCTTGCAAGGAAGGTGGATTTTAAAACACACACACAAACTCAGAATATACCTGTGGTACTGTTATCCTCCAGTGTCCCCTTCATCCAGGGGACATAATTTTATGCCAACGTGTGCCTTTTATAGCAATTTCCAACAGGCATTATTTATATTAATCTGTATCTGTGTCTGTGTAGAGGATTTGAAGTACAATAATTTTTAGAACATTGCATCTCTATTCAAGGAAATCATTAGATTTCCTCCTATTCAGTAATTAATATAGCTATATCAACATAATATGGCATATTTTTAAAGGTACTTTTTGCTTTGCTACCTTTGGCTTTTTAATATGGTATTTTATTAAACCATAGAGCAAAACTCTGTTTTTTTCTGTTTAAGATAAAAATTTATGGGGCAATATATATGAGAAAGGTGTTTTTTGTTTTTTTGCGTTTTTTTTTTTTCTCTTTTTCATTATCTGATTCAACACACTGGTAAATAAACACATAACCCTTTGCTTTTTCTTTAGTTAATGCTTTCTTGGAAGAATTTTGGGAAGAAACGTGATATAATTATAAGTCAGCAAAAACATTAATGAACTATTGAGGTAATTAAAAAACTACTTCCTTATATGCTTCTATCAGGGGCTTCCAGAAAAGTCTCAGAAGAATTTGCTTTTATTTTTTTTTTACAACCGTTTAATTAACTTGAGAAAAATCACAGGTGTACTCTTACTACAAATATACTTCAGAAAAAGTGGGGACTCTTGTTTACAGGGGTGTCTTCACCAGCAGCAAGACCAAGTGTTGTGTTTTTCAGCTAAAATTTGGGTATAATTTGTTAATTTCAGCAGAAGTTTAAACATGTAAACAGGATAATTTTACCATGAACTTTGCCACATATCTCTTAAATACCTGTTTTATAGCAAAATGTTCACTGCTTTTCTCTAGGTTCATACATACCCTGGCCTGGGCTTCTTTAGGGAAGAATTTTCTTTACATAACATTTTTTCCCCAGAGATGTGTCTTTGGGAAAAGACTTTTATCTGCAACAACTGTACGGGTTTTCCAGCAAGTAAGTGCCAAGGAACAAGTAGATGAATCCCTCGTGTTTTCTCTACAGGCCCAAGTATATTGAAGAAGCTTAGCACATACTCACTGAAACAAAACAAAACAGAAACAAAACAAAACAAAAAACAACTTGACTTCAAAGAGAAACAAATAACTAATCACAGTCTGTACTTTGTTTTTCTTTTGGGTGTATCTTGTAAGTTGACTAGCACTTAGAGGGCATATTGCCTGATACTCTGCAGGCACTTTGACATATAATTCGGTTAAGTCTTAGAGTAACCCTGTGAGGTAGAGCTGTTATTCTAATTATACTGATAAGGAACTGAGGCTCAAGGAGGAAGTCTTTGCCAAGATTGCCCGTGGCTGGTTGGCAGCAGAACTAGGAATTTAAGGGCTTTGGGGTTCAAGTCTGGTATGGTACACTTTCTTCTACATCATGTTCACTCTTCCTTTGGTGTTCTATCCAGTGCAGGCTGCATATGTAGAACAGAATGGAAGGGATTCTGCCACAAATCCTTGTTTTCATTTCTGTGTTTTAGCCCAGCTAAGGTCATTAGGATCTCTACCAAGGTGTAATCCAAGTCACTGTTATCTCTCCCCTGGAGCACAGCAGTAGCCTTCTGATTGCATGTTCTTCCCCCATAGCAGCCAGGGATCTTTTGGAAATGTAATTTGGATCATGTCATATTTCTGCTTAAAAGCCTTCAGTGATTTTCCATTGTACTTAGAAAAAACCCAAAATACTTACTTTGGTCTACAAGACCCAGCACATTCTGGCTCCTGCTCATCTCTCCCTCACTTTGTGTCTGCTGAGCACACACAGTTCCTGGAATGCCTCAAGCTCTTCCTTGCCTCAAGACCTTTGTACTGTATCTTCCTTTGTCTATAGTTCTTTCAGTCTTTCTACCTTTAACTGATCCTTCAAGTTTTAGCCCAAATGTCATTCTCTGAAGAGATACTTCCTCCATCTTCCCAACCTAAGCCCCCTTGTTTTATTTATATTCCTTCTTTCTCCGGTGTTTAGAATTTGCTTTTATAGTCACTTAATAGCTAACATTTAGGGAGCCCTTCCAATATGCCAGCCACTGAGCACTGCCTTTCACCCTGTTTATAGATGAGGAAGTAAGATACTTTACAAGAGTACAGTAAATTGTGAACCAGGGTTTAAACCCAGGCTTCCTCCACAAAACTGTAAGCTCTGGGAGGGCAGGAACCGTGTCTGTGTATTATTATTTTCCCAGTGCCTGGAATATAGTAGGCCCTCAACAAATACTTATTGAACAAACAAACCTATGGAAATGACTTGTTTTTTAGTAACACTTTACTGAAGCATAATTTATATAAATCTACCCTTTTAAAGTATGTAATTCAGTGGTTTTTAGTATATCTGAGTTGTGCAAGCATCATCACTATCTGATTTTCGAATGTTTGCACCACCCCAAAAAGAAACTCTGTACCCTTTAGCAGTCACTTCTCATTTCCCTCTCCCCTCATACCCTGGAAACCACTAATCTATGTTGCTATGGATTTTCTTATTCTGGAAATTTCATACAAATGAAATCATACAACATGTGGTCTTTTGTGACCGGCTTCTTTCATTTTGCATAATGCTTTGAAGGTCCTTCCATGTGTAGTGGCATGTTTCAGTACTCCATTCCTTCGTATTGCTGAATATTATTTTTTTGTATGGATATACCACATTTTATTTATCCATTCATCATTTGATGGGGATATGGGTTTTTTTCTAGTTTCTGGCTTTATGAATAATACTGCTGTGGACATTTATGTACAAGTGTTTGCAAGTACATACCTTTTCATTTCTCGTGGGTATATGCCTACGAGTGGAATTTAATGCCTATGAGTGGAACTGCTGGGTCTTGTACCTCTTATGTTTAGCATTTTGAAGACTTGCCAAACTGTTTTCCACAGTGGCACAGTGACTAAGGCCTCTCAAAGAAAACCAGAGCTGGACAATAGTTAAAGCAGTAAAAACAGGGACTATTGCAGTAGAGAGAAGGAGACTTCAGTATAGAACTGGGCTCAGTTCTGATCACAACAGGGAACAGTGGGAATTTATAGTCAAGGAGCCGGGTGGGGGGGTTGGTGGATAGAAGATTACTAACAGGGTAGGGCAATTCTTTGCTAAGCTGATCTAAAAGGATTCTTGCTGAAGACTGGCCAGAGTGATCAGCTAACACTTGGGGGATGGTGGAGGATGAGGAATTTGGTTAGTTATTTAGGGTGATCAGTTATCAAGGGTGGAGATTCTGGCTAAACCTACTTAATAGGATCCTTGCTAAAGTGGGCGATGCAAAGGCAGACATGCCAGTCCAAAAGTCGAGGCCTAGTTGGGAGGAAGATTCAGAGGAGCCTGATAAAAGGTTGGTCAGAGAGAGACTCTTTGTTAGACCCGTAACAGATGATTCAGGTATTAACCTTCCAGTGCTTTTCTTCAACTGTATTAGCAAGGAGGCTTCTAATAAATTCTCTTAAATTCCCTTAAATTCTACACGGTGACATTTTATTTAGCATCCAACAGATATTTATTGACATGGTGTTGGCTGAGCTGTGATACAGTGTGTGTAGTATTTTCTTGAAGCTGGTAAAGCTGCTTTATTTTCTATTTTATTCTTACAAATTAGTGTTTTTTTTTTTTTTTGTTTTATTTTTAGAAACATTTAGCAGGTCTGATAGCTTAGGCCTCTTTGGAAGAAATCTCATTTATGCTGTAAAGAGGGAAAGGCAACGTCATGTATTATTGTGGGTTTCAATAACCGCAGTTTATAAGACACTGGTCCCGTTTAAGTAAATTACTATTCCTACCATAAATACACATTTTAAGTGTGAATAGCTTTTTTATCTTTTTCCTTTTTTGTTATTCTTTCCTTTTATAAAAAGCATTTGCTTTCTCTGCCTCAGGGTGGGTGGTGGCTCAAATCCAGTACTAAATTGTTTTTATTAGTACTATTATTTTATCCCACTTACTGAAACATTGTTAGAGTAGGCTGTTTATAAGTTAACCAGCAACTTCCAAGAATGATTTTAACTTTCTCACAAACTGTTTCATCCTATGTTTTTTCTACTGTACCACCACCCATCTGTAGTATGTCAGGTATCTTCAGTTAATGCAGATTCAAATTTATTTTGAGAATTTAGCAATGCTCCTGAAAAGGACTGGCTGTCTTGGGGAGCTGAGAATCCAGAGTTGTTACTCACTGAATTGGAAAAATGAAGGCTTCTTCTGAGTGACTTAAGCAGAGCTTCCTAACCTTCACCAAGGTTAACTGCAGCCTCTTCTGTGTCGTTGGTAACTAACGTGTACCAGCTCCCATCGTAATGATTGTAATTGCCTGGGTTACATTAATATTCATGGCACATGCCTCTCACCTTACTTGGCGCTCATTCTCTGTGTCTTTGACTAATGTACCAGCTTGCCTTTCATGTTGGTGTGGGGAACCATGATTTTAGAGGATGTGAAGCAGAGAGCAGCTGGGGGAAGAATGAGTACCCAGCACCCAGTGCCAGGATTAACATACTGATGCAGAGATTCTGAGAAGGGATCTTTTGAGACAGGTTAAAAGGAAATGCCAAGTGGAACCAAAGCCGACCTTGCCCTGGCACGTGATGTTAGTCAAGGAGGCGCTTGGCTTTGTGCTGCTTCATTTCGCTCTTGGGTTGCCAGCGGCTTCAAGCCAGCTGCCTAGGCACAGCTAAAATAAAGGCAAGAAAATTATCACTGTGTATTTTATATTTGAACATCTGCCAGTAATTTCTAAAGCTTAGAAAGTGATGGTAGCATATGGATGAAATCTAAAAACTCAAGAGACCTAAAAGGAAAATAGCTTATCCTTCCTGTTTCTGCAGAATTATTTTTAAAAGATTGTATCTTCTCTCTCTGGATAATTTTCAGAAGAAAGGGAAAAAAGTTTTTCATTTTCACTCTTATAATGTTATTTCATATAATTGAATTTTAATAAGTACATTGTGAAAATGAATGGGCATACAGTATAACTATTTTAAGTTTTATGGATTTGGAATCTGCAAAAAGAGGAAGTAGCTACTGGAATTTAAATGCCACCCCACAATGGATCTTCTGACTAAGAGCTTGATATGTATTTCAACCCTTCTCTTCTGCTACCAGCCCCCCCATTTCATCCTAAACTTGATGTCTAGCAACAGACAATATCACTCCTTTCTTGTGCTCTTTTGACTAATTATTACTGGAAGATCCTCCTAACTTGTTCCTTCTCTGGAGGCTTAGGTTGCTCACTGAGAGACACAAGAACATCAGAGCATCAGGATTGACATGAACTGGCCAGGTGCCTGTGGAAGTACAGTTTGGTTCATGGGTTACCAGGGTGCTCCTCCTGAGCTGTATCCCAGGTCTTACTATAGGTTTTAGGCTTTTCCCTCCATGCAGTGCTTCTCCTGCTACCCTGTCTGAAGCCCTAGATTAAGATGGGAAAGGATAGGCAGCTGGGGTCATAGACCTCTCTAATGAAACAGGATTCCCTTGAAGTCCTTTTAAAATAGGTCAGTTTTTACATACTGGCTTGCAGCAGATCCATGATTATTTTAATATCAAAATATTCATTTATTGTTTAATCATCAACTACAATTCATGCTTCAGGAAGATATGGCATGTTTAAACTGGGACTTCCTGATGTCATGTGTACCCCAGTTTGAAATATTGTGGCTTTATGTGACTTTAGGGAGAATTCTTTTACCTAATAGTCCTTTACTTGGGATGCATCTGGTGGATTCCAGGTATTTTCAGAGCAGTTGATGGTAGAATTTGAATAATCAGCTTATTTCAGCAGTCTACTCTTCCTGCTGTGAAAAGAGGTCAGACTGAAAGTCCAGCAGCCTGCATTCTAGACCTGGCTCACTATTAACTTGTGATGTATAAGTTCCTTAGCATTTTCTGTCCCATTTTCTCATTTATAAAAAGAGGGGGGGAATTAAAAGAGATAAAGCAGCATTTTCCAAAGTATGTTTTGTGAATTATTACTTGCTAAAGATACTCTAAGAGTGGTTGCCAGCGGCTGGGAGGAGGGGGAAATGGGGAATTGTGGTTTAATGGGTGAAGAGTTTCAGTTTTGCAAGATGACAAGTTCTGGAGATTAATTGCACAACAATGTGTATATACTTAACACCACTGAACGTTCACTTAAAAATGATTAAGATGATAAATTTTTGTTATATGTATTTTACCACAATTGAAAAAAAAAGATATTCTTAGGGCTCCAGTCTTAAATAAACATAAATTTTGTGTTACACTCCTCTTCTGGAGAGTCACAGTATATTCAGCATATGGAAGCTTCTGAGACATCCTGCGCTAAAAAAACATCTGCTTAACTTTAACCCAGTGTTTCTCAAATTGCCACCCCCCCCCCATTAAACTAACATCTTTTAATATCCTAAGGAACTTACATTTGGAGAAGCCCCATTTGGGAAGAGGTAATTTGAGGTCTTTTCCAGCTCAAACATGTTATCATTCTTCAAAGACACCATATGATAATATGGGCTATGCCAAAATAAGCCCTAGATGACAAAGATTAATTCAGGGCTTCCCAACCTTTTCCATATCATGGCAAGCATAGAAAGTCATATTTGAATGATGCATGTGGGTAAACAGACAAGGTCGCTCTGGGCTGGGAGCTCAGTAATCCAATCAGCACACAAGAGTTGAGCAAAGATCTGGTAATAAGATCTTTAAAAAGTTATCACATTTTAACTTATTTCATTAAACATAATATTCTCTGGGTCCATCCAAAAAAAAAAAAAAAAAGTTATCACTGAGCAAGCTGAATGAAATGTCATGCTCTTCAGATGTCATGTTCAGCCTGTGAAAGAGGCATTAGAGGCAGAACATACTACACTATGTGTTCCATTTGCTTTTTCTTGGCAACAATTTTCCACTTTAGGTAAATCAGAAACTTCTGACTGTCTGTATGGCTGTGGTTATTACTGGTCATTAGACCTAACTGGAAATCTCCAGCAGTTGTGTGAGAGTGAGGAGTGAGAGTTTTCCAGCAGGATAATACTCTTCCACAGTTTGTTCAATATACTTAACTGAGTAATTCAACCTCTTATTTTTAAAGTGAGAGCATATGTGCTAATGTTACTGGCAGAGTAGTTCTTATTTAATGGGAGATCTTTTTTTTTTTATTATTATTTTCATCCTCACATTTCCTAGAGGAATAATTATTTGGGGTAGTGATATGGATTGGATGTGGGGGAGGAAAGCATATTCATATTAATGCAGTCTTAAAAGAAACATGGTATAGGTCAGCGAGCGAAAGCAGCACTTTTCCCACTTAAGGCCACTGAAGTTGGCCCTCAAGCTTCACCCTATTCCCCTCAGTTGGTGTTCCTCTGTAATATTATATCTTCTAAATGGCTTGCTTAAAGATTTTAGACTGAAGGAAAAAGCAAAAGAATAGATTATATTTGAAGGTGACCTACATCACTTTTCAGTTAGTGTTTCTATTTAGCTTACCTAGAAATGAAGATTAGTTACAATCTACTTAGTGATAGGCATTTTGATTTTGGAAATGCCAAGTCCTCCCTTATTGCCCTTTTCCCCATAAAACAACTCTTCCTATTGCCTTTATCCACGCTTTCTTGTTTTCTCTAAGAATCCTGTTGGAAAAAGTTCAAATTTTAAAACTAAATATAAAATTGCATCCTTACTTTAGTGGCAGGGATCCACTGAGAAATCCCATTGACAACCTCAGCTGGGCTTTTGAGGCAGAAGTTTAATTACCACCTATTGATTGAGCTTGATTTGTCACTTCTTGGCATCTGGCCAGGAAGAGATAGTTCTCTTTAGCTGAGCAAGGCAGGTGGGCAGGAGCCAGAATTGGGAAAGTGATGCAGCCACTGCAACTGATCCAGCTTCAGGTGTGGATGAAGGAAGTGAAGTGTGTCAGATCAAGACCAGAGACCAAAGAGGGGCTCAGGCAGTGAGGGCACATGGTAGGCCATTGCAAAAGGGAATTTGAGATGAAGCAAAGGGGAGTATAATAACTTAAAATTTCAGGCTTACGATTCTCGGAAGTCCAGGCAGACGGTGCTGGAACCCCCCAGGGAGCCTTGAGGATAAGCTTGAGTCTTTGAAGAACAGGACTGAAAAGGGGTGGGATTTTAAGCAGGTTACTGGAATGAGACCTGGAAAAAAAGCAAAAGAAACTCAGTAAAAAAAAAACTCAGATATGGGGATATGTGTATAAAAACAGTTGATTGAACCTGGTGTACCCCCAAAAAAAAAAAAAAAAAAAAAAAAAAAAAAAAAACTCAGAGAAATCAATAGGCTATTTGACCACATCCCTAGGCCACCACACAATCTAATGCTATTGCAGCATTTAATTTCATTTTACTTATTTTTAGCTGAAGTATAGTTGATTTACTATATTGTGTGAATTTCAGGTGTACAGCAAAGTGATTCAGTTATACATATATGTGTATATATATTTTTTTCCATTATAGGTTATTACAAGATACTGAATATAGTTCCCTGTGCTATGCCCTAAATCCTTGTTGCTTATCTATTTTATATATAATAGTGTGTATCTGTTAATCTCATACTCCTAATTTATCCTTCCCTCCCTTCCCCTTTGGTAACCATAAGTTTGTTTTCTATGCTTCTATGCCTGTGAGTCTGTTTCTGTTTTATAAATAAATTCATTTGTATTATTTTTTAGATGCCATATGTGTGTTATCATATAATAATTGTATTTCTCTGTCTGATTTCACTTAGTATGATATTCTCTCAGTCCATCCTTGTTGCTGCAAATGGCATGACCTCATTCTTTTTTTATGGCTGGGTAATATTCCATTATGTATATACCACAGCTTCTTTATCCATTCATCTGTTGATGGACACTTAGGTTGCTTCCGTCTCTTGGCTATTGTAAATAGTACTTCTATGAACATTGGGGTGCATGTATCTTTTCAGGTTAGACTTTTCATCTTTTCCAGATTTATGCCCAGGAGTGGGATTGCTGGATCATATGGTAGCTCTACTTTTAGTTTTTTAAGGAACCTCCATACTGTTTTCCATAGTGGCTGCACCAATTTACATTCCCATCAACAGTGTAGGAGGGTTTCCTTTTCTCCACACCCTCTCCAGCATTTATTATTTGGAAACTTTCTGATGATAGCTGTTCTGACCAGGGGGAGCTGATAACTAATTGTGATTTTGATTTGCATTTCTCTTATAATTAGTGATGCTAGGCATCTTTTTATGTGCCTGTTGGCCATCTGTATGTCTTCTTTGGAGAAATGTACATTTAGATCTTCTGCCCATTTTTTGATTGGAATATTTGTTTTTTTGATATTGAGCTGTATAAGCTGTTGTTATATTTTGGATATTAACCCCTTGTCAGTCACATCATTTACAAATATTTTCTCCCATTCTGTAGGTTGACTTTTTGTTTTGTTGATGGTTTCATTTTCTGTGCAAAAGCTTTTAAGTTTGATTAGGTCCCATTTGTTTATTTTTGCTTTTATTTTTATCGCCTCAGGAGGCTGACCTAAGAAAACATTGGTATGATTTATATCAGAATGTTTTGCCTGTGTTCTTTTTTAGGAGTTTTGTGGTGTCATGTCTTGTATTTAGGTCACTAAATCATTTTGAGTTTATTTTTGTATTTAATATGAGGGAGCGTTCTAACTTCATTGATTTACATGAGGCTGTCCAGCTTTCCCAACACCACTTGCTAAAGAGACAGTCTTTTCTCCATTGTGTATTCTTGCCTCCTTTGTCAAAGATTAATTAACCAGATTAATTAATTAGGTCTATGGGTTTATTTCTCAGCTCTCTACTCTGCTCCATTGGTCTGTTTGTCCGTTTTTGTGCCACTACACACTGTTTTGATTACCGTAGCTTTGTAGTATTGTCTGAAGTCTGGGAACATTATACCTCCAGCTTTGTTCTTTTCCTCAGGATTGCTTTGGCAATTCTGGGTCTTTTGTGGTTCCATATACATTTTAGGATTATTTTTTCTAGTTCTGTGAAAAATGTCATGAGTAATTTGATAGGCATCTCTTTAAATCTGTAGATTGCTTTGGGTAGTATGGCCATTTTAATAATATTAATTCTTTTAATTCAAAAGCATGGGATATTTTTCCATTTCTTTGAATCATCTTCAGTTTCCTTTATCAATATTTTATAGTTCTCAGCATATAGGTCTTTCACCTCCTTGGTTAGGTTTATTCCTAGGTATTTTATTGTTTTATGCAAATTTTAAATGGGATTTTATTTTATTTTTTTTACTTTCTCTTTCTGATATTTCATTGTTAGTGTAAGGAAATGTAACAGATTTTTGTATATTAATTTTGTATCTTGCTACCTTGCTGAATTCATTTATTCTAAAAATTTTTGTGTGAAGTATTTAGGGTTTTCTATATAGCGTATCATGTCATCTGCATATAATGACAGTTTTACCTCTTCTCTTCCAATTTGGATACCTTTTATTTCTTTTTCTTATCTGATTGCTGTGGCTAGGACTTACAGAACTATGTTGAATAGAAGTGTTGAGGGTGGACATCTGTGTCTGGTTCAGAATTTAGCAGGAAGGTTTTCACAGTTTTGTACTATGTTGGCTGTGGGTTTGTTGTAAATGGCTTTTATTATGTTGAATGTTGCAGCATTTTAAATGAATGAGTTAGTGCTGGGTGTTCTGAAATGGAAAACTATCCTTGATATAGTAAGTGAAAATACAAATTATACTATATTATATAACATGTATTTTTGGGGAAAAAATGTACAACTCCAGTAAAAAGAACCTTGGGACGTGGCAAGGTAGAACTCTATTCAGATGAATGATAGAAAAACCGTACACATACTTTATGGGGACAGATAAGTTGTTTGCCTTTTTGTTTTCATGCTTCTATCCCCCTGGAAATGTCCACAATTATTGAATAAAACTGCCTAAAGCAGCCAAACATCACTGATCCTCATGAAGAAAGGCAGCATATTATGGAGCGAGGGCAGTGTGTTAGTGATTAGGGGCACAAAATCCAGATCCAGGCTACCTGGGTTTAAATATTGCTTCTACCACTGACTATTTGTATGACTGAGTGAGTCACGTAACTTCTCTGTGCCTGTTTTCCCATCTATGAAGTGGAAACGATAATAGTACTTACTGCATAGGGTAACTATGAGGATTAAATGAGCTAATATTTGTAAAACGTAGAGCAGTGTCAGGCCCATAGTAAGCTCCATACAAACGTTTGTTAAGCAAATTAAAAAAAAAAACCCACATACTTTTCTCAGCTTCTAGGAATCAGTCAGGAGCTAACTTCAGACTTTACTTTCCATCTCAAGTAGATATGGTTCTCTTAGGACATTAAATTTTTTAAAAAGCATAGTTTCAAAGCACTATGGGAAAAAATATAGTTAAAATTCTTGTCAGCAGATTACTTGGTTGGAATTTTGACCTTAATGCTTCTGAAATTAAGAAAAAAAACTTATACTAGTCGCTTTAAACTGGCTGTTCTATGAATTTATACTCTAATGGTTTTGTAAGTAGATGTTATTACATTTCTCTTTTTTTTTCATAAATTTATTTATTTATTTTATTGGCCCTGTTGGGTCTTTGTTGTTGCACACGGGCCTTCTCTAGTTGCGGCGAGCAGGGGCCACCCTTCCCTGTGGTGTGCAGGCTTCTCATTGCGGTGGCCTCTCTTGTTGCAGAGCACGGACTCTAGGTGCGTGGGCTTCAGTAGTTGTGGCACATGGGTTCAATAGTTGCGGCTCACGGGCTCTAGAGTGCAGGCTCAATAGTCATGGCGCATGGGCTTAGTAGCTCCACAGCATGTGGTATCTTCCTGGGGCAGGGATCGAACCCATGTCCCCTGCATTGGCAGGTGGATTCTTAACCACTGCACCACCTAGGAAGTCCACATGTTTCTTATATACAATTAATCTAGTATCTAGTTTAGATGGCTGGTCTTTTTTCCTCATAGGTAGTGCTTTTACAGTTAGGAAGAGTGCCACACCCAAAGTGTTTCTGGGCTCCTTCCACACATACACCATGAGCTAGTCTGATAGACCATAATGCAGTTTACACATTGTGAATGGCCAGGCCTGATTGTTAACATGGAAAAGAAAAGCCATTTGATACACTGAGACTTCAAATAATGAAGTAAAGTACTAGGCTTTTATTTTATTATTATTATTTTTATTATTTTTTTTAAATTTATTATTTTCTGGGGGGTACACCAAGTTCAATCATCTGTTTCTATACACATATCCCCATATTCCTTCCCTCCCTCAACTCCCCCCCCACCCTCCCTCGAGTCCCCCCCACCCTCCCCATCCCAGTCCTCTAAGGCATCTTCCATCCTCGAGTTGGACTCCCTTTGTTATACAACAACTTCCCACTGGCTGTCTATTTAACAGTTGGTACTATATATATGTCTGTGCTACTCTCTCGCTTCGTCTCAGCTTCCCCTTCACCCCCTGCTCCCCCCCAAACTTTGAGTTCTCCAGTCCATTCTCTGCATCTGCATCCTTGTTCTTATCACTGAGTTCATCAGTACCATTTTTAGATTCCGTATATGTGAGTTAGCATACAATATTTGTCTTTCTCTTTCTGACTTACTTCACTCTGTATGACAGACTCTAGGTCTATCCACCTCATTACATATAGCTCCATCTCATCCCTTTTTGTAGCTGAGTAATATTCCATTGTATATATATGCCACATCTTCTGTATCCATTCATTTGTTGATGGGCATTTAGGTTGCTTCCATGTCCTGGCTATTGTAAATAGTGCTGCAATAAACATTATGGTACAAGTTTCTTTTGGGATTATGGTTTTCTTTGGGTATATGCCCAGAAGTGGGATTACTGGATCATATGGTAGTTCTATTTGTAGTTTTTTAAGGAACCTCCAAATTGTTTTCCATAGTGGTTGTACCAACTTACATTCCCACCAACAGTGCAGGAGAGTTCCCTTTTCTCCACACCCTCTCCAACATTTGTTGTTTCCAGATCTTGTGATGATGGCCATTCTGATTGGTGTGAGGTGATACCTCATTGTGGCTTTGACTTGCATTTCTCTGATGATTAGTGATGTTGAGCATCTTTTCATGTGTTTGTCGGCCATCTAGGCTTTTATTTTCATAAGGCTTTGAGAGATTAAACCTCTTAAACCTTTGTAATGCTATCTAGTAAAGTTAAGGAAACCAGCACTGGGTAATAAATAAATAATGGTGTTTTAGTTAGAACCCCTTCAAAAATTGGAAATTTGGCTCCTCTTAAGACAGTGAGCTGTACTTAGCTGACATGTTTGTTTACCAGTAAGTAATGAGTCTGTGATGAATAATGCTCTTTTTGCATTTGTACTCTTTTTGGTACAGATGTACAACTTAATAGAATGATTTCAAATTGATTAGTATTGCAGCTAAACTATGAGATGATATCACAATTTGGGTTACTAAGTGAATTTAATGATTTTAAGTATAATTAGTCCATTCTTTCCAGCTTAATTCCAAGATAGTGAACATGTAAAAATTATCCCTTGGTGAAGGTGATACCAGTGGTATGCTAATATGGGTGAGAATAATTCTTATCCCTTCCTGAGGGTTTTTATGAAGAATAATGATGAAAATAATTACATGTTGCAAATCTATTGAAATCTTTTCTAGCCTTGAAAAATTTTAATGACCAGTATCCTTCCTGTTGCTTAGGTATGTAAGTATCCATAGCTTGAAGGTTTATAATTTATAATTTTGAATATACATTATATACCCATTGAACTCATCATGGTGACAATTTTTACTTTGTTCCCTGGCATAAGTCCTACATACAGAAATAAAGTAGTGGAGGTGAGTGGAGATGGATTGAAATGGAAGCTAGATAATGTAGGGACTATGCGTTTCTTTGCTCCCAAATTAAGTAAGACATTTGGACTAATGCGGAGACTGAGAAGTTGAGCCTCTCCATGCAGCCCACTGTTGTCCCCTGTGGCCACTCCCTTGGACATCAAGAAGAAGTAAGGGAAGGAAAGGTGTGTTTCTGTGCTTTCCTCTGCTGTGTGCCATCTCCTATCCCCAGCCTGTTTGGAGGGCTAAGGCCTGAGCCAATGTGAAAAGAGAGCTGGAGGAGACTCATCCTCTCATCTCCCAGTCCTTAGAGTTTTCTAGAACAGTTGCTCTATGAATTACAGGGGATTCCTATAACTAAATAATTCCTCATCTTCTTTAGAAATATTGAGGGAATTTCAGAAGATCCCAGATCCCATTTAAAAAATGAATTACTATGCAAAGATGCAGAAACTATCTTGATAAATCTGTAGTAAAATTGAAAGTAGATTTTTCATTTCCAGGTTATCAACTCAGGATGTAGCTAATCCAATATATGTGTGTGTGAGTATATAACATATACACAAAACTCCTTTAGTGTAAGTATTTCTTGTTGGGAATTCTGAATGATTTATAAATATTGTCTCATTTTCTATAGCATTCTTAGAGAAGGTAGAAGTATAAAATATACATGTATGACTAGGTGTGGCTAGCACACCAATTCATTCAAGATCCTAAAGGATTGTTTTTGGGCCAGAGTCACATTTAGGAATCCAACAACTCTGCTTTTATATTGCTGCAGATGTGTGTTAAATGGGTATTATAAGGTAAACCATAATAGCTCCAGAATAGATTTTCATGGAAATTGAACAATTTAAAGTGAATAATATACAGTAATAATAACAATAATTGTTATTATTATAGATAGCATGTGGCATTGCCTCATTTTAAGCAAACTTGAAAGAATTGCATGTTATCAAACTTTTTGATCTTTGCCAGTTTCTAATCAGCGGAAAGGGGTTAGGTATTGGTTTCTTGGAGCTCTTTATTTATTAGTGAGATTAGCCCTTTATGATATGAGTTGCAAAGTTTGTGGTTTTAGCTTAAATCCTGTGCTAGATTTGTTAGTAGAGACTTGTCATTTGTCCTAGAGTTGAAAAGGACTTTATAGTCCAAATTCCTCAATTTATAGATGAGAAAAATTGCCTCAGAGACATTAAGCCACTGGCTCAAGAGAGAGCAAATCTGACCCATGTCTTTTCTAGGAGGAGGTGTTCCATGTAGCTAGGAATGCTTGAAGGACAAAGGGAAGAACTCTTTTTTTTTTTTTTTACATTTTATTTATTTATTTATTATTTTATTAATTATTTTTTTGGGAAGAACTCTTAATTGCACCTATGTTTCTGTAATAGTTTTATGCAACGTTGACACAGAATCCAAAGCATAGTTTGCAGTTCTTTAGTGCTGAGAAGGTACAACTGGGCATTTCAACAATTTAATAGCAGGGTAGAAAAAAATAAGGATTTCAAAAAATATAATCATTGTTTTTATAATATTAGTTTTAGGAACATTGCTGATTAGTGGTGTTTTGCTTATTACAAGTATTTTATTTTAAAAAATCTAAAATTTTGATACAATTTTCTTTTTTAATTTTTAAATTTTTTAAACTTTTTATTTTATATTGGAACATAGTTGATTAACAATGTTATGTTAGTTTCAGGTGCACAACAAAGTGACTCAGTTATACATATACATGTATCTATTCTTTTTCAAATTCTTTTCCCATTTAGGTTATTACAGAATATTGAGCAGAGTTCCCTGTGCTATACAGTAGGTCCTTGTTGGTTATCTGTTTTATTTTTTAATTTTTTAATTTTTTTAGGTCTTCATTGGAATATAATTGCTTTACACTCTTGTACCAGCTTTTGAGGTACACCAAAGTGAATCAGCTATATTTATACATATGTCTCTATATCCCCTCCCTCCCGCAACTCCCTCCCACCCTCCCTGTCCTGGCCCTCTAAGGCATCACCTGTCATCGAGTTGATCTCCCTTTGTTATACAGCAACTTCCCACTAGCTATCTATTTTGCAGTTGGTAGTATATATATGTCTATGCTACTCTCTCGTTTCATACCAGCTTCCCCTTCGCTACACCCCCCCCCCATATCCTCAAGTCCATTGTCTACATCTGGATCTTTATTCTTGCCCTGTCACTGGGTTCATTGGTACAATTTTTAAAGGTTACTTTCCATTTACAGTTATTACAAAATATTGTCTATAGTCCCTGAATCATACAATACATCCTTGGGCCTATCTTAGATCCAATAGTTTGTACCTCCTACTCCCCCACTGCTATCCTGCCCCTTCCCCGCTGTCCCCTGTCCCTGCCACTGGTAACCACTAGTTTGTTCTCTGTATCTGTGAGTCGGCTTCTTTTTTGTTATACTCACTAGTTTGTTGTATTTTTTAGATCCCACATGTAAGTGATCTCATATGGTATTTGTCTTTCTCTGACTGACTTATTTCACTTAGCATAATGCCCTCCAAGTCCGTCCTCCAATTTTGCAAATGGCAAAATTCCGTTCTTTTTTTATAGCTGAGTAGTATTCCATTGTGTATATATACCACTTCTTTCTGTTGATGGGCACTTAGGTTGCTCCCATTTCTTGGCTACTGTAAATAGTGCCACCATGAACATTGGGGTGCATGTATTTTTTCAAGTTAGTTTTTATCTTTTCTGGATCTGTACCCAGGAGTGGGATTACTGGATCATATGGTAGCTATATTTTTAGTTTTTTGAGAACCCTCCATTTTTATAGTGGCTGCACCAATTTACATTCCCACCAACAGTATAGGAGGGTTCCCTTTTCTCCACATCCTCACCATTGTTTGTTATGTTCTTTTTGATGATAGCCATTCTGACAGGTGTGAGGTGATATTTCATTGTGGTTTTAATTTGCATTTCCCTGATGATTAGTGATGTTGAGCATCTTTTCATGTGCCTATTGGCCATCTGCATTTCCTCTTTGGAAAAATGTCTATTCAGTTCTGCGCATTTTTCCCAATTAGATGTATTAATTAATCCAGCCATCTGGAGACAAATTAATTGTACTTATTGGGTTATAATATAAGCATTGTGAGTCCAAGTTATCTTGTTACTTTCGTTCTTTCTAATGGAGTTATTATGCAATTATCAGCTTATTATCATGTAGTAACTTACGTGATTTAAACAACACTGCTTAAAGCCTAGGGTGACCCAGCTGGAGAAGGCTCAATGCCAGCTACATGGTAGCAAGATAGATGCTCTGCATCAGGGTCTTTTCTACTATTATAAAGCTTGAAAAAGAATAGAACAAAAAAAAGTTGTGGTTTTATGGATGCCTTTATGGGTGATAAAATTTAAATAAGCATATGCAGGACATTTTAAGACAATTAATGTCTACCCTTTTAGTTAATTGGTTGGGGTGAATTCTCTCTTATTGTTTCACTTGCCTTATAATTAGCTTTAGCTCAGCAATTAAGTCATGTCACCAGCCCACTGTGACACTGAAGGATGGCGACAGGGCTTGGGTGGGTGGCACTGCTCGGTACAGACTGTGCATGTTAAATGAGTTGCTGGCTTCCTAAATGGCTCTCCTTCTCTGGCTTAGAAACAGTCTTTCATGTTCTTGAATAAACCTGTGTGCTATCCATATGCAATTATAAATGTACTGGAATAAATAATTCCATATGAGATTTTGTGAGTGTAGCATTGTAATCATTAAAAATTGCTCAGTGTTCATCTTTATAAAACTGGAATTCAGATACATATAAACATATATAACTTTTCCTATGTAGTTCTCCGTGAAAACTTCTTAATAAAAGTAGGAGCATTTTGTTATTGTTGCTATTAATCTGTCAACGTTATCCTTAAATATCTTATTTTAAACTAAAATAAATAGATATGTTCTTTTAAAATTTCCCTTAAATAAGAAAACATCTTATTTGTTGAAATAAAAAATAGCATATATTGGTTGTGTTAAAAACTATATATACTTTTATTGGTTACCAGAATAATACATGCATATGTAAAAAATTTGACTATAGATAGTGTAAAAAGTGTAAGATGAAAGTTTCACATAATCTCACCTTCCAAAGATAACTACTGCATTGTATGGTTTTTAGTTTTATGCCATCTTTTGAAAATATCTTTTTCCCCTGATTAAAAGAAACAACACACGTAGTAGAAAATTTCAAGTCTATAGTGAAGGAAAAAGAATTTATACATAATTGCACCACTCAGAGTAGAGCAGTATTGAAATGTTTGCTTTGTATCCTTCAGCTTGTCTTTGCATACTCAGAAACTATACTTATACTTATGTACCTACACATATAGTAAATGTATAATCTATGAATTTTTACAAAAGATGTCAAACTCTATAAAGTTATATAATATTTTTAAACTAAAATGTAGTGATCATTTTTTCCTAATGTGATTTTATAACATGATTTTCAGTGGCTGCATACTGTTGTATCATAATGGTATATAATATTTAACCATTTCTTTTGTTGGATATTTAGTGGTTTTTTGTTTTACTTTTATAAATAATATATTTATAAATATATTTTCCTGAATAGCCTTGAAGATAAATATATGCAGAAATCCATGATTATTTCCTTAAGATAAATCCCTAGGTGTATAGTGATTTTAAAAAAACAACAAAAATGTGCTCAATTCACATGTACAAACTTCAGGGATTGACAAGTGGATGAGCCAGATCTCCTCATATTTTTAGAATGATTTTAGCAAGTAAATTTGCAGATTCCAAATTTCAGTCTTTTAATTTATATAGATAATCTTCTAGGCCCAAACATTCTGGGTTTAGGTATTCAAATCCTGTGTTTGAATGTATAACCACCCCATTTGTGCAAGGGAAGCCTATTGTTTGTGTTTTAATATTTATACTCTTGTTTATGTTACCGTTTCACATCTGTTCAGCGTTTGGAGTTGTGCATATCACATCAAATCCAAAGTGAAAAACAGTCCAACACAGGTTTTATGAGTCAGTAACAAGTATAACAAGATTTCTTAGAGAGAAAGTATATGTGACTTTCCAGGATGCTCTAAACTTCTTTTCTTGTATTAGCAGATTTCATTCTAGGAGCAGAAAATAAATTGTTAGGTTTTGTTTGTTTCAAAATAAAAATAAAAATAATTATCATAACTTGAAAAATGTAAAAGGGTACTTCCTCAAGTGTTGACTAAATCAGTAACTGTATGATTAGAATAAAACTACAGTTTTGTGCATGTAGTAACTGTAATAGCTGCTGTGTAGAAAGCTCATATTAGGTGCCCAACTCAGCCCTAGGAGCTTCTTGCCACTCTTATTAATCTTCACTAAGGCCAGGATAATAATGTATGTATGGCAGGCTTGAGTGCTTGGATTTGAAATGCTCCTCAAATTATTCATCTTTTTGATGTTTTGGATCCAGGAAATATTTGGGTGTCTCTCTACAGTTTGTTAAACTTTTTTCAGTGAATTAAAATTTCCTTCAGACCATGACATAGAAACTGTTTCAAGTGTGATTAGACATAACAGTTAGCAGAAGTTTTAATCATTTTATCCATCTTCTTACTTCTTACTACCATCGTTTAAGACTTTTACACTTTACATGAAAAGTTAGTACTTTATGCTCTCAAGTAGTTTTTGTTTAGCTTTCTTTTAGTCTTTTAGAATTTGTGGTTTGCCAGAGGGAAGTGAGGAATTCAGATGTAATAGGAGTGATACAATAATGTGACTATAAAGTAATGTTTCATTTCTAAGTGGCTATATTTGTCCAAGGGTTTGGTGTTGCCTAAAATGGTAACTGTAAAGAGATAACTAAAATTATTTTTGAAAAATTTTCAGGCTTGATTTATCAGCGTTCTACTGGTAAAACAGAACCAGTGGGAATTTTTAATGTATATACGCGTATATACACATACATGCAGGATTGGGGGTAAGGAGAGAGAGAGAGAAGGGGAGAAGTAAGGAGTTGGCTTACATGATCATAGCCTAACTAGGCAAGTCTGAAATCCCTAGGGCAGGCTGGAACTAGTAGGCACAAGCTGATACTGCTATCCACAGGCAGAATTTCTTCTTTGTCAGGGAGGCCTCAGTTCTGTCAGCTGATTGAACCAAGTCCGTCTAGATTATCTAGGATAATTTTTTTTTTTTTGCTCAAAATATTTGTATTTATTTATTTATTTATTTTGGGGGGGGATACACCAGGTTCAATCATCTGTTTTTATACACATATCCCCGTATTCACTCCCTTCCTTGACTCCCCCCGCCTCGAGTCCCCCCCCCCCCCCTGCCTCGAGTCCCCCCCACCCTCCCCGCCCCAGTCCTCTAAGGCATCTTCCATCCTCGAGTTGGGCTCCCTTTGTTATACAACAACTTCCCACTGACTATTTTACAGTTGGTAGTATATATATGTCTGTGCTACTCTTAGGATAATCTTAAAGTTAACAGTGTACTTTAATCACATCTACAAAAATACCTTTATAGCAATACTTAGAATGATATTTGATTAAATAACCAGAGATTGCAGCCTAGACAAGTTGACAAATACAAAATGATATTTGATATCTGAATCAGTGCACAGGTCATATAAAAGAACCAGCTTCATTAATATATATATCATAGTTTATCTGTGATAAAAACCAGAAACACCCAATTTGACTACCTAACTCAGGTACTAGTTTGGGCCATACAAAATTTTGTATGTTGCCAAAGATAAAATCTACCTTCAAAGTACTGATATTTACTGGAGTTGAAAAGCAAGTACATCAGGCTTCAATTACAGTTTTAGAAAGTTCTGAGGAATGGCAACATCATTGGAACACTGATGGCTCCCCAACAGAATTTGAAGGGGCAAATGATCATTTAAATCTATACTTCTCAAACGGGGGCACATGACTCCACTTAATTTCCTTCTGCCATGAAGGGATACGTCAGTAGAAAACACCAGAGAAACACATTTTATTTAAAGTAGGCCAGGGATCAGCAAACTGTTTCTGCAAAGGGCCGAACAGTGCCTGTTTTCAGCTTTGCAGGTCATAGAGTCTCTGTCACAACTGTTCAACTCTGCTATTGAGCGTGAAAGCCGCCAGAGGCCATGAGGAAACTAATGAGCACAGATGGAAAGAAATGAGCTGACTAGCGTCTTTGGATGAGAGCTGCTGTGGGGTCCCTCCAGTGGAAGATGCCCTTAGAACAGTGGTTAAGAACTCAGCCTTCAGAGCCAGTTGCGCCTGAATTTATGTCTTGGGTATGTGACTGTCTAGCTGTGTGACTTTGGATAAGCTACTTGAGTAATTTAATCTTCACAGTTCTTATCTGTAAAAATGGGCAGAATAATAACACCCCATGAAGTTGTGAAAAATCAATGAAAACAAGGAATGTAAAGCATTTAGCCCATTGCTGAGAGTCTTATGAAGACCCCATAAATATTTTCTACTACTACTACTACTATTATTATTATTATTATTATTATTATTATTATTAGTCAGATGTCAAGTTTCAGCACCAATGAAAATTTTGAGCCATTTAAAAATTATGATGAAAAAAGTCTTTATAATTTTCCAGAGCTAGGACATGCTCTAATTTTTTTTTTAATTTGGTGGGAATAAAGATAAATTTTATGTTTTAAGTTTGGTCAAAAGTATTAGGAGTAAATTAATTTTAGATTGTCATTTTTTTGTTTCCTGGTTTTAGAACCTAAATACCTGTTCTTTATCATTTGGGTATGTCCATCTTTATAATGTTTAAGTCGGTAATGGTGGTTATTCCTAAGAAAGAGGAAATGAGACAAGTACGTAGCAATTCTGTACAAAAAAGAAGAAGAGAAGGGGAAAAACGCCAAAAGGAAAAACAAAGGAGTATGTCAAGTCACTAGTGCGCTGTGGCAAGCAGAGAAAGTGTTTCTGTCTCATACTAAACTGAGGTAGACAGTTTAGAGTATTTTCAACCCCAGTTCTCTGCAAGTGGGCTTTTCTTCCCCTGAATATTTCCTTAGAGCAGCTAGGTCCCTTGCCTCCCTGTTCCGAGACATTATTTGATTGTCTTTGCAGCTGTTGATTTGTCTCATGTTATACTCCCATCATTTCTAAATCTGGTTTGGTCTGTGATGAAGTCTGCGAAGTAGTTCATTTTAGTGGTTTCTGTGTTTTGTGTCTGTTTGTTTTTCATTCTTCAGCAGTTACTTAAGCCAATAGTCATGCCTTCTTATGTGATTACATGCCTCTCCTCATAGCCTCCCTACTGTTAGTGAGCAGTATTTATGGTTTGTGTATGTGAAAGTCTGCTATAGCTGTTTGCTATGCTCTAGAGCACTGAGAAACAGTGTAGTCACCAGAGTGGTTTCTTTTTGTTTTGTTTTCCTACATGTCATCAAGTACTGCTGGAGTGCCCTTCCTACATTCTGAATCAAAGACAGCTGGAAGTTAGAAAGGAGCACTCCAGTCAGTTTTACTTTCTAAAAAGCTGTATGTAGTTGTTTTCCCCCCAGTAATGTTTTTCTCTCAAGTCCAAATTTTTTAATAGAAAATGTTCTGTTAAAATTCTGGAAATAAAATAAAACTCATAAACAAAATTGAAAAACAACCTAAGGAAAACTGCATCAACTATAACAGTAAAAGTCTAATATACCTACCAAAGAAGGAAGTTCTGTAAATCTGTGATCTTCCAGTAGAAAAATAAGCAAACAATATGAATCAGTAGTTTCCCAAAGAATAAAACTAGAGAAAATAAACATGAAAAATTTTAGCTTAGCTAGTGATCAAAGAAATAACTCCCTCCTTTCCTTCCTTCTCTCCTTCCTTCCTCTCTTTCTCTTTTTCTTTTTCTCTGTCTCCCCTCCCTTTATGCCTCCCTCCCTCCTTACCTCCCTAGTAATTTGGGAACACATGATACTTAATTTGATGAGGTGGATACTCTCAAACACTGCTGGAATGGAAAGTAGTTTGACAATATGAATTGAAACTTTAAAATGCTTGTCACCTTTAGGTCATTAGTATTACTTCTAGGAATCCACTCTAAGGAAATCATTAGATATGCCCATTAAAGCATTATATATACAAGGACAGTCACTTTCATTTGTAATAGCATTGGAAACATCAGAAACTTTAGAAAAAACCTACATTTCCAATGACAGAAGTGGTTACATAATTATAAAAAAAACTTCAGAAGGAAATATTATTATGCAGCCATTAAACTCATGTTTTCGAAGAATGTTTAATGAGATTGGAAAATGTTCACACTGTAATTTTAAACGAAGAAGAATAAATGGTGCTTAACAAAGAATCAGAGAAAGGAGCCAGATCTACCAATTACCAATGTCTATATTTATGCCCTGAGCATTAGACAGTGCTGCTTTTTACTTTGTGAAATATCTGGTTCTGGATGTTTATCTTGCCCTGTAGTAATTTAAATGGACAAGATACACAGTAAAATAGAATTCAGAACAGAATGCATCAGAATGTGCAGACATCATCCTTCATGGCTAATGATTGTCTTGAGGGAGAGTCAAGAGTCATTTAACGTGAGGTTTGTGTGGTAATGAATGGCTCAGTAACCAGCCACCTTCCCCCTCACACTCAGCTCAGGAGGAAGTCATCTCAGGGCCTGCGTGCCCCTGACTGAGGCTGTGGTTTGGGGCAGCCCTTTGCTCTCAGGTCTCAGAGGGCTCCCTGATCCCAGCCACAGGTGTGGCTCTGGAGCAAGTGCTGTATCGTCATTTCAAAAGAGGCAGTAACATTGGAAACCTCAAACAGCAAATCTGAAAGTTGGGTGTTTCTCTGTATTATCTCCCTAAATATGGTATCATTTACCCCAAAGAAAGGTATGTCCCCAAGAGGAAAGAGCACATGCTTTGTGGTCTGGCAGAGTAATGTTTGAATTAAGCTTCAGCTCATAGCTGCATCTCTGTCAGTGAGAAAGTGGGTAATAATGTACTTTGCAGGGCTGTGGTGGGGATCAAATGATTAAAGATATATGTTAAACACCTAAAACAGTGCCTGATACCTAACAGCTCTCAGTACATCTTCTGAGTTAAAATATTAGTCAGCCTTTCTCTCTACACTTTGTTGAACTAAAATAAGCATTTAGAAGTACAGCCTGATAAGACACTTTTTTTTTGTCCCCATAATGATACTGTTAGACCTCTTGAGGATAATGATCTGATTTATATTGAAAATGGCATTTTTGCAAATCACTTACTGTACTTGCTTACTGAGTAATTATGTTAAATATGTCTTTGTGCTTTAGTCTCTACATCTGTCAGTTTGCATGATTTTATCTTAGCAATTTTCTAGGGAAGACTTAGCCTGTGCAGGTTATCATTAGCAGTGCTGTATGTGCTGACTTTTCTGTTCTTTTTTCTGTTTTCTTTCTTTCCTTTTTTTTTTTTTTTTTGACAGGGTGTGGGGGGAGATTTTTAAAAATTTTTTGTTTTTAAAAAAGTTTTGGAAAACTAACCTTGAAAAGTTAATCCATTTTTTTTTTCTTTTAAAATTCGGCGATTTTATAGTAATGTGATGGTTGGCCTCCCAGTGGTAATACCCATTTATAATATAGCTGGCCAGAGGTGCTCTCTGAGTTTGTGGCACAGGATTTCTAAGTATGAGGTTCACCGACTCATTCAGACCCAGGACTGTGGGCTCATTAATCCTGGGTTTTGACCATTACTAATCTACCTGTAGGTAAACTGCTAGGTCCTAAGAAACTAGGCATTAGGGAATTGCTAATTAAAACATGCAAATTTCTTTCTTTATTTTTACATTATTGATGAGTGGTTCATTCACAGTGAAGGACGACAATGTCTGAAAACTATTTGAGATAGAGTAGATTTGGAAGGGAAAAAAAGGTCATGTACAGGCATTGGGAGCATTTGTATTAGGGACAACATAGGGCATCTGGAATTTAGATATATCTTTTAATGGATTTTTTTTTCTAACTGGCTTACCAATATTTGAAAATACCACTGTTCCAATTTCCATCGACTGTCACCTGTAGACATTGCTTAAAGCCGGGTTCATTTGTGATTTACTACTTACAATTTGCTGCCAGTCCTGGACCTGGGGAGGTAATTTTAAGTGCCCTCTGGAATAATAACCAGTCATTTGATGCAAATGCAAAGCCAGATCTAGTTACTGGAATTGAAAATAATGAATCCAAGGGCTTATTTTGGACAACTAGGCAGTTGGAGCAGCTGAATGCTAAAATATTGGTCTGTCTAGTGGTTTTCCCTGTGGCTTCTTAACTCTGTGGGTTATGCATCCTCGCCCAAAAGGAAGTAGCCTAACATACTTTCCAGCAGACTTTCTGTTGTGGGGCAGCTTTTTACTCAGAACAGAAATACATTAGTCATTGAACTTGTGGAGAATATAATAAAAAGAAACACCTAACTTAAAATTCAAATGTGAGATTTACTACCCCGTGGCCTGTAGTTGCTTCTCTGGCTCAAACTATGATCTTTGAGCAAGCTCTTGAGCTATAAGTTAGCAGAGGATTTCAAAACAGAGCAAGGAAATTACTAGAAAATGCAAAAGTCAGAATAAAATTGTTTTTGTCATTTAATCCCAACTGATAAAACAGGAATGTATATAAGTGTAATTGTTGGGTTGAGCATCATGTCAATTAAAGTGCTTCACTCTGTTTTAATTATTCTTTAAGACATATATGAAAAGAAAAATCTGAGAAAAAGTAGACGCATTTCTAATGATTAACCATTATCTTTAAAAGTTTGATAGAAGAATGAATCAGTATTGGGTTTCTTAGGAGGGCTAATCTTACTGCAGTAGAATAAAGGTTTGAGTTTTATTCCTAGTTCATTTACTAACTCATAAGGTGCTATTTATATTTTCTTTTAATTTAAGTCACACTTAATGATAAACTCTCTTCTTTCCCGCCAGACTTCCTATAGGAGTAGCCTGTGCTTGCTGCCATGATTTCCTTACCAGTCACTGTCTTTAATCACTTGCCATATGACTTTGGCCCTACTTTGCCAATATTCTCTAAACGCTTACTCTTTATGTCACATTGTTAGGAGCCAAATTCCGTTGAATTTATCTCTGCAACATCTGATGTGCCCAGCTGCCCACCCTAGTGGTGTTATAGGAGCTCCCCTCTGAAATAACTCCTAAAGGTGTACATTTTACATACTCCTTCATTACTATCAGACACATCTGTCTTGCTCTCATCTCTGTTCATGAATGGTGAGTATGTTCTCACTGTCTGCTGTGTAAGGTCTGATTTTCTTGGCCTGATATTTGAGCCAACACTCTCTCCCACTGCTTCTCCTCATCCACCTTATACTCCAACCCAATTACTCAATTACCCAATTACTCCAACTCCTTTGTGTATTGTAACATCTTCTGAAGTCCATACATTCTCTTTTCTCCTCTCCAGCCTCATGCTCGAAGCTTATCCTTCTTTCAAAGCCCAGAAGGAAAGACATCTCATTCATTAAGCTTCTCTGATTCTTCTAGCTAGAAGCGATATTTTATTCCTCTAGATTTTATCTGTACCTCTCTTATGATATGTTTCATATTCTGTCCTGTGTTATTTGTGTGGGCATCTTATTTTCCTTTCTCAAGGTCAGTCTGTTATTTTTTTTTTAATTTCGCAACCCCAGTGTCTAGTTCAATGTCTTGTGTTTTTATAAGCCAAGTACATTTTGGATAAATTAATGAACTAGCTAATATTAATAAGTATAGAGCATTTCCTGAAAGGTGTTTTAGACTATTCCATTACTCTTGTTAATATTCTTCTTACCTTTCTGAGTTATTTCTATGCAACTTAGATTTAACAGTTATCTGTTCAGGCAGCCAATTGCCACAAGTATTTTGTACGCTTTTAGGTGGTTATATCTATTCTAGCCCTTTAGGTAATGAACTTTTCAGCATGTAATCGTCCTAAATCAAACCATTAAGGTTTCTTTTTTTTAAAAAAATAACTTCCAGTAAAGGAGGGGTAAATGAGAAGTTGATGACCAAATTCTTTTCAAGATGATGGAAAAGTCCAAGCACATTTTGCATGGCTGATTCTGTTAGGAGCCTTTTGGAGCCCTCCAGTGTGAACACAAGAACCACCGAGAATATTCTTATACAACACTGATTGCAGCCATCCTATAGAAGTGTGCATTATAGCTCACTACAGTGATACTGGACTTTTCTAGAACTCAGCCATCCAGTCATTTCAACTCCTCAAACCACCAAGCTGTAAGAAAAAGGGCCAGTATATATAGCACATACAGATGAGCATCAAAGAGTTACCAATGGGACATCACAGGTCTTATTTTACATAGTTGCAGTGCTCATCCTTTGGTTCTGCTTAGGAGTCTTTTCAAAGGAACATTCATTGACGCACATGCTGTCCCCCACCCTAGCCCAAGGCTGAGTTAGGAGTACCAACTTTCTATTTCCAGAGTAACACTTAGAAGAATAATTGCTTATTGACTCGTTTCCATGTCTGCCTCTTCCACAAAATCCAGAGCTCCTTGAGGACAAGAACTATGTATTATATGTCTTTATATCCCAGCATTTTACAGTGTTTGGCATACATTAAACATCAATATTTATTGAATGACCAGAGTTATTCACCTGCCTTTGACGGAACAATAGATTTTTAAGTAGCATATATATATTTAATAAATTTATTTATTTATTTATTTATTGACTGCTTTGGGTCTTTGTTGCTGTACACGAGCTTTCTCTAAGTTGTGGTGAGCAAGGGCTACTCTTCATTGTGGTGCACAGGCTCCTCATTTTGGTGGCTTCTCTTATTGTGGAGCATGGGCTCTCAGTGCGTGGGTTTCAGTAGTTGCGGCACACCGGCTCAATAGTTGTGGCTCACAGGCTCTAGAGCGCAGGCTCAGTAGTTGTGGCGCACGGGCTTAGTTGCTCTGTGGCACATGGGATCTTCCTGGAGCAGGGATCGAACCTGTGTCTCCTGCATTGGCAGGCAGATTCTTAACCACTGCACCACCTAGGACGTCCCAAGTAACATATTAAAAAGAAGGAAAGAAAGCAGTTTGAAGCAGGCACACAACAACAACAAATAATAGCATGCCAGGTGACAAAAATGGTATGAGAAAGACTGAAAAACACATTAGTCTGGGATCACTTCTTTTGGAGGGAAAAGCATAGAGTACTTGAATAGTTTCTAAACATTGCTGACTGCTAGCACAGTACTATAGTTTATATTCATTTTGATGACTTAGAGCTGTCAAGTAAAGACTGAAATATTTTCTGAATATTCTGTTTAAAGATGCAGTCAAGTATGTAATGCATTTTGGAAAGATTTCCTTGTAAAATTGCTTTAAAAAGAAAACATCTAGTTTTTAGTAGGATAGGTCCTTAACTATCCCAAATAATTCATTTCTGAGAGTTCTACATAGCCAAGGTGTGAGGATAGTATAAGTATGTCTGGACCTTCTTGATTGATCAGTGAGTAGTGGTCCTTCAATCTATTGATACCTAATAAGCATCTCACACTGTACAGGTACTTTGGGGATAGAAACACACAGACACACACACACACACACACACAACCAGAAGACAAGGTCAGAGCCATCAAAGACAGTTTTTCCAGATATAGGAAGTTTGTTTTGTTTTGTTCTGTTTTTTATCAGAAGTCCTGGGGCAAAGTTATTACAATTTTATCACCTAGCCCTCTGCACTTCTGCAGGCATGCAGTCTTCATCAAACACTGAGTACCCCCGTGGACCAGGCTCTGTGATGGGTGCTGGATGATGGAGGCACACTGAGTGCTTGTAGGCTAGGGGAGCCCAGAGCCTGGAGGACCACATCTTCACAAGGCTTCTGTCTCTTTGCAGAATAAGTTTAGGGAAAATTTTCTCCCATTAGAGGCAAATACGTCTTTTTTTCTTCCTGATATTAAACAGTTTATGAAAAACAAAAAGATTCATAAATCTTCAACCCTAAATTAAAGCATGTTTTAAATAGCTAAAAATGTAAAAGACTTATACAAGCCTCTCTCCTGTTGTTGACTATAGTTCCTTATCATCAGCCGGCTTGTAAATAAAAGGGAACAGGTAATCTGAGATCTTGCTTCACTTGTCCTTTTGGGTTACCATGGTTTGTATGTGACCAGGCTTTGGACAGTCCTTCATGGCTTGACAGATGGCTTCCCTCCAGCAAAGGTCGGGGAACCATGAAGATTGAACACTGCTTTGATATAGTTTCCCAGATCACAGCTGAGAAAAGAAAGAAAGAATGTGCTCAGCTCCACTCCTCAGTAGAGCCAGATGCCCAGTAAAGCAAAAACAGTATACCTGTAAAGTTGCCAAGACAACATCAAGGGTAGAGGGAAGAGTAGACAGAATGATTTATGAGGGTTTCTTGCCATAAGAACAGGTCTAAAAATATACTTCCATGTCTTTTTCCTCTCAAGGATAAATGCCACAGGATTTATCCAGGGAATTGTGATGCATAAAAGCTTGAGACCTTATCAGAGCCCAAGGAGACCAGGGGTGAAAGGCAAGGAGAGGGAAAGCAGAAGCAATAAATGAGAAAACATGCTCCCCATGTGCTTTTAATCTTCTGTTGAATTGATGCAGTTTTACAGATGTAAAACTGATTTTTTTTTTGGAAACATGCAAATATTGTATACTTTAAATGTGTCAGTTTTTCAAAAAGACCCTTTACTGGGGTAAAATGAAGATACTTGGTTTCCATAGTTTTAAAAAAAATTCCTCTGAGCTTCTGCTTTAATATTAGTGGATTTGCAAAGACAGTCACAGATCAGCATGTGGGATAACATGCTGTCATGGCAGCAGAGTTTGAAGTTACCTTTTATTTATGAACAGTTGAGAAAGAAGCTCTTGGAGCAGATAGAGTTGGTTTATCTTAACACCCTTTCTGGGCTCACTGCAGTTAGCTGGAGTTATTGGATGTCCACATTTCATGAATTATACACGATTGTATCAGTTTTTGCATTGTCCATCTACTCACTGCGTAAAATCATTAGAAGTCCTCAATACGTAGAATACCAAATAGCAGCGAACACCTTTAATTTTTAGAAATACAATCTGGACTCATTTCAATTTGTCTCATCTGAGAGTAGCCCATGCAGTCACAAGTAATTTCACCTGGGTAACTCTTGATTCATCCTACAAGTCT
This sequence comes from Hippopotamus amphibius kiboko, assembly GCF_030028045.1. Taxonomy (NCBI): domain Eukaryota; kingdom Metazoa; phylum Chordata; class Mammalia; order Artiodactyla; family Hippopotamidae; genus Hippopotamus; species Hippopotamus amphibius. The sequence continues at coordinate 33,981,195 of NC_080189.1, read as the reverse complement.
CAGATGGGATGCTTACTCTTGGCAGGAATTTCTCTTGATTTCTTAATACCTTTGGGTGCTATGTGTCCTCCTAACACCCTCATGTGTCCTCTTTGATATGCATTTGCTTAGCGGTTTACTTACCTCTCTCACCCCTTGGATTGTGAGTCCCTTGGAGGCAGGGATCGGGCTCTGCTCACTGCTGTATCCCCAGCATCTGGCCCAGGGTAGGCACTCAGTGAATAGGTTCTGGTTGTGCGGGGCAAGGGAATACCTGTTTCATCTGAGCCTCAGAGCAGCTCTGGGAAGGTGTGGAACTTTCCCAGGGCCACCACACTGCAGTTGGTTTCATATTTAGAGACCAGGTCTCCTAACCCTGCTCTCTTTCCCAGGCATAATTTTTTTTAGAGAAAATCTCTTCATTTTTTTTTTTTCATCCAGCTTAAATAGGCTTAGCTTCTTTAACCCTTCTCCTAGGGACTTTAGTCTTAATCTTTTCAGTGATTGCTGACTGTTATAACTTTCTCATTTTCTCTACTTCACATGCCCTATTTTAGCAAGACGTTAAATGAAACACAGGACAAAACAGACCCACATTTTTGGATGTCATAGACTTCATCACACTGCGTATTCAGTTCTGTTTAGTCAGTACCTCCAAGTCTTTGATGCTGCCTTAACCTGTTCTTTCAAGGGCTTGTGTTAGGTGGAATATATCTTAAGGGTTCAAACACTCCTTAAGCGTTACGTGTTCATTCTGTTTTACAGAACGTCCCTTCCAGGAGTGTAACTGGGGAATTGTTTGTGCTCTAAAGAATATGGGGGAAGGCTCTTACTGTCATGAGGGCCAGAAACAGGGCTGGCTCCTCACAGACAGGGCCTCACAGGGCCATTCCACGTGACTCCTGAGTAAGCCCTCTGGTATTCTGGTTCCCTGCTCCCTGGGGTGATTCTTCACTTTCCACAGTTGACCTGTTGTATTATCTTCTTACCTCCTCTCTTCTGTGATCCAGAGGAGTTACTGAGTTTTCAATTCACTTCCCTACCCCTCCTACCTAGTTTCTTTGCAGACTTGTACTTAATTCCTTCCCGTTTACTCATTAATTAAATAAGAAGATTGTGCCAAGTTAAAGCTTAGTGTCTTCAGAACGCCTGATGACACAGTCCCTGAGGCTGCCCTTGAATAACTGATGCAGTATTCTTTGAGCAGTGACCAGTTAGAGTGTCCAGCTGGATCAGATGAAAAGCCTTCTGACTTACTAATTTTTGTTTCCAAGTTGGTATAGGACATTGTATAATTTTATGAATTTATTCTTATCAAAGCCAGGTTAGTCTTTACCGTTTGTTTTTGAATTTGTTTTGCCTTAGCCCCAGCAGCCTTGGAGATAGTATCAATATATCTTTAGATGTCAGGAATATCCAGTTTATATTTCAAACCACAAACCCAACAGTTATCTGGTCTAATTTTTAGGTACTTCATCAGGCCTTCATATATTTTCAAAAATACTTGCTAGTAACCCTGATGAAACTAGGTAAGGTATTCCTAGGTTTAAGGCAGTCTGGTGCAATGTGCAACCCTCCTAATTTAACAGGGGAATCTTTAACTAGATGCTCCCCTTCAGGGTGGCTTCCTGCACTTCCACCGTAGGGCTGCACGCACTGATGATAAGATCCCAGTGGACTTATCTTTAAGAGTCAGTCTGTGGTAAAAAATAAGTACAGTATTAAAAAATCCATCTTTTAGTACCACTTATTTAGAGCTTCCTCTCCTTTTCTAATGAAAGATTACTGTTTTCCTTTTGCTATTTTGTTCCTTAATGCTTTTCAGCAGTATCCTCATATACACCCTTGATGCCGGGAGCCTGAGCTCTGTGGGCTGGTGACTGGTGTTCAGGTCTTTGCCCGGCCTCCACCTGTGAAATAAGATGAATAATAAGATTGACCTCACAGAGTTGAAGTGAGCATTAAGTTCTCTAATTTGTAAAATTGCTTTGTTATAAACTTTAAATACATAGATAGATTCAAATGACAAGTACTGATTGTTGATATTTGTGCTCAGAATTGCCAAGTGCCATGTCTTAATGATGTTAGCCAGAATATCCAGTAAGACTATAAAATTAAAAGGTTATTAAATGAACTCCTCCCTCTCTCTAAAGGTTTCTATTTCTGCTTCTTTCATTCTCTATTTGTGTATGTGTCTCTCTCTCTCTCTTTTTTTTTAATGCCCACCATTCTCTCTCCCAACTCTAGCAGCTTTCTATAACTGGATATAGTAGACAAGCATGCTTTAATTATTACTTATGCTTGCTATATAATCTTAAGTAAAACTAAATGTATAGAATATTTATTTTTATCTCTTTAAAAAACTCACATAACTTTTTTCACTTGTCAATTAATCCCTGAATCTTTTGTCTCCAGTAGATCATTAATTTTCAGTAGAAAATTTTTTTCCCTCCATTGCTTTATGCTTTTATTGCTGGGGAGTTAGCAGGGCTACTGAAGCACTTCAAACTCAGGCAAATCTTTTCTTCTTCCTTTTAGAAATGGATTTCATTGAATTCTATGTTCAGTTTGTCCCCAAAAACTTACTGAAAAGTAAATGATACAGATATGAATGTTCATAACTACAGAATAACAAAGTGAATACCCTATTTTGGTGACTTTAAAAAAAAAAAACAATGGGAAGTGTGGAATCATTCATAGTGTGAGGAGGAGAATTTGGGGAATTTTGGGCATGTTAGAATCAAACTGTCAGTTATAAGCTTCAGGTTTATAACTAGAATTGTTTGATTTTTTTTCCTTTTTAGAAATTTGCCTCCTTCTATAGACTGTTATGTGGAAATGACAAACCACAGTTGTTTGTTTGTTTTTTTAATAGCCAGGTAGAACCACCTCAGCTCAAATGTACCTGCTCTGGCCTCAGAGCCCCAGGCTGACCACTCCTTCTGTGCCTTACTCTACCTTGCCGGAAGAGTCCGCTTAGTCAAGTTGTGACTGTTGACTGAGCACTTTGTGTTAGTCCAGATTTGTGATCGCAAGTGACAGACCATGAGTCATGTCAAACCAGTTCGTTTAAAGTGGGTGTGGGGGACAGTCAGGGGAATTTGAAGGAAAAAAAAGAATAAATAAAATGGGTGCGGGGGAGGATGGTTTATTGAGAGCATGCCCAGTAGACGAGAGGATGAAATCAGTGCATCCTTCCACATCTTTGTCTTTAAGAAGGGTCCACAGCTCAAGCTCCTTCCCTCCTCACCCCACTTCCCTCCTCAACCCATGCAACCACCTGGAAAGGCTGTGCGCTTTCCTCAGGGCCTCAAAGCAGGCCCTGTCCTTCACTCACATTGCCTTCTTTCCTTGTCCTGCCCACTTTGGTCTGGTTAACTCCTGCTTACTCTCCTAGACATCTTCCTGACCCCCAGCCTGAGATGCCTACCCTGAATGTGTTTTCATAAAATTCTGTGCATAGGACCCTTCTCTGCACTTATTAAAACTGTCTGGTAATTGCTTATTTGCTTGTCTGTTTCCCAGCTAGACTTTGGCCTTCTAGAGGGTGGGAGCTGTGTCTGAATCATGCTTCCATTCTTTGTTCACAGTCTCATTCATAAACAGAGAGAAGCATTTGTTGAATGAGTGAGCATGGGATCTCTGTGTTGGTGACTTTGCTTTCTTGGCTGAGCTCAGGACAAATGCCAAAGCCTTTTCCCCTAATGACATAGAAGTCCTGCTTCTTACTTTCTTCATTTTAAAACAGGACTGGGTATGATCCCCTTCCACAAACAAATTCAGTAAAGAAATGTGAATATGCATGCAAAAAACCCTTTAGGTCAGTTGTGGTTTTGGTAATAGTCAAAGTTTTGTGCAATTTCCAGAAGTAAATAATGACTTATAAAATGTATAAGTGACCTTACTTAATGGGCAACCAGATCAACTATATAGTTGATGTGAACAGAGTAACAGGAGCTGGTCAGGAAGCTGCCTGACCGTACACATTTATTTTTAGTGGTTTGTTTTCCATCTTTTCTTCATTGAATCCAATTATTTTGATGAGCAGTCTAACAACCTTGTAAGTTAGCTGAAAAAATTTTAATAATATATGCTAACTGATATGCTAACTTGTCCTTTCTTTTTCAGGGGTAAGCATAGTATGAGAATCTTTAATAACTGTTTAATATAGTTATTTTTCATTTGATCTAAGGATGAAATACTGCTTGTATTCATCAAAGACTCTGATGTGTGGGTCCCCCAAAACATATGAGGGTACCTTCTGTTCCTCTCTAACAATTTAGTAATCAGATTTGATTTGACTCTTCAGTGGCTGTAAATCCATGAAAATCATTCACAACAGTAGTTTTGGGAGGCAGAAACAAAAAAGCTGCTCTTTCTTCTTGTATGTAGCTGTTTTCTTTTAGGATATATAACTTGAACCTACTATTCCGAGCCTGTGTAATGCCAAACCATTTTAATGGCACTTGGCTATGATTCTAATCATTCTTGTCATCAGAAACAAATGATGTCACCACAAAGAAAAATGAGAGTTGGTTTTACTGATGACATACTCATGCATTCTCTGTTCTTCTCCTTCTCTCTTGTTTTCCAGTGAGCATGTTTTTGAACACATTAACACCGAAGTTCTACGTGGCCCTGACAGGCACTTCCTCACTAATATCAGGACTTATTTTGGTAAGTGGTGGAATCCTTCCTATTTAAAAACATGCTGATTACTAAATATATATGTTTTATATACATATATAGAAAAAAATTCTAGAAGAGTATACACCAGCAGCTTACAGTGATTGCGTGTGTGTATATGTTGGGTAGGGAACTGATGGAGACCTTTCACTGTCCAGGTTATATATTTTTAAAATATTTGAAAAAAGATTTTTTTTAAACAATTGTATACTGCTTTTGTTGAAGGGAAAAACAAAATGTAAACAAAATGGAAAATAAAGGAAGATACAGATTATTGTGTGTCAAATTCTAATGTCGAAGATACTGTAAAGTAGGTGTGACTCAAACTAAAATGCTTTTCGTTACCCTTTTCAAAACGAATTATTGAACATAATCAAGATCAGTAGAAATATAGCTCAGTTTCTTTAAATGTATTGACATGGATGTGGCATTTCTAAGCTTTTTACCCCTTCATCTCCTTTTCTTTTAAAATTGCATACACGTCCCTGTTGCTTCCTTGAAAAAAAATCCCAAATAGGCAAAAAGCAATATGACATTCACTCCTAAGGCTCTGTTGCCTTTTGCTCTAAAATAATTATAGGTGTAATAAGTTATAACACCTGTTTTCTTTAAGTGACCTTAAAGGGGTCCATCTAGGGATTTCCCTTCTGGTGCAGTGGTTAAGAATCCGCCTACCAATGCAGGGGATACAGGTTTGATCCCTAGGCCGGGAAGATCCCATATGCCGCAGAGCACCTAAGTTCACACACCACAACTACTGAGCCTGCGCTCTGGAGCCTGTGAGCCACAGCTACTGAAGCCCATGCACCTAGAGCCTGTACTCACAGCAAGGGAAGCCACCACAACGAAAAGCCTGCACACTGCAATGAAGAGTAGCCCCTGCTGGTCGCAACTAGAGAAAGCCCGCGCAGCAACAAAGACCAATGGAGCCAAAATAAATAAATAAATAAAATTTAAAAAAAAGAAATAATAGCTTCTAAAAAAAGGGTGGGGGGACTTCCCTAGTGGCGCAGTGGTTAAGAATCCGCCTGCCAATGCAGGGGACATGGGTTCGATCCCCGGGCTGGGAAGATCCCACAAGCCATGGAGCAACTAAGCCCTGTACCACAACTGCTGAGCCTGTGCTCTAGAGCCCAAGAGCCACAACTACTGAGCCCACATGCTGCAACTACTGAAGCCACACACCTAGAGCCCATGCTCTGCAACAAGAGAAGCCACCACAATGAGAAGCCCACACTGCAACGAAGAGCAGGCCCCAGTTGCCACAACTAGAGAAAGCCCACACACAGCAACAAAGACCCAATGCAGCCAAAAATAAATAAATAATTTTTTTTTTTTTTTTTAAAAGGGAAGGAGCCATCTAAACTTGTGGAATCACTCTAATATAATTAAATTTATATTAAGGACCTTTAAGGAGAAAGAGGTTTTGAAAAGCTTTTTTCCCTCTATACATAATACTGTGATTACTAATTATTATAGAGACATGGACAAGAAACAATACAACGAGGTAACTGCTAGTGTCGTTTCCATCTTACTAATACATAAGCTGGGTAGGAAGTAACCTGCCTTGGGTCACATAGCTGGCAAGTGGTGGAGCAGGATTTCAACCCAGGCAGGCTTGCACTAGAGCCTGTGCTTTTATCACTCATTGCACCGCTTCCCTGGTTAAGTCTTAACTGTTTTTCTAGCTTGCTGAACAAATGGCAGGTCTGGATTTTATTCCAGTAGTATCTTGGTGTGTGTTCACTAGGCTGTAAATTAATTACCAGAATGCGGGTTATTCCTTTTCATTCCGGTGAGCTAAGCCCAACAGTCGTTTTCCCTGCTCACTCAGAGGTGGTGACATCGCATCTCCTTGCTTCTCTTCTCCTCCAGATCAGGGGTTTTCTTAGACCATGACCACTCTCCCTGTGTGTGAAGTGTAGCTGCTGAAGCCTGATGATCACTGCCGTGTTGTTTTATGATATATTTGTCTTGCTGCATTCCTAGGAAGCAGAGGATACTCCTGACTGATGTAAAAACTCCGAGCAAAGGAAAACCTCTGATGTGAAGATTTTGAAAGGCCTTCTCGAAAATGCTTGGTCTGTACTGAGGGCAAAGTCACTACCATGTGAGAATAGCTCTTGTTAGCTTTAGGTCCTGCTTTAGAGATTGTTGACACTGGTGTTATCCAGCTCTTGGGGACTCAGCTTTGCTAGTCCTTGAAATGCACCCAGGGCTGAGGTTTCTGTTCAGCCAGTGTTGTTCTTTTCTGCCAAGTGCGTTTCATGGAGAGGCAGCATTGAGGTAAAGGATCAAGTGCTTTGCAAAATAGCTGTGTGCATAGAACTACTTAGTGGTTTGTTTCCTGGCACCAGAGAGACAATTACCTAACTATTCTCCCCTGAGCAATGTCGAGGGAGCTAGGCAGTGAACACTGAAAGTGCAGGGCTGCCCCTGAGGAAATTGGTTGTTTGGGGACCTCAGGATTCCTATGCTGGAGACTGAAGTGATCATGCACTGTATATCTTAGGCGAAGAGAGGTAAACACAAACACCCCCCCCCGCCCCCCGCTATTTCCCCTATGAAGGAAAAATCAGTTAACTGAACAAACATACATAGAAATAAAATGTGTCTGGCAAATGCTGCTGTCTTTTAAACTAATGTGTTTAAAAATAAGGGAGGACTAGGGCTTCCCTGGTGGTGCAGTGGTTAAGAATCTGCCTGCCAATGCAGGGGACAGGGGTTCGATCCCTGGTCCAGGAAGATCCTACATGCCACGGAGCAACTAAGCCCGTGTGCCACACGTATTGAGCCTGTGCTTTAGAGCCCGTGAGCCACAACTATTGAGCCCATGTGCTGCAACTACTGAAGCCTATGCATCTAGAGCCCGTGCTCCGCAACAAGAGAAGCCACGGCAATGAGGAGCCCGTGCACCACAACAAAGAGTAGCCCCCGCTTGCCGAAACTAGAGAAAGCCCGTGCACAGCAACGAAGATCCAACACAGCCAATAAATAAATAAATTTATTAAAAAAAATAAAATGAGCGCTCAGCAGTGTGTATTTTACTAGAAATTGCTGCTAGTTCTTAATTTCACAGGTTGAAAGCCAGCAATGTGTTTGTTATGCCACCTACTTCTCATTCTTCCCTTATGTTTCCTGGGCCCATATCCCCTCCAGGCACCTCTCTCCCTTGCTTAACTTCAAGCTGCCCCTCTGCCCACTTGGCACAAGCCTTCCTATCTCAACCCAGTTCCAGCCATTGGAACCACACCTGTTGTCACAGTCCAAACCCACCAATTTAGTCTTTTATCTGCTCTAGGAAAGACATGCCCAGTCTGCTTGATGTAGCCTCTGTGGGCAATGTTTGTTTCTATGGAAAAAAATTTCTGGGTTTTATTTTTGATTTTGAGAATGGTAAGGTGGATATGTGGAGAAAATGCTCCCCTTAATTTTCTTAAAATGTTGGTAGCATGGAGATAATGCTGCTGTATTTACATTTATACATAGGTGCCTGTATCCCCATTAACGTGTATAAACATGATCCCACACCTACATGTTATACATGCATGTTAAGTAGAGATATATGGGGAAAGGCAGCCAAAGCATAATTTCTAAAAATGAGAATCAAGAATAAAAAAAAATTAAAATAGTAAATAAAAGAATTAATTCAGGGATTAGGTATAAAAAAATTGTTTTCAGGAAAGCGGTAGAAGAGATGACAATGAGATACGAATCAGTTGTAACAAAAGGTCCTTTTATTGTGTTTTCCACTTTATGCCAGGTACTGTTTTAAGCACTTTGAATATATTATTTCATTTAATTCTAAGTGAATTCTAATTCTCATTTCATTGAAATGCTAAGTGGTTGAGATAACCAATGTCTTTATGCAGGGTATAAACGGACACAAAATTTAAATAATTTGGCCAGGGATATATAGCAGACAGTTGGTGAGATTTGAATTTGGATCTGTCTGATCATGCCCTCTATGCTCTCCTGTTCAAAAGTAAGAGAGTGGGACTAGAAGATTGTTATGGCTTCTTGCAACTCTTTTTCATTCATCTAAAGAACTTGACCTCCCCTGGACCTGAAAATCATGCAATTGCAGGGCTAGAGGAAAGAACCCTCAGGAGCCATCCAGTTTAGGTCAGCAAAGATCTAAGGAATAGGCACCCAGAAAGCTTATGACTTGCCTGGGTCATGTTGCTGGGTAAGGTATCGGGAAGACTCAAATTTAAATTTCCACTGCTTTGTCCCAGCATCATTCTGCCTCTCATAAACATGTTGAGTAGGAAGATGGGTAGCAGCAGTGTCTAGTGGTTGATGTATTCCTTTAAACAGACCCACAGAAATGGGTCAGGTAGATAAGAATGTGAAGAGGAGAGAAGGAAAAGAAAAAGAGAAGAAAAGAAAAAAACGAAAAGAGAAAAGAAAGGGGGAGGAAGGGAGACTACAAATGTTTCTGGAGGGAATATTTTTTCTTTTTTCAATCAGCCATGGATTAGGTCAGATTTGGTCAGTCTGGAACATGGACCATCACTTACCACAATTTATAATTTCATTTGTGACCCTTATGATCTTATCCTCTCTGTGATGGAAGCTTCACAAAGGCTGGGAATGTATCTGTGTTGTGTCCAACTGTATAATGCGTGGGTAAACTCTTAAGAAATATTTGTTGAATGCACATAGGGTCAGTGAGTGAATGAATCAAATGACTGTGTCAGGATTATCTGAGGAGCTTGTTTAAAGTGATGGATTCTGAGCACCACCGCAGACCAACTGAATCAGAGTGCCTAGGGGAAGGGCCTGGAAGAAAGCTGCTCCCTAGGATGAGCTGACAGAGTTAGGGGCGCCGTGGCACAGCCTGGCATCTCCCAGTTGTCAGTGGTCCCATGACTTCACCCCAGGAGAGTGATCCTCCCATCCCGGCCATAGTCATTAATGCTGCAGTGGAAATGTCTCATCCAGTGAACATGCAGACACTGAGGTTGGGATGGATCACTGGCTGTTGACCTTGAAGAGAACCTCGCTTCTCTGTCTCCTCTCTTTTCTTAAAGCCTTGGCAATAGGTGGCCAGGAAAGGGGATGGAAGGACATGAAGACCAGTTCTTTACACACCCCCCTCAACTGGTTAGGGGAACAGATGGCTGAGGGGGGATTGGCTGGGACCAAGGAGGCAGGAGGCCAAAACCCACTCTGTAACTCTTCAGTATTCCTAAACAAAATAGGCAGGAGCCAGGAGAAGAAAGAAAAAAAGAAAGGGGGGTGGGGAGAGAGAGAGAGAGAGAGAAGAGAGAGAGAGAGAGAGGAGAGAGAGAGAGAGAGGAGAGAGAAAGAAAGAAAGAAAGGAAAGAAAGAAAGAAAGAAAGAAAGAAAAAGAAAGAAAGAAAAAGAAAGAGAAAGGAAAGAAAAGAAAGAAAAGAAAAAAAAGAAAATTCTGTCATGAGGAATTGGGAGGGACTTTGAAAGGGTTAGTGGTGTGGAGGAAAGGATATACTCGAGAATTCTAACAGGAAACTAAAAAGGTTAGGGCTATCTATAACCCATGCCAACTGCCTTGGTTTATCTTCGTTAAGCCTAGAAGATCCCCTCTTGCCAAAAAACTGTTTACCACTAGATATATTTCTGAAGACTTAGAGCAGGTGTCAGTTTGGCAGTCTGTTTAGGAGTAGACTGCCAGAGTTTCATATTTCCTCTTCAGTCTCCACCATGCCTGTGCCTATCCTGTGATATCAGCATCTACTTTAATCCTTGGGAAACACATAGCCAATTTCATACTGTGACATCTTTGTGTTTCCCATGGGTTTAATGGAATTGGTGTGGAATTACAATGGTGCTATGTGGAAATCTTGAAGCGTTTTTGAGTATGATATATGGTATGGGGAAGTCCCTGATTCATGAAGTGCAGTGTTTTATATATAGAACATGCAATTCAAGAAGAGGAGCTCTTGTTGGATAGGAAGCATCTAGGCATCTTTAGGAAAGAATCAGCTTTTAGGTCTGCACGAAAGATGGAAGGGCCTTGTTTGTTAACCCTTTGCCAGATTTTTGTTCCTTCCCTGCAGGTGACGATGAGATAAGTTTGCACCTTAGGCCAGCTGCAAACCTGAATCTCCATCCCTAGCCCACAGCCCCAGTGCTCCTTGATCATCCCCTCTGTTTCTGTCATATAATAATGGAGAAGTTTACAAGGCCTAGGTAACTGGGTTCTTGACAAATGAGTCTTTGTTTTAAATATGATGTGGGTCCTGAGGATAGCTTGTGGCCCTTCTGTCCTGCAAGGTATAGATTCAAACCATTTCTTTGACCCTAACGTTCCCAGTTCCATCCCCACTTCCCTTGTTCTCAGACAATAACCCTTACCTGCATCTCCTCTGAGATAAATGTCATCTACTTTTTATCCGTTTGTTGCCTTCTTACCTGTGAAACAGCTTATCTTACACCCTATTTTCCAAAATAGAAAGTATTCTTCTATTCATTCATGCTTCCCTTTCATCCTGTCTTAGAGCAAAAAATGATGCTTTTTAAGGCAGGGTAAATGTTCTTCTTGGGCTCTTGGTGTCATGCCTCTTGGTCATTTGTACTCTTTTGCACTTCAGTTTCTCTCTTTCCACTAGATTCTTTCCTCTTCCACAGATATGTATAGGTTTCTATTTTTGTTATAACAAACAAAATGAACACAAAACCTTTCATTGGTCCTGCTGTTTATTTAAACAGTATCCCATTAAATCACCAGGCAAGCCCTTATCATCCATCCATTCAACCTTTCAGCCATCCATCCATTCATTCTTCAAACCATCCATCCTTCCATCCATCCATCCCTCCCTCCATTCATCCATCCATCCATCCAACATTAACTGAGTAACCTTATTTTACATATTAGGTAACTGAGCCCTAGAGAATCAAGAGTACCAACCAAGACACACAACTTGGCTATCATGAAATATAATATGGCCTTGACCTTTCAGCTAGATGGTAGGGTCATTGTTGACTTCCTAAATGACAAGCCTAATTGGTGCTTTTTAGTTCTCATCTTACTTGATCTGTATAATTCTTGGGGTAGAGAGATTACATTTTAAGGACTATGAAATGTGTAAATTTATATTCTGATTTTATGGTTATTTGTCATATTAAAAACTGTTTTGTTCCACTGTGGCAACTCCATTAAGCTACTAGCATGTCTAAGGGCTAATTTTAAAATCGAAATTTGTTTATGAGAGCTTTGCTGTTTACATTGTAGGTTATGCTCCAGGGAGAATAATTCAAAGTGACACCAAATATGTGCGTGTTAAATAACACCATCTGCCCATTTGGATCTGTGCAGCTCTTTAAAATACTGTGAGGTGCTGGCCCAAAGCCTGTCATGTTTCAGAATATGGGACAGATTATTATGCTAATACCCCAGATTAGAAGATTTGGTTTGAAGTTTAAGAATGCTTCAAGTCCTTTCCTACTTCCTTTTAGTAGTTGTGCGTTTAATTCATATTGGAGCATCTGCCCCAGGGTACTGGGGACGCTAGTATAAAGGACTGTTTTGGTTAAGAAGCTATCTACTGCTCTGATAGGACAGGTGTTAGAAGACCCTCCTTTGCCTCCCTAGCAGCTGCAAGAATAACCCAGTCTTTACTGAGGTCTGTTATTTTTCCATTAGAAATACTGGGTGAAAGGTCTGTCTCCTATTATAATGCAAATACTCCATTAATATGAGTCATTTATACCTTAGGATGTATTATCCAGTCCCATTTGATAGGCTAATTCTGGATTAGTTTTGATAGCTAAAAAAACAAAAAGAGACAGTAGAATTGAAGGGCATTCAGAAGTGAAGATTTGAAAAGGGAAATGATAGGCTACCTCTGTCTGTTTGTTTAAATGAGCAAGAGAGTTATAAAAACATGTCTTGTTTTAGGGCCCTAGTAAGATTAGTGGCACAAGAGCTGGGGCTTCAGGCTAAATAGGTACTTAATTAGCTATGTGACTTTCGTCAGGTCACCACCCCTTAACATGTAGCCCTCATTCCTCACCTCTAAATGAAACCGTTCATGGTCCTTTAGGGTCCCTTTTAGTGCTGACGTTCTCTGATTCTGCTAGAGAAACTGAGAAACCTGAAAGAGTTCAAAAGTGGTTTTGTGTGTGTGTATGTGTGTGGTGGGAGCAGCCTGTGAGAGGCATTGTGGGTCTGTGGTGTGCACTGGTAGTGGCAGGGGCCACCTCTGTGCTCTGTGACCCTGGAGCACAGCCCATGCTTGGTGTGGAAGTTTAGTGCTGTGTAACTGAATGAGTGAAGGCCTGGCAGGTGCCCAAGCAGCATAATATAGAAAGCAGAGTACAGACTTGGGGCAAAGAAAGTTCTCGCCCCCAAGTGCTTGAGAGCCATTGCCAGTTCTGTACCCATTGTTCTGGATCCTTTGGAGCCTGCCCTCTTTTCTTTTCTTTCTTTCTTTTTTAAATAAAGTTGTTATTTATTTATTTATTTATTGGCTGCATTGGGTGTTTGTTGCTGCACACAGGCTTTCTCTAGTCGCTATGAGCGGGGGCTACTCTTCATTGTGGTGCGAGGGCTCATTGTAGTGGCTTCTCTTGTTGTGGAGCATGAGCTTTAGTCATGTGGGCTTCAGTAGTTGTGGCACACAGGCTCAATAGTTGTGGCTCACGGGCTCAGGCTCAATCGTTGTGGCGCATGGGCTTAGTTGCTCCGCGGCATGTGCAATCTTCCCAGAGCAGGGCTCGAACCCGTGTCCCCTGCATTGGCAGGTGGATTCTTAACCACTGCGCTACCTAGGAAGTCCCCTTCTTTTCTAATAAAGGCAAAGCCACAAATCTTTTTTGGGTGATCAGGACCATATGATGAGCAGTCTCCTTTTTCACAATGATTACCAGGGCTGTCAGCCAACTGTTTAGTAACTGACAAGATGCTGTACTAGCCTGAAGTGTAGACTGGCGACAAGAGGGGTGCATCATAGCAGTATGTGAGGTGTGCTGACTATGGGAGATATGTACAGCATCGATGTAATAAATGATAGCTTTGCTAGTACTTTTGAGAACAAACTATGCAGCAGGCACTGAGCTAGGTCTTTTACATGGGGTTACAGTCTTGGTGTTTTCCATGATTGTGAAATTGAAAACCCTCAAGGGTAAATAACAAATATGATTTCTGCTTTACAGTTGAAAAAACTGATGTTAAAATAGATTCAGTAACTCACTTGAGGTTATGAATTCCCTTCCAGATCTATGGTGCATAAATTTGCCATTCTTGAACTTTTTGCCTTCTTCAAGCAAGATCTCTTATTCCTAGCATTCCAGACGTTACAGACTGGTCCCATCCCTTCTTAGCTTTCATATCGTATTCTCCCTGTCTTCCCAGTCAAGTTAAATGTTTTAACGTGTGAAAATTCATGTAGTCAAAAGGGGTTACTCCTTGGAATTAAACCAAGTTTTCCTATTTCAGGATTGCAAACATTTGGTTTGATTAATAGTTCCTTCTGGTCATTTGTAGATGTCCTTTTAAGGAAATTTTTGGTAGGGCAAAACAGAGAAGTATCTATTTTTAAATGATAGCCCAAAGTCTATTCCACAGATTGTTTTCATGAAATAAGTAAGGATAAAGGTAATTAATTCTGTTAGTTCCACATTCTATATTATATTATAAAAATACAGTGTAGTTATCCTAGGAGACTCTGGGATATAGTTGATTCTTAAATTTCTTCTGTGTAGTGATTTATGACTGCTTAAGGAACAAATCCCAAATCAGACAGGGAGGCCAGGAAAGGATGTGGGGAGAGCAGTTTCAAACAGTGGTGGGAAAGTGCTCGGAGAGGGGTTGGGGTTGGGGGGCAGGTAGAAGGATTAGGGGAGTTTGCTTGTTTTCCCCATGCTTAGGAGTCCTGATTTCAGTCTAGTTGTATGAGTATATCATTGCTTCTTTCCTTTTTTTAAATTTATTTAATTTTTTTAAAGAACTTTTATTGAGATACAGTTAATAGACAATAAACAGCATATATTTAGAGTGTACGATTTGGTATCCCAATCTCCCAATTCTTCCCCCCCTCCAACCCTCCCCACTTTCCCCACTTGGTGTCCATGTGTTTGTTCTCTACATCTGTGTCTCTATCTCTGCCTTGCATTTCCTCTTTCATAGTTGTTAGCATTTGCCTTATGTATTGAGGTGCCTCCTATATTGGATGCATATATATTTATAATCGTTATCTCCTCTTCTTAGATTGATCTTTTGATCTTTATGTAGTGTCCTTTCTTGTCTCTTGTAACATTTTTTATTTTAAAGTCTATTTTATCTGATATGAATATTGCTACTCCAGCTTTCTTTTGATTTCCATTTGCATGGAATATCTTTTTCCATCCCCTCTCTTTCCATCTGTATGTGTCCCTAGGTCTGAAGTGGTTCTCTTGGAGACAGCATATATATGGGTCTTGTTTTTGTGTCCATTCAGCCAGTCTGTGTCTTTTGGTTGTGCATTTAGTCCATTTACATTCAAGGTAATTATCGATATGTGTGTTCCTATTACCATTTTCTTAATTGTTTTGTGTTTGTTTTTGTAGGTCCTTTTCTTTTCATATGTTTCTCGCTTAGAGAAGTTCCTTTAGCATTTGTTGTAGGGCTGGTTTGGTGGTGCTGAATTCTCTTAGCTTTTGCTTGTCTGTAAAGCTTTTGATTTCTCCATCGAATCTGAATGAGATCCTTGCTGGGTAGAGTATTCTTGGTTGTAGGTTCTTCCCTTTCATCACTTTCAATATATGGTGCCACTCCCTTCTGGCTTGCAGAGTTTCTGCTGAGAAATCAGCTTTTAACTTGATGGGAGTTCCCTTGTATGTTATTTGTCGTTTTTCCCTTGCTGCTTTTAATAACATTTCTCTGTCTTTAATTTTTGTCATTTTGGCTACTATATGTCTTGGCGTGTTTCTCCTTGGGTTTCTCCTGCCTGGGATTCTCTGCACTTCCTGGACTTGGGTAGCTGTTTGCTTAGCCACATTAGGGAAGTTTTCAACTATAATCTCTTCCAATATTTTCTCAGGTCCTTTCTCTCTCTCATCTCCTTCTGGGACCCCTATAATACGAATGTTGGTGCGTTTAACATTGTCCCAGAGGTCTCTTAGGCTGTCCTCAGTTCTCTTCATTCTTTTTTCCTTATTCTTTTCTGCATCAGTGATTTTCACCATTCTGTCTTCCAGGTCACTTATTCGTCCTTCTGCCTCAGTTAATCTGCTGTTGGTTCCTTCTAGTGTATTTTTCATTTCAGTTATTGTGTTGCATATCTCTGTTTGTTTGCTCTTTAATTCTTCTAGGTCTTTGGTGAACTTTTCTTGCAACTTTTCGATCTTTGCATGCAGTCTTTTTTCAAAGTCCTGGATCACCTTCACTATCATTATTCTGAATTCTTTTCCTGGAAGGGTGCCTATCTCCTCTTCATTTAGTTGTTTTTCTGGGGTTTTAGCTTGTCCCTTCATCTGATACAATGTCTTTTGCCTTTTCATTTTCTCTGTCTTTCTGTGGCTGTGGTTTTCAGTTCCACAAGACGAAATACTGCTGATACTGCTTGATCCTGCTATCTGCCCTCTTGTGGAGGAAGCTATCTAGGAGGCTCGTGGGTGCTTCCTGATGGGAGGGACTGATGGTGGGTAGGGCTGGGTGGGTGGAGTTCAGCAAGATTTTAATCTGATTTGGTGGGTGGAGCTCAGTAAAACTTTAATCTGCTTGTCTGCTAATGGGTGGGGCTATGTTCCCACCTTGTTGGTTGTTTGGCCTGAGGCTACTTAGCAGTGGAGCTTACAGGCTCTTTGTTGGGGCTAATGGTGGATTCTGGG
Source organism: Hippopotamus amphibius kiboko (assembly GCF_030028045.1). Lineage (NCBI taxonomy): Eukaryota > Metazoa > Chordata > Mammalia > Artiodactyla > Hippopotamidae > Hippopotamus > Hippopotamus amphibius. Next base: position 33,964,734 of record NC_080189.1, on the reverse strand, counting down.
AGGGTTCACGCCAATGAGCACTTCCCAGAACCCCTGCTGCCAGTGCCTGTGTCTCTTCAGTGAGCCACAGCCGCCCCCCACCTCTTCAGGCAACCCCCCAACACCATCAGGTAGGTCTGGTTCAGTCTCCTATGAGATTACTGCTCCTTCCCCCTGGGTCCTGGTGAACACACTTTTTTATGTGCCATCCAGAAATGGAGTCTCTGTTTCCCCCAGTCCTGTGGAGGTCCTGCAATCAAATCCCGCTGGCTTTCAAAGTCTGATTCTCTGGGGATTCCTCCTCCTGTTGCTGGACTCCCAGGTTGGGAAGCCTGACGTGGGGCTCAGAACCCTCACTTTAGTGGGTGGACTTCTGCAGTATAACTGTTCTCCAGCTTGTGAGTCACCCACCCAGCATTTATGGGATTTGATTTTAACACGATTGCACCCCTCCTACCATCTCATTGCAGCTTCTCCTTTGTCTCTGGATGTGGGGTGTCTTTTTTGGTGAGCTCCAGTGTCTTTCTGTTGATGATTTTTCAGCATTTAGTTGTAATTCAGTGTTCTTGCAAGAGGGAGTGAGCACACTTCCTCCTACTCCACCATCTTATTCTTTCCTTTTATTAATGAAAGTTATTTCTTTTCTCCTTTGCAAACTGCACATAACAACTGGTAAGCTTGTGAGCTAGACAACATTAATGGTGTGCAACAGATACTAGTGTTTACAAAGCACATCTCAGCAGGTGAGACATTACTGAGTCACTCAGCATTTGGATGTGATGGATACCTGAAGCAGGATGACTTTTACTCTTTCTGTAAAGCTGGATTTCTCTAAGGACATACTTTTGAAAAAAAATGGGATTTTGCTATCTTAAAAATTTTATGCAGATATGACTTTATCAGAATATAAAATGCCAAGAATTGGAATATTTTATAAGCCATGCTTCTAAAAGTGGCTTGTTTGTATTCATTTCTGGAATTGTTTTTCAGCTATGGTGATTTTATTATCAGAATATTATGTAAATTTGGAGGAAAATAATAGTGAGCAGTTCTTAACAATGTTCTTTTACTGTGATTGTAGCTATAAATTTTCCTTAAAAGCCAGTATTAAGTGGACAAAACAACATTGAGAAGTTAAAATGTAATTGATATTTACTTTTATTAAACTTCATAATTTTTAGAATTAAACACTTTTTTCTGGAATAAAAATGTTTAAATCAGTATATAAGGTGAATATAGTTAGTAAATGCAACATATTTTATGAGCATGTACAAAATCATAGCTGGTAACAAGGATTATAATCGTGCTTCTTATTTTTCTGTTCTAGATATTTGAATGGTGGTATTTTCGCAAGTATGGAACATCATTCATTGAACAAGTCTCAGTAAGCCACTTGCGCCCCCTTCTGGGAGGGGTTGATAACAACTCCTCCAACAATTCTAACTCCAGTAATGGGGACTCAGATTCCAACAGGCAAAGCGTCTCAGGTATGGGAAGTCCTTCAGTTTGCAACATTATTTACTTACTAAATTACTATGACTATAAGACAGTAAGAATGTTATTTAAAGATTAGACTTCCAAGAAAAATGAAATTTATATTCCCAAGAAATTGACTACTTCTACCAGAGAAGTAGAGTACTGTATAAGCATCCCAGGGAAAGAAAATGTTTATCTTGTTTAATTTTACTTTTTCTTCCATTTGATTTAGCTAATGATCATTTAGGACCATGGTGCCAATGTGAGTCTCCAGCCCCCTTGTCCTTAGTGTCTCAAACCTCATGAAATGTATCTATTCTCTTCTGTGCCAATTGTAGAACCTTATGTCTAATGATCTGATCACATCATTTCTCTGCTTAAAAGTCTCCATTAGTTCCCATTCCATTAAAGATAAAGCCCAGATTCCAGATTGCTTAGCACAGTATAAGCTGCCTCTGTCTTGCCAACCTTGGCTTCTGTCACAGTCTTGTTCCCCTCCTTTTTGTTTCTTGAACACACCATGTTTTCCCTGTGCAGAAGTCTGCCCAGAAGTCTGTCTTCCTCCCTCCATGTTTGCTCATCTTTCACAACCCAACTCAAATGTCACTTCCTGGGAAGCCCTCTCAGATAAGTTGTACAAAATAGGCTGTACTTTGTTGACTCATAGTATTTTTACCTTTAGCAACATTTATTAAGCTATACTGAAATTTTTAAGCTTGCTGATTTACTGCAGTATCTCTAGCATTTTGCATAGTGTCTACTATGTCATTGAAACTCAGTGAATGAAAGAATGAGGACATACAAGGCCTGTAATTTCTCCACTCATAAAAGAAGAGGAATGAATATAACTTCGCAGCTTGATCTCTTCATCAACTCAGTAAACATTTCCTAAATCTCTAATAAGAATCTGGCCTTGTACAGGTTCTTATGAATATTATGATTTTAAAAAATGTCCAAGTCCTTGTCCCCATCGAACTCTTGTGTCTATTGAAGGAGACAAACTGTTAAGTGCTCTGATTATATGAGGGAACCGTGCAGTACTATGGAGTACAAAGGAGGGGTTCCTGATCCAAACTGGGGGAAGAAGTTTGCTTCTTGAAGGAGAGGTACCAGTTCTGAGACTTGAAGGATGAAGAAGAAGAGATTAAAGGACTAAGTTATATCTTTTTTCTTTCTTCCCTAGAATAACTCAGTTCATATTTCATAACTGTCTAGCCAGGTGATAGGCATCAAGGAGCGTTGTATATATATTTTATTCCTAGTGTTGATTCAATGCTTTTTTAATATAATAGACCCTTTGCCAGTGAGCCATGAGTGGTCATGGGCACCTCTGGGTACACATTTGTTTCATTCCAAAGGGTGCAGTTGTGAGAGATGGTACCATTCAGGTAATAACCTTGTCTGGGACTTTATAAACTCAACCACTTTGTGAAAGAAACAGAAGGAGATCCAAGCAAAGTGAGGTATTACTTTAATCAGCTGCCCTAACACGTGGCATATTATTCTAATGAGGAATCTTGATCATTCAGTCATCGTCACATAAGCAGTTGTGGCTAATTGCCATCACTTTGCATTTGTTGGAAGATCCCACAGATTAAATGTGCTCCTGTCTGGTCCGACTTACTATAGTCTTTGTATGACACAGAACATTGTAGAAAATTAACAGATTGAAAACAGAAAGCAGTCTCATTTAAGGACGTTTTTAATTGTGAGTACATTTTTATTTTCATTAAAATTCTCTCTGCCCACTTTAAATCTCTTGACATCATTCCTTAATGTGGCGAAGAGTTCAAACTCTCCTTATTGTCGCTGTTACTTTACTGTCTCTCTTTGTGAAGGCCTTGAATAAGCCTGATGCGTTATATAAATCTTGTTGCTATTCCTAGTGCCGGTGTAGCAGTTTTTGAAGGGAGAATCGCAGCCCTTTATAAAAATACATTCGACAGTAATGATCATGGAAATTCCCAATTTTATTTCTACTGAGTTTTTACCCCTCTAAGGCTGAGATTTTGAATATTATTATTAATTCAATTTCATTAGTATTTACTGAGTGTCTACTACTATGCATGCAATGTTGCTATTCATTTCCTGTAATAGATACAGCATTTATGATCTGATCTTATAACAGTGTTCAAATAGTTAGGTTTAGGAAAATGGAAATTAAGCTTGTCCAAGTATATTTAGGGCTCAATCTGCCTACTTCTCCTTGACATTTGGGTTTCTAATATTTGGCTAACTCAGCTCAACAAACATGTATGTTGGTATGGAAATGCCAGATACCATGGGACTAATACCATTTCCCACTTCTATTTTCTTGTGGTGATTTTTATTTTTGAATAAGAAAAATGCTATAAAAGTACATTGTCTTTGTTTATCTCTACCCTTAATCACTTTCTATTTCATAGTCTAATTTCAGCTAAGTATGGAGGAAAAAGAAGGTCCAAAGCTGAGGGTAATCAATACATTTTCTTAAAATAGAGGAATTTGTTTTAAAGTTTATATTGCTTTAATAATAATAAAATATATTGCCCTCATAAAAGAAGCATCATAAGACAGCTCTTTGCTGAATCTTACATGAAATAAAACATGGCTAACCAAGTCCCATGGACATTGGCAAAGGCAGTTAAATGGTATTGCTTATTTGAAAAAAATCATTGAAAAAGCTAAAACCAAACAGAAAATACTAGTTATAAACATTGCACTATATGAAAACTCATAGTGTAGCTCTTTCCTTAAAGACTCATTTATTTTGATTAAAAGCTGAAAGACCTGGCCTACCTAGGAATAATTTGGGGTGGAGAAATGGGAAGTGAGAACGCTGTGATTGTTACAGGACAGGTTATTCGTTCATTGTTTAACATTTGGATCTGTGCAAATTGGCCAGAGTGCAGACTCTTTCAAGATTTGCATTGATGTTTATCTGTGGGCCAGAGGAGAAATGTAGTTAATTATACAGCTTTTTAATCTAGCCAAATTTCAGATTATCTGGTTTAGGCTAACATTTATGAACATTTCACTTGTCTTGATTTATTTGGGAGCTAAACTGCTATGTTTCTCAGAAATATACAGCTTCTTATAAACCCTGCCGATATATTTTGCATGTCACCATGTTTCTTGCTGCCATTTCTTAGTGCAATTTAATTTATGAACTAATGATAAATACGGATTTAAAATGTGTCCAACTTCTCCTTGTCTTAAGGGAAGGGATTCTCAGGGTCCAGTAACATTCTGAATTTGGGTTCATGGGAACATCTATTTGATAATTTGCCCTGTTCTCAAATAAGATGCCATAAAGACAAAGTTTGGAGTGTTCTTCTTCAAGGTATTTAGAAAAGTGCAGGGTGCTCCATCATATAAGAAGTATCCTTGCCAAAGTCAAGTTTAAATTCTCTGAGACAGTTTAATAGCCTCTTGCACAGAACTGGATCTTTAGACAAACTCTGATTATAGTCTCTTGGCTTCCTGTTGCAAATCATCTCACTTTAATCTCAATCTATATAAGATAAATATATATCATACATTTTTTAAATCTTTTTTGGAGTATAATAGCTTTTTACTGTTGTGCCAGTTTCCGCTCTACAACACAGTGAATCAGCCATATTTATACATATATCCCCATATCCCCTCCCTCTTGAGCCTCCCTCCTGAGCATCCCTTCCACCCTCCCTATCCCACCCCTCCAGGTCATCAGCACTCATTGAGTTGATTTCCCTGTGTTAGGCAGTTGCTTCCCACTAGCTAGCTATTTTACATATGGTAGAGTATCAATGTCAATACTACTCTTTTACTTTGTTCCAGCTTCTCCTACCCCACCTCCTCATGTCCTCAAGTCTGTTCTCTACCTCTGCATCTTTATTCTGCCTCTGCCACTGAGTTCATCAATACCATTTTTTTAGATTCCATGTGTGTGTGTTAGCATATGGTATTTGTTCTTCTCTTCCTGACTTACCTCACTCTGTATTTTTATATAAAACTTTTAATGAGTTTCACCTGGAATTCTAAATTAAGATTCATTACATTACTAGAGGCAGTTCAATCACTGATTAAATACAGCTAATAAAGAAAAGCAATGGAGATGAAGAAACTCAGGTAGGTTGTAAGGATATATTCTAAGAGCAGGCCTTTCAGAGCTTGCATTTCAAATATATCCGTCAGCAAATTGCAAGTTGCTGCATGTCCAGGACCTTTAGAGTTGCTCTCTAATAGTCTCAATCAGGGAAACTCAGTTTATATTTGCCAAAATCTTTTTATGTGTTGAAAATGATTCTCTTAGCCAATTCTTATTACATCTTTTAAAATCATTTGCTACTAAAATTTGTGTTCTAGGATGGATCAGCTCTCCAGTTGAATGGTGAAAATGCCTCAAAAACACTTTTGGCCCCTGGTGAACATTTATTTAATAAACTTATTTCATAGTTTTCACATTATTTGGTAGAGTTGATTGACTTAGATCAGAAATGACCAATGAGAAATGTGTGGGAGAGACAGAGATTTAGGCATTTTAGCAATATTCTTGAAGAAAGTTGTACACTATCTTAAATAAAGCAGATCAATAAAAATGGTCTTAAAACTCGTAATTATTTACACCTTTTTTCATTCCATAAAAGAATTTGAGAGAGTAATATATTTGTTGAATTGAAAGCTACCTACATGTTACTTTGTGCCTTTACTTCTAGTAATCTTTTCAAAATAATTATTTCAAAAAGTTATGAAAACAGTTAAAACTGAGTTATTTAAGAAAATGGGTATTTTGTTACTCTTACTGATTGCTTAAGATTGACCTGTTTGATGTAGAGAATTGGGTATTCATTTCTGAGATAGCAAAGCTAATAAATATATGCAGAATCACATGACAGAAATTGACTGGCTTGGGGTTAATCTTGATTGTCATAATACATCTCATGAAACATTTGGGCCCTTCTCTGTTGTACTTTGGAGCTAAAGTGTTTAAAAGTATTATTTCAAAGTGCCTAACATTTCCCTAGAGGAGTTTTCAAAACTGTTTCTCTAGTAGAAAATTTAACTGAAGTAATCACAGGATTTTTAAAATATGATGTTGCAGGGTAACAGGTCTGTTGTATATTGTGGGTAATTGTTAGGCAGTCTGGATACCAGACCTTAATGTCGTTTACATTTTTACCTTGGGGAAGTTATATAGCTTTTCTATGCTTTACTCTTTACTTCTACAAAAAGGACCTACTCTGTGACCCTCACGAACTTATGTAAGGAATATAGATGAATTGAGCTCTAAGCCTTTTTATAGAAAGTCTCAATGATGAAAAGCTTATAGCTCTGACACAAGTTGCTGGTGCTGCTATTTGTAGTAGTATTACTGTCATTATTGCATTTTTAGGTCCTGGAAAGAGGTGGTAACTTATTGGTATAATACATCTTCCTAGGCTATAAATTAGTTATGTATATATTTGAAGGCCCTGGAGTGGAGATTCTATGTATTTTTTTAAATTTTATTTTTATTTATTTTTAATTTTTTTTTGCACTGGGTCTTCGTTGCTGGGCATGGGCTTTCTCCAGTTGTGGTGAGTGGGGGCTACACTTTGTTGTGATAATGCGGACTTCTCAGTGCAATGGCTTCTCTTGTATAGCACAGGCTCTAGGTGCGTGGGCTTCAGTAGTTGCGGCACGTGGGCTCAGTAGTTGTGGCTCACGGGTTGTAGAGCACAGGCTCAGTAGTTGTGGCATATGGGCTTAGTTGCTCCGCGGCATGTGGGATCTTCCTGCACCAGGGCTCGAACGCATATCCCCTGCATTGGCAGGCGGATTCTTAACTACTGTGCCACCAGGGAAGTCCCTCTATGTGTTTTTAATTTTAGGGAAAAAAAAAAGGTTTTCAGAGTTAAGTAAGTTGGATGTAGAAAAATACTTTCTTCCATGTGATTAAAAACCCTATGACTTTAGAGCCTTTTGGTTTTTCTGAGAATTAAGTTCTCTTTTTCCTTGAGGACTGTGACAAAGGGAAAGTCTGTGGTTCTCTCAGTACATCTTTTCTATCTAAGGAGCTTGCTTCTTCATCTGGATACCAGGCAGTGGTTCAGTGCCCTTTTAACCTATAAGCCCCTTTAGGTCATAAACTATATCTTTTTTTGTAACCCAGGACCTTGTGCAAGGTTTTTGTAACCCAGGACCTTGTGCAAGGACTAATGCATAATAGCCGTTCTATACATTTTTAAACCATTCAATCCTATGAGTGATGGGGTGGGCATTCTGGAGGAGTAACTGAGTATGAAAAGGCAAGAAATAAGTATCACTGAGATAGAAAGGTTTGATAGGGAATGGTGAGAGGGAAGACTGAAAAAAAGATTAGAGCATGATTTGAGAAGTCCTTGATGGTAGTAAGCATTATTTTTTATGTTTATCTCCCACACAGAACTTTATTATCATCCTATGGATGAATGGAATCTGTTCTCTGGACTTTGGGAATTAAACAAGCACTATTCCAATATTTACTGCTTCTCTTTCTCTTGCATTGCGTTCTTGCATGCATGGTGAAGTCTGAACATTTCTGTCAGCAGTTATGGGTAGAGACTCCTCTGTGGGCTGCTACAGATGGAACCAGAGAGAGCATGTTAATTGTATCAGGGACATATTTTTAACTGAACTATGTAATGATGTTAGCAAGCGCGTGCTGAGTCCCAGTCAACCTTCAGTACTTCTCTAAAGAGCACTAACATTACTGATATTGATGGATAATGGAAAATGCCTTTTGGAGGTAAAATTTTAATTCAGACTTAAGTAAGAAGTTTATTTCTCAAAGATACAAGTAAGATAAGAAACTGGGCCTCATGTAAAAACTTTTACCTTCTGGAGACCTGAGTTTAATTTCTTGACTTAAATCTTCATATTATGATACTTTTGGCATTTACAACCTTTGTCCATATCATGAAACCATCAGGTAGTCCGATATTTATGGAGTATGTTCCCTAGAGTGATTCCAGACCAAGAGAGTTTTTGTAGTAAAGATAAAATTATGAAACATAGCAGCAAAGAAGAAATTAATGTAGCTATGACCTAACTTGAAGTGAAATTTTTTATGTGTTCATATTTGACCTCTAGGTTGCTTATTTCTTAAAACTGTACCTGCTCTGCACCCTGAACTTGAAGGATATAGCTCATGAGGACATTTCTTATGTATTTCTTCATCACATGTTTTATCTCATTCAGAACATTTTATCTCATTCAGAACATTTTACATCTGTTACAGTTAGTTAGATAATCATTTCTAAGTTTCAGGAATAGCTGAAGAAACTGAGTACAGACCACATGTATGACACTAGTATCAACAGTGTTTTTTTGTTTTTTTTTTAGTTCAGTTCTCTAGTAGAAGTCATAAAAACAATATTTCAAAATGTTTGCAGCACCCCCTGCTGGCTATATCATGGCACTTCCTAAATAAAGATGGCATCTTTAGATACTGCTCAGTAATACTTTAGGTGAACACACCATTTCTCTTTGGAGTTATTTTTATTTAGAAATAATTTCATTTGCATCCAATATATAATAGAGTTTAAATTTTAATTGAAAATAATTTTCTTTATAATCTGTCAGTTGATATTTGAATGGTGCTTATCCTTCCAGGCAATATAATAATGTGTTTGTTGGAGACAAAGTATTTGCCATAACCTTTTAACTAACATTCCAGATGAAGTTCATTGTGGTAGAGGCTTCTCCCCAAATGTCCCTATTTTATTGTAAATAATGCTAGAATGACCATCATTGCACACAAATTTGTGTGCATGTTTACTGTATGTTAAATACAAACTTGCAATATTCATGAAGCTTTAAGAAGAGCACTTGGAATCTTGAAAGACATCCTCTTTGGAGGGGTTGGGAGTGGTGAGGACCTAAGAGCTATAAAAGCCATAAGACTGAGATCATGGTGGTTTGGCTCACCAGTTGTTTCAAGCCATGATCTGGAGTACGTTAGTGACCCCCACGGAGGAGCTTTATGTCTGGAAAAAAAGTATTTACTTAAGGGAAGCATAATGTTCTAAAATCTCAGTTTCTCAAGAACAAAATTCAAAAATTCTGAACTAACTGAGCAAAGATCATTTCCTAAATGGCAAGTTAAGCTAAGTGACAAAAAATTTAGGATCATTGTTTCCAAACATTAAGTAAATTTCAGGTGGGATCCTGCCCTGATTTAATGATAAAATTATTTTCTTTAAATAAAAACATGACGTCCTGTTATGTGTACACCCTTCATTCACTATTTTAACAAAAATTTATTGAGATTACACGCAGTGTTCCCATAGTGCTTTATGTTTTCCTCCATTTTCATGCTGTATTGTAATCGATGGTATACTTGTTTGTTTCACCCACTGGGTGCTCAGTTAATGCATATTGGATGGATGGATGGATGGATGGATGGATGGGTGGATGGATGGGTGGATGGGTGGACGGATGAATGTTGAATGTAACAAGATTGAGGGTAGAATCTTAATGAAACACCCATGGCCTTTAATGTTCTTTTTCAATTTCTGCAATAATTGCTCACTTTTGTGTGTCTATGTCTTTGGGTGTGTTTTTTGGCTGACAGCACACGTGGATTTTTAAATACTGTTAACTGATTTTATTTTCTAATAAAAAATTATTCATCCAAAGAGATGTAGCATTCTGAATCAGTAGAAAGTCTTAATCATAGACTGTTTTGAAAGAACTGTAGCTTATTAGTCACACATTTACTATAACACAGTCTTAAAAGCTAATTGTCGACTTTTCTAAATTAAAGTCCTATGATTCTGTCTGTGGTCCTTGTATAACAAGATGTATAATGTATTAGTACATGCTAATATTGTGATATTAGTATGACGATTAATTACCTGTCTGCATAAGTAAACAATGTTAAAGTACTTGAAAACAATTTATTTTCATAATATTTCTTCCTACAGTAACGGTAAACTTTAGTATTAATTTTCTTACGTCTCCTTTACAGCAATGTAAAGTGACCTGGTGAATTATCACAAAATCAATATTAGCATAGGCACTAATTAGAAGTCTAAGGTTTTTTGTATATTGTACTCTGGAGCTTAAATTTAGCTTGTTATATAGGTAGTCACTGTAAGATGTATTTTAGAGTAACAGAAAGTAGTTTTACCTCTACCTATACCTTCTACCTATAATTTAGAAATAAATTTATACAATCTATTTGGACCTCTTGAAATGACTATAGAAGTTATGAACTAGTTGATTTTGGCATGTGCCTTGATTTAACAAATGAGGAAGCTTGGGTCCAGAGAGATTAGATGAAACTTTCCAAAGTCCTGGTGCCTGAGCTACATTTCCTGATTAACTACCGAGAGTTTTTCCACGTTGCTTCCCATGTAGAGGATAGAGAATAAAATTATCTTATCAAATGGCCAGGAAGGGTGTTTTGCTGAATTAATTAGCTTATAGTTGTCTCTGAACTTATGTGTAACATTTTCACATTTCTCTTTGTTGCAGAATGCAAAGTATGGCGAAATCCACTAAATTTATTTAGGGGTGCTGAGTATAATCGGTAAGCATTTTGACAGCTTGGGAAACAAATGGGTCTAGTTCAGAGAGCAAAGACAGCAGTAAATGTTTTTGCAGGTTCATTTAGGGGTCATTTAACAGTCTGTTTAGAGCTTCCATTTTTTGATGCTATCCTCAAATGCTTTGATTTTTCTGCTTTATAAATATTTTAGCATTGGAATTAGGATAACATACAAAAATATGTTGTTTTTAGAGATTTCCTATTACAGTTATTCTTTTCATTATATATTATACAGTCAAAGTATTTTGAAGCTTACCTGGAACATGGTTATAAAGATGCCAGAGAAGTAATGTTAGAATTTAATTTTTCAGAAAAATTAGGCAAATCAGAATTTTCATAGCTTTGGGGAAATCTCTATTCATAACACTAATTAGGGAAGGTTTTCATTAATTAGTGCTACTGAAATTTTAAGACAAAAATGTAGCAGAATATTTTTACTTTTTTCCTGCTGATATACTTCCTAAAGGGAAACTAGGGTGATTATTCTTTTTATTTATTGGCAGTAGTACTTGGTTAATGGGTTATAGTTCAACAACTATGCAGCTTAATATTTTGTAGGTCTTGCTTTCCTCTCTCAAAAGTGTCTGACCATCTTATTTCTCTTATACAGGTACACTTGGGTGACTGGACGAGAGCCTCTGACTTACTATGACATGAATCTCTCTGCCCAGGACCACCAGACATTCTTTACTTGTGATTCGGACCATCTGCGTCCCGCAGATGCAAGTATGGAAAATCTTTCAGATAGTTACTTAGTGGGAGGGTTTTTGGTTTGTCTTAAAGATCGAGGTTATTACTTTTGTAATATCTGCTCAACAAAAACCCTGATGAATAAAATATTAAATTGGAGATTGACCAGTAAGACCCAGAATGTTGATACTTAAATAAAGGCTTTATTGCAATGAAGTATTAATGTAGAAATGAGTCCCCTCATTATAATTTAAAATATTATTTTTAAAAAATATGCCAAAGTTGTGTTTATTTTAAAGAAATATAAATCTTATATGAAGCTAAATCTTTGGTTGAGATAGAATGAAAGGTCATGTCTCCTTGATGATATTCTAGTTAGAAATTCAGTGAACCCAAATGATTAATGAATATATTGTAGTGATTTATATGCCTAATTGTAGATTCACTAGCATTGAATGGGGGCATGGCCTTGGTTGTTGAAATCCAGGTTTGTTTTCCATCCTAGATGAGACTTTGTTTAGCATGCATCTCATACTGCTTGAGTTCTGTATAGTCCTACTGATATTTTTTATGTTACCAAACTTAAATAGGTGGAAAAAAAACTTTAAAAAAAGGAATATGTATATGCTCCTAAGAAACTAACTTAGAAGATACAAATTTATAAAACAAATTAGATAAGGAGATTGTTACCGTTTTTTAAAAGGTACTCTTTGCCATGGTGGTTACATAGTATGATAAAAATCCTAAGCATTAAGCTTCCCACAGTATATTCACAAACTGCTCTGCTATATAAAAACTGGGTTTGCAGCAAACTTGGGGAACAGGTACACATGTTAAGCAAAAGCCTAAAGCACTTTTTTCTGATCCAGCTCATAAGTCTTCCAGTGGTTTTTCAATGTTCTGTTATCCAGATCCTGTAGCAAGTGTTTGAGAAAATGACCAATAAAAATTGTATTGTGTCTAAACAGAAGTAAGAGATTAGTAGCATTCTCATCCCCAAATGTGTAAAATGATGCATTTTCTCCAACAACAAATGATATTAGTGAGCAAAAGAAATGTTAAATCTCTGTTAGAATGCTTTTTCCTTTCTTGATTAAGAAATCTTAACCAAGATGAAGTCTCTATGATTATAGACTATGGGTTAGTCTATAAGATATTAGATCTCTAGTTTTATGAGCATAAGAAAGATTTGCTGTCAGAAATTGAAGGACAACGGAATAGCAAATTAGAATGTATTTGTGTGACTTTGGAGTTTTGGGCTAACCCACTTGGTAAGTGACCTGTTCTCTTGTAATTCAAACTGAAAGCTACTAATTTAGCTGTTGTCCTGTACTGAATCTTCCTAAGTATTCGTTGACTTGCTTTTCTCTCTTTTTCTGAAATAGTAATGCAGAAAGCCTGGAGAGAGAGAAACCCCCAAGCTAGGATTTCTGCAGCCCATGAAGCCTTAGAGATAAATGAGTAAGTGGGGGAAAGTCTTGCTTTGCTGAATGTATTCAGTTGCCATTCATGGGATACTTACATTAAACTACGTATTTGAACTTGAGGATTATTCTGGGTGGAGGAGTATTAATTTATTTTAAAAAATATTTTTTATAAAAGGCATTCATGTGAAGGTAGTTTTAGTCATTTTAGAAAATAGTTTAGTGGCTTTGCCATGACCCTAAATTAAATCCTTCAAGGGCTAGCCATGGAATACTGTGTGGACATAAAATAAATACAGTGCTTTACATATCTAAAACATTGTGACAGGGACATTTTTCCAGATGTAGAATGCCCATCTGTGTCGTCACATTTTCTAAGTAGA